>NC_080784.1:168159053-169466553 GCF_028018385.1 Neofelis nebulosa | reverse complement strand
GGGCATGGCATCAGATCAAGAACAGATAGAGAAATACTTCATCCTGGCCACCGTAAGGACAAATGAGCTTTTTGTGCCACAAGTATGTATCCAATTCATTCATTTGTTCATTCATTCATTTGTTCATCTTCTTAGTACCAGGCACTCTTTTCTGGGCTAAGAATATGTCAAAGAAGAAAGCAGATAGGAATTTGTGCCCTAATAAAATTTATACTACAGTGGGAGAAAAAAAGACACATGGTGTCAATATTTTCAGAAGTAGGTTTTGGATTTTTCAAGTTCTTTTATTTCAGGTTGTTTACCAAATTATTTTCTATGGTGTCTCTATGAATTGGATAGTGCTAGATGGATAAATATTATTTTATGCTTTGTTCCCTCTTCCATAGTTGCTGTGAGGACACATGACTTGTGTTTTAGCGCTTGGCCAAGTATTTTACACTCCAGTTGTTTAGGTCATGGTTCAGTGATGTTGATAGACATGTGTCATACTTATATGTCCTTACACTTTCTCAGTTACCCATTTAATGACTGCCTTTTTAGGTTTTATTATTTCTAAAGATGTCTGCTTTTATCTACTATCTATTGAAAGTATCATTTTAAAACTGAAAGCAGAATTTACAGGCATTGCAAAAACTTCAAAATACAGAGTATATAAGATTATACCTGGTTCGGGGCGCCTGGGTGGCGCAGTCGGTTAAGCGTCCGACTTCAGCCAGGTCACCATCTCGCGGTCCGTGAGTTCGAGCCCCGCGTCAGGCTCTGGGCTGATGGCTCCGAGCCTGGAGCCTGTTTCCGATTCTGTGTCTCCCTCTCTCTCTGCCCCTCCCCCGTTCATGCTCTGTCTCTCTCTGTCCCAAAAATAAATAAAAAACGTTGAAAAAAAAATTAAAAAAAAAAAAAAAAGATTATACCTGGTTCTTTAGCTGATTTCTCTCCTTAGAAGTTTGGTGACTGTCTTTCTATGTCCCTCCTCTAAACACACCTTTTTTTTTTCTCCTCCAAAGCAAATCCTACATTACATTTTCCCCCCCAAAAAAGTTTAACCGTTACTTAATTTTTTTGTGGGAGTATAAGAATGTGTTCCATTTATCACATAGATGTTCTTGTCTATATTCACATGTTAACACCTTTTTCTTCTCTCTCTCTCCCTCTTCTATTATAAAGGTGAAAGAAGGAAGAAATAATCTTAATATAAAACCTTATGGGTCTCCAATAATAATTTTAAGGGACATTGGGTTTTAAGTATGTACAGCTTCTCTAAAGAAGTTTATTTTAACTAAATTTTCTCTGTCTTGAATTTATTTTCATTATCTCTAACTTGTTAAAATAGACTTTTAAAATTTCTAGTTACTTGTTATAATTAACTTTACATGGACTCTGTGTAGGCAGTCACCAAATTGCTTCAGTAGATTTAGAAATTGCAAATAGCTGTCCAATATCAGGAGCTAAATGAAGCTTATGTCAATTCTCAATAAAGGTCTTAGAAATGTAAGCAGTAAGAACTATTTGGCCATGACACAGATGTTCTGATCATTACAGGAACTGTGTCTTTAATTAAATTTGTATGCTAGTGCCAGTTCAAAAACTTTGTTTTTCATACAAAAACCCAATTATATAGCCAAAAGGATGTTCATGCTCCAATGAGTTGAAAGTCAAGAAGAAAAATGTTACAGTATTAATGCAAGCTTTTATTCAAGCACTGATGTTTTTACTACATGATAAAAATATCTCTAAGAGTCAAGAGTTTATTTTTCACCAATAAAATGCTATTTAAGCCAAATGGAAATTGGCTTAAAATTTAAAACCAAGGTTTTTTGTTTATTTTTTCAGCTTCTATTTAAGCCAAGTTTTTAACATATTGACATTTTGTATTTTTTTATTTATCAATCAATATCTGCTTATAAGGCTTGCTATTTTACCATCTTGAATTTATATTTTAGTTAACAAATTCTCTTTACTTACATTTAAATAATTTATACTTCCCTTCATATAGCCTAAGGATTTTAGAGAAGATTAAATAATCAAAAAGCAAGTAACATTTTTATTGCTTTGGTCTAGAATTATGCTACAAAAAGTAGATAAAAAAATTATAATATTTGTTTTACATAATGTAAATAAAAAGGTTGAAGATATTGTCCATAATGCAATTATCTGTAATGTCCATCAAACTCACACAACACAGCTCTGTATACACTTAAAGCCCTGAAACATGAAGAATGAAAATGACATTTCAGAATATTAAGCTCACTGTTTACTAAAGAATGTAGAAATCTCAATTGTTTTGCAGCAATGAATTTTATTAAAATATTACAATTCTGTAATGTCAAAATCTTGGGATTTTCACTTACATGCTTTACATGTGAGTAGATATTCTAGGAAAGTAAAAATAAAAATTAAAGAAAAATTAGAGAAATATTTTGAAAAAAGCAGAATATTTTTTAATATTACTTTTTTAAATATAGCAAAAGTTCAGTTGTGTTGTTAAATACAATTTTATTAGATTGATACTTTGCCTCTTTTCTTCTTTTGAGTATTTTATTTTCTATGTATGTATTTACTTTTTTTTATTTTTGAGAAAAAGGGAGAATCTTTTATTAAATCTTTTTTAATGTTTATTTTTTTTTAATTAAAAAAAAATTTTTAACGTTTATTTATGAGACAGAGAGAGACAGAGCATGAACGGGGAGGGGCAGAGAGAGAGGGAGACACAGAACCGGAAGCAGGCTCCAGGCTCAGAGCCATCAGCCCAGAGCCCAATGCGGGGCTCGAACTCACAGACCGCGAGATCGTGACCTGAGCTGAAGTGGGCGCTTAACCGACTGAGCCACCCAGGCGCCCCTTTAATGTTTATTTTTGAGAGACAGAGACAGAGCATGAGTGGGGGAGGGGCAGAAAGAGACAGAGACAGAATCTGAAGCAGGCTCCAGGCTCTGAGCTGTCAGCACAGAGCCCAATGTGGGGCTTGAACCTGTGAACCGTGAGATCATGACTTGAACAAAAGTCAGACACGCAATAGACTGAACCACCCAGGCCCCCCAAGAGAAGGAGAATCTTCATCAGGCTCCACGCTCAGCACAGATCCTGACATGGGGCTCAATTTGAGAACCCTGGGATCATGAGTTGAACCACCCACGTGCCCCTCTTTTGAATATTTTAGAATGAAATGATCTAGATTCCAATTACATAACTGTTTGAGCCTATATACTCCAGTATACTCCATATACTCCTATATATATATTATATATATATTATATATATATTATATATAATATATATATAAACATTTTCTGAGAGTAACCCAGGCAAAAGTCCAATTTCTCTAAAACTGTCTAGAAAAGTCTACACAAAAATTAAGGTGAGATAAATCTGAAAAAAATAACTCACATTGATAAACTTAACTATTGAATCTAACTCAAATGGTTCAAAGAGGACACCTCAAGGTGTCTCTGTTTTCCAGGAATGATATAATGTCCAATCATCTCTGTCCACCACCCTAGTTATATTGTCTAATGCCTTGCAACAGACATAAAATTTCTTACTTAAAAAAAAAAGTTTATTTTTGAGAGTGTGTGAAAGAGGGAGGGGCAGAGAGGGAGACAAACCCAAACAGGCTCTGTGCTGTCAGCACAGAGCCCGACATGGGGCTTGATCTCATGAACTGTGAAATCATGACCTGAGCCGAAATGAAGAGTTATATGCTTAATTGATTGAGCCACTCAGGTGCCCCCAAATTTCTTATTTCTACATATATACTTTATATTCGAAGATGAAGTAGGGGAATGTTAAAATGAAAATAACTTACCTTTATGTTGTTTATCATAGTCTTAATAGGGGTATAGCCTTAATAGGAAATAGGGGTACATATAAAGAACTTGGTATTGTTAATGACCCAATCTCTTTCATACCCTTTTTTGTGTTGAAAGTGAGACTTCTAAATTTGGGATGGGTTGTTTCTCTGGCTATGAGTATTGGACTAGCCTTCCTGACTGGAGAGATGTACATCCTAGAAGCCAGTGATCAAATGTGTGTAATTGCAATGGGAGGCTGACATTCTCAGCAGGCTCTTACCCCCTGATTTTCCATTCTCTGCTTAAACCACATGCATTTCACCCCTGGATTTTTGAAATTTTGTGTCTTATTGATACTGTTGCCGTTTCCAGCTTTGAAGCCCTTGAAAAGATCAAGATCAGTTGCCTTGCAGAATTTTAGTAAATGTTACTGACCTTCAGATGTTTGCTAATATCATGGCAATGTCAAATGCAAATCAAATTTACTTCAAAGTTGTAATTTTATAGAGATTAAATCCTACTTACTTTAACAACCTCACATTTAGCTCCATCCAAACACCATATCAACCTCAATGGGTACAGAATTATTATAGATGGTAAGAGGAACTGTCCTGAACATGTAGCTTTCCTTCTCCACCTCACTACCCTGCCTGCCATTTGGAGATGTGTGTCCTTGGTGGGTGTCATTTAAATCTTCCTTTCTTTTTGACTCTTGACAAATTATGACATCAGTGTCGGTCTATTAATTCTGGAAAACTGCATAGTTCCGGTTAATTTCTAGATGTACATCTTTCCACTATTCAAGCTGTGATGTCTTTATTCCTTATATCACATTAGAGAAATGTGTCATGTATGTGACTGGGAGAAAATTTATCCATAAATGTTTCTATCTGTAGATGTTGAAACAGCATACAAGGGAACAGGGACAAATATTTATATATTAGAATAGATAAAAGTTCAGGCTATGGCTGTTTTTTAGGCATTAGCATACTGCTTAGCTCTGTTGAATTGGTTGGTACTTACTATATTACACTTCAAGCTTGTTCGGGTGTCCCTTGTTTTAGACGTACTCCAACCTTTTGTCGTTGCTACTACAACTTTTAGAGATCACTGGCCATCCATATGTGTAACTGTAAAAAAATACTTTGGCAAAAATTTCTACATATGTAGCTAAATCCACAGTCTTTGTCTCTCACTGGGAACACAGGTAATATTTCCCAATCTCATTTATTGTGAGGTGTGGCCATGTGACTAGCTTCTAGCTATAAGATTATGAGTAGAAGAGATGTATGCATTTCCAGCTCAAGACTTTTATGAAACTAAATTACCTTCTCTTTACTTTTTTTCCTCTTCACTGGTTAAATGCAAACATTAGTGGGGCCCTGGAGAAAACAGAAGTTTTAAATGGAAGGAGCCCAAATTAATGGGTAAAAAGAATGTTGACCAGGAACACTTTTTGGTTGGTTAATGTGAGCAAAAAGTAAACTTACATTATGATTGAGTCACTATATATTTTGGAGTCCTTTTCCTCTAATATAGATACCAATGTTGACATTTTAGTAATTGTACAGTTTTATTCTAAAATAAGAGTAAAGCCACTAAAGTTGTGAATGTAATGTGAGTATTGTTGCAACCATAAAAAGAGCTGTAGTTAGAAGATTTCTGAATTGGTTTAAAGCCTAAAGAAATAAACTCCTAGTGCTAGGTAGTTACTAAGCCAATTTTTTTTTTTTAATTTGATAAAAGTCTCGGTTCTCCCCAGTTCCTACTTTATAATCTAATCCTGAGTATTGGACTCCAAGACTGTAACCATCCCTAAAAGCCTATTGAGTTGGCCTATCTGTCCCTACATGTCTGTTTTTGATGCCCAGGCCTTCTATGAGTGAGGAAGACACCTTCCTACTGACTACAGACAGGTGCTCTCTAGGTATCGTGTGTGATGGGGCAGATGCTTCCTGCACTGCTCCTTAGTATTTTTTTTTTTAACCTTTGGTCTTCTAAACATTCTGTGCACAGTCTGCTCTGAGTGATTTATCTTTGCTAACCATATTCAATAATAAATTCCAACAATGGTTCTCATTTGGGATGAGTGAGCATATTTTGTTCAGAACTCTTATTGAGTGATCTAGGACATGGTTTCTATAGGCACCATGTGGCGTCAATGATGTTTGCTCACTTTACACAGAACCTTCAAGATTGTGTCAGGTAGCTTTCTACTACTTTATAGCTAGGGCTCCCATTTCCTATCTGAGTGGCCCTGCTAGCTCATAGATCATCTACACAGTGGACACAATTGACATACCTGAGATCAGTTAACGAGAGACTTCTAGATTACGTGGCTCACCCACCTTCTCCAGTTTTTGCTCATGGTTATATCATGTTGCAAGAGTCCAGTTTGTAATGTAATAGAAGACAAGACTGAATTTAAGCAACTTGGGTTCAGTTCAGGCTCACTACCTACCAACTAAGTATATTACTGAGATTTTATTATTTCTGCTAAAAATTATGAATAAAAATACCTCTTACTGCAAATTCAGTAAGAACTTGAGTTGTTTCACTAGGGTTGCTGCAAGGACTAAATAAAATCATGACCCTGGAAACCCTTCAAAAATGTTATACAAATAAACTATTTATATAGTTAGTATAGATATAATGTTTCCAGAGTGCCTCAGCATCATTACAGTATATACTGTTTTAAACACTTAATATATAATAAGTTCACAAAATATTAGTGGGTGTTGAGTTTTTCCTATTATACATTGTGTGAATCTTTTTCTCTCTTTATATAGCAATCAAATAATTGTTCTGGCTTTCCTTTTCACATGTATTCTAAATAAACAAAGACTTAAAATGAAGGAAATTGAGTAGATGAGGAACATTGCAATGAATCTCAAGAGCCTAGTGAATTTCAGCAATAGAAAAGCAGTCCCTGAAGTTTGCTAGCCTCAGACACATCTGCCTGCCTGTTTCATAGCCGCTCGGTGAACAGAATGTTGTTTTGAAGGGATAACTTTGTAGTTGCTCAGCAAGGTCTCCTGTCTTGGGATATGAACTGAGACATTTTAGGACATGACTACCACAACCAAGAAAATAGGCAGATGCTATTAACTAAATCCAGCAGGAGCCATGAATAAATTACATACCATGAAAACTTTTTGTGAACTGAAATTTCCAAAGATCTTTCTTCACTTTATGCTCCATTTCTTTTAGCTGCTGCTTTTTCTTTTACTTTTTTTCCCCAGTGTTAGCAGTGCCGAAGGGTTTGCCAATGATGCATTTTATTTATTTATTTTTAAACATAACACATGGGCTCTTTAGATGAAACAAAAGTGACATACTCTATTTTCCACAAACAACAATTGAATCCTTCCATTGCTCTGCGTGGTAAAACATCACTTACTTTTAACGTTGTGTATCAATAACCTGACCTCTGCCTGTAGTGTACTTCCTGACATATAGAAAGTGTTTACTGTGTCATTTTCAATAAGTGAATGTTGTAATAGGGTATTAGTTGAGAATCATTGCTTGCATTTTCTTCCACGCATACCCAAAAAAAGATAGAATTGTTATATCTTCTGAATTTTTCTTCAGATAAAAGATAGGTGCCACAGTTGCATAGATACTTTTTATAAAGATTTCCTTTGAAAAATATGTCCATTCCCTGGTGGATAGAATAGATTTTCATATAGCAACATTAGTGTGGGTGGGAATAATGTGCGCCTCTAATAATTAAAAGTTGACCTGCTTATTTGAGGCAGGTACATATTTGCCTAAATAAATCTTAAATAAGATGAAGGAGATCCTTTGGGAAAAATAAAGGGTAGCTGTTTTGGTTGTCTGACAGTATTGTCTACAGACTCTACTTAAAAAACAAAATCAGATCTCTGTTGCTTCTTATACATGTATTAATCACATCATGGGAACCTCATCCAGATTAGGGTTTCAACATATGAATTTGGGGAGACACATAAACATTTAGTCCATAGTTCATCAGTAGGGAACCTGCATTATTGCTTTACAGAAGGAGAAATGGTTAATGGTGAGTACTTAGATATAACCAAGCAAGTTTCAGAAGCAATTCTAAGGATTGAGAAATTTGCTCAGGATTCTCTAGTGGTTAACAGTTAAGAATCTATATAATACAGGGGTGCCTGGGTGGCTCAGTTGGTTAAGCGGCCGACTTCGGCTCAGGTCACGATCTCACAGTTCGTGAGTTCGAGCCCCGCGTCGGGCTCTGTGCTGACAGCTCAGAGCCTGGAGCCTGTTTCAGATTCTGTGTCTCCCTCTCTCTGACCCTCCCCCGTTCATGCTCTGTCTCTCTCTGTCTCAAAAACAAATAAACATGGAAAAAAAATTAAAAAAAAAAGAATCAATATAATACAATAAAAACATGTCTCAAATTTTACAATGTGAAGTCAACACAATATAATATTAGTGTAATTATTAGTGATGGACCTTGACTTCAGTAAATAAAGTGGAAAAAAATAATACCATTGCTTAATGTTTACTGTATTTACTTTACTTTGTGTTTATGGTTAATGATAATGTTTTCCATTTAAGGTATTAATTTAATAATTCCTTTTGAAAGCTAAACTTACTCTAGAAAAAGAAATCCTTTGATTTAATACATATTTAGTAAGTTCTCTTAGATATGACAAAATCCTGAAGTTGGTACATTAGAAAATAAAGTATAGGAAAACTAGATTATCATAAATTTTAAGTGTCCCTTCTATAAACACCTCTATGAGTTCCTGTTGTGACCTTTTATGACACTCAACAATTGTATGGACCGTAGTTGTATTTATTCAAGATTTTATTTATTGTACTTTGAGCTATTTTTATCTTGCAGTTTTCTATCATGGTTACCACCACTCACCTGTTACACATACTAAACCATATTACCTACTAGTAGGATTATAACAAAATATATAAAACTAATTCTATAATCTGGTTGGGTGGTAAACATATCTGCATGGAAGGCTAATTACCATGAACTGGCCTTTATCCAGTTGCAGAATACGTGGAATAATCTGAGTGTCCACATGCAATTTGTATGTTAACTTGTCTTGGCAATTGTCTAAAAATTATGAGGGGATAATCAAAACATGTGATCTTCTAAATTTGTTTGTTTTAGTCTTGGTTTTTGACCTTTAAAATCATTATAAAAAGCACATTATTTTATGTGAGTTAAAGTCTTCTAAGAAAGAATAGCTAAGTAGCTAAAATAATTGTTGTTATCTGTTTCTCTAGGAGGTAAAAGATGGTAGTCCAGTTACTGAAAGTAAGAGAAAAGAGTGAACGTTGAAAAAAGTGGCAAGCTTGAGGGGGAAAAAAAAACACATTTTGCCTTTTCTTGTCCTTTTTTTTTCTTTTTTGAAACTCAGTAGCATCCCTGTCTTCCAAATTGTCTCTTTCCCTGAAGATGTTTTCAAATTCTTTAAAGATGTTTTAAAGAAACTTATTTTAATTTTACTTAAAAGATGTAATGCACATTTTTGAAGCAGAGAGAAGTCTCCACTAGATCAAGTATAGGATATCAAGTTGTCTCAATAAGCAACAGGTTGAAAATCAAAGGTTTTTGACATTGTATACTAGAAGAAAATAATCTTTAGCCATAGATTGTGATAATATCATATAGTTTGTTTCTATTGTCCTACTAGATATCAGTTCTTGGTGATACACTGCATACTTAAATATTTTATATCCTGGAAGGATACCTAGGTGGCTCAGTAGGTTGAGCATCTGACTCTTGATTTCCACTCAGGTCATGATCCCAGGGTTGTAGGATTCAGCCCTATGTCAGACTCTGTACTGGACATGGAGCCTGCTTGAGATTCTTTCTCTCTCTTCCTCTGCCCCTCTCCCCCACTCATGCTCTCTCTTTCTAAAATTAAAAATATATATATATATATGTATATGTGTATATATATATATATGTGTGTATATATATATGTATATGTATATATATATGTGTGTATATATATATATATATGTATATATATATGTGTGTATATATATATATATATATATATATATATATATATATATATCCTGGGGTAAATATTGTGAATATTTTTTTCTTAGGTCTTATTTCCAAACACCTATGTTAAAAAAAAATATGGAGTATTAAGAAAAATACTTAATATTAATTAATTTAATTAATTAAGTTAATTAAGTTAATTGATTTAAGTTAATTAATTGATTCTTAGCCTATTAATTAAGTACTGCTATATAACTGCTACCCAAAAATATAGTGACAAATAGTTCTGCCTCAATGTGACCAAAAATCACATTTCACTTAGCAAGCCAGAGGTCAGAAACCAAAGAAAAGGGCATCCTCCTGTTAAACAGTAAAAGAAAATTATTGCCTTTCAAAATATGTCACTATGGGCACCTGGGTGGCTCAGTTAGTTGAGTGTTTGACTTCAGCTCAGGTCATGATATCCTGATTCTCTAGTTCAAGCCCTGCGTCAGACTCTGTGCTGACAGCTCTGAGCCTGGAGCTTGCTTCAGATTCTGTGTCTGCCTCTCTCTCTCCCCTCCTCCTTCCCTGCTCACACACATTCTCTCTCTCTCTCTCTCTCTCTCTCTCTCTCTCAAATACACATTAAAAAGTATAAGTCACTAGGAGCACCTGGGTGGCTCAGTTGGTTGAGTGTGTGACTCTTGATTTCTGCTCAGTTCATGTTCCCAGGGTCATGGGATTGAGCCCCACATTGGGCTCACACTGAGTATGGATCCTTCTTAAGATTCTCTCTCTCTCTCTCTCTCTCTCTCTCTCTCTCTCTCTCTCTCACTCTGCTTCTCCCTCTTGCTTGTGTTCTCTCTCTCTCTCAAAAAAAAAAAAAGAATCACTAAATGGGTTATGACTGCCCTAGGAATACATACATACACACATCATTTAATCACTTTTCCAAGTGAAAATTCCAAAGGGACTTCACAAAGGAATATCACAATCCCAAAGAGACTGGAATGAAAAATAAGAGCAGTCCAAAGCAAAGAAAATAAAATGGCTCATTTTTTGTTACTTGTAGCCCATTTCAGGGAAGTCTGCTCTTTGGCGATGGGTTCTTTTATTACTTGAATAGTCTGTTTTGCCTTGTCTGGAAGGACACAGAATGTGGATGTCCCACCATGACCCTGCTAGAACGTTGCCTTAGGCACAGTTCCTTTGAGGGTTCCTCAAAGGGATGTTAGATGATTAATCTGATTTTGCTTCACTGGGAACACTGGTTGCAGGGCTGGACCAGAACAGTAAACTTGTTTTAATTTCTTGGGCCTCATTGTTATTCATATGAGCAGTGATGCAAATGGTTTCAGTCTACAAGAGTCTGTAGAGCAGCGATTCTCATCTCAGTGATGCAACTCTGTAAAGACAGAGGAATCTGAACTTTTCTGTTTTGATTCATAAAAACTATTTAGTTTATTTCCTACTGGGCTGTGCAATCTTGTGGGTGACTAACAGCAGTGCAGATATGATCAGTTTAGTCCTTGGAATAGTGTCCTAAATGCTTAGCAATGAAATATGACAATGATTGTGAAATATTAGGGCCTTTTGAAAGCCTGAAAGTTTATTGCTAAAAATAACAATTTGTAGGTTGACCAGCAAATGTTTAGTCAGTGCCTGTGTTGAATATCTAGCATTAGACATATTAGACCCTTTTCTCTATATTCTTATTCATTCTTTTAAGTTTATTGATTTGGGGAGAGAGAGAAAGAGACAGCGGGAGAGAGAGAATGGTGAAGGGGCAACGAGAGAGAGAGAGAGAGACAGAGACAGAGACAGAGACAGAGAGACAGAGAATCTCAAGCAGACATTGTCAACGTGGAGCCGTATGTGGGGATTGAACGCACAAACCGTGAGATCAAGACCTGAGTTGAAATCAAGAGTCAGACACTTAACTGTACTGAGCCACCCAGTGCCCCTCTGTATTCTTATTCCTTATAGCACAGACACACACACTGTGAATGGATATACATACAGACACTCAGAGGAGACAGGGTGTGCATCATCTGACACACCTAAGCTCCTGCCCATATACAAAGATGTATGTGACTCTCACACTGAAGTTTCATTCCTGAGCACAGCCTTGCCATTTCCTCTCCTCTCTTGTACCTAGCCCTAACCCTCCACTCTCTGTATGTCCTGCCTCTCCAGCTTGTCCGCTAAAGAACATTAAATTCAGTGACCTACCACTTCAGGCATCTCTGTTTTAGCATTCCTGAGTTGCCTTTCCAATTTCTGATTCAATATTTTCAAGGCATCCCATGTCATTATTTGACAGCTCTCATTTATGGACAAGGGTTATTCCCTAGCCCCTCTTCATACTCAGACACCCCTCAGCTTAACTAGGTTGTGTATTTTCCTTAAAGGAGAAGGACAGGGGTGCCTGGGTGGCTCAGTGGGGTAAGCATCCAAATCTTGATTTCAGCTCAGGTTTCGATCTTACGGTTTGTAAGTTTGAGCCCCATGTTGGGTCCTGTGTTGACAGTGCAGAGCCAGCATGAAATTCTCTCTCTCCCTCTCTCTCTCTGCCCCTCCTCTGCTTGTACACTCTCCCTCTCAAAATAAATAAATACATGTTAAAAATTTTCAAAAAAAATAAAGAAGGGCATATGTTTGGTCAGTTTAAGTTCCTAACCATTGATGGGCCACATTGGTGTAGATACCATACCCAAGTGGGAGATCTGGTTGCTCACTTTTGCTTGATGTGGCTGAGTAGGCAAAGATATTCAGAGTGGGCCTCTCTTTTTCTTCATTCATCTATGCATGTACAGAGGGGGTCAGAGCCTGATGTGTAATAATGAAGATATGATGGTGGTGATGTTGATAATCATCATCATGATAAATAATATTTACTTGGTGCTTAGTAATTATCTTCCATTTTTTAAAGCATTTTACATTAGCATCTTCATTACTCATTACTTCATTACTCACAACTCTGGAGATGATTACTCCATTCCACAGAGGAGAAAATGTACAGAGAATTGAACTTGTATGTCCAAGAAGTTGGCATTGCTGAGTTCAAAAGTAGCCATCCTGCTTCTTCTTTACTCTTGACTTCTTTTCTCCATGTAAACTGTTAGGAATGTGGCAAGACATCAAGATTCATATGTGAGAAAGGAAGGAATGTGAAACTTGATGGAGAGAGTAGAAGTTTGTTTACATCCCAAGACTACAACATATTTAGTTGCAGTGTTTAACAGAGTACCACAATAAGGGTATTGAGTGGCATTAGATTCTTATTTTGCAGCTGTCCCTAAGGACAGTGCTTTCAGAAAGTTTATAGGTAGAATTTGGGGATATGATAATTTAATTGACAAGAGCAGTAACTGGCCATTTATGCCTTTAATGTCAACTATCTTCACCCCAAACCCACCATTATTTCTAATTTACATAATTTTAATCTCAACTTCCTTTTTAGTTAGTATGCAACTAGTTTAAACTGACATTTTTATAGTTTCCATTAATTAAAGGCACAGATTTAAATTTTAAAATTTACTTTCTTTTTCACAGCCTTAAAATATTTGAAAAATCAATGTGCTGAAGTGATGATAGAGCGACTGTTTGATTTGTACTTTTATGGTCCATTGACCCCAAAATAAGGGACAGAAAAGTCATTGTGTTAAGGTCTGTGACCCATTCAGCCTAAGACTAAAATGTGCTCACTTCAGGTTAGATAATGAGAATGATGCAAGAAAACTATTTGTATGGAGCAACTTTTGATAAGATGGTTCTACCTTAAAATAATTAGATAAGCTTAGACTTATAACACATGTTTAGAGGTCAGAATTGAGTCTATTCACATTATGGTGTTTATTTATCAGATCTGTTTCTAATCTAGCCACTAGAGTCTCATGTAGAGAACAGAGAGAGGAGTTGGGAAAGAAGGAAAAAAAAAGGGGGGTGGGTGGGAATCAACCAAGAGATCCAGAAACTGATGGAGATACTTTACTTAAAAAGTTCTTAAGACTAAGGAATTCAAATCAGTATTTCCTTGATGTTCTTAAAGGAAATATGCATTCTTTTTTTTCCCTCTTTTTATTGAACACACAACCTGAGTGTGAAAACCTAATGTTGAATAGAGTTATACATTTCTTTGTTGTTGATGTTTCTGGAGTATGCTTATACAGAGCTGCCCAGCAGAAGTAGCACTGAGAGTGCTTAGGAGAAAAAAAAATAGCTCAACTTAGGAAGAAATGAAATGTCTTCATGTAGCTTTGGAGACAGGGCCTCAGCAGCTGACAGTATTAAAAAGGGCTAAAGTAGAACAAATAATTCTTGAATGCCCTGTGGTTGCTAATTGACATGGTCATGATATCCAGAAAATACGCTGCAGGATGACTGCCGTGATTTTGGCAGGGAATGTCTTGCTTAAAGTGGGAAATCCTGTAATAACAGGTGGACAGTAAATGAGCAGAGCCAGGAAATATATTTTTTTTCTAAATTTGACCTTTTTGTCAAACCCTGGTCTTGCTCAGCCATGTACCAAATTAGATATATGTGTCTGGGGATCATTTCTAAACTCCCACTGAATTAGATGACTCTTCATTTACTAGTTAGTAAATGAGAGAAATATTAATAGGTATTACACGTTTAATTAGGAAATTATTTATGAGTGCACTATGAATTCACTTTTGGGCTAGGTGCCTTACACAATTGGAAAGATTTAATGCATTTAGGGGTAAAAATAGCATGCAAACATGAAAGTTTTACATAGTGGGCAGAAATCCATTATGCAGAAAAATAAATATTTAGGACATATTTTCCAACAGAAGGAAAAATACAAACGGTTTGGGATGCACTGTAAAACATGACATTAGAGGCAGAGTGCTTGTTAAAGAACTTAGAAGATAAATAGGATTTGGATCAGAAGAAAAGCAATAGCAAATTTTAAACGCTAGAATGTAAGTTCTACAAAGGCTTTTTTTTCTCTTCACTGTTTGCTCAGCATGCAGAACAGTGCCTGGCACACAACAGACATTGTATATCTGTTTATTAAATGAATGAATGTGGAATTGTTAAAACACTGTAAAACCACTATATTCCTTTTTTTGATGACATTTGAGATGATATGATTAGAGAGAAGTTTTTCTCTTTGGACTTAAACTTGGCAGTGAATATGGCTAAGGTTGACCAACTTCTGTCTCATATCAATTAAACCTTTCATGGGTTTTTACTCAAATGCAGTCATTAATGAGCAGCTGCTCAGGGCAATGATAATAATGATGATGATACATTGCCCTTACACCATCTCCCTTACCCATGGAAACCCAAGTGCTTTACCAACATAATTATCATAGCTCTTATGGGAGTTAGGAAAGTATAATTAACATTGTTTGCAGATAGAAGTAGAAATAGAGATATTAAGCAACCAGCTTAGAGCGATGAAGTAAATCAGTTATTATTTTAAAAATGTCGGTCTTCAGATCTTTTTTTTTTATTCAAGTATAATTGACATCATTATATTAGTTTTAAGTGTACAACATAATGATTTGACGTTTGTATATAGTGTGATATCATCACTACAGTTAAGTCCAGTCACTATCTGTCATCATACATACAGATTTTTCTTTTCTCGTGATGAGAACTTTTTGGATTTACTTTTTAGCAACTTTCAAACATGCAATACAGTATTGATAATAGTCACCATGCTGTACATTACATCCCCATGACATTTATTTTATAATTGAAAGTTTTCACCTTTCGACTCCCTTCACCCATTTTGCCCACTTTCCACCCCACCTCTGGCAACAACCAATCTGTTCTGTATATTTATGAACTTGTTTTTGTCTGTTTTAGATTCAACCTTTGGTGAAATCATATTATATTTGTATTTATCTGTCTTATTTCACTTATTATAATACCCTCAAAGTCCAGCCATATTGTCATAAATGGTAAAATTGCAGTCTTTTTAATGGCTGAATAATATTCCTACGTGTGTGTGTGTGTGTGTGTGTGTGTGTGTGTGCCACATTTTCTTTATTCATTGTCAATGGATGTTTACATTGTTCACATATCTTCATGATTATAAATAAAGGTGCAATGAACATTGGGAATGCATATATCTTTTTGAGTTAGTGTTTTCATTTTCTTTGGATAAGTACCCAGAATTGGAATTTCTGGATCATCTGTTCAACTTTTAATTTTTGAAGAAACTCCATGTGGTTTTCTATAGTGGCTAGACCAACATTGCACATGAGTTCCTTTCTCTCCATATCCTCACCAGAACTCATTATTTCTTCTCCTTTTGATAATAGCCATTCTAACAGGTGTGAGGTAATACTTTTTTTGGTTTTGCTTTGCATTTCCCTGATGATTAGTGATGCTGAGCATCTTTTCTTGTGCCTATTGGTCATATGTATCTTCTTTGGAAAAATGTCTATTCAATTTATCTGACCATTTTTTAATTAACTTTGTTTTTGGCTATTGAGTTGTATGAGTTTTTATACATTTTGGATAGTTGCCCCTTATCAGATGTATGATTTGCAATTATTCCATTCCATAGGTTGTGCTTTCATTTTTTTGGTGGTTTCCTAGACTGTGCATAGGCTTTCTGGTTTGATGTAGTCCCACTTGTTTATTTTCGCTCTTGTGGCCTTTGATTTTGGTAACAAATCTAAAAAGTTATTGCCAAGACCCATGTCAAGAGGCTTACTGCTTATGTTTTCTCCTAGGAGTTTAATGGTTTCATGTCTTATTTTCAAACCTGCAATTCATTTTGAGTTAATTTTGGGGCATGGTGTAAGATAGTGGTCCAATTTTCATTCTTTTGCATACGGTGGTCTAGTTTTCCCAGCACCATATATTGAAGAGACTGTCCTTTCTCTATCATATATTCTTGGCCATTTTGTCATAAATAATTGACCATATATGTGTGTGGGTTTATTTTTAGGCTATCCTGTTCTGTTTATCTATGTGTCTATTTATTTTGTTGATACCATACTGTTTGATTACTACAGTCTTATAATATAGTTTTAAATTAGGAAGCATGATGCCTCCAGCTTTGTTCCTCTTTCTTTTTTTTTTTTTTTTTTTTTTAAATTTTTTTTTTCAACGTTTTTTTATTTATTTTTGGGACAGAGAGAGACAGAGCATGAACGGGGGAGGGGCACAGAGAGAGGGAGACACAGAATCGGAAACAGGCTCCAGGCTCCGAGCCGTCAGCCCGGAGCCCGACGCGGGGCTCGAACTCACGGACCGCGAGATCGTGACCTGGCTGAAGTCGGACGCTTAACCGACTGCGCCACCCAGGCGCCCCTGTTCCTCTTTCTTAAGATTGCATTGGCTATTCAGGGTCCTTCATGGTTCCAAACAAATTTTAGGATTGTTTTTGTATTTCTGTGAAAAATGACATTGGGATTTTGATAGGGATTTCACTGAATCATTAGATTGCCTTGGGTAGTGTGCACACTTTAACGATATTCTTCCAGTCCATAAGCATTTATTTGTGTCATCTTCATTCCATTTATTTGTGTCATCTTCGATTTCTTTTACCAGTATCTTAGTTTTTAGTGTATGGGTTTGTTACCCCACCCCATGATTAAATTTATTCCTACATATTTTATTCTTTTGATGTAATTGAAAATGGGATTTCCGGGGGCGCCTGGGTGGCTTGGTCGGTTAAGCGTCCGACTGCGGCTCAGGTCATGATCTCACGGCCCGTGAGTTCGAGCCCTGAGTCGGGCTCTGTGCTGACCGCTCAGAGCCTGGAGCCTGTTTCAGATTCTGTGTCTCCCTCTCTCTCTGCCCCTCCCCTGTTCATGCTCTGTCTTTCTGTCTCAAAAATAAATAAACGTTAAAAAAAATTAAAAAAAAAAAGAAAATGGGATTTCTGTATATTGCTTTTGTATTCTGCAGATTTAATGAACTCATGTATTCTAAGATTTTTTTTTGGTGGAATCTTTATGGTTTTTTTTTTTTTTTTACATATAGTGTCACATCATCTGCAAATAGGAACAGTTTTATTTTTTTGTTTCCAGTTTGGACATTTGTTTCTTTTTCTTGCCTAAATTGTTCTGACTGAGATTTGCAGTACTATGTTGAATAAAAATGGAGAGAATGGGTGTCCTTGTCTTGTTCCTGAATTAGAGAAAAAGCTTTCAGCTTTCTTATATGGAATATCTTTTCTATTATCTTTTTAGTCTTTATTTCATTTATTTCTGTTCTGATCTTTGTTATTTTCTGCTGTTAACTGTGGGATTTGTTCCTCTTGTTCTAGTTTCTTGAGGTGTGAAGTTAGGTTATTTTTTTGAGATTTTTCTTCTTTCTTTTTTTTTTTTTTTTGCCCACAGGAGAACAATTTATTCAACAACTTTATACAACTTTATACTCCTAAGACTTTCCATAGTCTTAGGAGATGGAACATTATTCAATTGCTTAGGCCAAAACCCAAATATTATCTTTGATTATTTACTCTTTCCTTATTCTTACATTTAACCTGGTAGTAAATTCTGTCACCTTGATCTTCAAAAATACATACGAATGCAACAGTTGATGACTCTCCTTGTGATGTCCTAGTCCAAGTGACTGTCCTCTCCTGCCAGTAGCCTCCAGCTGGTCCCCTTGCTTCTGCTCCTGTTGTATACATACACTCCCATTTTTGCCTTTAACAGTAGCAGAGGGATCGTTTTCAAACTCCAGTGAGATGGTTTCCCTCCTCAGGTAAAATCCCCCTGAGATTGTTCCTTACTTCATTGAGAGCAAAAGTAAAGTTCTTACCAGGATAGTTAGACCCTTAGGATCTGTCTCTTCTCCGTATCCCATGTTTGTGCTATTCCTGGAACTTGCCAGCACACTTCTGTCTCAAGGTCTTTGTATTTGTTCTTCTCTCAGCCTATGATGAGTCTCCCAAGATAGCTGTCTGGGGTTAGTTTCCTCATTTCCTTGAGGCCTTTGCTCAAGTGTTGTCTCCTCCTTTATCCGTCTATATTCACCTGAGTCTTCTACTTCAACTCCTCTTTTCCCTCTACTCTCTTTATTTATTTATTTATTTATTTATTTATTTATTTTTTTTTTAATATATGAAATTTATTGTCAAATTGGTTTCCATACAACACCCAGTGCTCATCCCAAAAGGTGCCCTCCTCAATACCCATCACCCACCCTCCCCTCCCTCCCACCCCCCATCAACCCCCAGTTTGTTCTCAGTTTTTAACAGTCTCTTATGCTTTGGTTCTCTCCCACTCTAACCTCTTTTTTTTTTTTTTTCCTTCCCCTCCCCCATGGGTTTCTGTTAAGTTTCTCAGGATCCACATAAGAGTGAAACCATATGGTATCTGTCTTTCTCTGTATGGCTTATTTCACTTAGCATCACACTCTCCAGTTCCATCCACATTGCTACAAAAGGCCATATTTCATTCTTTCTCATTGCCACGTAGTATTCCATTGTGTATATAAACCACAATTTCTTTATCCATTCATCAGTTGATGGACATTTAGGCTCTTTCCATAATTTGGCTATTGTTGAGAGTGCTGCTATAAACATTGGGGTACAAGTGCCCCTATGCATCAGTACTCCTGTATCCCTTGGGTAAATTCCTAGCAGTGCTATTGCTGGGTCATAGGGTAGGTCTATTTTTAATTTTCTGAGGAACCTCCACACTGCTTTCCAGAGCGGCTGCACCAATTTGCGTTCCCACCAACAGTGCAAGAGGGTTCCCGTTTCTCCACATCCTAGATTTTTCTTATTTCTTGAGGGTAGGCATTTATCACTATGAACTTCCCTTTTAGATCTGCCGTTGCTGCATTCCATAAATTTTAGTATGCTGTATTTTCATTTGTGTCCAGGTATATTTTCTCTTTTGATTTCTTTGTTGACTGGTTGTTCAGTTACATGATGTTTAATCTCAACTTATTTTTTACAAATTTTCCAGTGTTTATTTTGTGATTGATTTCTAGTTTCATATCATATCATGGTGTGTGTAAAAGAGTATATGATTTCAGTTTTCTTAAATTTGTTAAGACTTGTTTTATTGCCTAACATATTATCTCTCCTGGAGTGTTCTATGTGCACTTGAAAAGAATGTGTATTCATTACTTTTGGATTGAATGTTCTATGGGTATCTTTTAAGTCATCTGGTCTAACGTGTCATTTAAGGACAATGTTTCCTTATTGATTTTCTGTTTCAATGATCTATCCAATGATATAAGTGGGGTATTAAAGTTCCCAACTATTATTGTATTGCTGTCTATTTCTCCCTTTAGTTTAATTAATAATTGCTTTACATAGTTAGGTGTCCCAAATATTTTATTTTTACACTTCAAAATCAGTGAATGACCAAAATCTGGTAACTATTTAAATCATTAATTTGGATGGTATTAAGATGATGGAAAGGAAGATAAATTTTGAACTTTATCCCTCAGTATGCTCCTTGAGACCTGATTTGAATTCTTGTACTAATTTATGGGTGCTGATAGGTTGAGAAAAAATACATCTAGTGAGAGTCTTCTACATAAGTTTATTTGGTTCATATAAATTTAGGACCACAGTAATTATTCAGGTAGCAAGTGGAAATGATTGCTGTCCCAAGTTTGGTTCCCTGTTCTCAAAGTTCATCTGCTTTCTTCTCCTCACTTATAAAAATGGCCCCAACCCAGATATTAAGATCAATCTTGATCTGTCAAGTGAATCCAAAGAATGATTAAGTTACGTTGATTCACCATCAGGATAAGCTTACTTTTGATTTTGACTTGATCTTGTTTTTCACTTCTAGTGATAAAAATGCTTCATTGATATGTGTGTGTGTGTGCATGCGTGTGTGTGTGTGTGTGTGTGTGTGTGTGTGTTGGGAGGGAATGCCAAGCATTTGTTTCTGTCTTCCCCTCTTCTTTTGTCAACAGTATACTTGTATCAGGATATTTCTGACACAAGTGACAGAAAACCAAATCCAAATGGATATAAGCAAAGAAGTTTATTGGCTCTTCCAAGTAAAAACTTTAGGAGTAGAATTGACTTCAAGTGTAGTCTCTTTGAAGTCAAACTTCATAAAGATCCAGTTTTTCTTCCTCTCATGGTCACCTCTCATCAGTGCATGGGTTTTACTCTTGGGCTAGATGTCTAGGTGGCAAGACAACAGCAGCAGCTCCAATTATGATCTTTCAGGTTTGAGTTCAACGGAGGAGAGTATTCTCAGAATCCTCAGAACCTCAGAAGCATTTCCATTTTATCATATTGGTTTTGATTGTATGACCTGTTAGTCCTTACCACATTTTTTTTTCAAGGCATGCTATCTGATACATTAGGTTGAAAATATTAGGGCCCACTCTCAAATGTGGGGTTGGAATAAATTCTCACTGAAACCATAATGCTTGTTGTAACGCTATGTATACCTCGCTTCCAACTTTTAGGGAACTGTTCCTTTACCCAATGTAGCTATATGATTTGTGGAGCTACCAATCACAGTACTGCATAGCGGTTGTACCCCCAGTACGCCAACCCCCATGGTTGGATATGTGACATAGATTATAAACCGTGATGCTTATTTTCCCATCTAAAGTGATTGGTCTACTGAGTGACTAATGGCAACTAAATCAGTGTCTGTCCCTGGAATAAATGCATATAATGAAAGGAGAAAGTTGTCTTAGATAAGTGGCAGATGCTCAGAGATATGCTGAGGGTTTGAGAAATGAATTTATAGAAACATTTGCTGGGTTTAGGCCCTAAGATTACCAGAACATCCCTGGTTTCTGCAGCCTTTCCATTGATTCCGTGGTTTTTTTTCTAGTATCCCTCCAAAGCTTTTGTTGTTGTTGTTGGTGGTGGTGTTTGCTTAACTGAATTCTAGTTATGTTTCTATCAGTAAAAAAAAAATCTTTGTTCTCAAGACTTGACTTTCTTTCTAGTTTGGGTAAGTAAAATTTTGTTTTACCTCCCTATGAGTGAGTACCTGCTTTGAAAACTTGCCTTGTATATCTTTTAAAAATTTCTACAGTGACATATTTTCAGACTTACAAAAAATTTCTGTAATAGTACAAAGGAATTCATTATATGCAGAGCATCCAGATTTTTACATTTTGCTATGCTTGCTCCAATCTTCTCTCTCTAAATACCTTATTTTTGTATAAATTGAGACTAAGTTGCATACATGATGCTCTTGACCCCTAAATCTTCAGTGTGTTCTTAAAACATGTGCATCATCTTGCATAATTGAGGCAAAAAATAAAAACCATGATTATCATAGACAAATAATAGTATTTCAGACTTTTCCAATTGTCTCAATTACAGTCTTTAGAGCAAAAGAAAGTCCTGGATCATGCATTGTTTCCATCAGTCATATCTCTTTAGTCTCCTGTAATCTCATATAATTTTTTTTGGTTCCTCCTTTTCGCTGATATTTTTGAAGATACAGGTTAGTTATTTTGTACTATACATATGATGCTAATTTGTCTTAATGCTAATGTGAATGTTGGTTACTTGGTTAAATTAGCGTCTGCTAATTGCTTCATAAAATTTGTCAATTTTTTGGTAATTAATATGTATGTTGTGGGAAGGCACTTTAACTAAAATCCTTTGATTTCTTATATTTCCACCCACTCATTTTTTTTGCAATCCCAGGCCTTTATAAATTATGTCTTTTCTTTATTCTCACCAATTTCTTCTATGAATGATCATCTAGTTTCTCCCACTTTGCAGTCCCTGTCATCAACTACCCATTATACAACCAATGTTCTGTTTCTCATGACCATTCTTTAACTAGAGTCTTGCTATGCAATTAGAATGTGCTAAGTGTTCTTTGCCTTGTCTTTGTTATCATCTTAGACACCTTATTAGTCACCTTGTCACTCATCTGCTAGATCTGCCATTTAGTCTTTTATTGAAACTAGCCAATATTAATGACTATTTGTTATCTGTGGCTTTATCCTCTAAATGATTTACTCCACCTAACTAATTGGATCACTCTATCTGTAGCAAGCTCCTACCCCAATTTTTATGTGTGTATGTCTGTTTTGTTTTTACTTATATACCCTCTAGGCATTCTAGCTGTTCTCATCTAGCTATCTCTTAATATCTTTTTCAGATAATAGACAAATTTCAGCCCCAGCTGCTCAAATTTGGTAAATTAATAAACATCCAAAATATTGTGGAACAACTCTATTGACTGGTGATAATGATGATACTATTTCCAATAGGTCAACTTTGTATTGTACCATTTTGAAATTTGGATTTTACCATAAAATTGTGAAATCTAATTTATATCGTTATGTAAATTACATGCACTGAGGAATGAGTGTTCAATCCTTAATGTGTCATAAAATTGTCCAGCTGAAGCAACAGGGACAATTAAAGCTTGTTTTGATTTCAGTTTGTGTGTTAAATTCAGGACAAGATCAGAAACACTACAACGGTGGAGGAGGAGGGGAAACACCCTCCTTCTGCTCACCCAAGAAAAAAAGTAGAACATAGAAATCAGAAAAGGCTTTCTGTCACTATCATGGCAAGGAAATTAAAAAACAAAACAAAAACAAAACAAAACAAAAAAAACAACTGTTCACTTGGGATTCTTTCTATAAGAATTTAGTAATGTTTCTTAAGCTGTGTGAATTACTTGATGTTTATTATTTTTATCTTTTATTTCCTTGTGACAAATAGCAATACAACTTTTAGCAACAAGTATGACCCTGTGTAGAGAAGCAGAAAAAGGAAAGCTAAAGAAAAGAATTCCTGTTCTAAAGAGTGATATTGATATCAGGAGGATGGGACAGGTTATGTTCCTAAGTACCTGAGAAAAGGCAAGAAAGGCATTGTATTGAGATGTTCTCAGCCAGAGAAGCAGTCCTTTGTTTACCCATAAATGGCCCACAGGGGCCCCTGACACCACTATGATTCTTTCAACCACAAAGGATTATGGTTTCTTTATTCATATTTGTACTTCAGCCATAATATTATCATAGATTCTAGATTCTGAGTACTAGTCTATAGAAAGTTTTATAGGCATTTTTCATATTAGTTTTCCAAGTACTAGTGAAAAAGCTAAATTATCTGTTTTTATTTTTATAGAGTTACTATTACTATAAAAGTGAAGGGTTCTGAATACTGACTTTTCAGTCTGTATGTTCCATGAGGACAAGTACCTGAATTGTTTACTACAATATTCTCGGCATTGTGTTAGTTGCAGAGGATGTGGCCAATAAATATATAGTTACTTACTAAAAGGCTTGCTAAACACAGAGCTTGCTGCCTGCAGATAGAGTATTTTGCCTCTTCCCACCCTTTCCCTTCAGTAAGAGGTTTAATAAATCCTATGCTTAACTTTATGAAAAGGCATGCAAGAGCCTAGAGAAACTTGACATATTTATTATTACAAATTGCTGAAAGAACTACTTTAAATAGGTTATAAACCAAGTCAAACCAGATCTGTTTATTATAAACTATGGAATTGAATTACATATTTAAGAAAATGACCAGAGTAAGTGAAGGATATTTGGGTGTGCTATAAATTAGTAGAGTTTGGTGGCTGATTTTTTGCCTTTATCTCAACACCCATTTTCTATAAGGGCATAGAGGGAAAACTTGCCAAATACCCAAATGAATGACTGGTATTCATAACTCGTCTCTTACCTACTTGTAGCAGAGTTTGCTCCCAAACTTGATAGAGAGCAACCTTATTCAGTTTTATACTTTTAATTAAATGCAAATTCCAGCTTTAACTGTTCAAAAAATTGCCATATTATCAATATTAATAACATCCAGCCTGGAGAAAAATATGAAGAGTCTTTATGATTGACTCCCCCTTGGCTGGCCAGGGTTCAGAGAGAAGACCCTGAAGGTTACATTAGCTCTCTTTATACTCCCTTCCAAGGTTTGATCTCAACGTCCCCATTTGAGACACCTCAGTCACAAGTTTGTAAACCTATTGTTACATTTTAATCCTTCTCAAATTCTAATTAAGTTATGGTCTTAATGCAAAGTAATTATATTTACTGACAGACCTATGATTAATGCAAGCCACAAAGCAATTAGCTGAAGAGAGACAAAAATGTGGTTAATATCATTGACTTACTGGTCCTAAGCAGAATTAACATTATCTTTGAAATGTGGACCCTTCTACATAGAGCATCGACATGGTTGCCATAGAAACTGTCTGTCTTGTCATTCCTGCAGTCTCCAGGCATCTGTTCCAGGTTCAAACACTCATTGACATGTGCATTCATTTGGTCAGATGAAATGTCTTATCTCAAGCACCTTTATTACCGATGAATATATTGACTCCCTTTAAATAATAAAACACCACTTGAAAATTAGTAACCAGAGATGTGTCAGCATTTAGAGTTTTGGATGACAACAGCTGACAAGATCACTGAGACATAATTGTGGCTAGTGTTATATGGATTTATAGCCAACTATAAATTATTTGCAATAAGGGTAGACAGGGATTTAAGAAATATCAGTTGTTTTGGTTTGTTATCTAAGTGGAAGAATTCTTGGAATTCTGAGTTTTTACAAACATGCTTGAATATACCCCAAAGAGTTTGATGTTGGAAAATTCACCACACTTCAAACAGGTAATGAAATTACATAAGATCTAGTCATAGAGAACTAGTAAAGCTATTCAATCCTGCCCATTATTCATTGGCTTAAATTTCCTAACTTCTTTAGCAATTGCTACGAATATTTGGCATTAGTCTTCAAAGTGACATTTTTGAGAAAAGTGATTCTCAATTTTGCAGGACTGTGTTTAACATTTTAGGAAGCTTAGCATCCCTGTCTTCCAAACACTAAATGCCAGTAAGTAGCTCTCTGTCCCAGTCCTAGTCATAACCAAATATGAATCCATACATATTCAACTGTCTGCTATGTGGAGCATGGTCTGGAGGGGGCGAGGTGGTACTACTCATGGCTGGGAGCCACTGTAAAATTCTTAGCAAAGATTCTTTGTCTTTTCTAGTCCTGCCATTTTCTCAGCAAATGATTCTTGTTACATTTAACTAATCAGGTGTGAATCTCAAATTAATTGTGGACTGTAAGTTTGCAATTGCTTTAAGCTGTCAAGAATACTACAAGAATATCAGGAAAAGAACAAAATCTATGAATATGTTCATGCCTTAAAAAAGGATAAAAGAAAAAGTAATCACTAGGATAATAAATATTAAATAGAATGGTATAAAAGAGAGTAGTTATGGATTTGTATTTCTCTCTGCTGAAAGTTTCAAATAATATAGGAGGGGATTATCCACTAGAAAGAAATATAAGATAGGAGCACCTGGGTGTTTCAGTCAGTTAAGCATCTGACTCTTGGTTTTCGCTCAGATCATGATCTTACAACCTGTGTGTTTGAGCCCCACAATGGGCTCTGTGCAGACAGCACGGAGTCTGCTTGGGATTCTCTGTCTCCCTCTCTCTCTGCCCCTCCCCCATTTGCTCTCTTTCTGTCTCTCTCAAAAATAAATAAACATTAATTTTTTTAAAAGAAAAAAGAAAGAAATATGAGATAAATAGAAAGCAGGACTGGGAGTCTGTGTTATGTTGAAGGAATTCAAAGAAATTATAGAAAAGATAAGCCCATGGGACCAGGAGGAAATATCTTGTGTTTTTATACCAAAGAAACTTGGGCAAGTGGGTCTTTGGAGATTTCTGGTGAAGGGATGCCTCATATTTTTCCTGTAACTTAAAAATTCGTGCATGAAAGGAAACTACACTCTCTGAGTCCAGTGAATAGCAGAAAAGTATTTTTCTTCCATCTACAAAAAAACTCTGGCATATTTCATTGATTTATATTTTTCTGCTATTGAATTGTACAATAAAGAATTGCTGATAATGTAACATAATTACTATAAAATATTTGTTGCTACAATCATAGTCTTGGTACACAATAAATAATAATTGATTAAAATAAACCCAGAGGTGACTATAGATCATCATCATCATCATAATAATCATCATCATAAAAAACCCCACCTAACCCTAACATCATTTTCACTGTATAGGAGAGGAAAGTAATGTTGAGAGGCATTTAAAATTGTCCCTCTGCTATTTATTTGCAGAAACTGGCTAAAAATCCCAGGATATCTACTTGGAATTAAAATAAAGAATTGAGTGTCATCAGATTTCTGTGTAAATAAAGTGGAACTATTTCCGATGGTGTGCTTAGAAATGATAGTGGAGTTCAACAGCTTTGGAATTCAGAGGCCAGGGCTTGTTAGATGTCAGTTTGGGAGAACATATCAATTTAGCTATTATATATCAGTTAATAATGGCAAGAGTGAAGAAGAGATGGAAGAAAATACCAGAAAAATACTAAGGGTAGGAAGAAAATGTGCTGTCCTGGGTTAATGTTGACAATTGTGACATTTCAGTAGCCTAAATGACTGACTAGTAGTATGGATGACTGTTTTTTCATTACTGTGTTCATTACCTGGATTAGCCAGTGAAATCATGAATCCTTTGATTTAGAGCTAAATTTGGATGGAAATAGAGTGGTGCTAGAAGCATAAGCTAGATAGATATGGTGTTTTGAGCAGAGCAAGCTCTTTAAGATTTCAGAAGCAGAAGAGTTGGGAGGTGGTAACATATTCCAGCATGTTGAGATCATAGTGTTTGGGAGAATGGAGTGTGTATGCAATAATTGGAATTCTGGAAAAACAGAAAATCAAAGGCTCAAAAGTCAGATAACTCTGTCACCTGGTCATTAAGTTCAGTGAAGATGATGGTAGGTACTGGAGTAAAAAGGAAAGCATTAAGGTAGAAGCCAAGGTCTTTGATGAATAAATTGGAGGGATAAGAAGGTAAATAAAATAAATGCAGAGGAAGAATGGTGGAAGATGAAGCAGTCATGGTCCAAATGAGCCATGAAGTGAATGAATTACTATCTTAAAGTTTCCCTTCTTCTGGGCTCTGAAAAAAAAAAAGTGGAATATGAGAGAATGAGAAGACAGTCCTTACTAAGGAAGTTTTATAAGGGAAGTCATATTTTGTCTATCAGCAGTCCTCCAGGGAAAGAAGGACACTCTAGATATTTCCAGTAAGGGGTTTCATACAGACAGAGGCTTAGAAAAATAGGTATGCTATTCTGTTCATTCAAGAAATTACTACAGGGAAAAAACTGAAGAAACCACTGCTAATAATTGTCGCTGCCTGCAGACCTGAATTAGAAATTTAACAGAAGGAAATACCAGTTCCACTGGATATGTTTCCTATCCAGTCATCTGAATCCAATTACTCTTCTAGCTTCCAAATCTTGTCTAAATATTTCTCATTAGTGGAGTCTAAACCAGAACCTTACTGGCAAGGAGTCTGGATATAATTTTCCCAACCTTGATCTCTTATGATACTTGACATTGGGCTGCTTAGCAGGTGGGAATAGCAAGAAGTGTGAACAGACAACATCAAGGAGAAGTATCTACAAGTACAATGAGTGAAGACGAGGCAGAAAGGATATCGGTCAGTAAGTTAAAGATAGAGGCTTTTTGTTATTGTGAGACAAGTACTAACGTAGTCAGGGGAAAAAGTTTTGAGAGAGGAACAATGGGAAAATGCATCAAAACCAAAGAAGCACAGAGCAGTGTAACTCAAGCTTTATGGGACCAGAAAAAGTCTACAGGAAATAGATTTGGGGCTATCAATTAAATGTCACAGTGAAGTGAGGCCTGGTAGGACTAGCTGGCTTCAGGTTTCCTTGAAAAGGTTTCTCTTTTTTTCCCTAATGGAAAGAAAAGAAATTATCTCTTCTGAATGAGATGGGCAACATGATTATTTATGTATCTATGGAAATTCTAACCCTGTATGCAGATAATAATGATCTAGGATCATAATTATGTATTAGAAACAGTGGCAACATCTGATAAATGGCAGCTTACCTCGACTAGAATTGGAAGTTGATTTTAAAGGCTTTAAAACATCAACAAAGCATGTGAATACCAAAGACGAGAAAATAGTGTAGTACATGAATTAGATAGTGTTATTGTTCCAATTATGTATGCGTCCTTTAAGAGGACTTTGATTCCCACTGCATTGACCTGGTTTTGGTGAGAAGTGAGTGGACACGCACTATTTATGAACAAAAGTTTAAGACACATCATCTGTTTCTCTTTTTACTCTGTCACCAGCCCAGTGTGTCCCATATAGGGATTGCTCTCTAATCCAAAGTATCTGAATGATGAAGACATGGAGGAGTGCTATAGCTACCTAGCAATGAACTGACATTAGAAGAAAATCCACTTGTTTTTGTAACTGTGTTTTGAGATTTTGAGATTGTCTATAACTGCACCAATACTTAAAACAATATACATTCTATTTCCCAAATATATTTGACCATACACATCTTTTGTTTGTTTGTTTGTTTTTAATATCAGAGAATCTGGGGTGCCTGGGTGGCTCAGTTGGTTAAGCATCCGACTTCAGCCAGGTCACGATCTCGCGGTCCGTGAGTTCGAGCCCCGCGTCGGGCTCTGTGCTGACAGCTCAGAGCCTGGAGCCTGTTTCAGATTCTGTGTCTCCCTCTCTCTGACCCTCCCCCCTTCATGCTCTGTCTCAAAAAATAAATAAACATTAAAAAAAAATTAGCATCGGGGCGCCTGGGTGGCGCAGTCGGTTAAGCGTCCGACTTCAGCCAGGTCACGATCTCGCGGTCCGTGAGTTCGAGCCCCGCGTCAGGCTCTGGGCTGATGGCTCGGAGCCTGGAGCCTGTTTCCGATTCTGTGTCTCCCTCTCTCTCTGCCCCTCCCCCGTTCATGCTCTGTCTCTCTCTGTCCCAAAAATAAATAAAAAACGTTGAAAAAAAATTAAAAAAAAAAATTAGTATCAGAGAATTTAGTAGAACACTTTTCATTGACAACATTTAGAAATAGTAGGTTAAAATTATTAACTGCATGTTTTCTTCAAATGTATTTTTTTAAGAAAAACATGATTTGGCTCCTGAATTGTTGATCTTTAAGATGCAGTAAATGAAATTACCTTGATTACATTTCTAAACAAACTGTCTGGTAATTTAACAAGATACATGCTATTTTTACCAAACAGTAACAAAAACAAGATTTAAATTCCATTTAAAAAAAAATTTAATGTTTATTTGTTTTTGAGAGAGAGATTGAGAGAGAGAGAGAGAGAGAGAGAGAGAGTACAAGCAGGGGAGGGGCAGAGAGAGAGGGAGACACAGAATCTGAAGCAGGTTCCAGGCTCTGAGGTGTCAGCACAGAGCCCGATGCAGGACTAGAACTCAGGAACTGTGAGATCATGATCTGAGCTGAAGTCGGATGCTCAACCAACTGAGCCACCCAGGTGCCCAACAAGATTTAAATTCTTTTTCTAATTGTCCTGTAACTGCTTTGTTTTTATTACACATGTGACACTCAAGTGATTATTTTGTGGATTTCTTTGTCGATTTTGGTGAGACAAAACACAAAGTAAAGGAAAATAAAAATTGTATCTCTCATTTCAGCCCCTCTCCATAGAAGTCACAGATGAAGACTCATTATAAATGCTGGGTCTTGAGCTAATTCTGACAGGGAGAGTTAAACATTCATAAATAACATGGTGTATTGGTAAATGGTTAACAATAGGTAGTTTGGGAAAAGAAAGTTCTGATTTGTAACATTTGCCAGTTTCCAACAATTACTCTTGCCATACTCAATTTCAATTCCTGATGATCGAGTTGGGAGGAACTTATACACATTTTTTGACTCTCCTGATGGTTTCAGCCAGCTTTTGGACACAACTGGAAAATAGCTTGAGCCTTTCAACTGAGGTCGGATTTCATTGTGCTGTTATTGAGCTGGTAATTACAGAGTAAGCCCTAGATCTCTTTAAGTACTAAGTGTTACAATTTCTCCTCACTTGTTTTTATACCACTTTGGCCAAATCAACGTGAAAAAGTCTGAGGTCTACTTTATACAATTTGGGTTTGGCTTGGAGTCTAGAATCCTGTGGTGAATTACAGCCCAGTTTTCTAGAACTCTGACAGTGCTTGCTTTTGACAGCCTTTTGGAGCTGAATTCTGTACTTTCTTTTTTCTACATCCATCTGTCCTTCCACAAACAAATCAGCTGCCCATGATATTGATTCTTCTCATCTTGTCTTTAAGAATTGGTTCTCAACAATCCTCATTCTGTACTACCACGCCCTCTCTCCTGAATTTCACTTTTTCCATCTTTCACACCTGTCCACATCAGCTTGGCTATGCCCAAGTAAACATCTCATCAACTTGCCCAATTATCCTATTGTAATGACACTAACTTTTTATTATCTTCAGTGACTGAGATCAGAGCAAGCACCTGAGTTAGAATAACAATTGTTGTGAGTAAATGTAATACAGATGCTTTAGACAGTTTGTCTTTTATTAATGTATTCACAAGACCCAAGGTAATTAAAACATCACATTTATCAAGACATAATGTAGTGGATTTTCTCAGATATACTATCATCATAATGTAAAGGTATTCAAGTTGAAAGGCATTTTGCATAAATTCTTGGTTTGGTAAATAATGGGAAAGAAAAAACAATGGGATATACATAAAATATAGATGTATGTAAACTTGAAAAGATTATTTCATTCAGGTAAAATATGAGTGTGTTCTTTCAAGATTATGTAATATGTTATTTGTAAGTATTGTCCAGCTGGTTTTAAAACTTCTCTCCAATAAAATAAGATACCAAGCAGGAGACATACTGGTAACCGTGCCTTTTACACCAAAGCAAACATTAAGAATTCAGAGTAGGATCCTGAGAAACTTAACAGAAGACTATGGGGGAGGGGAAGGAAAAAAAAAGAGAAGGAGGTAGCCAAACCATAAGAGACTCTTAAAAACTGAGAACAATCAGAGGGTTGATGGGGGGTGGGAGGGAGGGGAAGGTGGGTGTTGGGTATTGAGGGCACCTGTTGGGATGAGCACTGGGTGTTGTATGGAAACCAATTTGACAATAAATTTCATATCTAAAAAAAGGAATTCAGAGTAGCAATGCATTATACAGTGATACTTTCAAACAAGCTAGCAGAATAGTGTTACTAAAAAACTTGCAGCATCTGTAACACACAATTAGAGTGTGTGACTGGAGTAATGAAAGTGGAAAATGTGTTATTTGAACAGATGTTGCAGGCTATTTGGAGAGGTGTACCCACACACCTCTGTATATATTTATCTTCAAATGGTCTGACTGACCCTGCTTAAACATGGAGAAAATCCTTTCTAAAAGCATTCAAAATAGTTTCTGCTGTGTCCTAGCTAGTGCTTGAATTACATTAAAATTGCCCACTGGAATAAACAAACCAAAAGGTCCATGATTCATAAAGTTCTTGAAAGAATTTGAAATTTAATTTGAGCATTGTGTGGTATGAAAGCCAGAATAATATCATATAGTAACAGCTATTAAAATTTTTAATGAGGAAAGATATGTTATATAAAATAAAACCATGTATTATTTGAAAGAGAAAAAACTGATTTTTTTTCTTCATGTACATGATGATTTTTTTTAGCTTTTCTTTAATCTTCAGGCTTTATATGCTAGATATTTTCTTGTATTTTGTGGGAGGAAATGTTGTTTGGTGCTTAAAGTTATGAAACACATCACAAATATTTCAGCACATGAAGAATGGTTTACTGTAACTATTAGTCAGGCTTTTGTTTCCATCAAGGAGGCTAGGATTTAGGATACAAGTAAATGCTTATTCCATATTAAATATGTGGTAGAATTCCCCTGTGAAGCTGTCTGGTCCTAGACTTTTGTTTGTTAGGAGTTTTTTGATTACTGATTCACTGTCATTGCTGATAATCAATCTGTTCAAATTTTCTATTTCTTCAGCTTCAGTTTTGGTAGGTTATACACACACACACACACACACACACACACACACACACACATATATATATATATATATATATATATATATATATATATATATATTTAGAAATGTATCCATTTCTTCTAGGTTGTCCAATTTGTTGGCATATAATTTTTCATTATATTCTCTTGCAATCATTTGTATTTCTGTGGTATCAGTTGTTATTTCTACTTTTCATTTGTGCTTACTTGAGTTTTTTTTTCTTTCTTTTTTTGGATGAATCTGGCCAGGGTGTTATTAATTAATCTTTTCAAAGAATGAGCTCCTGGTTTCAATGTAAATATATTGCATTTATATACATTAATAATGAAGCAGAAGAAAGAAAAAATGAAAAAACAATCCCATTTACAATTGCTCCAAAAATTATGAAATACCTAGGAAAAAACAGTATGGTACTTGTAAAAAAATGGACACATAGATCAATGGAACAGAATAGAAAGCCCAGAAATAAACCCACAATTAAATAGGCAATTAATCTTTGACAAAGGCAGCAAGAGTATGCAATGGGAAAAATACAATCTCTTCAACAAATGGTATTGGGAAAACTGGACAGCAACTTGCAAAAGAATGAAACTGGACCACTTTCTTTCATCATACAAAAAATGAAACTCAAAATGGATTAAAGACCTAAATGTGAGACCTGAAACCACAAAAATCCTAAAAGAGAGCACAACTAGTAATTTCTTTGACATTGGTCATAGCAATATCCTTCTAGATATTCTCCTGAGGCAAGGGAAATCAAAATAAACTTTTGGGACTACATTAAAATAAAGAGCTTCTGCATAGCAAAAGAAACAACCAACAAAACTAAAAGACAACCTACTGAATGTGAGAGGATACCTGCAAATCACATATCTGATAAAGGATTAGTATCCAAAATACATAAAGAATTTATACAACTCAACACCTAAAAAAAAGAATAATCCCATTTTAAAATGGGCAGAAGAAATGAACAGACATTTTTCCAAAGAAGGCATGCATATGGCCAATAGGCACATGAGAAGATGCTCATCACTTACCAACAAGGGAAATGGAAATCAAAATCACAATGAGATATCACCTCACACCTGTCAGAATGGCTAAAATCAAAAACACAAGAAACAAGTGTTGGTGAGGATGTGGAGAGAAAGGAAGCCTTGTACACCATTGGTGGGACTGAAAACTGGTACAGCCATTGTGGTAGTATGGAGGCTCCTCAAAAATTCAAAAATTGAACTACCCTATTATCCAGTCATTGCGCTAGTGGGTATTTAAAATAGTATGAAAACACTAATTCAAAAGCATATATATGTATGTACCTCTATGTTTATTGTAACATTATTTCCAATAGCCAAACTATGGAAACTGCCCAAATGTCCATTGATAGATGAGTGAATAAAGAAGAAGTGATATAATGGGATATTATTCAGCCATGAAAAAGAATAAAATCTTGCCATTTGCAACAATGTAGATGGATCTAGAGAGTATAATGCTAAGCAAAATAAGCCAGTCAGAGAAGGACAAATACCATATGATATCACTCATTTGTGGAATTAAAAAACAATACACAAAGTTAAAAAGAAGTGTTTATGTACACACTCAACTATAGAGAACAGAGAGTTATCAGTGGGGAGATGGGTGGGGGATAGGTGAAATATGTGAAGAGAATTAAGAGTACACTTATCTTGATGAGCACTGCATAATGTATAGAACTGCTGAATCATTATATTGTATACCTGAAATTAATATAACAGTATATGTTAACTACACTGAAATTAGAAAAAAAATCTAAAACAGGAAAATATATTTACTTGATTTTCAAAATGTTAAGTAATAAAATGAATATATACTAAAAATTGCATCAAACAGTTAAAAAGCAAAAGGGACTAGGTAGAGGGACCCCATTCTAAATGTCAAGGCTGCTCCATTTTTAAATTAATAGTGATAAGATTGTAGTTCAAATTTTTATTTTGTTAATCTTATTCTTTTCTATATTTCAGAGCATTTTCTTCTATAAGATACAGCATATTAGTTTATAAATTGCTGCCAAGTAGTCTAAATTCTAATTTTAAATATCATACTCTTTACAAGTCAGAACTAAAGCAGCTTTCTGATTTTCGCTGATATTTTTATACTTATTTTTAGACATCTGTTGATATACAGAATCTTCATAGTCCATGTTTCCATAGTATCTTACTCCATCTCTTTACATAGCAGTTGCTCTAGATATCTTATGCTATCTACAGAGTCATGCCATTAGTTATTTCTGGCTGCCACAAGCTGGGTGAATGAATCACTTATAAACTCTGAATTTTTTGGAAGTATAAAATAATTTTGAAATATTACCAACACTTGGCAAAAACTGTATCATTCACATAGCCATATTCAATAGGAGAGAGAGACAAATCAACTCCCCTCAAAAAAAAAAGGTGGGGTGTTCTTTAAGTACTGGGGTGAGCTAGTGGAACAAGTATTGGAGGACTTTAGGCTAGAGGTTGATCAATGGGATATATCCAGCCCAATTAGTTATTCCTGACTTCACAAATGTTTTTCTTTGATTAGGCCATCTGTGTTCGCTAGTTTCCACCATGGAAGTTTTCCCCTACCCTTCCACAGAGACCAAGGTAAGGGTACTATCTCCTCTGACGTTTACATTTCAAAGAGATGGGTCCCAGGTACTTGCTAAAGATATTCTCTGGATCTTAAAACTAGCAAGAGGAGAGGAAAAGATTTGCATACTTTTTTTCCAAAGGGACAGAGAAATAATTCACAATTGTAACTTTTTTTTGACAGAAAGCATGAGCTGGGAGAGTGGCAAAGGCAGAGGGAGAGAGAGAGAGAGACAGAGAGACAGAGAGAGAGAGAGAGAGAGAGAGAGAGAGAATCCTAAGCAGGCTCCATACTGAGGGAGCTTGATCCCGCAATCCTGGGATCATGACTGAGCTGGAATCAAGAGTTGGACACTCAACTGACTGAGCCACCCAGGCACCTCCACAATTATAATTTGTCTAGAGTAAATTCTATAAGAAAGGATGTCAGAGACCTATATATGGTCAGGAAGAAACTGGTCTAAAGTTAAGTCAAGCTGAGGGGAATATTAAGGCCTTTATGGTTAGCCTCAAAATACATCATCTAAACTTTGTCTTACATATATTAGTGATAATGCAATCTCTTGCTCCTTTTACCATAACCATGACTTTTTATGAGTCATGAGAAATTTAACACAAGACTAGGAGCTTTGGCCTGGATAATTGGGGAGATTTATTGGCACAAGATACTGTCAATCTAAGAAAACCAGATTGTTCACTAGTAAGCCTGATTCATAGAGACATTCATGAGTGTTATAAAGCTGACCGATTTTAATAACTTTTTAAGTTTCTTCCTCCCAAGGCTTTGGGTAGTGCAGGTAATAACAACACAGTAGAAAGAGGTGTTTTAGATGCTGTGTTGTTTATGTACCTCGTCTTATGCTTTGATATTTCAAAGTATACTATACCACCACCAATGCATTCTGCACTGAGCACTTTCAAAAACAAGTGGCCTAAAGTTTACAGCTCAAAAGGGCTGGTGTCTCACAGAGATTCAAAGAAGATCCGTGGGATGCTCAAGCAATTAGCTGTGATAACCATAAGGACAAAGTGAACAAAACCATTATATAAACTGAAGCTTTTTGGCCAAGAATGGGGGAGAATATATTTTCTTCCTGATTAAGTAACTTTTTAATCAGATATGTATGATTATAAAATGTTAGAAAGTATTGGGCTTGTCCTACACAGAAATAACAACACTGGAAACAACACTCTCCTTGCTTCTTACTCCTAGTTGTTGTAATTTAATAGATGCCCTTTCTCCAAATTTCCATGTTACTTGACATTATGTAAGATTTCTGATTACTAAAAACCAAGGAAGAGGTGATAGTACAGAGGGCTATCTTCCACAAGGGAGGTTAAAGCGGCAGTGTGGCAGGGTCCCCTCCCTAAGAAGGAAAACAAAACAAAAACAAAAACAAAAACAAAACAACCTCAAGGCAACCTGGCTACCTGCTTACATGACAACATCCCTCATGACCTTGTAACATGAGACCCCTTAGTCTGCATGTTTGTTACCATATATGGGAGACAAAGAAATAGAAAATGTATAAAAATTTATGCCACATGGCATTTGGGGCTCAGTTCTTCGGGTACGAACCCAACTGAGCAGTGCTGGCAGGAATAAAGTTGCTTCCTGGAAAGAAAAGTCTGGGTGCCATGACTCTGTGAGAATCCTGCTACCAAAGTGCTCAGGAAGTGATTGCCTGAGGACAGAAGAAGCAGGAGGCAGGCTTCAGGTGTGGGAACGTGACAGAATGAGACACCTGGGTGCACTCAGTAATGGTACTGAGTACTAGGAATTTGGGGAATAGATACACATGTAAATCTGGAGATGGACACAAACTGTAGGAAGTTAATGGAAGAGTGAAAGTGCCGAAATTAGTGATAGTGATAATTATTAGGATGGAATGTCAGGTAGACCTTGCACTTTTGTTTGTTTTTGTTTTTGTTTTTGTTTTTGTTTTTGTTTTTTTTTCCTTCTTAGGGAGGGGACCCTGCCACACTTTCTCTTTAACCTCCCTTGTGGAAGATAGCCCCCTCTGTATTATCACCTCTTCCTTGGTTTTTAGTAATCAGAAATCTTACATAATGTCAAGTAACATGGAAATTTGGAGAAAGGGCATCTATTAAATTACAACAACTAGGAGTAAGAAGCAAGGAGAGTGTTGTTTCCAGTGTTGTTATTTCTGTGTAGGACAAGCCCAATACTTGCTAGCATTTTAGAGCTGTTTTCTCACTAGAGATGTGCAAAGAACAAAAAGAAAGAAATGAAGAAATGCAAAAATCGAAATGCAGCATCTGCATAGTATTTACTCCAAAATAGAGCCAGGTGAGAGTGTGAGAATTTTTTTGATATTAAAAGTGGCACATAAGGTTTCCTTACCAGTGACTTAGTAACACATTTTCTTAATTTCTTACCCATGTTATTCTTATTCAATACATTTCAAGAAGTATTTTTAAGCACTTAATTTTTGCTAGACACTACAAAAGGATGTGCAATTACTTAGAAACAATTCTTGCTTTCAAGTAACTTGAAAGTAGAAGGAAAGATGGTGAGAGAATCTGTTAAATGTGACACAGAGAACTGAATCCCTTAATAAAAGAAGGCCAAGGGAGACATTGAACATTTAACAGTAGGGATGGCGAACCAAGTTTTGGTGCAGTCAGCAAAGGCCACTTTGGGTAGATATTTCTAGTAACATGCCTCCACACACATAGGTTGGTTTCTCTGTAAACTGTGTTACTAGAAATGAAACTTTAAAAGTGTTTGTATATTTAATTTTGAATGCCTTTTTTTTTTCATTTGCTCTTTCAAGACCTTGTATCAATTTTATTCAACTACTGAATGTTTTACACCCTCACTAATTTTGTGCATTGTCAAGAATTTAAACTCTAATATTCTGACTTCTTTTGTCTTTCCGTATTTTTATTTTGAGCAAGGTTGTGCACCTCTTCATCAGATTATAAACCATAATTTTTTTTTTCTGTGACCACTCTTTATGTACCCTGACCATTTTAAAAAATTGAATACTTTCAAATTTTCTTAGTGCTTGAAAAGAACTCTTTATATATATATATATATATATATATATATATATATATATATATATGAGACTTTTTTTTGTATCATGTGTTGTAAAATTTTTCCACAGATTTTTTTTCTTTTACCTGAATAATAATTTTTTTTTCCTGCACGTAAGTATTTTATTTTTACGTACTCTAATTTTTCATGTGAAGGGATTATTTCTCTTTTCAGGAATTGCTGTTTAGAATAAATGTTTGGTATTACTAGTAATTGTACTACACATGTTCTTCTGTACCAAGCTCCCCTCCTCAAACTACTTAACAGCATATAATGCAACATTTGGAATACCTCCAACCTCAGCTTAATCTTTCTCAAAACTGCAGACCTTTCCCTCTATGGCTTTATAATAATGTCTGTAATCATTCCCTTTTTATTGTACATATAACTGCCGTGTCTAAGATAACTAAGGAGATCAATGTATGGTTTTCATTTTTTAACCAAACATTGCAAGTTCTATTAATGGATTCCTAACACTGAACTATTTCCCTTCCTATTTTATGTATTGAGTCAATTTGCTCAAATTCTATTTCAGATTTTTAATATATATTTTTTTAAATTTTTTTAATGTTTATTTTTGAGAGAGAAAGGGAGAGAGAGAGAGAGAACACAAGCAAGGGAGGGGCAGAGAGAGAGGGAGACACAGATTCTGAAGCAGGCTCCAGGCTCTGAGCTAACAGCACAGAGCTGGATGTGGGGCTGGAGCCCACAAACCACTAGATCATGACCTGAGCCGAAGTCAGACACTTAACCGGCTAAGCCACCCAGGCGCCCTTAATATTTATTTTTTAATCATGAAATTAGCCTGCTTATTTTTCAGAGTGTAACCTTTGTCAGGCTGGGATCGGTATTATGCTGATATCATAATTGATTGGTGGGCTGACTTCTCTATATGTTCTGAATCAATTTAGAGAGTACTAATATTTTCTCTTTCTTCAAAGTACAAGGAAACTATGGAACTATTTAAGACTGGAGCTTGCTTAAGGGAGAGCTACTTGATATTCTCAAATTTCTAGATTCTCTAGTATAGAACTTGAGAATTGTTTTTTTTTTTTTTTAATGTCAGGTAACCTTAGTTAATTCATATTACCTGGAAAATAATAATTTCATATTTTCAAATTTTATAATGGTGGTTAATTTAATTGATTTTAAAATTGATTTATATCTGACATTTCCCTGCTTTATGAATTTTAACATTTTTTTCATGACTAGTTTTTCTGATGCTCATTTACTCAACTCTAGTTTGATTGTACTTATTTTGTTGATTTTTTTCTCATAAAAATCAGTCCTTGGATTTGTTTCTTTTTTTATAATCTAAAAAATATTAATTTCTCCTTTATGCTCCACTGATTCTTTTGTTCTGCTTTCCCTTGGCTTATTTAGCAATGTTTTTCTCCAAGTTTGGAATTTACTTAACTCATTTTATTTTTATTCTTTGTTTGTAAATTACTTAATTATATTATCCTCTGATTAAAACTGTCTATGCCATAGAAATTTTCTATGCTTATATTTCTTAAGCATTTAATGCTTTAGGTATTTTGTAAATTTTTTGACAATGTTTTAAGTAATAGTTGCTTCACAGTATTTTTGAATGGTTCATTATTAATATGTTTTTATATTTAGTATTTTTTGCAGTTTAGATTTATAAATTTTCATCTTTGTATTTTTGATGCATAAAGGTTTATGGCATATTTTTGTGTGGCTTAAATTATTTAAAATTATAAAGTGGCCACTAAAATAATCAATATACTGATATTTAGTATGAATTCAATCTTACTTGGTAACTAAGCCTTGGTTCTCATTTCAAACTTTTTTGTAGTATAGTATATACTGGGTTTTGTTTTGAGTCCTTTTTAGAGAATTTTTTTACCTCTTGATATGATAAGAAAGGTTCTACTTATGCCTATGGATTGTTTTTCTTTTACTTTCTCTTTATTTTGTGCCTTTAAGAAATGGCTTTGTTCTTTTTGACCTGGTGTATATGCATATGCATATGTTTGCTTTTTATGTAAAGTTTTATAATCTTCAAGTGATTTCTTCATAGCTATTTATCAGTAATCCTCAAACTTTTTGATCATGTCCATTATTAGTAAGAAAAAAGATATGAAACTGTCTAAATATGTATAAAAACTGTTTTACACTTCTTATATGTGAAATTCTCAATATTTATGATGAAGTTTCAGGGTGATGGAGGGTTTGTGAGGTCTGGAGCCAACAGCCAAGAAAGAATTCTTGAATATGTCTTTGGTGCAGAAAGGTGATTTTTATTAAAGCATGGTGACGGGACCCTTGGGCAGGAAGAGCTTCCCTGGGGTCTTGACCAGTATCTCATATACCCTCAGGTTGGGAGGGGGGCAGGGAGAGAGGAAGTCTCTAACGTATTTTGGAAGCAAGGTTTCCAGGACCTTGAGGAGCTAGCTGTTGCTAGGGAAATGCCATTTATTACCGTTTAATAAAACCTGTCATGAGACCCCTCAGATGTATATCTGGAAGTCATAAGCTTGGAGTATGATTGCCAGCGTATATCTTGGGGCAGTTGAGGTAAAGGAAGTAGACTTACAGGATCTTTGAGGTTGGGATAATGTTAAGCTAAGGTTCTCCTTTGCTCCCAGGAAAGTGTTATCATCAAGGCAGCCGAGCACCTTACTCAGGAGGTTACTCTACCGGTTTCAAGGACTTGTCTCAATTTATATTAAATGCATGAAAAATAAACTTATCTCATATTTTAGATACAGACAACTACAGATAGAAGTGTGATATTTCAAGGCACTTGGGTGGCTCAGTCAGTTAAATGTCCAACTTTGGTTCAGGTCATGATCTCACAGTTTGTGAGTTTGAGCCCCTCATCAGGCTCTGTGCTGACAGCTCAGAGACTGGAGCCTGCTTCGGATTCTGTGTCTCATTCCCTCTCTGCCCCTCCCCCACTTGTGCCCTGTCTCTCAAAAATAAATAAAAATGTAAAAAAAAAATTAAAAGAAGTATTATAGTTCATTTCAATATTTCAGGGAATTTTCTTACATAGTTTGTGTGGTATGGAGAATAATTGATTTTAATGTAGTTATTTTAGAGATGATCTGTTGACTTCACATTCTAGAATAAGGTAATGTGTGTGCTCTTATTTCCTTCCAGCTTCCCCAATATTAACCATCTGATTATATTAATATTAGTATTCCTTAACCTTTACTGTCTGATCTTATTCTTTCTAGCTCTACTGATGGTAGTATATTTATATCTTAAAGGAAATCTTATACCTCTTTTACTCAACTTACTAATTTTAAATATTTTCCTTTGAATTTTCTTTGTTCTGAAAAATGGAGTGATGAATTTGTAGTAGAAGCTTTTCTAGCTGATCTCCATTAACATGACTTTTTTAAAAAAATTTTTTAACGTTTTATTTATTTTTGAGACAGGGAGAGACAGAGAATGAACAGGGGAGGGTCAGAGAGAGAGGGAGAAACAGAATCTGAAACAGGCTCCAGGCTCTGAGCTGTCAGCACAGAGCCCGACACGGGGCTCGAACTCACGGACTGAGAGATTGTGACCTGAGCCGAAGTCGGCCACTTAACCGACTGAGCCACCCAGGCGCCCCTAACGTGACTTGTTTTAAGGATTATTTTTCTGGTCTGTTTGTAAAACTTAACTGATGGAGATCTGTGTATGGAAAAACTTAATTCTAGGTGGCCTCTGTGTATCTTGCACTTGCAGATTGTATTTTCCAAAGACAGTCTTTCATCCCACATGCTTTTCTACAATCTGACCTTTCTAACTTGCCGTCTATGTCTGCTCCCCTTGAATCTGGGCAAACTTCTATATTGCTCTTAACCAGTAGTATGCAATGGAAATGATGTTGTGTAACTGTCAAGAGTGGGTTAAAAAAGACCATGCAACTTCAGCTTGTTGTCTTGGGACGTTGTCTTGGTGACAATCACTAGACATGGAAAAAGTGAGACCATCATTCTGTAAAGGCCACATGTAAATCCAGAATATCTATAAATACATGTTTTACCTTTATTTTTATGAGTTCTCCTACCCCAACCTTTTTTTTCTTGCTTAATAACTAGCTCACTGTTTAACTCTTTTTGTTATATAAAATCTTTGTTGATATCTTGCAGATTAACATTAAGTTATTAATTTATAGATGTCCTGTTTTCTTCCATGTCATGTTTTAGTTTAAAAAATAATAGTCACTTTATAGATTTTGGATACTAGCCCTTTGTCCGATATGTCATTTGCAAATATCTTTTCCCATTCCGTTGGTTGCCTTTTGGTTTTGTTGGTTGTTTCCTTTGCTGTGCAGAAGAATGGATAAAGAAATTGTGGTTTATATACACAATGGAATACTACGTGGCAATGAGAAAGAATGAAATATAGCCCTTTGTAGCAACGTGGATGGAACTGGAGAGTGTGATGCTAAGTGAAATAAGCCATACAGAGAAAGACAGATACCATATGGTTTCACTCTTATGTGGATCCTGAGAAACTTAACAGAAACCCATGGGGGAGGGGAAGGAAAAAAAAAAAGAGGTTAGAATGGGAGAGAGCCAAAGCGTAAGAGACTGTTAAAAACTGAGAACAAACTGAGGGTTGATGGGGGGTGGGAGGGAGGGCAGGGTGGGTGATGGGTATTGAGGAGGGCACCTTTTGGGATGAGCACTGGGTGTTGTATGGAAACCAATTTGACAATAAATTTCATATATTGAAAAAAAAATAAAAAAAGTAAAAAAATAAATAAAAAATAATAGTCACAATGTTCATTAGTTACATACAACTTTTTTTTCTCAGTGTCCTCAGCTGCCTTTCATTTGTGATTTTTCTCGTTTTAGTAGGGTAATTTTACAAAGATGTTTCTAAATTACTGCTTGTATTTGAATTGAGGTAGTCCTTCTGGGATCAGATAATTTATTCTTCTATAAATAATGTAAGATATGCCTGGAGAATGAACAGTTTTCACAGACAGCTTGAGCTTCCTTCTGTGGTCTATGGTAACCTGCTCATCAACACTTTGCCCTTTTTGACTTGATTCAGCTCCGTTAGTTGAAAGTCCGACTGATTCAGAATGAAGCTATATAGGGTATTGCTTTTATTTCCCTTTCTTTTTCATCTCTCTCCCGGTATATCTTTCTCTTTAGATGACAAAAATTGGGAAGTACAGAGCTTGTTTTGACTTAGACTTGTTCCTCTTTCTAACACAAAGATAACCTGCTGGCCAAGGATAGTCTAACTGCCAATTTTTAAAATCAGTGCAGTCTTTCTGCCATGCCATGATATTAAACTTAGTTCAGGGACCAAATACATATTTGGTCTTTGTCCTCCTCTTGTCCAGCGCCCAGCCCCTAAAACTCTTGGAATTTCCTAAGTGGAGAAAACCCTAAGGGTGTCTTTTGCCATGTTAATCAGCTGACTTTGGACTGCTCCTAAAGATGCATTGGTGCCAGGGGAACCAACCACTAGTTCAGAGGCTTGGAACTTTCAGTCCCACCTTCAGGTATCCTGTGTGGGAGAGGAACTAAAGGTTGAATCTGTCTCCAATTGCCAATGATTTAATTAATCATGCTCACATAATGAAGCCTCATATAAACCCAAAAGAACAGGGGTTCCAGAACTTTTGGGTTTGTGAACTTGTGGAAGTGCTTAGAGAGTGGCATGCCTGAGAGAATCTCTGTGTACTTTTCTAATACCTTGCATCTCTTTCATTTGGCTATTCCTGAGTTATATCCTTTTACAATAAACCGGTGATCAGTAAATAAAATGTTTTTGAGTTTTGTGAACCGCCCTAGCAAATTAATTGAACTCAAAGGAGAGGGTTGTGTGAGCCTCTGATTTATAGCCAGTTGGTCAAAAGGAATTATGACTGGCATCTGAAGAAAGGGTAAGAAGGCAGCCTGGTACAACTGAGCCCTTAACCTGTGGAATCGAATGGCATCTCCAGGTGGATAGTGTCAGAACTGATTTGAATTGTAGGACACGCAGCTGGTGCCCAGAGCATTGCTTGTTGATGTGGGTGGAACGATTCCCTCCCATACAGTGGAATTGGGTCTGGGAACCCAAAAGAGGGAGACATCTAGAGGCAGACCCTGTTCTTCCTGAGGTCCTGTTTGTAACTTTGTAGGAAGGGGAAAAATAATGACCATCCCTTTAGAGTATAATGACAGTTTACCTGGAACATTCAGTAATATAAAACTGGGTAATGATAGAAATGTCTCCAGCTTTTCCTGTGGCCCACCTGTAAAGAGATGTGGTTTGTACATCTAATATTTTGTCTCTTTTTAAATTTTTTAACATTTATTTTAGAGAGATATAGAGTGCAAGTGGGAGAGGGACAGAGAGAGATGGGACACAGAATCCGAAGCAGGCTCCAGGCTACGAGCTTGTCAGCACAGAGCCTGATGTGGGGCTTGAACCTCTGAACCATGAGATCAGGGCCTGAGCCAAAGTCTGACGCTTAACCAACTGAGCCACCCAGGTGCCCCTATTTGTCTCTTGAAAAAATAGAATTCTATCATTAGCTTGTTAACTGATGAGTTTTTTTGGGGGTGACAGTGAGGTTCGTGGGGTCCAGAGCCAATGACCAAGAAAGAATTCTTGAAGACGTCTCTGGTGTAGCAGGAGGACAGGACCCGGTGGGCAGAAAGAGCTACCCTGGGACCAAGAGGAGAGACTGGTTATATACTATAGGATTGAGGGAGGTAAAGTCCAGGAGAAGTTTCTAGTGAGATTTTTACATGCTAAAGAAGACTCAAAGGATCCTGGAGGCCTAGCTATTGTCAAGCTAAGGTTGTTTTTCAGTCTAGCAAAGCATTAACATTAAGACAGTAAGGAGTTCCTGGAGAAACGTTTTATTCTGCCTGTCTCAAGTATTTGCCAATGGGCTGCCGGTTATAAGGAAATTTAGTTTATTCTGCCATTTCCTTCTGCCTTTGTTTCCTACATCACTATAGAAGGGTGATGGAAACTTAGGTCCTGAAGACTATGATCCCTATCAGTTAACCATTTGTTTTTCCCCTTTTCTTAGTTCCTGGGCAGCCAGGAGTGCCCTAGGAGTATCACACATATCCCACCTGGGGCAGGGGTGTGGAGGGGAGATGTTTGCTGCCTGTCAGCTTGCCTTAGGCTCCCTCATCATTAACTTTCTCTCATTAACTCCAAGTTCCAGGTTGAATACATTTATTTATTTATTTATTTTATTTATTAATTATTTACTGACTAAAATTTTTTCAAATTATTTATTTTTGAAAGAGAGGCAGAGTGCGAGCAGGGGAGAGGCAGACACAGAGAGAGAGAGAGAGAGAGAGAGAGAGAGAGAGAGAGAGAATCTGAAGCAGGGTATAGGCTCTAAACTGTTAGCACAGAGCCCTATGCAGGGCTTGAACCCACAAACTGTGAGATCATGACCTGAGCTGACTACCCAGGTGCCCCCAGGTGGAATAAATTTAGAGCCTACTAGGCAGCTTCTATTACTTTAGAATAATCTTTTCCCTGAAAACTTTGTCTTATAGGAATGTAAGAGCCCTATAATTTATAAGTTTATATTTTATAAACTTTACTATCTTTGGCAGTTATTCTTCATATTATATGATTTGTGATTTTAGTTCATTTATTTCATCAAATATTACTTTCCCCTGCATTTTCGTGTGTGTGTGTGTGTGTGTGTGTGTGTGTGTGTGTGTTGTGTGTGTGTTTTCCTGGGTGGGATTTTGGCAGAAAATGAAATTAAAATTGCTGAAGTTTTAAATCATTTATTGTAAAGCCACCCTAGATTTTTGGTTTTTTAACATGAAATTTATTGTCAAACTGGTTTCCATACAACACCCAATGCTCATCCCAACAAGTGCCCTACTCAATGCCCGTCACCCACTTTCCCCTCTCCCCCACACCCATCAACTCTCAGTTTATTCTCAGTTTTTAAGAGTCTCTTATGTTTTGGCTCCCTCCCTCTCTAACTTTTTTTTCCCTCCCCCTCCCCCATGGTCTTTTGTTAAGTTTCTCAGGATCCACATAGGAGTGAAAACATATGGTACCTGTCTTTCTCTGTATGACTTATTTCACTTAGCATAACACTCCAGTTCCATCCATGTTGCTACAAAAGGCCGTATTTCATTCTTTCTCATTGCCACATAGTATTCCATTTGTGTATATAAACCACAATTTCTATATCCATTCATCAGTTGATGGACATTTAGGCTCAATTTGGCTCTTGTTGAAAGTGCTGCTATAAACATTGGGGTACAAGTGCCCCTATACATCAGTACTCCTGTATCCCTTGGGTAAATTCCTAGCAGTGCTATTGCTGGGTCATAGGGTAGATCTATTTTTAATTTTTTGAGGAACGTCCACACGGTTTTCCAGAGTGGCTGCACCAGTTTGCATTCCCACCAACAGTTCAAGAGGGTTCTCCTTTCTCCACATCCTCTCCAGCATCTATAGTCTCCTGATTTGTTCATTTTAGCCACTATGACTGGTGTGAGGTGGTATCTCAATGTGGTTTTGATTTGTATTTCCCTGATGAAGAGTGACATTGAGCATCTTTTCATGTGCCTGTTGGCCATCTGGATGTCTTCTTTAGAGAAGTGTCTATTCATGTTTTCTGCCCATTTCTTCACTGGATTATTTGTTTTTTGGTGTGGAGGTTGGTGAGCTCTTTATAGATTTTGGATACAAGCCCTTTGTCCGATATGTCATTTGCAAATATCTTTTCCCATTCCGTTGGTTGCCTTTTAGTTTTATTGATTGTTTCCTTTGCAGGGCAGAAGCTTTTTATCTTCATGAGGTCCCAATAGTTCCTTTTTGCTTTTAATTCCCTTGCCTTTGGAGATGTGTCATGTAAGAAATTTCTGCGGCTGAAGTCAGAGAGGTTTTTTCCTGCTTTCTCCTCTAGGGTTTTGATGGTTTCCTGTCTCACATTCAGGTCCTTTACCCATTTTGAGTTTATTTTTGGGAATGGTTTAAGAAAGTGGTCTACTTTCATCCTTCTGCATGTTGCTGTCCAGTTCTCCCAGCACCATTTGTTAAAGAGACTGTCTTTTTTCCATTCGATATTCTTTCCTGCTTTGTCAAAGATTAGTTGGCCATACTTTTGTGGGTCCGATTCTGGAGTCTCTATTCTGTGCCATTTGTCTATGTGTCTGTTTTTGTGCCAATACCACACTATCTTGATGATTACAGCTTTGTAGTAGAGGCTAAAGTCTGGGATTGTGATGCCTCCTGCTTTGGTTTTTGTTTTCAACATTACTTTGGCTATTTGGGGTCTTTTGTGGTTCCATACAAATTTTAGGATTGCTTGTTCTAGCTTCAAGAAGAATGCTGGTGCAATTTTGATTGGGATTGCATTGAATGTGTACATTGCTTTGGGTAGTATTGACATTTTAACAATATTTATTCTTCCAATCCATGAGCATGGAATGTTTTTCCATTTCTTTGTATCTTCTTCAATTTCCTTCACAAGCTTTCTATAGTTTTCAGCATACAGATCTTTTACATCTTTGGTTAGGTTTATTCCTAGGTATTTTATGTTTCTAGGTGCAATTGTGAATGGGATCAGTTTCTTTATTTGTCTTTCTGTTGCTACATTATTAGTGTATAAGAATGCAACTGATTTTTGTACATTGATTTTGTATCCTGTGACTTTGCTAATTCATGTATCAGTTCTAGCAGACTTTGGTGGAGTCTATCGGATTTTCCATGTATAATATCTTGTCATCTGCAAAAAGTGAAAGCTTGGCTTCATCTTTGCCAATTTTGATGCCTTTGATTTCCTTTTGTTGTCCGATTGCTGATGCTAGAACTTCCAATACTATGTTAAACAACAATGGTGAGACTGGACATCCCTGTGGTGTTCCTGATCTCAGGGGAAAGCTCTCAGGTTTTCCCCATTGAGGATGACTTAGCTGTGGGCTTTTCATAAATGACTTTTATGATGTTTAAGTATGTTCCTTCTATCCCGACTTTCTCAAGGGTTTTTATTAAGAAAGAATGCTGAATTTTGTCAAAGGCCTTTTCTGCATCGATTGACAGGATCATATGGTTCTTTTCTCTTCTTTTATTTTTATTTTTTTTAATTTTTTTTTTCAACGTTTTTAATTTATTTTTGGGACAGAGAGAGACAGAGCATGAACGGGGGAGGGGCAGAGAGAGAGGGAGACACAGAATCGGAAACAGGCTCCAGGCTCCGAGCCATCAGTCCAGAGCCTGACGCGGGGCTCGAACTCACGGACTGCGAGATCGTGACCTGGCTGAAGTCGGACGCTTAACCGACTGCGCCACCCAGGCACCCCTTCTCTTCTTTTATTAATGTGATGTATCACATTGGTTGGTTTGTGAATGTTGAACCAAACCTGTAGCCCAGGAATGAATCCCACTTGATCATAGTGAACAATTCTTTTTATATGCTGTTGAATTCGATTTGCTAGTATCTTGTTGAGAATTTTTACATCCATATTCATCAAGGATATTGGCCTGTAGTTCTCTTTATTTGCTGGGTCTCTGTCTGGTTTGGGAATCAAAGTAATGCTGGCTTTACAGAATGAGTCTGGAATTTTTCCTTCCCTTTCTATTTTTTGGAACAGCTTGAGAAGGATAGGTATTATCTCTGCTTTAAATGTCTTGTAGAATTCCCCAGGGAAGCCATCTGGTCCTGGACTCTTATTTGTTGGGAGGTTTTTGATAACTGATTCAATTTCTTCACTGGTTATGGGTCTGTTCAAGTTTTCTTTTTATTCCTGTTTGAGTTTCAGAAGTGTGTGGGTGCTTACGAATTTGTCCATTTCTTCCAGATTGTCCAGTTTGTTGGCATATAATTTTTCATAGTATTCCCTGATAATTGCTTGTATTTCTGAGGGATTGGTTGTAATAATTCCATTTTCATTCATGATTTTATCTGTTTGGATCCTCTCTCTCTTATTTTTGAGAAGCCTGGCTAGAGGTTTATCAATTTTGTTTATTTTTTCAAAAAACCAACTCTTGGTTTCATTGATCTGCTCCACAGTTTTTTTCAGATTCTATATTGTTTATTTCTGTTCTGATCTTTATTATTTCTCTTCTTCTGTTGGTTTTGGAGTTTCTTTGCTGTTCTGCTTCTAGTTCCTTTAGTTGTGCTGTTAGATTTTGCATTTTGGGGTTTTTCTTGTTTCTGGAGATAGGCCTGGATTGCAATGTATTTTCCTCTGAGGACTGCCTTTGCTGCATCCCAAAGCGTTTGGATTGTTGTATTTTCATTTTTGTTTGTTTCCATATTTTTTTTTTTAATTTCTTCTCTAATTGCCTGGCTGACCCATTCATTCTTCAGTAGAGTGTTCTTTAACCTCTATGCTTTTGGAGATTTTCCAGACTTTTTTCTGTGGTTGATTTCAAGCACTAGTTGATTTCGTAGCATTGTGGTCTGAAAGTGTGCATGGTATGATCTCAATTCTTTTATACTTATGAAGGGCTGTTTTGTGACCCAGTATATGATCTATCTTGGAGAATGTGCATTCAAGAAGAAAGTATATTCTGTTGCTTTGGGATGCAGAGTTCTAAATATATCTATCAGTCCATCTGATCCGATGTATCATTCAGGGCCCTTGTTTCTTTATTGACCGTGTGTCTAGATGATCTATCCATTGTTGTAAGTGGGGTATTAAAGTCCCCTGCAATTACCACATCCTTATCAATAAGGTTGCTTATGTTTGTGATTAATTGTTTTATATATTTGGGGGCTCCTGTATTCGGCGCATAGACATATATAATTGTTAGCTCTTCCTGATGGAACGACCCTGTAATTATTACATAATGCCCTTCTTCATCTTGTTACAGCCTTTAATTTAAAGTCTAGTTTGTCTGGGGCGCCTGGGTGGCGCAGTCGGTTAAGCGTCCGACTTCAGCCAGGTCACAATCTCGCGGTCCGTGAGTTCGAGCCCCGCGTCAGGCTCTGGGCTGATGGCTCGGAGCCTGGAGCCTGTTTCCGATTCTTTGTGTCCCTCTCTCTCTGCCCCTCCCCCGTTCATGCTCTGTCTCACTCTGTCCCAAAAAAAATAAATAAAAAACGTTGAAAAAAAAATTAAAAAAAAAAAGTCTAGTTTGTCTGATATAAGTATGGGTACTCCAGCTCTCTTTTGACTTCCAGTAGCATGATAAATTGTTCTCCATCCCCTCACTTTCAATCTGAAGGTGTCCTCAGGTCTAAAATGAGTCTCTTGTAGACAGCAAATAGATGGGTCTTGTTGTTTTTTTTATCCATTCTGATACCCTATGTCTTTTGGTTGGCACATTTAGTCCATTTACATTCAGTGTTATTATAGAAAGATATGGGTTTAGAGTCATTGTGATGTCTATAGGTTTCATGCTTGTAGTGGTGTCTCTGGTACTTTGTGGTCCTTGCAACATTTCACTCACAGAGTCCCCCTTAGGATCTCTTTTAGGGCTGGTTTAGTGGTGATGAATTCCTTCAGTTTTTGTTTGTTTGGGAAAACCTTTGTCTCTCCTTCTATTTGAATGACAGACTTGCTGGATAAAGGGTTCTCAGCTGCATATTTTTTTTGTTCATCACATTGAAGATTTCCTGCCATTCCTTTCTGGCCTGCCAGGTTTCAGTAGATAGGTCTGCCACTACTTTTATGGGCCTCTGTTTGTAGGTTAGAGCCTGTTTATCCCTAGCTGCTTTCAGAATTTTCTCTTTATCCTTGTATTTTGCCAGTTTCACTATGATACGTCATGCAGAAGATAGATTCAAGTGACGTCTGAAGGGAATTCTCTGTGCCTCTTGGATTTCAATGCCTGTTTCCTTCCTCAGATCAGGGAAGTTCTCAGCTCTGATTTGTTCAAGTACACCTTCAGCCCCTTTCTCTCTCTCTTCATCTTCTGGAATTCCTATGATACGGATATTGTTCCATTTGATTACATCACTTAGTTCTCTAATTCTCCCTTCATACTCCAGGATTTTTTTATCTCTCTTTTTCTCAGCTTCCTATTTTTCCATAATTTTATCTTCTAATTCACCTATTCTCTCCTCTGCCTCTTCAATCCGTGCTATGGCTGCCTACGTTTTACTTTGCACCTCATTTATAGCAATTTTTAGGTCCTCATGACTATTTCTTAGTCCCTTGATCTCTGTACCAATAGATTCTCTGCTGTCCTGTATGCTTTCTCAAGCCCAGAGATTAATTTTATGACTATTATTCTAAATTCTTGTTCCGTTATATTGCTTAAATCGCTTTTGATCAATTGGTTAGCTGTGGCTACTTCCTGGAGTTTCTTTTGAGGATAATTCTTCCGTTTTGTCATTTTGGGTAGTCCCTGGGGTGGTTCCAAATTGCAGGGCATTTTCCCTATGCTGTCCAAAGTAACTTGTGGGCGGGGCCGCAGTCAGACCAGATGTCAGCCCCAAGCCCACCACTGGGGCCACAGTCAGACTTCCCCTCTCCCAGGGGCGGGACTCATGGTGGAGTGGTGTGGCCCCTGTCTGGCTACTTGCTCACTGCCAGGCTTGTGGTGCTGCTTTGATGGGATCTGGTGTATTAGCATGGGTGGATCTGCAAGGTGCACAGGGGCAGGAGGGGAAGGCTTAGCTCCCTTTGCAGGTGGTGGTCCCCTGCAGGAGGGGCCCTGAAGCACCAGGAGGGAGGCTGACCCATTGGAGGGATGGATCCACAGAAGCACAGTGTTGGCTGTTTTGCACAGTGCAAGCAAGTTCAGTGATGGGAACTGGTTCCCTATGGAATTTCGGCTGGGGGATGGGAGAGGGAGATGGCCCTTGCCAGCCCCTTTGTTTCCCTGCCAATCTGAGCTCTGTCTTCCAGGGCTCAACAACTCTCCCTCTTGGTGTCCTCTTGCCCTCCCCGCTCTCTGAGAGCAGAGCTGTTGACTTTTAACATTCTAGATGTTAAGTCCTGCTTGCTGTCAGAATTCACGGAATCCAGCGCCAACACCTTTGCAAGCCAGACTTCAGGGACTCTGCCTTGCTGGGCAGGCTGCCCCTCCACGGCCCTGGCTCCCTCCCACCAGTCTGTGTAGCACGCACTGCCTCTCCACCCTTCCTACCCTCTTCCATGGGACTCTTGCTATGCTTGGCTCCAGAGAGTCTGTTCTGATAGTCTTCTGGCATTTTTCTGGGTTATTTATGCAGATGTGGGTCAGATCTAATCTAAGATCTGCAGGATGAGGTGAGCCTAGCATTCTCCTACACCTCCATCTTCCAATACCCTCCCTAGGTTTTCATTTTAAAGACGTTTTCTCTGATAATTGATTATTGGGGTTAGAGAAAGAGGAAACAAAGGCAGGAAGATTAGTCTGAAGGCCTTTAATAAGCAGAGTTATGGGCCAATATATTGGAATTGATAATGAAAAGAATAGCAATAATTTGAGACATATTAAAGAAGAACTGGAAGAATTTCATGATTGTTTTCATACCAGGCTTGAGAGAGACAACAGAATCAAGCATAAATATCCGTTTGGTGTTGAAACACTAGGTTGATTTTCTGCCATCTCCTGGATTAGGGAGATCAGAAGGAAAAGTGAGTGTGTTGTTAGAGATGATAAGTTTATTGTTAGAAAGTTTCAACAATATCTCTGAACATTAAACTGATCATTTTCACTCCCAGGCATCATTTGTCAATGTCTGTAGACATTTTTGTTAGTCCCAATTGGGGGCTTAGGGCTAGTGGCATCTATCTGGTGATTAGGGGCTGCTAAAAGTCCTGTGATGTACAGGATATCCCCTTGGAAAAGAATTATTTGCTTCCAAATGTTAATAACATAGAGGTTGAGAGACTGTACTCCAAGTGGACTTGTCCAATAAGCAGGCAGTTTGATACGCAGGTCTGGGCTTCAACAGAGAGGCCAATGTCAGAGCCACGGTTTTATGGGAGATTGCCTATTGATCACCTAAGCCAGTATTTCTTCTTACTGGATACACAGATAGGCTTCATTTCTTTGTGACCATTTTTTTTTAGGTGAGGCTCTGTGTCTCACTTTTAGCTAATGGAATTTGGGAGGAAGTGATATGCAATACGGTTTGGCACATCCCAAACATGCCACTTGCAGTCCTCCATGTCTTTACCTTTGCACTCGCCTCATACAAATGAACTGAATGGACCTGGAGGTGGTCGATCCACCAGGTAGAACCTGCCTCATCACTAAATCAGCACTTGGAAGAAAGAGGTACCTGCTTATTAATAACATCTGTTTAGGATATCTCGTAAGTGTAAAATAAGCTCCTATTTTGACAATTGGAGAGTTTGTGGTGATACGAGTTATCTCTTTCTGCATTAAAAAATTATCCCACAACTTAGCAGTTCAAAGCAAACATTTTTCGTCACATAGTTTCTAAAGGTAAGAATTTGGGAGCAGCTTAGCTGAGTGGTGCTAACGCTAGACCTCATGAAATTGAAATCAAGTTATCACCTGGGGCTGCAGTCATTTCAAGACTCGGCTAGAGCTGGAGAATCTACTTCTGAGCTCTCACATACATGGTTTTGGCAGGCCTCAGTTTCTTACTGGCTGTTTGCTGGAGTCTTCTGTTTCTCACATGGGCCCTCCATAGGCTACTTGAATAGCTTCTTTATATGCTCGCTGAGTTCCACGAGAATAATAATAGAAAGAGGCAGGAGGGAGGAAAGGAAGGAGAGAGAGACAGGCAGGGAGAGAGACTGAAAAATTGAAAATGAAAGGAGGAAGCCACGGTCTTTTATAATCTGTTCTCAGAAGTGATACACCATCAATTTGCCACATGCTGTATGGCAGATGAACCCTGATGCAGTGTGGGTGGACGGTATTTAAGAGTATGAATAACAGAATGTGGGAATCACTGTGGACCATTTAAGATTTTAAAGATTGGCAACTACAAAGTTTTATCCTTTAGAGCAGGTGGTGCTACCTTTATCAATACGGGTAGTTCTGTTTGTTTTTCATTAAGAATTACTAGCATTCCTTACATTGGAAAGTTTGACTTGGAAACGAATGAAAATGTAGTGAAAACTGACACTAATTGTCATAAAGAATAAATAAATGTCTATCTTCTGTAGACTGAATTGTGTCCCTCCAAAATTCATATGTTAAAGCTCTAAACCCCCATGTATTTGGAGATAGGGACTTTCTGGAAATAGTCAAGGTTAAATGAGGTTGTAGGGCTGAGATCTTGATCTGATAGGATTAGGATCCTTATCAGAAAAGATACCAGAGAGGTTGCTCTGTCTCTACCATGTGTGGACACTGGGAGAAGGCAGCCCGACCATCTACAAGCCAAGAACAGACCTCTTACCAGAACCCAACCATGTTGGCACCTGATTTTAGACTTTAACCTCTAAGAACTGTGAGGAAATAAATTTCTGTTCTCAACTTGTTCAATCTGTGGTATTTTGTTATGGCAGGTGCTAGCTGCTAATATAGTGTCCACTGTAGAAGTTTCATCCAATGCTATCCTAGAGTAACAGATATTTTTCTTGAAAGGAGTCATTGTTATAGAGAGACAAAGCCATGTCATAGGTGTTAAGTAACCAGATTAGGTTCAAGATGGAGTCCCTCATGCTAAGTGAAACCAAAACTTAACTAAGTTTCTGTGCTCTCCTCTACCAGAAAGGAGAGGCCTGTCAACCAATCAGGGATTGCCTGCTCAGCTGGCTCCAAGATTTCCCTTTGCTTCATAGAAGGAAATTTACCTTGCTTTAATCAATCAGCAAATGCCCAGTATAACCTCCTTGTTCCTACTCATCTTGGTCTATAAAAATCTCTTGTACACTTCTTCAGATCTCCTTTTTATTTGCTAGATTGTATGATGCCTGAGTTATGAATTGCTGAGTAAAAGACCAGTAAATTGTGGGAATATATATATTTTTTTAATTTAAGAACATCTGTACCAGGAATGTTCCATGGCCAGACTGTTGAGAAACTTTAGACTTGTTTCTAGAGGGAAGGTAGAACCCAGGAATAGAGCCCAAGTCAAATTGATGTTGCCTGAATGGAAGTTGCTTGAAGGCAAGAAACAAAAGCCCCAAGTAGCAAACAGCAAGAAAAAACTAGAGGGTAGAAGTCATGGTTAAACATGGACTTCAATTTCTTACAGACACAGGTTTGACTCTCTACTTCAGCAGGAACTGTCACTTTGAGCAAGTTAATTTACTCTGTTTTAGTTTTTTCATTCCTAAAATTAGGATATTAATGTATACTTTATATGGGGTGCCTGGGTGGCTCAGTCAGTTAAGCATCCCACTTCGGCTCAGGTTATGATCTCACGGTTCATGAGTTCGAGCCCCGCATTGGGCTCTGTGCTGTCAGCTCAGAGCCTGGAGCCTGCTTCGGATTCTGTGTCTCCCCCTCTCTCTCTGCCCCTCTCCTGCTCATGCTGTCTAAACATTAAAAAAAAAATTTAAAGAGTAAAGTATATTTTATAAGATTGAGGCATAAGCTATTATGCATGTAAACTATTAACATAATGTCATTACAGAGGAGCAATTGATGTACATATTTGATGAATTATCTAGTCAATTGTTTGAGTGTAAGGCTTGAAGTAAGCTGAATATTATAAGATCCTCTGTATTTTTTATTAGTTTCTATATCCAGTAATTATGTTGGGTAATCACAATATATAATGTTTTATATCTTAATTTTATTTTTAATGGGGAAAGCAATAAATACGATCTAAATATTGGCAAATTACATTTTTGGAATTTTAAGTATTGTGGTTTTTGTTGTACTCTAGTTGAATAATAAAATGTTGATTTTCCAAGTCCAAATGTGTACAGTATAATAGAAAATAATAACTGGAGCTCATAAATTCACACACATATTCTCATTAATTTTTCATCACCATTTTAAAAATTTTGTTATTAAAAAAATAATGTTCATTTATTTTTGAGAGAGAGAGAGAGTGAACAGGGGAAGGGCAGAGAGAGAGGGAGACAGAATCCAAAGCAGGCTCTAGCCTCTGAGCTGTCAGCACAGAGCCCAATGTGGGTCTCGAACCCACAAGCCATGAGATCATGACCTGAACCGAAGTAGGACGCTTAACTGACTAAGCCACCCAGGTGCCCCTCGAGTCTGTTTAAAAAAAAAATTACACATTTTTGATATCAAAGAATCTATTATATGTATCAAGATCAAACTAGAAGTTGCATGATAGACCTTTACCCCAGTTCTGCTGAAAGATTTTCATTATTGACCTGGACAGAGAGTATATTCATTAAGTTTGTAGCTGACAGACATTAAAAATAAAGGTTAAAAGGAAATGGATATGTAAAAGAGAAATTCCAACTTCCAAATCTTGTAATTTGAAGAAGAAATCAAGGTCAAGTGAATTACTTGATTAAATATCCATATAGAACAAAATTTTATTGAGTGTATACTATATGGTATAAGAGATGGCATATGTATGTTTGCGTATGTGTGTGTGTGTATAGTATATCATATGGCATATATATGTGTGTATTTATTATATTCTCTCTATATCTATCTATCTATATCTATATCTATATCTATATCTATATCTATATCTATATATCTATATATATAGACATATATATCTCAGATGACTGAGTGCTTTGGAGAAAAATAGAGTATGGGGAATCTAAGGGTTTAGTTTATACAGGATGATGAAGAAAGACGTAATTGCCAAGTAATATTACACAGTCATTTATTTAGTTTATTAATTGATTCCATAATATTTATTTAGGTTGTACTCTGATAGGCACTGGACAGTCTCTGATGATAGTAAATAACTATGGTCACGTTTGCAAGAAATAATTCGGTCTGTCAATGATTCTTAACATTTTTTGTTGCTCTTGAGAATATTCCGAATGCTATGAATCATCTCCCAAGAGCATGCCTATGTAACATATGCAAAAAAAAAATGTGCTTTTCAGGGATTCCTTGAAACTAAAACTCAAAGTTAAATATTTATTTGAAATTGAAATTATAACTTGTCTAAAAGTTGGCAATACAGAGCCATTTGTTAAATTTCAAGTGAATCATAGTTTTGCACTTAGGATGGACAAAATTCTTTTATGAAATTACAGTATTCTGTACCAAAGAGAAAAAAGCCATGAGAACAGTTAAATGTTTGGAAATGACATCTATTAGAACTGTTTATACTGGAAGAAAGAAAGTTGAGGGAAAACAACCATTGTTGCAATGAACAAATGATTATTTTGTAATAGCTTATTCTTACACAATATATCTATAATTTTGATGTAATTATAGTATGAAGCGATAAATGTAGAGATGAAACATCCTCTATTTATAAAGACAACTTTTTCTAATTTCTCTTCTCTCCCTTTTCCCCCTACTTTGCATTAGTTCTTCATTTATATTCACTTTGCTGGCTTCCGTTCATTCCCAAACTAACTCTGATAGTAGCATCCAGTGCTTTTTGTTGTTGTTATTCTCATAGACCTTCAAATCTATGTGATATCACATTGTCTAAGTGATTCATTTTCTAGTTCGAGGAATTGAGACAAAAAGTGAAGTGACTTGCCTAAGTTTACACATCGAGTTATATTATAAAATAATGGTTAATTAAAAGGCTATATGAGCCAGGCACTAAGTAAACTAGGCAATCGTGTGATACTCTCTTTAGAATGTGGAAACCAGAGAGGAGAGGCATTATTTGCTATTGGACACAGAATAAGTAAGTAGCTGAGTTGGGATTTGAGACCAGGCTTTCAGACTTCACAGCCCACCCATAACTGTATGTCACTCAAGTTTTCTGGGTCTAAGTCCTTTGTAGTTTTTACACAGCCCTAGACTCCTCCATCCTAAACTCTCCAACTTCCTATTTTATAGCTCTAGATCTTGGTTCTCTAAATCCTGCAGTCAAGGACAGGTGGAAGATTGTTGTAGAAAGAACAGGCAGCAACATTCTTGTTTAGCCTCTTTTTATATCTATTTTTTTCTACAGATTGGGGTATTTTTCTCAATTATGCATACTTATTCATTCTGCCAAAAAATTCTTTTAAGGCTCTTAAAGCTGTAGTCAATTTTCTCAGTTTGATGTTCCTAAGGAACCTGCTGTGTCTTTTTCATTCTGTGCAAAAATAGGCATGGTAGGATCCACCAGCTGCTAAAGTCATTGGATAGCTTAAAAACTTTGTACTTGTTTTCTCTATTGTTACATTTTCATAGTTTCAGAATTTGTGCAGCATTTAATTTCCCTGTGCTTTATATTTTCCTGCAGAGAGAGAACACACTGGTATTTGTTTGTAGATGTTGAAGGAATACTTTCAAAGAGAGAAATTATTCTTCAAATATCTATGACCACTGAATACTAAATAATACTGAAACCTACTTAAAAAGTAAAAACAAAACCCAAACCAACCAAACAACAACAAAAATCCTGCAAACCAGAAAGTGGAGAAGTATCAGAATATAGAAATTATCCTTGTTTCCTGAAATGCAAGGATGTTTTACTGTATACTTTCTGGAAAGAATTCTGGCAGTATTTCCCAAAGACCCTAAACTTATTCATGTCTTTTGACTGAGAGATTATATATCTTAAAAAGGCATACAAAAATGAATAATGTAGCATTTCTTGTAAAAAGAAATAATAAGAACCTAAATGTTCAACAATAGGGAATTCATCGAATGAATTATGATAGAATCACATAATAAAGTATTTATGGAGTGATTATGATGATGCTTTAATTTCAGTGCTATTTATTAATATGGGAAGTCATTCATCATTTTTGGTTAAGCCACAAAACAAAACAAAAAGTTTAAAAAATAGTGTGTACAGTATCAGCCCATATTTTCAATTTCGGTGGCTTGAAAAAATTACTCCCTTCTTATATTTTGTACAAATGTCTTATTTGGTTACGATTCTTGCTACTTTTTATCTTTGAACCCTATCTACTCACTTCTTGCCCACAATATTTTCAGTGTGCTGGAGAAGTAAAAAGAGAATGAAAACAAATATGAGCTGTCCTGCTTTCATGATGCTGGCCAATTAACAGTGATGCAGGTGTTCAACATCAGCAACAACAAAATAGAAATATGAGAACTGCTAGGTAGGCAAAACACAGGATGCTCTTTGCAACAATCCTTATTGCCTAAACATTTCTCGGGTAAATTTTTACACAGGACTTCACAAAAGATGTTTCCTTATCTGAACAGAAAAAAAATAAGATTGTCTACTTTTTTTTTTAAGTTTTTTTTTTATTTTGAGAGAGAGAGAGAGAGAGAAAGTGGGGGAGGAGCAGAGAGAGGGGGGAGAATCTTAAGCAGACTCCATGCTGTCAGTGCAGAGTCCATGTGGGGCTAAGTCACGAGACCATGATATCATGATCTGAGCCTAAATAAGGAGTTGGATGGTTAACTGACTGAGAAACCCAGGTGCCCCAATAAGATTGTCTACTTTTGTAATTTGAACTTCTTAAACATTGCATTTATTGATTGGATTTTTACAGATTCTTGTAGGTTAAGCCTCATCCATTTTTGCTCTTCCAAAGTCTGGATTAATTTTCCTCTTTTGAATTCCTCTGGCACTATTTGTCAAGGATACCCAGAAAATACCATATTTTATGTGCATATTATCTTTCTTCTCAACATGGTAGGAGATTCCTTCAAAGCAAAGAGCCATTTGTCCTGACTCCTCACAGAATTTATTATGGAACCCAATAAGTAATAGAGACTAAATAAATGACTATTGAACAAAAAGCCTCCATTCAAGGCTAGTTACAACTAATATGTGTTCTGTACAAAAGCAAGGTAAATACACATTATCTCTTTAGGAAAATATATGTAATCTGCCACTCTCTTAATTCTATGCTCAAAGACCTTCCAATTAAGATAATTTCTATACATATATTATTAAATTCATAAATCAACTTTTATGAAGCATTCTAGAGAGGATAGACTATGATCTTTGAAATCAGACACATCTACATTTGAATACTAGCTCCTGAATTGCTAGCTGTGTGACTTTATGAGGGCACACAGGGGACTTTATACAGTCAACATAGGGGAAACAGTAGCAGGCCTAAAAGGTTGTTAGAGGGATTTCATGAAATAATCTTGGTGAGCCCCTTAATTCTGTTCTTTATATAATTTATATAATGACTAATTCATAAGAATTATGATCTCAAAAAATCCAAGTGGTATCATTTTACTTTTGAATAATGTAATAGCCTTCTAAATGACCTCCCTGTTTTCACCCTTGCTGCATTGCATTTTATTCCTGTTATGGGCTGAGTGGTGTTCTCCAAAAATTCTTATCTTGGAGCTCTGACCTGTAGTACCTCAAAATATGACTATATTTAGAGATAGGGTCTTTAAAGAAGTGATTAAGTTAAAATGAGGTGATTTGGGTGGGTCCTAACTCAACCTGACTGATGTCCTCATAGGAAAAGAAAATTTGGTCACCAAACGTACAGAAGTAAGATGATGTGATGACACAAGGAGAAGACAGCCAACAATGAGATGTGGAGAGAACCTCAATAGAAACATACCATGCAGACACCTTGATCTTGGACATCTAGCTTACAGAACTGTAAAAAAATGCAATTTCTGTTTTTTCAGCTACCCAGTCTGTGGAACTTTGTTTTGGTCACCCTGGAAAATGAATACAATTCTCTACTCAAATAATGGGGAAACCCTTTACAACTTTAAAATGTCTGAATTATCTCCCAACTTACTTGTCCTCTCAACACACACAGCTCTTCTAATTGATTCTCATCACATTAGAGAAAAATTCTAACACCCACAATGACACAGATAAGTACAACATGAGACTCAGCTATTTCTCTTCATTTTCTCTCTCTTTTCCATTCCTTTAGTCTGATCCTACTTGATTGGCCTTTTTGTTCTTCCTTAAACATACCAAACATTAGCTTCCACTTTAATTTTTGTTTGTTTATTGTTGCTTAAGCCTGAAAGATCTTATTCAGATATTCACATATTTAGTTTCTCATGTCACTCTGGTCTCTGTTTAAATGTCACCACCTCAGAGAGGTCTTCATGGACCGTTCCACTTAAAGTGGGCCATCTCCCATCAGTCTCTATCATTTTACCTAGCTTTATTTCTTTTCCTGGTACTTATTGCTGACAGATATATTACACAGATATTCTCAAATTATGTGTGTATTTATACATTGCTTCCTTCCACTATAACATAAATGCCATAAGCATAGGGGCAGTATTTTGCTCACTCTTGTAATCCCAGTGCCTAGAAAGGACATATTTATATAGTAATAAAGATAATTATTAAAAAAGTGTTTCTTTAGTTAATAACATGGAAGAAGATGCTGTATTTCATTTAATGAGCATATCAAGAGAACTCATAAATCAGTGTATTTTTTATCATGATAAAACTTGAAGTAGCAAAATGGTAAAACAAGCAAACATTAAAAAAATCCCCAAATATTATCAGATATGATGAATAAACAGTGTTGATTTTGTCACATCCGTCTAGTCATATCAGATTGTTACTAAAGAAATTATGGGATGGTCAATTATAGTTATTGGGATGGTAAGACAATTTTAAAATTCATTTGGTTGAGCACTTTTCTTTACAGTCTTATATAAGTATAAACTTGGTTCTGATCTTAGTCTGTTATTTAATAAACCAGTGACCCGGGACAAATCTTTTAATACTACTGAACCTAACTGCTTCATCTGTAAACTATGAATATAACATTGGTCCTGCCTGTCACATAGGGTTATAGCAAGGTTCTATTTTCATAAATGCATGTGTTTTTTTTTAACCTGAAAAGCACTCTGGAATGATGAGTGGCAGTGTGGTCTTAGGGACAGTTCAATTAAAATTGGGAACAAGTGCCATTTTCTGTCCTTAACATTTACATTCTGTGACATAGTCTTCAAACCATCCCCAGAATTTAATACAAAGGACTAACATAATTGGAAATTTTTGTATTATTAGGTCTAAGGATACTTTACCTGGTGTGATAAAATATTAATCTAGTGACCGTCATCAGATAATTAGCATGGAATGCATTATGCATTGCCCTTCAAGGACTAAAGAGGACTTGCAAATTTGATAGGAAGCCAGGCGGATCTACTACCATCTCTAGGGAGGAGCAGTTGGAGACACCCTGACTGTGCCCTGCTGGGATGTTGTATCACAGAGAAGTGCATCACAGAGTGGCGGAGAGTACCTGGGATTGGGACAAGAAAAGAGAATCACGGAAAAGACTGTGACTTATTAAAACTCTGCTTAGAATGTATCTTTCTCTGTTTTCTGCCTCTTGAAAATCATTATTTTACACAGAGTCTGTGTATTATTAAAGACTAATGGTGGGTGATGTTCAAAATGGAAAAACAACAGTCCTGGATTATATTTTATTTATGATATGACTTGTACCTTTTCCTTCAGTTAGATATGTTTAAATGTAAAAATGCCCCTTTAACACCATTTAAAGCTATAAAACAGAGTGTGAAATTCAGGCATATGTATAAAATTATAAACAGTTCCATCTAGTAATGACAGTAATTCAGATATTTTCAATAAAATGTAAACTACCACTAGTTTTGTAAGAGAATTGTAAATAAGGTTATAGCAATGATAGTATATAATATTTTTCACTTTTGTGCACATTTACATCCATACTCAGTCTTTAGCTTGCCTGTACACGTATATGCATATTTGAATATGTGCACAGTATACCATTTATGAAGAACGTAAACCAGAAAAGAACACAAGTAATACTTCAGGAAAAAAAATTCCCAGTCATTTAACAATCTCATGGGCTTTGGTTTCCGAAAATCCTGAATTATAGGTAAGAATTCTATATGCAGAACAGATCAGTGGTTACCCAGGACTAGGGTTGACTATTAAGGGATAATATGAGAATATGTGGTGCTTTCTTTGTGGTGATATAAAAGTTTATATCCTGATTGCAGTGATAGTTACATGAATTTATACTCCATAGAACCATAATATACCACACACACACACACACACACACACACACACACACTTACATGTGAGACACATTGATGTAAATGTAAAAATCTTTGAAGTCTGAATAGAGTTTGAACCTGACTTAAGAGTATTGTACCAATGTCAGTTTCCTGGTTTTGACAATGTGTTATGAATATGTGAGTATTATGATTATTGGGGGAAGCTAGTTGAAGATAACATGGTAATTGTCTTTACTATTTTTGCAACTTCTTATTAGTCAAGCTATTTTAAAGTAAAAAGCATAAGAAGAGAAAAAAAGTGAAAAGTCCTGAAATCAAATTGATGCTTTCTTCATTTTTAGTTGTATGAATTTGAGCAAACTGTTATTCAACTAGGTTTTCTCATCTGTAAAATTGAGATCATAGTATGATTTATATTTTATAGCATTGCTATGATTAAATCAGATAGCATGTGTATGTGCCAAATACTGTTTAGAGCATAAAGTTGAAGCTTAAAAATTGGGTTGCCTAGTTCTTTCTGTGACATTTGGTTTTTAAAGTCTCAAATGGGAAACTTGTTCAAAAAGAGAGAAGAAATGGATAGTTATATCTCAAAGCATTTTCTGAACAAGGAGGATATTCTCTATACCTTGAAAAGGTCTTAGTCTTCTTAAATCATTTAGCTTCTACTTAAGTTCTTCCAAGCCAATACTGTCACAAATTATTATGTCACCAATAAGGAATCAATTCTCATTTATTTTTTTTTACTTATCTAATCAGTAGAGGCAGGGACCTAAACTTTATTGGCTTAGTTGCTTTTTAAAATGTATACTAATTTATTTAATTTATATTAATTTATACCAATTATATTTATGCTATTTTATTTATTTATATTACACTATAATGTATACTACTATTGTATTAATTTATATTAATGCTCATTCTAAACATTTATTCAGTAGGAAATTTTTAACTAATATACATTTATTCTATTTTCTAGTCATAACTGATTGTAGTCCAAAAGAATTCAGCATTTTTGTCTTTTCAAATATCTAAAGGTAAGATAATCAAAATTGAAACTAAGAAACGTCCTACTCTGAAGTCATATCTTCTCAATTAGACTGTACATTTTTTGAGGGTAGAGACTCCATTTTATTTTCTAGGAAAAAAAAATTAAGCACAAAGCTAATGGAACACATTCGTCAATGGAAAGTGAAGAGGGATGGTGTCAAACATTCTTTCTTCTTTGCCATGCTTGGAAAACTTTATTTGTGAGATTCTAGTTAAAAGAATATGTGATACACACGCACATACACACACACAAATATTAATTACTCAGCCATAGAAAAGAATGAGATGTTGATATTTAAAACAAACATGGATGGACCTAAAGGGTATTATGCTAAGTGAAATAAGTCAGACAGAGAAAGATAAATACCACATGATTGCACTAATATGTGGGATCTAAAAAGCAAGCAAAGAAAATAGAAATTAAAAAAATAGACTCTTAAATATAGAGAACAAACTGGTGATTGCCAAAGGGCAGGTAGGTGAGGGCACAGGTAAAATAGATAAAGAGGATTAAAAGGTACAAACTTTTATTTATGAAATAAGTCTTGGAGATGTAAAGAATTAGCATAGGGAATATGTTGTATTGGGGCCAACTAAAGAAATTAGGAATCTGCATTTTGAAAAGATTAAAGTGGAAAGAAAATGTAAAGGAATAGACTATCAGAAAGACATGATATGATGCTCATGTACCTTGTTCACCATGTTTCTGTATCATAGAACAAGGGAACATCCTGTGAAACTCCAAAGGAATACATTTAGGATACACAAGAACCTTTATTTTCACAACATATACTAGGGCTAAAGTATGCTTTACTGTAAGAGTTGGTGAAGCATAAGAACAAACTGATTCACAAATGTTTTGGTAAATTATAATTTTTTACCTTCTAATTTATAGACGTATATACATATATATAATTATATAATTATAATATATATATGTATATATATATATAGTCTTCTATATCTTTTTTAAAAGCATTACATGAAGCATAGAATACAGTTGATTTCAAATAACAAGAGGTAAATAATATTTATGGGCAAATAAAATAAGGAAATTCTGGGCCAATTTATTTGACACATATTTATCGAGTGGCTTCTATTGAGTGTCCTGGACTATTCTGGGAACCTAAAGTGTACATAACAGCTCATATTCTTGTGCTCAAGGGCCTTATATTTGAGTTGATAGAAGAAACAGTAAACAAAGTAAGTAAAATGATTAGAAATTCTTTGGTAAAAAATAAAGCAAGAAAGAGGGATAGAGTTGATGAAGATATTCACTTAGAGTATCTCAGCAAAGTTACACCGAGGTGATATTTGCATAAAGATCTGAAGCGGGTGAAGGAATAATTTATGGGAACATCTGGAGGAGTTGTCTAGACATTTCAGAAACAACTAAAAGACCATTATGAATGAAGCACAGTAATGGAGAGATGTGGGGGAGAGTAGTCGATGATGAGAACAGAAAAGTATGTAGGTCATTTTGAGGGGTAGTACTTCTCAAATTTTAATTTGCATGTAAATCACCCGGGTGGCATATTAAAATGAATTCTGATTTAAGATGCATAGAGAGTTTACATTCCATACAAACTTCCATTCAGGTGATGCTGTTACTATTGGTCTGTAGATGACACTTTGAAGAACAAAAGATTGAGACTTGTATGCCATTGTAAGGACTTTGGATTTACTTTGAGTGTTTCTGGTTGAATTGTGCCTCCTCCCCTCCACTGCCACCAAATAAATTGAGGTGGTAACCTCACTGCCTATGTATATGACTTAATCTGGAAATAGGATCTTTATAAATATAATCATGTTAAGCTAAGGTCACAGTATATTGGAGAAGATGGGTGTTAATCTAATAACTAATGTCCTTATAAAGAGGGAAATTTGGACAGAGACACACAGTAAAGAAAGCCATGTAAAGATGGAGGCAGAGTTTGGAATGATGCGGTTGCCTGACCTAGAACACCAGAGATTGGTGTGTCACCACAGCTAGGATGAAACAAAGAATCATCTTCCCCTGGAAACTTTAGAGAAAGAATGCCCCTCCTGATTACTTGATTTCAGACTTTTAGCCTCTGGGATTGTGACAGAATAACCTTCGTTGTATCAAGTTACCCAGTTTGGGTAGCAGCCAACAGCCTCAGGTGCCCTGAATGAAATAGAGGAATTTAAGGAATATATAATAAAGGAATTTAAGAAGAGTGGCTTGATCTTACATAAAAACAAAACAAAACAAAACAACCAACTCATCTTGGCTGTGCAGGTGAGAATAGGCAGAAGGGCGTGTGGGCAGCACATAAGCAGGGGACCAGTTGGGAGGCTAGAGCAGGAAACCTAACTGGATATGGAGACATCAGGTTGGAATCAGTGTGGTAGTTATGATCTCATGTAACCTATGTGAACACTGGAATGTGCATTGAAATTCAACATCTTCAGAGTATTATATACAGACTGTTTGCTCATAATAATGACATTTACTTATTTTACACCATCAGATTATATGTGGTAAGCTTCCAACTATGTCTGGTTTGACACAGTGCACTGATACGGTACCTATTCTGATTGTATTTCAGCTACTGTCACACATAGCTGATGCTACATTACCATATTGATAGCAACTCACCAGTTCTATTTTCTAAACCTCCTACATCAGTTAAATCATATCTATTTATTAAAAAAATTAGCATTAGCTCCCTCTGAGGCTACACTTTGTTCAGATGAGTTTCTTTATCTCATCCTATGCCAAGGTTTATCAAGATTCTCTACGTTTAATTACTTCTGTATAGAGATTTCGACCAACATATTTCCTGTTATCTAATTAAATGCATCTCAGAAGTGTGGCCCGTGGACCATTAGCATTAGCAACACCAGGCATTTGTTGAAATACAGATTATCAAGTGGCCCACAGACCTACTTAATTGGAGGTAAGGCCCAGGAATCTGTGTTTTCACAAGCCCTCCGAATGACGCTGAAGTGTGCTAAAGTTTGAGAACCACTGTTGAGGTTAGTTCAGTCATCAAGAAATAGCATAGGTATGGATGTGTACATCTTATGAAGCTTACTTACTACCTTTTGGTTTCCTAAAAAGAATGCATCGATAAACAGGCCTATCTTAGGTCCCATTAAATGGATTGTGCTATTAAATATTAAAATGCTTCCCTTGTATGAAGTTGTAACTGCCAGTCTATTCCAAGGTGTGTGTGTATATATATGTATGTGCATATATGTATATACACGTGTATATATTTATATATACATATATACACGTGTATATATATATATATATACATATATATATTATGAGCATAAACTTGAGCATGTCTCAAACATGCAAAGAAATAATACAACACATTAGGAAAAAATTTGCAGTGAGTCAGAAACTTTGTCTTATGCTTAAAAAATCTATATTTGAAGATGTATATGAAAAACAGAAATAAAATAAATGGTTTAAACATTCATTTATATGTTATTATATGATATTAAATCAACATATGGCCAAAATTACAACCATGAACTAAATTCTAAGCCTAATGGAACTTTTTTCCCCTTTCTTTTTTGCACCTGCTTAATGGACATGACCCTTAGCAGCTCTATCAGTAATAGAAATAATAGCCCTTCTATTCATTTAATCATCAACCCTCTCACAAAGGCTCTGTGAAATTGTAGGTATTACTGACTTTGATTCTTCCTGGGGTTTGTTGCCTTCTGGTTGCATATGTGATACTCAGTTACAGTCACTCCTTGGGAGGGTCACTTAGTACTTTCAAGCCCATAGTTTCAAAGAAGATTTGTTTTTTCCCACTAAAGAAAGACTAAGGCAGGAGAAGAATTGAAAGTAAATTGCCCATTTTAAATGCAGCAAGAACCTCACAACACCGGAAGAACAGGGTCCACTGGCCAGTGGGCTGCAAAGGTGGGCCTGGTGGTATAGCACTGTCTGCCCTTTCCCGTGGCTTCTAGCTTGCAGTCATGCTCACATTGTCTGGTAAAAATCTCCTTGGGGATGAGGTCTGGCTTCAACTGCTGCTGCTCAGTTATGGTCTCCTGTGCCATATGATATCTTCAGGCCCTCTGGAATAATAAAGACACTTTCAATCTTACCTCACACTGTGAATAGCTGAGAATCATATGGTGGTAGTAATTGGGAAAAATGACTCAAACACTTTCAAAATTTGCAGAGTATTTATTGTCGATTTGGGGACCCCTGCTTTTTAAGTGTTTTGGAATACTTTTTAAAGCAACTATTCTCTCTGGCTATTGAGCTGTGACAAGCTTGCTGTTTTATTATTTATTTATTTATTTATGTCAGAGTTTGGAAGGGAGAAGAGTGGAGAAAAGATCAAATCGAAAGAAAACTCTATATGAATAATTTTTTATTAGTTAAAACATTTAATGTATTTTAACTACAAAAGTAGCAATTTCAGGTTCTATCTATATATAAGGAGAATAGGAGCTCACTTTAGAAATTAAGATATGTTATAGAAAGAAACAAATTTTATATATTTCTGGTATTCTTGAGATTGTGCCTGACATCCATATCCAACAATATATTCATTTTAAAATTTATTGTTGTTATTCTGTTTGTATAAAAGATTGTCATCCATAGGGTGGCCAGGTTTTTTTTGTTTTTGTTTTTGTTTTCTTCTGTATCCATAAAGAATCAGATAAGAAATAGACTTAATCATTGTTAAAGAAATTAATTAGGCTATAATTAAGTACCAAAAATATACTGATTAACAAGATGATTTATTACCAGAACTGGCTACCAGTGATATTTTCAGCTTAAGTTGAGAGGTTCTTGAAATTTGAGAAATTATTTCAAGCTATAGTAACCTCTTTTGAGGGTTTAAAATATTTTATTCTTAGCATCTGGAGATTGTTCTATTATTTTTGCCTCTTTCAGATATTGTTCTAGGATTTAGAATTTCTCTGTTCTCAACTGAATGCAAAAACATTTTATCTTAGAATAAGAAACAACATTGGGAAATAAAAACTAATAAGATACAGTACTCACTCTTAGGGAACTATGACACTTATTTGGAAACATAGGAGGCATTCTACCAGAATGTTCCATCTTTAAAGATTCCAATGAAATGTCACCATTCACGTGAATGTTTTCCTGATGTGACAGAATATTTTATCTTTACCAGTGTGGTAGCAATACTGCATTAGAACATTGAACATTATCTACTTTTATCTGCACAACCACCCTTCTATGAACTTTCAGGGAAGGATCTGTGTTTTCTGATTTATTTTTAATGGTATGAGTAATGGTAGGCATGGTCTTTGTGCAGAAACATGTTAAAAACATGTTTGTAATTGTGATATTTTATTTTATTATTTTATTTTATTTTATTTTATTTTATTTTATTTTATTTTATTTTTTGAGAGAGAGTGTGCACAAACAAGGAAGAGGCAGAGAGAAAGAGAGGGAGAGAGAGAATCTCAAGCAGGCTCCATACCCAGCATGGAGCCAAACATGGGGCTTGATCTCACAACTGGAAGACCATGACCTGAGCTGAAATCAAGAGCTTAATTGACTGAGCCACCCAGGTGCCCCTATAATCAGGATCTTATATATACATATGAATAAAGACAAAATTAGACACATTGCACAGGTAAGCATTGCCTGCGGTATTGGAAATAGCATGTTAAAAGGTCATCATATACTCAGAATCTTCTAGAATTGAAAGTATCTTGGAAATAATTTCTTTCAATTTTCTTGGATTCCCCAGATAAAATGGAGGTTTAGAGAGGCTAAGTAATTTTCCCTAAGATGCAAGTTTAGTTGTTGGCATGTTATACGTTCCTTAACACATAAACTATTGAGTTAATGGTAAGGCAATTATATCATACAAATGTCTGGTAATATCGTTCAGCAATTAAGCATTAGGTTAATAACACTTTAATAAATTTTACTTAAAAGCAATATATTGTTAGCACAATCATTCCTTTCTTAAATATGCCTCTTTTGTACAAGTAGAATCATATTTTTGCTTTGGCTTCAAAGTTAACAAAGCTGGTTTAGACACTGGCTTCTTACATATAAAATGGGAGGGAGTAAATCTGCATGTGTGTACACAAGTGTGTGTGTGTGTGTGTGTGTGTGCGCGCGTGCGCGCACGCACGACTGTATACTTTGGATAACCTTTTAGAAAATGCCTGAGGCATAGTTTGAAACATCATCACAAAAAAATCAATACAACAGACTGCATAGGAAATGGCATTATGTGTATCAGAGCCATATGTGTCCAAGAAGGTGGACAAAGAGAGTTATCATTGCAAGCTACTGCCCAGCAGGATGGCTTTTGCAAGGATATGCATGACACGGCTTTTTTTCTTCCCCTGTGAACAAAGAACTTGTCACCTCCCCAGCACATTCATTCTCCTCTGCATGGAGTTATGTGGCCCATGCTGACTTTCGGACCTTGACCTGCAAAAATTCCCTTTGGAAATGCCTTTCATTTAGATTATTTTTGAGAGAAGCTGGCAAAGCTGAATTAAATAGTGAATCACAGGCATTGTAACAGCTTACTATTTCTTTTATATAAGAAAGATGTCTTATCTTGAAAAAAGGCTATATGCTTAAACAATATTGGCTTTGTCTTTCTCCTCTTAATTATCATGTGTTCAATATTCATTAGAAAGCAAATTTTTATGAATATTTTTTTAACTGAGAGTTTTGAGAGAGCATATTCAACACCTTTCCAAATCCAAGTGAATATCTTCAATAAATTTATTTACTTACTCAGTTTTCTTTGAGGCCCAACAAGTTGCCAGATATTGTCATATCCCTAATATGTATATATATACATGAAGACCTAAAGATGTTAAGAAAGTTTGAGCTGCTTTGAATATTGTCATTAGAAATTTTCAAATGGGGGCGCCTGGGTGGCGCAGTCGGTTAAGCGTCCGACTTCAGCCAGGTCACGATCTCGCGGTCCGTGAGTTCGAGCCCCGCGTCAGGCTCTGGGCTGATGGCTCAGAGCCTGGAGCCTGTTTCCAATTCTGTGTCTCCCTCTCTCTCTGCCCCTCCCCCGTTCATGCTCTGTCTCTCTCTGTCCCAAAAATAAATAAAAAACGTTGAAAAAAAAAATTAAAAAAAAAAAAAAAGAAATTTTCAAATGGTTAAGATTTGGGGTGCCTGGGTGGCTAAGTCGGTTGACTGAGGTCATGATCAGTTGACTCAAGTCATGATCTCACTGTTCTTTAGTTCGAGCCCCGTGTAGGGCTCTGTGGTGACCGCTTAGAGTGTGGAGCTTGCTTTGCATTCTCTCTCTCCCTCTCTACTCCTCCCCCGCTCATGCTCTGTCTCCCTCTGTCTCTCAAACATGAATAAACATTATTAAAAATTTTTTAAAATCAAATAGCTAAGGTTTCCTTTTTTTTTTTTTTTTTTTTTGGCAAGACTGCTTCGTAGATGGCCTTGGGAACTTCCATCAGAGGGCACATAATGCCACATTCTTCTCTTAATGATGTTAGCAGCAAGTGATCAATGCCTTGATTTGTTAATTCATCAGGCACTGCAAAATCATGGAATTCTAATTATATCATTCCTTCTTCATTTGTTAGTTGGATTACTTTTATGAACAGAAACTTGCCCTCATCAAGTTTTGATTATCCTTATGTATTCTTTCCGGGGGAAAGACAGGATAAATGATTGTTTTCACTTTCATTTTCTAGTTTTCACAATACTGATTTGGTTTCCTAACATCTTTTCAATTTGACTACTAAGTATTTTTTTTAATACCATCATGAACTAATGTAATTAGATATATTTAATGTGTTTTAACTCATTGCATTTATTATCGGTCCCCAAATGTTTCTGTCTGGACAGTGGGTCCTTTGCTAGACCCTAATAGTCTTTGATGGCTTCCTTAATTTCTGGTATGACAAGATATGCCAGACTAATTCAGTGTATATCTTTATCAGATGCCATTTCTCCTAGGAAATTCAGTTCTAAATTTTAGTAAGAAACCATACTTAATGGTAAAAATCTGTATACTCATACTCATTGTGACTTAGTGGCCATGTTTCTAGGCATTTTCAGTAAACACACATATATGGTGTGTGTTTGTATACATATACATGTATCTTCTGCTTTATAATATATAAATCTGATTTCTGATTTAGGGTAGAGGATTTTTATTCGACTTACTCATTTAAAGTGTATCGAATTTCTTCTAAGACAAAATACTGTGCTTTTTAAAAAAAAATGTTTTAACATTTATTTTATTTTGAGAGAGAGACCAGACCACGAGGAGGGGAGGGGCAGAGAGAGACGGAGACACTGAATCCTAAGCAGGCTCCAGGCTCTGAGCTATCAGCACAGCTGGGCTCCAGCTCATGAAGGAGTTCATGACCTGAGCTGAAGTCAGACACTTAACCCACTGAGCCACCCAAGCGCCCCACAAAAGACTGTGTTTTTAGCGTTACAAATATAAATTCTATTTGCTTTTTCCCACCCCACACCAACAGCATTCACAGAGTACAATACCAATGTTACCACCAAATATATAATTACTAAAAGCAACTCAAGTTTATTTTTCTAATTGTTTCAGTTCTTACCGAAGGATATATCCCACTAAAGATATACAATCAAATTACCATGTCTTAAAATTAATTGGAATAGTTTTTCTCTTTATACTTTATGCCACTAACTGTTTATACAAGTTCACTTGTTTCGTATTATTCTTGGTTTTCAGAGACTGCTTCATTAAATTTCATTTTGTTTTATGATTAGGTGGAATATTTACATTGTTCTTACATAAAATTTGTAAAACAATGTTTATTCAAAGAAAGGTAGCTCCTGTCTTCACATTCACTCTACCCTATTCTCTTTCTCTCATTATATGTAAACATTTTAAACAAATTTTATGGCTTATTCATTTGCATTTTTTAATACTAACAGGCACACACATTGTTCTTCAATTGTATCCTTACAATTTAAGATCAATTGCAGAACATTGCATGCATTTGTATTTTGCTTTTTTTTGGAACAATATATATAAAGAGATCACCACGTAGCAATGTTTAGAGGAATTCCTCATTTCTTTTTCAACTACACATTACTGCACTTTGTGGATATAAATAATTTATTCAACTAATTCCCTATGATGGATATTTGATTTGTTTCCAGGGTTTTTTTGTTTGTTTGTTTGTTTGTTTTTAGTTACTTATAGAATGATGGGAAAAAATTCTTGAATAGACTACACTCTCATTTAGCCTCTGGAGCTATCACATTACTGGAGAATCAGATGAATGAGGGTCGTGTTAAACAGTTTTCAAGAGCATAATCAGTAAAACAAACATTGTGGGAAATGCCATAGAACAAATGACATGAATTCCTCAACCACAAAGATAAAAATGTAAGGAAAAATAAGACGGAGACCTAGATTAAAAGAAGATTGAGATATTTAGTAGTTGTAATGTATGAGCCTTTTTTTGGATCCCAGTTAAACAAACTTACAAGAAACAGTTGTGGACTGTATATTTGATGATAATGAAGAAATTATTTTTAATGATTTTAATTATATTATATAATTAATTATATTAATTATTTAATTAAATATAATTTAATTACTGAACATTACATACTGAACATTTACTGATGAAATAATATATCTGAGATTTGTTTCAAAATAATATTGGAGGGTGGAGTTTGGCGCCAGTATAGATGAAACAAGATTAGCCCTGACTTGACAAATATTGATGCTGGCTGAGGAGTATATGGTGGTCCATTATACTATTCCTTTTGTCCTTTATATCTTTTAAGTTATCTATATAGATTTTTAAGAATTCAAGTAGCTTTAATTGATTGGATATTGCTTTCCAGGACAGCATTGTCTTAAAATATATGTATAGTGTAATTTTCTCTAAGGATTCTGAGACTCTACATATTAACAAAATTATTGGCTTTTAAAATATAAAATGTGATTTAATGCATATTTTACATGCAGGACCTATTCTATTTTAGTTTCTGGATATCATAATGAATGAAGTGCTGTCTGGGATACTTATTAGTATATAGAAACAGGAAAAGTGAACAAATAAGGATTATGGAAATACAAATAAAGGTGCATGTGAAAATAAAGTGTTCATAGATCCCTCCCGCCATTTTATCACAATTTCTCCCTTCCTTGGAGTAAAAAGTGCTGTGAAAGTCAAGTCTTGTACAAATTTTGTAAGCCATAGGTGACTTTGAAGCTGCAGCTAGGCAGAGAAACCCAACTGTAGTAGCCATACTCAAAAAAGGATGACAGAGAAGTTGAATGAAAAAGTGTGTAGAGAAGGAAGAGTACAAAGCACACAGTGATGCAATATAGTCCATCAGTGACTTCTAAAGGACCTACTTCTGGATTGTTGGATGATTTGCACAAATAATCTTAAAATAGAGTAGAATAAATGACAGAGATCAATTGGGGTAGATATTGGGAAATTGCTTTCAGTAGAGTTTAAGTAAATGTAATATTATTTAAGTAAATGTAATATTAGTATTTGAGAGGCTAGAAATTTCATAGTTTCAAAGGGCTTTATCAGAACATCATGGAACAGAGATGAGTAATAAAGAGGGGAGATATCTGTACTTGGGTAACTCAAAACTTACTTTCCTTTTCTTCCTGATTATGCATTGTTTCTTCTCATGTTGATTATAGAGAGTTTACTCTTCAAAATAAGGTCATTTGTGCTTTGAAATTTTACCTATCACCAAAGAAAAGGGAAGTGGAGAGGCAGGAAGTCAGAAATTATTGAGTTTGTGGGTTGAACTCCAAGATCCACAGATGTAGGGAACCTGTTTGATTTTATATACCATTACTATTATTTTTTAACAAGTTTTTTTTTTAATTCTTAGAGAGTGCGCAAGTAGGCTAGAGGGACAAAGGGAGAGGGAAAGAGAATCATAAGCCAAGAGCCTGACACGGGGCTCGATCCCACAACCCTGGGATCAAGGTCTGAGCTGAAATCAAGAGTCAGACACTCAACCAACTGAGCCACCTGTGTGCCCCTGATTTTATATACCATTATATCCTGAGCATCCAACCCAGAATCTGGGTTATAGCAGACCTGCAATAAGTTCTGTTGCCTAAGTGAATGTGTGCATAAATAGGATGAAAGTGGAAATTAGGTGAAGGAAACAAAGAAGGAAAAACAAATAAATAGTTGCAAGCATTAATTACCTGACTAGCTAGCCCTTCTTTTGTTAATGTAGGTCTCAGAGCATAAATGCTCATTAATATTCTCAGAATGGTTTGCCACCTGTGACCTTGATTTTAATTTTTTAAACTTCCTTGCCTTTGCAGAACACCCAAAGAGTGAAGCACTTCTTGAATCATGTTTGCTTACTTTCACAGAGGCAAATTTACCTTAATCATTCACTCATTCATTTATCTGTGAATTTTTTTTTCTATTTATACCTGACTTTGAGAGATTTGTAATTATATAGTAATATGAAGATATGCAATCAAATGAAGATGGTATTTAAAATAAATCTGTTTTTACTTATATAGAAGTATTTTTATGAGTCAGGGGAGAACAGAAATCAGAATAACCATATCCAGCACTTTGGGCAATATAAGTATGGAAAGATTTTGTATGGGAAATGAATCTAGAAACTTTAGGAGGTGGCTTAGTTATTTCTAGCACTTCTAGAACCTTAAATCAGTTTTCACTACTGGAAATAAATCCCTATAAGACAGACGGAGCCTGTAAACATACAGTGAGAACGTATCTTCCCGTGTTGTGAGAAATCTGTTATGAGGTAAATACTGACAAAAACCAATAAATTCCAGATATTCAGGTTATACCCATTGAATTTACATCTGTTGAATAAGGAGAATGAGGTAGCAGCTTCTTATTTAATATCAAAACTATGTTCATATATTATTCAACAAATATTTACTGGATATATACTATGTGCCAGGTAGTTTTCAAGATGCTGGAGGCACAATGGTGAACAAGATAAAAAGGTCCTTGCTATAATTTTAGTGTGATTCTAATTTTGGATTGTAGGATTTAGTGGGATGGAGCAGACAAATAATAAATGTGGTAATTTCAGGTAATGAGTGTTATGCTTAAAATAAAGTAGAATAAATGACAGAGATCAATTGGGGTAGATATTGGGAAATTGCTTACAGTAGAGTATTCAATTAAGGATGGTCTCTAAAGTTTTTTGTTGTTGTTGTTTTGTTGTTTTATTTTTTTAGCTGAATCTAATGAGATAAGTGTCTCACTATTTAAAGATATAGGGAAGCACATGTTGACTAGAATGTGAATGAGGCTGAGCAAGGTTTCTGCTTCAGAGATTTTGCATTTGTTCTTTCCTCTGTCTATAAATGATTTAAAATTTGAGAGTAGACAAGACTCCAGCATGAAAAGTCTTTTAGTATATGGTGAAGAATCTTGTTTTTATTTAGAATCTGAGGGCATGTCACTGAAAAAATTTAAGACAAAGAGTGATTTGAGCTACTTTTTATTTTTCAGAAACAATTTGGCCTACTGTGTGGAAAATGGATTGAATGGACCTGGTGAAATGATACAGGAGCCCATTTCACTGACCAGGTGAGAGGAGTGGGATAGCAGCTCGGAGTGAAATAGACATCTTGTGCATATATTTTGGAGATAGAACAAAAGATATTTATGAATTGATTTGACGAAGGGTCAGGGTGGCGGATGTGGATTGAGGCAATATGATAATGGTTCCATATTGAATTATGTGATGGAGGTATAAACAAATAGTTGTTAGAATGAGTTTATAATCTATATTATAGGAAAAATGCATTTATCTTCAATAAGAAAGGCAATATGGGAAGGGCATCTGGATGGCTCAGTTGATTAAGCATGGGACTCTTGATTTTGGGCTCAGGTTCTGATCTCACGGTTCGTGAGATGGAGCCTGGTGTCAGGCTCTGCCTTGACAATGTGAAGCCTGCTTGAGATTTTGTCTCTCCCTCTCTCTGCCCCTCCCCTGCTTGCTCTCTATCTCTCTCTCAAAATAAATAAAAATTAAAACAAAAAAAAAAGAAAGGCCATATGGGAATATTACTGGTTCCCTTGAAATTAAACTGGGTATTAGTGTCCCACCCCAACTGAATTTCAGTTAAACATTTTAATTTAAGTTTCTATTATATGTAAGACTCTGCTCTAGAGGTTACAAATAGATTTCCGGCTAACGAATATTAATATTTTCAATGCGACAGATGATGTTTTAAATTCTTTACCTGTTAACTCATGTAATACTCTATGCCTTAGACATTGGTACTACTATTATTACCCCTGTTATATATGAAGGAACTGAAATGTGGAGAAGTTCAGTGAAGTTCCAAAATCCCTCAGCTGTCAGTGGTGGAGCCAGAACTTAACCTAGGCCATTTTTCCCTCAAGCATGGCATAATAATGCCTCTCACATAACAAGATTAAGAACAGCCCACTTTTACATCATGCTTCAAGACTCTTCTACATGTGTTAACTTAGATTCTCTCACTTTATTCCCATCTTTTTTTAATGTCTGTTTATTTTTGAGAGAGAGAGAATAGGGGAGGAGCAGAGAGAGAAGAATACAGAGGATCCCAAGTAGGCTCTGCACTGACAGCAGAGAACCCAGTGCAGGGTTTGAACTTACAAACCATGAGAGGAAGTCTGACGCATAACGGACTGAGTCACCCAGGAACCCCTCACTTTATTCTCATCTAATCCTGTTAATAGCCAGGACATATCTGTGTATGAGAGATGTCATTCGTCAAGCTAATGTTTTTTTGATTTCCCACTCTGTAATGATTGTTTCAATTATACCCAGGATGAAATGTTGCAACCCTCAAACTTAACATTCTGAGCCTGAGTTTCCTCTAGGTAGTTATGTGAAGTTAGCAAGGTATAACCTCCTCAGATTTCCCTTTCTTGGACAATAAAATGGAAGATATATTAAATGTTACTAGTGACTGATTCATAAACAGAAATTGATTTTTAACAAAAATTAGTTGGTCAAGCAAAGTAGCCAGATACAAAATAAAAAACAAAAATCAATAACTTTTCTCATGAATAGCAACAAGCAAATTAGAAAATGTAATAATAATAATAATAATAATGAGAGCATTACTTCTTTCACATTGGTAACAGAAACTCTTAAAATTCAGCAAATAGGTGGCCTAAAAATCCTAGCAGTTTTAGTATACTATTATGGAGAAAGTTTTCAGATGTTAGTAAAGGGCACACAAAAAGACCTGAATAAATGGAAATCTTTACTATGTTTACAAAAGGGAAAGCTCAACATTGTCAAGATCAAGATGCTGATTCTCCCTAAATGCATCTAAGTGGTAGTTTCAGTTATAATTGCTATAAGCGTCAACAAACAGTTTAAAAAATTAATATTGAAGCATAAGACTAGCAATGAAAGAAACTTTATAAAGAAGAAAGAAGAGTGGTTTATTCTACCACATAACAGTAGATTGTAAAGCTGTGGAAATTAATAGTATGGAATCTTGGCTTATGAGTGAGTAAATAACAGAATAAAAAGTCCAGATATAAGTATATGTATGTATGTGTATGTGTATATATTTTGTATATATTTTTGTACTCATAATTTTATTTATATTTTCATAATTTATTCATTAAGCTCAAGTAGGACACACACACACACACACACACACACACACACACACATAAAAGAAAAATACCAAAACTAATGGGAAAGAAAACAATTCAATAAATGTCAAGAATCCTATTATTTTTTTAAAGTTTATTTATTGTGAGAGAGAGAGAGAGAGAGAGAGCATGAGCAAGGGAGGGACAGAGAGAGTGAGAGAGAGGATTCTAAGCAGGCTCCATACTGTCAGTGCAGAGCCTGAAGTGGGGCTTGAACTCATAAACTGTGAGATCCTGACCTGAGACAAAATCGAGTCAGATGCTTTACCAACCGGGCCACCCAGGCACCCCTATCCTATTATATTTTTATGTTATAATAATAGCCTTCTTGGGGCACCTGGGCGGCTTAGTTGGTTGAGACTCAGACTCTTGATTTTGGCTCAGGTCAGGATCTTACAATTTGTGGGATTGAGCCCTACATTGGGCTCTGCTCTGACAGCACAGAACTTGCTTTGGATTCTGATTCCCTCTTTCTCTGTCCCTCCCCTGTTCATGCTCTATTTCTCTGTCTCAAAATAAATTAAAAAATAAACATTAAAAATATAATAATATAAAATTAATTCATACCTCATATCATATAAAACTAAAATCTAAATAAACTTTAAGCATAAGGAAGCAAACAACAGAAGATAATTAGGGAAATGCAGATTAAAACAGGAATTCCCTTAATCTTAGAAAAATATAAACAGTTGATAAAGGCAGTCATTTGTGGACTTGTGGGGAAAAGGGCTTCTCACACACTAAAAAGGGAATGTAAATTTAAATAGGCATTTTAGAAAGCAATTTGCCAATATTATTTGAAACAAAAATTGCACTGACCTCAAGTAGGTAATTTCCCTTCTAAATATATATCCTTGACAAACAAAGGAAAGGAGGAAAAAAAAGAAACTGTATACGGACTTTTTTTATTGCAACATTAATTGCAAATCAAGATTGTTGGATATGAATTAAAAATCCTTTTGTAGGAAATGACTAAGTGATAGGAATATATCTACCTTGAAATTCTACAAAACACTTAAAGGGAATGAACTAGACCTATAGGTATTAATGTTGTGATTTCTTTAACATATATTTTGGGCTAAAAATGAAAGCAACTTTTAAATACTCATTACAGGAAGATGTAATTTTGTAATTTATGTAAAAAAACGAACATACAAAGAACACTGTGTATTTATTATGGTTTGGTAAACAAAGACATGATAAACATCCAGTGATGAAATACAAAAGAGAACAATGACCTGTGTAATTGTGGTCCAGAAGGAATTTCCTCTCCTATTAGAACTGGTGGAAGATCCACACATGCTGGCATGGCTGCTTCTAGCCTACACTGTTGGATTCCCAAAATACCTCTTTTCTGTGCTTCAATCAGTGGATCATCACTTCTAAGAGTCTGCATTGAAAACTAAATTTCAAACTGTGAGGCAATTTTAGGTCCAAGAGTGTTGCCATCAGATGGGTCTGGAATGTATCAGGAGACTGTATTTACTTGCTGTCTTATATCCTTGATCTCCACGTATGTCTTTGCATATTTGTTTTCTAGTTTATAGTAAACTGAAGTAAAAGCAATCTAAGCCTAGTATCATTTTTTTTTCCATTTTTTTTCTATCTCCAGGCTGTATAACAAAATACCACAGACTGGGTAGCTTATAAACAACAATAATTTATTTCTCACAGTGCAAGAGGCTGGGAAGTCCATGATCAAAACACCTGCAGTTGTGTCTAGTGAAAGCCAAGTTCATGATTCATAGATGGCCATTTTCTCACTGTGTTGTCACATAGTGGAAGGGGGCAGGGGATCTCTCTTTTCTCTCTTTTAGGAAAGCACTAATTCCATTCATGAAAGCTCTGCCCTCATGACTTTTCCACCACTCACAGTTTCCATCTCCAAATACAGCCACATTGGGGATTGGGTTTTAACTGAAGAATTTTGACGAGACATCATATTCAGCCTACAGCAATAACTAGATCACTTTTGTGATCTGGTCTATCTATCTCTATTTATTTTAAATTGCTTTAAGAGGTCTGGAAAGATGAACACCAAAACCATAACAGTGGTTACCTTTGGTCATGGGAGATGAGTGGAAGAGGGGGCTGAAAAGCAAAGGTACAGTCTTTGATAAAAACTATCTTTGATTTTGTATATTTTGCTGTACTGTTTTCACTTTTTATTTTGAAATACTTATAAACTCAAGGGAGACTGTGAAGATAGTACAGTGAGCTTCTATGTTCCTTCTACCAGTTTCTCCCAATGATTCCTTGACATTAAAAAAATGTTTATTTATTTTGAAAGAGAGAGAAAGAGTGAGAGAATTAGTGTGTGTGTGAGGGAGAGAGAGAGAGAGAGAGAGAGAGAGAGGAGGGGCAGAGAAAGAGGGAGAGAGAGAATCCCAGGCAGGCTCCATGCTCACTGCAGAAGCCCCACTCAGGATTTGATCCTACCAACCATGAGATCATGACCTAAGCTGAAATCAAAAGTCAGACACTTAACCAACTGAGCCACTCAGGCATCTCTTAATTCTCTATTCTTAATCATTACCAATTCATTAGATATTGTACACAAAACTGAGAAAAAAGATTAATGTGTGCATATAGTTGTGCAATATTCTAAATTGTTTTTTCCCACATACATAATTGCTGAATTGAATCATATATAAATATTGAAGATATTTCCATTTTGCCTTCCAGAAATGTATCAATTTAAATTCTTATTTGGAGTCTAATAGAGCATTTCATTGGAACCACAAAGGTCCTGCAAACTTTATTTTTAACTATTTCAGTACTTAGTAGTGTCCAGTGCATAGCAGACACTCCAAAAATATTCATAGAAGAAATGAGGACATTAAATAATTTACCAAATTTAAATGCAAAAAGAATAACCTCTCTTAAACCTTTTTTTCCCTATGACTAGTAACAAAAGGCACAATAGTCCTTTTGTCTTATAATTAACTTGCTTTTATTCCTATGAAATTTCTTACATTTTTCCCATTAAACTATACTTCTGTCTCCCATTGACTCTTACATCAATTCTGTGTTAAAAATAATAACTTGTCTGTTATAGACTGTTAATCTTCCCCAGTTTTTAACTTCACTTTAAATTTTGTCTCATATATTGTTAATATAAAATGATTTTCACCTTTGTGTAATCAAAATTTAACCCTTTCCTATATTTCCATTTTTGGTTTTTTGGTTGGTTAATCCTAACAAATATGAAAACAGTAAATACTCACTTGATCTAAGCTAATTTCTTTGTAATTATCATTTTAATTTAACTTTTGATTGGATATGTTAATATAGAGCTCAAACTATTTTCCTCAGTTAGTGTCATATTCAAACACTATTTGTTGAATAAAATTTTCTTTCTCCCCTCATTTGAAGAGTGATTGTGAAGAATGCTAAATTATGACACATATAAGAACTGTACCTGGGTTTTTTTTTTCTTGCAATTTTTTTAGTAGTCTCAACTTATCTTAATATCTTAGCATTATAAGATATTTTAATATCTGGCAGTGATATCCACACACGTAATCTTTTTTTTTTTAATTTTTTTTTCAACTTTTTTTAAATTTATTTTTGGGACAGAGAGAGAGCATGAACGGGGGAGGGGCAGAGAGAGAGGGAGACACAGAATCGGAAACAAGCTCCAGGCTCCGAGCCATCAGCCCAGAGCCTGACGCGGGGCTCAAACTCACGGACCGCGAGATCGTGACCTGGCTGAAGTCGGACGCTTAACCGACTGCGCCACCCAGGCGCCCCACCACACACGTAATCTTATTTTGAAAAATTGACATTTCAGTTAACATTTAGAAACATATAAAATTCAACAAAACAGGCTTCATGTTATTTGTGATTTCTTATTTTTCCTCATAATTAAATCCCAATGACTGCATCTTTAAGTTTAGTATATTCTTTTGATAGATGCTGAGTAAAATGGTATTGAGGCATCTAACCAATAATTACTTCTTCCTCACTCCTTTTCCCAAAGAACTAAGAGACTATAAGGGAGAAGGCAATTGGAAATTAGAGAGGTAGAACAGGAATATTTATTAGTGAGAAACTTTGAAAAATTTCTTCAAATTAAGGAGGTAGAGTACTACCCACATGAAGAGGTAACCTACCCAGGAATTAACTATAGAAGGCGTCGATCTAAATACACTTACTTAGGCAGAAGTTCAGGAAAAAGGAGCAAACGAGGATTGAGATAGTATTTTTTGGTGTTGAGTTGTATGAGTTATGTAATTTGGATATTAACCCTTTATCAGGTATGTCATTTGCAAATATGTTCTCCCATTCCATAGGCTGGCTTTCAGTTTTGTTTATGGTTTCCTTTGCTATGCAGAAGCTTTTTATTTTGATATAGTCCCAATAGTTTATTTTTGCTTTTGTTTCCCTTGCCTCAGGAGGCCTATCTGGAAAAAAAGTGGCTATGACTAATGTCAGAGAAGTTTCTGCTTGTGTTTCCTTTCAGGATTTCTATGGTTTCAGCTCTCATATTTAGGTTTTTAATCCATTTTGAATTTATTTTTTATGTATGGTGTGGTCCAGTTTCATTCTTTTGCATGTTGCTGTTAAGTTTTCTCAACATTATTTGCTGACAAGACTGTCTTTTTCCCAGTGGATATTCCTTCCTAGTTTGTCAGAGATTAATTGGTCATGTAGTTGTGAGTTAATTTCTGGGTTATCTATTCTGTTCCATTGATCTATGTGTCTATTTTTGTGCCAGTACCATAATGTCTTGATTACTACAACTTTGTAATATAACTTAATGTCTGAAATTGTAATTCATCCAGGTTTACTTTTCTTTTTCCAGATTGCTTTGGCTATTCAGGGTCTTTCGTGGTGCCATACAAATTTTAGGATTGTGTGTTCTAGTTCTGTGAAAAATGTTTATTTTGATAGAGATTGCATTAAATGTGTAGATTGATTTGGGTAGTATACACATTTTAGCAATATTTGTTTTTCCAATCCATGATCATGGACTATCTTTCTATTTCTTTGTGTCATCTTTAGTTTCTTTCATCAGTGTTTTATAGTTTTCAGAGTACAGGTCTTATACCTCTTTGATTAAGTTTATTCCTAGGTATCTTATTATTTTATGGTGCAATTATAAATAAGATTGTTTCAAAAAAACATTTTTGAAGTAATGGAAAAAAGTATGATCATGATCAATAGTTTGTACAAACACTTAAAAAAATCCAAGGTAAGAAAATAAAAGTGACTTATTTATCCAAAAGAGTTTGTGAAGAATTAAACAAAATTATTATAAAACATGGATAAAATGAAGCAGTAAATCTAACAAATCAGTCACTAGACAGTATTCTATTATTGTAGGTTCTTGTTGGATATGATGAACAGTGACTAATTAGTTGGTAACTATTGTGCACTAGTATTATAATACAAAACCCTGTGAGCAATTTTAAACTTCCTTGCCAACTGAAAATTATCTGTTAGCATTTTATTTCAACAAATGAAATGTGTTTGGAATGATTGTAAAATGTCCTTCAGCAATAGTTGTGGTCAGTCACATGACTACAAGGTGATGACAAAGCTGTACACTTTTTATGAACATTATCAAGTAGGCAGCATATGTCTAATGTGTCCTATTACCTTGTCCTCATCAGAGAAGAAGACTGCATTCAAAGTCCTTGAGGTTATTGACAGGTTTTAGTATTTTATAATAATAGATTTTCTTTTGCACTTGAAGTATTATACACACATGCCTACTCCTTCTTTAAAGATAATAAGTTTAATGAGATAATCTAGATAATCTACCTATTCTAAAAACAGTTCAAATCTTGAAACATTGCTACAACACCTTAAAGACTGAAATATATTTTCAAATACATGGTAGATGCAGCCTATACATCAATGAAATACACATCGATGAAATGCAAACAATTTAGTGAAAAAAATTAATGTTTATTTATTTGAGAGAGAGAGAGAGAGAGAGAGAGAGAGAGAAAGAGAGAGAGAGAGACTCTGTCAGTGCAGAACCTGATGCAGGGCTCGAACTCACAAACCACGGATCATAACCTGAGCCAAATTCAGACACTTAACCGACTGAGTCATCCATGTTGAAAAATTTGATAAAGCTCAGATAGTATACTTTAAACTACAAGCTACATTTTTAGAACAATTTTGAAAAAGAAAAGAAAGAAAGTATAGGCTTCTGATATGGATGTATATAGAAGTTCTTTTGTATTTACATTTTTTAGGTAAAGAATTTTAAGGGAATTAAGTAAAAATTAGTCAAATCCAGTAAAGGATTAGAAAATCAAGGAATGGAACTGTTAGAAATTGTTCTGACCCCAGAAACAAGTTGTTACAAATGCTCATATAATGCCAAGGCCAGCAATTTAATTGGAAGAGAGATAAACTTTGAATAGCAGTAATGAATGGACTCTTTTATTATTTGTTTATGCATTTAAACATAGGGAGTAAATCATGTGTTAGAAAAAACATTAGAAAAATTTAAATTTCTTGCTATTTTGATTGCATATGTCACTACCTAAGAAAATCTAAAATGCTGAGAAATATTATACCTCATATTAAAATATTTAGGATATTTTTCCAAAATGTGACTGCAACCTGAAAAACCTTAATAAAAGTATCAATTGCAAGTTGTAAAGCTAAAATACAAAATAAAATAAAGTAGAATAGAATAAAATAAAAGCAAATTTCAGTCAAGTTCTTTCTAAAGCAAATGATTATAGCAAAATCATTGATCTATATTCAGAGTGTCTAAAAATTTATGATAAAAAGTATTATTGGCAGATAGAAAGTTAATTCATAAAATCAATAGGTTATTTTCTGTTTTTGTGTGCGTGTGTGATACTTTTGTTATTTGATGATTTGTTAACATGATTTGCAGTGATTTCTTTTCTCTAGATAGATATTCACACCCATACCTGACAGTGTATTTAAAATTTTGTATTCTTTTTCTTAAAGAAATCCTACTCTAAATAATGTAAGCTCCAGGCACTATAAAACCATGACCTCACAGCACCTTCAGTGCATCATACAAAGTAAAGAACTAAAATTGTGGCTCACAATTTTTGCTTGCCCTAATCATGCAGTGACTCTTAGAGACAAATCATGGGAACCAATAGTTCTATGGAATGGAAGCCAGTGCAGGATAAAGATGCGTAACAGAGTAATACTGCATTATGAAGTTCATAATACATGTCGACAAAAAATTAATGCTTAAATTAGCACAGAATATAAGAGAGTGGTAAATGAGCTATACAATTGTAAGGTTATTAAATTGTATGTAAAGTGGCATAATATTAATTCTTGATGGACTTCCTTGACATCTTTGAGTATCACAAGGCCCCAGAGGCCTAGTCTTGAGTTCTCCTGCTCTCACTAAAAATGCCTCCCACCCAGAAACAGCTCCCTGCCTAGTTGGTTCCTCCATCAGCTGGACCCCTTGCAACTTAGCAGGTCTTCAACCTAGTATGTTTTTCTCTTCCCTTTCACAAAATTATTCAAACAAGCTAAGTACATCTTCCCATAAGGTCCAAGGGTCACCCACATTCTTGTCACTACAAAGCCTGCCTCTCACAGCCCATGCTGCTATGCAACTGCATGCAATCCCTGTAGCACTGCATGACTTGTTGTAGTTACCTTCCCTGAGGCTGTGAGTGAATGTGACTAAAAAAAAAAAAAATCTTACCAATCTTATGTACCCGGTACCAAGTATCATGTGTTTGGACACTGTGTATTATTTAGGGCAGCAGATCCTATAATGGAGTGAATAGGGGGTGATGAGAAATAGTGGCAACAAAATGCTATGGCAAAAAATATTTGTTTGATTAAAGAAAGTAAGGAAGGAAGAAAACATATTGGACAAATCAAAAGCAAACAGCAACATAGTAGAACTAAATGAAATCAAATAAATTATAATAAATGTAAACAGATTAAATGTTTAAAGATATAGATGTTTGATTTGATTAAAAGTAATAATGAATTACAAGAGATACATTTTAACGTTACTGATAAATATATGGCCAAAAAGATCAGTAGGAATATAGGACCCTCTAAATGGGTATTTATAAAATAATCTGGGGTGCTTGGGTGGTTCAGTCATCTGAGTTTCTACTTCAAGAAGCTAGAGAAAGAAGAACAAAATAAAAACTAAGGAAAATAAAATAATAGTAAAGGTAGAGATCACTGAACTAGACAAAGAAACAATTGAGAAAAAGCAATGACATTTGAAATAATTTCTCTGGAAACATCAATAAAATTGATAAATTCCTGTTTAAGTGGTTAAGAAAAAAAGACTGCACAAAAGACAAATACTAGAAATAAAAAAAGGGTGCAAAACTGAGATCCTAAAGTCATAAAATACTTAAGGATTATTATGAACCATTTATGCCAATAATTTGGCAATTCAGATGATATGAACAAATAATATTGAAATAAAAATAAATAAAAAATTAAAATAGTTTCATATATGTAAAATTAATATTAAAAACTTAACATTTCCCCAGAGAAACCTTCAGGCCTAGATGGATTCTATTAAACATGAAGTAAGGAAGGACCAAAAAACCCTCAAACCCTACATTATACCATACACAGAACTTAATTCAAAATAAATCATATGACTATGATTAAAAGCTCTAATTACAGCTGACTCTTGAACAATACAAGAGTTGGGGTACTGATCCTTCCATGTAGTCAAAATCAGTATAATTTTTGAATACCCCAAAAGTTTAACTACTAATAACCTCTGTTAACCAGAAGCCTTACTGATGTTGTAAACCCTTGATTAACACATATTTTGTATGTCAAAGGTATTATATAGTATATTCTTAAAGTAAGCTAGAAAAAAAAATCAAAGTTAAGACAATCATAACGAAATGCAAATACATTTACAGAGTTATACTGTCTCAAAAAAACTGGAGTATAAGTGAACCCACACAATTCAAACCTGTGTTGTTTAAAAGCAAACTGTATGAAGTTTTTAGGAAAAAAATAGCCTCCTGATCTTAGAATAGGTAAATATTCTTTAGGAATCAAAAATCACAAATAAAAGACTACAAATAAGATTTTATCAAAATATCTCATCAAAGGTACCATTAAAAATAAATAGGTAAGCAGCTGGCTGAAAGAAAATATTTGCAATGTATATATCTGACAAAGGATTGTGTTCAAAATATGTCAACTACTATTACAATTTGATAAGACAAACCTCATATAAAAAAAGTCCAAAAATTTAAAAAGACATTTCAGAAAGGAAGATATACACAGGGCAAATAAGCATATGAATAAGTTCTCACCAATAGCAGTTATTTAGGAAATGCTAATTAAGCTACATGAGATTTGATATGAATGGTTAAAATTAAAAAGACTGATAGCATTAAACGCTGGTGAGAATGTAGAACAACCAGGAATTTCATACACTGCTAGTGGGAGTGTAAAATGGTGCAGCCATTTTGAGAAAGTTTTGCATTTGCTTATAAAGTTAAATATAAACCTCTGCTATCACCCAGAAATTCCCTAGTAGGTATTTACCCAAGAAAATCATTTACCCAAGAAAATCACCCAAGAAAGTGCATAAAAACACTTATCAGTAATGTTCATAGCAGTTTTACTGAAAATAGACAAAAATTGGATATAACCTAAATGTCTTTCAACCAGAAAAATATATAAATTTAATGTGTTATATTTATATAATGAAATAATACTTACACATACAATGACATATATACAACTTAAAAATAGTAAATGTAGACAAAGAAAAGTACAACCTACCTAATTCTGTAGGGAGCAAAATTTGCCACCCCATAATGTGTGTTTTTGGCCTTTAAATTATTTTAGGCTGATTTTAAAAAATATATATATTTATTTATTTTCAGAGAGAGCGAGAGTGCATGTGCACTGGAATGAGTGGGGGACAGACAGAGAGTGAGGAGGAGAGAAAATCCCAAGCAGACTCCTCACTGTCAGTACAGAGCCTGACACAGGGCTGTCTCACCCTGAGATCATGATCTGAGCCAAAATCAAGAGTCACTAAACTGACTCTGAGCCACCTAGGTGCCCTGACAAGTGAACCTCTTAATCCTATCTCCTAATTAACCCATCCCCCACCCCACACTCTCCTCCCCTCTGGTCACCATTAGTTTGTTCTTTATAATTAAGTCTGTTTTTGATTTCTCTTCCTTTGCTCATTTGTATATTTTTCTTAGGTTCCACGTATGAGTGAAGTCATATGGTATTTGTCTTTCTCTGACTTATTTCACTTAGCATAAAATTCCTGTCTATGTCCCATTGTTTCTGTATGACCCAGCAAACATTTGTTTACCATTTACTCTTTTTTCTTTTTGTGTTAAAGTTTATTTATTTTGAGAGAGAGAGAGAGAGAGAGAGAGAGAGAGAGAGAGAGAGAGAGATCATGCCCAAGTGGGGAAGGGACACAGAGAGAGGGAGACAGAGAATCCAAAGTAGGCTGCTGTGCTGAAAGCAGAGAGCCCAGTCTGGGGCTCAAAGTCACAAACCTGGAGATCATGACCTGAGTTGAAGTTGGACATTTAACTGGCTGAGCCACCCAGGTGCCCAATACTCTTTCATCTTTCTATGAGTTGCTTTCCTTCCTTTTGGAGTCCAGGCTCCTACCATTTCTCCTTAGTTAACAATGACATATGTACCCTGTCTTTGGAATCTCTCTAGTTAATGTGGATTTTCTTATGTATGTAATTAAATTTGATTTTCTTCTGTTAATGTTTTCTTCATGCCAATTTCTTAGATCAGCCAAAAGAATCATGAAGGGTAGAGAATTTTTTTTTCTTCCCAACAATTCCATATACATGAATTTTATAATAGAGAAACCTGGTGTAAGAAATTGGAACAGTAGTAGTCTAAGTGGTGTGGAGATTAAGAACAGTATGAGCAGGAAGCTTCATGGGTTGATGGAAATATTTTTATTTTAGTATCTATGTGGCGTGCATAGATGCATGCACTTGTGAAATGCATGCAGATACTAAGTTTGGATCTTGGCATTTCACTATAAATTACTCCTTATTAAAAACTGTTTTCTATTTCATAGGTCAGTTTTCTGATTTTTGTTTTCATTTAAATCAATAATTTTGAAGTTAAAATCTCCACAGTCTCTAAGGGTAAAATGGTTTTAGTGCAATTAAATTTCATTTGCATGGTCTAAAGCATGTCGTAGAAAAAGTTTATGATCTGAGAGTATATGTTGTTTTTGCTTTGAAGTGTTCCATTGTCTGACTTGTGGAAACATTCACAACATGTTTATTTACTTAGTTTTCCATTAGGAAAATGAAATGTTCCTTTTTTAGGAATGGTTTTATACTGCTGTGCACCCGGCAATTATCACTATTCTAAACAAACATGCTCTGTTGGTTTGATCCCCAATTCTAATACAGTGTTATACTAGAAATGATTATACAGTGTGTAAGCCTAATACTCTTTCCATCATTTTATGACACTTGGACTTCATGCATTTTGAGACGGCGTTCTGTTGTCAAATGTAGTTTTCCCTATCAGCCCATTGTTTGAAGGACCAGCAAAAGGGAGCTATTATGACAATTTGGCTGAACTCATGGAAATTTCAGCCTGGCCCAGATGGTGACACTCAGCTGTTGTGTGAAACAGGTAAAGGCACCATTTAAAATGCTACTGGCAGTTTTCCCGAGCCTTGACAACAACAGGTGTTCCAGATTTCCTTTTTCTAAAATACTCTCCAAAATTGAAGATCATATGGCATGATGTTTATTTTGAAAACAAAGGGAACTTTTTCCATTAGAGTGATAAGTGATTTTGACTACTTTAGTCATATTATTGTTGGAACTCTACCTCTAAACTCTATATGATTGAGGTAGGGTGAAATGTATTTTTTCACTAAGATAAGGCTATGTAAGGAATATGGAAAATTCTATTTATTAGTCCAGCAGAGCTGTGAAAGTGATAGACCCTTGGCATATGATACAATGGCAAGAGGGGGCAGCTATGGACTAGATCTGCTAAAGTGCTTTGATCAGCTCAGAGGGGTTTTTGTTCTTACATGTGTGTTCACTTCACAGCTAAGCACTGAGCCATGTCAATTTTGCACAATTGAATTATATGTGTCATTTTAATCACCAAAATCACCAGCACTATTACCGTTATCTGGGTCATTAAGCTGACTGAATTAGATTGACTACCCTTGGTCTGATTGCTCACTAGGAAATTGATCTTCAAAGAGATAATCCTGACTACTGTGATAACAAACCATGATAATGTGATGCCAAACAGATGTGAATTGGAAGCTTCTCCCGAGACGCTAGAGTTTTTGCTCAGGAAAGAGTCATGAGAATTTTTAAAGTCCTTATGGAAATTAACAAAGTAAGAGTTTGCCACTTTTATGGAATCATTGCTTAACACAAGAAGCTAGTTAAATAGTTGGATAAAAATATGAACAATCCCTTTCAGTTCTTTTAATTTTCTCCTTTTTTAGACTCACTAATTTTGTGCAGTTTAAATAAAATTTCAAGAAAAGATTTCTTAGACTACTGGGTAGTTTTTACTTCCAATCTCAGGGAGGCCAGGAAAAAAGGGGGAATTAGTAAGATATAACCCAACAGGTGTGGTGACATAAAAGGGTGCTATTTGGAGAAGTATTTCTCCAGACTTGGAAGATGTACTAATAATAAATCTTTCATTTCCTGGAGATCTCTCTCAAATTGCCATTTTCCCCATGTTGTCATATACTTCTTCACTGCTGGTTTGCTGTGTACATCCTCTTACTTATTCAGGTATAAGTACTGTTTCTGTTCCTGAAAGAATCCATCTGCCATTATTGTGTGAAAATTTTGTCTGATGGAGCAGTTATTATTAGTCTTTCATCCTTTTCACCTTGGATGCTCTTCCTGCATGTGGATATGGATGCTTTCCTCCTGTGCTTGTATCTCTGGGGGCAAATAGACTGTGTGACTCTGGTGTTGAATCATATACCTTGTGCCACCAGAGGGAAAGAAAGCACATCATTTGTTCATTACTTCAACAAATAATTACTGAACCCTCCTATATGCTGTAAGTTGCAGTCATATATAATACTCTTTAAGTTAAGTGGCCATTATTAACTCCTATAATATAAAGTAGAAGACCTTTACTTTTCCTTTTTTTTTTAAAAAATGTTTTATTTATTTTTGAGACAGCACGAGTGGGAGAGGGGCAGAGAGAGACAGGGGAACCGAGGATCCCAAGTGGGCTCTCTGATGACAGCAGTGAGCCTGATGTGGGGCTTGAACTCACAAACTGTAAGGTCATGTCCTGAGCTGAAGTTGGATGTTCAATCAACTGAGCCACCCAAACACCCCAGAAGAGCTTTTCTAGAAGTTCTCAGTTCCAGCTCAGACCAAGGCTTTATTTCAGACTGTAGCTCACAATCAGATGTAGTACATTCTAGTTATCTGTGCTAGAAGAACACATGCTTTTTTTTGGAGTTTAAGAGGGTCTGAGTGATGCCATTCCTCTTCTCCATTTGAATATTGAAGTTGTTAAAAAATATATAAACGGGAATAAGGCAAATATAGACCAAAATAGAACCCTTTCTAGGGAAGAAGTAGATATTAAGATATAGCTTATATCTGCAGCTAATGGGATGTGGGCAGATTTACCTACTCAGTTCCAAGGCAGAGGCAATCTCTATAAAATGTGTAGCAAGGAGGATTCAGCAAAGCTGAATTCCACTGGGAATAAGGCCAAGGGGTTAGAGGAGCTTCCATTGAAAGGAATTTGAAGAGCAGAAACGACACACTTCAACAGAATTTACTACAACCGCTTTTTCTCTACCCATCAGTAGGGGAGGAGGAACTTCCAGGAAACTTACATTTCCCTTCTTAGGCACTAGTCTTTTTTTTTTTTTTTTTCCTTTTTCTCAGCTTCCATTTAGAGTTAGACATTAATTCTATAAATCACTCTCTGGAAGTAGCATTTAAGCCAAGACATAAATGATGCAAAGCAGCCAGAATTGTGAGTTAAGGGTAGAGCTATGCGGGTAGATGAAGCAGAAAGTGCAAAAGTTCCTTAACAGAAGGCCAGTACTGCAGGGGCACGGGGGTGGCTCAGTCGGTTAAGCATCCGACTTCAGCTCAGGTCATGATCTCATGGTTCATGAGTTCGAACCCCATGTTGGGATCTGTGCTGACAGCTCAGAGCCTGGAGCCTGCTTCAGATTTTGTTTGGCTCTCTCTGCCCCTCCCCTGCTTGTGCTCTCTCTCTATCTCTCAAAAATCAACATTGAAAAAATTTAAAACAAAAGGAAGGCCAGTATTGTGGAGATAAGGCAGTAGAGACTGGCACTGGCCTCTTATCAGCCTTCTTATCAGAATTAGACTTTGTTCTACCCATGAGATGAAGCCATGGGAGGCTTCTAAACAGGAAAATACCAAATCTAAGGATCATTTGGCTATTAAAAATTTTTTTAATATTTATTTATTTTTGAGAGAGACAGAGACAGAATGCGAGTCAGTTAGGGGCAGAGAGAGAGGGAGACAAAGAATCTGAAGCAGGCTCCAGGCGCCGAACTGTCAGCACAGAGCCCGACGTGGGCTCGAACTCACCAGCTGTGAGATCATGACATGAGCCCAAGTCGGAAGCTCAACTGACTGAGCCACTCAGGCGCCCCTCATTTGGCTATTTTGCAAACATTTTAAGAGAGAACAGTAGATATAAAGACTGTTGTATGAGTCCAGGTCAACAGTGGTGATAGCTTGGACTGGAGTATACCAGTAGAGAAGATACAAAGTGATGGATTAGGAATATATTTTAAAATTAGAACAGATTAGAAAATAAATTGCATCTGGGTATGAGAGAAAGAGAGGGCTCAAAAACACATGCCAGGATTTTGGTTTAACTGAGTAGATGATGGAGCTATTTACTGAGATGAGAAAGACTTATGGAAGGATAGATGTTTGCTGTTATTATTGTTGTGGCTGTGTGTGTGTGTGTGTGTGTGTGTGTGTGTGTGTGTTGTGTGTCTGTGTGTGTATATTTTGTTTTGTTTTGTTTTCAGAAAACCCAGAACTCTCTTGACTGCTCCTTTTTGGCTTTTCAGGTTCATTTTGAAATATCAAATATTCAAATGAGATTGGGTTGACAGTTTGATGTATAAGTCTGGAACTCAGTGAAAAGGCTAGGATAGGAGATGCAAATTGGAGAGTCATTAGTATGCTGACGATATGATATTTAAAGTCATAGGACTAAAAAAATAAAGTCATATGATTGAACTAGATCCCAAAGGCAGAGGGTTTAGATGAGACCACAGGTCATAAGTCTGGTTACTTCTGTATTCAGCTACTTGCCCTAGAGTTGGTATAACATTTTTGTCTGAAACCCTTTATCCCACTCTCTTTTAGTAGTTTAATATATGCATCTCTTATGGTCTTTGGTCAGTTATTATAGGAAAAGAAACTCCTGTGGAGGTAAAGGGAAGTTTCTGCTGACATTTGAATCAAGGTGGGTTAAAAACGTTGTCACAGTTGCTGAAATTTATTTAATTGTCTTTGTAGATAATGTCCAAATCTTCAGATATCTTTATATTTATTATATTAAAAAGTATTCTGTCCAAAAGTGGAAGAAATTTCAAGTGAAGTAAATAATTGCTAGTGCCATCTGGGGGATAATTTTCCCCACCAGTTCCCTGGAGAGCTTAGCAATTGTTCTTCCTATTTATTGAATCAGCTAAATAATATAATCATGACCATATCCTAAGGGGATTTCAGCAAGTTGGATTCGCTATAATATCCTGGATAGAGAAAATGAATATTCACCAGCTTTAGTAAGGATTAGCTATACCTCCTACCTTTTGGGTAAAACTTAAGAGAACTTACATGTCAATTTGCATTTCCAAGATATTTTAAAATGGAAAAAAAAGAGAACAAAATCTTATAATACAACAGTTAACTAGAAAGGAAATCTGCCATTCTAAAAATAGACATAAATAGGTAGCTTCCTTGCTTTCTGTATTCATCTTCCTGAGAAGTTATTTAAGTAGTTATACTGACCAGAAATGTGAAACTGAAACTGATCTTTCAGTTTAAGAAGGACCTTTGGTTATTTTAAAATAGTCAGAAACATTATTCCCAGGTGATATGCTGTAGGGTACATTTCACTGGCCTGGCTATCTATGTTTCTTGTTGTGGCTTAAAATCAACACCAACAAAATCTATGTCCTAGGGCACACTATTTAACTTCTTTGAAATCTGGTATCAACATCTGTGAAATGTAATGGACATGGTCATTTTTAAATGTCTTTATTCATGCCACTTTACATTTTAACAGATTTTAACTTATGAGGGTTATTCTAAATATAATAAGTGAATAAGTAAGTGGGTCTAGTGTATTCTGTGCCTGACAATGCTTTCCACATATCTCAGTGAACAGCCATAACAACCCTATGCTTTAAGTACAAGTATTTCCATATTAAATGTAAGAAAATGGAAGCTCAAAGAGTTTAAGTAGCTTACCCAATATTGTACAGTATATAATTTCTAGATTTATGTAACTTCCAATTCTGTATACTCTTCCTTATCAGATTTCTACTTTAGGCCCAAAGAGTCAAGATTATTTTAGTGTTGATTGTTTTTTAAGACCCATTTAGGATTTTATTTTATTTTGATAAGAACACTTAACATGAGATGCACCCTTTTAACAGACTTTTAAGTGCACAATACAGTATTGTTAACTACAGGCTCAATGTTGAATAGCAGATCTCTAGAACTTATTCATCTTGTATAATTGAATCTTTTTTTAGAGTAAGAGCTATATAGCTATATTTTCAGACCCTTGATGATATATTTAAAAAGGAAGACTAATTCCTTCTCTCAAATGTCTTTCTCATTGTCTTCAGTGTTTCATCAAATTAAATAAAAATACAATACAGATATTGTGCTTTAAGGGGTTAATATCAGCCCATTACTCATTATTTCTCCATTTCCAGGAAAGCAGAACTAAATTTTCTTGAGATAAGACAAATAATTTCATGGAGATTTTAATAAACTCCTGATTGTCAAGTTGAACTCTGAAGACAGCACGACCATCTTCTAGCACGATTACACCAGGGATCAGCACAGTCAAAATCAGTGGTGGGACCAGGTTTCAAGCTGAATTTTAAAGAAGCTACATTCTTCCCATCTAAGTCCTATTTCTAGAAAATTGCATGAATGCTAAATTTTGAGTCACTGGTCTAAATCTGATGAGGAAAGAGTCAAGGAGGGATAAAGTTCAAACTCAATGAATCAGGAGAAAATGTCAAATAAAAAATGCCTTTGAAAACCCATTGAATTTTCTATGAAGTATAGAGTACAGAGTTTCCAATGTACTAGCTAATAATGTTAAAGATATGAAAACTGTATCATAATACACAGTGTTTGATCCTGAAGTGTTTCTTGTTTGGAACAACTCATTGAATCATTCTTTCTATTACCTTCATCTTCATTTTCTTAGAATTTTTTTCTTCTGGTTCTTGTCTGAATAATTCTCATTTTTCCCCTCTAGTATATTTAAAAAAACCCATCACCCACTTGCAGATAACTTGAAAGATGTCATTTACTCTGTGAGTGATGAGAGAAAGATGTTATAGTCTTCTTTTTTTTTAATTTTTTTAAATGTTTATTTATGAGAGAGAGAGAGCACGCGCAGGGGAGGGGCAGAGAGAGAGGGAGACACAGAATCTGAAGCAGGCTCCAGGCTCTGAGCTGTCATCACAGAACCCGATGCAGGACTTGAACCCATGAACCGTGAGATCATGACCTGAGAGGAAGTTTGACGCTTAACTGGCTGAACCACCTGGGCACCCCTATTCTGAACTTCTTGAGTTAATACCAACCTATACAGACTATCTTTTTAAAATATAAGTTCTTTATTTTAAATTAGCTTTAGATATGTAGAAAAGTTGTGAAGACATTACAGAATTCCCATATGTTCAACACCCAGTTTCTTCTATTGTTAACATAACATCTGACAATAGTATGCTACATTTGTCACAATAAACCAATATTGATATATCAGTATAACTAAAATCCATACTTTATTCAGTTTTGGGGCCCACACTAAGGAGTGAGGAATTACGCTCCACTTTCTTCAATCAGAGCATGTACATAGATTACTTGAACTTCTGCACTAGAGGTTTGTCCATTTTCTCCCATTTATATATGTATGCAGGAATTTACTTATATTAGCTGGACTCACAGATTTTTTTAATACTTTGGATTATAATAAAATTACCATTTTAATATATTTTGTCCAGATTGTTCCATCTTTGGCCATTTGGAGCTTTTTCATTTAGTTTCTGTGTCCCTTTGATATCTTAACTTATCCTCATCATTGTGTGTGAGGGGCAAGGTGTGTGTGTGTGTGTGTGTGTGTGTTTCTGTGTGTGTGTGTGTGTGTGTGTGTGTGTGTGTGTGTGTTTGAGCACTTCCTTACTTTCTGGCCCTATAAGGTATTCAGCTCATCTTGTATAATTTCTGTTCTAGTGTTCTAGTTTTGAAATAGGAGCCCTGATTTAATACTGATTATAGGCTCTTTTTATTTGATTGTATCCATTTCCTGTTGGCATTAGACTCTCGGTGATTATAGTGACAAGCTAAAAAACAGTAAAATTCACATGGCTCCCATGCCAAATAAATGTATTTTTGTGTTTTGAAAGTTAAATGCTTGCATGTTTTGACCTTGTTATGTTTCAGAGGCAGCCATAAAGGTAATATTAGTCAGTAGATTTAGGAAATTAATTATGAGCACTGACTTCTTAATAGTTATAACAAAATTCTGCTGATTTAAAGAAATTTATTTTGAAAGTATAAAGCAAAGGTAGATTACATATAACTAATATGTTTTTTTTAATTTTTTTTTACATTTATTTATTTTTGAGACAGATAGAGACAGAGCATGAACGAGGGAGGGGCAGAGAGAGAGGGAGACACAGAATCGGAAGCAGGCTCCAGGCTCTGAGCCATCAGCCCAGGGTCCAACGCGGGGCTCGAACTCACGGACCGCGAGATCGTGACCTGAGCTGAAGTCGGACGCCCAACCGACTGAGCCACCCAGGCGCCCCACTAATATGTTTTTTAAAAGTTCATATTAAAAAGAATATTTACAGATGCTCTATGCAGATTATCAAGATTCATATCAATTTAAATACAATGTAAATATATATGCATACTTTTAAGTAATGCAATTTAAAATTAGCTCAAGTTTTTGGTCCATTATAACAAATACAGAATTGACATTTAATCTTTTATAGTTTATCTTTTATTTCACATTTTGTTAGTAGCACCTTTTTGTTGATGTATTTGAATACTATTGTTAGAAAAGTAGGGTATATCTTGTTACTGCATTTAAATGTAGAGCCTACAGTATTTGGGGATGTTTGCTAATCACCTACATTTGTCTTGTGTTAAACAAATTAAATTTCACATTTCTTATTCATTTAAAACTCATTTTATTTTTTTTTAATATTTTTTTTACGCTTATTTATTTTTGAGACAGAGAGAGACAAAGCATGAACAGGGGAGGGTCAGAGAGAGGGAGACACAGAATCTGAAACAGGCTCCAGGCTCTGAGCTGTCAGCACAGAGCCGGATGCGGGGCTGGAACTCACGGACCGTGAGATCATGACCTGAGCTGAAGTCGGCCGCTTAACCAACTGAGCCACCCAGGCGCCCCTTAAAACTCATTTTAAAGAAAAATGTCAACTTGATAGAACATTTTTAAAATTCTATTTGAGATTATCTAAACATGGAAATTGGTATAGAAAAGATAAGATAGATTTTGGCTCAGATAGAGGGATTTGTATTGCAGAATATTTCTATTTTTCTTCTGGAGGAAAGAAAAGCAAAATCCATACTAAAAACATTAGAAGTAGGTAGTAAGTCTATTTTGGTTTACAATGTGTAAAGAATGAAAGAAATTTAATCTAGCCAACACAACTTACCTAAAAAATGTTCTGATTATATGAGAAAGAACAGTTATGTCAGTAGTAATTAGACTTCTCCTCCTCCCACTGATTATTTTTTTCAGTGAGAGATAATTTACATAATATTCATGTTTCTAAAATGTAAAATTCAGTGCTTTTTAATATAGTCACAAAGTTGTCTAATCATCCCTGGTATCTAACTCCAAAACACTTAATGACCTTAATAAGAAACTTCATAGCCATTAGATGTTACTCTACATTTTCCTCTTCTCATAACCCCTGGCAATCACTAATCCACTCTATCTCTATGGATTTGCATATCGTGGGTATTTCACCTAAATAGAATTGTACAGTATGTGGCTTTTTGTGTCTGGTGTCTTTCACTTAGCATAATTTTTTCAGGGTTCATTCAGGTGGTAGTATGAATCAATACTTTATGGTTCAATAATATTTCATTGTAAGGATATATCACATTTGTCTATCCAATCATTAGTTGATGGACATTTGTTTTTTTTCTCACTTTTGGCTGTTATGAAGAATTTTGATATGCATATTCATATACAAAAATTTTTATGGATATATCCTTTCAATTCACTTAGGGATATACCTAGGAATGGAATTGTTGGGTAACTCTGTGTGATTTTTTTTTTTTTTTGAGGAAATGTTTCTTAAAGCACCTACACCTTATTACAATTTGATCAGGACTATTTGAAGGTTCTAATTTCTCTACATCCTCATCAACACTTATTAGTTTCCAGGTATATTTTTCCATGTGTTTTTAATATAATCATATTAGTAGGTTTGAGGTATTATCACCTTGAGGGGTTGATTTGCATTTCTCTAATGACTACTGATGTCAACCATCTTTTCATGTACTTATTGGCTATTTATATCTTTTTTGAAAAATGTACATTCAATTCTTTGTTCACTTTTTGATTGGGTTATTTGTATGTATTGTTGATTTATAATAGTTCTTTATATATTCTGGATATTAGACCCACACTGCCAGCATGGAGCCTGCATGGGATTCTTTCTCTCCCCCTGTCTCTCTCTGCCCTTGCCTTGCTTGAGCACCTTCCCTTTCTCTCAAAATAAATAAACTTAAAAAATTAATACAAAATAATTTTGGTAGTCTAATTTATATAGTTTTTTTCTTTGATTGCTTATGCTTAGTCATCACATCTGAGAAACCATTGTCCAAGGGCTGAAAGATATTTCATATTTTTCTTTTAAGAGTTCTGTAATTTTGGCTCTTTCATACAGGTGTTTGATATTGTACCAGAACCATTTCTTTTAATTTTTTTTAATGTTTGTTTACTTTTGAGACAGAGAGACAGAGCACGAGCAGGGGAGGGACAGAGAGAGAGGTAACACAGAATCCGAAGCAGGCTCCAGGCTCTGAGCTGTCGGCACAGAGCCCGACACAGGGCTAGAACCCACAGATCATGAGATCATGACCTGAGCCAAAGTCAGACACACAACTGATTGAGCCACCCAGATGCCCCCAGAACCATTTATTTTAAAGACTTGTTTCTTCATTGAGTTGTCTTGCCATTCTTGTCAAAAGTCAATTGCTGATAACTATATGGATTTATTTATGGTCTCTCAATTCTATCCCATTGATTTATAGGTCTGTCCTTATGTACCACATGTTTGTGATTATTATGTTGAAATAGAGGAATGTGATCTTAGTAACTTTTTTTTCTTTTTCCAGATTGTTTTGGCTCTTTTGAGTTTCTTGAATTACCATATAAATTATAGGATCTTCTTATTAATTTCTGCAATGAAAAGCCACTGGGTTTTGATAGGATTATATTTCATCTGTAGATCAATTTGGGTATAATTGCCTTATTAATGTTAAATCTTCCAAACCATGAACACTGGATGTCTTTTCATTTACTTAGGTTTTTAATTTATTTCAATGATATTTTTAGTGTACAAGTCTTGAAAATTTTTTGTTATATTTATTTTGAAATATTTTTGAATCTATTTTAAAATAGATTTTTCTTTTCAAATATTTTTTTAACGTTTTGATTTTATTTTTGAGAGAGAGAGAGAGAGACAGAGAACAAGTGGAGGAAGGGCAGAAAGAGATGGAGGTACAGAATCTGAAGCAGGCTCCAGGCTCTGAGTTGTCAGCACAGAGCCCAAAGTGGGGCTCGAATTCACGAACCATGAGATCATGACCTAAGCTGAAGTCAGACGTTTAACCAACTGAGCCACCCAAGGGCCCCTAAAATAGATTTTTCTTAATTTTATTTGCAAATTAATTGCTAGGGTATAGAAATACAATTGATTTTTGTGCATTAATCTTATATTCTGAAATCATGTACTCTGGAAACTTTCTCAACTTGTTTTTTAACCCTAATCCTTTGATTATGGATTCTTTAGTATAAAAGATCATGTAATTTGCAAATAAAGATAGTTTTATATCTCTTAACTCCTATTATGAGGTCTTTTATTATTTTTTTCTTATACAATTGACCTTCGTGGAAACTTCAATACAGTATTGAATAGAAGTGGTAAAAAGAGATAACCTTGTCTTATTCCTGATCTTAGAAGAAAGATTTCAGTTTCTTACTATTAATTATGATGCTGCCCATGGATTTTTTTTCTAGTTGCACTTTATCAAGTTGAGGAGGTTCCTTTGTATTCCTAGGGTTTTACTATTTTTGTCATGAAAGGGTATTAGATTTTATTCAAATACATGTTTTTATTTATTGAGGTAATTGTCCTTTATTCTCTTCATATGATACATTGCTTTTTTTTTAAGTTTTTATTTATTTTTGAGACAGAGAGAGACAGAGCATGAGCAGGGGAGGGGCAGAGAGAGAGAGGGAGACACAGAATCTGAAGTAAGCTCCAGGCTCTGAGCTGTCAGCACAGAGCCTGACGCGGGGCTTGAACTCACAGACTGTAAGATCATGACCTGAGCTGAAGTCGAATGCTTAACCGACTGAGCCACCCAGGTGCCCCATGATACATTGCTTTGATTGGATTTTCTATGTTGATTCAAATGTGCATTCTTGGGATAAATTCTACTTGGTTATGCTATATATTCCTTTTATATGGCACTAGATTTGTGTGGTGTGTTAGTTTCCTACTGATGCTATAAAAAATTACCACAAAGAGTTGCTTAAAACAACACAAATTTATGGTCTTTCAGTTGTGGAAGTCTGTAGTATACAACGTGTCTTATGGTTCTAAGATCATGCTACATTCCTTCTAGTGATTGTGGCAGAAGAGGGATCTGTTCCTTGCCTTTCCAGCTTTTTGAGGCTGCCTACCTTCCTTGTCTCATGGACTCTTCCTTCATCTTCACAGCTAGCATCATGGCATCTTCATATATCTCTTAACTCTTCTCCTCTTTCTCCTCCCCTTCTGCTGATAAGGAACTTGTGACTATATTGTACCCACTCAGCTAATTCAGGATAATCTCCCTTTTTAACTACAACAGATTAATAACCATATTCCAATGCTACCTTAATTCTCCTAAATCACATATACAGATCCCAGGGATTAGGACATGAACATCTTTAGGGAGACAGTATTCTATCTCTCAAAATTTGGTAGTATTTGTTGAGGATTTTTGTATTTCATAATAGCTATTAGTCTGAAGCTTTCATTTATCATGTGCTTGCCTGGTTTGGTAATGTTAGTCTCATGAAATGAGTTAGTTGGGTAAGTATTCACTCTTTTTCAAGTTTTTTTTTTTTGGGGGGGGTGAATTTATGACAGATTAGCGTTAATTCCTTAAGTGTTTGGTAGAATATAGTAGGGAAGCCATATGAACTTGGCCTTTTATTTGTGGGTAGATTTTTGATTATTAGTTCAATTTCTCTACTTTTACAGAACTGTGGGAGATGTAGGAGAGAACCATCAAAGGAAAAGACTTCAAAGAGGAAGGGCTGAGGGGCACCTGGGTGGCTCAGTCTTTTGAGTGTCTGACTTCAGCTCAGGTCATGATCTCATAGCTCGTGAGTTCGAGCCCCACATTGGGCTCTGTGCTGACAGTTCGGAGCCGGAGTCTGCTTTGGATTCTGTGTCCCTTTCTTGCTCTGCCCCTCCCTCGCTCATGCTGTGTGTGTCTCTCTCTCAAGAATAAATAAAACAGTAAAAAATATTTGAAAAGAAAAAGGAGGGGAAGGGCTGGAGAAGGTGCAAGGCCTTAGGACATATGTACACATCTGAGTGGGGCTGCAGCTCCTAAGGAATGCCTAGAGCCATTAACATTGTCCAGGGCCAGATCCTCCTTCACACCTGACTCTTCCTAGTGTTATAGAAACCAATTAACTCAAAATTCAACCTTGAAAAGCTAAACCATTAGATTTATTAACACACTTGCTTAGCTGACTTTATGCACATAGTCTTTAACAATTATCCTAATAAAAAGAAGCTTCATTCTGGAGTGGGGCCTCATTCCATGAGTATGAGGACCTTCACTTAACTGCACTTTGTTTGTGGAATCATCTTTTGCGACTCCAGCCATACTCCCTACAACACAGAACCATTAATATTTTTCATTTCTGAATAAAGTTATAGTAGTTTATTTCCAAAAATATTTCCGTTTCATGTAGGTTATCTGATTTGTCAGCCTGCAGACTTTCATACTACTGGCTCCTAATACTTTTTATTTCCATAAGATTGGTAGTAATACCCTCTTATTTTTGAGTTTAGCAGTTTGAATCTTTCCTTTTCCTTAGTCACACTCACTAAAGATTAGTGAATTTTGTTGATCTTTTTGACAAACCAAGTTTTAGTTTCATTGGTTATTTGTGTTCTTTTCTATTTCATTTGTGTTTACTGTAACATTTGTTATTTCTTTACATTTGCTTTCTTTGGGTTGAATTTTGTCCTCCTCTTCCTAGGTCAGAGTACATTGTTTTGGTATTTTTATACCTTTTAAAAAATAGTTATTTTTGGCTATAAATTTTTCTCTAAGCACTGCTTTAGCTGCATCCCAAACATTTCAAAATGGTGTTTTCTTGCTTCATTTTCATTCATCTTCAAGTATTTTATTATTTCTCTTGTGACTTCTTATTTGATCAGTTAGTTATTGAGGAAAGTGTTTAATTTATAAATATTTATGAATTTACCAAATTTCTTTCTTATTGTTATTATTTTTTAAAAGTGTCTTTATTTATTTTGAGACAGAGAAAGAGAGAAATCCCCAAGCAGGCTCCATGTTGCCAGTGCAGAGCCCAATGTGGGGCTCAATCTCATGAACCATGAGATCATGATCTGAGCCAAAATCAAGAGTCGGATGTTTAACTGACTGAGCCACCCAGTCATCCCCATCCTACCTTATTTTTTTAAATTTGGGCGGAGCATATACTTATGTGATTTACATCCTTTTAATTATTTTAAATGTTTATTTATATTTGAGAGACAGCATGTGAGCAGAGGAAGGGCAAAGAGAGAGGGAAACAAAGGATCTGAAGCAGGCTCTGTGCTGAGTCACCCAGGTGCCCCAATATCCTTTTAAATTTATTATGACTTGTTTTATGGCCTGACATATGGTCTATCCTAGAGACTGTGTTATGTGCCATTGAAAATAATGTGTATTTGGCTACTTTTGGGTAGAGTGTTCTTTTTTATTTTAAGTTTGTTTATTTTGAGAGAGAGAGAGAGAGAGAGAGAGAGAGAGAGAGAGAGAGAGAGAGAAAGCATGAACAGGGGAGGGGCAGAGAGAGGTAGAGACAGAATCCCAAGAAGGCCCTATGTCATCAGCACACAGCCTGACATGAGACTTGAACTCACAAGCCTCTAGATCATAACCTGAGCTGAGATCAAGAGTTGGATGCTTAACTGAGCCACCCAGGTGCCCTTATTATTGGGTAGAGTGTTGTATCAATGTCTGTTAGGTTTAGTTGGATTTCATGTCAAGTGTTCTTTTTTCTTTCTGGTCTTCTACCTAGTTGTTCTATCCTTATTGAAAATAGTATGTTATATAGTATCCAACAGCTATTGTTGAATGATTTGCTTCTCTCTTCAATTCTGAGTTTGCTTTATATATTTTGTAGCTCTATTCATAGGTGTGTGTGTGTGTATGTATGTATGTGCATATATATATTTTTAATTGTTACATCCTCTTGACAAATTGAGCTTTTATCACTATGAAATATTCTTTCTTTTATCTAATATCAGTTTTGGTTTGGTCTGAAAGTCTATTTGATATCACCATAGGTATTCCAGCTCTTTTTTGGTTACTATTTGCATAGTATATGATTTTGTATCCTTTTAATTTCAATCTATGTGCATTTTGAATCTAAACTATATATTATAGACAACATGTAGCTGAGTAATTAAAAATACATTTAGCCTATTTCTGCCTTTTAATTATGGTATTTAATCAATTTTACATATAATATTATAACTGATAACGTAGGTTTTACATCTGTTATTTAGCTGTAGTTTTTTCTTAAGACTTAATTTTTTAAGATCAGTTTTAGGTTTCAACAAAATTGAGAGGAAAGTGCAGAGATTTTCCACATAACCATGTCCCCCCAATATTAACAGCCTCCCCCATTACTAACATCACATACTAGAATGGTACATGTTTTATCAAGGATGAACCTACATCAGCACATCATAATCACCCAAAGTCCATAGTTTACCCAAGGGTTTATACATGGTAATGTACATTCTATGGCTTTGGAAAAAGTATGAAATGTACTCATTATTATAATAGCATATAGAGTATTTTCAATGTAAAATTTTTCTGTGCTCTGCCTATTCATTGCTCTCCCTCCTCCACCTTTGGCTACCATTGATCTTTTTATTATCTTCATAGTTTTGCCTTTTCCAGAATATCATATAGTTGGAATCATATAGCATGTAGACCTTATAGCTTGGCTTCTTTCACTTGGTAAAATATGCATTTAAGATTCCTCCATGTCTTTTGATGGCTTGACAGCTCATGTTGTTATAGCATTGAATAAAATTGTACCACAGTTTATTTATTCACCTATTGAAGGACATCCTGTTTTTCTGAGTTTGGCAATTATAAGTAAACTGGCTATGAATGTGTGCAGGTTTTTGTGTGGCTATGTTTTCAACTTCTTTGGGTAAATATCAAAGAACACAGTTCCTGGATTATATGGTGTGGCAAAAATATGTTTAGTCTTATTTTAAAAATATAAAAATGCCTAACAAAGTGTACCATTTGCATTCCCACCAGCAAAGAATAAGAATTCCTGTTGTTCCACATAATCGTCAACATTCAGTGTTGTCAGTGTCCAGATTTTGACCATTCTAATAGGTCTGTAGTGGTATCTTGTTGTTTTAATTTGTATTTCCCCTATGACATATGATGTGAAGCTTCTTTTTTATATTATATTTGTCATCTGCATATCTTCTTTGGTGAGATGTGTATTAAGGTCCATTTTTGAATTGGATTGTTTTCTTATTGTTTTGATTGTTCTTTGTATGTTTTGATTACAAAACATATTTGGATTACAATGCTTCGTCAGATGTATCTTTTGCAAATACTTTTTTCCTAGTCTGTGGCTTGTTTTATGGTCTCTTGGTATTGTCTTTCAAAGAGTAGAAGTTTTAAATTTTAACAAAACCCAGTGTATTAATTATTTCATTAATGGATCATGTCTTTGGTGTTGTATCTAGTAAGGCATCACTAAACCCAACATCATCTAGGCTTTTCTCCTATGTTATCTTCTAGGAATTTTATATTTTTGCTTTTTCCATGTAGGTCTCTGATCCATTTTGAATATTTGTAAAGTGTATAATGTCTGTATCTAGATTATTATTATTAATATTATTATTTTGCATGTGCATGTTCAGTTGTTCTAGAACCGTTGTTGAAAAGAATATCTTTGCTCCCTTTTATTGCCTTTACTTATTTGTCAAAGATCAGTTGACTATATTTATGGGAGTTTATTTCTGGACGTACTATTTTGTTTCATGGTTCACATTTTATTTCATTGGTTTCATTTCATTCACCAATACCATACTATCTTGATAACTATAACTCTATGTTAAGTCTTAATGTAGGGTAGTGTCAATCCTCCAACTTTGATAGTCTCCTTCAGTCTGTTGCTTATTTTTTGTCTTTTGCTTTTTCATATAAACTTTAGAATCAGTTTGTCAGTATCCATAAATTAGCTATGTTGGGATTTTGAGTGGTATTGCTCTGAGTCTATAGATCAAGTTGGGAAGAATTGACATCTGGACAGTATTGAGTCTTTTTATCCAGGAATGGGGAACATTGCTCCATTTATTTACTTCTTTGATTTTGTTCATCAAAGCTTTGTAGTTTTCTCATATAGATCTTATACATATTATGTTAGATTTATACCTAAGTGTTTCATTTTGGGGGAATGTGTGATAATGCTAATGCAACTGTGTTTTTAATTTCAAATTCCACTTGTTCATTTTTGGTATATTGGAAAACAATTGACTTTTATATATTAACCTTGAATCCTGTTTGCTATGATTGCTTATTCCAGATTTTTTTTTTTTGGTCAATTCTTTTGGATATTCTACATAGACCATCATGTCATCTGCAAAAAAAGAATTCCTTCCAAATCTGGAGACCTGTTATTTCATTTTCTTGCCTTGTTGCATTAGCAAGGACTTCCAATAAGATATTGAGAAGAAATTGTGAGAGGGGCCATCCTTGCCTTATACCTATTCCTGATGGGAAAGCTTCTAGTTTCTTACCATTGAGGACGATATTAACTGTAGGTTTTTTATAGACTACCTTTATCAAGTTGATGAAGTTCCCTCTATTTTGTTTCCTGAGAGGATTTGTCATGATGGGTATTAGATTTTATCAAATGCTTCTTCTGCATTTATTGACATGTTGTTTTGTTTTGTTTTGTTTTGTTTTGTGGGTTTTTGTTTGTTTTGCTTTTCCATCTGTTGATGTGATGGATTGTCTTAATTGATTTTCAAATGTTGAATTAGGCTTCTATACCTTGGATAAATTCCACTTGGTTGTGGTGTTGAACTCTATACACATTGTTAGAAATGTTTAGTTTTAATAATCTGCTATATTTTCTATTATGATCCATACTACTGTAATTATCATCCATAAACTCCTCACTCTGTGAATAAGTCGCATCTACCAATATGCTTCCATTTCTGATACCTTTTCCTCCTTTCAGAAGTACACATAAAACTGAATGTTGTTTATTATTTTGTTGTCTTTTTCAAAAAAATGTAAATATACCTAAAAACATTGAAAAAATGTGCTGTGTTTTCAGTCTGCCTAATAACTATCTTACATCCATGATCAGAATGTCTTTTTTTAAGACTATGAAATGAAAGCCAACGCCTGCTGTTCTTTCACTTTAATGTTGTTCTTTTTCTATAGTCTTATAATTCTGTGATTCATTCATTATTCAATGCATTATCCTGTCCTTTTAATTGGTTTCTTACATATAGAAACACCTATTGGTCCGACTTACTTCTATGCACTGACTTGCTCCAGTATGTCTTTGTCTGCAAACAGACACAGATGCCTATCCTTAGTCTGAGCATTGATGAAACAGCCCTATTCCAAACTAGGAATGTGAAGGGTTTCCAAAATTGTATCTGCACTCAAAACTGACAAAATGATTTTACTGTAATGTTTTGGTAGTGAAAAATAAACTTTTTTGAATTAAGGCATTATTATTTAATCTTGAGAATACAGAAAAGAGGTTCATTTGAAGTGGATACATGTAAAACTTCATACTTGGAAAATTCATAAGTATATTTAAGGGATAGAATCCAAACATGGAAAATACACATACATACATGCACGATTTATATATAAAATACAATTATATAATTAATATAAATTAAAATATATAATCCAATATGATGTTGGATTATATATAAAATTTACAAAGTTTTAAATATACATATAAAATTATGTACAAAATATATAAAATTTCAGGAAAATAGGTACTGTATCCCATTAATTATTGGCTGATTTCAGCTTACTTCCTTTTTTTTTTTTAATTTGAGAAAGAAAGAGAGAGAGAGAGAGCGCGAGTGCATGAGCAGGGGAGAGTGGCAGAGGGAGAGAAAGAAGGAATCTTAAGCCAGCTCTGCAATCTGCACGGAGCTGGACTCAGGGCTTGACTCCATGACCCTGGGATCTGAGCTGAAATCAAGAGTCAGATGCTCAACTGACTGAGCCACGCGTTTGCCCCAAGCTTATTTCTTTTTTTTTAATTCTAGAAAGGTATTTTCATTCTGAGTGTAATGTTCAGTGAATTCACAATTGCACAGTTGACCTCTTGAGTTCATGTTCTTGAACATGTGTCAGTGTGGATTGGAATAATAAGTGCCCACCTTAATTAATACTCATCATCTCTTCCTTAATGCGATTGAAATGCTTTCTGTTTATATTAGAATAAATATGTGTTATTCAGTACTGAATATACCATTGTGAAAATATAGCCTGAGTGCTATTCGTTTTCAGGTGAAAACAATTCCAGCTCTTCGAGACACAAAAGCAGCTTGTCCCCTTGTAACCATGGAGACCTACCGTGGGTTTAGGACTTTAACCTGTGTGTTCCATTTCAGTAGAAAATAGCTCTAAGAAGATAACAGAAATCACAAGCTCAGCCTCTAGGGAGGGAAATGTTAGACAATGCCCACTCAAAGTATTACAGATTCACACACTTTAGATTTAGTTCTGATATTTGATGTTTTTGGTCAACTCTAGTAAAAATTAGTACCAAAAAAAGCAAGCAAATTGAATAGTTATAACGTTGTTTCAAGTAAGCAAATTTTAAAAGAGTTGATTTCTTCCCTAAGGCAAAGTCATTATCTGCAAACCAATAATCTTTTCAAACCAGTTTGAAATATTTCATCTGATTCTGTAGTCTGTCTGACCATTTTTTCCCCCTTCTGTCCATGCCTCCTTCCATTCATTCCCTTGATTCATTTAAAACATCATAGGGGCACCTGGGTGGTTCAGTTGGTTAAGCGTCCCACTTCGGCTCAGGTCATGATCTCATGGTTCGTGAGTTCAAGCCCCCATATTGGGCCCTGTGCTGACAGCTCAGAGCCTGAAGCTTACTTCAGATTCTGTGCCTCCTTCTCTCTCTGCCCCTCCCCCACTGTGTTCTGTCTCTCTCTGTCCATCAAAAATAAATGTGTAAAAAAATTTTAAAACATCATAAAATAAGGTCCTCTGCATGTTTTACAAGTCACTACATGATTTCACTCCTGCTATTTCTCCTTCTTCCTGTCTTTTTACCTTTCATCTGCTCTTGCCTCTGTGTGCAGGGTTTTTGCCCAGCTGTTTACATGGCTCATCTCCCCTCTGTCCCCCATCAATCTTGTCTCACTATCTAGCTTCCTATGCTTTGTTTTATCAGCTCATTTTTCTGCTTTCTTCATGTATGTATATTTGTTGATTGTCAAACTGCTCCAAATTCCTACCATGCTCCTTCTAGAATACAGTCTTCTAAGGGAAAATACGTTGTGTGTTTTACTCACTACCCTATCTTCAGCACTTAGAATAATAGTGCCTGACATATGAGAGGTGCCCATAAATATTTGTTAAATGAATGAAGTTATTTAATATCTCCATTGTCCTTTGATTACAATTCTAATAATGTGCAATCAGGTTAAAGTCAAATTCATCAGTTTTCTAAGAGTTTTCAAAAATGGTATTGATAGGAAAGCAAAAAAGATGGTGAAAACTATTTTACAAAATAGCATAGCATTTCTGAATTGTACTTTAGAGCTAGAAACCTCCCCCTCACCCTAGAAGAACACCCACTAGACAGGTAACAACTTTCCAATAAATAAGCATATCCACCTGATATTCATTACACCAGATTCCTTTAAGTTATAATTAAAATATGATAAATTCCAGTGTTTTAAAATATCTGCATCAAATAACATCATTTTATGCTTGTGGATCTATTAATCTGATCCAATTCCCATCCTCTCTTCTTCAAACTAACCTTTCTAATGATTTTTTTTTCTTATAGTCACAGACATTAGCTCACTCAGTCTTACAACTTAGATGACATTTCTAATTTTCTTGCTTTTATTTAACCTCCCTTCCCTATTAAATTGGCCGTCAAATTATATATGTCTCAGTTTGTGGGAGGAATTACTAATTACATAGCCTGATACACATTAAAAACCCAATCTTAGTTTCTGCCTGCATTCACGGGGCTGTATTTCCCAGCTATCCCTGCAGCTAAGGGTGGCCATAAGACTAAGTTCACACCTCAGGAGATGTCAGCAGAAGTTTTAGGCTGCTTATAGGAAGTGGACTCAAGAGGGAAGGAGGTCCTTCTTTGCTATTGTACTTTCCTGTCTAAACCTGCATTGAAGATGTGACGGTGGAGATTCAGCCACTATCTTGAGGAAAATGAGGATGGAAACCTTATGGTATAGACAGTTAGAATACTCTAAAGACTCTATGAACTGTACGTGCTGCCAATGGTCTTTCAAATGAGAAATAGATGAACTTCCCTCGTGTATAAGCCACTCTTATTTCGGATGGCCTATCATACTCATTTACTTTCAATCCTAACTGACATATACCTCACAAATATTTTTTTTTTATATTTTATTGCAGTCTTTCCACTGGAAAAATTGTAATAGTTTTCTAGTTTTTCTCCCTGCATCCAGCTCCTCTTATGCATGCTACCAGATTGATTATTTTTAATCTTGGCTCTGGTTATATTGTTGGCTCAAAAGCTTTCCGTGACTTACTTTAGCTAACGTATAAAACCATCTACTTTCATCTGACACTAAATATTTTCCATAATGTTGGATTAACCTCTCTTGCATACCTTAGCTTACTCCATTCCTTCCATTTGCTCTACATTGTAACCTCAGTGAACTATGCCTTTATTCCACCTGAATTCTAACTGGGCCACCACCTGACAATTGCTGCCATATCCATAGCCTTTTCTGACCAACCCTTCCTGTCTTCGTTTTTCCTCTCTAGTACTATAGTGTGTTATTTATATTTCTCTTGTAGTGCTTATCACATTCTACCTCACATTCTGGTTATTGGTACACATTTCTTTTCAGAGTAGGTTGTAGTTTATTTAGTTTTGAATATCCCATAGACTTTTTTTTATGAAATTTATTGTCAAATTGGTTTCCATACAACATCCAGTGCTCATCCCAAAAGGTGCCCTCCTCAATACCCATCACCCACCCTCCCTTCCCTCCCAGCCCCCATCAACCCTCAGTTTGTTCTCAGTTTTTAAGAGTCCCTTATGCTTTGGTTCCCTCCCTCTCTAACCTCTTTTTTTTTTCTTCCACTCCCCCATGGACTTCTGTTAAGTTTCTCAGGATGCACATAAGAGTGAAAACATATGGTATCTGTCTTTCCCTGTATGACTTATTTCACTTAGCATAACACTCTCCAGTTCCATCCACTTTGCTACAGAAGGCCATATTTCATTCTTTCTCATTGCCACGCACTATTCCATTGTGTATATAAACCACAATTTCTTTATCCATTCATCATCATAGACTTTTATACATAAGAAGTGCTCAAGAAGTAATTATTAATAATGGATGGATGGATCAATAGATGGATATTGGCTATGTTTCTTTTCCAGTTCTTCCCTTCATTTCACATGCTGATTCCCACACTGGCAAGCCTGTCCTTCTTGAGGCCATTGTAGCATCTTTGATTTATTTCTCATTAATCCATTTTGATTATTTCACTGTGGTTGCTAAATAATTTTCTGAGATAACAAGCAATTGAGTGTTCGTGAAGTTCACTTTTCTTTTCTCAGGGGAAAACCCTATTACACTGAAAGAATGTATACTAATATATGCTATTTGCCTGCTTCTGTCAAAAGAAGAAAGATGAAGTTGAAAGGAGAAAGATAAAACTGAGACATGTGCATGATTTTCCAAAGACAATTATGGATTCTTAGTATTTTTTATGTTTTTAAATTTTTTACCCAGAAGAAAATGCTTTTTAGTTCTTATCCCTCAAAATTAGAAACAAGATGTTTCTTTATCTTACTTTGTTTCACACGTATATACTTTTAGCCATATGATTTACTTGTGACCTCAGTACTTACTTACAGCAACTAGCACTTATATGACACATTACAATCAAATGTATCCAGGATCGGCTGGTCTTCACAGCGATCTGGCGAGGTAAAGAAGGAGGAAATGTATATCTACACTTACAAAAGAGAAAACTAGAGCTCAGAGAAGTTGTAATTTATCTGAAGTCCCACACATGCAAGCAACAAAGAACTTGTGTTTTGGTTTGTAGTCCACAGTCCTCGTTTGCATTTCTACTTTCTTATTCAGTCTGTGATGAAAACTACAATGAAAAGTCGGTGCTTCTTGCTTCCTTCCTTCCTCCTTTCCTTCCTCCCTCTCTTCCTCCCTCCCTCCCTTCTTTATTTTTCATTCTAAAGAAATGATCATATAGCAATTAGTCTGAGTGAATCAAACATATGCATATCAACTGTATCGATCTATCTATCTATCTATCTATCATCCATCTATCTAACACTTAAGAAGTAAAATGTCTTGCTTTTTCCTTTTCTTTTCTTACTTTTTAAAAACCTTTTCTCATCACTTTCTGTCTACCATTGACTATCATCCTGGTTCCAGGCACCATGATCTCTCACCTGGACCACTGTGAAAGCTACCTTCCATGTCTTCCTGTGTCTGTAGTCCACTCACTAGGTACCTGTGATCATTTTAAGTATGCTATTATTTAAATAAGGCATTTAAACCAATTTTCGAGGTAAAGCAATCATTTTAAATGTCAGGCCACGTATTCCTGTTTATGACTCCCACGTTGTTTAGGACTGCCAAATGAAATACAGAACACCCAGTTACTTTTTGATTTCAGATAACGAATTAACATTTTAGAAATAAGAATGTCCCAAATATTGTATGTAACATACTTATACTAAAATTATTCAGATAATTTATTTTAAGAGTTTATTTTTAAGTAATCTCTACATCCAACATCAGGCACAAATTTACAATCCCAAGATCAAGAATCACATGCTCTACCAACTGAGCCAGCCAGGTGCCCCTCAGATAATTTTTAATATGTTTGTCCTCAATATAGCAAAGAACATACTTCTACTAAACTATATTCATTGTTTATACGAAATTGATATTTAAATGTGTGTCTTCCTTTTTCTTTGCTAAATCTGGCAATTTTACACATGTTCCTGTTCTCTGAGATTAAAAGTAATGTCCTCACTGTGGTCTATAAGCTCCTATGTGGGAAGCCCCCCTGACCTGTCTGACTTTGTCTCCTACCGCTCTCTCCTTCACTCTTATTGTTTCCTAGCAGATCAGACACCTCTTTTAGAGCCTTTGTTCTGTCTGTCCTTTCTGCCTAGAAGCTACCCAACTCATCCTATTCAATGCTGCAAACTCTCTTCTCTACAGCATCCCTGATCCCCCTTACTCTCTGCTGTATGTGTTTTTCCATAGCACTCATCTCCTTGTAGCATCTATATTAATTGGGTGTATTGTTTATTGTTTTCCTTTCCTCACTCAAAACAGTGGTCTATAAATGCAGAGTCCTATGTTTACCATTGTGCTCCAAACATGTAGAAAGGTGCCTAGCACACAGGAAGCAATTAGTATGTATTGAATGGATTGCTAATAAAATGTAAGGATACAAGGGATGCAAGTCAAGAAATAGCATAACAACCTAATAACATTAACCATGTAATAGGGAGATGATAGAATGTAGGTAGTTATCAATCAAAAATAAAAGCTAAAACATTGCTTTCTGTTTATACCCTATTCACAGGCATGTTTGTGAAAAGAAGATATGTTTTTGTGTAAGATACAGACCAGATGTTTTTCCATTAAATATAATAAATACCAGTCTGAATATTGCTACTGCCTAAGTGCATCATTCTTTTGTTGCATGTTATTTTTTGTTGGCTTTTTAGAACTGGAGTGTGTCCCTATGGCTCTATTAATGTCAGTAAAATAAAAATATTCAAATGAAAAAAAGAGAACAATGGACCCGTTTGATATTTCCATTGTAATCTCCTATTTGGAAGGTCAACATTTTTTTTTTCTGGAAATGCATGGTAGAACAATCTGTACTAAATGTCACAGCTTTCAGAAAGCCCACTCTGTTTGTGTTCAAATATATTTGTAACCAGTAAAATATTATTCATGTCCTAGGTTTTAGGTCTCAGTCCTAAAGATTAGACCAGGTTCTATTAAAATCATGCTAAGTAAGTTAAAGTTTTCATAGTGGTGATGAGGCAGAGAGGGAATGAAAGAATAATAATTGGTCTATTTCCTATAGCTTGAGAATAGATTGTTATGTCTCCTGGACATAGAAAGAGATTATATATTTACTAAAGGTCAACTCATTATCAGGGGGAATTGAGGTGTTCAAAGATAACTGCTGACACATCCTGTACCAATTCCTGCTTCCAATGATCAGATGCTAGTACATAGGCCATAACTAATGTATTCTTTATCATCACAAATGTGCAAAGTAGGTTGATGAAACAAGGCTGGATGAAAAAATGGAAGAAATTTGTTTAGGTGTAAAAATAAGTTTCCCTTATCTGTTTTCTAAGCTTGCTGTGACATTATTTTTCTTCTTTGGTAGTTAAAACAGTAAGGTAATATAAAATGAAAGCTATGGCAGAATGCAACAGGGCCTTTGGCCATGGCCATCAGAGCACAAACACTTGTCCAGCATGAGGCAGTGATAAACTTCCATGGGAAGAATTCCATGCTTGACAATCCTTCCTGAACAGACTAATGGTACACCAGCATTAGACACAATGGGGAGAAGAAGGACTTTTGAACGTGACCAACTTAATAAAAGGCTTTTATTTCTCTTTACAAGGAACATAAATCGTGTTTTCTAGATCTATAAAGTTCAAGTTATAGTGATTTTCATTTAAAACTTATATCAAAAGACTCAGAATTATCTAAATTGGGCAACTTTAGATTATACCCAAATCTAAATTGGGTATAAAGAGAATGAATAATATAGGAATCTTAAATAATATGAAATATGAGCATTGTATATATCTAAATCTTTATCATCTATCATCTGTAGACTTATATGGTTTTTTTCCTCTTTCAAGAAAATTATCTACTTATTCTTTTATCTAGGACACAATAAACCTCATAGTTAGATATCATCATGTAATGTTCTTGAGATGGCCATAACCACAATTATTTAATATTAATATTTTTTATAGATAAAGAGCTTTTACTTGGGAAAACCACATCAATCAGTTACTTCATTGGAAAAAATGAAGGCCTTAAGCTAAACTTCTCTAAGTTAATTTTTTTCCTGTAAGACTCATTCCTTATATTACGGCATGTCTTCCATTGTGTTTGCATTACAAAATCCAACCAGTAATAGAAATTAGATTTTCAAGTGATCCAGGCTTAAAGAAACTTTATGAGAATTGGAAATAAATAGTGAAGTTTCAAGGAGCTAAATTACCATACACTTGAGGAATATGTTGTAACTACATCTCATTTAAAAAAATTAAAATATAATTGGCAAATATAAGGGGGACAACATTGATTTTTTAAAGAGAAAGGATATAGATAAATGAAACATATCATGGTATTTTTATTAAACATGATTACTTACTTGGCAATGACTACAGGAATTTCTTACCCTTCCTTTTACACACACACACACACACACACACACACACAGAAACACAAAGAGAAACAAAGAGATACAGAGAGACAAATTGGAGAGTGCAAGCATAATGTGCTTAAATTAGCTATCCAATAATTTGAAAACAGAATGCCTTACTTCTGGTATCAAGCTATTTTGAACTCTATCTATTCTAGTAATAGGTTATATCTAGAATGGCATTTGGGAAATCTGGGAAGGATATGCCGTTATAGTCAATGATGTGTCTTGAGTTCCAGTATCACCACCTATTACATTCTTGACCTTGGAAAACTACTTTATGAAGAAAAACCTCTGTTTTCCAGTTGATAAAGGTAGATGTTTTAAATGTGTATGTATTTATAACGTGATATACTACTAGCTCACTAGTTGCACAAGACAAATGTTGAATTATGGAGAAATCATGATTTGCATGACTTACTTTGCCGCTGCTTTCATAATGAATGATTATATTATTGACTGTCTGAACATAGAGTGAAGTAGGAAATTCCAATTTAGCTTTAGCTAAATAAATGAAAAGGTTCATTTGTATCATATAGTGAAGATACTGTGTACTAAAATGTAATGAACATGGGAACTATGCTCATCCAGTGCTTGTTCCTCTACATTTTGTTTTCTTCCCATATTGCTTAACTGTAAGTAAACCCAAGGCAGGCTTGTTTCTCCTCTCCCTGCTTTTACTTGTGTGGTAGTGCAGCTAGAACTGTGGTCACTACGATGGCTGTGTGCTTGATGGTTCTGCCCTTCTGTGCACCACCACTATGGGTGGGCAGGTGGGGGACCTCTCCTTTGCTCACATTGTCCCTCTCTCTGCTTACGTGTGTTCTGGTGGAGAGGATTGGTTACACTTATTTGCACGAACTTGTTTGGAAAGAAATTTAGACAAGAACTTTGCACTGTGATTCAGTCCAGATTACCTGGAAGGTCTGCATTTGGTTTTCAAGGGCACATTCAGAAAAGGATAAAATGCTGCTACATTTTCCTTGTCAAAATATTCTTTAAGAACTTCATGGGTTGGGTTGCTATGGTTTGACAGAGCTACCATAATCCTTTTTTCCCTTGACCTTATTGCCATCTCATACAATTATAATCTCACCCTGGTTCTTTTATTTTAACTTTTCACCATGTTCCTTTTTTGTTTTTTGTTTGTTTTAGGGTTTTTATGTTTGTTTTGTTTTGTTTTATTTTGTTTTGTTTTAACCTCTCCATACCTTGTTTCTCAAAACCCTTTATTCTCAGGCCATCTACAGAGTCATAAATCTCAGATTTGTTTCTAATTCTAAAAAGGGGCTTCTGTGTCCCTCAATTACTTTACCTTCTAATGTTATTTGGGTTTCATTTCACCAGTAAAAACTTTTCTTAACTGAATTTTGCTCAGCAGAACTATGGATAAAATAATTATATATCCTACTTTTCCTTGAATAGTCCCAGTTGGACAACCATGTTCTAGGATTCTAGAATAACTATTAATAACTCTTTTTGACTATAAATATTTTCCTAGTTTGTATGAAAAATGATATGGTCTAGCTGTAGAGAAAACCAAGATGATTAACATAATTCACATTGCTTTATGAGTGACAATGAAAGTCATACTTCCTCACACAAAGAACTCCCTGGAAGCTATCCTAATAAGAAGACAAAAGGATTATATCTGATACTTCAATTAAACATTGAGTAGAGTTTCTGAAGGAAATTTGAATAGTGAAACAAAAGCATAGCAAAATATAGGGGAAAATATGTCTGATATTTAGGGAATATTCAATCTCATATTTGTTCCTTGCCCATGAAAATACTGTTAGAACTCTAGATAATTATAAATACCTTATGTGGTGTCTTATCTTAGTTGAAGCCATCACTTGTGACATCTGATGCTTTCTCACCCCTACCTGAGATGTCCCAAGACTTACAAATGAATCAGGTTCACCAGTAAGACTTGCACACTGATTCCTGGGAAACCTCTCACAATTATTCACATTTTGTTATGACATGCTCCTTAAGCAGTATCTCTGAACCCCTGTTGCTTTAGACAAGTTGTTATTCATTTACAATTTAAGCAAGGCATTACTTATTCTCTCTCTTCAGACAAAAAAACAATTTTGATCATAAAAGCAGAAACTCTATGGATATCAAAGAATAATATATCTAAGTGAATAGCTATGCTTTATAAGTAGTACATTGACAAGGGCATAAAAAGCACTGAAAGTGGAAATATTTTCCACAAGTAAAGGAAGGTATGTTGTATTATATTCATAAAATGTTCATTTTCTCATCCAGAATCCAAATAATGTGAAATGTTACAAACGAAAACAACTTTTGCCCTCTAGTTTTATGAGAAAAGGATAGATGACATTAAAAAGTAGATATCAAATCATTTCATTGGGTCTGTTTTATTTTACCTGCTGAAATCATCTGATTTCTCATCACCCCTGTACCTGTACTATGAAATAAGCGATATTCAAGAGGATTCTCCTATTGCACTGAAATATTTTAAGTATAAAATATCACTGAGAACCCAAAATGTGTAAACTGATATAGGATATACAATTTAGTTGGAATAGTTTCTGACACATAGTAGGAACTCCAAAGTGTAATGAAAACTATAGAGTCCTTCATTCAGGGAATTTATTATCTAATAAAAGGACTGGGGAGAATATACTGTACAACAGAGTAAGTCCAGAATAAAGAGGTATCACCTCCCTCATCCCAGCCACATTTACAGACTTCACCAAATAGGCAATTATGAGCCAAGTTTGTTACCCTTTATGTTTGTTTTTAGTCCCTAGATAAGACCGTGCTAAATAGCAAAGATTTCTTCTACTCTGCTTAGGTCTAAGAATTACTTCACTTATTCCTTCCCCTCTAAACCCCTTGAAGTTACTTTTTCCTTTTTATGGATTTATTCAAAACCAAAGACACCATCTTTAATGACTATAACTTAAACCTGAGGGGATTCGCTTAATTTTACTATAAATGCAATTATTTCAACAGGAATATCACAAACATTGCAGAAAATAGGGTCCTGACTTTGATCTCAATAGAACCTCAGAAATTTATGGAGTCTTCTGCATCTTGGCCATTGGAGCACAGCAGGTCCAGCATGGCGCCCTGGGGTAGAGACAAAAGCAGAAAAGACGGGTTGTACCTTAATGGCAGATGGCAAGTGGAACTTAACTCCCTAAAAATCTGGGGGTGGGGGTGGGGATATTTTTTTATTGTTTCTTGAGAATTGGCAAGCCAGAACTCCGAAAGATCCCTTGTCAGTAAGTTGATATAAATAATTGATCTACAATTGTTTTACCAGTCACCAGGAAGTAAGAATGAGGGTGGCACAATCAGCTATTAGCACTATTTCTATTGTCACATTGATTGGCATCATGAGTGGGTCAGTGTATTGAGATTAAAGCAAACTGCAAAGAACAAAAAGGTTTTTTGGAAAATGTACCCCCGTTTTATATTTTATGATGAAATGCCTTCCCAGTGCATCTTTAGGTTGAGTGCAACTAACTGGGGTAAAATTTAAGATAGACATGAGATACTAGGAGGTTATAATAGCAAATGAAAAGGTTTTTTTTTGTTATTTTTATGTCTGAGTATGCTAAGATTTTGAAATAGAGCATACGCACTAGTTTAACATCCATAGATATTAGTATAAGAGTCTTTCACTAGCGCTTAAAGTTTCTTAAATTAAAGGTTGGCTGGAAGCCTTGCTGAGAAATCAACTGACAAGCATTTATCTTATATCTAGTACGCTTTATAATGGTGTCTTTAAGGAATTTGGAACCCAGTTGGGAGGCAAATTGATACGAGTGAAACAAGGAGAAAACAGTTAAGGGCTTAATATTGGTAGCATTGACTCAAATTGTGAGAACCATTCATAGAAGGAAGAGAGCAGGTTAGACATTAAAGAAGTCTTTATAGATAATGGAAGATTTAAGTTGTCTTGAAGAAGTTGCAGAGGTCTTGAAGAATGAGGAAATTTTAAAAATAGGACATAAAAAAAGGAGTATTCAGGTGATAATCACAGCATTTTCAAAGATTGGGGCAGGAGTGATGATTAAGTGATGGGATAATGGCCTGGGAGCAAAAAGAAACTGATTTTTACAAGTGAGTAAGTGAAGGAAACTTCGGGTTTCTCAAGTTGCTTTTAGAAATCTCAGATGAATTTACCAGTATAAATACTTGAATTAATACTTGTGATAGTATTTATAGTTTTTTTGTCCGGTTATCTGTTTTCAGAATGAAAAACAAGTGAGGCAGACAAAGAAAGGAGCGAGCAGTTTCACTGAGTTGACCGGTAGTGTTGGTTAGGAATGGTGGGATAGGTTGTGGTCTCATAATAAATGTGAGCAAACACTACTGCCACATGGCCTGCAGACTGATCGGGTCTTATCCCTCATCCACAGTTGAAAGAATGCTTTCTAATTCTAACGTTTCTCTTCAAGCTTTCTAAGTTGAGCGTGCAATTTTTCTCAAGCATCATATCTAACCTAAAGATAAAGAAGATTCGGGGCGCCTGGGTGGCGCAGTCGGTTAAGCGTCCGACTTCAGCCAGGTCACGATCTCGCGGTCCGTGAGTTCGAGCCCCGCGTCAGGCTCTGGGCTGATGGCTCAGAGCCTGGAGCCTGTTTCCGCTTCTGTGTCTCCCTCTGTCTCTGCCCCTCCCCCGTTCATGCTCTGTCTCTCTCTGTCCCAAAAATAAAAATTAAAAACGTTGAAAAAAAAAATAAAAAAAAAAATAAAGATAAAGAAGATTCAAATTAGAGGTTACAAAACATTTCATCTTAGAATTCTTAAAATCGCATGAAATCAAATATCTATATCTATAAAACAGATGAACTGTGGTAGTTATTTTAGACCAAGTGATAATGTTTGGCTGTGCTGGGTTAAGTGCTTCATACACATTTTGTATTTGTTGTCTAAAATAACACTCACAGGGGCGCCTGGGTGGCGCAGTCGGTTAAGCGTCCGACTTCAGCCAGGTCACGATCTCGCGGTCCGTGAGTTCGAGCCCCGCGTCAGGCTCTGGGCTGATGGCTCGGAGCCTGGAGCCTGTTTCCGGTTCTGTGTCTCCCTCTCTCTCTGCCCCTCCCCCGTTCATGCTCTGTCTCTCTCTGTCCCAAAAATAAATAAAAAACGTTGAAAAAAAATTTTTAAAATAACACTCACAAACCACTGTGAGGTAAACATTATCATCTATGTTTTTCCTATGAGGAAAGTGCCTTAGATCTTATATCCACTAAGTGGCAAGTCCTGGATATAGACTCACATTGATTTGATTTAAAAGCCTACATTTCCAACCACTGTCTGTTTCTCTCTTCACAGAGGAGCACCTCTACACCTCTTCATTAAGGTGTAACTGAGAGTCAGGAGATGCATACAGACCATGACCTTTTCTCACGAGGGGCTTGTCATTTTGGGGAGAATCCAAAAGGACTGTATGAAGCACAATTTGGAAATCATGAGTTGGGTTATTTTATATTATGCAATGATGTGACATTGTCTCAGACAGTTACTATTTAATTCCAAATGGCTATACTCTTTCCTTAAGTGTAATTTTGATACTAACAAGAGAGTCCAAATCTAACCTTAACTTAGAAGTAAGAAATTTAAAGAAAGTACTTCAAGGATCATTAATTATTAAAATACAGATTGGTTGGGGGCGCCTGGGTGGCGCAGTCGGTTAAGCGTCCGACTTCAGCCAGGTCACGATCTCACGGTCCATGAGTTCGAGCCCCGCGTCAGGCTCTGGGCCGATGGCTCGGAGCCTGGAGCCTGTTTCCAATTCTGTGTCTCCCTCTCTCTCTGCCCCTCCCCCGTTCATGCTCTGTCTCTCTCTGTCCCAAAAATAAATAAAAAACGTTGAAAAAAAAAAATTAAAAAAAAAAAAATAAATAAAAAAAATAAAATACAGATTGGTTTTATTAGTCATGCTGGAATATTGTTACTAATTGGTTTGTTAGAATTCAATGTATAGTACCAGATAAATAATACTAAGGATTTAGTTAGGTCCCTTAAACAATTAGTAAAAACTCTGATATTTTTAAAACATGTGATTTGGTTCTAAAATAACCTAATGTCATAACCTTATTTAAAAAGGTGTTTTGGGGCGCCTGGGTGGCGCAGTCGGTTAAGCGTCCGACTTCAGCCAGGTCACGATCTCGCGGTCTGTGAGTTCGAGCCCCGCGTCAGGCTCTGGGCTGATGGCTCGGAGCCTGGAGCCTGTTTCCGATTCTGTGTCTCCCTCTCTCTCTGCCCCTCCCCCGTTCATGCTCTGTCTCTCTCTGTCCCAAAAATAAAAATAAAAAACGTTGAAAAAAAAAAAATTTAAAAAAAAAAAAAAAAAAAAAGGTGTTTTGTTGGGAAATGTCTCCAAATAAAATTCATGATGTCCAGAAAGTATATTCTTTCTGCCTTAACCCCTCACTGTCTCCACATACAGATGCATTGCTATGAGGCTGATCTACATTAACTTCCATGTACCTTTTTGGTGGGGGAGGTGGGGGCAGTAGGGTCAAGGTCTCTCTTTGCTATCACACGATTTTGGTCATTACTCTTACATGATCAGATCTCTGGAACAAAGTCAGGAAAATGTAGAGAAGTAAGGGTCAGGATCGGGTGAGAGATAGGAGTTTAAAGTAAACTTTACTGAAAGTAAGGACAGACATCAAAAGAGAGGAAACTCTGTCGACTTTGTCCTTTGGAAACGCTGCCAGTGAAAATATAATGCAAAGAGTATATGTGCATTTAAATTTTATACTAGCCACATTGATGAAAAATAAAAAGAAACAGGTGATATTAATTTTAATAATGTGTTTTATTTAACCTAACATATATTTAACCTAACATATACAAAACATTATCATTTCCATATATGATCATATTAAACACATTAATGAGAATTATTTCACTATTTTTTCATTATTATACATTGTTTGTTTTCATAAGGTGCCTTCAAAATCTGGTGTTTATTTTACACTAACAGCGCATCTCAATTTGAACACTAAATTTTCTAGGGTTAAAGTGTGTCTAGAATTATGTTTAATGCAAAAATATTGCAGAACATTTAAGCTTTAAATTAAGATTTTAGATGTCAAGCTGCAGTAGCCACGTTAGGAGGGCTGAATAACTGCACGTGGCAAGTGATTTCAGCTGAGCATTAGGCTTGGGTCTCCTGTCTTTACCTGTATTTTCCAGAACACTTTTAACTAGAATATCTCTTTTTGGGGGATTTTCAGGGCTTTCCAAGCCATAAGTATATAGGTGTGTACATTATTGTTGTTTACATAGAGGAAGAGAGTGTGTGTTTACATAGAGGAAGAGAGTGTGGTAGGAACAAATCTACATTTGAACATAACCCACTGGAGAATGCAGATAAGGCCATGCATGACTGGCTCAGCAGGGCACTCCTTAATTATAAAGCATCTTCAATTAAGATATAAGAGCTTTTAGAAGATCCATTAAGACTTATTAAAAATAGGTTATTTCAAATAGTTCTCAATAAAAAAATTAACTGAACTTTCTGGCTGGGAGTTTTGACGGTGTATCTGCAACAGTCATGAAAGTTTAGGCGGGTATGGAACACAGCGGGGACTTGGATGGTGCATGAATGTCATGAATACATAAGACATATGACAGAATGGCAGGACACACAAGCAGATATGTACACTTAAGTAGAGAAAAATAAACTGCAAATGTAAACTACAGCTTCCTGGAAATTTGATCCCAGGGCTTATTGTGCACCCTGGCTATTTTTGTAGCTGATGAAGTCAATGCAATGGATTGTAATGAGATAGATAAAATTCTGTCTCCAGTGCAAGCACCTATTCAATAAATGTCCAGTCCAGACAGTTGAGGTGCAAAGCTAAGATGTGCCAGGTCACCAGCTTCCATGAGGTCTGATGGATGTTGCCATGTGAACAGCACTCTGTCAAAATATACTTGGCTGAGGACAGTGACTGTTTCCTGTGAATAAGACACAAAGCTTAGTGATACATTCTGGAGCTCACCCCAAATAAGACCACTGAAGAGAATTTGCACTGCTAAATGTTTTGTTAACGGGTGTCAATGTGGATGTGATGAATTTGAGGGTATTTTAGTGCTCACCTGCAGCAGATGGCCTCTGCTTCTCAGCTGCTCTTATGATTTAGCTACAAGTATTTTAAATCCCAGCTGTCAGCCCATAAGCAGTGACCGTGAATGTTAAGATTCACACACAGCATCGCCAGTGGCAAGAACACACTTGCTGGGGTCATCCTGTTGTGGGAAAAATGACTCAGCTGACCTCTTTGCTTTGGGTTACTTAAAGATGTCAGAAAGAAATTGCAAAAAGAGGGCAACTTTGTCCATTTCAGGGTACTGCCAGAGTCACGTAAGATCTTCTCTCCTTCTGAGATTAGAACTTTTGCAAAATACATCAGTATAACACTTTTATATATCCGCTGAAGTAATACTAATTTTAATATTTGTTTTACTTTGTAACTTTATATTTGTATAGGATTCTGTTGGTCACAAAGTAGTTTCACATCCATTATCTCCTTTTATTACTAATTTTATTTATTTTAATAATTGTAGAAACCAAGGCTCAGGGAGGAATAAGGTAATGTTTGTGTGTGTGTAATTTAATGAGACCCAAAATGATATCTATTTTTAAAGCTTTTTTAAAAATATATTTTAATGTTTATTTATTTTTGAGAGAGAGAGAGACAGAGACAGAGACAGAGTGTGAACGGGAGAGGGGCAGAGAGAGAGGGAGACACAGAATCTGAAGCAGGCTCCAGGCTCTGAGCTGTCGGCACAGAGTCCAATGTGGGCTCGAACTCACAGACCATGACATCATGACCTGAGCCGAAGTTGGACACTGGACAAGTGCCCTCCAAAATTACTGTGAGTAAAATCATAAGGGAAAACAAACCAAAAAATCCCATTTGGGTCAAGGACATAGTATTTAAGAAATTTGCCTCATGTAGATGTCTGGTGTTTGTTTTCTTTATCTTGAGGCTTCTGTCCTCTTGGAATAGTGCTATGAAAAATAGTATAAGGGGACCCTTAGAAAGACGCAGAGCAAAAACCCATTCCAGCAGTGAGCCTCATACTATTTAAGGTAGAATTGCCATCAAAGGAACTCTCGTTTATTAATTGTGGTATTCAATGATTTTAAGTGGGCACATGGACATCTTGAAATAGAGTATTTCTCATCTTTCATTCCATTAAGTTCTGGCAAAAGTGTTGTGAGCAGCTTCTAGAAAATGTTTTTAGTGGTAATATTTTAGTCAATAAACAGAAGCCATTCTATTTTTTCCAAACAGTGAATAAATTAACATAGAGAATCAGGAGCTTACCCAATAACTGGAAGAGCAAGGGAAGCCAAAGTCAGGGAAGCTACTAGTGATTTTCTTAAAGTAACAAGTCAGGTGGTTCTTCAGAGCCTGCTAGAGAAATGCTGAAATTATGAAGACTCTGGAAAACTCCCACCAATTACCTCTGTCAGCAGTAGCAAAGTGAGTTGTTCATAGGCCTCACTGGGAAGCAGCTGTGAGGCACAAATGACAAAATATCTGGCTATAATTGCCTCCAGAGATTATGGTCTTTACCTTTTTCATCCTCTGAGTCTCAAGTAAGTGCTTCTCACAGGAAAACTCTAACCTTGAAGGACAGGGGAGAATGTAATTGTTAACTTCTCTTTTGTTTTGCAAGGAAACCTTAGAATGAGGTTGTGGTGCTATTGGTTTGTCAACAGACAGTTCAACACAGCCCATTTCTTTGCCCAACTTGGCACCCATGGCATTTGGTTCATATTTAACTTCCAAATCAAGACCATAACACCACCACACTCTGCCTACCATAATACAACTCCTCTCTCATAAATGGGCCTATGGTATGTCCCATATGTCATTTAAACACCTCGAGATTATGTTCATTGCCTTTTTAGCTCACTCTCTCTTTGGTGATACTGTAACTTAAGTATTGGATTATAAGATTAACTGCTATTATTTTTAAAGTATTTATTTATTTTGGGGAGAGCGCAAGTGGGGGAGGGGCAGAGAGATGAGGACAGAGAATCCAAAGTGGGCTCTGTTCTGACAGGCTGACAGTAGCGAGCCCAATGTGTGGCTCAAATTCACAAATCGTCAGATCATGACCTGAGCCGAAGTTGGACGCTCAACCAACTGAGCCATGTAGGTGCCCCCAAATTTATTACTGATATACCTCATGTTCAATAGTAAGGGAATGTAAAAGCAAAAATAAATCAGTTAACATCTATAAATACATGCATGTCATGGTCAGAAGTAAAATACTCATAGCTGCTACTGTCCTCCAGTCACACAGTTGTAGGTTACATTTAGAAGTTCTTTCTTGACTATTGTTTCCTTTGCCTTAATAAATTATCTCGGCTGGTCATGGTTCTTTACTAGGATCTAAACCTTATCTATTGAAATGCTTGTGCTACTTGTCATTCTGCATATACTGCACTGCCCCAGCTTTTTATTAATTTTTACTACTGAACAGGGGAGTGCTGAGTGGTGCTCCTATAATCGCAGGCTCTAGATATACCCTTCCATTATCCCATATGTGGTAGTAACTATTTCCTCTTGAAAACCAGGAACAGTCACCCAAGAAGGAAAAATAACTCCCTTATTTGCCTGTAGATTTAGTGGCATGAGGAATCCAAAGTGATCTAGTGGAAATTTCAACTTCCATTTCAAAGAAACTCTTGTTTAATCCTCTGGTAGAAAGATTCCTCTTTGGAGAACTTAAATTTCTAAAACAAGCAGAGTTGTAAGGAGATGAAACAACTATTTTCCTAGTTCATCATTAAGGATACTAGCCAAGGAGTTAATCCCATTTCTACCTTTTGATTCCCAGATTGAAAGTTCCTTACTAAGGGAGAAAGATCATGATATATTGTCTACTGTTTTCAGAACAATTAGGTATTATCAACTGAGAGTTGAGTCCTCATTTCTCATGAGGCAAGTTCAGAGTTGTCTAACATATTACGTTAGCTCTTTTTTTGGTTACTTTCATTTCAATCTAATGCTAAATTCTTTTTTTTTTAATGAAATTTATTGTCAGACTGGTTTCCATACAACACCCAACAGGTGCCCTCCTCAATGCCCATCACCCACTTTCCCCTCCCTCCCACCCCCCATCAACCCTCAGTTTATTCTCAGTTTTTAAGAGTCTCTTATGGTTTGGTTCCCTCCCTCTCTAACATTTTTTTTTTCATTCTCCTCCCCAATGGTCTTCTGTTAAGTTTCTCAGGATCCACGTTAAGAGTAAAAACATATGGTATCTGTCTTTCCCTGTATAACTTATTTCACTTAGCATAACACTCTCCAGTTCCATCCACATTGCTACAAAAGGCCATATTTCATTCTTTCTCATTGCCAAGTAGTATTCCATTGTGTATATAAACCACAATTTCTTTTTTTTTGCATTTCTTCATAATTTTATATACAAAACAAATAATACATTGAAAATAAAATGGATTATTTTCTCTCTCCAATTCTTTTTTTGTAATATTAAATTTATTGTCAAATTGGTTTCCATACAATACCCAGTGCTCATCCCAAAAGGTGCCCTCCTCAATACCCACCACCCACCCTCTCCTCCCTCCCACCCCCCATCAACCCTCAGTTTGTTCTCAGTTTTTAAGAGTCTCTTATGCTTTGGCTCTCTCCCTCTCTAACCTCTTTTTTTTCTTCCCCTCCCCCATGGACTTCTGTTAAGTTTCTCAGGATCCACGTTAAGAGTGAAAACATATGGTATCTGTCTTTCCCTGTATGACTTATTTCACTTAACATCACACTCTCCAGTTCTATCCATGTTGCTACAAAAGGCCATATTTCATTCTTTCCCATTGCCAAGTAGTATTCCATTGTGTATATAAACCACACTTTTTATCCATTCATCAGTTGATGGACATTTAAGCTCTTTCCATAATTTGGCTCTTGTTGAAAGTGCTGCTATAAACGTTGGGGTACAAGTACCCCTATGGATCAGCACTCCTGTATCCCTTGGGTAAATTCCTAGCAGTGCTAACTTCTACATCAATGCTAATTTGTCACTATATTTAAAAATGTAGTCTTCTTTTATGTTCTCTAAAAAACCCTAGGAAATCCATTTTTAAGTTTCTAGATTAAAATTTCATATCACCTGTATGTAGGCCTGTGTTAGGAGTGTGTTGAAGGGCACAAGAAGGGCATTATTATCATTTAGAAATGGTTCCAGTTAGGTGCCTCTGGGTGGCTCAGTCAGTTAAGCATCTGACTTCTGCTCAGGTCATGATCTCGCAGTTCCCCGGGTTTGAGCCCCGCGTGGGGCTCTGCACTGACAGCAGGCCTGGAGCCTGCTTCGGATTTTATATCTCCCTCCCTCTCTCTTGCCCCTCCTGCACTTATGCATGCTCTGTCTCTCTCTCAAGAGATAAATTAAAAAAAAAAATTAAAAAAAAAAAGAAATGATTCAAGTTATACATTCCTAAGTAGTAAATTTCCCTCTCCATCCTGAAAGCTTTGGAAAGGGCATGGGGTAGCATGCACAAATATGTAAGATAGCGATATCTCTCTCTATATATATCTGTATATCTGTATATATATGGATCAACCTCACTGAGAGAGAAATAAAAGGAAGTAGCTAAAGCATATGGGCATAACATGAAAATTCTCCTGATGTTCTGTTGGATACCAATCACCACCCTCACTGAAGGGCCATGGACATAACATTTCTTGCTCTCTCACTTGTTTTTGTTATCCATACTTTCTTGCTCATGAGTTCAAAGTCATATCTGTGTTAAAATCTACAATCCTGACCTTTACTTTGAGATCCAGTGCTTTAATCTGTTCCTAGACACATATGGCCCTTTATTATTTATTTCTAATTTACTTCATAGGTTGTTATGAGGATATTATGACTTAATACTCTGATATGCAATCACAGAGTGCTTTGCATGGTGGCTAGCATAGAATAAGTACTCAATAATTGCTGGTTGAAATATTGTTAATAGTATATGTACTACTTTTATATACTATTATCAAAACACCTGGATATTCTACACTTCTTTAATACACATTTAAAGTTCTTTTTACATATTTTCTTTTTGACATAGAAGCCATTAGCAATTCTTAGTTTAGATCATCCTGCCGCTAAGGATAATGAACATATTACATTTTCCTTGTTATCACGTTTTTCTTGCTTTATTTTCTAAATAATGTATTTGAAAGTCATATTTTTAAATAAGAGGTCGGAACTGAGAGCTGTAGAATAACATGCTCCAAATTCAGGTGCACTAAATTGAAATAATAATAGTTAACATTATTTTTATGTGTGTCAGGCACTGTTCAAATCATTTTAATAAGTTTGCTCATTTTATACTCAGATTACCCATATGAGATAGGGAATACTGGTATTTTCATTTTACAAGTGATGAAACTAAAGCACAAAGGGGTTATGTCAATTATTTTCTGTTGTATAAGATTACCTCCAGATCCAATGCTTCATTACAACAGCCCTTTATTTAGTTCATGATTCTCTAGGTCAGCAAATTGGTCTGGGCTCGATGGAGCAGTTCTTTTGTCATGGTTGGGTACGCTTATGCTTTTGTGGTTAGTTACATATTAGATAAAATATAGATATTTTAGGAGGCTCTGCCTCTGGGGGTTGGGTAAATGTTGCCTGGGGTGATGGTGGTGATGGGGTCATAATCTCTCATCAGCCAGCAGACCATTCAGGGTTTATTCGCATGCTAGCTTGGTAGACAGAGTGAAAGAGAGAAAGACCTAAATTTGGAAGTGGCACAGTCTTGCTCACCACATTCTGTTGGTTGTAGCAAGTCATAGTGCTGTCCAAGATTCAGGGGAGTATACCTGAAGGATATCCTGTTCCTAATGGGGGGAGGTGCGAAGTTTCACTGTAATGGGATGTGGTTAGTGGACCAAATTTGCTGAGTACCCATTTAAACTGAGGGAGTAAGGATGCGAGCGAGCGAGAGAGTGAAGGGTGCAGGGGAGAGAGAGAGAGAGAGAGTATGTGGGAGGGAAGGAAAATAGAGAAAAGGAGAGAATATCTAAGTTTACTGGGGATCCTTTAATCTATTAAACCCAATTTTTTGAATGACCACCCATGTAGTCTATCAAATTATAGAAAAGCAAATATTAAAATTAGAATTCTAAAGGCTTCCTCATCATGAAATTTGGTATCTGTCTTCAAGTGCAGAGAACATTGCTGCAAAGTATCCAAAAGTTAGTTTGAAAATTTTAGAAAACTTTTACTTGGTGTGATGTTCAAAGTGGCAGACAGAGGTCAAAGAACTCTCTGAAAATTCATTACCTGTAATGACTTTGAGCTCTTACTTTTATTAAATTTACTTATCATATAGCAGATGGAGAAAGATTGTTTTGTGGTTGTACTCGAAGATTGTCTCATGTTACTCTAAAACTGAACAATTTTTTTAATGTTTTTTATTTATTTTTGAGACAGAGAGAGACAGAGCATGAGCACAGGGCAGGGCAGAGAGAGAGGGAGACATAGAATCTGAAGCAGGCTCCAGGCTCTGAGCTATCAGCACAGAGCCTGATGCAGGGCTTGAACTCACAGACTGTGAGATCATGACCTGAGCTGAAGTTGGATGCTCAACTGACTCAGCCACCCAGGCGCTCCTAAAATTAAACAATTTTTAAGCAAACATTTATTGAGCACCTTCTATAAGTCAACCATTTTGTTATAAGAATTGAGATACAAAACAAAACATCATGCTTTTCTGGCCTGATATAATACATAAGCAGATAACATAATACCATGTAAATCTAAATTAGTATAGAGGCACGTACAATGTAATTTGCTAGACAAGGCTACCCTACCTTAGAATTAGGATGTTGGGAATCGGGGGGAAGATTTCTTCAGAGGATGTAGTTTTATTTATTATTTTTTATTTCTGTTTCTGTCTTTTTCCAGATCACCTAAGAACCTTGGAAACTTTCTACCACATTTTTCCTAAAACCCAAGATGTGCCAATGAATTCTGTCAGTGTTATATATTTCATAAAGTTAGGTATTTATTTATTTTATTTTTTAATATATTGTCAGATTAGCTAACACACAATATGTACAGTGTGCTCTTGGTTTCGGGAGTAGATTCCCATGATTCATCACTTACATACAACACCCAGTGCTCGTCCCAACAAGTGTCCTCCTCAATATCCATCACCCATTTTACCCACACCCCCAGCTCCCATCCCTATCAACCCTCAGTTTGTTCTTGTATTTAAGAGTCTCTTATGGTTTGCCTTTCTCTCTGTTTAAAACTATTTTTTCCTCCCCTTCCCCCATGGTCTTCCTTTAAGTTTCTCAAACCCCACATCTGAGTGAAAACGTATAATATCTGTCCTTCTCTGACTGACTTATTTCACTTAGCTTAATATCTTCCAGTTCTATCCACATTGTTGCAAATGACAAGATTTCATTCTTTTTCATGGCCAACAGAGGATGTAGTATTAAAAGAGGAATTTTAATGACCAGGACAATGATGGGGATTGGAAAGGTGGAATGTAGAAATATTACAGAAACATTAACTACAATTATAGATTGTACTTTCAGTTATCTATGGATAAGAAACACTGAGAGGCTAATACAGTAACAATGACAGGAAGGATGGAGAGAAGGAGGGACATTAGAAACCTGTAATTGATAGATTTATAGAAATTAGTGACTGATGTGAGGACCAAGAAAGGAGGAACACTTCAAGATAATTCCCATGGGCATATAAAATTGCATATCTAGATTTCACACACACATATATACTACATATGTACTGCATAGAAAGGATGCAGAGGAGGAGAGCTTCCCATAAATACCAATATAGAGAAAATTTATGTACAAATTTGCTCATTGTAGCATGAGAATTTTTAATGGCAGTATTCCAAAAATACAGATATCAATATACATAGAAATGGAGATCAAGACAAAATGAAGGTAAATTTCTAAAATAGATTTGTAACCTTGGGGTGCCTGAATGGTCAGTCTGTTAGGCATCTGACTTCAGCTAAGGTCATGATCTCACAGTCTGTGAGTTCAAGCCCTGCGTCAGGCTCTGTGCTGACAGCTCAGAGACTGGAGCCTGCTTCAGATTCTCTGTCTCTGGCTCTCTTTGCCCCTCCCCACTCGTGCTCTGTCTCTGTTTCTCAAAAATAATTAAGCATTAATAAAAGTTAAAATAGATTTATAACCTTTAGATTTTTTAGGATATTTTATAAACATTTCCATAAGTGTGTGTAGGCTATAGGTTTGTAACCTATTTGTCTTATGTTGAAAGCACTTCCCAGGCCATTATATAGTCTAAAAGCATACATTTTATATGGCCACATACTGTTCTATCACGTGATCCTGTTATACTTTACTTTGTTCATTTTCCTAATACTAATTATAATCCGAGGACTTGTATTTAAATCTTTTACCACACTGTCAGCTAACTAAAGGATGACCTGTTTGTGGCATTTTCCCTCACCGTGATCCTCTCCATGGAGGGAAGGATGATTTTATTATTTGCTCTGAAGCACTAAAAAGTGTGCCTGAACTCATGCACAATAAAAACACGGACTCCATTTTCTCCAAAGCTGACAGGGAGGACTTCTCCCTTCTCAGTGGCAAGGTTTGGGCTTAGAGGAGAGATAGGTTATGTAATATCTTGTTTCTCCCTTTCAAATCAACCTGTTTTAGGAAATGGATTCCCTCATGGACTCTTAGATGTTACATTATAAAGGTTGCGATATAAAGGGCCTTTAATTGGGAGTACAAGATACCCATACCAGTTTTCCTCATAAGTGACTACAATGTGGCTTTTACCAGGGCACATGTATCAATACATGTTTACTGTGTATTTATTTCATTTACCTAATACATATTGCATTTCTACAAAGGTACTAAAAGAGATAAAAATGACCTTTCACATCTTCTTTGTAAAAAAAGGGGAAGTAAATACTACATTATACTGAAGGTCAATGCAACAAAGTCCAGGATAGATGTGGCCCAGAAGTAAATTATATCACACACACACACACACACACACACACACACACACACACGTATATATGTATGTAACATATATATGTATATATTATCCACACATATTTATAGGTTTGTGTAAACATATACATATTTAAGAGTATAATCTACACATATGCATGTAAATAATGTATATATGTTTACACACACATACAAGCAGGTCTGTATATATAGAAAGGGAGTCCGTGTTGACCTCCATTTTGTAAAGTATTTGAATTGGTTCCCATTATTTAAAGGTAGCAAGATTTTACATAAATGTCTGCATGTTTTTACTTTCTTGAAAAGCAAGAAAATCGAGAAATCCTGTTTCTGAATCTGAATATTACAGCTTTTCTGTATTCTTTGCATGGTAACAGTTAGATAGACCTGAGAAGTTACTAGCACTTGTTCAGTTGTCCTTTCTGGATGTATAATTCTCATGAATTCTCCAGTTGGCTACAATAAGAGAATTCATTAATTTTTACCTCATTTGCCCAGTTTCTGTATATATTTGATTTTGAAAATTCTACTTCATACCATATATAATAAAATAGTGCATTTCAGTTCATAGAATCTACTCCTTTGGACATCATCTTCATAGACGTAACTATAGGAAACCAAAACAATATAGTTCAACTACTTCAGTCAAAACTTTTCAATTTAGAGAAAAGTCAGCAAAATTGATAGTCTAAACCTTAGCAAATGTTTGAGTGGAATAGACTATTTCTGTCAAAGCAACAAGCCTAGTAACTCTATAAGGATGCAACCTATATTTTATAGATACAGTGGATATTTCATTTTTGTCAGTTCTTGCACGTCACTAAGAGTGATGATTTATGCTTGAAGCGTGTTATACACAGACTATTATCTCAATTTCATGTTGGGTGACATTCTTGCCACCTATTTCATTGTCAATTTCTTAGAGAAAGTAATGTCTGAGCTCTTGTTCAGATGCACCACATATTTTAAAATCATCTATAGCCCTCGAGATGTTTAAAAAAAGGACAATGTGATAGTAACTGCAAAATTCTGTGTGTATAGAATGTACATTGATTCCAAATTTATTTTCCTTATATGATTAATTCTCATGTTTCTCACTAGGAATCTGTGATTTAATTATGTATGGCCATAGAAAATGCTCTTCAATAATTATTCTGGTAAATATATGTTTTTTAGGTTGATTCTTCTGTTTCAAAGAAAAAAAATAACCCATTTCATAAAAGATGAATTTGTCTGAATGATGGCTGACTATACTGCATTGCAAAATCAGGGATATTTACTATCTATCATAGTTCAGGCTATTTATTTTCACAAAGAAGGCATTGATCTAGGAATCAAAGGTATACATTTGGCCTTCCATGTCATTAAGTCAACATCAATCCCTCCCTACAATCTCCAGAATAAAAGTGAAATTCCAGTCAGTGTTTTCAGTTTTCACAACACCAAACTTCTTATATTATCAGACTTTTATTCTTAAGGATTATAATTTATAAATGTATTATTTTTCTTTTTGTCTAAATCATAGGTTAAATCATATCTTTAATGGATAATAGTATATGTTATAATGATACATATTGTTAAGTTTATCTCAAATATTACATAATAATTTTATAATATTTAATGTGAAGTTTCTCACCAGCTAACATGTAAAATATATAATTAATGTAACTAATTTCCCCTCCTACAACCATATTAGTTGCTATAGGGGATACAAAAACATACAATTTAAACTCTTTTGCATCTTCCAGTATAATACCAGAGATTGCAGATTGCATATAATTGTTAAATTATCAAAATTTAAAAGTTTAATATTTTAAAACTTTATTTTTTAAAGTTTATTTTTATTTATTTTGAGAAAGACAAAGAGAGAGATAGAGAGAGATAGAGAGAGACAGAGAGAGAGAGACAGAAAACATTAACAGTGGAGGGGCAGAGAGAGAGAGAGAGAGAGGAAGAGAGAGAGTCCCAAGTAAGCTCCCTGCTGTCAGTACAGAGTCCACTGTGAGACTCAATCTTACGAATCATGAGATCATGACCTGAGCCAAAATCAAGAGTCAGATGCTGAACTGACTGATCCACCCAAGCACCCCTAAAGGTCTAATATTTTTAAAAATGAAGCACTCTCCAAACATATGTTGTAATTTTGTTTCATCCATCAGTTCATCAGTAGTTACCTTAGGAAAGGATCTTTTGACTACCTGACCTCTGCATATGCTCTCTCTTTTGGTTCTCCTATTTGACTAACTGATTTTTTTTTCTACACTATTCTTATTAGTGTTCCTTAACGATCTTGCCAATTTTTTTTTATGTTTCTTAGAGGGAATTCTATTTTTCTTCTTAAAAGTTGGATGTCTATCTAGAGCTTTATATAAACAAGTTCTCATTTTCTGCTCCAGAAATTCTGAGTCGATCAGAAATTGTTTTAGTGAAGCTGTTTTCCTTTAATATCATTAAAAATATAATTTTTAAAAAGATGGGCCTCAATTTTTATCTACTATATATTTCTATTCATAAATTACTGGATCAGGATATATTCTTTTAGGATAAGCTACAGATCTGTCATTCTCTGAAAGAACTCTCTTGCTTGTGTTCACTGGGAAAATTATGTGTTCCAAAGTATTATGAACCAAATCTGTTGTCTTTGTCCTTCTTTTTTTTAGAAACCCTCTGGAGTACAATGATATTAATATACTATAATGTTTGTAATGTAGTTCTCCAGGAGACATATTAACAAAGTTCCTTGACAGCATTTATTTCTGCTGGACTAGATCACTTTCACAATTCAACTGGGGTGAAAGATAATTTAGTAAAATTTGATAGATGTGGAGATGCTGCATGTAAATTCTTATGGATAAGCAGGATGTTAAAGCCAGAATTAGGAGAGAAAATATGTAAAGAATAGGACATAATAAAATAGACATTGGCCTTTCAATTGGAAAGAATAGAGAAATTTTTCTTACTATCACATTCTCAGCTAGCTAATTATTTTGTGAATGTTTAGTCTGAAATACAGAAACAGTCCTAATAGTTGTCAGTCTGTTGGGGACATCAAATAGCTATTTTGTCAAGACTACAGTGTCACTAGTTGTGTGTCTCTAAATGAAAGTTCTGCATGTTAATGTTAACTGTGACATGAATAGTAATATTGGCATTAGAGACCTTCTGAAATGAGAACAACATTCATGGTTAACCTACAGAGTACAAAAATTGGGGAATCATCTGGTAACATCATAAAGCTGTGTTGCATTGCAATTACATTTTCATTAGTGATGAAATTGTTATGGAATAATGAGGAAACTTGAAGTGCAGTAACTTAGGTGAAAACAAATTGTTGCACCAAGTTTACAACTTCCAGTTATTTTAATGATTAACAATTTTCCTTTAATGCTTGAATAAAATTTAGAGGTGGACTTTTGTTTATTTGCATGGCTTGCTACTGTTGACATACTATTTATAAACATATCAAAGATGATTATAGCTGATCATGTATTCTTAGATCCAATTACCATGTTCTGCAATCTCATGGGAAGAGAGGAATTAATATTTATTGGATGCCTCTCATGTGCCAGGGGGTTTACATGTGTTCTCTCATTCAGTCTTCCCAGTGGACCAGTGAGTTTGTTGCTATTATTTACATTTTACAAATGAGAAAACTAAAATTAAGGGAAATTAAATAGAGTGGATATGTAAATTTATGTTCCTTTCCTTATTTCTTTGTTTTTGAGAACTGTACCTCACCGCCTCTTATACAGTATTGTTAAAATCCTTGGTCCTTCTTTCTTTACCTCCAGGAGAAGCAGTCTTAAGATCTGTGGAAACTAAAAATGATGATTAATCTGCAGGTGGGCCCATGATTGTAGCAAGGCCAATAAATCCTCTTTATTGAGGATTGATACAAACACTGTGGAAGAGGGGATTCCTTTCTTTCTGAACCTTACAAATTACAAATCCTGGCATTCCTCAGGCAACTATTTTTGCTCACATATGAAGAGATTTTACAAAAGAATACAGCTGATCGAGTGTATGGCAGAACTGAAAGATGGCAAAAAAAAAAAGAAAAGAAAAGAAAAGAAAAGAGAAAAGAAAAGAAAAGAATCTCATTCTGAGGCTAAAATCTGAAGTTTAAAAAATTCTGGCCATAAAACCTAGTAGAGGGGAGTCAGTTATACATGTAAGTGCGATAAATACTATGCTAAAAATCTTTCTTAGAGCACTTATATTCTCTTCAGTAAAATTTGCTTCATTTCTCAAGGCGTACAAGGTCTAATTCTTTGAACAATTTAAGACATACCTATGATAGTTATTGACACTATGGAAGTGACTTGTTAAAGGAATAACAAGTCCATGAAACATGTTGAAAAGAAGAGTAATCAAATTCAGTGTAAAATGTAGAAATTAAGGAGAAAATTATTTGTGGCGTTCTGGATAGTGTTAAGGAATAGAGAACAAAGGGTTAATTCTTAATGTATTTACTGACTTTGTGATGTGTGAATTGTGAATGTGTTTCTATGGATTTACAAAAGTAACATGGAAGTACCAGTACAGAGACGACCCTCAGGGTAAAATCTATATTGGCCTCAATACATTAGAGCTTTGTGGGCTTGCACTTAACTCTCTCTTGCTATTCTCAATTGTGTTTGAGTCTTCGAGGGGCATTATTTTTTGTTTGACACACACGCTGTGTGTAGCAGTCCATAAGCAGTTCCTATCCTAATGGTTTGAAAGTGTTGATCCTCTCAAAAGAGTAGTTTTTACTTCCTGGAAATAGTTCTCTCAGATGCCAGGTGATGCCTGATGACTCTGAATATAACTTTCTTGAAGGAGGATAATAACACTACTTTTCCATTTTAGCCCCTCTATTGTGAAAGGGAGAAACTGTTCTCATGAGGCTCTTCTAGGAAACAACTGTAGAGATGATGGCAATTGGCACTGAGACTGGTGTCAGTACCAAGCAGTGGTTTAGGAAGACATATTGTTAATCTTCAAACCAGATTTTAAGCTTTCAGGGATGAGGAGACTGAGGCTCCAGGAAGTTCTAAGTGATGGGAACCTATGCAGAAATGAAATTAGATGACACGTGAGAATACCTAGTGCAGACATTGTAGAGGATAGGTAGTTACCTTCAGTTCTGCCCTTTCCTCTTCTTTTCCTACCCTCTGCTTTAGTTCGAATGTTTGTGTCCTCTCAAAATTCCTACATTGAACCATAATGCCCAAGGTGATGGTATTAGGAAATAGGGCCTTTGAGAGGGAATTTGGTCATGAGGGTAGATCCATTATGAATAGAATTAGTGCTGCCCTAAGAGAGGCCCAAGAGAGAGCCCCCTTGTCCCTCCCAGCACATAAGGTTATAGTGAGAAGACAGCCATCAACAAAGAAGCTGGACTTTGCCAGACACGAATATACCATCACCTTGATCTTGGACTTCCTGGTCTCCAGAACTGTGCACAGTAAATTTCTGTTGTTAATAAGCCACCCTGTCTATGGTATTTTGCTCTAGCAGCCTGAGAGGATTAAGACACCCTCTTTTCCACTGCTCCTCCCCCATCCTTTTCTCTTTTCCTTGCTTCCTTTGCTGGATACTTAAAGCATTTTCCATTTACGCTTCTCTTTAGTTATTACAATGACCTGATTCGGCAATTTGTGAGATTTTTAAGCCTTTTTCAATCCTACATTAAAACCGATGTCAATTATCTGGTGAATTTTACAGTTCCAGATAGAGTGAAAACTATATATTGACCTTGTTTACTGAGTACAGGAAATTCCCAGGTAGTGTAGCTGCAGTGGCTCTTGCATTCACGTCAGAATGAGCTAAAGTCTAAAAATAGATTATGTTCTATGCGTAAGATTCTTCCCTAGCGCTTTCAACTTCTGTTTCTTAGAAACAGTTGATGCAGCTCAGAGGCAAAAACAAAACAAAAACAAAAACAAAAAACAGTGAGAGTAACTCCATAATTCACAGTAGAAGGAAATTATATTAAATTCCTAATGAGTTCTGACACATAACGTCAGAAAGTGCTGTAAGTCATAGGAACATTTTTAGGAGTAGCCTTGCTGAAAAGTTACATATTTGAAACTTCATAATGTGAAATGCATTTATATATTTATAGTTTTATTTATATATTAATAGGCTGTGTCTTTGTAATCTATTATATATATATACACACACACACACACACACACACACACACACACACTGACAATTTCTAAATTTATAACACTTTTGGGAAATCATCTTTTGAAATACCCTGATTTTTTCATTATACAACCTAGTTCTTTTGTTAAATTCCTCCCCCCCCACCCCACCCCGTTTAACTAGGATGCCATCTTTCTTTCTGTCTTTCTTTCTTTTTTTCTTTTTTAACAAAAGGCATGTCTAGAGTTTGCTTACTGCATCAGTAGTTAATGTGAAGTAGTGTTTATATGCCAATGAACTTGAAGTCTCTGATTTGATGATGTGTGTAAATGTAATAAACCATCTGAAAGGGTGGGGTTTTGGGATGTGAGGGATTAGTAAGAACTCAGCTAAAGCCTCTCATCTCTATGCTTTCAGACCTTTACCATGACCCAAAATGTGTTCTGTAATTACCACTGTATATCTGCCTTGTCTGTCTGTGTTTGAGCACCTACAGGAGAGTAATCACATATTCAGTCTTGTGTTGCCCTCAATGCTTCTTGTGATGCTGGACACGTACTCTCTCAAACCTCATGGCAGGGAAGAGTGAACGTGTGACCTGGGGGAGCTAAGGATATAGTTTGTAGAAGTCTGTTACTACCACAGTGCTGCTGTGAAGTCTTTTGTTTTGAAAATTCATTCGGGCTTGGATTCCTTACCTAAAATGCACATGCCGCTTACTCCAATGGGGGGGGGGGAGGTGGTTGCTTTAAATTCCATTATGTTGAATGAAATTTCCATGCTAAAACATGTGCTGTATTCACCCTGAAATGTATGAGGATGGATACGCATCAGAGGGTGTTGAATTTAACTGAATTTAGCAATCCAGTTTCAGAAAGCCAGGAATACAGATAAGTCAGCTGAAGACAAGGTAGATATAATTTTTAATCTTCTGACTTCCTTCCAGTGTTCTATATCTACTTTTCTTTCATTTCCTCATCTCTGTGTCTTCATTACTTCCAACAGGCTTTGTACGCTCACTTATTGTCAGCATTTATGCCAAATCTCAGAGGGGCTAACAATGACTATTAAACACAGGCTCCAAGCTCACATTGTCACTGCTAAAGGATATTATAGCCCCACTGAGGGGCTAAATAAGCAAATACATATGTTCCAAACTGGCCTGCTTTGATGACTGAATTCTGACTTTTGAATTACAACCAATGTAGCATAATGGCAAGATTAGGGACAGTGGGACCTCACAAAGCCAAATCCATATCCTGGCTCTCTTATGCTGTTTGTATGTCTTTGGACAGATTTAAGCTTTCTATGACTGGCATTGTTTTGGGTACTTCGTATATTTGATTTGATTTATTCCTCACTGCTACATTCCTGAGGCTGTTTGTATCTTCATTGTACACATGAAAGGGCACCATGTCTTTAAGAAGGACTAAATTATGCTGGTGTATGAATCTACAAAGTGACAGAGGTGGGATTGAACTCCATCAGTGTAATGTTAAAGCACTTTTCATGCAACCTGCTATCATCTGAAATGACTAACCAAGGTCTTAGAGAAAATGCTTCCAATTATTGTAATGCATTTTTAATACTATTTTTATAACAGTATTGGAATTACAGAAAAATGAGAAAATAGTAAAGAGCATTCCTATATACTCAACATTTAGTATCCCCTGTTATTAACACCTACAGTAATATGGTACATTTACTACAAGTAATGAACCAATAGTGATATACTACTGTTAACTAAAATCCATAATTTATTCACATTTGCTAAGTTTTGACCTAATATCCTCTTTCTTTTCCAGGATCCCATCCAGTGTGTCATATTACATTTAATTGTCATGTCTCCTTAGGCTCCTATAGGCTGTGACAGTTTCTCACTTTCCTTGTTTCTGATCATTTTGACAGTTTTGGAGAGTGCTGATGAGGTGTTTTGTAGGATTCTCCTCCATTGGAATTTTTCAGATGGTTTTCTTGTGCCTAGACTTGGGTTATGAGATTTGGGGAGGAAGATCACAGATGTGAAATGCTGTTTTCGTCACATTATATGAAAGATATATACTGGCATTATGATTCATGGCTGTTGATCATAACTTTGCCTGAAGTAGTGTTTGTCAGATTTCTCTAATGTAAAGTTACTCTTTTCTCCACCTTTCCATATTTTACTCTTTGGAAGATCCACTATCAATAGCCCACATTTATGGAGGGGGATTTATTCTTTCCCTCTTTGATGGAGAAGTATCTACATAATTATTTGTAATTCTTCTACATGAGACAGTTGTCTCTTATCCATTTATTAATTTGTTCAATTATTATTATATATCAGTATAGACTTATAGATACTAATTTTATATCTTGGGTACTTATCTGAGTTTATTTATTTTCTTGCTCAAAATTTTCCAGCTTTGGTTATGGGGAGCCTTTCAATTGGCTCCTACGTCTCTTTGACATACTCCCATATAACTCCCAAAATTTTTTGTTTTGTTTTGTTTTGTTTTGTTTTAGTGTGTCCTTACTTGCTAACATACCAAGCTTATCTTGTATAATTCCTGCTTCACTCCTTGAATCAGTCGTTTCTCCAAGGAGCTTCTGGTTCCTTTCATAGGAGAATGGTATTAGAAACCCAGACCTGGGCCCTTTGCTACTGGGATGGACCTCTCAGCTGACCACACAAAGCAATGTATGTGTGTGTACTAACCCATGTATATACACATATCTATAAATATTTCTACTTGCAACTATATATAATATACTGAACTAAGTTCTTACTGATGTCTCCAACTCTAATCCATTACTACATGAATCATTCTAGCTTCTTCCCTTTGCTTATTGTAATGCATTTTTGCTGTTGTTATTGTCAAATGATCCTTTATTGAAATATTTTTCTTTGCAGTTCTTAACTGGCTGGGCATTCCACTGCACTACTATTGATGTCATCTATGATGTCACCAGGGTGGCAGCCATCAACAGTGCAACCCACAGATTGGGCACTTTCTGGGATCTCTATAATGGTTCCAGAGAGTTCTCTGGCTAAAGATCAGTGCTGCATCTGTTGGGCAGTGTTGACAATCCCAGCAAAAGTGATGTTTCCACTGTGCTTAATGTTTTTCTGCTGCTTCTGTCTTTTGGTAGTTCCTTGAGGGCTTTGGCAATCAGGACAGAAGCAGAAGGTACCACTTCAGTCTGGGCCTGTTCTGAATGATCAGTTTAATTGTAATCCTTACACCCTTCATATCACCCATTGTTTTGGAAAAATCGTCACCAACCTTTTCTGGAGACAGGCCCAGGGGGCCAATTCTTTGGGGTTAGGGCAGACATGGCGCTCACTGACTTCCCCACCAGGGCATATCAGGCATACAACTTTGATTTCATTGAGGTCAAATTTAGGCAACTTGGTGAAGGCAGCTGGTATCAGATGAACTCTGATTTGGGATGACAGGGATAGTTACACCTTCACCTCCTCTAAGCTGAAAGCCAAAAGTTGTAATACATTTTAATAGAACATGAGTGTGATTTTTTTCCTAAGTTCTAATGATAAAGATAACATTTATTGATGGCTTACTATGTTTCAGGCATTGCCCTTAGAACTTTATTTGGATTATCTCCATCAGTTTTCACACCTAGACTAGAAGTAGTGAGGATGCTTCCCTCCTTTTTTTCAAGTTTCATTTTGAACAACTCAATATTTATATTTTGAAATCTCACATTTACACAAAGAAAGAGATAAACTCAGAGATACTCACTAATTTGGCCAACTTCGTGCAGTAGTGAGTATGATAGTCTGTATTTTCTGACTTCAGAGCTTGTCCCTAACTATTCTGTAGATGAACTCCTGGCTCTCAGTATTCCTTTGCTTCTTATGGTGGGACTCACTGGGTGAATACAGTGTTGGCACCCTCAGGAAAACAGACAATACTGAGGCATTTATAGGACCAAGTGCATTAGACATGCCCAATATTTTTACTGTTTCAAGGCAGTATCAACATACATTCATTATCTAATGAGAGCAATAAGAAAGAGATTGCAGAAGAATTTAACATATTAAACTCAAAGAAGCTTCTGTTTGTTATTTATTTTCATACAAACCTTCCTTCTGATAGCTGCTATTCTTTTAATATGTTGAAATTGTACTTTTTGGGAGTATGTGGACTAGGGCAATATGAAAATAATGCTTTATAGTTTTGGCAGACCAGCCAGAACTGCTTTTTTATACATCGTGAGCAAGTTTTAATAAATGGTTTTTCCAAAATGGTCAGGACATGTAATGCCTAGTACTTGTATGAATGTGGTCATTTTGGTTTACAGGGTCCATGAATGAGTAAAAATTCTGAGGGAATTTCTCTTGGGCATAAAATTATAGAGATTCCCTGGAGGAAATGAATGGTGACAAATTGAATTGGGGAAGCAGTTGTTATCCTAGGATCACTAGCAATACTCTGCTTATGTTGTTATATACATGAGTGAATATAAAATCACTTGGGGTTGGACGTGAACTTGAATTTCCTTGATTTAATTCTCTATATGTGAGTATCACCATCTTCTTAGAGCTATATCTAGGCAGTGCCAAATGACTGGTCAGTTCAGTTGTTATTCTCTGTTTTGGCCTTTACCACCTGTCTCTAAGAACTTCCCATGTGACTCATGATTGTTTAAGTTTTATCATCAACTTTTGCATAAGCTCTGAGCCACAGATTCTCAACATAAAAATAATAGGCAGTTATTGATCCCCTATTAAATTTTTTTTTAATTTTTTTTCAACGTTTTTTATTTATTTTTGGGACAGAGAGAGACAGAGCATGAACGGGGGAGGGGCAGAGAGAGAGGGAGACACAGAATCGGAAACAGGCTCCAGGCTCTGAGCCATCAGCCCAGAGCCCGACGCGGGGCTGGAACTCACGGACCGCGAGATCGTGACCTGGCTGAAGTCGGACGCTTAACCGACTGCGCCACCCAGGCGCCCCCCCTATTAAATTTTTTTAATGTTCATTCATTTTTGAGAGACAGAGAGAGATGGAGCACGAGTGGGGGCAGAGAGAGAGGGAGACACAGAATCTGAAGCAGGCTCCAGGCTCTAAGCTGTCACCACAGAGCCCGATGCAGGGCTCAAACCCATGGACTGTGAGATTATGAACCTGAGCTGAAGTTGGATGCTTAACTGACTGAGCCACCCAGGTGCCCATCGGTCTCCTATCACATGCAAAGCACTTTTAAGAGCACTTTACATGCAACCTTTCATTTTAACTTCATGACACTTTTATGAAATGGGTATTATTAACTACTTTTATTTTATGCATGAATATTGTTAAAGATGTTAAGAAACTTTCCTGAGTCTACACATTTCATACGTGGCAGAGTTGGTATTTAAACCAAGGTGATTTTGCACCTCTAACTACCACTCTAGGGTATAAATCCAGGTAAATGGCAAGAACAAGCAATCCCAAATATACAATGGCTAAACTAAAAATGTATTTTTCAATCATGTTACGTACCCAATTCAGTTTGGCAAGGGGTTTGCGATCTGTAGTCTCTCTGAGACCCAGGCTGATAGAGTCTCCACTATCAGGTGTTGTATAGTCTGGAGCACAAGGTCTTCTCAGTCACTGTGGCAAAGGAAGAGACTGCTAGAAACTTCTATTTTGGTTCTTTTTCACTTAGATCCCAAAGTAACAGACTTTTTAGCTGCAACTAGTCAGTGTCCCTGTCTAACTGCAGTGGGGATAGGAAATATGTGGGTACAGGTAGAATAATGAAGTAGTATTAGATACTGTATAATGTGCCCCTCTAAATTCATTGTTGAAGTCCTAGTCCATAATGGGACTATTGGAAATAGGGTCTTTAGAGAGGTAATTAAAGTTAGATGAGGTCCTAAGAGTGAGGGACTAATCCCGTATGGCTGCTGCCCTTATAAGAAGTGGAAGAGATATCAGGGTTAGGTAGCCATCCACAAAAAAGGAAGAGAATTCTCACTACAAACCAGACTTTCCACCACTTTGGTCATGGAATCCTAGCCTCTAGAACTGTGCGAAAATAAATACCTGTTGTCTAAAGTCACCAGTCTGTAATTTTGTTATGGCAACCTGAGCATATAAAAGCAGCACCACTGGGTCTGTCATAGCGATGCGATACATATTCCAAGGCATTGGTGGGAGAATTCAACTGAAAAAGATGTAAAAATATTTCAAATTTAATTACTGAAAAATAATTGATGTTCAATAACTGTCAATTTCAAGTCTTTCAATTTACCTTGCATAATCCTAAACACTCCTAAAATTCTTGCCATTCAGTGCTTTTACCACTCAGTTGTTTTCTTTTTTTTTTTTTTCCAACGTTTTTTATTTATTTTTGGGACAGAGAGAGACAGAGCATGAACGGGGGAGGGGCAGAGAGAGAAAGGGAGACACAGAATCGGAAACAGGCTCCAGGCTCCGAGCCATCAGCCCAGAGCCTGACGCGGGACTTGAACTCACGGACCGCGAGATCGTGACCTGGCTGAAGTCGGACGCTTCACCGACTACGCCACCCAGGCGCCCCTCCACTCAGTTGTTTTCATTGGCATTCCCTTATAGCATAGATTTTCCATTGACGGGTGTTTTAGTCAAGCTTCTAGAGAAAAACAGAATCACTAGTCAAGTTGACACATAAAATAAACCATCATAAAGGAGAAAACATGAAATATTTAAGAAGAAAAGGATTAACAAATTGTGTAATAATCAACCTCTCAAATAATAAGAATGAGAGTTGTTAAAATGAGGAAGTATACATATTTTAATATTGATGTCTCAATTGCTTTCACAAATACTCCTGAATATCTTAATATATCTCAATCTGATTATAGAATATGGAAATAAATTTATGTGAACATGTTCGATGGTAAATATTATGTGATGTGACTAATACACAATATTCAGTCACTTACATTTTTATAAATTAGTTTTTTTTCAAATCTAGCAAATACCATTTTTGTTCCAATTCATAAATACTAAGCAATAATTCACAAAAGATTTTTGCAATTATGCTATCAATATAAATATTATAAAGTGTTATTGTTTGGTTCTCTGAAAGCACAGAAATATAATTTAGTATTGGGCTTTTAAAACTCTACATACATAGATAAATTTGGAAAGGCCCTATTTGTATGCAGTTTACATGGTAAATATTGATATGTATATTTCCTTCCCCACTCCTTTATTCTCCCCTCCAGGTTTAAATTCAGTGTTGTTAAGTAATTACATTTAAATGCTATAAAACTTGTTGTCAAACTGAAATTGTTTCTATTCAAGTTTCCAAAAGTTCAAAATATTATTCAGAAAGTGTTTATGCCATGGAATGGTAGTATATGGGGAAGGTTTGTAAGACTTTTTCTGCCTCATCATGCATTTTTTGAAATCTTGTCTAACTTATTTTTTTTTCACATTATTGTTAGCAACAGAGTTTACATATCCTACTAGACTCACTGAAGCAAGAACCAGGACAAAGAAAATAATGTAAATAAAATCACAGTGAAAAAAGTATTTCAAAAATTTTATCCCACAGTGTATAAGACATTCTATCCATTCTCAATCTCTCAAACTTGATACTGTTTTACTTTTTAATTATTTCCAATAAAATGGGTAAAAAATATTTTTCATTATGAATTTCATTTACTCTTATATGATAACAAATTTGAGCATATCATTGTATCTCATTAGATATTTAGATCCCCTCTTTGAAGAGGTGACCATGTAAGCCTCTCATCCATTGTGCTATTGAGTTGTTTGTCCTTTCTTTTTTTATTTATGATACACACACACATACACGCATTCATATGCACATGCCAACCCATGTAAAACCATTATTAAAATACAGAATAGCGGTACTTCCGGTTATAGACATAGTGACAGGATAAGGAAAAGTACATGAAGCGCATGAATACATGTAACTTATTTTTGAAGATCTAGTAATTGGATTTGGTACTAAATTCACAAGTATTATTAGAATCTTAATACATAAATGCAGATACAAATAAAGGGAATAATAAGGAGCCAGATTTGTATCAATCATTACAGTGTCTCATGAACCAAGTTTTGTGAGTATTCTCATTCTGTGTTCCTGTCTTCCGTTAGAAAATTATTCCCTGATAAAATGAGTACTCAATAATAATTTATATTTAAGTGTGATAATTGTATGAAAAAATATTACAGGAGTGATACTTGTGATGGTTTTTGTGAAGAGGAATCAGCTGTGTTCTAGTAGGAGTAGACTTGGACTTGGATTAGAAGACAGGATATCATTACTTATTAGTCATAAGTCCAATGATACATATAATACTTTGTTTTCCTTTAATCTTAATGTATATAGTGCTGATTATACTATTATATTACTAATTGTACTATAATACTATAACATTACTAATACTAGAAGTAATTAATACTTGTGCTAATATTACAAACGTTTAAGCTTCTAGTGGATTAAAGAAGTCAAGGTTAACAATTGAATTGCTGATGTAAGCTATTTAACAACAGAGAAATGTATTATGTTAACATAATTAAAAACAACAAATGAAATGCCCCACTACTTTCCAGTTTCATTTTTAACATTCAGGATTTTCTTCCAGTAAAAGTCCAGGTGAGAGTGAACGTATTCTCTCTAAGTAAACAGATAGGCAGAGTGAGGAGGATTTGGAATGAGATGTGGGTAAGAATATGGGGATAAGATTTTGGAAAGAAAACTAACATTACTGATTGATCACTCAGACAAAATGGACTAAGACCTTCTATGTTCTCTTCAACCTCACAACAAACTTTTGAAGCAGATATTTTGTTTTGTTTTTATGAATTATTACAACAAGAATCAAAGAAATTAAGAAACTTGGCCACATGTTTAGAATCCACCAAGCTGAGGTGTTAAAATCACACCTGCATTTATTACACTTGCCCATAATGAGACTATTTCAGTGTCCTATCAGAAATGGCAGTTCTGTTGTCTATGTAATGCTTGTTAGAAAGAGATAAAACAATTTTGTTGTAAGCCAACTAATGAAGTCATGGAGTTGAATTTTTTCACTTTTACATCCGAATGTCTATGCTTTACCCCATACATTTTAAACATTTACTCACAACTTTTACTTAATTAAGTCTTTATGTGTGGGGAGAAATTGTTTCATTTTCACATTTAACTAAAAATTTCAAGTAAAATCAAACTCACCTAATTAGGTTCAGAGGAAATCAGAGCTTAACAGGGTATATCAACAGGCGCAATTAATCCTCAGCAAAATCCTGCAATATTAAATATACACTAACATTCACCCAACATATAATTTATAATTTTAAGATGGAACATTGAAATCACATGGTTATTTAAAATAATTATTAATATAAAAAATTTACTATAAATTTTGCATAGGTGGCTATATTGGTATTGTTTTCAGTTCCACTAAAATTTTAAACAAAGCAAACCAAGTATTGGATCTTTTCAGTCAGTTGATTATGGCAGAAGCTGTTAAGTTTCCCCCAAATCACATTCCTTTTCTTCCTCTGCACACATCTAGAGTACATTACCAAATTAGGTATGACTATGTGACAAGTTCTTGTCAATAATATGTGCATGGAAATGGTGTGTCCATATCTGGGCCAAGGCTTTTAAGGATGCAGATATGCCTTCTGTCCACTCTTTTCTCCTCGTTCCATGGCCTGAGTGAAGATGATAATAAGGTTCTAGAAGAGGTCAGGCAATGCCATAATCATTTCCTGAAGAATAGACACCTGCTGGTCAGAACACTAACCTTGGACTATTGTACAACAGTGTTCACATTGTGTGAGAATTATTATACGCTTCGAATTTTAATTTGTTACAGCAGTTTGTTTATCAGCTAATATTTAATGATCCTCACACCTTTTTGCCATATGAAGAATTGAATATCTAATAGCAAATATAATAGGGAGGTTAACAGATTAGTTTCTGAAGCCAAATTGTGTTGAACATCTTGTCTGCTACCAAATAGCTGGAAAATCTTTCTCTGCTTCTGAATTTCCTCATATGTAATATGGAGTCAATGATAGCATCTACCTCCAGAACTGATATTCATCTGGTATGCCTTGACAGTTGTAACAGCATGAATATTAATAATATGTAAAAATATAAAAAGTGCTTAGAATATATTAGGCATATTTTATACAATATATAGTAGCAGTGATAATATTTATTTAATTTTGATAAAATTGGAGATCTCTTCCAAGGAAGCTAGTTAAAGTCAGCTTTGGAGGAGGGGATGAGATGGAGGTGCAGATATTCTCAAGGTTTCATTTGTTTTTAACTCTAAAGACCAAGGGTAAATCTATAAAGAGGAATGTAATATGCATTTCTTTGAAGACGCAGGAGCTCACATTTCCTTTCTCAGGCAGCCTCAAGCAGGTTATATATTTCACCTTTTTATTTAAGTACTAAAAGTTTTTCCTACATAGTTTGGGAGACGTGTTTGCTTAGGAAATGTGGCAAAGAGATGAGTGTAAGAATGTATGACAGTTCATCCTAATTTGCTCATTGGCTGATGGGCATTTTCAGTCCATTTACTCTACCTGAACTTCTGCAAGGATACTCACCTTAGGGAACCATCCAATATCGTATAGCCCACATCGGTTTTTGGTGTCACTGTCTAGACAGATAAAGCAGAATAGGGTAGACTTACTGCTTTGGTGGATGCATCTTAATAGTTTCTTTATACCAACCACTGATGCCTTACTTCTTCCCCCTGAGCTTCCTGAAGCTGTGTTTAGTTTCTGAAATGTACCCTTGGTCCACAATCTCTCAAGAAATCTTTTTAACTAGAATTGCTTATGAAATCTCATTTTCTCCGTGAAACCACTCTAGCAACTTTATTTTTTTTTAATTTTTTTAACGTTTTATTTATTTTTGAGACAGGGAGAGACAGAGCATGAACAGGGGAGGGTCAGAGAGAGGGAGACACAGAATCTGAAACAGGCTCCAGGCTCTGAGCTGTCAGCACAGAGCCCGACGTGGGGCTCGAACTCACAGACCGAGAGATCATGACCTGAGCTGAAGTCGGCCGCTTAACCAACTGAGCCACCCAGGCCCCCCCCCCCCCACTCTAGCAACTTTAGAGAAACAAAAATAGTATATTACTCTCCTATGTAAATATGCATAATTTCATGACTATACATTCCGTGATTTATTATAAATGTAATATAAATTTTAATGAATATTCATTAATCTTTCTGAATACATGTATTATGTTTCTGTGTGTCAGACTAGATTATTTTACTTTCAGCACTGAGATCAACAACGGAGTTATCAGCTTCATTCTTGGTCACGTTTTAAAATTTGTCACATTTTATAATGATTCTTACTGAGAAATATGTCCAAGATTATATCACAGAATGCCATTGTTGTACTTTATGCTCAGATTTTGAGAAAATGAAGATTTTGAGATTGTTGAAGTCTTAAGCATCCCCAGAAATGGTAGCATTGCTTTTTACCAGCCTCAGGTCTTTTTCTTTTCTATTTCTTGCTGGGCATTCATAAATTCTCAGATGTCTTCCTCAAGTTACAAAGGCCTGCCTTCTGATTCCACCTGTAGTTATTTTGGCCACTGTTGCCAGATGTCTGTTTCTGTTGGAGACTTATGCATAGTGCTTAAGTTAGTGATACAGTTGAATACAATGAAAATGTGGAAGAATTCCCCTGAATCGATGTCTTTTTATACAGGGAAGTAAACAGAGTTATTAGCAATATGGAATATTGGGGGGAAAATTCTAGTAAAGCAATGTGTATGCTTTCGGCTGTCTGTGTTTCCTTATCAAGAAGCAATGTGGTATACTAGAATGTATTTTAAGCTATAAATTAAAAACAAAAATGTAGGGTCTTGGCTTTGGTCTACTACTCACCCAGCCACTAGCAGATGATACAGTATCTGGGAGATTTAGCTATTCATCCTTCAAGTGGGAAGAATAAGCTTCACTTATCTCAAAGTTTGCTGTGAAAATCAGGCAATATTTAACTGGCCTTCTGAAGCACTTCTTTTTCCAAGAGGGGGATAATAAGGATCTGAAATAATGTAACCTTTTATTCAAAGCTAAAAATATTGCTAATTCCTTTCTATATAGTTTGCTCTTTTTGAAGGTACTCTATACATATTAATAATTATAATTCCATTAATAATGTTTTACCTACAGATAACATTTGGCAAGAAATCAAGGACTTTACGCACTGCATAGAATTTTTTTTGTAACAAAGTAAACCAGCTGTGGACCTTTGCTCAATACATCAATATCTAGATTTTTCAAGTTTCTATTTCTGTTATATTCTGCCAGTCAAGGCTTTTTATATAAATATGAAAGAAAATGAGCAGCTAGTAGTACATTGGTGTGTCGTTCCAATGAACTTCAGAATGCTTAATATCATCTTGTTTAATTTCATGTTTCATAAAAGCTTCTCAATTGCCGGATCAATTACTTTCAATCTCCACATCAATCAGTCCAGATGGTTCTCATTATTTGCTAAGGATAGCTGCAAATTGAAATTTTTGAACTCATGATGCATATTGTGTTAATCCCTGATATGGAAGGGTCCTTCTGCAGAGTAAGTGGAGCTGAAATAGGTGTGTTTTACAGTCACAAACTGAGTATTATTTAAGATTGAAAGGGACTCTTGAAAGTGTTATACCCAGATGAACATTAGAAAATGCAGTCTTGAGAAAAATCAAGTCAATTATGTATTCATTGCTGAAATAAGAACATCATTTCATTTCTGATTGTAATTTGAATTTTGATTTGAAGGTAAAAACAAACCCCTCAGGATTGTTTTATATTGCAGAATAAGCTATAACTTGTTCTGTAAACACTATTCGTTGTTACACTGAAAATGTGACTTACACTTCTTTGTGTATGATACAATCCTTTTACTGTCAATTTTTCCTGAACATAGCTTACAGGCAGAATATGTTCCAATTTAAATAGTTTGAAAAATAAAGTAGCTGATACATGATAATAGTTTCACTTTTATTACTGACTTAACTAAGGTAATTTTTAATAGTTTCCAGTTGGTTGCATTTTAATGTACCTCAATCATTTTCTGTGTTGAACACAATTATGAAGATTTTTATTCAATCCTCTTACATTTATATAAACAATGTAATAACATGTTAAATTTTGAAGTGGGAATCAAGCCTCCATTTATTCTTAAATTTATTAACATATTTATTAGGGAAAGAAGATAATTCTCCTGATTATTTAAGCAAGTAATGGAAATTCATGAGAGACAGAAATAATAATTGAAGGGTCAATTCATTAAGAGGATATGACGCTTGTAAGTATATGTTCATTCCAACGTTGGAAGACCTAAATATTTAGAGCAAATATTAAGAGAACTAAAGGGAGATATAGACAACAATAATAGGGAATTTCAGTACCTCACTTTCAATGGTGGGTAGATTATCCAGTTGACGTGACGAGGGGACAGTAGCCCTGAATAACACCACAGACCAACTGATTCTAGCACATATAGAACCTTACATCCAACAACATCAGAATGTACATTCTTCTCAAGTGCACATGGAAGATTCTCCAGAATAGATCATATGTTGGGGTACAAAGCAGCCTTAACAAATTTAAGAAGATTAAAATCATATCTAGTATTTTTCTGATCACACTGGTATAAAACTAAAAATCAGTGACAGGAGGAAAACTGGAAAATTCACAAACATATGGAAATTAACACACTTTTGAACATCCAAAGGGTCAAAGAAGAAATCGAAAGGAAAAGAGTATCCTGAGACAAATATAACAACATACCAAACACAACATACCAAAATTTATGGGATGAAGCAAAAGCAAAAGTTCCCAAAGGGAAGTTTATAGCTATAAATGCATAATCAAGAAAATAGAAAGATGTGAAACAACACCTAAAGGAACTAGAAAAAGAATAACAAACTAAGCCCAGAATTGGCAGAAGAAAGGAAATAATAAATATTAGAGTATAAATAAATAAAATATAGACTAGAAGAACAAGACTATAAAATTAATGAAACTAAGAGTTGATTTTTCAAAAGGGTAAACAAAATGGAAAAACCGTTAGCTAGCCTAACCAAGAAAGACAAGGCAGGACTCAAATCAACAAACATATAGATGAAAAGGAGCACATAACCACTGACACTACAGAAATGCTAAGAGTCATAAGGGGCTACTATGAACAATTCTATGCCAACAAATTGGATAGCCTATAAGAAATAGATACATTTCTAGAAAGGTATAACCTTCCAATAATGGATCATGGGGAAGTAGAAAATCTGATCAGACCAATAATAACTAGGAAGATTGAAGCAATAATTAAAAACACCCCCAAAAGAAAAGCCCAGGACCAGATGGTTTCACTGGTACAGTCTATCAAACATTTAGAGAAGAACTAATGCCAATCCTTCTCAAATTCTCCAAAAAACAAACACATGAAATTAAAGAGGTTGTTCACAGTAGACAAGGGATGAAAACAACCAAGTGTTCATGGATGGATGAATGGATAAAGAAAATGTCATATATATATATATATATATATATATATATATATATATGCAGTGGAATATTACTAAGTCATAGAAAGAAGGAAATCCTGCCATTTTTGACAACATGGTTGGATCTTGAAGGCATTGTGCTAGGTGAAATAAGTCAGAGAAAGGCATTTACTGTATGATCTGTATGATCTCACTTATTTGAGGAATCTTCAAATGTCAAACTCATAGCAGGATGATGGATGACTAGTGGCTGGGCAGTGGAGGAAATGGACAGATGTTGTTTGAAGAGTAGAAACTTCCAGATAGAAGATGGGTAAAGGCTGAGTATCTGATATTAAGAATGGTGACTATAGTTAGAAATATTTATTATATACTTGAAGGTGCTAAGAGCGTAGATCTTTAATGTCTCATCACACCACAAAACAATTATAATCATGTGAGGTGATGGATGGGTTAACTAACCATATGTGGCAATAATTTTACAATATGTATGTTGACCAAATTCACATCATACACCTTAAACTTACACAATATAATAGTTATATCTCTGTATAGCTGAAAAAAGAATAATTGAAAATATCCATCACATTGTATTGACATTCCCTTTGCTTTTGTCCTTTCTAGTAGACTTTGAGCTCTTGAAGACATTGACCAGGTATTCTCCATGTTAACTTAACCAATATTTTCAGGTAATTTACAAACTTAGTTCATCCCTGGAAAATATTGACAGTAATAGACTAGGTGATTCAGGAAGGAATACACCTAGCATTTTGATGGGAAAAAAATGTGAATAAATCGTTTTGATTAATTGTGGAGAATTCTTCCAGAAAATATATAAAATTGGATTAGGCTAAGTAATATAGTGGTTAAGCATTAGATAAATCTTGAATGGCTGGAGGGTAGATATAACTGAACCAACCCCTTTGTTTTTATCAAGTTCTTGTTTTGTGGGCTGATATCTATCAAGTGGTACATGACTACTTACACGCATTATGGTGATTGTATTCCTGGAAATGTAACTAAAATAAATGTAACTAAAATAAGCTTTCCAAAATTATGAACAATTTCTAACTCTGGAAAAGTTTAATCGGGAACTCTGAGAATTTAATAGCACAATAGATGTAGCATTATATTCCTAAGCTTAACTTTCCTCTCTTTCTCATCAATTTAAGACTCTACAATCAAGTTCAATGGAGAGGGGATGTGAAAAGTCAACCTGTGTTTGTCCAAAAGGTTGTATGATGCCTCTCCCTTGCATAAATACACCTGTTTTTTACAAATAATTTTCATTAATTTATTTCTTCATTCACTCAAGAATTATTTTTGTGAAGCACTGTAGTGTGATGATTAAAAGCACTCCCTCTGGGGACGCCTGGGTGGCCCAGTAGGTTGGGCATCCCACTTCGGCTCAGGTCATGATCTCAAGGTCCATGAGTTCAAGCCCTGCGTTAGGCTGTGTGCTGACAGCCTAGAGCCTGGTACCTGCTTTGGATTCTGTGTCTCCGTCTCTTTCTGCCCCTCCCCTGCTCACGCTCTGTTTCTCTCTCCTTCAAAAATAAATATACATTAAAAAAAAGTGTAAAAAAAAAAAGAAGCACTTCCTCTGAAGCCGATCCTGTTTGGATTAAAATCAGGGATTCTCCCCATACCAGCTGTGTGACTTTGGGTGAACTACCAAGCTATAAATTAGGGATGTTAATAACAGTATCAATGTGATTCTATTATTGATAGTATTACATGGGTTCATGTATATAGGCATTTGCATATAGTACACATTGTATAAGTTTAGCTTTTTTATTTAGTGAATACTTAACATTTTTCTAATCTTGTTATTTTGAGATAATTGTAGACTCACAAGAAATTTCAAATAATTACAGAGATCCCATATTCTCTTTACCTAGTTTCCTCCAACAATTACAGTTTATATAATTATAGTAAAATATTAAAACCAGGAATTTGACATAGACACAGTGAGTATGTGTAGTTCTGCATCAGTTATTCATGTGTGTAAGTTCATCAAGATGATCTTGCAGTCAAGATACAGAACTATTCCATCACCATGGAGCTCTTTATAGTCACATGCTTTATAGTCACAACCACCCCAAACCCTCGGTCATCCCTAACCTGTGGAAATTGTTAATCTGTTTTCTACCACTATGTCAATTTCTAAGAGTTATATAATTGGAATATGAGACCCTTGATATTTTTTTTTCCTACACAGCACAATGCCTTTAATATCCATCAAACATTGCATGCGTCAATAGTTTATTCCTTTAAAAAATTAATTGAAATATTATTAACATAGAGTGTTGTATCAGTTTCAGGTGTACAATATAATGATTCAACAATTCTATACATTATCATTTATTCCTTTTTATTTCTGAGTGGCATTCCATCATATAGATGTACTATGGTTTGTTTAACCATTCACATATCCAGTAGTTTGGATGTTTTCAGCTTTGGGCTTTTAAAATTAGAGCTGGTATGGAAGATTGTATGCAGATTTTTATTTCTCTGAGATAAATATCCAGAAGTGCAATTGCTGGGTCATATATTAGCATATGTTTTCTTTTATTTTTTTAAAGAAACTTCCAAACTATTTTCCATCAGTATATGAATGATGCAGTTTTATCATTCTTGTCAGTATTGAGTGTTGCCACTTTTTTTAACTTTTAGCGGGTATAATAGGTATTTAGTCACCTAGCATTTTTATAAGAGTTGAAGTCACAAATATGAATATGACCTTGATCCAAGGGAGACACAATAAACAAGAAAACAAATAGAAAGTAACAATAGAAGATTATGAAGGAAATAAAGTGAGAAGGTAGTTAGTAACCAGGCAAACAATTTTCATTAATTAAGGGGGGGGGGTCAGGAAATTTTTCATCTGAGATTTCAAAGGAAGAATAATTATACAAAAGACTAGAGAAAGACTATTCTAGAAAGAGAAAACATACACACCCCCCCACCACCACACACACACACAGTCATAGAGGTAGAAAAGGAGTTGCCATACCCCAAAGATTCAGAAAGTGATCAAGAATCTTTGGGGTAGGGATAAGTGTTATGGACTAAGTGTTTTTGTCCCGCTCAAATTCATGCGTTGAAATCCTAATCCCCAGTGTGTTGGTATTAGGAGGTGGGATTTTTGAGGGTAGTTACGTCATAAGGGTAGATCCCTCATAAATGAAATTAGTACCCTTATGAGAAGAAACACAGAGAGGTTGCTTCCTCTGCTCTTTCTGCCAATTGAGAATACAATGAAAAGACAACCATCTGCAAAGAAGCACGTTCTCACCAAAACCTAACCATGTTAGCATTTCTGGTCTTGGACTTCCCCGCCTCTAGAACTATGAAAAATAAATTTCTATTTTTAAGTCACCCAGTCTAGAGTGATTTTTATAGCAACCAGAACAAAGACAATAAGAAAAGAAAGGAATGATGTAAAATGTAGTTGGAGAGACAGACAAGAAAGTATCAAGTCTGGATCTCTGTCATCATAAAGGAGTTGGCTTTTTTCTTGTTAGCAATGGAAAACCAAAGAATCAAAGCAGAGTTTTTAGGGGGTAGAGAGTCAAGAGTCAAGATCTAGTGATTTTTCAAAATATCACTTTGACTACTGTGAACATAGATCAGTACGGGAGGGGTTGACATGTAGAGGAGCAGAGAGGCAGGTTTGGGTTATGAGCAATGGGGTGACTTTGACTAGAGTTCACAGTAGAAAAAGAGGCAAATGGAAATGTTGTCACTTGGAGAGTGATGGAAAGGGAAGAATCTAGGCTGACCTCTGGGTTTGGGGCAGGGGTTTTTTGAGATGAGAAAAATCATTCAAGAAATTTTGTTTTTGTTTTGTTTGTTTCAGTGGGGGAGTGTTTGTCAGTTAGCTTGATTTTAGACATACTATGTTTGAGATTTCGGTTAGCTATCCAGGAGATTTCAAGCAGGAGGTCCCATGTATAAAGTATTGCATCTGTGAGTCTTTTTTCAATGGATTTAAATTTTTTTAAATTTGTATTCAATTTCATTAATATATAGTGTAATGATTTCAGGAATAGAATTTATTCAATGGATCTTAAATAGATATCAGATAAATGAGTTGAGGTATTAATATTGTGATCTCCTCTTTCTTATCTGTGTGACTAGAGTGAGTGACAAAAATCTTTTTGAGATCAATTTTCCCATCTGTGCAATGGTAATAATAATAATTAATAATACCTATTTGATATGCATAGGGTGAAAATCAAGTAAAATTATTCACACAAACTAGCTCTAACAGTGAAGTTATAAAATCAAAATTGTTTGGAGTCTAAATAAATATGCATTGTCCTCCATTTAATTTTCCCATTTTCAAATGCATAAGGAAACATAGAAAGATTTTCTATTTCCACATGTTAATCCTATAATGTTTATATAGATGTCTCAGTGTATAAGTACATTTTTTTATAATTAATCTTGAATGATACTTGCCTCATAGTTACCAATGTTACCAGTTTTAAAAAGTGGATAATTTCAGATTTAACTTGGTCTTAAACCATCAGCTCATGTCACATATGTGACACTATTGATATTAGTAAAAAAAATTGTAAAATCTTGCCTCTTTCTAAGAAACTAATTTTATTCATTTTCTTTTCCAGTTTTAAATAAGAGAGACCTAAGAATCAATAACTTGCTCACAAGTCCTAGAGCCAGGTAAAAATCTTACCCACAAATCTGATTGATAATACTATGTTCCACTGATATTGAGATTTTAGGCATCGAGAAACAGCTTTTAACCTATTCCCATTCTGCATTGGTATGAATATATTATTTACTCTATAGGCAGAATTTTTGTAGTTTGCTGTAAGGGCTTTTGTAAAGAAGAATAGGATATATTTTCATTCACAGAAAATACAGTTGAAAAGTTTTCTTGACTTTTCATGGTATTTTTTTAAGGTGCTAATGAAAGAAAAAAATCTTAAAGGAAAAAAGAAAGATAACCTCTTTCATAAATTAAAGAATAATTTATATTAGTCAACAGTAGCTGAGAGAACAGAGAGTTCAACAGAAATGACAGTGCATAACCAAATCCTGTGAAGAGACAAGAGCTTGAAAACAGACTCTGTAATGAATGAATGTTTTCTTCTCTTCTGAATCTATTTGCTGTCCTTGTAAAAATATTAAAATCCCTTTGATTTTTGACTCATTTTCTAATTCACACTTTCAGCTTAATAATACATGAAGACCCATGCATTTTTTTTTTCAGAAAGCAGGAGACATTTCTGTTAGATAAAACAAATGTCTTTGAAGGGATGTCAGTATTTCAACTATGTGTGGTATTTTCAGTAAGCAAGACTACCTCTCTGTAATCTAAAGGGTTTTAAACTTATCTTTATTAAATTATGCCATGGGGTATTGTTCTCTAAGGTTTATTAAAGATTCATTATTAAGAATGAATAATTCTTTTCCATAACATTGGACAGTATATTTTTAATAAAATAGCATAAGATTTTCTGCTAAGTATGAGATGTTCTTGGTCACCCATATTTGATAACAAACTTCAAGGAGACGATTCACTTTCTTTGTATAGAACAACTTTTCAGGACACTGTATATTGACTTAAATCTTCAATGGTGAAAATATTACTTGCATTAGGTAGTCTCAAAGAGAGAAAAAGAGAGAGGAAGAGGGGCAGAGGGAGAGAGAAAGAATCTTAGCATGATCCATATTCAGCACAGAGCCTGATGCAGGGATGGATCCCACAACCCTGGGATCATGACCTGAGCCAAAATCAAGAGTCAGATACTTAAATGACTGAGCCACCCAGGTGCCCCTATATTAGGTAGTCTTTTCTCTTTCCAAGAAGTCCAAGGAGTAAGTGGAGGTTTGTACAAACAGTTATGTACCTCCTTCCAGAAAACGAGAGGGAAGAACTGTAAATATTTTGACATCACTTAAAATTTAATGTTTTGGTTCTATAACTAAGATTCAGTATGTTAATTACTTTCCCTTCCTATCACCTGAGTTGGTAATCTGAAACCACCTCTGGATTTTTCAGTAATCTGTGAATACCCTAAAACATTTTTGTACTTTCATAACTAATGGTCTGGGTGATTTGGAAATTGATATCTCACAACCTATGATGGTGCAGAGTCAGCTGTCCATTAGTATCTCTTGTGGGGTTTCTACATTTTATAAAGAGGAAAGATAAGACAATTTGCATTTTTGAAGTCCAAGAATGGACTCAAGGCAATGTCCTACCTAACTAGGTATAAAAGACCTTTTGGTCACCATTTTGCCTATTGAAAGAGGGTGAAGAGTAAAAGATAGTCTTTCAGACAAATTGAGGCATTGGAAATGCTGTCATTACCTTTGGTGTCCTATGGTGCCTCACAAAAATACAAAGTTTTATAAATAGTTCTGTGTGCAGTTGGCTGGAACGTGAGGTAGGTTATTGATTTACCTTGATGAAATTCACATATATCCCATGGACATGATTATATAGACACACTTATTTGGGTTTTTCTCAACCAGCCATTATCAGTTTCAGGTATAATTCTGCCTCAGCCCACTCCATGTGCAACTGCCTGCTCTCATTGTGTAATCCCCATTATTTCTGCTCAGTTTCTGCTTTAATGGCTTCATTTAACTTGCTCATCTGCATTCTGCTTTGCCTTTTGGCTCACTCATGTTTTCTTTTTCCTAGTCTTAAAAAACTTGGCTAAGTAACTAGTATTTTAGCCCCATTTAGTCTTAGGATTCTCTCACAGCATTCCTCTGAACATCCCGTGTAAATGGTAGCTGATATTTCTGAGCACCAATTTCCTTCACTTCTATTTTCTTATTCTTTCTCATTGATGTGACAATCGAAGGTGAAGAATGTAGGCATTTTTTTTCTGTCCTAGAAGAAATGACCTAAAATTTGCCATAGATCTGTAATGTTACAGTTAATAGTGACCTCTGGGTGATCTAGAAAATAATAGTAAACCATATATAAGAGTGAGTGGTCTTTCTGTAGATCTCTTGCCATTTGTATAAAAGGAGGTGTTAAATATCTAAGTAAATATTTTTATACAAATAAAGTATGTGGGTTAAAATCTAGTGAACAAAACAACTATACATTTATGATTTGGAAGCTTTTCTATACAATTCCTTGAAGAATTGTTCAATTGCTAATTATTTCTGCCTTCTCTGCCAAAAAGACTAGTATTTGGACTTGAAATGAAAAAGAAAACCATGGTAAGGGAAAGTGGAGTTTCTTTATGAAGTAACTATGGAGTACCCACAGGGAGAGTGAATCAGATGAAAATAATCACTGTAGAAATTTCCTTGTTAGAGAATATCCATCCTGGCCTTGAGGAAAATGTATTTCTGTCTTGCTGCTTTGTTTCTTATCCCTTTGACTATGTCAGTTCCAACTTTAGTAAAACTATTACCCATTCCAAGAACATGTCTCTCCTAGGCGCAGCCATCTATTGTAATTAATCTTCCTGGTTCAATTATATTCCATCTGGGTTCTTCCTCTGCTCCATAACAATTCTCTGCGTATATTGTACGCACACACTGTATGTATTCATGATATGCTGAGATCCAAAAGTGGTTTTCATTTGAGGCAACTACAATCTCTCTGCTGGGTCAGCTCACTGGACTTTGCAGGACATAGCCATTGCGTGTTTTTATTTTGGACCAGAGCACTATCTCTGGCATTCTTGGCTCTACTCTTAAATTTTGGTTTCCAGCTCTGTAATACCTCTCAAATTAATCTTGAGACCTAAGATGGATAAAATGATCATAAGATTTTAGTGCTCAAGAGTTGTGTTCAGTTTAATTATATTTTAGAAATCTGGTTAATCTACAAATGGAAATGTATAAAATGGTTGTCTGTTGAAAATGTCAAATGATTGCAACAGATAGCAATCCCTTTACATCACATATCTTTGTAGCCCTCACTACTGATGAGAACTTAAGGAATTTTCAAGAGCAATTTTGTATTTTAAATGATTTTTAACCATTTAATATCACCTTTCATGAAGTAAGATTTACCTGTAATTCTATTTGTATTAATAATAATATATACTGGGGTGCCTGGGTGGCTTAGTCAGTTAAGCATCTGACTTCAGCTCAGGTCATGAACTTGTGGTTTGTGAGTTCAAGCCCTGCCTCGGGCTCTGTGCTGACAGATTGAAGCCTGGAACTTGCTTCCGATTCTGTGTCTCCCTCTCTCTGCCCCTCCCTGCTCACGCTCTGTTTCTCTCTCTCTCTCAAAAAGTAAATAAACATTAAAAATGTTTTTAAATAATAATATATACTAATTATATAGAGAGAAAATCTATTAATTCTGTTTCTCTTAAAACCCTGACTGATACTGATAACAATGTAAAAGTTTAAGAAGATATATATTATAAATATTATACATGCAAATCTCTATTATTATATTATAATTTGGTTTTAGGTCTACATAATGGAATGATGTATAATTTTTTAAAAGACAAATTTGAGTTCAGCAACGAATTTTACTTAAGATTATTGCTGCTTCCATTGAGATCTAGTTTGCTGAGTTTGGTTTAGGAGCCGTGTTACAAGAAATACTGTTTCAGGTAGTTTATACTCCAGGACTAAAGAGAAGGAAGTATGAGTACAATATAAGAAATGTGGTTCTTATTTTCACAACTGTTTCTAGGCATGCTGTAGTCCCTTGAAAAGTACTAATTTCCCTGTACCTGAAAAGATTCATGAATCAGAAAGGATGTGGACTCTTTGTTCAAAATACCTTCAAACCTTAGAGATAGTTCATCTGTGATGGTAATTATCATCTCATAAGCATATAATTAGCTTCTTTTAAGAGACATATTAAAGTCCCTGAGTCATCCCCAGACACACATTATTCCAATTGCCTGGAGAAATGTTGAACAATCCACACAAAATTACTCTCAATGAGGCTTAGAGAAAACATTCTCCTAAGAGGTTGAAGAGCACCAGAACTGAGGAAAATATGGTAGAGCTTGTAGCTTGGTTTATTCTGCCTCTGTGGTTCTGAGGACTTCTGATCATGGTATTTGGCAAATCACAGGATGTTCACCAGAACTGTAACAATTCAGAGAACTATGATGAAGTCTTTGCTGTGAAATAATAATCTCTGACCAAGGCCCATAAAATCAGATTATTTGTTTTATTTTTACTGATCTGTATTTCTTTTATTTTGTTCTCAGACTTATTTATAGAGCACCTCTGCTAAATAACAAAGATATCACTATAAGGTAGAGACCAGGTCTCTTTGATAAAGCTTCATGGCAAAATCCTGTTGCTGTGTTTTGTAAGTATACTCCAAGGAAATTTCTTTGAAATGCCCTTCTCTGTGAGAAAGCATAAATTACACAAACCCATGGTCTGTATCACATTTTGATTTGTACCATTTTACCTTTAACCTGGGCTCATAGCAGATTTTTTTTATTGTTGGAGAACATGGTAGTTTAATGATTGAGATAAACTATTTTTCAGAGGCATTTAAACTCAGAAATTGATTGCACAGCTCCTCTGATTATCTGAATTTTAAAGAAATCCTCTTAACCATGTTTTATTTCCATTTGTACTCACTGACAAGTTGATTTACCATCCAATTCTCACACAAGTGTCAGGATTCCAATATACATTTAATTGTTTCTAAAACCAGTGTACATTTGATTATCGTTTCCACCAGTTTTTATTTATCCTCATTTTGATAGAGCCAGAACATTTCTCAATTAGGATGAAAATTTCTACTCCTTTCTAATTGCTAAAACGTATAATGGTCAGTGGGGCCTTATTTCACTCCTTACAATACATTTAATTCAAAATGGAGAGGCATCATATAGATAGCCCTAATGTTCAAAGTAAGATTTTAACATCAAAGTATCAAAATAAGCACTGAATAAACTCTATCCATTCAGCAATATTTTCCTTAAGAATACTAATATCTGCATAAAATTTTCACAGAGTCACCTGAGTCTGAAAATACAGATTCCTTCCTAAGGAGAAACTTTTTGGCTTACCCAGACTTTGGGTAGTATTTTATTCAGAGTTCACTAGACAGAATCAGGGTAGGTAGTCAGCATTATTGTCCTAGGGAGAGACTGGAAATGCTTGCACGCTTTGTTGTCCACCCCAGTGGAATCTTACACTGTGGGTAGAGATATGAGTAAATTAAACAATTTTGAGACTAACCCAGTGAATCTTAATTATTGACTGATTGTCTGGATGTTTGTTTGTTTGTTTGTTTTCATTTTTGTTATTTCCAACAAGACAAAAAGGAAGGTTACATTTTATTAGATTTCAGTATGAAATTATGGAGGGTTGTTTTTTTAAAAAATATTTTAATACCAATATAATTAATATACAATGTTATATTAGTTTCAGGTATACAATATAGTGATTCAGCAGTTCTATACATTACTCAACTTTATGAATTCTTTACTGCAACTTTACTGAATTTGTGTATCAGGTCCAGTAATTTTTTTGGGTTTTCTCTACAGAGTATCATGGCATCGGCAAAGAGTGAAAGTTTGACTTCTTCCTTGATGATTTAGATGCCTTTTATTTGTGTTTGTTGTCTGATTGTTGTGGCTAGGACTTCCATTATGATGTTACATAAGAGTGGTGAGAGTGGACATCCCTGACCAGAGAGGAAAAGCTCTCAGGTTCTTCCCATTGAGGATAATATTAATGGTGGGTTTTCATATAACCTTTATGATGTTAAGGTATGTTCCTTCTATCCCGATTTTGTTGAGGATTTTTATCATGAATGGATGTTGTACTTTGTGAAATGATTTTCTACATCTATTGAGAGGATCATATGGTTCTTATCTTACTTATCTTGTGATGTATCATGTTGATTGATTTGCAAATATTAAGCCACCCTTGTAGACCAGGAATAAATCCCACTTGATCATGGTGAATGATTCTTTTAATGTACTATTGGATTTGATTTACTCCTATTTTGTTGAACATTTTTGTATCCATGTTCATTGGAGATTTTGGGCTGTAGTTCTCTTTGCCTGGTTTTGGAATCAGGGTAATGTTGGCCTCACAGAATCACTTTGGAAGTTTTCCTTCCATTTCTATTTCTCAAAATAGTTTGAAAAGAATGAGTATTAACTCTTCTTTAATGTTTAGTAGAATTCATTTGTGGAGTCATCAGGCCCTGCACTTTTGGGTATTTTTTTTTGGGTGGGGGCAGAGATTTTCGATTACTGATTCAAGTTTTTTCCTTATTGTCAGTCTGTTCAAGTTTTCTATTTCTTCCTATTTCAATTCTGGTAATTTATATGTTTCTAGGAACTTACTCATTTCATCAAGATTGTCTGATTTGTTGACATATAATTTTTCATAATATTCTTATAATTGTTCGTATTTATGTTGGTTGTTATTTCTCCTATCTTATTTGTGATTTTATTTATTTTGGCCTTTTTCTTTTCTTCTTTGATAAGTCTGGCCGAGATCTTTCTTGCTTTTTGAGGTAAGCCTGTATTATTATACACTTCCCTCTTATAACCACTTTTGCTGTATCCTAGACAATTGTGTTTTCATTTTCATTTGTATCAATGTATTTATTTCATCTTTAATTTCCTGATTGACCCATTCATTCTCTTTTCTTTTTTAATTTTATTTTTTTTATTTTCTAAAATTTACATCCAAATTAGTTAGCATATAGTGCAACAATGATGTCAGGAGTAGATTCCTTAATGCCTCTTACCCATTTAGCCCATCCCCCCCCCACAACCCCTCCAGTAACCCTCAGTTTGTTCTCCATATTTATGCGTCTCTTCTGTTTTGTCCCCCTCCCCGTTTTTATATTATTTTTGTTTCCCTTCCCTTATGTTCATCTGTTTTGTCTCTTAAAGTCCTCATATGAGTGAAGTCATATGATTTTTGTCTTTCTCTGACTGACTAATTTCACTTAGCATATACCCTCCAGTTCCAACCACTTAGTTGCAAATGGCAAGATTTCATTCTTTTTGATTGCCGAGTAATACTCCATTGTGTGTGTGTGTGTGTGTGTGTGTGTATACACAGTGTACATATATACACAGTATATATATATATATATATATACACACACAGTATATGTACACAGTGTGTGTGTATATATATATATATATATATATATATATATATATATATACATATATATATACCACATCTTTATCCATTCATCCATCGATGGACATTTGGGCTCTTTCCATACTTTGGCTATTGTTGATAGTGCTGCTATAAACATGGGGATGCACATGTCCCTTCGAAACAGCACACCTGTATCCTGTGGATAAATGCCGAGTAGTGCAATTGCTGGTCGTAGGGTAGTTCTATTTTTAGTTTTTTGAGGAATCTCCATACTGTTTTCCAGATTGGCTGCACCAGCTTGCTTTCCCACCAACAATGCAAAAGAGATCATGAGTAGACACTTATCCAAAGAAGACATCCAGATGGCTAACCGACACATGAAAAAATGCTCAACATCACTCATCATCAGGGAAATACAAATCAAAACCACAATAAGATACCACTTTACACCTGTCAGAATGGCTAACATCGACAACTTAGGCAACAACAGATGTTGGCAAGGATGCAGAGAAAGGGGATCTCTCTCTCTCTCTTTTTTTAAATGTTTATTCTTGAGAGGCAGAGCGTGAGCAGGCGGATGGGCAGAGAGAGAGACAGACAAAGAATCCGAGTCAGGCTCTGGCTCTGAGCTGTCAGCACAGAGCCCGAAGTGGGGCTCAAACTCACAAGCCCTGAGACCAGGATGTGAGCCAAAGTCAGACACTTAATTGACTGAGCCACCCAAGTGCCCCTTGACCCATTCATTCTTTACAAGCATGTTGTTAACCTCCGTGCATTTGTGGTCTTTCCAAATTTTTTCCTGTGGTTAATTTCATGTTTCATAGCATTGTGATAGGAACACATGAATGATATGATCCCAATTTTTTTGGACTTGTTGAGGCTTGATTTGTGATCTAGTATGTGATATGTTCTGGTGCACTTGAAAAGAATGTGTATTCTTATGCTTTAGGATGAAATGTACTGAATATATCTGTTACATCCCTCTGGTCCAGTGTTTCATTCAAAGCCATCATTTCCTTGTTGAATTTTTTGCTTGGACGATCTGTCCATTGTTGTATGTAGGATGTTAAAGTCCCCTATTATTGTATTATTATCAATGAGTTCCTTTATGTTTGTTATTGTTTTATACATTTGAGTGCCTTCATGTTGGGGGCATAAATAATTACATTTGTTAGATATTCTTTATTATGAAATAGTGTCCTTCCTTGTCTCTTACTACAATCTTTGCTTTATAGTCTCGTTTGTCCAATATAAGTTTGCTGCTCTGACTTTCTCTTGATGTCCATTAGCCAGATAGGTGCTTGTCCATTCCCTCACTTTCAATCTGCAGGTATTTTTAGGTCTAAAATTAGTGTCTTGTAGGCAGCATACAGATGAGTCTTGTTTTTTTTTTTTTTTTATCCATTCTGACACCATATGTCTTTTGATTAGAATGTTTAGTCAATTTACATTCAGAGTAATTATCAATATATATGAATTTAGTACAATTTTATTACTTATTTTGTCTTGTTTCTGGGGATTTCCTTTGTTCCTTTCTAGTCTTTGTCACTTTTGGTTTTTCTTTCCCACTCAAAGAGTCCCCTTCAATATTTAATGCAGGGCTGATTTAGTGGTCATAAAGTCTTTAGTTTTTGTATGTCTGGGGAAACTCTTTACCTTTCCTTCTATTCTGAATGATAGCCTTGCTGGATAGAGTATTTTTGGCTGCATATTTTTTTATGTCCAGCATATTGAATGTATCATTCCACTCTTTTCTGGCTTGCCAAGTGGAGACATCTGCAGATAGTCTCATGGGTCTTCCCTTGTAAGAGACTTCTTTTGTCCTATTGCTTTTAGGATTTCTTAACACTATATTTTGCACATTTAATTACAATATGTCTTAATGTTGGCCTGCTTTTATTGATTTTGATGGGAGTTCTCTGTACCTCCTGAAATTGAATGTCTGTATCTTTCCCCAGGTTAGAGAAGTTTTCAGCTATTATTTCCTCAAATAAGCCTTCTGCTACTTTTTCTTTCTCTTCTTCTTCTGGGAGTCCTATGATATGAATATTATTATGTTTCATTGAGTCAGTGAGTTCCCTAAATCTACTCTCATGATCCATAATTTTTCTTCCTCTCATTTGTGTAGCTTCATTATTTTCGATAATTGCAGTTTCTTTTGTTCATTCTTCTGTTTCTTCCATCCTTGTGGTCATTATAACCAACCAGTTTTGAATCAGTTTATTGTATTTTTCATTTCCGCTTGATTGCTTTCTAGTTCTTTTATCTCTGTGGTAAGGGTCTCCCTGATGTCTTCAATGCTTTTCTCAAGCCCAGTGAGTATCCTTATGATTGCTGCTTTAAATTCTCCAACAACAATATTACTAATATCTGTTTCAATCAGATCTCTTGTTCTTTTGAAATGAATTCCTCTATCGTGCTATTTTATCTGTGTCTCTGTATTCTTCCTTGTGTTATGGTTCCTGTTCCTGAGAATAATAGCTTTGTGAAGAAGAGGTTATATAGTGTCCAGGGCCTGGAAGTGTTTGGTATGTGCTGCATGCACTCTGCTGCTGTATTTTGGCTGCTGTATCCTCAGGTCAATCGTCTGCAGAGGTGCTCCCTGCCTGCAGTAGGCAATGTTTAGACCTTGACCTGGTATGGCAAATTTTAAATAGGTGTGCTCTGGTCTGTTTATTAAATGAGAGTTGATGCTACTTCCATCAGAGATGAAGCCTTGCAGAACTCTATGGTCAGGACACGTGGTATGTGCAGAGGTTTCTGCTGGTCTTCTAGGGAAGGGGCTCTCTGTGCTGGTTCTCAGGCACACTTGCCCAAGAAAAGCAGTACCAGCAGAGCACAGGGGTGTGACTTAGTGTAAGCAGGTTAGGCAGCCATTGTTGGTGCTTTGCTGTTTACTGAAGTTGATTTGCACTGATGAGCAGGGGAAGAAAGTGATGCCGGACAGCTCCTTTGTCCCTGGAGAGGGGACTCTGTGCTCACTGCTGTCATGGAAGCATTCCCAGAAAAGTGAATAATTTCCCCTTGTGCATCCCAGGCATTTCTGGGTTGCTTGTCTATCTGGAGAAGTGCAGTGTACTTTGTTTGGGCTCTACGCCAGGCAAGCTGACTTTTAAAACTTCAAACTTTAGATAGATGGTATAGTGAGGACCTGCATTAGTCTTCTGGGGAGGTTCTCACCATGATGGGACTGATGCAGGTTTGACCCAGAAAGGCAGAAATGCCAGAGCACAAGGATATTGGATTGGGAGCAAAGCAGGCTAAATAGGCAGTGTTGGGTTCAGCTGCCCTCAGCAGGTGTCTCTGCACCTATGCTGAGAGGTGGGAGATGGAAATGGCACCTTCTGCCTCTTTTGTCCTCGCAAAAGCATATCTATGAATGTCATCTCTCACAGATGCACTCCAAGAAGAGCAAGAAGTCTCTCCCTGTGTCTTGGGTGATCCTCAGATTGTGTGGTCTGTCCTGGGGATGCTTGCATGCCTTCTTTCCAGGAATAAGACAGCACTCTCATGGCTCTATTATTATAGCTAAGTCCACAGACTTCTAAAACTGCAGTCTTTGAGCTCCATTGGTTGCAAAAACTCAGGAAGATCAGCCCCTTTTACCTTCTTAGCCAGTGGCTTTGGGGAAGTGTTCTTGTGTGATCCCCTGTGCACTCTCTCACCTTTCACCATGACCAGGACTCCCTTCCTTCTGTAGTACCTATGATTTGTTTCTCCCCTAAACCACATCTCCATGCTTCCTACCTTCCTTGATGTGGTCTCTTCTTTCCCTCTAGTTGCTTAGTTTGTCCTATCAGTCTTTAGGTTAATTTCTTAGGTATTCACAATTATTTGATAGTTATGTAGTTGTGTTAGAGGGATTAGGCAAGCCTAGGATCCTCCTGCTACACTGCCATCTTAGCTCTCTCTGATTGTCTGAATGTTAAATTTTGCCTTTAAGTATATGGTGTATCATTTAATAATCATTTTGATAGACCTCAAATTTACAGGGCAAATTTAAGATAACAGTTGGTAACATGAAAATCAATATTAAGTGGGGATAAATTCCCAAGATATAATACAAAGCACAGTAAGACATATTTGGGAGTACTTTCAAAGATTAGTAAAAAAAATATTAATGGCATGTTTGTACTACCCCAGATTGTACTGACTTGATGTAGAATTGGTGACAGTATACACTGAGGAAGGGGTTAAAGACTGAGACCTCCCTTTGTTCCCAATTTCCCTACTAAAAAAAAAAAGTTAGCATTCCTCATTTTGTCCTATTAGCACTGACTGACTGGAATCCTTACATTAAAAAAAAATCATTTGGATTAAGATGTTGAAAGGATCTGACAAATGCTAATGATATCATGGAAGAATATGAGACATTAGTTGGTATTTCTGAGCATTGCTGGGCATTTTTTATAGCCTAACACACTCCCATGAAAAGTATCTGTCATTTATAGTAATAATTCTCAAGTATAGGACTGAGGGGAAGGAGGGAAACCCCTATCCCAGGGCAGCAGATGCCACAGGCAGGGAATTGCTGTATCATATAAACTAGGATTAACAGTTAGGGAGTAGTTATTATTTTATTTTTATGGACTTTTCGTGGCAAGGCAAGATGCGTAGGAATTAAAAAATGATTCTCACTAGTTAGAAAGTGTATTAGTTAGTATAATTCTAGCAACTATAACAAACTCCAATGGATATAATGTCTCAAAAAAAAAAAAAAAGAAAGAAAAAAGCAAACAAACAAAAAACCACCAACAGCAACAAAACCTCATCCAGATTCTAGAATGGATTTTCTTTTTATGGCAGGTGGTTTTCCCCCAAGAGATGTTCCAGGGATCCAGCCTCCTTTATTTATTTAAAAAATTTTTTTAATGTTTATTTATTTTTGAGAGAGAGAGACAGCCAGAGCGTGAGCAGGGGAGGTGTAGAGAGAGAAAGAGACACAGAATCTGAAGCAGGTTCCAGGCTCTGAGCTGCCAGCACAGAGCCCGACGTGGGGCTCGAACTCATGGACCATGAGTTCAGACCATGACCTGAGCTGAAGTTGGACACTCAACTGACTGAGCCACCCAGACGCCCCCTCCAGCCTCCTTTTATCTGTAGTTCCACTATGATCTTGGGGATAATTGTGTTTATTTGCATAAAGCCAGGAATGAAAAGTAGAAGGAAGAGAAAAAAATCACATGGAGTGACATTTTTATAAGCAAGATCTGGAATTCATGCTTCCCATTACTACTCATAGTCTGTCGGCTAAAGCTTGATCTCATATTCTTCATTCCCAAGCACAAAAGGAGGCTGGGAAATGTTGTCTAGCAATTTTCCCAGGAAATCAATGAATAGGGTTGGTGAGCTGTTAGCAGTTACTATCACATGTAGTAGCATGAACATTAAATCTCAACATCTAATGAGTGGAGGTATCAAGTGGGGAGAAATAAAATTGGACTAAATAAAGATTATTTTCCAAACTTATTGCACTCTACTCAAACACATGTTGCTGTTCATGCTTACCACCAACTTTATCTGGGAAATTCTTCCAATTGGTTGAATACCTAGACTCTCAGCTCTCAACATGGTAACTCTGGAGATCACACAACCTGAGAACCTATTTAACATACAATAATGGCAATTAGAGGGGTGACAGATGAGGTTGAATACTAGAGGAATGCAGAGAAGGTATAGTAAGTTCTAGAAATGAAGACTTTTTTTTACATGAATTTGCCATCACAATAAATCTACTCAGCATGCAGTGTAACATTTCAGACTGTAATTTATTCAGACCTGCAGTTGAGAAATAGCTGTGACCTAAGAGAAATATTTGCAAATATCTGCTCCCTCTCATATTGCTGTTACTTAGAGCAAGTAATTTCACCTCTCTGACTTTCCACTGTCTGTAAGATAAGAGAGAAACTAGATAACAAGTCTTTCACCTTCCCCCACCTTGTCTATATTTTCATTCATCAGCCTGTAAGACACTCTTTTTGGAACCTATTTCTAAGTTTAGAGTTTAGGAATTTCAGAGTTCTTAAATGACCTTATGAAATTGTATTTCAATATGAAGGCCCATGTGAGGGAATCTTTGTAAAGTCTTTTCCTGTCAGAATCAAAATGACAATTTCACTGCTTGCATGGGGTAAAGAGAAGGGATAATGCCTCTTGTACTAATGTTGGAAGTCCAGGAAGAGTTTGGGGTATAAGATTATACACACACACACACACACACACATATATATATATATATATATATATATATATATATAGGCAAACGTGTTGATAATTATTTAACCCAGAAAGCAGAGTATTTTTAATCACATGCTTAAATGGCCGTGACTGTTATATACCAAAATTATTCGTATTAGTTAGAAACATAGGGTGAATATGTTCTGTAATAAGGTTGCCTTCCTAAAGGAAAAGGGTTGTTTTGTTTTGGTACAATAACTGCTTTCACTCCTGTCCTGCTGAGCTCCCAGCTCTGAGGTCATTAAGCACAGAGCTGGCGGCCTAGTGGGAAGAATTGGTTCTTGATGTGGGACAAATAGGAACCAACCCTGAAGATATTTGACTCTTCTTTGATGTCTTTCCCTAAGTAACCTTTTTCTTGTGTCCAAGAAAAGACTCAACCCTATCACATTAGCTCTGGTTCTAGATTTTCTTTTCTTTTCTTTTCTTTTCTTTTCTTTTCTTTTCTTTTCTTTTTTATTGACCATGCACTATTCAGCCTTTTTAAAAATTATGTTGGAAATTTTATGACACACTTTGAGAAACGCAGAATGTATTGATAGAATGAGCAAAGCTTTCTTTATGGTTTATTCATGCAGACAGAGTTAACAAGAGCCCCCCAAAGAAGCTGAAGCCATGGGGATAGAGAGAGGCAGAAACAACATTAACATGCTGCGCACTTGAAGTTGCCAGTTTGAAATCGCTTGGGCTCTCTCCTGGAGCAGCAGATTTTTCTCCATAGGAAGTTCTTATCTGTTGCAGAGAGAAGATAGGTTATATAAGGGTAAACAAACATTGCAAGTTGAAGATATTCTGCAATGCAATGCAATCAAATTTCAGAACTCAGCATTATGAACTCTTAACTAGGGAAGTCTGGGCACCAGGGAATTTCAAAACGGAGAGAGAAATATTTGACTCTCAAGTTTCAAGCCCTTGTGCTATATTTTCTGCATTACAATGTAGGCTTTTGATAATTATGCATAAATAAGAATGGAAGTCTATTTGTCTGCACAATAAGTTCCAGGAAAGTTTTGTGAGCTTAATGCATTTGAGACAATTATGTATTGAGAAGTTAGAAGCATCAGAGCTCTAAGGGGCTTTGAGACCATCCTAGTCCTCTATTTTATTGATGGAAAAAGAAAGGCCTAAATACATTGAGTGACTTTTGCCCAAGTTTACATGTGGAGTCACATATATTGAGGTTTGACAGGTCTTCTGACTTTCATTACAGTTGTCTTTAAGATTAAATATGTAGCAGCAAGAAAAAATTTTATAGCCAACATTTATTTTTACAACCTGAAACCAACACCATTTTTTTTTCAATATCACAAAAATATATTAACTGGTTTAGCTTTGTTACTGCTAATCAAATGGGAAAAAAAAAAGAAAAATCTGTATGTTGAAATAACTAAATACTGAGCTAGGATTACTGACTATAGTTTTGCAGAGAACCTTCTGAAATAAGAATTTAGATAAGATAAACACAGAAGTTTTATCTGAAAAATATCTGAGTGAAAAAAGAAAAAGTAACATTAGCCAGGTCAGTTAATAAAAAGATAAAGCCAAAACAAAGAAAACAAGACAATGGAGAATTTTACCATTTCATTCTTCATGGAAATAATCTCGTTTGGGCATTATGAACATGAAGATGTGGAAAGACAAACAACATCTCCTGAAAAACCCTAGTAGCATTTTTCTCCTGTGAGTGTATAATAGCATGCATATGTGCAGGAAAAATTCTTTGGATTTTGGCAATATTTTTACAGTAACTGCCTGCAGTACGAATGTGTGTGGGTACATCTTTACATAAACTAAACTGAGAATAAGACAAATTAGGTGAGTGGCTGTTATCTCTGAATTAGGCTAAAAATGAATGATGGAAAGAGGATCATTTTCAGATTGTACACCCAAAAGTCTTGGTTAATGGTCACACATTGACTAAAATAACCAACTATATAAGGCAAATTAACTTATTTGAAGTCCTCAGGATATTATTATATAATATTAAACATATAGAAGAGAAAAATGATACAGATATTATTTGCCACAGTGAGAGCTATATTTCCATGAGAACATTAAGGAAGAATGTATAAAGCATAAAGCAATTACCATTGTAATATACATAGTAAACTCATATAGTGTGTTGGACGTCCATTTTTGTGCCATCACCATACTATTTTGATTATCATAGCTTTGTAGTATATCTTGAAAATGAAAACATTAATTTGAAAAGATATATGGACCTATATATCTATTGTAAAATTCTTTACAATAGCCAAGATATAGAAGCGACCCAGGTGTCCATTGATAGACAAATAGATAAAGAAAATGTGGTGCACAATGGAATATTACTGGACCATAAAAAAAATGAGATATTGCCACTTGCAACAACATGGATGGACCTTGGGGTTTTTATGTCAAGTTAGATAAGTCAGACAGGGAAAGACACCATATGATCTCACTTATATGTGGATTCTAAAAACAAAACAAAACAAAAACATATGAATTTGAAAAACCAAAATAAACAGACTTGTAAATACACAGAACAAACTGGTGGTAGCTAGAGGAGAGAGTACGGTGATAGGTAAAATCGGTAATGGAAATAAGAAGTACAAACTTCCAGTCATAAAATAAGTCATGGAGATAAAAAGTACAGCATAGATAATGTAGTCAGTAATATTGTAATAATGTTGTCTTGTGATAGATGGCAACTACGCTTGTTGTGGTGAGCAGTGAGTAATATATAAAATTGTCAAATTAGTAAGTTGTAAATCTGAAATTAATATAACATTGTTTGTCAATTGTACTTCAACAACGATAATAATAATAATAAGATTATTGACCAGGAATGCAAACTCATTTTAGGCTCATGTGAAGTCCTCTTCCAAATTCTTTACTTGTTGGAAAGATAAATTTTCTTGCAGGTGTATGACCTAGATCTCTGTTTCCTTGTTAACTGTAGACCAAGACCACTCTCAGCTCCTAGAGTCCACCCTCTGGTCAATGACATGTGGTGCCTATCTCTCAAACCCTGCAACCTACTTCTCCTGGGCTGGCTGGAGAATTTCTTTCCACAAAGGGCTCAGTCCGTCCTTAAAAGCTTTCACAGATTAAACCATACTCACCCAAGATAATCTTCATTTTTATTAGCTCAGCCAACTGATTTGGGATCTTAATTTCATCTGTAGAATGCCTTCACTTTTGCCATTTAATATAATCTAATAATAAGAATGAAATCCATCATATCCACATCTCACCCATACACAAGAGGAAAAGATTACACAGGATGTGTGCCCCAGGGGATGGGAATCTGGGGATCATCTTAGAATTCTGCCTGTAACAGAGAACTTTCCAGAAATTGAGACAGAAAAAAATAATCTGTAATGGCTGGTAGAAAGCTGTATTGCCAGTCAGGTATCTCTAGGCATTTCTCCTTTATCTAAATCCTCACTATCTGTATTGAGAAAATGAAAAGATGTGGATTTTTTTTGAGATAAGGCTAGTTCTCCCTTTCCTGGTTTCTCATAAGAATGAATTATAAATGGATCAGATTGCCTAAAGGTTATTAGATCTGTTGGACTAAACAAGCCAGTCTCCTAAGAAACATCAAAGAATAAATATTAATTATTAAAGATGTTTCAATCGAGATTCATAATGTCAAAAGTCATTGTTAGCGAATTGGTTTATGACACACTTTCTAACTTCCTTCTAATGAAATTTCCTGAACTGCAGAGTTGGAAAACTAAAAACCACAGTACTTAGATCCCTTTTCAAGTTAAGATCCCAGAATGATTTGGAAATATTTGCATGCATTTGGAAAGTAGGAAGTGAGGCTATTGCTGGAAAGTTGCTCCCTCTGAGGATGGTAAGCAGTATTGTGGAGCTTTCTTTATTTTCTTATTTAATAATTCATTTATTTATTTCACAGGACAATTGGACAATTAGCAGAGGTATCAGTATCCAGTCAGTAGCATCACAGGTATCAAGAAGACTGAGTGGGACATTGTTTTGATCATAACCATTGTAGAATGGTTATGAAGCTGATAGCACCTTCTCAGTCATGGAAGGGGCTTTCTAATTACAGTGGTGTTGTGGATTGAGTGGTGTTGAGTATAGCTCTGAGGTTAGTCTTTTAATTCAGCGGGTGGCTTCCTTATCATAGAAGAGGTGGTTCCTTTTGGTGGCTCATTCTCTGTTGTGGCTTTGGAAGTCTTTTCTGAAAGTGCAATCTTAATTCTGTTTTTTCAGCACTCCCAATGATTCTGTATACCATCTCTGTTGGCTTTAACCAGCTAGAATGTATTCTTTGTTATTGAATATTGCCCATACAAGTAGTACTTTTTTAGCTTTCCTTATCTTCTCTATTTCTGGAGAAAGAGTCACACTACTGTGCAGAACAATAATTTTAGTTGCTTTCTTACACCTCTAAGGCCCTTTGGATATGAATGGAGCAATTCTCCTTATTGATGTTCTTTTTCTTTCAATGTGACCCCCGTATAGTGTGGACCTAATTATATTTGTACCTAAGGGCATTTGTTCTCAATTCTACTTGGTGGAGGGAAGAGGGTAGTTTGTTCTTAAAGTCCAATGCCTATTAAAACTTAAAAATCATCTCACTGATAGCCCAGAGAGCTAGCATTATCGCCAGTTACAGATTCACCAGGAGTTTTCAAATTTAATGATCTTTTTATAGTTAACGTGTATAGGTTAAATTGTCCATTTTCCCATGGTTATTTTCCCTGCAGGCAAATTGTTCCCCACCCCCCACCCCCCCACCACCTCCTCCTCCTCCTCCTTCTTCTTTTTTGCTACTTTAAAAGTTTGGTTCCATAAAATCCTAAAAATTACTTTTAAAAGGATAGACTATCATAGTGTTTGAGAAATAAAATTGAATCATGCCTTCTTTCTATTTTGCCAGTGCTAACTAACATCCTATTCTGGGTCCAAAGTCTCTAGCAGAGAAAATGAAGTGAACGTAGCAGAAGAGACATTTGGGTTTAATATAATGAGGACTTCTTGGCAGAAAGTCTGTTTGGCATGGTGCCTACCTTAACATCATGCCATGCGCACAGCATGAGTTAGTCCTCAGAGAATATCCAATGTTTGAATTTTGATGAAGTTCCAGATGATTGGTTGAATTTTTTGCCTTTTACCTTAAAATACATTTTATTCAACCATCCTTTGTATCTGCCAACAATGCCCTCTTTGCTTCCCTTTCAGATCACTCACACTCTTATAACTCTATGTGTAATGTCTGTATCTGCCACGAAGCCATAAGTTCTATGAGGCTCAGACTTTTTGTATCAATTTTCTATGCTATTTATCTAGCCATCCCACTAAATAAATAACTGAAGAGATGTGTAAGAAAACATTCCAAGTATGTTTAAACAAAGAATGGTAGAAAGTAAATGCTGTGGAGTTTTAACACTTTATATGAAAATTAAGCATTTTGAATTCATTTTCTATTTTATTTACTTAACAAATAAATAGCACTTTTTATGGGTCAGGCATAACTGTAAGTAAAATTCAGTATTTACTTATTTTATCTTCAAACATCCCTTTGCAGAAAGTGCTATTATTTACCCCCAACACACAAGAAATTGAAGCAAATAAAGATTACCCCAGGTCACTCAGGGAGAAAAGGGCTGAGCCATGATTCAGATTCAGTCAGTCTGGGCCTACAGATGAGATGCTTAATGGTTGCAAGGAAATAACTTCCCATTTTCACCATCTTTGATTATAAAACTAGGGGGATCAGTGGTAAAAATAGATGCCACATTAATAGATAAATGTGCTCTTAATCTATATTTTATGAGTTTATGGTAGCTAATTATTGTTTATGGTACATTTTATGAAAGTATTATAAAAATATACCAATGAGAATAATTATAAATAAAAATACCAATGAATATACCAATGAGAATATACCATATGAGGATCCAGCAACAATAATAACCATTTATCAAAATCAGAAAATTTATTCGAGTTTTCAAATGGAGGCAAGAACAAAAGAAGTTTTAAAAGTTCAGTTGGAGAATTTATTTGCCAGTAGCTTTATCTTTACAGTCTGTTTCTCCTCTTCCTCTCCCAGATTCTTCCACTAATGAAAATTAAGGTGGGAGGGTTCTTGCTGGGGATTAAAATGACAGTATTGTGAAGTAGCAATTATAGACTCTGAAGTTTGTTGAAATGGCTTGTACTACAGAGGAATTCTAAAGTATTACGACTGACTAAAATATTCTCTGTTATAAAGCATTGGCCCAGAAGGACACATTTAGGCATATCACAGGTGCTTCTCATTGTGTAATAGTGTCTACCACAGTCTTTTAAATAGTGTGGCAAATCATTCAGCACTTTTAAAAAGCTGAGGAAAACTTCTCTGATATTCTAGAGAATGAATGCAATAGAAGTTATACAGCCTGTTATACATATAAAATAGTATTACTCTCTGAGCATTTAGCTTAATATCTGAAATCTTCACATGGACATAAAACTAACATTTTTTCTGCTTTTGATAATAGAATTAAATCCTATCTCTACCCTTACCTCCGCAAGAACTCTAAAGTACTAACAATATATCATTATTTTCATAGAGATATGATTTTCCCATCTACCTCCTTGACCACTCATTTTCATGCTTTTTCCATTACAACATTAATATATTTAAATTTGTTTATGCTTTACTTAGTTTTGAGACAGAGAAATACAGAGCATGAGTAGGGCAGGTGCAGAGAAACAGGGAGACACAGAATCCAAAGCAGGCTCAAGGCTCTGTCAGTACAGAGCCTGATGCAGGGCTCAAACCCACAAACCATGAGATCATGACCTGAGCTGAAGTTGGACGCTTAACAGACTGAGCCACCGAGGCACCCCAGAACATTACAAAATTTTAATGTTCTCTTGTCCCTGTTCTTCCTTAAAGCTGTGAAGTCCATGAGAACAAAGGCTGTCCTGCAATTTCCTAAAGACAGGAGAATACCACTTGGTACAGAGTAACCATTTGACAAATACTAGTTGACTAAACAGAGCCTCTTAGTATTTATTTCCTGTGTCTGGTTTCTATTGCAACTGTAGCAAATGAACACTTAGTAATTTAGAACAATGCAAAATTATTATGTTACAATTCCGTAGGACAGAGGTCAAACATGGATCTCACTGGGCTAAAATCAAGAAGTCAAGATGGAAGCATTACTTCTGAAGGATATAGGGAAGAATCCATTTTCTTTCTTTCTTTCTTTCTTTCTTTCTTTCTTTCTTTCTTTCTTTCTTTCTTTCTTTCTTTCTTTCTTTCTTTCTTTCTTTCTTTCTTTCCCTGCCTTTAGAGACCACTCCCATTCCTTGGCTCTTGTCCCCTTCCTCTCTCAGAATCAATGTGTATTATCTTTGGCCAGTCTTTTATAGCCATCTCCCTCTGGTTTCTTCTGCTGCTGCCATTTTCCACTTTTAATGACTCTTGTAATTGCTTTGGACCTACCTAGTATCCAGAATAATTTCCATATTTTAAGGTCAGCTGATTAGCAACTTTAATTTCATCTTCAATTTTAATTAACTTTGCCATGTAACAATATATTCATGTTCCAGGGATTAGGATGTGGCCACCTCTGGAGGGGTAAGAGGTGGGGAATTATTCTACTACCACACTTCCTATATTCTATTCCAAAGTCAGCTACATCCTTGATAGTAAAAGTGAAATGGAAGGTATAGAATATGGCTTATGCAATACCCATTTTAACCTCCAACCTAGAATTATATATCCTGAGTTCCTTTGCAGCTAGTTTTCCAGATGTGATGTAGATCTGAGAATCACATGCACTACAGGGACATTTGACCTCCAAAATGAGGGAACTAGGGAAAGAATTGACAGGCGTCCATTTTCCTGGTGTATGATTGGCAAAGGAATTCATGGGTTTGCATTTATCACTTCCGTGATTCAGCAGATTTCTGTAGTCAGAGAAGCATTTACCCAATGATAGCAGAGGCAGTGCCATGCTACGTTTACTGGTTTTCTGATTTGATAACTACAGTTTTCCTGGGCAGAGGCAGGGTGCTTCTGAGGGCTTGATGATTTCCTGGTAAGCTCCTACAGCACTTGCAGCCCATTTGTAAGCAGTGTGAAATATTGGGACACTGTCTTCCATCAATTCTAAATACATTCCCCCCCCCCTTTTAACTGGCAGTGTGTTTATATTTCTTCATAGTACATGAAATAATGATGTGTCTTATGACAAATCAGTGCTGTCAGATATGTGAAGTGTGATAAATTTCTTTCGTGGAAAACCATGTGGCAAGGTTTCTGCAACTCAATCCTATCTGATAAGAGTAGTCTTTGCTTCCTCTTAGGTCAACAGTTTATGGCATAATGAAAATGAGTATCTGACCTTTAAAACTCCACTCTACAACATGGATACACCCATAAATTCACTCTTTTCTCGTCTGATCTCTGTGCTCTGACCACGAAAGACAAAAATGGACTTTTATTCAGAAAAACCATACAGTGGCAAATAAATTGCTGCATAGAATGAATAGAGAGCCTCTAAAAAGGTAGGTTTATCATAATTGACTAATAGGCAATAAACCTTATCAGTCTGCGTTCCCTGAAGAATAAATAATTCTGATTATTAGACTTTCCCAAATTGCTATTATTATAAGCTATAATTTAGCACCCGCTAGACATGGCAGATTTCAAAATCCCATCGCCTTTTCTCAACTCCACATTTTTGTATCTGAAACATCAAGAGAGTTTTAAGGAAGCAGGCATAATGTTGGAAAAATAATTTATCTTTCACCTCAACTTTAATGTTAATTGATATATTCAGTCTATAAGTATTCAGATTCAGAATACGAAATATTATGATAGACAAGACACATTTGAAAAATTCAACCTTGTGCTATCAAAAAAAAAGCAGAATTGTAAGTATACTTGTGTGCTTTTTATTTTTTTTTAAAGGTTTAGTTATTTTTGAGAGAGAGAGTACAGATGTGTGTGCAAGTTGGGGAAGGGTGGAAAGAGAGGGAGAGAGAATCTCAAACAGGCTCCATGCTCAGTGCAGAGCCAGACATAGGGCTCTAGGTATTGATCCCATGACCCTGAGATTGTGACCTGAGCAGAAATCAAGAGTCCTGCCCTCAAAACCGAGCCATCCAGGCACCCGCATACTTGCGTGCTCTTAAAAGTCACACATTAAAAACAACTCGACAAACAACTTGTTAGTTAGTGTTTAACGGTTTATATTCTAGGCCTTCAAGAATTCTATTTTGATAGAAATAATTCTAAAATGTTTTCTGTGACTTCCTCTTATTTTAAATTGTATTATATTTCTTTTTTTAATGTTTATTTATTTTTGAGAGAGACAGAGACAGAGCGTGAGTAGGGGAGGGGCAGAGACAGGAGACAGAAGCAGGCTTTAGGCTTTGAGCTGTCAGCACAGAGCCTGAGGTGACTCGAACTCGTGAACCACGAAATCATGACCTGAGCAGAAGTTGGACATTCAACCAACTGAGCCACCCGCATGCCCCTATATTATATTCCTTATGATACATGATTATGCAATAATTGTCAAGCATTTTGACCAAGTGCAGATCTAGGTGGGAAGGGATGCATTACTGATTGGGCATATGGCCATGTTGGCTCTGAAGCTTTTCTTGGAAGAGAATTCTAGCTTTAGCATACTTGTTTTCATCTCTCTCTTTTCTGAAGGTGGAGTTTAAAATTCAGAGCTTCATGACTTCCTAAGTTGAACTCAAAAGCTGTATTTCCGTAAAAAGAATTTGTGCATGAAAGGCTGAAGCAGAAAATGATCATTGAGCAGAAAATTGCCTTATTAACTCTTCTCATCAGTGTCCTTTGACTTGTGTGCACAAGTTTCAATACTATTAACATCATGAATCAGAACGCCCTTGGCTTTCTGTTTTGTTGTTCTATTTGTATAGACTGTATTCTTCATTATTTCAAATACAGATGGCAATGCATTTCTGGAAGACTCAGTGAAAATGTACATGTTCTTTACCTCTATTGGATAATTTCTTAATTTTTGTTAAGTTTTACTGCAAAGAGCAACACAGACATAAGTAAATTTACAATTGCATCTTTATTCTAAGAATATTGAAAGTTCTCTAATGGATCTTTCATGTGATAGAATTTCATACTTAGAGGCTGAATACCACAGTTCATAGGTTGACTATATTAAATAACATTGACACTTCAGGTGGATAATAAGAAGTGTTTTTCTAAGCTCACACTTGCTTTCTTAAAAGTTTCTTGGTGTTCCATATGCAACAGAAAACTATTGGATTCTTACCATATGTCAGGCCTTGTATTAGAAAAGAGATGCAAAAAGAAACATCTAGGGAGCGACAAGGACAAATGACAACATTATCTCAAAAAAGTCTCTATTGAAAATTCACAGGAAGGAAAAAACCAATTAGAATAGGTTTTCATCTATCCATAGGTAGTTTGTCTTCTGTCGGTCACATGTGAGAGCACTTAACAAACACTGTTATCTAATTAATACATGTCCACTGTATAGTATTGAACCATAGCTTTAGATTAAATCAGAAGCAGGGAAAACAGGTAGCTATTAGATTTGATTTCATATCTGTAATTTCATAAAGAAATACTGTTTCAAAGCATTTAGAATACATGTCATCAATGGGGTGCCTGGGTAGCTGTCGGTTAAGCATCCTACTTTGGCTCAGGTCATGAGCTCACAGTTCATGAGTTTGAGTCCTGTATCATGCTCTGTGCTGGTGTTGCAGAGCCTGCTTGGGATTATCTTTCTCCCTCTCTGCCCCCTCCCCACTTGTGCACGCATGCTCTCTCTCTCTTTTAAAATAAATAAATAAATTTTAAAAAAGAATACATGTCATCAATAATAAATATTAAATTTACTTTTATAAAATGATAATTAATACCTGCATACCATCCTAAGGTATGGTTGTTTTTATTTAAACTATCACCTGTTTAATTGAATTTAAGTTTTTGAACCAGTAAAACCTACTCTGCAACGAGCCCCTGTGTACAAAAACCTTGATGCATTATTCTAATTATATTCTTTGGATACATTCCAAGAATGGTAAGAGATATCCAAAGGATATACAAATTTTAAAAGTGTTTCTATATATATGCTTAAAATCTTCACAATATTTTCATGTTACTATACACTTTTTTTTTTAAAGAGAGGAAGATTATAATCCATAAAGATGGATGTTCCCTGACATATGTCTATTTTTCTTCCATTGTTTGGGTTAACACTGTTGTTTGACCACTGTACTCACTTGTTTTATTGTTCATTTTCTCTTTGTGCTGTCCACTTATACTACAGACAATGAGTAAACTTTCCTTTTCTAATGCCCCAGCACATTGACTCTCTTGACCAGTATACTTTCAGTGACACACAATAATATCTTCAGTGGCTACAAGTACTGTGCCAGTGGCTATAACTCTCCCTTCTTGTTGCACATGGCTCTTGGGAGCTGATTAGAAGAATATCCTCAATCAATCCTAACTGATTTATGTGGTGACATGATATTAGGCACTTAACACCAGGATGTTAAACAGTAGAAAGTATCTACTATTGGGTACAGACAACAAATAAGGAATGCATTCCCAGTACTGAGATGTCTTAGTTCTTTCAAGCAAACTAGGCTATATATCATATGATTTCATGTAAGTTTTGTTGTTGTTGTTTGCCTTATAATTTTGATAAAGCCCCATTTGAGGTTCCAGTTGATCTTAGTATTAGCTTTGATAAGTGAATCAAATGAAATACAGCTGGACTGAGTCCATAAATAAGTCTGATTGCTCAAGAGTAGTAGAGAAACCATACATGCCAGGCATTGTGAGGTCAAGGAATTAAAATGGAAGAATATTAAAGGAAAACTTAAGACTCCAAGACTGGAAATGTTGATACATAATACACTGATTGACTACCATGTGGATTCTCATTATATTTTATTTGCTGGATCATTGAATAGTTTATCAGGAAAAGTCAACACATCAGAAATTAATATTATTCAAAAATTAATTCCTATTCAGGAATTTCTATTCCTATTAAAAATATTATTATTTCTAAAGAGATTTTTCTTACAGGTATTGTTAGGAAAAGTATCCTATTTCTAATAAGTTTCTAAGTTTTTGGAATCCCCCCACCCAGCATTGAATTCACAGTAGGGTGTGGGGGGCCAGGCAACAAAAATTAAAATTTCATTTGTAAATAAAAAGAATGGAAGACACTCAAAATTCATTGCTCCATAGGAATCCTGGATTCTTGTAGAGCAGTCATTATCTTCAGGAGGAATTCTCTTTTCTTTTTTCACTGTATTTCCTTACTGTCTTATGGGGAACACTTCTGTTCATTATGCTCCATGATATTTTTAAAATGAATGTTGGATATTATGCCCTTCCCAAGGGATCTCAGCCTGAAAGTCATTCTACTGGTCATGTAAACTTAGTGTCCCAGAGGTTATTTCAGGTCAGTTTTGGTAATAGCTTTGTTTTGGCTTGTGGTTTCCTTGGTAGTGAGATTCTCAAAGACTTAATAAAATTCTTTTTCTTATTATTATTAGTTTCAAATTTTTCCCATGTAACATTAACTATATTTAATGTTCTGTCCTTAGACATAGCTCTCAAATTTGCAGTAAAATGTCAACTGTTTAATTGAATATGTACAGGAAAAATAGAATTATGTCAGCAAGATGGCTGAACAAGATGTCCATCCATGCAGGAAATCGGCATAGGTGATCACAGCATACAGACTCCCAGTTATAAGAAAAATAAGTTCTGAGCATATAAAGTACAGCATGGAATATGTAGTTAACAATACTCTATTGTATGTTTGGAAGTTGCTAACAGAGTACATCCTCAAAATTCTCACCACACACACAAAAGATAACTATATGCAATGATAGATGTGCTAACCAACATTATTGTAATGATCATTTCACATTATCTGCTTTAAGACATCATCACATTGTACCCTGTAAACTTACACAATGTTGTATGTCAATTATAATGATCTCAATAAAGCTGGAGAAGAAAAGCAGAAGAACCCATTAGTCAACAGCTCTCTATTAAACCTTCACTGAATGATTTCTCTTAAAATATATTTTATATATATTATATATACATGCATATAAAATATATGTATGTATATAGGTATGTTTATGTATGTATATGGAAGATAAAACCTGTTAGAACATGTTTTCATTTGTCCATTATTAGTTTCTATTAATGTGGATAATTGTTGCTGCCCCATATTTTATTTTGTTTGCATGGATGCAAAGAAGCAATTTAAAATGGGAGAAATGTTGCAAAAAGCATGTAAGACTGATCTCTGGCCCAATAATGGCGTATAATAAGAGAAAAATACACGCAATTCAAGTTTAAATTTACCCAAGGACATGATGCAAAGCAACATAAATTATTTAGTAAATACAAATAACTCTATACATTACTACATTTGTGTATAATATAATAAAGAATAATGTGCAAAGTTATTTAAGTTGGCTGGTGGTGCTTTTTGTAGTGGATACAAACAGATAGAAACTCTCTATCACTTACCAATTTTGTGCCCTTGTGCCAATTGTTTCAACATTTTGTGTCTCTTCCCATCTTTGAAAATGGCCTGCCACCCATTTACAATAGTATCAAAAAAAAAAAGTGCTGGTGCTTTACATGCCCAGCTTTTCTTTGAAGTCAAAATATCCTCCAGATGTATGTAAATGTTCATAAATTGATACTTTCAGGACATGCCTTGTAAGGGATTCCTGACCTTTACTAAAACAAAATACCAGATTTAAATTTATGTAGAGAAGTGCTACAGCAAATGTGTCTTTTATAAAAAAGGGAAAACTGGCTGTCAGCAAGGATTTTCATCAGGCGAGACCTCTCTTAACAGATTGCTAGTGCTCTCCAAACTCTCTAAATCCCGGGATATTCTGCTCACTTCCTAAATTTCTAGCTTGTAAGGTATGGCAGGTGAAGAAATAAAAAAAAAAAAAAAAAAACGGGATCCATGTATTTTGCTTTTCTTTAGAACAGTTAAAACAGAATTAAGTTTTTTTTTAAGCCTATCTTTAAAATCAAGGTAAAGAGAGAATGACTTTTTTAAAAAGACGAATCTATTTACAGTGTATAAGATGGGACCTTATAATTGTGGGAATTCAAATGTCACATCTCCATTAGGGAGTAGAAGATGATTTGATAAATGTAAATATTGTGAAATGATTTTCATAATCAAGTTAACACATTCATCACCTGCATTGTTTGGGTGAGAATTTTCTTTTAAATTTTATTTATTTTTGAGAGACAGAGAGAGACAAAGCATTAATGGGGGAGGAGCAGAGAGAGAGGGAGACACAGAATCTGAAGCAGGCTCCAGGCTCCGAGCTGTCAGCACAGAGCCTGATGGGGGGTTCAAACCCACGAACTGCGAGATCATGACCTGCGCCGAAGTCGAATACTTAACTGACTGAACCACCTAGGTGCCCCTGGGTGAGAATGTTTAAGGTCGACTTTCTTAGCAATTTCAAGTATACAATACAAGATTATATTAACTATAGTCATGACAGTGTATATTAGATCCTCATAATTCATCTTACAACTGAAAATCTGTGCCCTTTGATCAGTTTCCCCATTTCCCCAGTGCATGACAACCACCATTTTGCTATTTCTATGATGTTCTTCTCTTTTTTATGGTTCCACATATGAGTGATATCATACAGTGTTTGTTTTTTTCTTTTTTCACATAACCTTATATTCTCCACGTCCATCTATATTTGTGTAAATGACAGGAATTCCTTCTTTTTATGGCTGAATAATATTCTGCTATGTATGTGTATATACATTTTTAAAATCTGTAATTTGTTAATGGGCATTTAGGTTGTTTTGTAAATAACCTAATGCTGCAATAAATATGGTAGTACAGACATCCTTAGGGTCATGATTTCATTAACTTTAGATATATTCCCAGAAGTGAGATTGCTGGATCATATGATAGTTCTATTTTTAACTTTTTGTTTCCATACTGTTTTTCATTATGGTTGTACCAATTTACATTCCTACCAAAGAGGTACAAGGGTCTCCTTTTCTCCACAGCCTTGTCAGTACTTGTTTCTTGCGGTTTTGATTTTAGCCACTCTAACTGCTGTGAGGTGACGTCGCATTGTGGTTTTGATTAGCATTTCCCTGACCATTAGTGATGTTAAGCAACTTTTCATGAGCCTGTTGGCCGTTTGTTTTCTTTGGAAAAACGGCTGTTCAGATATTCAGATCCATTGCCCATTTTTAGTTGAGTTATTTGTGTTTTTGTTTGTTTTTTGCTCTTGAGTCATAAGAATTCCTTATATATTTTGTATATTAATCCCTTATTGGTTATATGGGATATTTTCTCCCATTCTGTAGGTTTTCTCTTTTATTTTGTTGACTGTTTCTTTTGCTGTACAGAAACTTTTCATTTGATGTAGTCCTACTTGTTAATTTTCCTTTGTTGCTGGTGCTTTGGTGTCTTATGCAAAAAATCATTGCCAAGAATAAAATAAGGATATTTTTCCCTATGGTTTCTTCTAGGACATTTACAGTTTCAGATTTTATGCTCTTCTTTGGTTTGGATCAGAGAGGTCTGGGTTTTATATCCTGGTGCTATATTGAATATCTCTGTGAACATGAGCAGATTTATAAAATTCTCATTCCTCAGTTATAAACTTCTTGCTTATCAGGTTCCTTATCTAGTTAAAATTAAAAGTGCTACTAGAGGTGAAATATTTTATATAATAAACACTCCAAAATGTTGTTACTATACTTTTCATGGTAAGTTTTCAAAATGTTCTTAGTATTATTATCATTTTGATTTTAAATTCTCATTTTTATCTAAATGTATATATTCAGCCACATTCTTTGGCAAAGTCTATTGTTACAGTCACAGCTCTTATTTTATCAAAGATTAGCATAGTTTTTAATCAGTTTTATTGATATATAATTTACATACAATAAATACATCCATTTTAAGTTTCATTTTCCTGAGTTTTGAGAAATGTATGTACCTGTGGAATTGCCACTGCAATTAAAGTGTAGAACATTTTCACAATACCAAGAAATCCTCTTCCTAGTCACCCACCCAGCCATAGAAAACCTTTGATTTGCTGTCTTAAGAGATTAATTTTGGCTTTATATGGGATTCATACATTCTATCTTCTGTTGTGACTAAGGTACTGTCTCTCAGCATAATGTATTTGAAGGTAGCAGTGGTCCATTCCTTCTCATTGCTGAATAGTACTCTGTTGTTTGAAAATACCATGGTTTTTTGGGGCTCCTGGGTGGCTCAGTCGGTTAAGCATCCGACTTCGGCTCAGGTCACGATCTCACGGTCAGTGAGTTTGAGCCCCGCGACGGGCTCTGGGCTGATGGCTCAGAGCCTGGAGCCTGCTTCCGATTCTGTGTCTCCGTCTCTCTCTGCCCCTGCCCCGTTCATGCTCTGTCTCTCTCTGTCTCAAAAATAAATAAATGTTAAAAAAAAAAAAAGAAAATACCATGGTTTTTAAACTAATTAATTAATTATGTATTATTTTTAAAGCTTATTTATTTTTTGAGAGAAAGAGAGAGGAGGAGCAGAGAGACAGGGGGACAGAGGACCCAAAGGAGGGTCTGTGCAGACAGCAGAGAGCCCGATGTGGGGATTGAACTCATGAACCATGAGATCATGACCTGAGCTGAAGTCGGCCACTACTGACTGAGCCACCCAAAGTGCCTCAATTTAATTCATTTATTAAAATTCAAGCTCAGGGCGCCTGGGTGGCTCAGTCGGTTAAGCTTCCGACTTCGGCTCAGGTCATGATCTCACAGTTCCTGAGTTCAAGACCCACATTGGGCTTTGTGCTGACAGCTCAGAGCCTGGAGCCTGCTTCGGATTCTGTGTCTCCTTCTATCTTTGCCCCTCCCCCACTTGTGCTCTGTCTCTCTGTCTCTCAAAAATAAATAAATGTAAATTTTTTAAATTCAATTTTGTTGACGTACAGTGTAGTATTGGGTTCAGGAATAGAATCCAGTGATTCATCACTTACATACAACACCCAGTGCTCATCCCAACAGGTGCCCTCCTTAATGCTCATCACCCATTTAGCTCATCCCCCCACCAATCTCCCCTCTAGCAACCCCCAGTTTGTTCTGTGCATTTAAGAGTCTCTTAGGAAAATACCATGATTTTGAAAAATCTTTTCACCTGTGGATGAAAATTTAGGTTGTTCCAGTTTTGGCTATCGGAAGTTAAGCTGCTATCAACACTTGTATAAATATCACTGTGTGAAACATATTTTTGTTTCTGTTAGGAAAAATACTGAGAACTGGTATTGATATACTATTTTTCAAAATCATTATGCCATTTTAAATTTATAGCAGCAGTGTATGAGAGTTCCAGTTGTTTCACATATTGCCAACCTGTGATATAGTTAGCTGTTTCAATATTAGACATTCTGATAGGTTTCTAACAACATTTCATTTGGGTTTTAATTTATTCTTCTGTGAAAACTAATGATGCTGATAATCTTTTCACGTGCTTGTTAGTCATTTGTATACCATATTTTGCAAGGTGACTATTCAAATATTTTGCTTATTTTTATTGGCTTTTTTTTTTGAGGGGGGCTTCTTATTGCATTGTAAGAGTTTATCTTTAAATGCTTTCACTGCAATTAAAATGTAATTTGCTCTGCAAATAAAGAACTCAAAACTGCTGGTTGTCTGATATAACAATGGATTCAATATAACAAAACAAATTAATGTTAAGTGTTATTATGAATATATTTTAAATTCAGGGTAGATTTTAGGTAGGCTTGATATCAGAGATGATCTGGTAGTCACTCTAATCAGCTTGTGTATTAGACATTTCTGACCCTGAATAAATTCCATAGATTCAGCTGCATTTTGAATTAGCTGGTAAGTCCAACACAACATCATCAAAAATGTAAATGGTGCCTCTTAAAGTCTTTTGCCAGTCATTAGCTTTTTGGATTTGAAAGCACGGTACATTTGTCATGCAGATGCTGAAGTAATTCACACAATATAAAGAAAAATGAGTATTCAAGCACTAGGGAGCTGTTTATTTACAGTAAGATATAAATATTGCACAGAACTTTTTTCATTTTTTTTTCGTATTTTTATAATCTGAAGCATATAATAGGTTGTATACAATATTTGTATACCTTATCAGAGGTTAATACTTTTTTTTCCTTTTTCTTTTTAGAAAATTGATTATAGTCTCTAATCCCAGTGGATGTTAGGCCTTATTTATCCTTGACAAGCTTATTGCTTAGAGCTCCCTAAGGTATGTTAAACACAAGAGGCAATACCAGCTTTTAATTATATTTCTACCATTGAGGTACTTTAATTTATTGCTTTAGAATTCCACCTGGTTAAAATTCTGTAAATCAGTTTCTCTAGAAACTGGTAATTTGAAACTGTCATTCCCCCTTTAGGGTGGCAAACAATTTATATGCTATTCAAGCAAATCAAAAGCCTATAAGAATTATATTTTACCTGAGCATTGAAATTTGACTTGTTTGATGTTTTCTTTATGTTAACATTGCTTGGCAGTTGATGTAATATACATTTTCATTCACTTATTTATTTTTTCAACAAACATACAGGGAACATCATTATATATCAGGTACTACTGTAAGTGTTGAGAATACAAATATATCAACTCAGATCAGCCTTTGCCTAAAATGGCTCACTATCTACTGGGAGAAAAACAAAAACAAACAAACAAACAAAAAAAAAACAATTGTCCATGGGCTCTTATAGCTTTTAAGTAGTCTATTTATACTACAATAAATGATTTTGGGAGTTAGTATACTTATATGGATTTATACAGACCCTGCTAACAGATTTTTCCAGAGGAGCAGCTTACTGAACTTGCTTATCCTGGGTATTGTAAACTTGATTGCATTATTCAGGTAAGACCTTTCAAGTTCATAAATATATCTAATACAGAAAATGGGGAAGATTGATATATTTAAGTTGGAATTTTACATACCCTAAAAACAAAATTAGTTGAAAATGCTTACTGAATAATATAAATGAAATATTTTTTTTCTTTACAGTTTAGTATAAATATATTTAGCAACTGTAAGGGCTGTAATGGATTTTTAATGATTCACTCAGTCTTCATATCTAAGTTACTTGTATAAGCACTTAGTATAGTTGAAAGGATAAAATAAGTTCTTCCTTAGTAGATTCTGTGAATCTTCTTTATTATCATATTTATTTATTTATAACATGATAGAGTGGTGTGCAATGCTCCTTTCTAGTTTTAGAGGTTTTATCGTAAGTCTCTGCTTATGCACCTGCCTAGAAATTCTTCTTCAATACAGAAGTCATTTTTCTAATCATGAATTCCCTCATGTACAGTTACATTATATGCAAATTGATTTCTGTATGTATTTTGAGAAAGGTAAATTATTTATGTTCCAGCATATTTGAAACAGAAATTGTTGCTATTGTGAATACATTTTAACTCTTGTTATTGTAATAAGGTCAGAAATAGATACATTTAAAAAGTTAAAGATGAAGCTAAAAAGTATAGACAATAAAAACAGTTAAATTGTGTAGAAATATGTGCCATTGTTGCTAAGTAGAGGAAGCAGCAACTTAGAGAAAATAATCCCGAGCCTTGGGCTTGAATTGTTGCCTCATATCAGCAAGGGCAAACAGAGTGTGCTTAAAATGAACGAGTTGATCTGTGCTGGGATTAAAAATTTCTGTGGATGCAGTTAAATTCTCTATCTAACCTGGTGGACTCTGAGAATTGCTTAATCAGATTTGCTGAGTAGTTTAAATAAAGGATGGTCGATATTTTCTCATAGTTCTTGCATTTGAATTTTCTGTGGACCAGAAGTTAGATCATGTAGGTAGCTATCAGCAATTCTAAGAGTCAGATGGTGGATTTAAATTTTTCTTTTTCATGATGATCCCCAAAGGCAGACAAGCTAATCACAATATATCTGAGATGTTTCCAAGTAATGTATCTTGTTTTGGAATTTTGTCAGAATAAATAAGAGTGCGTTCAACTAGGTTTAATTCCGTTTATGAAATTAATCTTTGGCAAAAAAAAGAAGTGCTTCTAAAAGGATTGCTCAGCTTTGTTATTAAGATTAGAATGTCTTTTGCTGACAGTTTTTACCCCAATAAGGTCAAAAGCATAGCACAATTTTGCTTAAGATGTACATATTTATTGGTTTAAGGTGACATGATAGACCCATCAACATACTTTCAAATTCAGGATAGAGGTGGGATCGTTAATTGGTTACCACCAATATTGTTTTTTAATAAATTTATACTACTTAAGATTTACCCCTTCCTTTTGGAATTCAGTCCTACCATTTCTTGTATAAAAAAAAGTCCTATGAGATAGAAATATAATTAATGGTGTAAGATAAGCATGTTTGCAGTAAAAGCCCCATATTACCACAGAAATATTTTCAAAACCAACTCATATTTATGGACATTGCATACTGAAAATCTTAATTATAAAAACCCTGATTTATATGACACTATTTTTAGCAAATTCAAGATTCTGGTAAGGCTAATTCCTTACAACAGTATACATTAAATTTGTGCTATTCTGCATTGTCTTGTGTTTCTTTTGGTTTGCATGTTGTTTTAATTTTTTTCATATTATACTATTCCTTTCCTGTTTATATTTTATCTTAAACTTATTCCTTTTCTGTTTCCCCGACTGAGTCCATAAGTCATATATTTTCCCTTAGGTGCTGTTTATTTCACTGATTTTCAAGTGAGTCATTACATCTTGGCAAGAGTATATGACTTTGCTCTGCTAGCTTTTACCAAGAAAGCTAGAATTCTTTGGACTTCTGTGGTCTCAGATGTTTAATATCTAGAAGTGAGAGTATGAAACTCTGCAATATAATGGATTGTATCTATTTCTATGTTATTTTTTTTAATTATGGCATACATGCATAATGGGTAAAGGTGGAATTTCACTGTTTTTGAAGCTTTGGTGAAGATCTTAAAGCAGTTTCATTAAGCTCCCTATTCATTAAGTCTCTTAGGAGACGCCCTCCTAAGTATCCAGGCTATAAACTCATTATCAAGGAATATATATTTGCCTGGGTTAGTGAAAGAGGGGAGTTTGAAATGGGAATTTTGGATGACACTAAACATTTTGGGACACAGATAAGTTGTCACTGCTGTAGATAATTGCATTGGATGATTTTTATATGGGGTGTGATGTTGGGTGTTATAGATGCCTAGGTATGTATATGGTATATCTTTGAGTGAAGACGGGAGTTTCTTAGGGGCTAAGCCTGCTCCCATTCAACTATTGATACTGACAACAGATTGTATTCTTTGGGTTGAAGGCTGCTTTGTCCCTGATGCTTATGTTTGTTCCTCTGGAGTCAGTCCCATGAATCAGAGCCCTAACAATTTATTATCTGACCATGTTCCACTTAATAGTTTCTCCTCTTGATAATTGGTTGAATTTTATTTATGATAGGTACAAAAACAAAACAAAACAAAACAAAAAACCCTTTGTTCATTGTGCATTCTCATCAGCGTTAACTTTATAATTAACTTCATGTTTGGAGTTCATTTAGTTTCATAGTCTATTTGGAACTCTAAAGAATTCATCTTGCTCAAATAAATAGGCCTTATAGTCTCTTCAAGCTTATATTTCTTCATATGAGTTTCAAGAATCTACTCTGAAATTGTAAGATTAAAAATTGGGTTTTATTTGCCTTATTTATTTATTCATTTATCTAACATCGACATTGAGCGCTTACTATGTTCTAAGCATTGTTTTTGGTCCTGGAGATAGAGAAATAAATTAGACAAAGAAAACCTTTACTCTCTTAAAACCTCTATTCATGGGGTGAGATGGAAGCAAACAAACAAATAAGTTTGAAAGAAAAGAAAATATGAAAGACTAATAAGTGTGATACAGGTGAGTAAAGTAGGATAGTATCATAGTTTGCCTTGGTGGCCAGGCCAGGCCAGCCTTGGTGGCTTAAGGCTTAAGCCAACCTCAGGAAGTAACCTATGTGCTGAAATTTGAAGGAATTTTATATCATTAATCAATACAAGGACATAAACTATATCCTATTCTGAATGAGGAAATAAGTGGAAATGAAAGATAAAAGAAAGATAAGATATACCCTAATATTTTAGCAATATTCCTCTTACTTTATTGTATTAAAAATATTGATTTCTTTTAATAATCCAGAGGTTAGAGGTCATTTATTTGGCTTGGAGTAGGGCTCAATTATATGAATTTGTATCAAGTTGCTGAATGGTCCTTGGAATGTACTTTGAGGAACTCCCTGTTATAACCCACTGAGACAGGATAGACTCCCATCTAAAATTTGGTTTAGATGTCAAGACTGATGATGCTACAGATACACCAAAAATATATAATCACTACTCTTGTCCATTTCTTCTTATGTTCCCTGGACATGGATCCTATATTTTTTTTTCCTTTCCATACAGTCACACCCTGCTTCTCATTTACGTTTACGATCTGGAACAAAGTACTCTATTTTTAACATTGACATGCATCTTAAAGTCATTTTGACCAAATCTATTATATGTTCAGAACGTGAAGAAAATAGGTAAATCAAAAAACATGTGGATTAAGGCAAAACTCTGAAGTTATGTGCCATGCTTATCCATCCTTTTCTTATGTTTAGCATTTTATTTCTGCTCTTTGGCAACAGTACATTTTGGATTTTGTATGATTTCTTGTATGTTAGCATCTGGCTTAAGCATTTCATCCCAATTCTACCTTTCTTACAAGCATTTTGTTCTTATAATTGCAGTAGATGTTTCCCTTCATTATAATCCTTACTACTTCTATCTATAATAATATAAAGTATCACAATTTTCCCAGGAAATGGGTAGAAGCTAAATTTTACTGCTCTGAATTTTTATTTGAGGAAACAGAGGTAGCATATTAGAAACTTTCAACAACAGAAACAAACTTGGTAAGAATTCTGGAACTTACTTGCACATAATTTGTGTTAAATTGCATTTGTGGACTTAGTGGGTAAATGCATCAATCAATATTTCCACCAGGCTAAACCAAATTTTACTTATTAAAAATATTGGCATTGTCAGGGCACCTGGGTGTATCAGTTGGGTAAACATCCAACTTTGGCTCAGGTCACGATCTCATGGTTCATGAGTTTGAGCCCTACGTCAGGATGTGTGCTGACAGCTCAGAGCGGGGAGCCTGCTTCAGATTCTGTGTCTCCCTATCTCTCTGCCCCTCCCCTGCTCGCACTTTGTCTCTCTCTCTCCCCAAAATAAATAAACATTAAAAAAATTTTTAAAAGTACATTGGCATTGTCAGTAAGGCTGAAGGATATTTCAGAATTCAAAGCACAACATGCGTATTACTTCTGTGTGGTAGATCATCAGGATAGGGCTCAAAGAGTTTAGGCTGTTTCTAATATTCAAAGAATATTGGTAGGCATGATAATAGAACCTCCATCTTGAAGCTGTGAACCTACTGTGATACGTGATAACGGTAAGATAGCTACTTATGACCCCTGTGTAAGGGAAATTATTTTTTTAAGTATTTTAAATATACATTTTCAAGTTAATAGGCTATTAAAATATCCCTGTGAGGGTTTTCTTACTGTCATCATTTTACAGCAGAAAATGGAGACTAGAAAGTTTAAATAACTTACTGTCTCTGTCAGGTCAGGCAAAGCTATGTTATAATAATAAGTAACCCTAAAATTCAAGTACCTTAACACAATACATGTTTATTATCTTGCTTATTAAAAAAAAAATTCTGCAGGTTCTGGTGAGTCTGCAGGGCAATTTCCCATGATATGGCAATCCAATTAGTCAGCCTAAGGGAGATGCCAAAGACCGTAGCTTCCTAAATATATGGTCTCCTGAAGAGTTGAACAGTGATTCTTAAATGCCCTCACATAGAAGGAGTACACATTTCATTAGCCAAACACAGACTCATATTTATTCTTATGCTCAAGGGGACAAGAAGCACAACCTTCTATTGCCTAGAAGAAGAGAGACACTAGTCATTGGAGAGTAGCAACATCGGCCATGCTCACCTGAAGTTATCTAGCTAGTAAGTAGAAGAACAAGTGTTTCTTCAATCCAGACCTATCTCCAGATTTTTTGCTTTTAATCATTGGGCTATCTGTCATTCTTTACTGTAACCTAGTGAACTAATGGAAACTCAGAACAAGAAAATTTCGAAGAGAGGAAACTAAGAAACTGATTTCTTTGTGAAGACAGATTACTAAAGGATTTGTAGGATAACTTGAGATTCTGGAGGCTTAAGCATGTTGTGCATGTTACTTAAATCTCCACCGTAGCCTTTCGTGGCACCTGCAGAAGAAAAGAAAACTGTGAAAAATTTGGAAAAAACATATACTGAAAGAATTAACGTTCTCTTCTAGGTTTTGACTTTGATTGACAAGACTTGACTACCTAGGCAACAAATGTTTTAGGGTGGGACAACATACTCATACTAAATATGATGTTTAAAATGCATTCTGCATCTCAGATGAAAACCTCTGACTATTGGATTCAGATAAACAATCTGTTTGGATACTTGGCATTCTGTCAGATTGAAAAGGGATTCTCCTGAGATGTCTATCAACAGAAGAGGACTTCTCTGTTAGGATAAAAAAAAAAGTTAATTAATGATTGATTGACCTGCTGAAATGCTAACAGAGATCTACAGCTCAGCCACAATGCGTGGTCACTTGAGAATTCTCATTCTACTTTGCTATAAAATGGATTCATTAGTATTCTAACTGCTTAGTTTATTGTCACTGTAGCTAATTCTGCAGTTACAGTTTTACTGTTACTGAGCAATGATGTTTAATGATATTTTTATTTTGAAAATAAAGAGCCTTATATTCTCACATGGTACATTGTGCCAGAGTATAGCTGCTAGACAGATAAAGGTCAAATTAGGCAACTAGTCAAGGGTCTAACTAGATTGATTTGAATTTACATATTTATTTTCAATGCCTAACCACATACAGGTCCAAAATGTTCTTTTAAAAAAATTTTTTTTTGGTAATGTTTATTTATTTTTAAGAGAGAGAAAGAGAGACAGAGATAGAGACAGAGTGTGAGTGGGGGAGGGCCAGAGAGAGAGGAGACACAGAATCCGAAGCAGGCTCCAGGCTCCAAGGTATCAGCACAGAGCCCCATGCGGGGCTCAAACCCACAAACTGTGAGATTCTGACCTGAGCTTAAGTGGGACGCTTAACTAACTGAGCCACCCAGGTACCCCAGGTCCAAAATGATCTTAATTATTTCACCAGAATTTGTTGTCAAATATTCATTTTTGTATTATTTGACAGCTGAATTGCTCAAATACAAAAACTTAGAAACCTATTAGAAAACTAACCATAATTATAGCTATTTAAATTTTGTGGTCATATGAATAAGATTGGAACAAAAATAGCTGTCAAGTTAGCTTGTTGATTACAGGGCTGTAAGTAATTTTTTAAAAGCCGATAATACTTATCATTTCATATAACAATAAGATGGCCAAGAAATATTTAGAAATATATAGAATATATATATATATATACATATATATATTTCTGCACATTTTATTTTTTATTATTTATTTATTTATTTATTTATTTATTATTTTTTTAATGTTTATTTTTGAAAGAGAGAGACAGAGCATGAGTTGGGGGAGAGAGAGACACAGAACTCGAAGCAGGCTCCAGGCTCTGAGTTGCCAGCACAGAGCCCAACATGGGGCTTCAACTCACAAACCGTGAGATCATGACCTGAGCGGAAATCAGAGGCTTAACCTAGTGTGTGCCCAGTGTTGACACTTCAAGAAACAAGTTATCACTACTCATGAAATATAGCATTGGAAATGACCATCTTAGAAGAAACTTACCTTCAGTGTCAGCAGATATATTACCTACTAATTTACCAAAATTCCCATGAAGAAGCATTAAATAATGTTTGATGTCTTTTAGAAAAAGCCATACACCTGTCATGTTATGATTTCTGGGATTAGTCACACAGATTAATTTTTCAATTAACGCCTTTTTTACTATGAGATTTATTTTTCCATAAAAAATATAGACACATTGGTTTCTTAAAATTCATGAAACTCCCAAAGCAAGGCAGATATTTTAGCTTATTGCTATCATATGCAAAAAAAGAAAATATAAGAATGCAGTAGAATTTTGAAGATTCTGATTAAATTTTAAGATTACTAGAAAAAGCTTAGATTTGCCAAGTTTCTTCATAGGCATATGCCTGTCATGCTTATAACACAAGTTCTGCATTGTATCTTCTGGTAGATACTCTGATGGGACCAAAAAGGAGTGTTTCCTAGTTGATAAAAGAATAGACTAAAAGAAATATTTTTTAAATGCATGAATGTAAAAAGTATACATGTATACACACATAAAATTGATATTTTAAATTTGAAAACATGGGCTGATGAGTCCTTAAAGCACATTCTGTTTTCTACATCATTTTTTAGGCGAGCCTTCCTTGATAGAGTCTAAAAAATATGATACATGATAATAGTTTGTGAAGAAGTATTTGACCTATTTTTGAAATCTATTTGATTATAGATTGAAGTCATTGAATTTACACTTGGTTCTCTTTATGAAAACCAGGAAAATGTCACAGTTGGAAAACATGCATTGATTTTCAGAAAAATAACCACAGAGAATTTAATATTTGAAAAGATTTTACCTTAAATGTGTTTGTGCCTTTACTCCATCTTTTCTTTTATGAGCTTAAGAAACAGTCTATCATAGAAAAAGTATAGACCAAGATTCATTACTCAAGCAATCTCTATAACACGAGTGGTAGAGTATGATACAATATGAAACAAAAAAGATGTAGAAAAAAATTGAGTATGCATCAGAAGAATAATACTGTATCCCTTGGTTATCATACATTCTGCCTCTTTGGTGTCCAGTAAGTGACTTTCTGCATTAACCCTCAGTGTCCTGATATAAAATGGATATACAACCTCTCAATTGTGTTGCAAGGAGTAAGGACATAATATATGAAAAAGCTCTTTCAATATTGAAAATTGTGACACAAATTGCTCTTCAAGAGAACGACTCCACTGGAATTACATGAATTTAAAACTACCTTCTCATTACTGTACATTCACCTGATTTCCATGTTGACCAGCAATACCGTTCTACTTTCTTTTGCAACCACTTCTCTGCTTTGAACAAATTTTCTCTCATTTCCTCACCACTATTTTTTAAGCGGTTATTTATAGTCTTTCTTTACTTCTGTACCTGAAGGCATCCTAAGGAAACAGATTAAGATTATCAAACAGTGAGAGATTTACAGTAAACTGTTTCATGTTTTCTGTCCCTTTTAAATAAGGTTTTTTCCTTCTTCTTAAATTTATTTATTATTTTTTTTAACTTTTGCTCCATGATCTTTTTTGTCTTTAAGAATTAGAATCAAACAAATAAAGTGACAGGCTTTGTGCTGACAACTCAGAGCCTGGAGCCTACTTCAGATTCTGCCTCCCTCTCTCTCTCTGTCTCTGACCCCCTCCCCCCCCGACCCCCACTCTCTCTTTCTCATTTTAAAATAAATAAACAGTTTTAAAAAATTTTAAAGATGGGGAGGGGGTGCTTCTGGGTGGCTCAGTGGGTTAAGCATCAGACTTCAGCTCAGGTCATGATCTCACAGTTCATGGGTTCGAGCCCTGCATTGGGCTTTGTGCTGACAGCTCAGAGCTGGGAGCCTGCTTCAGATTCTGTCTCCCTCTCTTTCTGCCCCTCCTCTGCTTGCTCTCACTCTTTCTCTATCTCTCAAAAATAAACATTAAAAAATTAAAAAAAATAAAAATAACATTAGAATCAGAGAAAATATACTAAAGCAGACACTTTATCTACAACTACCACTGTATCTATTACCGCCACTATTTCTACACTTGTTTCTTCTGCTGATATTACACCTGGCTAGTATATTCTAGGCACTGATCCCAGAATTGTATATTTGTTGTCTCATAGGATCATCATGACATACTCATATGAAGGTTCATTTAATATCTGTAACTTGTGGGGTGCCTGGGTATCTCAGTCAATTAGGTGTCCAACGTTGGCTAAAGTCACGATCTCACGGTACATGAGTTCGAGCCCTATGTCCAGGTTTGTGCTAACAGCACCAGAGCATCCTTTGGATCCTATCTCCCTTTCTCTCTGTTCCTCCCCTGCTTGCTATCACCCTCAAAAATAAATAAACATTGAATTTTTTTTAGTCTACAATTTGCAGTCCAGAAAACCGTGGCCCAAATAAATTACCTAATTCAAAGTGGCTATACACACACCCACTGAGGTGAAATAGCATTTGGGGCACAAGTCAGGGGCAGGAAATGAAGGAACTCAAGACAGTCTGAGCCTGACCTATACTATGTGCACCCTGGGCAAGTATTCCAATGACATTAACCATTCAAAACTATCCTCTAGGAGAAGATAAAAAGTGAGTGTCATAAAGCATATAACACATGGGGTCCCAGAAAAATAATCATCAGGTGATCCTATCTGCAGTAAGAGAACAGTCAAGTGGAAACTGCTGTGCTAGACATGAGGACTTTTTCAATAAGTATAAAAAATCTTCAGGGAAATTAAAAGGATAGCATAATGCTTCTTCTCTCATTCAGTCATCACCTAGACATATTTAAAAATTCTCTTGTTCTTCATTTCCTTATCTATAAGATGGGAATGATGATAGTATCTAACTAGGTCTATTATGAGAACTGAGAACTGAATTTGACAATCCACATAGCACATCTCACAGAACCTTATCCATAATAACTTCTACACACGAATGTTATAACTATAGTATTTAGTGGTAGTGACCAAAACCCTATAAGTCTTCTGTTTTAGAAAATATTTTTTTTTCCTGTTATGGGATGAAAGGTCATGGAAATAAAAGGTTCAGCATAGGGAATATTGTCAATAATACTGTAATGCCGCATACTGACAGATGGTAAACTTGTGATTGTAGACAACATATAGAGTTGTTGAATCGCTGTGTGCTATACCTGAAGCTAATGTCTTTGTCAGCTAAAAAACAAACCAAAAAAAAGGTACAAAGGTCCAGTTATAAAATAAGTCACAGGGATATAATCTACAGTGTAGGGAATATAGTTAATTAATAGTATTGTATAGTGATAGAGGATAACTAGACCTATAGAGGTGATTATTTCATAAAGTAGAAAATATTGAATCACTATGTTTTACATATGAAACTAATATAATAGTTTTTGTTAATTATAATTCAATAAAACTAAGTTAAAAAAAGAAATTTTTCCCTAATTCAAAAGATTCATAGGCTTCAAATCACTTAAAATTACATAGGCCAAAATCACTGTCCATTTAGTTTTTTAAGATAGTCAAGGGAAGATAAATCCAGTTCTCTCCCAAAATACCATTCCTACAAACAGAGAGAAAATCAACTGAGAACATGGGTCTTGTGGCTCCTCTTAGGATCAGTGAAGCAGGACTGAGATGGATTTTACCATCTGAAGTCTTTCTTTAGATGAAATTCCACATTTGATTCTTTTATGTGTGCTCAAGTGAATAGTCACAATTTATAAATGTCCTGTGGTGGTAATATGCCACCAGTTCTTCTCTCTGCAATAAAATTCAGCCAATTAACTAGCTTTAGGTGGGAAAACATAGGACAATCTACTCAGCAGGAGCAGTACCTACTACCTGTATAGTTAATAATGCATTCCTCCCTTAGCCCCCACACAGCTTTTGAACTATTCCATTTTTACTGATCATCTGCATCCAGAAGTCTAACTTTAAAAATAAATACCCAAATGTTGTGTGTGTGTGTGTGTCTTTTTTTTCTGAAACAATGATCTTCCCCTGTTTAAAAACATTACAAGAGACTTTTCCTTGGAGAATTTGAAATCCACTGATGTGTGTCTCAAACCTGAAAATGAGCCTGCAAAAAATTACCGTCTTAACCTCCTCAGGCTAAACTTGCTACGCTGTGGTAAGTCAGTGGCAAAAACAAATATTACTTTCCAGTTTTTATGCAACTCTAAACATAATTCTAGAGAATTGGATTAATCAGAAATTAACCTTGAATACCAAGCAAAAACAAAAATAATTATTTGTAACTGATACATCAGTGTTAACGTTGTATATCCATAGCAAATACTAATGTGCGCATAGAAAAAAAAACACATACATGAAAGAAAATATTCTGTCAGTTGCCTTTTAGTTTTGTGGATTGTTTCCTTTGCTGTGCAGAAGCTTTTATCGTGATGAAGTCCACATAGTTCATTTTTACTTATGTTTCCCTAGCCTCCAGAGACATACCTAGTAAGAAGTTGTTGTGGCCAATGTCAAAGAGGTTGTTGCCTGTTTTCTCCTCTAGGATTTTGATGGTTTTCTGTCTTACATTTAGGTATTTAATCCACTTTGAGTTTAAGAAGTGTGGTGTAAGAAAGTGGTCCAGGTTCATTCTTCTGCATGTTGCCGTCCAGTTTTCCCAGCACCACTTGCTGAAGAGACTGTCTTTTTTCCATTGGAAATTCTTTCCTGCTTTGTCAAAGATTAGTGGGCCATATATTTATGGGTCCCATTCCGGGTACTTTGTCTTATTCCATTAATCTATGGGTCTGTTTTTGTGCCAGTACCATACTGTTTTGATGATAACAGCTTTGTAATACAGCTTGAGGTCCGGAATTTTGATGCCTTCGGCTTTGGTTTTCTTTTTCAACATTACTTTGGCTACTTGGGGTCTTTTCTGGTTCCATATAAATTTTAGGGTTGTTTGTTCTAGCTCTATGAAGAATGCTGGTGTTATTTTGATAAGGATTGCATTGAATATATAGATTGCTTTGAGTAGTATCAACAGTTTAGCAATATATGTTCTTCCAATCTATGAGCATGGAATGTTTTCCCATTTCTTTGTGTCTTCAATTTCTTTCAGAAGCTTTCTATAGTTTTTAGCATACAGATATTTTACCTCTATAGCTAGATTTATTCCGCAATATTTTATGGTTTTTGGTGCAATTGTAAATGAGATTGATTCCTCGATTTCTCTTTTCTGCTGCTTCATTACTGGTATATAGAAATGCAGCTGATTTCTGTACATTGATTTTGTACAATGTTGATTTTGTTCTGTATAGATGATTTCTGTACTGTTGTTTTGCTGAATTCATGTATCACTTCTAGCAGGTTTTTTGTGGAGTCTTTTGGTTTTTCCACGTACAGTATCATGTCATCCGTGAAGAGTGACAATTTGACTTCTTCCTTGCCAATTTGGATCACACCTGTCAGAATGGCTAAAATTAACAACTTAGAAAACAACAGATATTGGTGAGGATGCAGAGAAAGGGGAACACTTCTGCACTGCTGGTGGGGATGCAAACTGGTGCACTACTCTGGAGAATGGCATGGAATTTCCTCAAAAAATTAACAATATAGCTAACCTATGACCCAGCAATTGCTCTATTAGGCATTTATCCAAAGGATACAAAAGTACTGATTTGAAGGGGCACATGTACCCCAATGTTTAGCAGTGTTATCAACAATAGCCAAATTATGGAAAGGGCCCAAGTGTCCTTTGATGAATGGATAAAGAAGATGTGGTGTGTATGTGTATGTATGTATGTATGTGTATGTAATAGAATATTATTCAGTGATCAAAAAAGAATGAAATATGGCCATTTGCAACAATGTGGATGGAACTAGAGCATATTATGCTAAGTGAAGTAAGTCAGTCAGAAAAATAGAAATATCATATGATTTCACTCATATGTGGAATTTAAGAAGCAAAACACATGAACATTGAGGATGGGAAGGAAAACCAGATAAAAACAGAGAAGGAGGCAAACCATAGAGACTTTTCAATACAGAGAACGAACAGGGTTGCTGGATGGGTGTTGATTGGAGGATGGGCTAAATAGATGATGGGCATTAAGGAGGGCACTTGTTGGATTAAGCACTGGGTGTGATATGTAAGTGATGAATCGCTAAATTCTACTCCTGAAACCAATACTACACTATGTGTTAACTAGCTTGAATTTAAGTAAAAATAAAAAAGTAAAAATAAAAATAAATAAACACAGAAGATTATCTGCTCATTCCTATATTATTTTCCTAAATCTAACCTATACATTGTCTTCATGATTTCTCCACCCCTGATGTCTCCATCAATGAGATTCTTGCCATGTAAAATCATAGTTTTTCTACCAAATTCTTCAAAATATAAACATGTGCCTATGGTAATTGTTCTAAGAAAATTGTAATAGGGGTGGTCTTCAGGATTCTTTTGAGTGAGTGCAGAGGTCACTTGTAATAGGATCAGAATCAATGGTAGCAGAATAGGGAGAATAAAGTTTCACAGACATTCATCCTGTGAAACTGTTGTGACAGACTACCTTATTAGTATAAGGGGCACCTGGGTGATCCAGTTGATTAAACTTCAGACTTCGGGGGTGCCTGGGTGGCTCAGTCGGTTAAGCGTCCGACCTCAGCTCAGGTCACGATCTCACGGTCCATGAGTTCGAGCCCCACGTCGGGCTCTGGGCTGATGGCTCAGAGCCTGGAGCCTGCTTCCGATTCTGTGTCTCCCCCTCTCTCTGCCCCTCCCCCGTTCATGCTCTGTATCTCTCTGTCTCAAAAATAAAATAAACGTTAAAAAAATTTAAAAAACAAAACAAAACAAAAAAAAAACCTTCAGACTTCGGCTCAGGTCATGAACTCTCGGTTTGTGAGTTTGAGCCCACGTTGGGCTTTGGGCTGACAGCTCAGAGTCTGGAGCCTACTTCAGATTCTGTCTCCCTCTCTCTCTTCCTCCTCCCCTCCCCCCATCTCCCCCCCCCCCCCCGCTGGCACTGTCTCTCTCTCAAAAAAAAATAAATAAAGATTTTTTTTAAATCTTAAAAAAAAAAAAAAAAAAGAACTACCTTAGTATGGATGTATCACTGTACCAGTCAGGGTTCTCCAGAAATCCAGGCCAATTATGTGTATATATGTGTATATACACAAACAAATGCGTGCAAGCATGCACACAAACACAGAGAAAGAGAGAGGAAGGAGGGAGGGAGGGCAAAAGGGAGGGGCAGAGCTGAGAGAGATTACTTTTCTTTTGGAATTGGCCCAAATGACTATGAGAACTGGCAAGTCCAAAATCACTGGATTAGACAGGCAGCCTGCAAACTCAGGTAGGAATTGATGCTGCAGTTTTCAGGTCAAATTCCGTTTTTTCCAGGAATCCTCAAGTTTTGCTCCTGAGGTGACATTAAAGTCAACTGATTGTAAATGCTAAGCGGGTCTACAGAATAGATTCAGTGCAACATCTAAATTCATATTTGAATAAATAAATTGGGTACCATAGCTTAGCCAAGTTGATCCATAAAACTATCACATTCACCTCCCCCTTTTCCATTGAGAGAAGCCATTATGCACAGTGATCTCAAATTCAAATTTTGCTGTTTTTTAATATTTAGTCACGAGCCATTAAATTATTATCCTTTTAACACCATTTTTAAACTAAAAGAAATGTTCTCAAGCAATAGTTACATTAGAAACCTTAAGCTGTCTGCAATTTAGTTATTTTAATAAGTGAGAAATGATAATATAAGTATAAATAAATATAATAAAACATATATGAAACATGTTTTCTTAACGTAGTGTTTTACTTGACAAAATGAGAGACACATTTAAGAAACTTCTGGTGGTATGGAAATATAGAGTTATACAAGATCCATAGACTTTTTTTTGGTCTTTTTTGGTTTGCTTTGTGTATTTGTTTTTCTTCTTACTCTGGCATTTTGTGGAGCCAAAAACTTAACAGTGGGCTTTCTGCCACCTCACCTAAGCCTTCCAGATCCCACACAAGGTGTCTAAACATTCCATCTGAAAGAGAACTTTCAGTAACCAAGATGCTGTTTCAGCTCTTAAAAAGCGAAGTACAGAAAATTGATGTTCAGCTAGATTTGGCTTTCTTTCCCACATTTAATGCAGTAAGGAGAAGAGAACACAGAAATGTATATTCCATCCTCAGTTAAATTGGAACTATGTGGAACCTCACCCTGTTAAATAAAATGAAGTGTTTTCCAAAATAATGAAATAATACAGTGGTTAAAGGAAGTTGTATGAAGAAGGCGTTTCCAGTTGCAGACCTCAAAAAATATCACAAGTCCACTTTACCATGGTAACCATCCACACAGACACACAAGACTTTCCTAAGTTTGAGTAGTTTTTTTTATCTTTATCTTTTTTATTTTATTAAGACTTTGTTTTTACATCAATTGTAGGTTCAAATAAAAAATGAAAAGGTACAGAGATTTCTCATAATCTCTCTGCGCCCGCATACCCACAGCCTCCCCATTATCTACATCTCCCACTAGAGTGGTGCATTTGTTATAGTTGATGAACCTGTATGGACAACATTATAATTACTCAAAGCCCATAGTTTACATTAGGGTTTGCTCTTGGTGTTTGGACAAATGTATGTATCATAACATCATATAGAGTATTTTCACTGCCCGAAAAATCCTCTGTGCTCTGCTTATTTCCTCCAACCCCTACCCTGGCAACCACTGATCTTTTTTACTGTCTCCATAGTGCTTCCCTTTCCAGAATGGCATATAGGTGGAATCATGCAATAGGTAGCCTTTTCAGATTGGCTACTTTCACTTGGAAGTATGCATTTAATGTCCCTCCATGTCTTTATGTGGCTTGATAGCTCATTTGTTTTTAGAACTGAATAATGTTCCATTTTCTATATATACTACCATTTGTTTATCTATTCGTCTACTGAAGGACATCTCAGTTACTTCCAAGTTTTTGTTCTTCTGAATAATACTACTATAAACATCGATGTACATGTGTTTTTTGTGGACAAAATCTCTCAACTTTTTTGAGTAAATACCAAGCTGTGTAATCAATGGATCATATGGTAAAATTATGCCTAGTTTTGCTAGAAACCACTAAACTGTCTTGCAAGGTGGCTGTATCATTTTGCGTTCCCACCAGAAATGTATTAGTGTTCCTATTGTTCCACATCTTTGACGGTATCTGGTGTTCTCAGTATTCCAGATTTTGCCCATTCTAGTAGGTGTGTAATAGTAATTCAATGTTGTTTTAATTCACATCTCCCTGATGACATCTATTGTGGAACATCTTTCTATGTGCTTGCTCATTTGCCATCTGTATATCTTCTTTGATGAGGTATCTGCCAAGATCTTTGGCTCATTTTAAAAATCAGATTATTATTGTTGAGTTTTGATAGGTCTTTTATGTTTTGGATAACAGTCACTTATCAGAAGTGTATTTTGAAAAATGTGTCCTATTCTGTGCCTTGTCTTCTCATTCTCTTGATATTGTCTTTTGCACAGCACAAGTTCTTCATTTTTAATGAATTCAGCTCATTAGTTATTTTCCTTCATTCTTTTAGTGTTGTATCTAAAAATTTATCACTATACCCCAAAGTCATCAATGATTTCTCCTATGTTATTTTCTAGGAGTTTTATAGCCTGTGTTTTAATATCCATTTTGATTTAATTTTGGTGAGAGGTATAAAGTCTGTGTCTAGATTTATATTTTTGCATGCGGATGTCCCGTTGTTCTGGCGCCGACTATAGAGAAAACTATCTTTGCTCCTTTGGTTGCCTTTGCTCCTTGGTCAGTAATCCATTGACTATTTTTATGAGTACCTATTTGAGAATTCTCCGTTTTGTTCCATTGATCTATTTGTCCATTCTTTCACCACTCTGTCTTGATAAATATAGCTTCATAGAAAGACTTGAAGCCAAGTAGGGTCAGTCTTACTTCTCTTTCAATATTGTGTTAGCTATTCTGTCTGTTTTATCTTTCCATGTAAACTTTGGAATCAGTTTGTCAATATCCACAAAATGTCTGGTTTTTATTTTCTTTTTTAATTTGGATTGCGTGGATTCTATAGATCAGGTTGAAAAGAATGACATCTTGGCAATATTGAGTTGTCTGAAAGTATAGAATGTCTCTTTATTTATTTATTTGATTTCTTTCATCAGAATTTTGTAGCTTTCTTCCTGTAGGTCTTACTTTCGCTAAATTTATACCTACGTATTTCATTTTCAGAGTACTAATGTAAATTATATTGTGTTTTTAATTTCAGATTCCACTTGTTCATTGCTAGTATTTAGGAAAGTTATTGATTTTATATGTTGACCTTGTATCCAGAAACCTTGCTATAATCACTTGTAAGTTACATGAATTTTCTTGTTGATTCTTTAGAGTTTTCTACATAGATGATCATGACATCTGCAAACAAAAATAGTTTTATTTATTCTTCCCCAATTTGTATTCCTTTTATTTCCATTTCTTATCTTATTTCATTAACACAGACTTACAGTATGATGTTTAAAAGGATTGGTGACAGGGGACATCCTTGCCTTCTACTTGATCTTAGTGGAAAAGCTTTGAATTTCTCACTATCAAGTATGATGTTAGCTACAGGCCTTTATTGTGTAGATATTCTTTATCAGATTGAGAAAGTTACCCTCTATTCCTAGTTTTCAGAAATTTTTTTTATCATAAATGGATGTTGGTTTTTTTCAAATGCTTTTTCTGAATCTACTGATATAATCATGTGATTTTTTTTCCTTTTTTTAGGCTATTAATGTGATAGATTTCGTTAACTGATTTTTGAATATTGTATCAGTCTTGTATACTTGAGACCAATACGACATGGTCATAATCCCTAATTTTTTGTATACATTGTTGGATTGGGTTTGCTAATATTTTATTTAAGATTTTTGCATCTATGTTTATATTAGAGATATTGGCCTGTCATTTCTTTCCTTGTAATGTCTTTGGTTTTAGTATTAGGGTAGCACTGGCCTCATAGAATGAGTTAGCAAGTGCTGTCTCTACTTCTGTCCTGTGAAAAAAATTGTAGACAACTGGTATAATTTCTTCCTTAAATATTTAGTGCAATCCACCTGTGAACACACCTGCATTTAGCATTTTCTATCTTGGAAGGTTATTAATTATTGGCTCAATGTCTTTAATTAATAGGGGCCTATTAAGATTGCCTATTTCCCCCTATGTGAGTTTTGGCAAATTGTATTTTTTAAGTAATTGGTCTATTTAAGGTATCAAATTTGTGGGCAGAGCGTTATTCATAGTATTCCTCTATTATCTTTAAATGCCCATAAGAACTGTAGTGATTTACCCTCTCTCATTCTTGCTATTATTAATCTATTCTGTATTATTTTCTTAGCATGACTTAAGTCTTATCAATTTTTATTATTATTATTATTATTATTTAAAAATCAGCTTTTGGTTTCCTTGATTTTCCCTGTTGATTTATTGTTTCCAATTTCATTGATTTCCACTCTGATTATTATTATTTATTTTCTTCTGCTTATGTTCAGTTTAATTTGTTTTTCTTTTTCTTGTTTCCTAATGTGGAAACTTATATTATTGATTTTAGTTATTTTTTAAGTGTATGAATACAATGTTATATATTTCCCTCTAAGTATTCCTTTCACTACATACTACAATTTTGATAAATTTATCGTCCTTTTCATTTAGTTTGAAATATTTTTTTAAGTTTCTCTTGAGATTTCTTCTTTGACCTTTATGTTACTTAGAATTAGACTATTTAATTTTCACATATTTTGGGATTTTCCATTTGTCTTCATGTTATTGTTTCCAGTATCATTCCATTGTGTTCTTAGAGTAGAAACTGCATGATTTCTGTTCTTTTAAATTTGTTAAAGTGTGTTTATGGCCTATAATGTGATCTGTTTTGGTGAATATTCCATATGAGCTTGAAAAAATACATATTCTGCTGTTGTTGGATAAACTAGTCTATGGATATCAATTATATCTGGTTGATTGACACTGTTATTTAGTTCTACTATATCCTTATTGATTTCTGCCTGCTACATTTGTCTAGTTCTGAGACAGGGTTGTTGAAGTCTCCAACTATGATAATGGATTCGTTTATTTTTATTTGAAATTCTATTTGACACTCCGCTGTTAGGAGCTTTTTTTTTCCCCCATGAGAAGTAATGGTTAGAGAGCCAAATGATAAACATCATAGATGATCTTTACATTGAAAAACATATTAGTGAAGTAGGGGTTGCTGAGAGTTGTGCATGTGATCAGTTTATAGTTATTATACTTATTTGCATATGGTAAGTATGGGTTAAAAGAACATGCTTTTTTTAAATTAGAAAAAATATTTTGTTTATTTTTGAGAGAGAGAGGCAGAGTATGAGCAGGGGAGGGGGCAAAGTATGAGCGGGGGAGGGGCAGAGAGAGAGGAAGACACAGAATCCATGAAGCAGTCTCCAGACTCTGAGCTGTCAGCACAGAGCCCGATGTGGGGCTCAAACCCATGAACCATGAGATCATGACCTGAGCCAAAGTCAGATGCTTAACCAACTGAGCCACCCAGGCACCCCAAAAGAACATGCTTAACTCAACACTTTGAAATGTTTAGGAACATTTCTTCTTGTTTCTGCTCTCATCTACTTGATGGGGGTTTTAAAATAAATCTAAGAAAAAGGAATCATCACATGAGGTCTACAGAGGTGCTGCAAAATAAAACTAGGAAAAGAATACAAACGCATGCAAACACATGCACGCATACACACACACGCGCGCGCGCGCACACACACACACACAGATTGATAATACCATTAAAAAAAATGTTCCTGTAGATCGAGTGAAAATCAACAAAATACCTCACCAAGACTAAAAATATAAAGGAGAAACAAAGTAAAATTGTTTATAATATGAGAAGACAAAGTAGATATAGAAAACCTTTCCAAAGAGAGGACAACATAAGAGAAGTCTATGAAAACAAAACTGCTTTCTAAAAAAAATGAAAGCTGAATTAAGATAAGCATCTATGAGAATAAATATAGCTGAAATTATAGTAATTGACTTTGTTTTGGTCCATAGATTGTAGAAAATAGAACCTAAGACAGGAGAGCGGTCAGGGCATGATGTGCTAATGCCTTACTAAGTTGTGATTTCCAGAACAGCAAGAACACATAGAGGTAGATAATTAGAAAAAGAAAATACAGGATAGTGAATTACTGAGTTTCACAGAAAATAAAGCTCATTATTTGGATATATTCAACATCTACAACAAGGCTAGATGGAACTACTATGACTCAGAACATTCAGTTGAGGGGAAGGAGGAGAGGTTTATGTGCTGTTTTTTGTTTTTGTTTTTGTTTTGGTTTGGTTTTTGTTTTTATTTTCCTCTTCTTATTGGCCAAATTAGGCCCACGGGGTGTTACTCTCTTTCACTTCTGGTTTGTGCTTCATGAGTCCTGGGAAAGGACTAAGAAGTCATCTCTGGGAAAGCCAGATCCCATGTCTTATGATATAGCACTTTATTTGAGTCTGAAAGGGCTGGAAGAAACAAGAGCTTCCATGGGTCCAGTTCATTGGGCTTGGATACTGGAACTTTCTCAGCTCTCATTATGGTAGGAGAGATGGAGACGAGCCTTCCTCTCAGAGAATGATGAAATAAAGAGAGGCATTAGTAGATGAATCAAGAAGCCGAAGGCTGGAAGACAGGCATAGCCAGGTAAATATGAGAGACTCATAAATTGTGTGTAAAGAATCAATCCCTTTCATTACTCATATCCAATATCCTCTATGATATCTAATCTTATACAAATATATGGCAATAAGATATTATCAATTCATGCCTTAAAGAATAACAAAAATCCAATCCTTTTTGCTAGTGGTCAGTTGTAATGCCCTAAGAAGGACTAAAAATGATTAAAACAAACAAACAAGCAAGCAAAAAAAAAAAACAACGAATAACAAAGTAAGATCTTCACTATTGGAGCTCCCCAAGGCTTATAAATGATCACTTCTGCCTCCATCAACTATTCTGGATTCTTTGGAATGAAACTAGCTTTTTGAGATGGTTTGCCTGATCGTTAGTGTGGACCTTCTCCAGGATGTCTGAAGCCTTACTTGCCTAGCTCTTGTAAGTTTGCACTTGCTGAAATTGCCCCATCAACAGTTATCATTGAAGTTACAAACATCAAAAGATACCCTAGTGAATGCCCTATATTATGGGTGTGTATCTTTCTGCCTTCTGTGTACTAGCAACCCTAGCTCCTCATGATAATTAGGGTTATCATCCCAGGTAGAGCACTGACTCCATTCTTTACCCTCTGGTTCCCTGGTGTTAGTTACAGATTTAGGTTTACAGTCAAGCTCTGCCTGTCTTCTTTAGCTAAATTATCCACCTTTCATATCTCACCACTATCTCAGGAACTAGAATCTCAAATCTGTCAGATCTGAAGAATGCATGGAAGATATGTTCAAATAGAAAATGTTTAGGAAAGGTACCTACTTACTTCTGCCTTTTGTTTGCAGACCTGTATATTCTTGTGATATTGCATCATATTCTGATCATTGATACAGTGACTAGTTGCATCCTGCAGAAGAAGACTCCAACAATGCAAGATGTCCTGGAGTTGTCCCTCAGTTGTACATTCAATATCTTATTCCCCCATTTGTCAGGTCAGCTGTCAGAGTGATGTCCCACATGGTTAATTAGCCCATTGTTGCATCTCCTGGTCTGAAGCAATCTGTGAGGATATTATATTGAAGTATGAGCCATTATGTAAAGCCTGAGGTGCTATTTTTACTGGAGATACTATAGACAGAGAAGATAGACTCACATTTAAAATATGAATTATTTTGGTTTGTGAGAATCACTGTCCCCTTTAAGATGGAATGTAACCAATAAGTTTCCAAATGTCTGTCTTGAGAACTCAGCATCAGTCCTTCCCTATGACAAATGCGGCAGTCAGCAGGGTAGTAGCTAGATTAGCCTTCGTGTAAGAGTCATGTTGTTGATTACACATATATACTCCATCCCTGTCCCCATGGGTTAAATTAACAGATTAACTATGTACGCATTTGAGTGGTTGAAGACAGAAGCTAGGTAAGTCAATGTCTTTGTTTGTCACTGAGAGCATCCTCTGAAGTGGATACTTTTTGAGGGTCATTGGCATGAAACACAAGTGATAATCTTTGTGGCCTCTTCAATCTCATAACTCTATGCTTCCAGTATTTAAATCTTCTTCATTCCTCGTCTCTTATTAACCAACCAGTCCATTTAATCATTAGAGTTTTGCATATACAACTCACTCATATCTTTCTCCAGGTGGAATCTGTAGCTTTGTCTATTGGAAGGATTTCCCTTCAATGCTGTTTTCAGGGACCCTACTCAATGGAGGCACCAATATAGTAGCAGTCCATTTTTCACTAGTGCGACAATCCATTTATTGGTATAAGAATTAGAGTGACATCATTTATTTGTCTGTCATTTGGTCACTGGAAACGGCCCTTTAGCCCATGAGTGTGAATTGAGAGATCATTAGCAATAGGTGCCATTGAGTCTGAACTATCTGTCAGAGCCCAATCCAGAAAGAAATGCTTCACTTATACAGCGTGATAGTTCTATGCCTATGTAACTTTGTACTTCAGTGAGTCCAATGATGGCTCAATCATGATGGTCAAGTCATGTTGCTATATTTTGTTTCATTGTCATTTTCTCAATTTACTGGGCCAAGAGCATTTTTCCAAATGGTGCATAGTTGGCTTTAGAAGGCATTGATATAATCCTAAACCCTAGACACATGTGCTCCAACTATCATATTAGGGTTTACAAAAGACATTAACCATGATTTTTAACCAACACAGGTATATAAACTAATAACTTATTTGTTAGGTCATGAGACAAAAAAGACAGGATAGTTTTCACTAGAACATGAACCTGCCACAGAGTTCTCTCCTGCTTTGGATCTTGAAACTGGCAGCCTTCTGTGTTGCCCAATAAATAGGTTACAAGAATATCCCCAAGTGTAGTATGTGTTTGCAAATTCACTAAGCTCTTTGACTCTTTCATCATGGTAAGAGGTATGGGGCAGGGAGTGGGGGTGAGGAGAAAATCTTGTCTTTTACCTTTATGGTGCTGTCCCAACATGACTTAGTCCACTGGACTCCTAAGAACTTCACCAGTGTCTCATCTGAATCATTATAGAGTTTGTTTCCTATATTCTGGCACATGCATGTCTTACAAGGACATCTAGCTCTATAGAAAAAATGTGAATCAGTAAGTAGAGCATGCAACTCTTGACCTTGGGGTCATGAGTTTGAGTCCCACGTTGGATATAAAGTTTATCATTTTACTTTTATAATATTTTAAATGTTTGTTATTTATTTTATTTATTTTTTTGAGATAGAGACAGAGTACAAGCAGGGGAGGGGTAGAGAGAGAGGGAGACACAGAATCTGAAGCAGGCTCCAGGCTCTGAGTTCTCAGCACAAAGTCTGATGGGGGGCTTGAACTCATGAGCCATGAGTTTATGACATGAGCTGAAGTCAGATGCTTAACCAACTGAGCGACGCAGGAGCCCCTAATGTTTAATTTTTAAAAAGTTTAAAAAAAAAGGTGAATGATATAAAGAGAGTACTAAATATGTACTTTTCTTAAATATGAAAAGATTTTCAACCTCATTTACGAGAAGAGAAATGCAAATTAAAATTATACCTTGATACTATTTTTTTATCTTTCAAATTATTAAAGAACAAAACTCTGTATTAGAAAGAGTGAGAAACAGACTCACATACTATTCAATGAGAACAGTATCCATGACAGTCAATTTAGCATATCTATCAAAAATGTATGAGCCATTTGTCCTAGCAATTTATTTTCTTAGAATTGCCCTACAGATAATTACACATTGAGATAAATAACATGTGTAAAAATTATTAAGTAATCTTTTTTTGTTTATTATAGATTGATGAATGATTTAATAGTAGCCTGGTTAAATAATGCCATTCAATAGGTAGAAAAAAGTGACACAGAGTTTTAACTACTGATATGGAATGATATCCAAAAAATGTTTCTTAGTGAAAAAAGCAAAGTACTGAACAATGTATAATGCATTCTACCATTTTTTTTGCCTCTGTGTTTATGAAAAATCTCTGAAACAATGTTCAAAAGACTTACTACTATTAAAAGTAGCTTCTTCATGTGTAGGAAATTGAATGTTTTTATGACAAGGATATAAAAACAACCCTTTTTTTTACTATATACTTATTTATTCCTCCTGACTTTTTTTACTATATGCATATAGTATTCATTTTTAAAAATCAGAATCAGTTCTACCTAATTCAGTTTAAATTTTCACTCACATCTAATTCAAAGCTTCTCCCCTCCCTCTAGTTCAGATCTGAGCAGAAGTGTCAGGACTTATAGTAGGAAAGAGAGGAAGGTCTGCTTTTCCTTCTTCCTTTATTTTCTCCCACTTGCTGGCGCATCCTCCAAAATTGAGATGGGGAGGGAAAGATTAAGTAAAAAAAATGAAAGTCCTATGAGTTTTTGAAGAAATTTGGGGAAATCCATACACTATTACTGGAGTTTAAACTTGTTAAAATAATATGGGAAAACAGTTGGTCCATATCTGGTGAATTTTTATAAAATCTGGTGGAATCAGTTCTTATTAGGGTTTGCACATTACTGATCTGCTGTTGTAGCAGTTAAAACTCTGACTGTCTCATTACTCAACATGGGCAATTACTTTAGCCAACTTCTTTGAGATGCTTCTTGTACTACTCAGAGTAGAATGAGGTGCTGTAACAACTAAACCCTGGAAATTAAGTTGTGAAATAAAATATAATCTAATTTCTTATCTAATAATCTAATGGAGATATACCTAATCAGTAGGGTTTGGGAATGAATGAAAGGTTTTGGTTTATAATCATTTAAAGTCTATCAAAAGCTCTTCCCTCTTCAGTATGTAACTTCTTTACATTTCTTAGGCATCACTGTACATCCAGTTGATGAGGAGAAAACATGGTGGCTTGCAGTAATGAAAAACTTTATAGGGCAGGCCTAGAAGTGGAATGTACCACCATAATGCTATTTCATAGACCTGAACTCAGTTAAAAAGGCACACATTAATGCATGTACAGCTGAGAAAAGTGGTCTTTGGCTGTTCATCAGATTCCCATTGACAATCCTATACTATTAAAAGTCAAGCATAAAATTTTGGGGCATCTACTTGTCTTTGCCATATATCCCTCAGCCATTTGCCATGTCAATTGCATCCAACAGGCTTTTACTGCTATAGGGGTAGCATTGCCTTTGTCTTGCAAGCTACTCTTGGGTGAGGCTTGGGTGAGACTCAAGTTTGGCTACCTTTTCTACCTTTTCAAGTGAAAAAGAGACACTAACCTCTTTGTTTATGTCCCTCATTCTAGGGTACATGGCAAAGTGTTCCAAAAACTTCAAGGTTCTCTGGCTAGATAAGTATCAAAGCTAAAATATTGCATTCAGTGGGCTTTCTGAGAAGCAGACAATAAGTTAACATTACTAGTACAAGAGACTAATTAGGCAGTGGTGGATGGTAAATGCTTGTGAAGTTTAAAAGGGATAGGAAGCAAGACTGGGCCAAAAAAAGCCTTTGGACACTGATGCAGATCTGACATCTGTGAAAGGAAAGACTGGAGGAAGCAGGACTATGTAAAGAAAAGTTCATACTGCAATGCAGATATGCAAAAGTATTAGTCTGTCTTATGGAGAGCACTAGAGCAGAGAGTGTGAGTTAATATAAGCCAACATTTGTCCAAATGACCAGACTCTAGTAACACAACATGACCCATCATTGGTTTGGCTGGACAAAAAGCACATAGACTCATCTTGAAATATGAAGCAAACTTTTGAAGGCATTAACAGTTGAAGGCTGTCAGCTAAAATCTGAATGGAGAGCTTGTTTTGGGAAGGAAATTTGACCCAATACATGCATGGCTACTTCATCTGTGGACATCAGATTTTTCCATTATTTCAGGTCCTTTCCATCTCTATGACTAGTTCTGTTTTATTACTTCCTACTGAACTTGAAGAGTATGGCTGAGTCTTTATCCAACTAGTATCTTCATACCCCCACACCATCTGCATGGGCAAAGAGGAGGATGTATCATAATACTTCCATTAGGAAGGAAGCCTTTCTATTTTAGGGAACTTCCCTTGATTCCTAAAACCCTTATAATATAGGATGAAAGTGTCTGTTGAGGTTCTGGTCTTAGTAAAGTGTCAGAAAAGCTATAAATGCAAAGAAAGAGGATATTTGGTATCTACTTGGATTTCTGGGAAATGGGAAAACTAAGGCTGTTCTCCAGCATTTTGACAAGAGGCAAACAAAGTGGAAAAATTTTAGCCACTCTGACCGGTGTGAGGTGGTATCTCAATGTAGTTTTTATTTGTATTTCCCTGGTTATGAGTGATGTTGAGCATCTTTTCATATGTCACCTGGATGTCATATGTTGGTCATATGGATGTCTTCTTTGGAAAAGTGTCTATTCATATCTTCTGCCCATTTTTTCACTGGATTATCAGGAAACAACAGATGTTGGCAAGCATGTATCCTGTTGGTGGGGATACAAACTGGTGCAGTCATTCTGGAAAACAGTATGGAGGTTCCTCGAAAAATTAAAAATAGAATTACTCTACGACCCAGCAATAGCACTACTAGGAATTTATCCAAAGGATACAGGAGTGCTGATTCATAGGGGAACACGTGCCACAGTGTTTATAGCAACACTGTCAACAATAGCCAAATTATGGAAAAAGCTCAAATGCCCATCAACTGATGAATGGATAAAGAAGGTATATCTTGTGTGTATGTATGTATGTATATATATATATATATATATATATATATATATACATATATACACACATACATATATGTGAGTATACATATATGTATATATGTGTGTACACATATATAAATACATGTGTACACATATGTGTATATACATATATATATATGATATACATACATACAATGGAATACTACGTGGCAATGAAAAGGAATAAAATCATGCCATTTGTAACGATGTGGATTGAACTGGAGGGTATTATGCTGTGTGAAATAAGTCAGTAAGAGAAAGACAGATATCATATGTTCTCACTCATATGTGGAATTTGAGAAACTTAAAAGAAGACCATGGGGTAGGGAAGGAAAAAAAATGGTTATAAACTGAGAGGGAGTAAAACCATAAGAGACTCTTAAACATAGAGAACAAACAGACGGTTGAGAGGAGGGGGTAGAGGAGAGGGGAAAATGCATGATGGTCATTGAGGAGGGCACTAGTTGGGATAAGCACTGGGTGTTGTATAGAAGTGATGAATCATGGGAATCTACCCCCAACACCAAGAGCACACTGTATACTCTGGATGGTAGCTAGCTTGACAATAAATTATATTTATAAAACTATGGAAAATATCCAATAGGAGAAAATAGTATCACTGATAATGGATTAATTCAAGATATTCAACACTTGAATATCCCAAGTCCAAAAAAGAAAAGATAAAATAGAGAGATGAAATAATAGAAGAAAACTTATCCAAAGGAATGAAGGACATAAGTCTATAAATAGAAAAGAACTCCCTGATGCCTAGCAGAATGAATTAAAGACCTACAAACTAGGATTTTTTTTTATCTCTCATGTAGATGGTTCCTTAAAAACTCTAGCCTTTAAGTTTCTTGGTTTCTTCTCCAATGAACTGACTCTTTTCACCCTATTTTAGACACAACATCCATGCTAATAACATTAATCCTTTAATGTACAACCACAATTCCCTAATAATTTTATTTTAAGCACCCTATTCTGTGGTCACAATCTCCTATCTTTTTAGTTACTACCACTTTATAGCACACACTCGCATAATATAACTGCAATGCATCGAGTTTATGATGTTAATGGTCCCCAATACCATCTCCAGTTTCGAAAATTTTTTAAGGAAGATTCGCAGGACTCAAGATACAGTCATACTCATTGCCAAAATTTATCACAGTAAAAAGATACCAACCAAAATCAGCAAAGGGAAGGACATATAGGAAAAAGTTTGAAGCAAATCAGGTGCAAGTTTTCAAGAGTCCTTTTTCAGTGGATTCACATACGATGCACTTAATTCCTCCAGCAATGGGTTGTGACAACATGTGTGGAGCTTGTTTACCAGAGACGCTCATTGGAGAATCATTCCCTGAGAATTTTATTGGGAACTGGTCATGTAGGTACGCTCTTCCTAGAATGTACTAAAGTTTTAGACCCAGAGAAGGAAAACAGATGTTGAGCATAAACCATATTGTTTATACCAACAGTTTAGATAGAATAAGCCATTCCTATCAAGGAATTATAAGAACTGTCTCTAAATGCAAGCTCCCAGATTCCAACCAAGGAGGATTTTCTAAATAGGACTTTGAAAGGATAGCAGTTTCCTATCCTATTTAATACCTATGTATTAAATCTTTACGTGCACACACGAATATTTTTTCATGTCCTTCCCCCTGTCCCATCCACATATTTCATCTTCCTGGAGTCGGAGTCTATGATCCATCATTATAACTACTCTTGTATATCGGCTAAATCCCCTCCCTGCGCTCTGCTTATGTGAAATTGGGAGAACAAACTATGATTAAATCCAAGTTTATATTTTCTGTGTATAATAAGAGAAAAATACGCAACCGTCACACTAAATCCATGATCAATGCACCTGTGTTTGCTGCACAAGAATTCTAAAATTCGTTTGTTTATTGGTTCTCAGACTGTGGTCACTGAACACATAAGATTAGCACCACCTGGTGATTTATTTCAAATAGTTTTTCAGACTTCATCACAGATGCACTGATATAGAAAGTCTGGAGGATAAGCCAGGAATCTAAGTTTTCACAAGGTCTTTAGGTGATTCTGATGCATGCCAAAGTTTGAGAAACACTGTTCTTGACCATTTATCTTCACAATATCTTAGACATTCAGTTTACATGTTTCCTTCTTCAACTCAAATTACCATTGAGACTACTCCTGTCTTCCTTCTCCGTGAATTTCACTGAGAAATTAGAAGTAGTTAGAGCTTCTCTAAGCTCCTGTTCTGCCCATACTTCTAACCCATGTCCATATGACTGACTGCCTTTGCTCTCATTATTAGAGAAAACTTGCCCTGGATTTCAACCACTCTGCCTAATTGTATAGTTGTCTCACTTTCTTTTCAACATCAGTTCTCCTTTCCACTGAATCATTCTATTAGCATTCAAATATTATCTCAACAACACCTTTACTTGATCTCCAGAAAACTCCATTTTAGTAATCCACTTTACAGCAAAATACCTAAAATGACTATATATTTAATGTATGTAATTCCTTTCCTCATATTTTCTCCAACCTACTCTAGCTAGGCTTTCTCTCTAGCATTTCACAGACACAGTTCTTGTCAAGGACACCAATGTTCTCTACTTTACTAAATAGTGATCAAAGTTTAGACCTCACGTCACCAAAATCTCACAAGTTGATTCAAAGCCTCTTTTTATTTTGTTTTTGTTTTTTATCTAGAATACCTCCCATTTTTCCATGTGACTGACTCTCTTATATCTTCATATTTCTGCTCAAATATAACTTTATTAATAAGGCCTAATGATAATAGAAAATACTGTGGATAGACTATCAGACACAATTTTAAGCACTTTAGGTGATAATACTACCTCAGTTTTGTAGATGGAGAAACTGAGCCACATAGAGGTATGTTAGTTTTTTCAAAGTCACGCTTTCAGTAAGAGTGGAGCCAAGATTTAAACCCAGGCAGTATTGCAATGTAGACTGTTACTGTAAGCCCTAAAACACACTGGTAATAGTTTAAATAGGGCCCCCAGACTCTTTATACTAATTAACTAACTTTACCTCTTGCCATCTCTACATTCCTCAACTTCCTTTGTGTTCCTGCATTGCCCTTATCATCATCTATGACAGGGTCAAGAGTTCACTGAAAACTTGCTTTCACTTTGTTTTAGATGCACAACTAAACTATATTTCCGAAATTCAGTTGGCACTTACTTGGCTATGGAATTGACTTCTGTCCCATGGGATATGGACAGAAATTATGTGCATCGTTTCTAAGCCTGGCATTTGATAACCCCCATGTGTTTAGAGGTGGATTCACCGTCAAGCTAGTGAAACTTAACACTCAGGCATCTCACTTGATCCAGCTTCAGCTAATACTCATACAGAGCCCTACACATGTGTTTTACATGTATTTGTAAATGACATTTTAGCTACAGCCCTTTCATGAACTGGTCTCTTTCTACTCTGGACTCCATCTCTCACATTTCACCTTGTGTTGTATGAAGTTGTAGAGGTAGAAGGTATTTTAGGATCTGAAAAGGGGAGGATTGAATTAAGGCTGTATGTGGATGACCTCTGGGAGAATATATTCAGATGTTTTGCTTTTCTTCCCATCTGTACTTATTGCCATTTATATGTATAAATGGCTTTCAGGAGTTTTGATTACCCACTATGCCAATTTTCTCAGTGTCATGACACAAAGATGAGGGGACAGGGGTCTTATCATGATATGACTGTGTCCCATGGCACTCAGAATTATGTGAATGGAGCAAAACCAGGTTTGAAATGCAGGATTCCAAAAGTGGTCTGTAGAGTTATTCCAATGATTAAATATATAAAATTAAATGAACAAGAGTCCCTTCTTATTGAAACCTAGTCAAAATGAATGTATTCTCGTGTTAAGGTAATGAAAAGGAAGACACCCCCAAACATGGAAAGGAAAGTACCAGTTAAGAGAGGAACGAACTGCTACTCTTCCCTTAAATCCAAAAGGAACAAAAAACTGAGTCAACTGTGTAGTAGTAGTAACATTTGCATTCGATGTTTCATCTTTTCTAAGAAGGAACATAAATGACTAGTCTGGATTTTATTTAATCCTCCTCAAGATGGAGCTAGAACTTGATAAAAATATTAATAGTTTTAAATTAGTTGTTTTGTGAAATTCAAACTTTTGAAATACATGTTTCTACTAAGATATTGCTTGTTTATTAACAAGCTATGGCATAATCACCCTTCATTATTGCATGTCATTATTTTAAATGACACGTGCATTTGCACATAATGTCCTTACCTCTCCCAATCTTCTGGAACAATTCAGCCTTATTGCTGATGGGCAGTATTAGGGTGTTGTGAGTTACTTTTTAGCCATTCATGTCTAGGCTTATTTAAAGTACACATCCCCCTCCACACTAGCTTAGAGTAATGTAGGCATTTTTCCTTATTAAAGGAAAATTATAACTCTTCCAACAAAATTCTAGATGAGACATGGTATTTTGTTTTTGATTTTCGGTTACAAAAGAAATAACTGATTAATCTGAATATTTTTGTGGCATTTACTTGGAAACAGAACATGTTCTCAGGACAATGAGAATATGTATGATACAAAAGAAAGCAATGACATGAAACTTTTTCCAGTATAAATAACTACACTCATTTGAGTCTCAAGTAGACGTCCCTGGACGTCTTATACAAATGTTACTGCATTTCATTACTGGAGAAGGGAGCATGTTCTTTGCAACCCCAGCACCCCCTAAGCTGAGAGAGAAAACTTGGATGTCTGTTCCTGATGCCCTCCAGACTTCCTGATGTGTCTTTTTCTGTTGCTGATCCTTCTCTATATTCTTTCACTGTGATTTACCATTGCCATCAGGACAACTGCCTCTGGGTCCTATTGTTCCTTCAAGTGTCACCAAACACTTCAAGTATCACCAAACAATGGGTTGTTGTGGGTTCCCCAAATCACCTCCTGTACTTACTAAAATAAAGTTACTAGGAGAAGTTCTCCATAAAAATTAAGGTGCAAATTAAGATAGAGAAAAATGTATCCAGGAGACAGTGGATTAGATCCAAGGGGTCAGTAAATCCAGGGTTTAAGATGACAACGGTGCATCAGATTAAGAATGGGCAGTCTTTTTTTTTTTAATGTTTATTTGTTTATTTTGATAGAAAGAGAGAGAGCGCTAGTGAGCACACGTCAAGTGGGGAAGGAGCAGAGAGAGAGAATTCCAAGTAGACTCTGCGCTCAAGGCTTGATCTCACAAATGTCAGATCATGGCCTGAGCTGAAATCAAGAGTCAGAGGCTTAACTAAATAAACCACGTAGGTGCCCCACAGCAGTCAGTCTTAATTGAAGCCAAGAAGTATAGAAAGACCACAAATACATATGTGCTATAACTGAGATTGTAAAAAAATATGAGGATGTAAGAAAATCCAAAAATATAACCAAAATTAAGCAATTGGCAAACTTACAATGAACAAAAATTGTATAAAAAATTGCTCAATATGAGAGGAAAATGTGTTATGAATTTTAAATTAACCACTAAAGAATAAAACTTACGTATTTTACCTAATGGTGGGAACATTTTAGTTCATGTGGTTCCAGGGTTAATTACTTGGATGCATTAAAAAATGTGTTATTTTAGCATATTACTAAGTCTAATATTGGATTTTATATTCCATTAATAATGTAAATGTTATTTCATTCCTTTCATTTTAAAGGATTTTGACTTAGTGGACCAAACTACAAACTTTGGTGGTTATAACAAAATTGAAAATAAATATTAAACTTCACTTTGTAAAGATAAAATATCAGTAGCAGAATTTAGGAGATGCAATATGAAGAAAGAATAGGAGTATTAGTACCACCATCTTTCAATGTAGATAGTCAAAGCTTACTGAAAACACTTGTGGAAAAAGAAACAAAATCTTTATATTATTTTTAAAGGATTTTAGGAAGTGACAGAATTAAAATGATAACACACATTGCGAGTATTATTAAGGAGAAGTCTAGAGTAAGAAAGCTAGATCCTGATCTTTCATGTCAGAAATGAGTATCTAGTGTCTAAAGTTAAAAGTCAGTAAATGTACACATATATATGTATTTGTATGTATACTTATATATATATATGTGTGTGTGTGTGTGTGTGTGTGTGTGTGTGTGTATGTATTTGCATTTGTAAATCTATATTTTCAAATATATATATATATATATATATATGTTTTTAATTAGAAAAGCATCAGTAAATTACTTTTTTCAAAAACTCTTCTGTGGCATTTAATGTGCTATCCAGTACATTCATTTATATTAAATTTATATAAACCTTTACAGGAAGAAAATATTAATGGTAGGATGCCAATATGAAAATAACTATATCATCAAAGCAGTGGAATAATATGGAGTTTTTCCTATATACCTAAGATTTAATTTCTTTGATGTTACTACACCATTTTTAAAAGATAATTCTGTGGGGGCATCTGAGTGGTTCAGTCAGTTAGCCTCTGACTTCAGCTCAGGTCATGATCTCATTGCTTGTGGGTTTGAGCCCTGCACTGGGCTCTGTGCTGAAGGCCCAGAGCCTGGAACCTGCTTTGGATTCTGTCTCCTTCTCTCTCTGCCCCTCCCCCACTTGCTCTCTGTCTCTCTATCTCTCAAAATAAATAAAAAACATTAATAAAATTTTTTAAAAAGATAATTTTATGTTAAACTTTTTCAAAATTCATTATAATGTCAATGCCAGGAGGACACAGAGAGTTTTTCTGCTGTATTCTTGGAACACAGAATAATAATTGGCCTACACTAGATATTCCCTACGCATATGTTAAGTGAATAAAATTTGAACTCAACAAATAGTTTTTAACCATCTTCTGCAGGAAGATGGTAGTTTAAGTTTGGCAATTCCAACTCTAATCACTCAATTTTCTTTTCACAAATCTCACTTTAATTCTACTTTATAATTTCATTTCACCCCTATCGCACCATGACCTGTTGCCTCGTATGGTTTGTATCCATGGAAACCTAAAATATTTTAATATTATATTGGCCTTCCAGGGGAATTACCATTTAAAATGAACACTGCAGGATGGGTAGGAATTACATAAGGCAGATATTACAGACGGAGGCAACAGCATTTATGAGAATTTGATGTATCAGAGGGATAGGAAGATCTTTGATATAGTTAGAACATAGAGTTCAATGGCTAAAATGTAGTCAAAGTGTCTATAGATGACTACGTATACATTATTATGGGGAAAAAAATGAAAAAACAATGGAAGCCACTTAAGGATATTTGTGTTTCAAAACCATGGGGATAATGAAAACATAGTGTGTGTGTGTACACACACACACACACACACACACACACACATATATATGCATATATACATATATATACACACGCATATATAGGCATCCTATATATATACCATTCTTACCATTACAAGTATGTGTATATATATACACACATATATATATACACATATATGTATATATATGTGTGTGTATATATATATGTATGTATATGTATAGTGATCAAATTATTAGAATTTGGTGACTAAATGGTTATAGAGAAGGAGGTTCAAGGGGTTTTGGTAAGACTCTTAGAATTTAAAGGGAAACAAATTTTTTGATGGTGGTAGTGGTGATGTTCTGTCTGATATTGTTTTTGTAATTGTGCTGATGTATGTGAATTAGTGGATTCAGTTGACTATGTTATAGATGCCTGAGTAAAATCCAAGTAGAGATGTGTACCTACTTATTGGTTAGAAATTGAGACTTTATCTAAAAAGAAGATTGGACCAATGACAAAGTTTTGGCAGTCAATAGCATATAGAATTAATAAACTTGAAAATTAATAAACCACTGCATTGACTATGTTTCTTTTAAATTTATAATTCTTTTATATTGTTTTGATTACTTTACCCCACCTATGTTCTACATACAAATAGGAAATAATCACATTTATTATTTATTGAACATATGCTATTCACTAGGTGCTATATAGGATACTTTATTGCTCATTTAATCTTTAAAAAACCTTGTGAGGTTTTGAGATCCCTAGTTTATTGATGATGGAACTCAAGATTATAAATATCTTTCTTGTGTTTCCTAAGTAACTAAACCACCTGAAAGATCTGGAATCTGGGACCACGTTTGTGTTATACTTGGGTCTATATTTGTCTATCAACGATACTGCCTGCAGTCTGTTTCTGTTCAGTTCTGTATTTTCAATAAAGAAATTTCTTCACTAAAACTATTATTTAAGAACTTGCCACCCATTGTTATGCCTGTTGTAGGTGATTAGAGAAGTTCATGTGGCTGAAAATGAACAATGTGGGAAAAATACAATGGAATCTCTTAGGGCTTTTTATTGCTTTTGAAACCTTCTCACTATTACAAGTTTATCTAAAAGTTGTCTCTCTATGCAAGTTTTACTTTGACATATTATCTTATGATACACTCAAAAAAAGGAGTCTGTCAAGATGGAGCATAGAGCCACTCTTAAGATTTTACTTTTGAGTTGCTATTATGCAAATCATTAACATTGATAAATAAATATTTGGAAATGTGGTTAAAGTTCCTAAAGTTCATACTCCTCTGTGTTATAGTCTGCAAGTTCTGCTTAAAATAGATAATGTGCACATACACACATGCACATTGGATAATAAGTCAATAAAAATATCTGGGATGATGCAACATCTAATAATACAATATCCAGACTTTCATATTGTAGATCTTTACAAATTAGGAGATGGACCAATTTCATAATTAATAGGTATTCTGCTCTGTGGATGATATCTTTTATTTTGAATGTGAGCCCACATATGTCACATCATACTTGTGACAGTGGTAATTGTCATTGACAAAGTTTCTGTGCTGCCCCAGATTCAACCAATTATTCATTTCCTCACCATCTTCCTTGCTCAACAGTGATTGAGAAGCAATGACGTCATTTTCTGGAACTGCTCAATGAATAACTGGTGAGAGAATTATTAGGTTAACAGAAAATCAGAGATTGTGTAACATCCAGAAAAGACTTTGTTAGAATATCCTTGGGCAATTACTACAGGTATGTTTGTCTTCTTACAGTCTAAGAATTAGCTTCTAATTTGACTTTCCTAGATGCAATTTTCAGGAAGTTTCTAGACCCTTGATAACTGCATCAAGGACAAGAAGGTATAGTTAACTAGGATGAAAGAGTCTAAAAAATGCATCATAAACTGAAAACCTATCTTTAATGACTTTTATTTCTTTGGTTAAATATAACTTTTCAGTGAAAATAAATATTTTCTTGGATCAGTGACAGATGGTTTCAATTGGCAAATTTGTTTTCTGTAAATCTGTAAGAGGAAAATAATCCCTCCTGTTTCAAAAGAGTAACAATAGGTCAAATACCAAGATTTGGATCTAATCCCTCAGCAGCTGGACTATGAGTGAATATCCCTCATCTAATACTATCTTTTAGAAAATTCTATTTGGGAAGATGTGTTGTATATCTTATTTCAAAAGAAGTCTTATTAATTTCCCACATACTGTGCAGAATTGCTTTTGGGTGCCAACTTTCTCTGTATATTAAATATGCAAGTATGTGCATGTGTGCATTTCTCTGTGTGTAAATTGACAATGAGGACACAACCACAATCCCAGAAGCTAAAATGTTCTTTTTATTTACACGGTAGTATTGTAACTCATATTTTCATTCCTTTGACTTTATTTTGCAAAATTAGAAGATATCAGAAAAATAAATGAGAACTTCAATCTTGATTTATAAAATAAGGTTAGCTATTTTTTCCCCACAAAAATTAATAGAAACTAAGTAGTTCATGGACAAAATAAAACAAATTCCTCTCTAAATGTTCTTAGTTAGTAGTCTTTTGACTGTCACTCTATCATTGTTTCCACTTGGCTCTGATTTACACAAAATCCTACTAATATGACTTATACTAATATAGACTTACATTTCTCATGTAAAGAAATTCAGAAGGAGGTCATGCAGAGCTGGTAGTGTGACTTACGTGTGCATTGGTAACTTGGTGTCCTTTATCTCTTTGCTTCACTAATTACAGCCTGTGATTTTGGCTGTCACGATCACACTGAAGAATGTGTCTCAATTAAATTCAGAAAAAGGAAAGTACCAAGGGAAGATAGGTCTTTCATGGAGTGCTTCACGTGACTAATCATAGCTTCAAGGAAACATTGGATAATATATATTTTAGTTTTATTGCTTTGTTAATAGAAGAAGACAAGGGAAATTAATTTGGATATAGCTTTTGAGAAATCCATATAATGTCTACTATAGTTATTAAGTAAAATGCCAACTTTTTAATTAGAAGGGAGTGAGTCACTTTCAGAAGAGAGTTGAACACTAGGGTAAAATTAAACTTGCTCCCTTGCAGATGTACAAAAATGTTTTTGTCTTATTCCTAGGTATGGTAGTAAACCATATATTTGCTTATATTAGTCTGTTCTTTATTCTGAAGACTAATACCTGTTGTAGAACCATAATTACTAAATTTTAGCTTCTCAGAAACAAAAATCACCACCTATTCATCTTTGTCTTGTAGCATGTGTCACTGCTCAGGGTATTAATAGACACCCTGTAACACTGATGGATTTAATGAGTGACTATTTTAACCACTTTACAAATAACTAGAAATAATTACTCAAGGTGATTTGGAGGGAAAATTTTATTTACCACAGCTATTATATAGGTAACATAATTTAGTTAATAATATATAGACTTCAGAAATATATAAATAATATTTTATATTTATACCAAAATATCTTTGAAGTTATATTTTGGAGACACTTACTTTTATAATTTCATCCATCTTGCGACTCAGAATAGACCCAATAGGCATTAGCCTTTATTGACCTTCACAACCAGCTTGGGATTAATTTCTGCCCTTCCCAGGTCATTGGTATGCCAACCTTCCCAATTTCATTCCAGCTTTAAGACAGAAGGAATGGGCTGTACTGACTAAAATATTAGGAGTATTTTTTTTGCACTAAAATCCTAGAGGTTGGGTCACTGAAAAGATTTAATGAAAAGATGAATGAATATTTAGACCCTTTTAAATAATCAAATTTCCTACATTATTTAGTATGAAAGCCCTAGCCAATCCTCTTAGAAACTATGCATCCCCACACTTAATTTTTTTTTAAATGTTTATTTTTGAGAGGGAGACAGAGTGTGAGCCGGGTGGGGGGTGGGGGGGGTTGGCAGAGAGAGGGGGAGACACAGAATCCAAAGCAGTCTCCAGGCTCTGAGCTGTCAGCACACAGCCTAATGCAGGGCTCGAACTCATGGACCTTGAGAACATGACCTGAACCGAAGTGGGTCGCTTACTGGACTGAGCCACACAAATGCCCCTGCTTCCCCACATTTATACTCCTAAGAAAGACCTATTCTGAGGACTGGAGAAAAAAGAACAACAATAATGAAACTATTGCTCCTGCCTTCTCACTTTTACTGATGAATGGAATGGTAAACTGCTAGAATATTAAGATGTAGACAAATGATATAGACCTAGGATTCAGCAGAGATATATTTAGAGTGCACTTTTTGATCCAACTTTTGCCTTAGGCTACTTATATTAAATTTGACTAGGCTTAGGTGATCCCAAAGGGAACATTATGGAAGACAACACTAGGGATCATTGAAGTACCTGATTTTATTCTCTTTTGGGGAACATGTCCCTTGGAGACAATAATGGCCATATGATTTGTGTTAATCAATGAAATGTGAACTGGAAATGCCATGTATATTTTCTGAATGGAAGTATTTGAGAGTTGTGAGTGATTATATGTGCAGTCTTACTCTGCACCTAGCAACAGCAAAAGCACCTGTTCATATGGAATGCCATGAAATCAATGCAGCCAGAAATGATAAGTCAAAACTTGGAAGATATCTGCCTTGAGGAGTCATCTAGACACAGTGGACTGCATGATTGAGAAAGAAGTTTAGAAGTTTCTGATCTTTTGTTGGTAGTACAATTAAACCTACCTTAGCTGAGCCTCTAGGTTCTAAAGAATTGAGAAATAAGACAAAATATTGTAAAATATCAACTTATTTTACTAATAGAATCTAAGGTGAGAGATAAAAGTCTAAGCTTGGTATGGAGAGGCAAATGGACCTTTTAAATAAAACTCAAAAATAAGCCAACTCCTCCCTCTTTCCAAGCCACAGGTAAAGAAAGCTCAAGCCACAACCTGGAACACCTTCCCAAGAAAAGATTAAGAATTGAGATAATGGTGAAAAATTTGGGACCTTGATGGCAGATTCACTATCAAAAAGAAGAGAGGCCCTAAGTTGAATATGACTAGTTTATTGTTACCAATTTTTTTTAATGAGGTAAAGTTATTCCATATCCCCTGGCATTTAAGAGAATAAGGGGCAGGGAAAGGCCAGGAATGCACCAGGAGCTCTACTTGTAAGCAATCAGGATGGAGTACCTTCAGCTCCAGTCATAAATTGCATTCCCGTATTTAATCTTGAGGGCATATGAACATGCTATTTCCATTGAATTAAATGGTCTTCTATTCTTATCCAGTCATCTCTTACTCCTCATTCAAATCTCAACTCAATAACAATTTCCCCAGTTAAACCTTCCCTGCCTCCTTAACTGGATCAAATTACTTTATTAAAAGCTTTTTTACTGCATTATTTATCTTTTATGTACTTACCACATTTGTGATTTCATATTTATTGTGTAATTAATTTTATTAATGTCTGTCTCCCTAATAAGATTATGACTGAATGATATTATGCCTGTTTTGTTCATTGTTTATTCTTTGTGTCTAGCATGGTGGAGCTGTTTCTCTCTCTCTCTCTCTCTCTCTCTCTCTCTCTCTCTCTCTCTCCTCCTTGTCCTCCTTCCCCTTCCCCTCCTCCTCCTCTTCCTCCTCTTCCACCTCATTCTTCTCTCTCCAGAGAGAGAGAGAGAGAGAGAGAGAGAGAGAGAGAGAGATGAATACAGATAGAGATTATAGGGGAAGAAAAAATTCTCCTCTACCCTTTTAGAAACCCTGGCTGGCCTTAAGAATTAAACTGATGTAAGACAAATTAACAGGAGAAAAGCATACAAGTTTTATTAGAATTTTTTGTATACATGAGGACTTCAAAAGAAAATGAGTACCTGGAGAAGTTGCCAGAACAGAAAGCTTTTGTATCTTTTCAACAAAGAAACAATACATTTGTGAAGAAATGACGATACAAAAGGGTTAGAGCTATGGGCAATATATTGTGGGGAAGTGACTAGGACATGTATAGGGGGAGGAGACTAGTGGAAGATAAGTCATTTTATTTAGTTAGGTTATTTGTACAGATCCATTACAGTGTCAGCCCCCAGTCTCTGGTGATAAGGATATTCGTTTCTTCCTAGTACTGGGAGAAACCTTACTCATAGGAAATATTATGGCCCAGTTTCAGATAGAAAAGGGTAGATCAGAAAGCCCTTATTGCATCTACTGTTTCTCAACAGCCTTCAGCTCAAAATAATGAATGTTCCAAACTTGCATACTTTGGGGAAGGCATATCATAAACTCATTTTCTATATATTTCTCCTTCTATCTTTATGTGCATTCACATAAATCTACATACAATATACAAATATACATAGAGTAAATATTTTATATATAATGTGTTATTTATATATACTAAAGGTATAAAGAATGTATATGAACTAAATATTTTAAAGAGATATATTCATAATTATATAGGTGAGACAGTATTTGGAAGGCAGGTGAAATGTCTGAAAGCAATCTGAATAAACTAACCATTTGGCAAATGAAATAAGATTTAAGAAAAAACAAGACGTCAAAAGATGGAGTGGAATAAAGCTGTGAAAGTGGACAGTCTGAAAGTAAATTATAAGGGAATACTTGTCTTCCAATGCTCTTATTTTGCTTATAAGTAGGCGGGGGCTTTGTTGGAATAGAGACTAAGTTTCGTGATAGTGTCTCAAATTGGTTTTGATATTGTTTAAGTCATAATCCGAATTTGGGTATACAGCCCATATTTGGGTGTAAGCTATGTGGCTACAACAAGGAATCACAAAGTATGCTGACAAAAAACAAATATTTCCTTTCTACCACCTTCCAGATATGAGTGGGTCAGGTTCTTGTGTGTGGGGAGGTGCTGTTCCACAAAATCACCCAGGGACATTGATTCTTTAATTTTTTTTCACTTAGTTTTTCTTGTTTTTACTACCTGATCAAAGCTGGGTTATTGTCACGATGATATTTAGGCCCTTAAGGAGGTATGAGTTTAAGTCCAAAAAGACTATTCTATTTTAATTGAATGATCCAAAATTACTCACAGTATGTGTCTATTAATTATCACTAGTTTCCAAGGAAGTTGAGGACTATTCTGTCTATCTGAGCAGACAGTTAAACCTCTTTTACTAACAGAGAAATCTATAATGGAATTTGGAGAACAATGAAACCATCTGACACACAGTTTATGTAAGAAAGATAATTTTGACTGTAAGAAACACAGAATTCTTTAAGAAATTATACTGCTTTTTAAAGGTTTTCAGAAAGATCTTTGATCATAAGATTTTTTTTAAGTTTTACTTCTTTCTGAAGTAAGTCAGTTTTTTTTTTCAGAAATGTAAATAAATGTGAAATTTTATAATGCAGTTTAATGAAGAAAATAAAATCCAGGAACAGAATTATGTTATATAAAACTTGTGTTAATCCTTTCTTTAAAGAAGGATATTTAAAAAAAAAAAAAGGCAAACAAAAAAATTTTAAGTTTAGGTAATTTGGAAGCTAGTGTTGATTTCCTCAAGGTACCTAATAGCACAGGTTTTTAAATTCTGTTAAGCAATTATAGGATTTTGAAAAGAAGCCTGAGGGATCACTTCGTGTATGTGTGCATGTTTAGGGGCAAGGGAATGTAGCTGGTTTTTGTTTTGTTTTGTTTTGTTTTGTTTTTATGTTTGTTTATTTTTGATAGAAAGAGATACAGAGTGCAAGCAGGGAGGGGCAAGGAGAGAGGGAGACATGGATTCTAAGCAGGTTCCAGACTCTGAGCTGTCAGCACAGAGCCCGACCTGGGGCTTGGGCTCACTAACTGAGTGATCATGACCTGAGCCCAAGTCAGATGCTCAACCTACTCAGCCACCCAGGCTCCCTGGAGTGCAGCTGTTCTGAAGGAGGCTGAGAATACTGAGCTCTGAACTTCTTCCTGAGGTTTTAATTATTGCAAATAGACCTGCTAAGAACATTGGTAGATACATTTTTATATTCAAGATATATATTTCATATACATATATTTCATATATATTTATGTTAATATACATGGGAGTGGAATTGCTGGCTTGTAATCATATGTTCAACTTTTATAGAAACTACAAACAGCCAAGAAGTTTTCCAAAGTTTTTCTACAAGTTATTCATTGAAACCATCTGGGCCTAGGAATTTCTTTTTTAAAACTTTTTACATTTCAGATTCAATTTCTTTAATATTTATAGGACTATTCAGTTAATTTATTATATGTTAATGAAGGTTTGGCAGTTTTTAAGGAATTGGGCTATTTTCTCTACTTTTGTAACTTATATGCATAGAATTGCTGGTAGTATTCACTTATTTTTTTTTTACTAGTTATATCAATATTATTTCTCTTTGTTCTTGATAATTATCTCTGCTCCTAAGCCTTTTTTTCCCCTAATGTTAATATAGCCACTTCTGCTTTCTTTTTTTTAAAAATTCACTTTTTCATAGTGTACTTTTTAAAATATTTTTACTTTCAACCTATCTATATAATTATATTTGAAGTGAGGGTCTTATAAATATAATGGGCTTGGGCTTGCTTTGGTACACCACATTCATTTTGAATACAGTTATTTCTAGTAAATGTGGCAGGAAATATATTTTCTATTCATTTTTTGAGCAGGCAAGGGAGAGAAAGAGAGAGAAAGAGAGTGTGCTGGAAGGGAGGGGCAGAGAGAGAGAGGGAGAGAATCCCAAGCAGGCTCTGTACAGAGCTCAGTGTGGGGCTCAAACTCAGAAACCATGAGATGGTGACCTGAGCTGAAATCAAGAGTAGGATGCTTAACTGACCAAGCCACCCCGGCACCCCAAATGTGAAAGAACATAAAACCAATTTCACCAGTGTAGCATGCAGTGAGATTTTGAGAGACATCAATCTGAAATTGTAGCATATGCTTCATGGACCTACAAGGAATGAGAGTCATTCATAAGTGTTTTTTAATTTAGTGTAAAAAAAGAAGCACCCCTTAGGAATTCAGATTATGATACATATTTCATTAAAATCTTTGGGGTACTGTGGTGGCTCAGTCAGTTAAGTGGACTTCTCGATTTCTGCTCAGGTCATGATCTCATGGTTTGTGAGATCAAACCCCACATCAGACTCTGCGCTGACAGTGTGGAGCCTACTTGGGATTCTCTCTCTACCTCTCTCTGCCCCTCCCCTTTCTCTCTCTCTCTCTCTCTCTCTCTCTCTCTCTCTCTCTCTCACACACACACACACACACACACACAATTTCTCTAAATTAATAAACATGAAAAACAAATTAAAAAATAAATATATGATAAATCCAGTGGAGAAAAATACTTCCTTAAGTTTGAAATATCATTGTATATTCAAGCAATTGATAAATTGTTTGATGTGAAATTTTCTGATTTTAGATATATAATTTGGTCATATTTTGGATATTTTTTCAAATGAGTATTTGTTCTTGTTTGGACAATACCCCAGCTTCTTGATCCTTAATTACTGCTGAACTGCCAAGTTGTAACTATAGCAGATTAGTCTTCCTAGAGTGGATAAATTGCTCATGAATAGGCAACGTTTACAAATCAATTTCTAAAACCCATTTTTCATTTAGTTTAATTAATTTGGGGGAGGAGGATCGTCTTTCATTTTAAGTTTGTGGTAAGTGTTCAAATTTCAAGCATTTTTCACCAGAACAAACAAATCACCTGCGTATTATTTTTATTAGGAGCCATGATTTTTTTGTCATTAATTTTCATCAGAAAGACTGAAGTAATATGAAGAATAAGGTATGCCAGCAGAGTTTCTTTAGACTCATCTTACTGCTTTTTTCAGTAAGAGATTTTTCCTAAGATCTTGAGTCACCAAGAGAAGCGATTGTTAAGTACCAGGCTGCTGATCGTATTAAAGAAGCTAAGCTGTCTTCAGGTCTCAGATAATTATTTAAGATCAGACATTTGCTTCTTTTGGGTAAAGGTTATGTTTAGAATTGGCAACCTGGGCTGGTTATTCCTCTTTGCAATTAAAATAACAAAGTTAAATATTTAGGCAAAGTATTTATAAAGAGGAGTAAAGGGGTGCCTGAGTGGCTCATTCAGTTAAGGGTCCGACTGTTGATTTCAGCTCAGGTCATGATCTCATGGTTTGTGAGTTCAAGCCCCACATCAGGCTCTGTGCTGACCACAGAGAGCCTACTTGGGATTCTCTCTCTCCCTCTCTTTATGTCTCTCCCCCACTCTGTCTCTCAATAAATAAATATTAAAACTGATAAAGATGAATAAAAACAATATTATATATAAGTATAGGAAAACATTGGTTATTTAAACTTAAAATATACCTAAAAGATCTCATAAAGTTTACTGTTGGAATTAAGATGGATAAAAACAAATGCCCTAAGCACCCTTAGGGGACAAATTTAGGATTCCTAATGGGAAGAGCTTCTGAAGAGAAAGTGCACAGATTGAGGTTCAAGTTTGCCACCCAAGCTTCTGATTGGAGACCCATGAGCAGAACACCCACAATTTGTTGGAGATCAATTATGACATCTAGTCAAAGGTATTCCCAATAATTGATGGTGAAAAGTGAGGTATGGTAAATGGAGGGCTATTTTCCTTGGTTAGTTTGCATAAGCAGAAACCCATTACAACCTCTGTTTTTTTTCTCACAAGTTTAGTATTTGCCTCTCTAGGTCTTGTCCATTTTAGTAAGTACTGGATAAAAATAAAAACACCATACTGTCAGATTTTTCTCCAGTCCCATAAAGATTCAAACACTGAATACCTTCAACTGGTATCCTTAGCTTTGCTTGGTCTCTGACCCAGATCTGAACAAGGCAGGAGCACCCCCCCCCCCGCCATTTTTTTCCCCTACATTCATAGTAATCTTTGTATGCTGCACTTCTAGAGTAAAACAGTACCTTTCTTTCCACTGAGATATCTGTTCTGTCTATATTCTGTTGTGTTTTCGTATTTCATTTGTCTGGAGTTCTGTTAGACAGTCAAGATCAAATTCAGTTTACAGGAGAAAGCCGTTTTCATAAGAGTAGAGTATTTTAACTCTTTTTTCATTACTATGCCTCCAGCAGATATAGCAGGTCTTCCTTCATAGTAGATGGCACTAACTATTCATTGAATGAATCAACAAATGAATACCAATGTTAGTCCTCTGTGCCTTTATATATATTTTTGAGTTAAGATCTTATTCTGTTTAAAGTCAGGTCAATACTGTCTTTTAAAGATCTGGATTCCATTTGTGTCTTTCCCCTGATTCTGTCTAAAGTTTTGTTCCAGACAGAATAAACAACACAAAATATCCATCTAATATAAAAATGTTGTTTGCAAATTCTGTTGTCACAGTTTAATCTCCAGACTGGGTACCTACGGGCATCAACTAACTAGGATTAAGTAAAACTTGCCTTCTTCCTTTGCCATATATAAGTTGCTACAACATAAAGTAGTGGAGTAAGGCTTGGTTTTGTAATAACCCGCATCAGGATTCCAGTACTGTTGGTGATACTGTAATTGTGTTGTGTCCATAGGCAAGTTTCTCCATTCAGTTAAAAAAAATAATTGTGTGCTCCAACTCCTCAGGCAGTGTACTATAACCAGGGTTATCAAGATATAGTCATTATGCTTAGAGAGTTCAATGTATAATAGAACAGTCACATAAATACATGTCAAAAAAGAGAGTTTTCAAATGCATAATAGTGATTTAACACAGGATTATAAGAGGTCAAAAGAGAGGAATGTTACCCAGCCTTGAGAACTTCCTAATTCAAATTGCACCCCATAAGAAATTGCCAGCAAAAGATAGCACAGATATAAACATTTCTTGCTATATTCAGAGCCAGCAGGTTAGTGTAATCTAAACTATCATCACCTCCTCTTTGAAAAAAAGAAGTTTCAAGTTTGTTCACCTAGATTTTAGTCAGCCCAACAATCATACTACTCATTAAAATATAAATTATACCATTTTCCTTTTCAAAACTCTCCCCTAGTTTCCCACATTATTTATATTAAAAACACTATTCCTTATCATGGCCAACACAAGTTTGGCAAAGAGTGCCCACCTGCTCACTATACCTACCATTTTCTTCATGGGCAGATCACTGGGCAGCCAGCCCCAGAATCCCTTTCAGTATGCATTCCAGGTGATGGAATTTTAGCACAATATGGACTTGGAAGCCATGTGTTAAAGGTGATACTATTCTGGATACCTTAAACACCTTATGAGCAATGACACCCACCCCTCCTCCCCTCCCCAGTGGCATAATAGGAAAATGAGTTAAATTATGGATATCTCAGGTTTACTTATGAAATCTTCCTGAATTAGCTTAATTAACACAGGCCCCTATTTTGTATCTTCTTTGCCCTTTTCTGCCTCATCTCCTACCATCACATTGGCCTTCCTCCTGTACCTTCATCCTCTCAAATTTGTTCCTGCTTCAGGACTTTGCTCTTACTGTTTTCTCTACTTGGCATGCTATTTCTCAAGACATGTGAGTGGTTTATTGCTTGATTCATTAGTCTCTGGCCAAATTCACCTATAAGAGTCTTTCTCTAACCAGTTCTACTTTTAAAATAGCCATATTTCCATCATGCTCTGTCCCCTTTCCCTGCTTTATTTTTCTTCATAGCATAATAAAATCTCTTCATAGTATTTTAATTTTTAATTTAATTTTTAATATAATTTATTGTCAAATTAGCTTACATACAACACCCAGTGCTCATCCCAACAAGTGTCCTCCTCAGTGCTCATCACCCATTTTCCCTCTCCCCCATGTCCCCCGCACACCCTCAGTTTGTTCTTTGTATTTAATAGTCTCTTGTAGTTTGCCTCCCTCTCTCTCTGTTTGTAACTATTTTCCCCCTCCCCTTCCCCCATAGTCTTCTGTTAAGTTTCTCAAGATCCACATATGAGTGAAAACATATGATATATGTCCTCTGACTGACTGACTTCACTCAGCATAATAGTATTTTATATATTTTGTATTTATTCATAATATAATTCCAGTTAATGAATTTATACTGTGTATTTATTTTCTTTTTTGTCTTCCTTACTAGAATGTAGTTACTTGAGGCACAGACACTCTATGTTTATTGTTTCATACATAAAATAGTATTTGTGTATGGTAGGTGATTGGTAATATCAGTTGAATGGGGATTGAATGAATCTTGGTGTTTAGATGCCTAAGACATAATGATTCTTGCATTTGGAAGATCCGGGGCATGGTTTTGGGAATAGATGCCTAAGGTGAAGTAGATGTCATGGCCAAGAACATGAGATTTTCTATATTTATTTATTCAAAGTGGTTTATTGAGCACCAGGCTAATACATGATAATTATGGGTATAGCAGTATATAAAGCAATGCCTCTGCCCTTATGGAGCTTGTTTACTAGTGGGGGATACAAAGAGCAAACAAATGCATTTAAGATGTAGGTTTTTACACATTGACAGTAAAATATTTTATGGAAAGGAGGATTTTGTACCATGTGCCAATGTTTTCATTTTAAGTAGAGACAAACACCTGAGGGAAGATTTGATATTGAGGACAGGGAGAGGATGATAGGGCTGGAATGTATTAACCTCAAAAGAGAAACAGTTTTGAAATGAAGTCTCCAATTCTAGGCCAGAATTATTTCCAACAAATATTACTGCTCAGGGCTGGTTTTCTTCTATAGGAAGAGCCAGTAACTAGGGCTTTCCTGACACGGTGAAAAAACCACTGGACCTCTACAGGTCTCTGGAGAAAGAGCCATCATGTCTATTTATTGGATATCCTAAGGATCACAATCCCAAGATGTCAAACATAGCCTGTATAAAAATTTGTGTTTAGGAAGGCACCTCTAGGCAGGAAAGAAAGCTGCTGTTTTTGCAAATGGTGAAACCAGAATAAAAAACTGAAATATATATGAATGTGAGTTTATGTTCTTCAAACTCAATGAAATTACGACCTTGTCTGCATGTGTGTGATCTCTTATTCTGCCTTCTCTGCTCATTACTTTAAAGGCTTGCATTTTAAACCCTGATTATAGATTTGCTGCTAGCTGAGTGCATGGACTATAATGTAAACATTTATAAATGTACATTTTTCAAGCAAATTGCACTGCACATAACAGATCAAAACTATTTATGGAAATGGATTGTAGGTATTAAAGAAAATTTGCCCATATTCTTGGAAACTCAACTCAGATTTTTTACCCCCTACTATATTTAATTAGAATGAACAAAAGTAAAATAAAACCTCTCCTAATTCTTTATACTCATATTTTCCCCATTGATTATATATATAATGTATATTTGTGTAAGTTTCATTTTTCTGTGATTCTGGCTGCCAGTCTCCATGCTAAATTAAGCAGAAAGTTGTCCTGCTGTGCATATGTGAGTTGCAGGTGCAGGACTTCAGTGCTTAAGTAAATGTGAGGGAATTGGTGATACCCGTGGATTATTGAAAATGTATTCACTTCCCTGTTGGGTTTGAAATATGATGTAATGACACTCAATTAAGAATGTGGATTTATAAAGGCCAAGTTTAGAAAGAATGTACAGGTTTTTTTTTTTTTTAATTTTTTTAACGTTTTATTATTTTTGAGACAGAGAGAGACAGAGCATGAACAAGGGAGGGTGAGAGAGAGAGGGAGACCCAGAATCTGAAACAGGCTCCAGGCTCTGAGCTGTCAGCACAGAGCCTGATGCGGGGCTCTAACTCACGGACTGCGAGATCATGACCTGAGCCGAAGTTGAACGCTTAACCGACTGAGCCACCCAGGCGCCCCAATAGAAGGAATTTAAACTTTTTCAGGCAAAATAACTTTACAAGAGACTAGTCCCATGAAGAGCAAATACTTCCATTTATCCTTTTAGGTTGTTTACTTTGATAGCATCGTCTTTGGAACTATGGATAATACCAGACCTATTCCCCACCATTAACTCTCATTATTTATGAATATATCAAAGAGAATGCTTGGAGGCACTTTGGTTTGCTGAGTTTGCTTGGGTTTGATGAGAATGTTTGAAGAAACTTCAAAACCCTTATCACATTGTCCAATTTGGATTTCAGCCAGAGCCAACTGATACTTAGTTTGGAATATATTTGATGTGAGGTAAAGTTTTTCACATACAAAAAAAAAAAAACAAAAAAAAAAAACCAGAAATAGCAAAATTAAAACTACCAGCTAAGTAAAATAGTATTTAGTAAGAGTTTATTGTGAATGTAAAAGCAAGTCACAAACTGGGAGCTCTCAAACCAAGATCGGAATGAGGTACTGAGATACATTGTTGTAAGATATAGGAGTAAAAATGCAGAGACCATTTATTCTTTACAATGATTGGTTATAGGATTTGAGTTTTTCTAGTGATAAGTAATTTGTTAAAGGTGTGTACCTCATGCCAAGTTTGAAGAACAGCTTAAGTTTCATTTATGATTTTCAGAGGCAGGTACAAGAAGTGGCCCAAGTTACGTTTCACTTGTTTTGCAGAATAAGCTAATTTGAGTTTTGCTTATGTGGCTTAAATGTTTTTGCCTGCTCAGGAAATTTTCAGGTTTGTTCTCTGTTTTGTGTTTCACATTAGCACATGTAATTCTTTTAAAACATTAATAGCACCATGTCATAAACAACTTGAAATAAAGAACTTGAATCAACTTTTAGGTTTTTATTTTCCATTGTCTGGATTAAGAATGCCATGCAGAGAGATTTGGACTGAATCTGAAAAAATTGGGGGGGGGTGAATAATTTTACTATAATATTTGAGAGACGGTAATATCTTATTATATTTTAATTTAGGGTGATACCAGTCTTATAGCATTGTAGAGAATAAATTATGAGAGGGATAAGACTGGAAGTGGAGAAACCAGATACGAAAAGGTTGTAATATATGTGAGTAATGTTAAGTACTTCAACTAGAGTAAAAGGATATAAAGAAAAGTAGTATCAGTAAGAGCACCTGACTGGCAAAGTCATCAGAGCATGTGACTCTTAATCTCAGGATTTTGAGTTTAAGCCCCATGTTGAGCGTGGAGCCTACTTTAAATAGAAATAAATGCATGCATGCATGCATACATACATACATAAATGGGTAGAAGAATAGATGAATGATGGACTGACTGAATGAATAAATGGATAAATAAATAAGTAAATTTTTAAAAAGTGGCATAATTAAGATATGTGAAGATTGTAGGTTAGGTCTGGTTGTGATTGGATACAGGGTGTAACTCTGACAACTACCTCATGGTCACTACATCGTGTGGTGAGGACTGAAAGTTATACATTATTAGTTAGGTATTAATTAAGTTTAATTAATTAGGAATATAAGAAATCATCAGTATGCTTATAAATATTAAAAGTAGTAATCTCTATTAATACCTATAATAGTGATGATGATCCCAATGACAAGTGGAGGTCCCTTTTCATGTAATGAGTATTCTATATTAAATATAATATCAATGAAGTGTACATTAAAATATTTGGAATCAATACATCAATAAAGCCAAGGTGTGTGTCGGGGGGGGGGTGGATTTCAAGAAGTAGGATGTTGTAGTAAATGTCAGCAGCTATAGAGGATTTAAATACGAATGTATGCATTCGTATCCATTGCAATTAATGACAAAGTTATTGGAGATCATGACAGGAAGAGTTGCTGTGGGGTGTGGGGACAGAAGCCAGGAACAATTACCTGAGGCATATTTTCGGACCTAAGGTGTAACTCTGTTTCACTGTGGTTATAGGAACACCGCTATGGCTACCAACTCACCATACGCTTGTGGGATAGCTGCCTACTTGCCTAAGCACAATCTTAGAGTTGTGATAATTTTTAAAGTAGCCTAATAACTTGGGCTAGTAATCTGGCTCACTCAGTTGATTCTATGCTTGCTATCCCTTATTAACATGGAGATACCACCAAAAATCTGCATCTCAACCATGTAATCAACAACTTGTATTTTAGGTATTCTGAGATCTCCTGTAGTTTGTGATTAATCATCACTTGGTACCTCTAAGCATGGGAGAAGCCCACCAGGGACGTTCTCTGCATAGTTTAGCACAAACAAATTTTGTGAGTCTGCACAATCAGCTTTAGAAGCTTAATAGCGCTAGTCATCTGGACCTAGAGTTAAATGCTTCCCTTGTGTCAGTTTTAAATGGTGTGTGAGGATGTTGAACAATAAGTGTAGACCATTTTCAAGAAGCTGAGGCTATAAATAAAAGGACAGAGATAGGGTGGTAACTAGAAGGATATGTAAGAATAAGGTAAGCAGATTTTCAATACAAATAGGACTTGAACATGCTGTTAATGCTTTTGACATATTAATTAGAAACTTGCCTACATTTCCAGTATCAGGAAATTATAATACATTATGTTGAAGTAACCTTGTCATTTAGCTTTTTTCTTTATCTGTAAAACAAACGAAGTTTATACAAAAAGGCCTTTTATTAAGCTCCTTTTATTTCTTTATTCCTAAAACTCTGAGTTTTTAGGCCAGTTTTTATGCAGAAGACATAATCCACATAATTTTGAAAGTTTAAGAGATTGACAACAATGATATTTATATGTTTGACGATATAGACAGGATGAGACCGTTCCCTTGCTACACATAGATTATATTAAATTAAGCTTATTTTTCCCCTCTGATTTCTATTGAGATAAAAATTAACACCAGAGTTAAATATGGCTCTTTTTGCTTATTAACTCATTTATTTTTTTCAATTTCATAGGAGATTACTGTTGGCTATTTAAATAATTACAATGTTCTTATGTTGATGCTACTTGTGGCAATGGTTAGGAAATTTTAAATATGATTTTTTGTAATGCGTTATTATTGACTTCAAGTTTTTGAAAGTTTCACATAAACACATTGTGAGAATAGTTGGAGGTGCTTAGGATAGAAATGTCAAAGCTAATAAACTGAAAGTATTTAAAAATGCTATCAGAGTAAGAAGAATGGCTATGAAAAGGAAACTTGGTGTATGCTTTGTCTTTTTTAATATATGTTTATTTATTTTGAGAAGGTGGGGGGAGAGGGGAGAGAGAATCCCAAGCAGGCTCTGCACTGAACTCTCAGGAACTATGATATTATTATATGAGCCGAAATCAAGAGTCTGGTACTCAACCAGCTGAGCCACCCAGGTGCCCCTATGTTTTGTCTTGGTAAGTTTTTTTGCCCTATAAATTTATTGGACATAGCTGAAACTCACAAGGATAACTAGGTAAAGATCTTTTTGTTATACTTGGCATTGCAGTTTTGTTTTGTTTGTTATACATCTTTGAATGAGTATACTGATTTTGGTCTTCATTGTTAGAGGAAGTTCACAGGTTATTGAGGCTAAATACTGTTATACACACACACACACACACACACACACACACACACACACACACTTCGCTATATGTTTCTGATTGATTTAGTTAAGAATATAGAACTTAACAGAGAAAGAGTAGTTGTAGCTTTTTACTTGGTATATGTTCCATATAGGACATGACTGTGGCAGATGACTCCTGTTCAGTTATGAGCCATTTCTGAGTTGATAAAGCCAAATTCTTGCTGTGCCTGATTCTTTTACAATCAGGCTTACATTATGTTCAGGAACAACTAAGGCTATCTATATGCTTCCAATTAAAAATATTTTACAAAAAGTAGTCTGTGCTGATTCTTATGTATATTCAGCATGAGCTTAGCTATATATTTAGTCAGAAAAAGTTAGAAGATTAAGCTTCTAAGATGTCCCTAAATATCTCTACCTTCTTTATCATTTTCTCAGCAAGCCTGTTTCCCTACGGGTTGATGTGTAATATATGCATGTATACTCACACATAAATATGTGCTGTTTAACTTGTGGATTTGTCTGTCTCTCCTGGCTGACAAAAGGTTAAAAGAGCAGACTCTTTATTAATATATTGAAATATAGTCAGAATACTACCAATATATAGAATTCACTGCAGAGGGCAACCATAGTATAAATTGATTTTCATTATTATATTAATGTATGTGAGAAAGTGGTAAGATTTTATTGTCCTCTTTGTAGAAAAGATTCAGATCTTTGACACTAATATTACATTTCATAAAGTTACATTTTTCTAGTGATAAATTAGATTCAGCTTTAAAATCTTTGTATTCAATTTAAAGTACTTTGTGTTTTATATTTCAGTTGAATTAATATATAACGGTCCTTTTTTATCTCCCATAAGTATTTTTCCAGACACTTATTTAACATACTGTGTCCTATGCAGATCAAAAAAAAATTGATTAACACTGTAAAATATCCCAAGAAATGGAGAAAATATAGTTTCTCTTTTGAAATAAAGTGCTTAATTAGAATTCCAAGTTGGAATGAAGTGTCACTTTTCTTACATATACAGTTTCATATCACTAGTTCTTCTAAACCATAATGGGAAATTGATACAGCTTTTCATTACTGCTGCTTTCTTAAAATGAACACTAATGTGAATTTATTTCTTTTTTTCTTTAATAAAGTTTTATTTTAAGCCAATAAGTTGCAAACTCAATGTAAGTCATTGGTTAAAGTAAAAAAAATTAAAAAATAAAGTATAAAATGAATTACAGTATTTTAATCACTTCTGTTATGCATAAACTTAGAAACTGTGCATGATAGTGTTCATTGTAGTATAATTAAAATCATTTTACTGACCTACACACTGACAATTAAAATGCAAAGAATAGATGAAAAATAAGGAAGAGCCACCCCTTTTCTTATAAAGTAAATTTAAGCCCATAGATATTTCCAGGAATTTGTGGTAGGACCTTGGATTGATTTCAAGTCACATATTCAAATAGTTACACAGAGGAGGAATAGGATTGCCCAAAATAAACCTAGGTATGACTAAAACAAAAGCAACACTGTGGGTCTAAAAAGTCTTAAGATCCATAAAAATGAATCAAGTGATGAAGCTAAATGAGCTTATTTGCTGTAAACTGAAGTACAGGATATTCTTAATTTTTTTTATGGAACAATATAAAGAAATAGATTTGGATTTTCTATATAGTTTTGTTCTGCTTGATTTGCCAATTTAGCTTCCTATCTAATAAGCAATTCTAAAAGCAAACATTATAGCTGTGAAATTTATTTTCTAAAAATGCCTCAGTAGAAGCTATTTATATAAAATATATCTAATAAACATTGTATGGTGTCCTAACACAAAAATGTTAAATGAACTTAAGTCTTACAGACAATGTGGAAAAATAACACTTTATTTTTATTAGTCTTTTTATCAAGCATTTCAGTATTCCTTATGTCATGCCTCTACATTTCAATTCAACCAACATTCTTTTATATCTGTTATACACTAGATACTGTATGATTCATATCAAGTAAGACCTGCTCCCACCCCAGCTCAGTGATTGGTAGGGAATAAAAATGCAATCATATATCATAATGCAGTCTTATAAATTCTATTACCTCAATATAATATCATAGTGCTACATGGACATGAAAATAAATAGGTGTACTTATAGGTGGCTAAAATATTAGTTTAAGAGTTATGAGGAAAGTGACATTGCACTTATATTCACAGGTGATATGAAATATAATAATGAGTAAAGACCTGGCTCAGATTTTGTAAAGTTATATAACTCGAAAGTTGGACAATATTTTTCAGCTCACAGACTAGTGAGGAAACATGAAACAGCTATAATACAATGTGGAAAATGTCATATCCAATACCATACAAGTAAACATGGGTCTCAAGGAATGAAGAGAAAAGCCAGGTCAACTTTTTGTTAAGTATCTCTACATGGCAAGTCCACTAGCACCTCAAATAGAGGATGTAAGAAATTGAAGTGCATTATATTTTGTTTAATGTATTTTATGCCATCAGTATTTCCAAAATGAGACCATTCCAGGAATGAAAGTTCAAAATTTGGAGACTTCTTTGCGTCTACTTACTCCTTTAGTATCTCTATAAATGACATTCCAAGATCTGTTAATTCTAATCATGCAATTTCTTAAATCTGCCTATTTATTTAATTTATAAAGCCAGAAGTATAGTTCACTTTCTCTTAAATGATTATAGAGTAGACACCTTGTTAATTGGTTCATAAACCTAATTCTAGTCCTTTCTTTAAAGAGTTGTAGATTTCCCTGAAGTCCTTTTACTATTCATTTACATTAATAGAGAATATTAAAAAGGAGTACATTTACTATTCTTTTTATATTAATTACTATTCATTTAAATTAATACCATTTTTATTTTATTTAGTTTGCTTTCTATACCAGAGCTCATAGGCCTGCCTTTTTGTCTTCATTCAAAAATTTTTTAATGTTTATTTATTTTTCAGAGAGAGACAGAATGGGAGCAGGGGAGGTGCAGAGAGAGAGGGAAATGCAGAGTCTGAAGCAGGCTCCAGGCTCCTAGCTGTCAGCACAGAGCACTATGTGGGGCTTGAACTCAGGAACCGTGAAATCATGACCTAAGCCAAAGTCAGATGCTTAACCAACAGAGTCACCCAGGCACACCTGCCATTTTGTCTTTTAAACTGTTACATAATGACTCATAGTAAATGTATACTATATTTTATATAGCTTTCTTTTATTGATAATTGTCTCTTTTTGTTTTGACTTGTCCTATAATATGAGACAGTCAGTAACTTTGTACGTGCTTCCTTATGCAAAATTATCACATTTCCCTGGCATAGGTATAGAGGTGTGGTATTGCTTTAAAAAAAATCTAATAAGTTCTATGAAGCTACCCTTCAAACTGTTCATCCAGTTTAAAAACCTTAGACACTCACCAACACTTGGTGATGCCAAATTTTTATTTTTTCAGTCTGATAAACATTAATGTTTGTCCAAGTTAGGTGGCCACGAAATAGATTATCCTAACTAGGAATGTTTTAAAGGAAAAGGAGGTGATGTTAACAACTTTCCTAGGGTAATAAACATAAGCAAGGATGGTTAGGGCCAAACTAGAACATATTGCCACCATAGTTAGAACTAAATTTCTAAGACCCAAATCTTATAAGTTCAATAACTGGTTAATTCTTTTTATACAACAGTATACATGAATTCCAAATCCTCCATCTAAATATATGGCCTTTCATGATCTAATCTACCTGCTTTCCTTCTTAATCTCCTATTCCATCCTTTTACTTAATCCATATGACCTACTCACCATCATTACCAGGTTCTTCTGGCCCACATGGGCTCCTGCTGTGTCTTGTCTTCCTAGTCTGTTTTCCTGCTGTTTCTACCTGTCAATGCCCTACATTTCCTTAGAGATCCAGCCTAGTTCTTCATCCGTGCAGGAGCTTTCCAAGATCTTTCTATTCAGAATTACTTTATTTCTTATTCTATTATACTTTATCATCTGTTATTCTTCATTTTTATATCCTCCGCTTCTGCTCTGGGGATATGGCATGGTGGCATAGTGATGAATATGTGTGATTAATATGGCATTGTGATTTCAATAATAGACTTGAACTTGAATCCCAGCTCTGGGGCAAGTTGCTTACTGATTCTGACACAAAGATTCCTCCTGGATAAATAAAGATAATAGTTCCTATCTCCTAGGACTTTCATAAGGGTTAAATAAGTAACACATGTAAAGCATTTAGATGCAGTGCCTAATATGTATCCTCGTCAGTAATGTGACTTCTCTTAAATATTGTTTTTCACCAGTAGTTAGGCGCTGACTTTTCTGAAATTCTCTCTTTCTCATGCACTAAAAAGAATCTGAAGTGAATCTCTAACTACTGTTTCTTAATTAGAGCAAGGGGGCAGCACAATGTGAAGTTAAAAGTTCAGTGCTGGGATAGGTTTGGCTCAGGTTGGTGTCTTGAATCTGCTACCAAAAAGTGGCACTCTTCATCAGCCTTTTTTTTTTTTTTAAGTTTCTTTGCCATGCATTCTAAAATGCAAATAATAAAAATACCTACTTCGTTAGATTGCAGTGATAATTGAAGTATGGCAAGTTTCCTTCTAGCATTGTACCTTGGCAGTACTGGGCTAATAAATGTTAACTATTGACAATGTACTTCAAACACAGTGACTCTAGCTCACTCGGTGAAAAATCTCTTTCCTTACTCTAGTCAACCAACCAACAAATAGACTGAATATTTTCATTTTGTGAATGGCCAGACTGTAAACTCATCTGAAAGGTTCACCAAAATATTTAATATTGTGAAGAAAAAGGTAGTGATTTAATAGATATCTTCACAATGTATTTTTCCAAACTAAATCCAATAGTGAATGGTTTCCCTCCCAATTATTTGGACATTACCAAATAATTCTTTCTTTTCTTTTTTAATGTTTATTTTTATTTTGAGAGAGAGAGAGAGAGCAGGGGAGGGGCAGAGAGAGAAAGGAAGAGAAAGAATCCCAAGTAGGCTCCACACTGTCAACACAGAGTCCAATGGGGAACTTGATCTCATGATCTCATAACCTGAGCTGAAATCGAGTCAGACATTTAACCAACCAAACGATGCAGGTGTCCTACCAAATAATACTGTCAAAGGAAAAACTAATTCTGAGTGATTCTTCAGAAGCCTTTTTGAAATAGTTTTCAGATTTCGGCATTATTAAAAGAAATTTCATTAAATTATGCCCCTTTTGATGTCTTGTGTTTGTAGTGTGGGTGTGTGTTGTGGTTTCTTGGATTGGAGGTAATTAAAGCAACATCAAGTTGCATGTTAAATTATAGGAAGTGATCAAAAAAGTTTGTTTCTCATAATAAGAAAATAAATTTAGGAATGAATTTTATTTGAAAAAAATTATTTTAATATTATTCAAATTTAACTCTTTTATTTTTAGGCTTTAAAATGCATGTCTTGACAATTATTTTTTATTATGCGAAGTAATGTTGGATTTTAATTAATGTTGATGATGTTTTAAGTATAATAATTACATAAACTTAAACAAAACTATTTAAAGGAAAATATGTTACAAAATGTTTTAATATAGAATAGGATAAAGTGACTGAATTTAGGGACATATATGTCCACAGAAAAGTTTTTTTCTGGTTTTGAAACTATTTAAATAGAGTACTATAGTATATTTCTGCTTGATTTTTTTCATGTAACATTGTGATTGTGAGATTTATTTCAGTTACCAGAGTAGCAGAATATTTTTCATTTTAACTGCTGTAATATTGATAGGTATTTTCAATTGTTTTCAGTTTGAGGCCATGAGACATATGGATGAAATAAACATTCTTGTGCATATTTAATGTGCATGTTTATTCATGCTCTGGAGAGGAGGATTACTTGCTCCTTATGATTTATTTATAATTTATAATTAATTTATTATGATTAATTTATGATTTATAATTAATTTTAGTTATGAATATGATCAGCTTAAGGAGATAGTCTCATAAAGTTTATCAAAACAATTGACCCATTTGCCCACCTATGAGAAGTTTATAAGGATTCAAGTTAATTCACAATATAAAGTATTAGTATTAACATTATTTTCAGTTTTAGCCATTTTGGGGGTATGCTGCAGTATATAATTGAGGTTTTAACTTAATTTCCTTTACAGGTAATAACATGAATCCTTTATATGACTTTATGAAATTTGAATATCCTTTTTCTATAATTTATCTTGTTTTAGATTGATTTGCTGAAGTTATTTATATATTTTCTGGATATTAATCCTTTGTTGGTTATATATATTTCGAATGATTTTTTTTTCAATATGTGGCTTTAGTTCTCAATCTCTTGGTCTCTTTTGACAATGAGTTCCTAATTTTAATGTAGTCCATTTTATCTATTTTATTCCTGTAAGATAAGTGATTCTTGTGTTCAGTTTTAGACAACTTTGTGTACTATCAGGCCATAAAAGTATTCTCTTGTGTTATCTTATAGACATTATAAGGGTTTATCTTCAATATTTAGATATACATTCCATTGTGTATAGTATAAAGTAAGAATTCATACTCATTATTTACTGTATGGATGTACAATGGATACAAGACCACATCCTACTTCTCTGCAGTGCTGTCTTGATAGTAAATCAAGTATCTATCTATGTGTGCATCTAATTCTGGAGTATGCTGTTTTATCAATTATTTTGTCTACCCTGAACCACTATAACAGATTCTTAGTATACTTCTATAATAAGCATTTACATTTTGCCTTTAGGACCTAAAATTTTATTCTTCATCTTTAAGATTGTCTTGATTATTCTTTTCCATGGATATTTCCTTAATATTTTGAATAAGTTTGTCAAAGGAAACCTATTGTGATACTGATTTGGGATTACATTCAATCCATAGATTAATTGGGTGGAAAAGGATATCTTTATAATATTGAATGTTTAAGTTTATGAAAATTGAACTCTCCTGCCCTACAGATTTCATAATAGAGAATACAACATTGATTTGTAGGATTTCATTTATGTAAAATTCAAAAGCAGGTAAAAGTAACATACAGTGACAGAAATCAGAATAGTGTTTACCTCTTGGAAGGAAGATTGACTGGAAAGCAGACTTTCTTGGTAGTAGGAAACTTGGTGGAATAAGAGAGAGAAATGTATTTTGAAGTTTACATCACTATATATACATTTGTAAACCTCATAAAACAGTGTTTTTAAGATTTATAAGTTTTACTTAACATTTAGATTTTTTTTTCTTATTTGCTATTAGGATCAAAATTCTAACAATGTCACAGAGTTGTATTAAAATGTTTTCTTTTGAGGAACCTCTTGCACTGCTGGTGGGAATGCAAACTGGTACAGCAATAATGGAGAACAGTATGGAGGTTCCTCAAAAAACTAAAAATAGAGCTACGCTATGATCCAGGAATTGATACTGATAAATACTATTAGGTATTTACCCAAAGGATACAAAAATACAGATTTGAGGTGGTACATGCACCCCGATGTTTATGGAAGCATTAACAACAATAGATAAACTATGGAGAGAGCCCAAATGTCCATCTACTGATGAATGAATGCAGAGGATGTGGTATACATATGCAATGGAATATTACTCAGCCAGCAAAAAGAACAAAGTCTTGCCATTTGAAACAACATGGATGGAGCCAGAATGTATTATGCTAAGTGAAATAAGTCACTCAGAGAAAGACAAATACCATATGACTTCACTCCTATGTAGCATTTATGAAACAAAACAAATGAACATATAGGAATGAGTGGGGAGAGAAGAAAGGGAAACAAAACAGAGAGACTCAATGATAGAGAGCAAACTGAGGGTTGATGGAGGGAGGTGGGTGGAGAAGGGCTAGATGGATGATTGGTATTAAGGAGGGCACTTGTGATGAGCACTGGGATTTTTCTGTAAGTGATGAATCACTGAATTCTACTCCTGAAATCACTATTGTACTGCATGTTAACTAACTAAAATTTAAATTAAAAAATGAATAAAACATTTTCCATTTTGGTATAGAACCTAAATTCTATGTAGTATGACATTTGTACTAATATTTTTAAGCTACTTAACAGAAATGCAGTATTGATATCGATAAGCCTACTGATTTATCAACATCTTACACCAAGATGTTAGCAAAAGCTATATAGAGAAAAATGTAAATCTTTTTTTTTTACTCATTCTTAAAGTGTCCATATAATATTGCTATGATCCCTGAAACTCTGATTTAATATCATCCTATAACATTGGTTATCCCACTGAAAATATACTAGTAAGTTTACTAGTACAAATTCCAAACCAAATTTGAGTCACATCTTTCCATTCTTTTTTCAATATCTTATTTTAAATGGCTATTTCAGAACAGTTTATCAATAGCATTTCCATATTTTTAGCCAGTCATAAACCTGTTTTATTACCCAAGTTCTTTCAATTAAATACCTGAATATCCTCGCTAATATAGAAATAAACTTTACTTTTAGGATCAACAGTGCTTTTGAGACAAAAAGTGGTTTGTTTTGCTTTTTTTTTTTTTTTTTTTTTTTCAAAGGAATTTACTCTTTGGAGTTTTGAAAGAGTGTTTTTTGTTTTTGGACTTAGGAATTACTTTTGCAAAAGTGTTGAGGTTTGCAAAAATACATGAAGAAAAAAATCTGTTTCCAAAATACATGAATAATGAGCAGCTCAAAAATTGTACTTAGATCCACAAACCAAGATTCCATTTACATGAATTTTCAAAATCCTTATTACAGCTGTGTTCTATCATGCTGATTTTTCATCTGATTAGTAACACATTAATCAAATGAATATTTTTACAGATCTGAAAATGGTATAACAACATGGGGCATAACTATAAGAGAGAAATCCTGTAGGACTGAATAATTTTTCTTACTAACATACTCATATTTATAGCTACTTTCCTATGTGCAGAAGGTGAGGGAAGAAAATCTCTAGGGTAAAATTTTCCTCTAGAGCCTTAGCTATAATTCAGGATGAAATTGCCACCTTTGCAGAGTTCAAGACCTAGGGGGAATAATTTCTCCATGGAAGATATTTCCATTCCTTTCAATTCATTGGTAGTACTGTTGATATTCACAATCATTAAGAAGTATGCAGAAAGGATATGGGTGGAGTGGAAAATAAATGACTCTATTTCTTCTAATATTAATAGTTTTGAATCCTTTTCTCCTTGCAAACACTTTTCCAAAATTCTGTCCCGTCTTACACTTTTTCCAAGCACTTTTCTTAGAAAATAGTTATGCTTGCAGAAATACCAGGGGGGAAATAAAGTATGTTGGATGCAACATAAGACAGTCAGGCAGCAGGCTATAGAAATTGCATTTGTTTAATGCAGTTATGGTAAATAGTAAATTATGATTAATATGTTAAGGTTATTCAAATTTTAAAATAATACTATATAATGCATTCTTTATATAGAATATATTCAGTGTTATATTTGTTTTCAAATGGAGTCAAAATTAAAAAAAACTAGAGTCACAAATATTTGATATTCATAGGGTACTTTTAAGTAACATTAAGATAAAGCTAAATTAAGAAATGAAATCAGTGATGCATATAATGTATTTAGGTTGATATTTTCAGCTATTATACATTTTTCTGAAAGTTTATTAGTTAACAATGGGCAAATAACTTATGATCTGTAAGCTTTGTTTCTTCTTGTAAAGTTAACATAATCATAGGATTTTCACCATAGGCACATACCTTACAAGCTTTTAAAGAAAAATACTTATATATACATATAAAGCTGTTAGCACAAAGTGAAATAAGTGAGAGAAAGACAAATACTATATTATTTCACTTGTATGAGGAATTTAAGAAACAAAAAGAAACAGACTCTTAACCACAAAAAACAAACTGGTGATTGCCAGAGAGGAGATGGGGGCCAGGGCCAGGGAAAATAGATGAAGAGGGTTAAGAGATACAAACTTCCAGTTATAAAATAAGATATGGAGATGAAAAGTAAAGCATAGGGAATACAGTCAATCATATGGTAATAATATATACTGATACATGTTGACTACCCTTATTCTGGTGAACATTGAGTAATGTATAGAATTGTCAAATCAAGAGAAAGACAAATACCATATGATTTCCCTTGTGTAGTGTTTAAGAGAAAAAAAACAAGCAAAGGAAAAGAGAGAGAGAAACCACAAAACAGACTCTTAACTAACAAAAACAAACTGATGGTTACCAGGGAGTGAGGATGGGGGATGGGTGAAATTGGTGATGGGGATTAAAGAGTACACTCATCATGATAAATACTGAGTAATGTATAGAATTGTTGAATCAGTGTATTGTACATCTGAAACTAATATAGCACTGTATGTTAACTATGCTGGAATTAAACTAACTAGGTAATTGACTAAATAAATAAATAAATAAATAAATAAATAAATTATTAGCTAGCCATATAGCTACTTGGAAAAGTAGCTCCAAATTTTAGCTAGCCATATAGCTACTTGGAAAAAGACTACATTCTCCATGCACACCCAAAAAGTCAAATCAATATGCTGTACATCTGAAGCAAATCTAACATTGAAGATCAATTATTCTTCAATGATTTTTAAAAAGCTGTTACAACAGACTCTGACACATAGTAACTACTTAAAAATACTTACTTATTTTGGATAACTTAATGATATCTTACAGTTTAAACAAGTATTTAAATTTGATAATTTTGAGAAAAGCCACACCCAAGTTACAACTAAAACTAAACTAGGTCTATTCTAATTACTTTAGAATATAATAAAATTTATTTTTAATGATATAACCTTAATATCTTTATTTTTTTTTGAAAGTCAGATCTAAAAGATGCTCAAAACTTAATTCAATGTGAACTTCTTTTAGAGTACAGAAAAAATGTATCTCATTTAGCTAAGAAAAATACTAGCTTCTTGACTTCTATAATTTATACATAGAGCTATTTATGATAGTTTAAGCACTTATTGAAAGTTTGCTATTTGCCATTAATCTAATGTCCATATAACAATGAATAATGTAATGAAATAATTCAGGATTTAATCCTTGAGTAAACCCTGAGGGAGGTTGTTGACCAAAATTTTAAATATGCTTAGCTCTTACCTCTTATTTAAAATAGCATCATTTGTGTAGACGAAAATGTCTTCAAAATCCATATAATTTTCTTTATTGAAATAACTGTAACTTATGGTTTATAATAAATAGTCGTTAAGCGTCTATCTGGATTCCACTTTCATCTTTTCAACAAACACATCTCCCTGAGCACATTGACAAATTGTTGGCATAATTTGACAAATTTATTAGTGACTTTTATTATCTGCATCTTTTTGTACATTTTCCAGCACATTTGGTAAATATTTAGCACCATTTCTTGAAAGTTATATAAATACTCTTCCTTTATTGCTTTGGTAGAATCCTCATTTCTTAGAAGAGTTCTAAGATATAGTTAGTAGTAATGGTAGTATTAATATGAATTCTTACTATAGATACATGGAGAGACAAAGGGAGAGAAAGAGAGTGACTTTCTATGTACTCAGCAATTTGCAGGTAATTGCAAGTATTAATGCAAGCATTAATTTATTTAACCTTATAAAAACTGTGTATGAATCATAATGGTACGACTATTAATCAGTGAGGGAGTTGGAGTTTATTTGGATTGTCCACATCATACATATGCACGTAGGGAAGGTAGGTAGCAAGAGTGTGAACACAACTCTTTCTGCCTCTAAGTCACAGATATTTAACCAAGATAATTTATTGCCTCAGAATGTATCACCTAGTTTTCTCCAATATTCAAAATCTTTGTTTACCATGCAACACAATCCAGAAATCTAGAAAAATATTTTTGTGACCTCTCCAATTGTGGATACATTCTCTTAATATGATTTTGATATATGTGTCCCCATTTCAATAAATGCTGCTATAATTCACCTAGTTTTTGAAGCCACACCTTTAGATCTATGCTAAGTTTCTCTCTTTATAGAACACCCAAAATTCAATGCCCCTGTTAGTCATGTATGCTATTTTTTTTAATGTTTATTTTTAAGAGAGAAACAGAGCATGAGCTGTGGAGGGACAGAGAGTGAGGGAGACACAGAACCCAAAGTAGGCTCCAGATTGAGCTCTGAGCTGTCAGCACAGGGCCCGACATAGGGCTCAAACTCACAAACTGTAAAATCATGACCTTAGCCAAAGTCAGACGCTTAACTGAATCACCCAGGTGCCCCATGTATGCTGTGTTTTTAATCCACAGTACACATCATTGTACTTCTTTTCCTCTCTAACACTGTAAACATATTCCTAGCTAATATTACATCTCTACTGTATCTTCTACTCTATTGTTCTGCTCTTGCCTTTTTCAGTTCATTCTCCACCCCACAGGCAGAATTAATTTTTAAAAACCTAGAGATAATTTTACTCTGTTGCTCATGTTCCAATTGTTTTAAATTGCACTGAGAGGAAAATCCAAATTCCTTAACCTGGCTTATCAACCTGAAGTTATTTGACCTTTGGTTAAAACTACAAATTGTTTTATTTTTCTCTAGATCATCACATTTTGTTCATTGTGAATTTATTTCTGTACCTGAAACATGGCAAGCTTCACTCAAATATTGGGATTCTTTGTTCCTGTCACAAGAATATTTTCCCCCATGTTTGCTGCTTGGCTGAAGCTTTGCTGCCTCTTTTCAGTTATAGAAGCCCTCCCTGACATATAATTGAAATGATCTTTCTGCATCACCAATGTGATTTTTTGAGTACCTACTTAAAATTCTGCATTATCTCTCCACTGATTTCATAATAAACCCTAGATTAGCATGGCAAGATATTTTATGAGATAATAACTGTTGAACTTTCTTTTCCCATTTCCTGTAGTTCTCTTCAACACTCCAGTTTATTTCAGCCAGCCCTGAATATTGCAGTTCCTTGACTATTTACTGATGTTTCAGCCCTCAGTACTTGCATACTAGGTAACTAAGCAATAGCTTTGGTGTTTTTGTTTGTTTTGTTTTGTAGAATTATTTGTCTCCAATCCATTTGCTATAAACTCCTTAAAGAAAGAAGTCTGCACTTAAGTGGCTATAAAGTTTCAGTTATACAAAATGATTAAGTTCTAGAGATCTGCTGTGTAACATTGTGCCTATAGTTAATAATACTTTATTGTACACTTACACATTTGTTAAGGGGATAGATCTCATGGTAAGTGCTCTTATAATAAAAAGAAAGAAAGAAGTTTGTTTTCTATGTTTGTCAAAATGTGTGGTATAACATAGGAGATTGACATATTTTTAACAAATTAATAAGACTTTATGAATCCCTGTATTGCCAAATGCCATCCCTAAATTATAAGGTCACTTGAAAGGTAGCCTGGCTATCTTCCTCCCACTCTATCTTTTATATTTACCAAGCTTTATGAATGTATTTCCTAGTGATCATGGATTCTAACTACATAGAAATAAACAGAAAGGTTGGAAAAATTTGTCATTACTCAGAGAATTGGATGATGCTGTTAGAATGTGGAGGTATTGTTAAGGAATTATTTTAGATGCTTTTTGAGCATTGCTGAAGAACAGTTTGGACCAGTGGTGAGACCTTTGTGAGATAGCTGTCATGCAAATATCATCCTCCACTCTACACTGTAGTTTTGCTCATTTGACTGTTTCTTTTGATAGAAAGTTCTTAACTTCCTAGAAGCACAGAATCTACCAAGACTGAGTTATGAACAAATAGAAAGTCGGAACAGACTAATAACAAATAATGAGATTAGAGCAGCAACTGAAAACTCCCCAATAAAGAGAAGCACAGAACCATATGGCTTCACAGGTGAATTTGAAGAAATATTTAAATGATTAATGCCAGTTCTTCTCAAATTCTTCCAAAACATTGAAAAGGAGGGAACACTCCCAAACTCATTTTATGAGCCCAGCACCACCTGATACCAAAGCCCATAAAGGGCACTACAAGAAAAGAAAATTACAGAACAATATCCCTGATAAACATAGATGCAAAAGTTAACACCAAATACTAGCAAACTGAATTCAATAGTACATTAAAAGGATCTATTTTCTATGATCAAATAGGATTTGACCCCAAGCTTCAAGGATGTTTCAACATATGAAACTCAATTAATATGATACATCACATGAACATAATGAAGGATAAAAATCACATGATTATCTTAAAGATGAAGGAAGAGGCATTTAATAAAATTCAAGAAGCCTCCATGATAAAAACTCTCAACAGACTAGATATAGAAGGAATGCACTTCAAAATTATAAAGGCTATATATGACAAGGACAGCTAACATCATAATCATTCATAAAAAAATGAAACTTTTTCCTCTAAGATAAAGAACGAATAAGGATGCCAATTTCTGCCACTTTTATTCAACATAGTACTGTAAGTCCTAGCCAGAAGATAAATTTACCATCCCTCTCCCCGACCAAAACATCCAGTCAATTGTATTTCTGTCTTCATATTTAAAGTTTGTCGCTTTTAAGCAATATGAAGTTGACATTTTGAAGAAGAGAAAAAGGGAAGAGTATCTGGTATTCCCTGGGACAGTACTTGGAACAGTTAGTGCCTATTCCCATAAACCAGCCTGAAAAATTGTATAACTCATGGACTTTGGATAGAGTATTAAGAATTGTATTACTTAGTAGTTAGCCAGGGGGGAATAGTTAGCTAATAGACTAAATGCTGCTCTGATTCAGCCTAACAAATCTTAAAACCAAGACGCAAAAGATCAAACCGTATTTAAGCTACTTAAATATTTCCCAGAACAAAGTGAAAAAAATGGGAATATAAAAATATCCAATTCTCAAAAAGTTAAAACTCATAATGGCTGGCATTCAATTAAATTACCAATCATGCAAAGAAGCAAGAAAATAAGACCTGGAAAAAAGAGAAACATTAATCAAAACTGACCAATAACCGACACATGAAATACACTCACTGGTTTGCTTTCCACATATTCAAATGTTAAAGGAACAATTGAACTTTGTGTTATTTTGCTAGAGTCACCATAACAAAGCATCACAGACTGGGTGGCTTAATCAACAGAAATTTATTTTTTCATAATTCTAAAGATTAGAAGTCCAAGATCAATTTGTCAGAAGGATTGGTTTCTTGACAGACTTCTCTTCCTGACCTGTGAAAGGCTCCCTTCTCAGTGTTCTCACATGGCCTTTCCCCTGTGTGTATACATTCCTGGTATCTCTCTTTTTCTTTTTTCTTTTTTTTTATCAGAACACTACTCAGATTGCATTAGAGCCCACCCTAAAGGCCTCACTAATTTTTACTTAATTACCTCTTTCTAGGCTCTATCTACAAATATAGTCACTTACTGAAGTGCTGGGGTTAAGGCTTAAACATATGACTTTTGGGGGACACAGTTTAGTCCCTAACAAACGTGTAACATAAAGAAATGTAATGAACAGGTTACACACAGAGACATGTTCTCTCTCTCTCTCTCTCTCTCTCTCTGTGTGTGTGTGTGTGTATGCAAATTGAACTACTCAAGATGAAAATTATGTCTGAGATGAATAATTCAATGGAAAGATTAAGGGAAAGTTTTACATTGCAAGTTATATCAAACTGAATAAATTTTATGGAAAAAAGTAATATGTTGAAAGATATAGCATAAATGATTTAGAAGCACAAGTCAATTCTTATTGTTTCACTCTTGACTTATAAGGGGGAAAAAATGATAAGTAAACAGTTGATTACAGAGAAGGTGTTAAAGGCCAGCCTTTGGTTTTCTGGAACATAGGGTTTTATGACAGCCTTGTGAATTCATCTCTCAAAGCTGGGAAGAACTCACTTAGAAGGACACTTGTTTATCTGACTAATTCAACTTTATTTAGAAAATGCCATGTACTATTTTGGAATAAGTAGCTTCCTGGACTGGGGCCAACCTAAGTTTCAATTCTAGTTCTAGCAGTAACTTGTGAAAATTTAGTCAAGTTGCTTAGTATCTTTGAGTCCTACATTTTCATTGCTAATAAAGATAATCATACCTAACTCATAAACTTGTGATGTGGACTAATAAAGTGAAATTATTTTGAAAGTCTAGACCAGGGGCGCCTGGGTGGCGCAGTCGGTTAAGCGTCCGACTTCAGCCAGGTCACGATCTCGCGTCTGTGAGTTCGAGCCCCGCATCAGGCTCTGTGCTGACAGCTCGGAGCCTGGAGCCTGTTTCCAATTCTGTGTCTCCCTCTCTCTCTGCCCCTCCCCCGTTCATGCTCTGTGTCTCTCTGTCCCAAAAATAAATAAAAAACATTGAAAAAAAAAATTAAAAAAAAAAAAAAAGAAAAAAGAAAGTCTAGACCAATGTCTGGTATAATTAATTTACTTTCCCTTAAAAACTGGGGTAAAAATGCCCAGGAAAAAAACCTTGATTAGGTAACATAAAGAACATTAAGAAACACATAGCGATTTCCAAGTTAGGGAAATACTTATGTTCCTATAAAATATCAAACATACAAAATAAACTTGAAACTTTCAGAAAAAATATAACTATTATGTTATATGTATAGTTAAATTTGGGTAGTTTTTTATTTTCAAAAGATCTTTATGAGGGAAATATACTTAAAGGAAACAAGTTATAAAGTATAAGAATTAAAGTCATCAATATAAGAATTAAGATCATGGGTAATGTCTTCAAAAACAAAGAGACTATTAGGCACATATATACATACAACTACCACAGAACAAAGCACAGTGAGTTACTAAAGCTAATAGAGGTGAGTAGAACTCCACTTGACAGAAGAGCTAATAGGTTATCTTAAGCTTGAAAAGAAAGAGAGGATCTCCGTTTTAATTGCAGAGCTTAACAAATTGCTAATTTGAATATTAACATATCAAAAGCAAAAGCTTCACCTTAGAAATAGAGAGGTTGAGAAAGTTTAAGGTTTTCTTGGCAGGTCTTAACTTGAGCCAGTCAGAGAGACAGTGTTGGGTTCAAACCATCAGGAAACAAAACCAAACATAAGATGTTGGCAGGCCCAGAACTATGGAAACATAATCATCATTTGTAGAAGACTAGACTAGGGCCTTTGCTGGCAGAGATGCCTAGTTCTGAGGAAAATTTAGAAATAAAGAATCTAGCAAATATAATCTGCCAGTCCTGGGAGGGGTGTGGTGTTTCCATTTGTGTTGAATAAATGAAAATGATGAAAGGGCCAAAAGCTTGGCATCATTACCCAGGGTGAGGTATACTAGCCAAGGTTTTACTTTTATGTCCTGTCTTTTATCATGGTAGATAAGAATAACAAACTTTCCCTATAATGGACAATTTAAGGAGTCCATAAAACATGATTTATTAAAAGCCTTTCATTTGGCTACATCCCCACCATTGGAGTCGACCTTCAAAATGAATAAAAATATTCTGGTCTGAGGAACAGAAGGGAAAGCACAGGGACCAAGAGAGAGAGAGAGAGAGAGTTGTGAATAAAATGGAGGTAAGCCAAGATACACTTGTTAGAGCAGTACGGGATGTGATACCTTGGGGTGAGGTGAAGACGCCAGGGATCTGAGAGCCCCCAGTGTCAGGTGTGTCATTTCTAACAACATGGCCAACAGGCATAAGTATGTGGTCAGATGTGGCTGGGTGACAAAAGACAATTGTGATGTGGACCTCGGCCTTCTGTTCATGAGAAAGAATGACCAAGGGGAGATCACAGTAGTGCAATGATTTTCGGCCAAACTGGTGTTTTTTAAGGCAGAAAGTTGATGGAAATGGCATTGTTTGGGTGGTAGTTGTGAATGAGGTCTTACAGCCCATCTCTTGACATGCTGTTGTGTGTGGTGTGAGGGAAAGAGTCTCATTTTGAGATACTTTTAAACATTCTGGCCAGTTAAAGCTAGGAGGAGGACATGCATCCAGGCTGACCTCAAAACTTAATGTTCCAAGGGTACGAGTGACAGGGCTTCATAGGATGAGAAGTGGAAGTGGCTGGGGATAAGGTGCTTGAGGACCAATGGAAATTGTCTTAGGGATTGACTATTCTAATAAGAAATGTGAGAAGTAGGATGACCTATAAGTAATTGTGCTTTGTTGCTGCATCTTCCTGGAATACTTCCTTTAACACTACATTATGTTCTGTGGGAGATTTGATTTTCTTCTGAGTTTCTTTTATCAGATTTTATCTGAATTTAAAATTAGCAAAACTCCCTCTATTTTTCAGCATGTACCTTAGCCTGTAAATCCACTTGGACTCCTAGAGTCATCTCCAAATTACTATCTCGTAAGCATCCTATGTGAGTGGCTGTACACGAAGAATATGGTTAAAAGAATATCATTCTCCTATCCCTAGTAAATCGTACATTTTCCTCCATGTGTTATTAAAAAAATAGTGCTGTCACCAGAGTTTACAGTTGTGGCTTTATAAACTAACAATTTACTGACACCATATTATCTTGCTTATGGTAGGTTACTCAGGAAATGTAAGTGTTGCAACATTTACTACAATTTACTGTACTTTAAAAATGTCTTTTTAAAATGCCTCATCTTCTTGTACAGTGTAAATGTACAAAGGAAATTCAGTAAGTGCTGTTGTATCTGTCACTGTGAAATAGGAACTCCCCAAATAGCCCCTAATATTTTCTCTTCTCTGAATATATTTATATAGCACAAATGATCATTTTAGCAGCAAAAATTGAGGAACATAATTCTTAATGTCACTGAAGACACAACAGATTGCTTGTCCTATGTGGACACATCCTGTATCCATTTACTCCTGGAAGTATGCTTTATGCAAAAATTTGGTTCCCAGACCTCAAGCAGGACATTCCTTTGAAACTAGAAACTGACATATCAAATGATGAAATATGGGCCAATAGCCCTGGGGATTCTCTTAATTTTTTATTTATTCATAAAATTCCTTGGGAATTCTTTGTTGTTGTTGTTGTTGTTGTTGTTGTTGTTGTTGATGTTGCCATTTTCAATTTGGACAACCATTGGGGAAGAGCTGAAAAGAAATCTCATTTAAGCCAATTTCATTTACTCCATTTTCAGCTGTTTCTTCCCTTCAGGAGATTATTCTCACAATTTATTCTTTTGAGTTGCAATTAAAAAAACCAATATTTCTACTTAAGCAGTTACACAGGAATTCATTATATGCACATAAAATTCTTAAAAATTTTTATCTTGTAGCATTTTTAATAAATTAATTATTCTAAAAATATGTGTATTACTATTTTTGAAGACTTTCTAGGTGGTAAGTATTGTGCTAAATGCCTATTTGTTTTTGTTTTGTTTTGTTTTGTTTGTTTTGCTTTTTAAGTAGTAGTCGATAGCAATGCAACTAAGATTAGTTTAAGCAAAACTAGAAATTTAGTGGCTCAAAGAAATCAAAGCAGGGGGGCGCCTGGGTGGCTCAGCCGGTTAAGCAGCCGACTTCGGCTCAGGTCATGATCTCATGGTCCTTGAGTTCGAGCCCCGCGTCAGGATGTGCTGACAGCTCAGAGCCTGGAGCCTGTTTCAGATTCTGTGCCTCCCTCTCTCTGACCCTCCCCCGTTCACGCTCTGTCTCTTTCTGTCTCAAAAATAAATAAACGTTAAAAAAATTAAAAAAAAAAAAAAGAAATCAAAGCAGGTCTGAAGATCCAAGCTCTCTTAAAGACAAAGGTAGAAGGTGAGTCCCATTAATGGCTAATATCTAGGATTTAGCAGCTAGCAAGACTCTGCCCTGATCTTTTACCTCTAAACCTTTATTCATGTCAGATTCTATTTCCCTGTAGAATGAATTTTCTCCATATGATATGAAACAATCAATGATAACTTCTGGCTTTCACAAATTTATCTTAACTCCAAGGGAAGAATTCTTTTTTTGGCTTTAGTTCGAAAATACTCAAGAAAAAACTGTGATTAACCTACTCTAATTCAGATGCCTACCCTGTAAGACAAATCAGTGTAGAGTCTGTGTCGTGTATTACAAAATTGAAGATTATTTTTTTCTTTGAGTTTATTTATTTATTTTGAGAGAGAGAGAGAAAGAGCGTGGGTGAGGAAGGACAGAGAGAGAGACAGAGACAGAGAGAGAGGGAGAGAGAGGGAGGGAGGGGGAGAGAGAATCCCAAGTAGGCTCCATGCTGTCAGCACAGACCCTGACACAGGGCTTGATACCAGGAACCTTGAGATCATGACTTGAGTTGAAATCATGATGGAAACACTTGGGGTGCCTGGGTGACTCAGTCAGTTAAGCATCCGACTCTTCATTGCAGCTCCAGTCATGATTTCACAGTTTGGTTTGTGAGTTTGAGCCCTGCGCTGAGTCCCACGCCTGTGTCAGGCTCCATGCTGACAGTGCGGAGCCTTCTTGGGACTCTCTGTCTCTCCCTCTCTCTCTGTTCCTCCCCTGCTTGTTCTCTCTTTCTCTGTGTCTCTCTCCCTCTCTCAAAATAAATAAACATTAAAGAGAGAGAGAGAGAGAGAAATAGAGAGAGAGAAGGACCCTTAACCAACTGAGCCACCCAGGCACCACAAAATTGAAGATTCTTATTTAATCAAAAATTCGGGGAGTGTGGAGGTGTTTAACAAAAAAGTATTAGGTTGACTACACATAGCTGTCTAAAAAGTAGTTGAGAGGGAGGGAAGATGGCGGCATAGGAGGACGCTGGGCTCACCGCGCGTCCTGCTGATCACTTAGATTCCACCTACACCTGCCTAAATAACCCAGAAAACCGCCAGAGGATTAGCAGAACGGAGTCTCCGGACCCAAGCGCAGACGAGAGGCCCACAGAAGAGGGTAGGAAGGGCGGCGAGGTGGTGCGCGCTCCACGGACTGGCGGGAGGGAGCTGGGGCGGAGGGGCGGCTCGCCGGCCAAGCAGAGCCCCCGAGTATGGCTGGCAAAAGCGAGGGGCCGGACGGACTGTGTTCCGACAGCAAGCGCGACTTAGCGTCTGGAAGGTCATAAGTTAACAGCTCTGCTCAGAAAGCAGGAAGGCTGGAGGACAAAGGGAGGGAGAGCTGCTGAGCCCCCAAACGGCAGAGCTCAGCTTGGCGGGGGAACAAAGGCGCTCGCCAGTACCATCTCCCTCGCCCATCCCCCAGCCAAAATCCCAAAAAGAACCAGTTCCTGCCAGGGAACTTGCTCGCTCCGCGCAAACACCCAACTCTGTGCTTCTGCGGAGCCAAACCTCCGGCAGCGGATCTGACTCCCTCCTGCTGCCACAGGGCCCCTCCTGAAGTGGATCATCTAAGGAGAAACGAGCTAAGCCTGCCCCTCCTGCCCCCGTGCACCTTGCCTACCCACCCCAGCTAATACGCCAGATCTCCAGCACCACAAGCCTGGCAGTGTGCAAGTAGCCCAGACGGGCCACGCCACCCCACAGTGAATCCCGCCCCTAGGAGAGGGGAAGAGAAGGCACACACCAGTCTGACTGTGGCCCCAGCGGTGGGCTGGGGGCAGACATCAGGTCGGACTGCAGGCCCGCCCACCAACTCCAGTTATACACCACAGCACGGGGGAAGGCCCTGCAGGTCCTCACCACTCCAGGGACTATCCAAAATGACCAAACGGAAGAATTCCCCTCAGAAGAATCTCCAGCAAATAACAACAGCTAATGAACTGATCAAAAAAGATTTAAATAATATAACAGAAAGTGAATTTAGAATAATAGTCATAAAATTAATCGCTGGGCTTGAAAACAGTATACAGGACAGCAGAGAATCTCTTGCCACAGAGATCAAGGGACTAAGGAACAGTCACGAGGAGCTGAAAAGTGCTTTAAACGAAATGCAAAACAAAATGGAAACGACGACAGCTCGGAATGAAGAGGCAGAGGAGACAATAGGTGAACTAGAAGATAAAGTTATGGAAAAAGAGGAAGCTGAGAGAAAGAGAGATAAAAAAAATCCAGGAGTATGAGGGAAAATTAGAGAACTAAGTGATACACTAAAAAGAAATAATATACGCATAATTGGTATCCCAGAGGAGGAAGAGAGAGGGAAAGGTGCTGAAGGGGTACTTGAAGAAATTATAGCTGAGAACTTCCCTGAACTGGGGAAGGAAAAAGGCATTGAAATCCAAGAGGCACAGAGAACTCCCTTCAGACGTAACTTGAATCGATCTTCTGTACGATATATCATAGTGAAACTGGCAAAATACAAAGATAAAGAGAAAATTCTGAAAGCAGCAAGGGATAAACGTGCCCTCACATATAAAGGGAGACCTATAAGACTCGTGACTGATCTCTCCTTTGAAACTTGGCAGGCCAGAAAGGCTTGGCACGATATCTTCAGTGTGCTAAACAGAAAAAATATGCAGCCGAGAATCCTTTATCCAGCAAGTCTGTCATTTAGAATAGAAGGAGAGATAAAGGTCTTCCCAAACAAACAAAAACCGAAGGAATTCGTCACCACTAAACCAGCCCTACAAGAGATCCTAAGGGGGATCCTGTGAGACAAAGTACCAGAGACATCGCTACAAGCATAAAACATACAGACATCACAATGACTCTAAACCCGTATCTTTCTATAATAACACTGAATGTAAATGGATTAAATGCGCCAACCAAAAGATATAGGGTATCAGAATGGATAAAAAAACAAGACCCATCTATTTGCTGTCTACAAGAGACTCATTTTAGATCTCAGGACACCTTTAGATTGAGAGTGAGGGGATGGAGAACTATTTACCATGCTACTGGAAGCCAAAAGAAAGCTGGAGTAGCCATACTTATATCAGACAAACTAGACTTTAAATTAAAGGCTGTAACAAGAGATGAAGAAGGGCATTATATAATAATTACAGGGTCTATCCATCAGGAAGAGCTAACAATTATAAATGTCTATGTGCCGAATACCAGAGCCCCCAGATATATAAAACAATTACTCATAAACATAAGCAACCTTATTGATAAGAATGTGGTAATTGCAGGGGACTTTAACACCCCACTTACAGAAATGGATAGATCATCTAGACACACAGTCAATAAAGAAACAAGGGCCCTGAATGATACATTGGATCAGATGGACTTGACAGATATATTTAGAACTCTGCATCCCAAAGCAACAGAATATACTTTCTTCTCGAGTGCACATGGAACATTCTCCAAGATAGATCATATACTGGGTCACAAAACAGCCCTTCATAAGTTTACAAGAATTGAAATTATACCATGCATACTTTCAGACCACAATGCTATGAAGCTTGAAATCAACCACAGGAAAAAGTCTGGAAAACCTCCAAAAGCATGGATGTTAAAGAATACCTTACTAACGAATGAGTTGGCCAACCAGGCAATTAGAGAAGAAATTAAAAAAATATATGGAAACAAACGAAAATGAAAATACAACAATCCAAACGCTTTGGGACGCAGCGAAGGCAGTCCTGAGAGGAAAATACATTGCAATCGAGGCCTATCTCAAGAAACAAGAAAAATCCCAAATACAAAATCTAATAGCACACCTAAAGGAAATAGAAGCAGAACAGCAAAGGCAGCCTAAACCCAGCAGAAGAAGAGAAATAATAAAGATCAGAGCAGAAATAAACAATATAGAATCTAAAAAAACTGTAGAGCAGATCAACGAAACCAAGAGTTGGTTTTTTGAAAAAATAAACAAAATTGACAAACCTCTAGCCAGGCTTCTCAAAAAGAAAAGGGAGACGACCCAAATAGATAAAATCATGAATGCAAATGGAATTATTACAACCAATCCCTCAGAGATACAAACAATTATCAGGGAATACTATGAAAAATTATATGACAACAAATTGGACAACCTGGAAGAAATGGACAAATTCCTAAACACCCACACTCTTCCAAAACTCAATCAGGAGGAAATAGAAAGCTTGAACAGACCCATAACCAGCGAAGAAATGGAATCGGTTATCAAAAATCTCCCAACAAATAAGAGTCCAGGACCAGATGGCTTCCCAGGGGAGTTCTACCAGACGTTTGAAGCAGAGATAATACCTATCCTTCTCAAGCTATTCCAAGAAATAGAAAGGGAAGGAAAACTTCCAGACTCATTCTATGAAGCCAGTATTACTTTGATTCCTAAACCAGACAGAGACCCAGTAAAAAAAGAGAACTACAGGCCAATATCTCTGATGAATATGGATGCAAAAATTCTCAATAAGATACTAGCAAATCGAATTCAACAGCATATAAAAAGAATTATTCACCATGATCAAGTGGGATTCATTCCTGGGATGCAGGGCTGGTTCAACATTCGCAAATCGATCAACGTGATACATCACATTAACAAAAAAAAAGAGAAGAACCATATGATCCTGTCAATCGATGCAGAAAAGGCCTTTGACAAAATCCAGCACCCTTTCTTAATAAAAACCCTTGAGAAAGTCAGGATAGAAGGAACATACTTAAAGATCATAAAAGCCATTTATGAAAAGCCCACAGCTAACACCATCCTCAACGGGGAAAAACTGAGAGCTTTTTCCCTGAGATCAGGAACACGACAGGGATGCCCACTCTCACCACTGTTGTTTAACATAGTGCTGGAAGTTCTAGCATCAGCAATCAGACAACAAAAGGAAATCAAAGGCATCAAAATTGGCAAAGATGAAGTCAAGCTTTCGCTTTTTGTAGATGACATGATATTATACAGGGAAAATCCGATAGACTCCACCAAAAGTCTGCTAGAACTGATACATGAATTCAGCAAAGTTGCAGGATACAAAATCAATGTACAGAAATCAGTTGCATTCTTATACACTAACAATGAAGCAACAGAAAGACAAATAAAGAAACTGATCCCATTCACAATTGCACCAAGAAACATAAAATACCTAGGAATAAATCTAACCAAAGATGTAAAATATCTGTATGCTGAAAACTATAGAAAGCTTATGCAGGTAATTGAAGAAGATATAAAGAAATGGAAAGACATTCCCTGTTCATGGATTGGAAGAATAAATATTGTCAAAATGTCAATACTACCCAAAGCTATCTACACATTCAATGCAATCCCAATCAAAATTGCACCAGCATTCTTCTCGAAAGTAGAACAAGCAATCCTAAAATTCATATGGAACCACAAAAGGCCCGAATAGCCAAAGTCATTTTGAAGAAGAAGACCAAAGCAGGAGGCATCACAATCCCAGACTTTAGCCTCTACTACAAAGCTGTCATCATCAAGACTGCGTGGTATTGGCATAAAAACAGACACATAGACCAATGGAATAGAATAGAAACCCCAGAACTAGACCCACAAACGTATGGCCAACTCATCTTTGACAAAGCAGGAAAGAACATCCAATGGAAAAAAGACAGTCTCTTTAACAAATGGTGCTGGGAGAACTGGACAGCAACATGCAGAAGGTTGAAACTAGACCACTTTCTCACGCCATTCACAAAAATAAACTCAAAATGGATAAAGGACCTGAATGTGAGACAGGAAACCATCAAAACCTTAGAGGAGAAAGCAGGAAAAGACCTCTCTGACCTCAGCCGTAGCAATCTCTTACTCGACACATCCCCAAAGGCAAGCGAATTAAAAGCAAAAGTGAATTACTGGGACCTTATGAAGATAAAAAGCTTCTGCACAGCAAAGGAAACAACCAACAAAACTAAAAGGCAACCCACGGAATGGGAAAAGATATTTGCAAATGACATATCGGACAAAGGGCTAGTATCCAAAATCTATAAAGAGCTCACCAAACTCCACACCCGAAAAACAAATAACCCAGTGAAGAAATGGGCAGAAAACATGAATAGACACTTCTCTAAAGAAGACATCCGGATGGCCAACAGGCGCATGAAAAGATGTTCAACGTCCCTCCTTATCAGGGAAATACAAATCAAAACCACACTCAGATATCACCTCACGCCAGTCAGAGTGGCCAAAATGAAGAAATCAGGAGACTATAGATGCTGGAGAGGATGTGGAGAAACAGGAACCCTCTTGCACTGTTGGTGGGAATGCAAATTGGTGCAGCCGCTCTGGAAAGCAGTGTGGAGGTTCCTCAAAAAATTAAAAATAGACCTACCCTATGGTCCAGCAATAGCACTGCTAGGAATTTATCCAAGGGATACAGGAGTACTGATGCATAGGGGCACTTGTACCCCAATGTTTATAGCAGCACTCTCAACAATAGCCAAATTATGGAAAGAGCCTAAATGTCCATCAACTGATGAATGGATAAAGAAATTGTGGTTTATATACACAATGGAATACTACGTGGCAATGAGAAAGAATGAAATATGGCCTTTTGTAGCAACGTGGATGGAACTGGAGAGTGTGATGCTAAGTGAAATAAGCCATACAGAGAAAGACAGATACCATATGTGTTCACTCTTATGTGGATCCTGAGAAATGTAACAAAAACCCATGGGGGAGGGGAAGGAAAAAAAAAAAAAAAGAGGTTAGAGTGGGAGAGAGCCAAAGCATAAGAGACTGTTAAAAACTGAGAACAAACTGAGGGTTGATGGGGGGTGGGAGGGAGGGCAGAGTGGGTGATGGGTATTGAGGAGGGCACCTTTTGGGATGAGCACTGTGTGTTGTATGGAAACCAATTTGACAGTAAATTTCATATATTAAAAAATAAAAAATAAAAAATAATAAAAAAAGTAGTTGATACACATTTTTAGTTACTTACTATTCTATGTATTATCACTTTTTAGCCAGATGAGAAAACTGAGGATCAGAAAATATTAGTTGATATGCATGAGGACATATTGATAAGTAACTGAGATTTGATTCAGGTGACTGCCTTTAATGTTCATATTTTTATCTGCTCCAATATTATGTATAAAATTAATATTAAATGCCTCACTAAAAATTCAGCAGTAGACTGCTCTGCTAGTCCTGATCTTCTAAAAACTGAACCTCAGGCAAGGATTAAGGTGCTCATACCTCATTTGGAAGATGCAGAACAGAACAGAACAGCAAGTAAAAGAGAAGGGATGTAAGGAAAGTAAGAATCAGTGCAAAAAAATGTGATACTTGCTACCCTAAGGCTTCTTAATGAGCTGTAATGATGAGAGCAAGTTACAATCAGATGCATTTACTTGGTATACAGAACTCAGGAAAGAGGACAAGAAACAACTATCTTGTGGGATAGTCTATGGAAAAGAGGAAAGAAGGGAAATGTCTCTGCCAAACTCTTTTTTTTCCTCCTATTTCCCATTGGTTAAATTTTGCCCCATGGAAAATTAACTTTCCCATTACATCTAATTTGTATCATAAAGCCACTTTAGTGACCATTCAGTATTTCAAACACCACAAATGTTAGTACTGCATTTCATCCAACGTTGAAAGTGACAAGAAGAGACAAACAAAACACAGAGTGTAGCTATTTGGCTATGCTCTGATGTCCAGGAACAAGTGACTATGCCATGGTTATGGCAGCATGTTCCAAGAGTGGAATGATGCATTCAGAAGAAAAGAGGCAGTTAAGAGAGACTGAAGAGGCACATAAAATTTATCAAGTACAGTCTATTTCTTGCACTGCTTAAATCACTTATGCTCTCTATTATATAAAGATTCCATTTTAAAATACTGAGACTTCATTTTGTTTTTAAAGAATAACAATGTCCTTACTCTTTTCGTCACAGGAGAAGGGCAACATTCTTCAAGTGAAAGGTCAGTTATAATCTCCTGGAAGACTCTAGTAAGAGGGTTAGTGAAACAAGATACAGTCTCTGCTACCTGATCTACTCTTAAAGTCATAATTAATATTAATCATTTATCTTCTCATCTACCCATTATAGATTCTCCTCATCTTCTGCAACATTTTAGGTGGTCTGGTGTATGTTACCCAGATCTTTATTCTTCAGCTTTAGAACTCTTGCTTGTGCTTCCCAGATTGTATTGTGGTTATTATTGCTCATTGATGGTTCTCACTAAACATGAAAACAGAAAGAGAAGAACCAGTATGTCAGCTGATTTCTGGACATATTTATCCTAGACTTCATTAAACTCTAGTTCCATATGTAATCAGGATATATTATTTAGGCTAGTTCTGTAAGTGCTTTTAAAAAAAGTTTATTTGGGGCGCCTGGGTGGCGCAGTCGGTTAAGCGTCCGACTTCAGCCAGGTCACGATCTCGCGGTCTGTGAGTTCGAGCCCCGCGTCAGGCTCTGGGCTGATGGCTCGGAGCCTGGAGCCTGTTTCCAATTCTGTGTGTCTCCCTCTCTCTCTGCCCCTTACCCGTTCATGCTCTGTCTCTCTCTGTCCCAAAAAATAAATTAAAAAAAAAAAAGTTTATTTATTTTGAGAGAGAGAGAGAGAGCAGGAAAAGGGCAGAGAGAGAGTGAGAAAGAAAATCTCAAGCAGGCTCCACACTGTCAGTGTGGAGCCCAACATGGGGCTTGATCCCACAAACCATGAAATCATGACCTGAGCTGAAATCAAGAGTCGGTAGCTTAACCCACTGAGCTACCCAGGTGCCCTGTGCTGTAAGTCCTTTATTCACATGTTGTGCCACTACATGAGAAGCTTAAGGTGATCCAATAGTAGTCACAGCTTCCATTTTAGAAAGTCTTTTATTAAATTCCCTGGAGAAAGTATTTTTTTCCTAAGAAACAGGGATTTATTTTTGTATTTATTATTTTTTTAAATTTTTTATCTAGCAGAGATCATAATTGTAGAAAAGGGAAGCATGGTTTCCACAGGTGCATGAACAGTGTTATAATGTGTGATAGGGCTTAACTGTGGGTGGAGCCATTCTTAATCACAATTATTAGTTCCCAGGGCAATGTATTGTAGCAATAGGAGACATAGTAATGAATCTGCATCATTGGTTCAATCATTATATTGCGACCTGAAGGACAATGCCTTAACTCAACAACTGTTTCCCACTTTGGATTTGTTGACTATATTTTCAGAAGTCTGTTCCATGATTATAATAGATCAGTTGTTTCTGTATCATGAGCCCATTGTCACATGCTTTTGCTGTAATATGGATCCCTCGGACTTAGGGAATGTGTGTAGTCGGTACCACGTGAATGAAATTTTTAGTAAGATCTGGGATGGTGGTTGTGGGTGATAAGCTTAGGAATCCCCCGGGCTTACACCAATGTGTTGATAAGGCATAAAGAAATACAAAATCATAAAATGCTCACACCAGAGTTTGGGTAAACAAGATTGTCACCCCAAAAATAGGGGGTGCAAAGATACCCTGAGAATAGGGAGGCACAAAGGTGCCAGGAATAGGAAGGTTCAAAGGCACCCCAAAATAGAGAGGCAGTGCAGAGCCCCCAGAATAGAGAGGGAGAGGCAAAGGCCTAAAATAGAAATGGTGCAAAGGTGCCCAATACATGGATATATGAAATAAACAAGATTAGATATTCAGGGTGGAAGCACCCCCAATTTAGTACTATAGCAGAAAAGCTCTTTCACAGGAGGATAGGGCCAGGTAAGTTGGTGAATTGGACTATGGACCACTGTGCTGCAGACAAAGCAGCTCAGAGCAGAGATGGTTAACAAAAGTTGCCTTGTCAACCCTGAGGTCACATGTCCTACCTGTCTCATCCCCTAGGCTAGCTAAGATAAACAGAGGTGGTGCCTCATGTCCACTGTAAACAACCTTCCTCCCTACTGCTGGCACCTGGATTTTGTTTTATATTAACCCAAACCCTTAACCCCAAATATCCTCAAGACCCCCTCTCCCTCATGTCCACAAGTTAATGTTCACAGATCCACTGTCTCTTTGTGCACATCTATCGCCATGTTTGTAAGCCTTCTGATCCTAATAAAAACGGGACAAGGGCCCTTACTTGGGGCTCTTGTCTTTTCCCAGACATTAGCCATCTGTCGCTTTAATCCTGCATCTGCTCTTTTACTGGCCAAAAGAGAACTTTAGACTTAGAGTCTATCACAGGTGGTGACTGTAAAGACATTGTAAATAAGAAAGGAAAACCTATATCTGAAGATTTTATTAAATTCGGTAAGGATAAACTGTAGTCCTCTTCTTTTCCTCCCCCTGCTCACCTTGGTGATGAGGTTTAGAAATTGTCCTGCAGTACAATGCTGGTCTACTTATCCAAGAAATGGTGCCTTGTTAAATGTTGAGCATTGGTGTCTGCTGCTGGCTTGTTGGGTACTCACCAGTGGAAGAAAGCAGACAATATCAATGTTGGTAAGGATATGGAACAACTGGAATTCTTATACGCTGCTGGAGAAAATATAAAATGGGATGATTACTTAGGAAAACTAAAGTTAATAATAAATTTGGCAGTTAATAATGAAGTTAAATATATTCCTACTCTATGATCAGCAATTCCATTCCTAGGTATTTATTCTAGAAAATATAAAGTAAAGCATATATGTGAAGAAAGATTTGAAAAAATGTCCATAGAAGTTCTACTTATAGTATCCCCAAACTAGAAACAACAAATGCCCATCAACGGAGAATGGATAGATTGTGATATATCCATATAATGAAATATTACTTAACAATGAAAAGCTGACTTAGGCAACAACTTCAATGAATCTCCAATACATCATGTTGACTCAAAAGATTACATAAATGTGACTCCATATATCTGAAATTCTAGATCAAGAAAACTATCCTATAGTGAAAGAAAGGGTATCAGTGGCTATTTAGATGGGATTGTGGGGGTGGTGAAATTGATTATATAAGAACTTGCTGGGATGACGGAAATTTGCTGCGTCTTATTAGGGTACTGCTTACATGTGTATATTTATCTAAACTCATCAAACAGTACATTCTAAATCTGTGTATTTTATTGAATGTAAATTATACCTATAAAAGGATTAAAATGAAAAATGGTATCATAAATTCCCGCCAATTGTTGCATTGGACATTGCTGGCTGGGTATGGGTTGGGAAGCAAAAGAACATTAAATTCATGTCTTTTTTATTTCAGTTGTAGATTATTAAACTCATGGCTCCATGATTCACCCTTGATTTATACTGAGGCCCAAAGCGGGCTAATGACTTTTGCCCTAACACCCCAGAGCCAAGTTCAGACAAAGCCAAAATTCTTAATAGGACATTTGTGTAGTAACAAGAACAGTGAATGTGATTTAAATGGAGAATAAATTGAAATGAGCTTAATCTCATAATTATGCCCTGAAGTATCTGTAAAGGGAAGGAAGAATGGTTCATTAATATAAAAATTATTATTGGGTAATCATGAGTATTCATGGAGACCCGAATATAATTTTAAATGCTCTTTACTTTACACACAGAATCTCTAATCAGTAGATCAAAGTCTGAATCTCTTGAACATCTGATTTTCCCTTCCATTTTTTCCTAGGATAACCCATCTGCACCTCCATTGTCTACACAAATCTGTATGGGGTCAGAAATTCTAGCCCCTTGTGTATTGGACATCCTTTCCTGGGGGTAGGAAGGGAAGCAAGAGATTTTTTCCAGTGTGGATTACAAGGAGGGGAACTGGGAGGAGATTTTGGATCCTTTAGGACTTATATTCTAGTAGGGTTCATTGGTCCTTCAGAGTGAAAACTCCACAGGTCAAATCATGCTTTTCTTCCTAATTAATAACTACTTCCTATCATAACTTGGTATTTTTATGTCAGCAGAGTTCTTTACTTTCTTTTTTCTATTTAACCAAAGACCTGCTTCCTAAAAATGATGGAGAAAGCTGAAAATAATTAAGTGGGTTGAAGTGAGAGTTAAATGAAAAAAAAATCTGTACTGCCTTACTTATTCTATAATAAAAAAGCTTTCAGGTAAAATGAGGTTAAATGATATTGTATTTGATATATCTTTGCAGTTCATAAAGTAATAACATAGAAATTATTAACCTTGAAAAGTGTTTTTAGCATAGGGATTGCTTTGTGCATAAGAATTTTAAATACTTGATGGAGCCCCTGGGTGGCTCAGTAGGTTGAGTCTCCAACTTCAGCTCAGGTCATGATCTCACAGCTTGTGAGCTCGAGCCCCACATGGGGCTCTGTGCAGACAGTTCAGAGCGTGGAGCCTGCTTCGGATTCATGTCTCCCTCTCTCTCTGCTCCTCCCCTGCTCATGCTCATGCTCATGCTCTGTCTCTCTCTCTCTCTCTCTCAAAAATAAATAAACATTTAAAAATTAAAATAAGTAAAAGGAATTTTAAATGCTTAGGTTGCCTGAGTAAGCATCTGACTCATGATTTCGGCTCAGGTCATGATCTCACTGGTTCATGAGACTGAGCCCTGCACTGAGCTGCCAGCACAGAGCTTGCTTAGGGTTCTCCCTCTCCCTATCTCTCTCTGCCCCTTCCCTACTCACTCTCACTCTCTGTCTCTGTCTCTGTCTCTGTCTCTCTCTCAGATATATAAACTTTATAAAAAAAAAAAAGAATACAAGAATTTTAAATGCTTGTCCAAGTAAAAAAAATCTGAATGTGAATCTTTCTGTCCAAACAAGAAATTGGGATTATAAAAATAAAATATGGATTCTATATCCATATTTATCAACATACTTGATTCCCAGGGTCCCATGAGGCAAGTAAAATAAGCATACTACCATTACATCTCCATTCTGTATTCAAACTGTAATGGAGATCAGGCAAGATATTAATAAAATAAAGTATAGTTTTTAATTTGATGGTTACTAACCAGCTGCTTCTGCTTGCTTACCTGACTACTGAATAATATAAAATTATAAATAAAGATAATATCTGTAATGTAGGAAACTGAAGATCAGTTAATGACATGAAAACCCCTGGAATGAAATATTGCTTGCTGAGAAATTGTTGACTGCCTATTTAGGCTTATATATTGAAAAAGCAGTATAACCTGGAACTAGAAAAAAGAAACAAAACACAAGGCCTACTGTCATCTCTGTGCTCCTATATCAAGAGTGAAACTTGATGGTTCCTCCTTAATTATGCAGGGACATACTTCCAACTTGGTAAACACTTACAAGGAAACAACCTGGTCAAAGTTATAAAGTAATGTGTGTTGTTCCTTGTAGAATACCTCCAGAATGTGTTCTAGATTATGAGTTAGGAGGCAGAAGGGGAAGCAGGAAGAGAGCAGTCTGAGGATTGAATTTTTTTTGTTTTTGTTTTCAACTTTAGCTTCTACCAAACACACACACGCATCAGGGCATCCTGGCATTAGGACAGTTCTATTTCATCAGTCGTTTGGGACCTCACCAATGGAAACCATCAACTAGGCTTTTTAATTTTTTTTTAAGTTTATTTATTTATGTTGAGAGAGACAGAGAGAGCGTGAGTAGGGGAGTGGCAGAGGGAGAGAGGGAGAATTCCAAGTAGGCTCTGGGTGGTCAACACAGAGCCTGATACAGGACTTGAACTCACGAAACTGTGAGATCATGACCGGAGCTGAAATCAAGAGAAGGATGCTTAACTGACTGAGCCACCCAGCCTCCCCAAAGCTTATGCACTATCCATTAGATAGCATCCTTTCCTAAGAGATACAAATTTTAGAGCCTGATAGGCCTATCTAAACTACCCTTTTTGTACAGTCCTGAAATGGTAGCTACTACTTCCAGTTGCTATCTCTGCATTACTTCATTGTTCTTATTCCTATTCCTATTCCTATTGGTTTCAGTCCTTCAGTAACTATATAACAGTCTGTCATATTAAATTGTTTAAATAATGTGTCTGGTTTCTATGTTCTTTCCAAATGAGACAAGAACATTTAACAAGGGTAGGAAAGAGTTCCTTGAAATTATTTTTCTCAGTGAGATTTAAAGAAGTACCTCCAACCCAAATCAATCACCTGATCTTTAGGCCCACTGCAGCACTGTTTATTGAAATCTCCCTTTTTAAGTTCTACAGGTGTCTCAAACCGATAAGATTAAAAATAAAATTAATTTTTCCTATATGTTGCTCACTAAAATCACCCTTTCCTCAGTCTCCTATATGACAATGGGTGGCATCATCATCTACTTATTCAAATCAAATATTTAAAGAGTGTTATTAGTGCCTCCTTATTCAACCAATCACTAAGTGTATGATTTCTCTCCTTAAACGTCCCTAAAATCTATTCACTTATTTCCATCATCAATTACTACTTTCATCATATTCCTTGATGGGATTGTTATAAGAGTTTTCTAATTGTACTTTTTGACTATAGGTTTATCTCATAAAATTATTTACCACTTTAGGAAAAATGTACTTTTGGGACTTCCTCAAGATAAAAAGCTCATGCACAGTGAAAGACTACAACTAATTGTTGATTGCAACACAAATACTAGGTAAACTACAGAATGGGAGAAAATATTTACAGATGACATATCTGATAAAGGATTAGTACTCAAAATCTGTAAAGAAGTTAAAAAAATCAACACCCAAAAAACAAATAATCCAGTGAAGAAATGGGAAGAAGACATGAATAGACATTTTTCCAAAGAAGACATACAGATGGCTAACAAACATATGAAAAGATACCAACATCATTCATCATCAGGGAAATGCAAGTCAGAACCACAATGAGCTATCACCTCACACCTGTCAGAAAGGCTAAAATTAACAACACAAACTACAGATGTTGGCAAGAATACAGAGAAGGGGGAAGGAACACTCTTACTCTGCTGGTGGGAATGTAAACTGGTACAGCCACTCTGGAAAACAGTATTGAGGTTCCTCAAAAAGTTAAAAATAGAAATACAGAAATACCCTATGATTCAGCAATTACCCTGCTAGGTATTTATCCAAAGGATAAAAAAAATACTGATTCATAGGAGCACATGCACCCAGATGTTTATAGCAGCATTTTCAACAATAGCTAAGTTATGGAAAGGGCCCAAATGTCCATTGACTGATGAATGGATAAAAAAGAGATGATGATGATGATGATGGTGTGTGTGTGTGTGTGTGTGTGTGTGTGTGTAATATTGCTCAGTCATGAAAAAAAATGAAATCTCACTATTTGCAATAATGTGGATAGAGTTACAGAGTATTATGCTAAGTGAAATAAGAGAAAGAGAAATACCATATGATTTCAGTCATATGTGTAATTTAAGAAACAAAACATCTTGGGAAGGAGGAAGAAAAGTGAGGGAGGCAAACCATAAGAGACTCTTAAGATAGAGAGAAAACTAAGGGTTGCTGGAGGGGAGGTAGGTGGGGGATAAATGGGTGATGGGCATTAAAGAGGGCACTTGTGATTAGCACTGGGTGTTGTATGTAAGTGATGAATCACTGAATTCTACTACTGAAACCAATACTACACTGTATGTTAACTAGCTAGAATCTAAATAAAAACTTGAAACGAAACAAACAAATAATTTGCCACTCTGACTTCACCACACATTTAAAAGTATTTTTGCTTAAATCCTTTAAATAAGCTTCTCATGAACCTAAAGTTAAAATGAATCTTTCATGACATGGTAACAGCTTACCTTGAGAAATCTTGGCAGGAAACTGTATTTGAGAACTCTTCACGAGTCTAACAGACTGCCACAAGCCCAGAGAAAACTTAATAATGATTTTACAGAGTTTCAGAATGAATGATTTAGAACTACTGTTTTCTGGTTGTACATATTTCTATTATTAATTAGACTTCAAAACCACTCTTACAAAAATAAAGCATCTCATGAGTTTATAATCATTCTTTGCCTAAAAATGGCATCCTAGGAAAGTCAACCTGTATGGACACACAGTGTGTCAGAACTGTACCAAATCTATGTTTGACTCTTTGAGTGCCAGATCAGAAAGACCCATAAGTCAAAGTTTTTAAAATGACAACACAACTGGCGTAGAACTCTCCCTGTTGGGGAAATTTACACAGGCTGCCTGGGTTTGAATCTTAGCTTACTGTCCATGTGACTCTGGGCAACTCATTGTGTGCCTGTATGTATTAGTGTATTCATCTATAAAATGGGAATAATAAGAACATTTACCGCACATGATTTTTAGACATTTAAATTGGTTAATATATGTAAAGCATTTAGAACACTGCCTGGCAAGTGACAGGTGCTTGATGTTATCATTAAACCATGTGTATCTATATATAGCCTTATGTAACTATTTAGTATATAAGTATATTAAAATGCATAATAAACAACCAATTCTCAATGTCCATTTTAGTCAGTCTGTCAGAGGAATTTGACATCGTTTGTCATTCTCTACTTCTCTACACATTTTCTTGCCTTGGCTGCCAAGTCATTTCCTTCACTTGATTTTCCTACTATTTCTCAGGCTTCTGCTTCTCAGTTATTATTGCTGGCTTCTCCTCATATTTCTTTCTTCAGAGCTTAGAAACATTCTAGAGCCTTGTTTTGTTAAATTGGAAATAAGCCCTCTGTGGAGAGGAAACGACACTGGGTTCTCTAATCCTGCGTCTCATTATGTTAAGCCACCTCACTTAACCCTGTATCTACTGTCTTGACATTTTTGGGGAACCGGTCCTTTTTGTAGTCAGTATAAACTGAACATATGTCTTTAGGCCCAGTGAAATATAAACCACCAAGGGTAATTATTGTTAAGTTAGAATGATATAGAATAGAATTATGTTGCATTTTATCTCTAAATTTTATTAACCTCTTCCTGTGCCTTATATACGTCGAAGTATTTATTTTGACAGTAAATACAGTGATAATGTAAGTGAGAGTAAGATCTAGTAAGTGAAAATTGTTTTAACAGAAGGAAATGCATACTATAAGAGAATAATGATAATTCTGTATAAATCTCTGTGCTAAAGTATTTTCATGTATGACTTTTAAGATGGTCTAATTTGCATTACAGTATAGTCATAATCATGTTTCACTTAGGAAATTCAACTATGTGTGCCTAGTGAAAAAAATAAACCAGAGAGGGAGGGTGGAAGAGGGGTATAAGCAGAGAGAGAAATGAACATAAATGCCTGAAAATAAGTGTGATTTAGATATGAATCCAATTCAGAAGTTGCAATTTCAAGTACCTAAGTATCTCTCATGATGTAAGCTTCTCACTATGTTCATTGGTTTATTGCTAAAGCACCAACTACTTCATCTGATGCTTAACTTTATAGCTATCCATCCCAACAGTGAAGGTAAAATGTGCTGTGTTACCTTTAACGAGGACTATTATGTCTATCTTCAAATGATTTTGTCATAAAGAAATTTTGAGAGAATTTTTGGCCATTTGCAAAGTTTGCCTTTTCTTTTTTTTTCCTTTCCAAAAGGAAAAAAAAATCTTTAAATTTAAATTCTAAGTAGTTAACATACAGAGCAATCATGGATTCAGGAGTAGAATTCATCACTTGCATACAACACCCAATGCTCATCACAACAATTACCCTCCTTAATACCCATCACCCATCTAGTTCATCCTCCACCCATCTACCTCCTTCAACCTTCAGTTTGTTCTTTGTCTTTAATAGTTTCTCATGGTTTGCTATCCTCTCGCTCTTTCTTTTTCCCCCATCCCATATGTTCATTTGTTTTGTTTCTTAAATTCCACATGTGAGTGAAATCATATGATATTTCTCTTTCTCTGACTGACTTGTTTCACTTGGCATAATACTCTGGTTCCATCCATGTTGTTGTAAATGGCAAGATTTCATTCTTTTTGATGGCTGAATAATATTTCGTTATAATATATATATATATATATATATATATATATATATATATAATATAAATCTGTACACCACACCTTCTTTATCCATTCATCAGTTGATGAATATTTGGGCTCTTTCCATAATTTGGCTATTGCTGATAACGTTGCCATAAACATCGAGGTGCATGTTTTGCTTTGAATCAGTATTTTTGTATCCTTTGGCTAAATACATAGGAGGGCAGTTGCTGAGTCATAAGGTAGTTCTATGTCACTGGGGGATGGGGTACATGGGTGATGGGTATTAAGGAGGGCACTTGTTGGGATGAGCACTGGGTGTTATATGTAAGTGATGAATCACTAAATTATACTCCTGAAACCAATACTACACTGTATCTTAACTAACAAGATTAAATAAAATCTTGCAAGGAAACGAATATGAGCTTGGGAGCTACAATGTGTATACAATATACACTGATTGCCTTTTTATTGATATCTGTATTAATCAATTTTGCTGCATAAACAAATGGTCCCCAAATCTCAGTTACTTACATTAATAAGCTTTACTTATATTTACTTACGTTAATAGCTGAAGGGGACTGTAACTTGACTACGGCCATATTGCTGCTGCAGAACTCTGGAAGAAGGAGTGTCTCCATGTAGATCATGTGCTTTTCATGGCCCCGTCTTACAGCTCATGCTCTGTCTTCAAGCTTTCAGTAGACATGTTTTTGGTCACATCTGCTTACTACTCCCTGGTCAAGATGTCATATGGGTGAGCCAAAACTCAGTGAGGCAGGAATGTATTCTCTTCCCACAGGAGGAAAATCACATGGCAAAGAGAAGGGTGAGATAATCTTACAGGGAAGGGAGGGAGAGAATAATTGTAAACAAAAATATAGGAGTCTACCTGCCATTTGTCACCACGTGTTAGACTGGCCTGTTTTTCTTCACCCTCCAGGTACTATTTTACAACAGCCACTGCCATCCATTTGAAACTTACTGAATGGAAATTCTTTTGAGTTTAGGTATCTGAATGCATTTTTCATCTTCTTCCTGGTAGGTCTCTCCCAGCTTCTGTTTTTACCAATCTGCCCTAGAAAACATAATTTTCATAGTGTGGATAATACACCTGCATTGTCAGGAACATTGTAGGTGCTATTTATTCTCTATTCTGTAATGTCTCAGTCATGTCTATATATCTGACTGTTCATTCTTTATATGAATGAAACGTTTCCTCAAAGAAATAAGGGAGGAGAAAATTATACTGAAGTCTTGGGCCATATATGTATAAAAGAGATTTCAGGGATTTTAACTCTAATGGATACTCCAGACACAAGATAACTATGAAGAGAAGGGTCATAAAGTTTATTCACAGTATAACCCAGATGTGCATAGAAGATGTGGCTCTTTAATACTTTCTATAATTTATGTGGTCTTCATAATTTCTTACTGCTAGTAATTGGGAAAATAATTAGACTTACCCATTTTGAAATTAATTTATTCCAAGAATGGAAATAGTCCCTTTTAGATAAAATACAGTTTCATTAGGGAAAAAAAAGGCTCAGTCTATCATAGTTTTTAGTATCCCACTCCCTCTGATTTTCTGTTTCTCTCCAAAACTTGAACCACACTTTGAGTTGCACTGCCTTAGAGAAGTTTACATTTCCCTGTGTGTGCTAGTAGAGATATAAAAGAATATTTATAGAAGTATTGTTTGTAATAACAACAAAACCCTTTAAGAAGGATTAACCTGAAAAATGGATACATTGTTTGCATGTTTATATGGATGTATGCTATATATCAGAGAAAATATGAAGCCTAGCTACCTCTATTCATGAGGCTTACTGCAAAAGCATAATGTGAAATGAAAAATGCAAGTCATTGGTGGTATTCTGGGAAGATGGCCGCAGCAGCCCAAGTTTTCAATCTCTCCAAACCCCTCTATTGAAAACAGAGCAAACAGCATGGGGAGAAAAAAAAAAACATGCAGAACATTTAAAATGTTACAAAGTGACAAGATATTCCCACAAACTCCAACATAAAAGCAGGAGGAGACAAACCACCCAAATCCATAAGACCTGCTATTCTTGTCTGTGTGAGAAGAAGGAGGTAGCAATGGTGAGGTGTCTGTCAGCCCCGAGAAAGGGACAACCTCAAATAAACAAGATATATTTGCTCAACAATATAAAGAAGGAAATTTAAGAAGCTGGAACTTGGAGGGGTTTGGCCCCTTCCTGTACTGGGTGAATGCAAGAGACCTGTGGTCAGAGAACTGTGAGCTGAAGTAAATTCACAAAACTGAGTGTTAGAACTCCCAACAGAATCACAAAGCAATTGGAACTTTCCAGGAGCTGAATAACAATTGAGAAGTAACAAAAACAATAGAGAAGATCTAGACCAAAATTGAGTGGGATACAGGGTCCAGAAATCTCAGTGAGTAAGCCACCATATATTTGAACAATACAAAAATCAGGACCAAGAGTTTATTGGAGATACATAAACTTTTCCAGTCTTGCATTACTCTTAAACTTTAGGAAAGCTAGTTTCATATAAAAAGAAGCAAAAGAAATGATCCAACTCAAATCCTATGCAAAATTATTATAAGGAAGAGAGAATGAGGAGCAAAATAACATCCTAGAGAGAATGGAGAGTTCCCAAAACATAGGAAACAGTCACCTATTATTTAAAAAAAGAGCTAAAGATATGAAAAGTTACCTAAGATGTGAGCAAATCATTAATTATGATTTTAAAACTTAAGAGGTAAGTGACAGATCTCAGGAAATAAATACAATAGAAGATACATAATTTCACAAAGGAAATACAAGGAACCCAAAAGTGAACCCTTAAGAGAAATACAAAGTGAAACCGAAGGAATGTTTAAATGGAAATGGAAGAAAAATACAAAGGAACTTTAGAGATGGTGATAAATATTGAAAATCAGCAAAAGAAAAGGCAAAAACAAAACTAAGGGAATCAAATTATACTGAAGTGTATAGTTTAAGAAAACTTTCTCAAAATAAAACTGGACCTACATTTTTATAATTTTTTTAACGTTTATTTATTTTTGAACAGAGAGAGACAGAGCATGAACGGGGGAGGCTCAGAGAGAGAGGGAGACACAGAATCTGAAACAGGCTCCAGGCTCTGAGCTGTCAGAAGAGAGCCTGATGCGGGGCTCCAACTCACAGACTGTGAGGTCATGACCTGAGCCGAAGTCGGACGCTCAACCGACTGAGCCACCCAGGCACCCCGGACCTACATTTTTAAAGAGTACACAGTGTAGCTTAAAATATTGACACAATGGCCAACATCAAAACATCAAATCTTTTTCATGATTTCAAAAGAAACAATTATTTTGACATATAATAAAATTATGTTATTATTAAAATTTGACAGTATTTTATGCCAGATGAAAATAGAGTGACATATGTAAGACAGTTAAGAAAAGTGTGGAACAAACAAATTTTTTTCAGCAAAGGGTACTGGCAAATTGTTATGAATGTGCAAGACTCAGGTAATATTGTTCTACTAACTGTCCTTGAGTAATCTAACAAAAAATGATTTTGATCCAAATGACTACAGATATTGACAAAAGATAAATGTTGAGCATTAATTTTATAATTACTTATAAAACTAAGGCTAAATAAGGATGAAGAAGGAGAGAATATGTCATAATGGTTATATGTTAAAATAATATAGATACAATACAATTTTAAAGAATTTAACGTTTATTTACTTTTGAGAGATAGACAGAGAAACATAGCATGAGCAGGGTAAAGGCAGAGCGACAGAGAGGGAGACACAAAATCTGAAGCAGGCTCCAGGCTCTGAGCTGTTAGCACAGAGCTGGATGCAGGGCTCAAACTCATGAACGGTGAGATTATAACCTGAGCCAAAGTCAGACTCTTAACCAACTGAGCCACCCAGTCACTCCACATTGCAATTTCTTAAATGGGAAGGAATAGAGAGAACATATGCAAAAATATCTTTGAAAATGTTTTCAGTAAGCACCATTGATGGTAGAATTAGTGTCAGTATTCTGAAACACTGGTGTGTGTCACATGGGGTAAAACAAATGAGTAATTACGGATTATTCTAATTTTATCATACCTGTTGTTCTTAAGTTCCAGATTTCTGGTGTAGAATAAAGGAGATACAGAAGTAGTGGAGACGGTAATTCATTAAATAATTATAATCTTTCATATGAATTACAAATAATAAGATATACTCATAAGGTGTTTTATAAATCTACACACAGATAATCTCTATTTTTGTCAACCAAAAAGGTTGATACAATGAAGACCTTAGAAGCAATGAACATGACTAGCATCTAGATTCAGATCTTCAAACACCATTTCTTGCTAAAATAAACCAGTCCTTGGGAAAATGTCTGATCCTGGGTCATCTTGTCATACTACATGATGAGAAAACCATCAAAGAATATTAGGGTCATGTCAAAAGGAATCACATATTCATTTGAAGAGATTCTCACTGGAAAAGATGGGTGATTTAAGTTTCAAAATAAAAAAAAAGTAATGGGTAAAAAGGTATAAATATGTTTAAATCTATGAGTTTGCAATGCTATTAAAAAGAGTAATCTTGGGGCGCCTGGGTGGCTCAGTCGGTTAAGTGGCCGACTTCAGCTCAGGTCACGATCTTGCGGTCTGTGAGTTCGAGCCCCGCGTCAGGCTCTGGGCTGATGGCTCAGAGCCTGGAGCCTGCTTCCGATTCTGTGTCTCCCTCTCTCTGCCCCTCCCCCATTCATGCTCTGTCTCTCTCTGTCTCAAAAATAAAATTAAAAAAAAATAAAATAAAATAAAAAAAAATTAAAAAAAATAAAAAGAGTAATCTTCTGGGGCCCCTAGGTGGCTCAGTCAGTTAGTTAAGTGTGTGACTTCGACTCAAGTCATGATCTCATGGTTCGTGAGTTTGAGTCCCACCTCAGGCTCTCTTCTGTCAGTGCAGAGCCCGCTTCAGATCCCGCCCCCCACACCTCTCTCTCTCTTTCTCTCTCTGTGCCCCTCCCCCACTCATGCTTGCTCTCTCTCTCTCTCCATCTCTCTCTCTCAAAAATTAATAAACATTAAAAATGTTTTTTAAAAAGTCATTTTCAGAGGAAGATGATAGGAAACCAATTATTTATTTGAATTTTAATAACTTAAGGTAAATGAGGTTATATTTCTGATATATAGAAGATATGAAACATCCATGATCTAATCTAGGATTTAGATAATATAACTCTGGGGCCTTGCAGTAGGAACAAAACATATGCATGTATAGGTAGTGTGGTGTTGGTTAAATTATGGCCCCCCAAAAGATATCTCTACAGCCTAACTTTCGGGACCTATGAATGAGACATTATTAGGCAAAAGGGTCTCTGTAGATGTGATTAAATTAAGGGTCTTGAGGTGAGATCATCCTAGATTCCTGGGATGGTGTCTAAGTCCAATGACAAATGTCCTTACAACAGAAGAAAAAAAGAAATAACACAGAGGAAAAGTAGTTGTAAATATAGTATTTTCACTTCCCTAAAAATCCTTGTGCCCTGCCTATTCGTATTTCTTCCATCTCCCATCCCTAGCAACCACTGAACTTTTTATTGTCTTCATAATTTTGCCTTTTCAGAATGTTACTTAGTTGGAATCATATGGTCTGTAGCCTTTTCAGGTTGGCTTCCTTCATTGGTAGTATGCATTTAAATTTCCTCCATTTCTTCTCGTGGCTTGATAGCTCATTTCTTTTTAGCAATGAATAGAATTTTATGTCCTGGATTACCACAGTTTGTTTATCCTTTAGCCTACTGGACATCTTGGTTACTTCTGAGTTTTGGCAATTATGGATAAAAATGTACATGGGTATATATTTGTGTGCGGTTTATTGTGTGCACATAAATTTTCAAATCCTGCAGGTGTTTATGAAGGAGCACAACTGCTGGATTGCATGGTAAGAATATGTTTAGTTTTCAAGAAACTACCAAAATGTCTTCCAAAGTCGCTGGAATGTTTTGCCTTCTACCCGTAAGGGACAAGAGTTCCCGTTGCTCCACGTTGTTGCCAGTATTTGGTGTTCTCAATGTTCTGGATGTTGGCCATTCTAATAGTTATGTAGTGGTATCTCATTGTTTTGATTTATATTTTCCTGATGATTTATGACGTGGAACATCTTTTCACATGCTTCTTTGCCATCTGTATATCTTGTTTGGCGAGGTGTCTGTTAACATCGTTGGCCCATTTTTAGACTGTGTGGTTTGTTTTCTTATTGTTGCATTTATTAATCATTTGCTGTATATTTTGAATAATGGTCCAAAAGGACTGATTTTTTTTTAAGGTTATTTATTTATTTTGAGAGAGAGACAGAGAGAGACTTAGAGAGCACAAATGGGAGAGGGGCAGAGAGAGAGAATCCCAACAAGACGCTGCACAGTCATTGCAGAGCCCCGTGCAGGGCTTGAACTCAGGAAACTTGAGATCATGACCTGAGCTGAAATCAAGAGTCAGACGCTTAATGGACTGAGCCATCCAGGTGCTCCTAAAAGAACTGATATTTATTTTTAAGGGGCACCTGGTGGCTCAGTCAGTTCAGCATCTGACTTTGGCTTAGTTCATGATCTCGCTGGTCCCAAGTTTGAGGTCCCAAGTTCAAACCCTGTGTTGGGCTCTGTGCTGACAGCTCAGAGACTGGAGCCTGCTTCAGATTCTGTGTCTCCCTCTCTCTCTGCCCCTCCCCTGCTCATACTCTCTTTCTCTCAAAAATAAATACACATTAAAAAAAAGAACTGATATTTTTGCAGATATATATTTTTCCCCAAGTCTATGGCTTGTTCCTTCATTCTCTTGATAGTGTCTTTCACAGAGCAGAAATTTTACATTTTAATGAAATCCAGCTTATCAATGATTTCTCTAACAGATTGTATCTTTTGGTGTGTATCTAAAAAAATATCACCAGGGGCGCCTGGGTGGCGCAGTCGGTTGAGCGTCCGACTTCAGCTCAGGTCACGATCTCGCGGTCCGTGAGTTCGAGCCCCGCGTCGGGCTCTGGGCCGATGGCTCGGAGCCTGGAGCCTGTTTCCGATTCTGTGTCTCCCTCTCTCTCTGCCCCTCCCCCGTTCATGCTCTGTCTCTCTCTGTCCCAAAAATAAATAAAAAACGTTGAAAAAAAAATTTTTTTAAATATCACCATACCTAAGGTCCTCTATGTTTTCTCCTATATTATATTTTATAAGTTTTATAGTTTTGTGTTTATATTTAGGTTTGTGGTCGATTTTGAGTTAATTCTTTTGTGGAGGGTGTAAATTCTGTGTCAAGATTTGTTTGTTTGTATGTGGATGTCAGTTGTTTTGGAACAGTTTGTTGAAGAAACTCTCTGTTCTGTTGTATTGCCTTTACTCCTTTGTCAAAGATCAGTTGATTATATTTACGGGGGCCTATTACTGGTCTCTCTATTCTGTTCCATGGATTTTTTTTTTTTTTGACTATTCCTTTGCCAATACCACATTGGAATTGCTACTTTCTGCTTTCTTTTGTTTAGTACTAGCATGACTTATTTTTCCTATCCATTTACTTTTTATCCATATGTTTCTTTATATTTTTAGTGGGTTTCTTGTAGACAAGATATAGTTGGGTGGTGTTTTTGTACCCACTCTGATAATCTCTTTCTTTTCATTGGTGCTTTTAGACCACTGGCATCTAAAATAATCATTTATATAGTTTGACTAATATCCACCATGTTTGTTTCTGTTTTCTATTTGGTGCTCTTGTACTTTGTTCCAATTTTTATCTTCTACTTTTTCTGCCTTTTGTGGTTTTGACTGAACATTTTATTTGATCCCTATATGGTTTCTTTCTTATCATATCAGTTATACTTCTTTTATTCCTTATTTTTAGTAGTTGCCCTAGGGCTTGCAACTCATCCAAGTCCGCTTTCAAGCAACATTAATGTACTTCACAGATGGCGTGAGTACCTTTAATAACCAAATAATCCTAGTTCTTTTCTCTTAAACCTTAAACCTTGTATCACTGTATCATTCATTTTACTTATACATAAGCATACGCAAGTGTAAGCATGTGTGTACATACACAAACACACACAAATATGTATACATACATACATATATACATATAAATATATATATAAAACCAAATACATTATTTTTAATTTCAAAATGCATTCAGTATTTTCATTTGTGTTATAATGATTTTTTTATCTCTTGTATTTCTGTTTCATTCTTAAGATTTCCATATTTCTGCTTCCATTGCCCATCTGTTTTTGTATGCTGTCCATTTTATCCATTAGAGCCTTTAGCATATTAATCATAATTGTTTTATTTTTTTAATGTTTATTTATCCTTGAGAGAGAGAGAGAGAGAGAGAGAGAGGAGAGACAGAGTGCGAGCAGGGGAAGGGCAGAGAGAGGGAGAAGGCTCCAAGCTCCACACTGTCAGCACCGAGCCCGATGCTGGGCTCCAACTCACGAACTGTGAGATCATGACTTGCACCAAAGTTGGAGACTTAACCAACTGAGCCACCCAGGTGCCCCTAATCATATAACTGTTTAAATACCCCTGTCATGTCTTGTTCTGATGGTTTCTCTGTCTCTTCAAATTATACTTTTTGACTCTTGGTATGCCTTGTAACTTTTTTTTTTCTTGATAAGTGGACATGACCTACCCGGTAAAAAAAGTTATTGTAAAAAGGTCTCTAGTAATGGTAAGATGTGAGGGGTGGGGGAAACACTTCATCGTCCTATTACATCTCATTCTTTTAGTAAGCCTATGTGTGTGAACTGTGAACTTCACATGTGTGTCTCAGTCCCCCCGCCCCCCCCTCCCCCCCACTTAGGTGGGACAGGATGTTTAAGACTGAACTTGGATATTTCCCTTTTCCTGTGTGGAGTACCAGAATTGGCTGGAATTGGATATATCCCTTCCCTGGATCAGTTACGTTTCATGATACCCTAGAAGATTATGCTCTGCTGGTTAACTAGTTTCTTCTGAGGGCATGCATTGTTAAGAAGAACACAGTTTTCTTTTTTTATTTTTTTTAACGTTTATTTATTTTTGAGACAGAGAGAGACAGAGCATGAACGGGGAAGTGTCAGAGAGAGGGAGACACAGAATCTGAAACCGGCTCCAGGCTCTGTGCTGTCAACACAGAGCCCGACGCGGGGCTCGAACTCACGGACTGCGAGATCATGACCTGAGCCGAAGTCGGCAGCTCAACTGACTAAGCCACCCAGGCGCCCCCATAGTTTTCTTATATATTTCAGAATGGTTCCTTTTCTCCTCTTCCTGCCAGAAGGGGATTTTTCTCTGATATTTATTGTGAACCTGGTTCAGATCTTGTAGTTGAATCTTACAATACTGGGGGAGCCCCATATGATTGCATCCTCTGGAGTTTTTAACACTCGGAGTTGTCTGCACTGATAGCATTTTCCATTCAAAGTATTTTAAGAATTTGTGAAGAAACATCTGAGCAGTGGAGATTAAAAACTGCATTTTTTTTTTTACTTTAACTTCTATTTAGTTAACATGCAGTGCAATATTGGTTTCAGGAGTAGAATTCAGTGACTCGTCACTTACATGTAACACCCAGTGCTCATCCCATCAGGTGCTCTCCTTAATACTCATCACCCATTGAGCCCATTTTCCACCCACCTCCCTCCATCAGCCATCAGTTTGTTTTCTATTGTTAAGAGTCTTAAATTAAATTAAAGATAAATAAAAACTGCATCACTACTCTGTAGACATGTAAACATCTGTTAGTCCAACCATTACTCTATACCAGGAATATAAGCCTGTAACCCAAACCTACCCCGTTGCCCATGTTTTAAATTGTAGTAAAATACATATAACAAAAATTTGCCATCTTAACCATATTTCAGTATTGTTTCGGCATTAGGTACATTCACATCGCTGTGTTGTTAACATCATGGCCAAATATCTACAGAATTGTTTTCATCTTGGAAAACTGAAACTCTGTACCACTTAAAACATAACTCCCATTCTCCCCTTTTCTAACCCTTAGAAATTGCCACTGCACTTTCTGAATCTACGTATTTGACTATCTCATATGAATCAAATCATCTATTCTTTGTCTTTTGTGATATGCGTATTCTACTGCAAAATATCATTAGGCTTCACATATGTTGTAGTATGTGTCAGGATTTTCTTTCTTTGTAAGGTTGAATAATATTTCATTTCGTGTATGTGGGTTTCTTCCACATTTCAGCTATTGTAAATAGTGCTGCTGTGAACATGGATGTACGTATACCTGTTTGAGTATCTGCTTTCAATTCTTTTAGGTATATACTTAGAAGTGGAAATCCTGCTTCATGTTAATTCTATTTTTAATTTCTTTTTTTGCCTTTTTTTTTTAATTTGAGAGAAAGAGAGAGACACAGCACAAGTGGCGGGAGTGGGCAGAGGGAGAGAAAGAGAGAGAATCCCAAGCAGGATCCATGCTCAGCATGGAGTCCAATATAAGGCTTGATCCCATGATCCCATTCCAGGGATCATGACCTGAGCCAAAATCAAGACTCAGATGCTCAATCGACTGAGCCACCCAGGTACCTCTCTATTTGTAATTTCTTAAACAACTAAGAAATGCTCTTTTTCATACATTTATGAAAGTATCCCTTGATGGTTGATTGCTATACATCAAACTCTAAAGTAATCACCTAAATAACAAAACAAAGAGTTATAGCTAATAAATCAGCAAATGAGATACAGCAAAAGTATAACAAGTACAAAAATGACAGAAAAGGAAGAAAGCAGAAACAAAGAGTGTATGGGAAAGAGAAAACAAAAATATGATAGAATATACCTAACTGCACCACAAATTACATTAAATATGGATAGTCTAAACACAACAAGTAAAAGATACATATATTTTATATTACATAAAGAAATATGACCAAACTATAAGATTCCTACAAGAAACAAACTTTAAATATAGAAAGCAAAAATAACTCAAAGTAAAAGGATGGACAAATATATATAATGTCAATACTATTAAAAATTACAGCAGTGGCTATATTAACTCTTGATGAAATAGATTTCAAATCAAAGGATATTACCAGGGATTAATAAAGCCATTTAATAAGGAGGAAAATCAACATTTGGTAGGATATAATAATCCTAAATGTTTGTGTACCTTATAGCAGACCATCCAAGCACATGAAGCAAAAATGTATAGAACTATACAAAAACAACAAAGAACTGCATAGAGAAATAAAGAATTCACAATCACAGTGTGTGATTTTAATTTATGCCTCCTAATAAATGACAGAGTGACTGGCAGAAAATAAATAAGAATATAGAAGGCCTGAAAAATCCTATCAACAATAGTATCAACATATGAAATGCTCAGGAATAATTCTGACCAATGATGTGCAAGGCATGCATACTGAAAAACTAGAATCATGGAAGAGAGAAAGAAAAGAAGACAGTAAATAAATTGAGTGATATACCATATTCATAGGTTGGAAGACTCAAATTGCCAAAATGTTAATTCTCTCCAGTTGATCTATAGATTCAACACAATCCCAATTAAAATCCCAACAATTTTTTATAGAAATTTACAAGCTGGTTTTAAAATTCATATGGACAAAGATGCAGAATAGCTAAATGTTTTGTAAAAGAAGAAAAAAACTGGACTCCTATCCAGAATATAATGAGTTCTCATAACTCAGGAAGTAAACATGTTACCCAATTAAAAACAGAGAAAGTATTGAAAGTGACACTTAACCCAAGAAAGTGTAAGGATGAAAATAAGCACATGAAAAAATGAGCAATGATGTAAGTAATTAGGGGAATGCAATTAAAACCCAAATGAGATACCACTACATACCTATTAGAATGACTGACCATACCAAATGCTGATGAAGATATGAAAGAACAGGAGCTTTTATGCACTTCGGTTATGGATGTAAAATAGTACAACTAAATTGTGGAACATTTTGGCAGTTTCTTAAAAAGTTAAACATATACCTACTATATGGTCTTGCCATTCTACTTCTAAGTATTTACCCAAAGTAAGTGAAAACATGATCATACAAAGACTTGAACATGAATGTTCATGACAAATTTATCTGAAATAACTAAAAATTAGAAACAATTGAAAGGATTGGCTGGTGAATAAATTCACAAATTAAGATATATTATTACATTAGAATAATACTCAGCAATAAAAGAATAGACTATTGATATATGTAACAACATGAATGAAGATCAAAATAGTTATGCTGAATAGAATAAGCCTAATTAAAAAATAGTGCATACAGGGGCGCCTGGGTGGCTTGGTCGGTTAAGCGTCGGACTTCGGCTCAGGTCATGATCTCACGGTCCGTGAGTTCGAGCCCCGCGTCGGGCTCTGTGCTGACAGCTCAGAGCCTGGAGCCTGTTTCGGATTCTGTGTCTCCCTCTCTCTCTGCCCCTCCCCTGTTCATGCTCTGTCTCTCTCTGTCTCAAAAATAAAAAATAAACGTTAAAAAAAATAGTGCATACATTTTAGTGGTTGCACTTATAAAGAAATCTGGAAAATGCAAACTGATCTATAGTGATAAGAGGTACATCAATGTATATGGAGGGATCCTGACAGTGGGAGGAGGAGGAATGAAGAAGTAATTAATTATAAAAGTACCTAAAGAAACTATTAGGGATGATGATTATGTTTTCTATTTGGATTGTGGCCATGATTTCAGTGGCATGTACATATCACCAATGCTTTTATTGTATGTTAATTATACTCCAATAAGTTGAAAAAAAGAAAAGAACAATGGAGTAATTGATCACTTAACTCTTGAGTCCTAGAAAAAATTTCACTGCTATATTACAAAAGTATAATCATTACGTTACATAGGTATTTGTGATGTTAATCTTAGCTACTGTCTTGTTTGATCACATGTATTAGTTCCATTCTTTGAGAACATTTGCCTTTATTCTATTTTGATTATTTCAGCATAACCCTCAATCCTTTTCTTACTCCCTACCTCCCATCTTTTCAGTGTTACCAAGTCACGTATTTCTACTTCATTTTTTAAAATTCATCAAACTTTTGCCTTATGTGTAGGGAATTCTCTGACCCTTGTGTCTCATCATGTCCCAAATCCCATCTCTTTTATTTAGATTGCATAGGCTTAGCTGCATTTTAATTCTCCTGCATTAAGCCAGAAGAAAATATTTTGTTCAGCCAATAGCTTTAGTACAGGTGGAAGTGATAAAAAAAAATGTTCTCTAAATAATTTCTAAGGCACGTCATTATGACCAGAGGATTATTGCATTCTCAATGATTGTTCAGCCTGCACCACGTGGCATTAGCAATATACTAGTAGGAAGCACATTGTTTCTGCTTGCTTTTTGACATTGGAATGGTCTGACATTTGACATCTTGCCATTTAATTGCCAAGAAAATTCTGAGCTGGAAAATTTGTCTTTTAGCATTTTACTGGCCTTCTGAGACCCAAGTTAAATATAATGGCTTATTTTCTGAGTTTGCTTCTTTCTGTTCAAACTGTTTCTGTCTTTCCTGGAAAAGTGTTAGAGTTTCTTCTATTATTTTTTTTCTTCAAACATGTACCAGGTAAATATAATTATATTTTTTAACGGATGTGGGAGAGATGCCAGTTAAAATTATTATGAATAATGCGCTTGTATTTGACGAAGGCTAGAGTGTTAGTGTATGAAAGACAAGGACATTATAAATAACCTTCAGTTTCAAAATGTTATTAAAATAATTTTTGTCACTGAATGGAGCAAATGCTTGAGGAGATTGAATATTATCTTGAACATAAAATTCTTTCGGAAAAAAGATCCTACAGTTGTCTCTATGTCTGTTGAAAATTATCCTTTTCATATAGTATTATGGGTAGCTACCACTAAAAGCCTACTCTGTAGGAGTCAACTAGTCTAAAGTCATCAAATCCTTGCAGGAGTATTGAATAAAGACTCATTAAAAAAGTTTTTTTTTTTTTAATGTTTACTTATTTTTGAGAGAGAGACACACACAGAGAGACAGAGAGACAGAACACAAGCGGTGGAGGGGCAGAGAGAGAGGGAGACAAGAACCTGACACAGGCTCCAGGCTCTGTGCTGTCAGCACAGAGCCCGACACCGGACTCGGACCCACAAACTGTGAGACGATGACCTGAGCCGAAGTCAGATGCTCATCCTACTGAGCCACCCAGGTGCCCTTAAACTCATTTTAAAGTAGGGTGGGAAGTAAGAAAACTTCTTGTCCAAGATATTTCATAGGGTCACAAATAGTTGTAGAATTCACAACATTCATATAAAACATTTCAACAATAATTTTTAAGTTTAATTTATTTATCTTGAGAGAGAGAGAGAAAGAAAGAAAGAGAGGGGGAGCACGAGGGGAGGGGCAGAGAAAGACGGAGAGAGAGAATCCCAAGCAGGCTCTGCACTATGAGCACAGAGTCTGACATGGGGTTCAAACTCACCAACCATGAAACCATGACCTGAGCTGAAATCAAGAGTCAGAAGCTTAACCAACTGAATTACCCAGGTGCCCCTCAATAATATTTTTCCTCAATAATAACTTTTAAGAAGTTAAGACTCAATCCATCAATTCCACTTCTGGGTATTTATCTGAAGGGGAAAAAATCACCAGTTTGAAAAGATAGCTTCATCCTTATATTCATTACAGCATTATTTACAATAGCCAAGACCTGGACACAATGTAAGTGTCCATTGATGAATGAACAGATAAAGAGAACATGATTTAGGGCGGCTGGGTGGCTCAGTCGTTTGAGCATCTGATTTCGGCTCAGGTTATGATCTCATCATTTGTGAGTTCAAGCCCTGCATTGGGCTCTGTGCTGACAGCTCAGAGCCTGAAGCCTGCTTTGGATTCTGTGTGTGTGTGTGTGTCTCTCTCTGCCCCTCCCCTGCTTGCACTCTGTCTCTGTCTCTCTCTTAAATATAAATAAACATTGAAAAAAATAGAAAGAGCATGATACATATATATATCTGCAATCAAAACCCAATCCTGAAAACTCCTTATGACCACTACTACTTATTCTATTCCCCTTCCAGTTTGGAATGGATTAAACCTTCAAGGTGACTTTGAAATCACAAGCAGATGATGGATGACTGTCCTTTGACTTTGGATTCTCAATAACTGCATGGAGTCGGGCAACATCACTAGCTCTAAAGTACATATATTACTGTTATCAGCAGAGGAAATGAACTTCTATTGTGTCTGATCCGTGATATATTTTTGGATCTATTTCCTGAAGCAGTTAGTCTATCACACAAAGACAGCACAGTAACTGGCAAAAAGTTTGTGCTAACTAAATATTTTAGAGTCAGTAAATACTTATTTTACTCCAGCAGTCAACATGACGCATAAAAATTAAAATCCATGGACATTCCTGCTATAGTTATGAATATCAGAAAAAGTGAAATCTTTGGCAGTATTGCTTAAAATTATTCCAAAAGTTCTAAGAAATACTATTCAGAAAAAAAAAAGAAGTTAAAGATATAGTTATTGGAGAGAAAAAAATAACATTTATAAGTACATGATATTATTACTTAAAAATATCAGTGGAAGAAAAATTAATAAAAATAAAAGTATAAAATATAGCTTTTAAAAATCAATGTTCAATGATAATTCTACAAATATTGAAACTCATCAGAAAACACAAATTAAAATATTTCACTTGCACTAAAGGTAAAAAATTTTAAATACTTAAGAATAAGCTTTAATAAGAATATATCTTGAAAGTTTTGGAAGATTAGTACTTAGAACATATTTTTTTTTAAATTTTTTTTTTTTTCAACGTTTTTTATTTATTTTTGGGACAGAGAGAGACAGAGCATGAACGGGGGAGGGGCAGAGAGAGAGGGAGACACAGAATCGGAAACAGGCTCCAGGCTCCGAGCCATCGGCCCAGAGCCTGACGCGGGGCTCGAACTCACGGACCGCGAGATCGTGACCTGGCTGAAGTCGGACGCTTAACCGACTGCGCCACCCAGGCGCCCCAGTACTTAGAACATATTTTATTGTGTGTCAAATTTGTATCAAAGCATATATTAAAAGGCAATTAAAAACCTAAACAAAAACCTAAAGAACACAAATTGTAATAAAGTAAGAAAAGTATCCTATATGAGAAGACTGACCAGTACAATAATGCTTATTATTTTGCATAAATCAGTTTGTCAAGTAAATGCAATTAGTATCACCTCAGTCTGCATAACAATTTTGGGTGTTAAGGAGATGTAAAAAATAAAATGGAATAAAGTATAAGACGGAGAACCTATGAGCTTCTAATTGAGTAGAAGGAAATAATAGTGCAAATTATTTATTTCTTTAATTTGTGGAAACAAGGCAATGAAAATTTTTATACAGGTATTTAAAGCAACTCATTATTGTGCAACAAAGCTCCTTACAACACAGCAGCAGCTGTGGAGACATACATAACTACACAAGGTCTGGGATAAGGCATGGAGAGAAGGAAGTGGATAGGGACTTTTTGCTGAAAATGAAGCTGAGAGTTACTTTCTACAGAGATATTAGGGAGAATACACTGATATTATACCAAAAAGCACTCAAGGCTTGCTTTATAAAGATGATTAGGAATCTCTAAGTCTGCCCTTTGAGAGTTGTGTACTGATGTGAAATGTCATGGCTATAAAGAAAACTGGAAGAAAGTACAATGCCAATTCATTTAATTTAATTGATATTAAAATAATTCATCAAAAATATGGTTATGGAGGTGCCTGGGTGGCTCAGTCTGTTGAGTATCTGACTCTTGACTTCAGCTCAGGTCATGATCCCAGGGGCATGGGACCAAGCCCTGTGTGTTGGGCTTAAGATATTCTCTCTCTCTCTCCCTGCCCCTCTCCCCACTCACGCTCTCCTCTCTCTCAAAATATAAATAAAAAAATTGTGTTACGGTAGATACTATTTTTCCATAATTTTAAATATGAGTTAATTTGTAAATCTACATTTAAAAACCTAAAATTTACATTAAAAGAATCATTCACATTTCCTAGGTTGGCAAACTTCAGGCCTAGTAGGTAAAAGAGAATGTGAAGTTCTGATTATAAGGTGGGACAAGGGAAAATGGAAGAAAATCTACTAAATGAGCTGTAGCTCTATCCATTCTGAGGAGAAATAAAAAGAAAACTGTTACATTTTTCATCATAATTGTGTTAATAACTCAATTAAATTGATTTCTTTAAGCTAAATCTTAGCTAGACCAAAGTTGTGTCATTTTTCTTTCCAGTGGCTAAATGGTATAGAAAACTACTGAAAAAGGACTGATTATAAAACAATGCAAATCAGCAATACAGAACACTTTGGGGACCATTTCTTTATTGGTGAAGGTTTATGGGTGTGTACATAGCCCCATTTGCAATCCAAGATTTTGCAAACAAGCAGCTATAAAAGGTGTCTCAGGCAGAAGAAAACATGTTCACTGTATCACGTGTAAAGGCTTTGAAAAGATTCTTTCTTTGTTAACCAACAGATGTAGAAATTGCACAGGTAGTCTACTGAACCATTCAGTAAATTATACTGAACCATTCTAATTACCATTTAATGACTATGCTTAAAATTGAATTTATCAAAGATAAGCAATACTGTCGGTATGATACCTGGAGAGAAATTTTGATTGTGGATCAATTTCCTAATATGCTGGAATAAAAACATTTTCATTGACTGAGAAGAATACATCAAAAGATTCAACCTGGATCACTTTCAATAATCATACTTTCTCAAGCATCTTGATTTGTTTTCTGTATAATGTTTATTACTTTTCCTTATCTGTGTCATTTCTCATGGGTGCATTCACAATTGTGTTCTTATACGAAATAAAACTTGGTGTAATAAAGAGAATCTTAAAATTTTTTGATATCTGGCATTCAGATGTCATTTGGCTGCTTTGCAGCTCTTGGATTGGGCACCTAACCTGACTCCCTGAGTGTCAAGTTCCCCAGTTTACAAAATGAGAATTGCCCACAGGTCTCCCAGTGTTACTGTAAGGGTCTATGAGATGGCTGTTAGGAAGTTGTTTTATTAATGATAACATGCTACATGATTACAGGTAAGTAGTAATATATTTAGTGGTGAGCTCTGTCCATATGACCTTGTGCCTGCATTTCTCAGTAGTCCCCACACTGCTTGTGTTCATCCATCCATTGGCCTCTGGAGAGTCATGCCTGATACAAGGTATTATTGTTGCAGGCTCTGTTTCTTCTTTCTTCAGCTTGGAGACACTTGGCTCCAAATGGCAATTGCCTGCTCCAGTGGTCTGCCAAAGGATACAGTTTCCCAGCAGTGAGTGTCTATGCAGCCCTGTTTGAAATTCTTCCACAGCAAATCTTAAGAATGTCTCATCAATCTTCCCCACCGACAGTGATTCTACTTCAGGCCAGGGCGCAGGAAATGAGGGGGCATCTTGCTGGCACGGAATCTGCACACATGTCCTGCCTGGAGGATCTGTGCTGCAGCCTGTGGAGTTGCAATATGGTTGAACTGAGCTCATTCTGAGAAACCATTCTAGCCGGTCCCGGCAAGTTCATAACGCCAAGCTTGGCACAGGGCACGTGCTAATTTATGTGCTTCTTATGGGCTCATGAAGCCTAATAAAGTGTTGATCTCTCTGTGAATATTTAATTAAGCTTTGAGTCTAATTGCTAATTCGTAGGACAAAATGGTGAATATCAGATTGTAGAAGACTTTATCTTTAACTTGAGGATAATAAACGTAACTGACATTTATTGAGCACTTATTATGTGAGATATTTTAAAGTGCATTATAGGTCATAGGTTATTTTTATTCCCATAATCTATTAGTATGCAGGTTTTCTGATCAGGAACTTAAAACCTGGGGTTCAAAGAATGCACCTCAAAGAGCTAGCAAAAAAATTTATACCCTAAATTTGAACCAGAAAGACCCATCTCTGAACCTGCGCTATTTATTAATCACTTCATCATTATGCCTTCTAATCATTTTGGTATGCTACCAATGGAGAGAGATCTAAGCACTGAGTTGAATACTTTAAAAGGAAATAAAAACTTCACTTGAATTTCTCTTAATTTATTCTGTGGTAACAGAGAATGAAGGCCCCAGACCTCTTTCTTGGACTGTTTGTCTTGAATTTATGTGGATGTATTTGAGTGTGTACTTCGGTACATTAAAATGTATAATGCCACTCATTTTCCCAGGAAAATTGTCTCATTCTTTTTGAGAAAGGGGGATAAATGAAGTAGTGCATAATAAAATAGTATAATATTATAACCACTTTAATACGGTGGGGTATCATTTAGGGGAGTTTAACCACACACTTAAGTCAAATTGGGAGAGGGTTCTCTTTCAATTCCTCTGTAAGAGCAAGAGCGACTATCACATCAAACACCTTAATATCCCTTGACCTACAGGACTGGGGATGAGGAGTTAACATAACCTAGGTTAGTAACAACATCCGAATCTCTGTGTAACATCAGGAACAATTATTGGAGACGGGGTTGTGACCATGGGAGCCTTGAAGTAACAGTAACAGCATACAATCATGTAGCACTTTCTAGAGGCGGAACTCGTGCTGAGAACAGCAGTCATAAGGTTTTCCAGGATGCAGCACAGCAGACATCAGCTCCAAAAGAGAAGAAATGTCAGGATTATTTCGTATAATATGTGAACAACTTTGAACCCTGAAAAAGAAGGGGAGGGATTAATTCAGTCGGGTTTCTTGGTATCTCATCGTGGAGTTCTCAAAAGTAAAATCAATTTTGTTTTCTTTTTTATCTTATAATAACTAAACATTTATCAACATTTTCTTCCATTTTGGGAAACCAACATTTATGTCTATGTAAAAGGGAAAACGGGAGATGGGAAATCTACATGCTATTTGGCCTATTTTCTTGTTTTTGTATTAAATTAGATTAATTTATCCAGCACCATGAAGCTACATTGTAATCACACTTACTTGTCCTGATGTTCAAGAATAATCCACTTAAAAAGATCTAAGTGTGCCATCTTCATACAAGAAATAGTATTTAGTATGAGGACAACATTCTTGTTAATCAATAATATTACTGACAATTGGATATGAGCTTTAATATATCTCTATTTTTCAATGGTAAGAGTTTTGAAGCTATTATCTAATTCAATTCAGTTCAGTCCTTTTTCTTTTTTATTTCACTTCTTTTTTGTGGATTGGGGTATAGAATTAGTTGCGGTGGGTGTATAGCATTATGCTTGGTTCGTGGAGTTATAAGAAAAGTTATACCTTGGAGGGGCGCCTGGGTGGCGCAGTCGGTTAAGCGGCCGACTTCAGCCAGGTCACGATCTCGCGTCTGTGAGTTCGAGCCCCGCGTCGGGCTCTGTGCTGACAGCTCGGAGCCTGGAGCCTGTTTCCAATTCTGTGTCTCCCTCTCTCTCTGCCCCTCCCCCGTTCATGCTCTGTGTCTCTCTGTCCCAAAAATAAATAAAAAACATTGAAAAAAAAAAAAAATTTAAAAAAAAAGAAAAGTTATACCTTGGAAACAAGATCAACATTGATCAGATGTGTCCATATATAAGTACAAAGACTATGGGGTTTTGGAGAAAGGAAAGACTAGCTTTGGATAGTTAGAATCTGGGAGGAGACACCCTTTGAGCAAGAATGTGATGATTAGTATGGATTTCCCTTCTAGCTATGGATTAACCATCTTTAGTAACTATATAAATATTAATTGAAATCAATCTATGGAAGTATACAGAACATCTGAAGCTAGATTCGAATACAAAGGCTTCAAAAACAGACAAGTGGTTTTGAGCATGAATACCTGTAGTCATGTGAGCTGTGATAATCACAAAACTCTTTTAAACAGTAGTTGTTTTCTCCTTCATGAAAGGGAGACAAAAATAATATGATCCTGACTTATATGGCTGGTGCTATACTGAGGTTACTTAGTAATATGGTATTGTTAGAAAGACATGAATTGCAAGAATATAAATGGTAATTTATAGATTACCACTGAAATTAGATTATTAATTTAATTTGTGTAATACATCCAGTTTTAAACAATAAAACATATTATGTGACTATTAAATAAGAAAATAAATAGAACAAAGCCATTAGAGTCAGAGAAGATGAGAATAAATTTGGGCACCTTCAGACTTTACGACTACTACTGTAGTAGGCAGAATTATGTCCTTCAAATATTTTAATCCCCACAATCTGTGAATATGTTATATTACATGGCAGTGGGTAATTGAAGTTGGGATGGAATTAAAGTTATTAATCAGCTGACCTTCAGGACCTAGTCCTAGATTATATGGGTGTGTCCAATGTGATCACGAAGGACCTTCAATGTGGATGAAGGAGTTAGAAGAGTCAGTGTCAGAATGATCTGTAAAACACACTCAACTAGCCATTGCTTGTTTTGAAGATGGAAGAGAGACTTGAGCCAGGGAAAGTGGGTGGCTTCTAGAAGCTGTAAAAGACAAAAAAGAGAGTATTGTCTAGAGCATCCAGATTACATAGCCCTGTTGACACCTTGCCTTTAGCCCAGGAAGACCTGTTTCAGACTTACGGCCTTCAGAACTGTAGCATGTAATTTGTTGTTTACCACATTGTTACCACTAATGTGGTAAATTTTTATAGAAGCCATAAAAACTAAGAGAAACACCATGTCTGCCTTTTGCACCATCGCATCCCCAGCATTTAGCACACTATCAGTACTCAGCATTTGTTAGTTGAAAGAAGAGCTGAATAAACTCATTTAATTTTGAAAGTATCACTTTGTCTTTAAGACTCAGTTGATTCACCTCTCAAATTGAATGAACCCACATGAACTTTGAAATGTACCGTCCCACACACAATAGTTTTATAATCCCTCCTATGTTATTGACATCACTTTGAATTTTAAAGACAAAAATTTGAAAAAAAAATGCAGTGTGGTCTTTGGAAGTTATACTACAGTATTTGTTGTTGCCTTTAAGGAATCGTTATATAGGTACACTTAGGTAAACATATTCACTAAAGAATATTGTGAGCTACATGGAGACATAATCGGGATATACTCTGTAGTTCAACCTGTGTGTGCCAAAGGGCTTCCCAACAGCAGTCCCTCTAAAGCTCCAAAGATAATCATAGTGATACATGGCTACCATACCACCTGTAAGAACATTTCCCACAAAACTCCAGTTTTCATTAGTGATATTATTAAAGGAATTGTATCCACAGAACACATTAAGCTGTAGCAAATATGGCAGGTGCCAGCAATCTTCTTACCATGTCCAAGGAGCTGTCTTAATGAATCAACTTGATTCATAACCACATAGTGTGCTTTGGTGTTCAATAGCCTTTATCCTAGGCAGTTCAGAGGTATTAATTTTGTTACCTGATGAACAAAACTGTAAAATAGGCTACACATTATGACCCAAGTGGTAGTTTGGGTCACATAAGGGTCAGTTTTCACCAGAGTACTGTGTTACTTTTCCCCAGATTGTCCAGGTAGATACTTTAAGGCAAAAACCATTAGTTAGCATGAGTACAGTTTCCCTTAAGTGGAGAAAACATAACTGATGGCTTCTCCCAACATCAGTAATTAGCACCACATGTAGGATATAGCTAAGAATCTTAATCCATCATTTTGGGATGGTCTCTTGGGAATGATTTGGCTTCATCCTTTTATGAAATAATAGCCTACTCCCTTCTTATTTAAATTGAATTTCTTCTGTTTCCATTTGTTACCCATATCCTTCGTCCTTAGATGAGACTATCTGGCTTGACTGTGTTGTTTACTCTTAAGGCATACAGTGATACCAGTGTGGCCATAGCTTCCCATTTGCTCCATTCCAGTGAAGGTGTGATAGGATTGCTCAAGTGAAGAATTGAGACTGCCCCTGACTCTTGTTAATGGAGCTGCTCTCACTTTAATAGCCCTAATCTGGTTACTTATGATGAAGTTCAGCAGCCTCTGTTTGTCACATGGTCACATGAGTGTCTAGAGTACGTGATTCATCTTACTTCCTAAGGAGGCAATCATCAGTATATTGTAATAAATTATTTTTGAAGATTATCAAATTGGAATTCTGTAGTGCCAGATTATAGTAGTATGTTGGTAACTTCAAATATACTCAAGGCAAAACTATAAATGTATACTGAATATTATTCCATGAAAGTGCAAATTGTGACTTAGTAGAGTCTGAGATAGAAAATAAAAATAAGGGGCGCCTGGGTGGCGCAGTCGGTTAAGCGTCCGACTTCAGCCAGGTCACGATCTCGCGGTCCGTGAGTTCGAGCCCCGCGTCAGGCTCTGGGCTGATGGCTCGGAGCCTGGAGCCTGTTTCCGATTCTGTGTCTCCCTCTCTCTCTGCCCCTCCCCCGTTCATGCTCTGTCTCTGTCTGTCCCAAAAATAAATAAAAAATGTTGAAAAAAAATTTAAAAAAAAAAAGAAAATAAAAATAAGACATTTGCCAAGCCTGTTATAGTATATCAACAACATTTAACCTGTTGCACTTTCTTGAACAGTTTTTCCATACAAAGTATGGATGAAGCAATCAAGAGAACCACCTTGTCTTATCTTTGAAATCTACTGCTATGGATTGAAATGTGCCACTCCCCCCAATCATTCATATGTTAAGGTTCTAACTCCCAATGTGACTATATTTAGATTTAGGACCTATAAGGAGGTAATAAAGGTTAAGTGGGTCATAAGAATCTAATAGGGCTTGTGTCCTTATAAGAAAGGGAAGGGATAAAATAATCTCTCTCTTTTGAGGTGTATACAGAGGATTATTCTCCATAAGGTGGGTAGGCTTCAGTCAATCAGTTGAAAGACTTAACAGAACAAAGATTGAACAAGAAGAAATTCTTGCAAAAGAGTTCTATAACTCCCTGGATCTCTAGCCTGCTGGCTTATCCTGTAGATTTTGAACTTACCAAGCATCCAAAATTGCATGAGTCAATTCCTTAAAATAAATCTTTCTTTATCTCTATACACACATCCTATTAGGTCTATTTCTCTGGAGAGCCTGGCTAACACACCCTACAAAATAATACACTATTTGGCAGCATTTACAATTAGTGCTGTGCCCTCCTGATCATCTAGTTTTAGACTCCATGCTAGAAGAGATTTATCAGGCATAAGAAACTAGCAGATGCCTGATAAATCTCTTCTAGCATGGAGTCTAAAACTAGATGATCAGGAGGGCACAGCACTAATTGTAAATTAGGAATAGGAAGCTTCTTATCAGAATACACTATGGATTTCAGGATCTCCTGATCATGGCCCCAGCTATTGATACTTGGGGTGCTTAAAAGTTGTAGTTGAGTTCCTTTGCAAGTGATTATATTCTCTCCCCATGTGGCCATGGCATGGTGGTCCTAGTTCCCTCTTACAGAAATATAGTTTTCAGCCTGAATACTAATAACAGCCATGGAATAATAGTGTTTGCTACTTTTTCTTCTGCTTGGGATTCTCCGATTAACATCTCTAAGGTAATTCCTCTGGGTCTAAATTCATTTATTCCTTATTCCACTGGTAAGACTTGTGTGCTGTGATATCTTTAAGACTTTAGCCACTTCATACCAAGGATGTATAGGGGGCTATTTATGGCATCAAATTAACATCATGTTGCCAAACTCATCTGTTTCCTTGCCAAATAGTGCCTTAGCCATTTTAATTCATGAGCCTGAAAGATAATCCTTCAGCTGCCACTGATTTTTTTTTTTTTTTTTTTTTACAACAAAGGCTCAAATGTCAAAGCAGAGCATGGTGATAGATCTTTTTCAACTCAAAACTTTAGTAATGATTCAAAACGTAAAGGCAAGTACCAGACACAAATTAAACAGTCTTTTCTTAGAGGAGTGTAAAACTATCAGTTACAGTTTCCAAGTTTCTCTCTTCTGCATTAAGTTTCAAATCAAAGGGCATGTTTTGTGCAACACATGTGAAAATACTATTTACAAAGTCATTTCTCTTTTGTAACCTCTTCATTTTATACTGTGCTAATACTGTGCTAATAAAGGAAAAGGATATGTGAACCCTCCCTTTCTACAGCCATAAACACATACATTCCTATTTAAAGGCAATAAGCAATCTAGAAAGGCTAGATGGATCCTGATAAAAATATTCCAGAATAGGGACCTTGGTATCTTTTTTCTAGCAAACATGATTAACCGGTTTATAAGAAGGTCTGGTCATCAGCACCTTTACATGTGGTCTCCTCTAACGATTCATTCCTCAGGGGAATTTGGTGTGGAAAGTACAAGTTACATCCCTGCTGTTAATGTCTTCCTTCCCAACAGGGCACATTCTGATTGACCTTTGTGGCAGCAGAAGGAAATAGACAAGAAAATTCACCAACAATAACAGCTTATTTTCTTTAAGATTCACCGACAACTATTTAGAGAACATTATTTACACTTGTAAAGTTTCCATTTAAAAAAGTAAAAAAACTGGGGCACCTGGGTGGCTCAGTCAGTTAAGCGTCTGACTCTTGGTTTTGCCCAGGTCATGATCTCAGGGTCTGTGAAATCAAGCCCCATTTGAGGCTCTACTCTAACAGCACAGAGTCTGCTTTGGATTCTCTCTCTGTCTTTCTCTCTGATCCTCCTCTGCTCGTGCACACACGCACTCTCTGTCTCTCTCTTGAATGAATAAACATAAAAAATCCAAAAACTGTGTAACTTAATTTTTGAATCTTAATTTATGGAAAGATTTTAGTTCTTCCATGTGGAGAATATTTAGGGAGAAATGTTGTTTACAGGTATAATTTAGAAAGCTGATAGAAATTGACAAGATTTAATCAAGCTAACAATATTGTACAGCCATTTTTTTTTAGAACATGGAAAGCAGAATCGTATGTGAAATTTTTTGCATATTTGTTAAAATATGTGGCAAAATGTAAGATGCTTAAAACTGTTAGTAATTTGGGATGTGGTAATTTGTAGAGAGAGCTAGTTATTCTGAAATATTAAAAATATATGTATAATGATTTAAAAATTAATTGCTCAATCTTAAGTAAAAAAAGTGCAAATAAGTAGTACAAATCTTTTACCCTTTTGCATGGTTATAAAATCCTGAGAGTCATATGCCACAAATAGATCCCCCTACATTTTTAAAAGTATAAAAAATTGAATATCTCAAGTTAACACTAAAAACTACATTATTTTATGATGCTTTAAAAAATTGTAAAGAACTAATGACTCATCATGTTGTATTCTTGTATTTGCTTGTTAAATATTTAAGATACTCAGGAGATATTAATTTTTGACACTAATCTCCAAAATGAAAATAAAGTACGTTTCAAATACTTACAATTCTGATAAGATTTTCTATTTAAGTTATTTTGCAAAAAAAAAAAATGTATTTTTGTTTGTTTTGCCATGAGTCAAAGCAAAGTCAGCACTCCTTACAAATTACTGTTATCATTCTCTAGAATAAAAACAGACATTAAAGAATTAATTTAAAAAATCATGAAAAACCCTGGAAACATAATGCTACAAATAGAAGACTTGATTAATTTCAAGTATTGCTTCAGAATAAACTAATAAACCAAAAATATGTTTCAAAGAAAGTGTATACATGTTCTTTGGTGGCAAGCCGAGTAGATGGATATCAAAGGCACAAATACACACATTTATACACATAAGCTCTTCTTTTACTCTCACACACCCACACACAATGAACTGGATTATTGAGAGAGTCTAAATCATTCCCCAAAATACTAGCCAATTGGATAATGAAATTTTGTGGGGGAAAAAATTGAGTGCAGACTGCATATGAGACTGGAAGTCAAAAAATATATGCTATGTATATTACGTAGAAAATTTATTTAATTTATATATTTTTTATACATTTTGCATATTTTTAAACATTTACTCATTTTTGAGAGACAGAGAGAGACAGAGCATGAGCAGAGAAGGGGCAGAGAGAGAGGGAGACACAGAATCTGAAGCAGGCTCCAGGCTCTGAGCTGTCATCACAGAGCCTGATGCGAGGCTGGAACTCATGAACTGCAAGATCATGACCTGAGCCCAAGTCAGACGCTCAACTGACTGAGCCACCCAGGCGCCCCATATTTTTACATTTTGATTGCCACAAAAGTTATGAAGCATTTTGCTCCCTCCAGCTCACTTTAGTCAATAAAAAGAACCAACATTTAATGAGAAGTTTTATGTTAAGCACTGTACCAACTTTTTTATAAGTGTATTCTTATTTCTTATGACAAGTCAATGGCATTATTATTGCTTTCCTCCCTTATATTTTTCAGAGGAGAAAATTGCTCAAAAGTGATTAAATAGCACACTGTTCATAAATGGAAGACTAGGATTTGAATATAATACTTAAGCTACTACATTGCATTGCCTCTTAAGCAGAAAGGCGGTGCTAATCTGTCTCAATCTGTATATTGGGTTTTATAAATATTCCTGCAGTGGACATGGGGGTGCAGATATCTTTTTGAGTTATCATTTTCATTTTATTTAGATAAATACCCAGAAGTGGAATTGTGGGATTATATGGTAGTTCTATTTTTAACTTTTTGAGGACCCTCCATATTGTTTTCCATAGTGTTTGCATCAATTTACTTTCCCATCAACAGGGCACAAAGGTTCCCTTTTGTCCACATCTTTGCCAACACTTGTAATTTGTTGTCTTTTTTATAATAGCCATTCTAACATGTGTGATGTAATATCTCATTGTGGTTTTGATTTGTATTTTCCTGATGATTAGTGATATTGAGGACCCATTGTCTATCTGTATGTCTTTTTTGGAAAAATGTCTATTCAGGTCCTCTACCCATTTTTAAATTTGATTGTGGTTTTTTGTTTTGTTTTGTTTTTGCTATTGAGTTGTATGAGTTCTTTATACAGTTTGATGTTAACTTCCTATCAGTTATATTATTTGCAAATATTTTCTCCCATTCTGTAGGTGGCCTTTTCATTTTGTTGATGACTTTCTTTTCAGTGCAGTAGTGTTTTAGTTTAATGTACCCACACTTGTTTATTTTCACTTCTATTGTCTTTGCTTTTGTGTCAAATCCAAAAAATCATCTTCAAGACCAGTGTCAAGGAGCTTACTCCCTATATTTTCCTCTAACAGTTAAATAGAGTTTTGGTCTTACATTCAAATCTTTAATCCACTTTGAATTAATTTTTTATATGGTGTTTGATAGTGGTCCAGTTGTATTCTTTTGCTCACGGCTTTCTAGTTTTCCTAACCCCATTTATTGAAGACACTGTCCTTTCCCCATTGTATATTCTTGGCTCTTTTGTCATAAATTAATTGACCATATATGCATTGGTATATGTCTGGACTCTCTATTCTAGTCTATTAATTTGTGTGTCTGGTTTTGTTTTTGTTTTGTTTTCCTTTGTTTTGTTTTACCAACACCATAACGATTTTGTTACTATAGCTTTATAATACAATTTAAAATCAGAAAGCATGATACCCCTAGCTTTGTTCTTCTTTTCTAAGATTGCTTTGGGGTCTTTTGTTGTTCAATACAATTTTTTAGGATTGTTTGTTCTTTGAAAGTGCCATTGGGACTTTGTTAGGGATTACATTGAATCTGTAGCTTGCTTTGGGTAGTATGGACATTTTAACAATGTCCATGAACACAGAATATCTTTCCATTTATTTTTTCTTCTTCAATTTCTTTTATTAGTGTCCTTTAGTTTTCTTTGTAGAGGTCTTTTCCATCCTTGGTCAAATGGATTCCTATGTATTGTATTCTTTTTGATTCATTTGTAACTGTACTTTCCTTAATTTCTCTTTCTGATAGTTTATTAGTATATATAGAAACACAACAGATTTTTGCATACTAATTTTGTATCCTGCAATGTTACTTAATGTTTTTAGTTTTTTTTTTAACGTTTTTTTAATTTATTTTTGAGACAGAGCGTGAGTGGGGGAGGGGCAGAGAGAGAGGGAGACACAGAATCCAAAGCAGGATCCAACACTGAGCTGTCAGCATAGAACCTGACGTAGGACTCCAACTCACAAACTGCAAGATCATGACCTGAGCCTAAGTCAGATGCTCAACTGACTGAGACACCCAGGTGCCCCATAATGTTTTTTGTTCTAATAGTTTTTGTTTTTTGTTTTTTTGGTGGACCCTAGGTTTTTTTGTATATAATATCATCTGTAAGGAGACAATTTTATTTCTTTCTGATTTGAATGCCTTTTATTCTTATTTTTGACTAATTGCTCTAAGTAGGACTTTTAATATTATGTTGAATAAAATTAGCAGTAGTTGGCATCCTTGATTTATTCCTGAATGGAGATGAAAAGCTTTCATCTCTTCGCTGTTGAGTATGATGTTAGCTGTGGGCTTATCATATATGGCTTTTATTATGTTCCCTCTATCCCCCGTTTCTTGAGAGTTTTATTTTTTTTATCATAAATGGATGCTGAATTTTGTCAAAAGCTTTTTGTCTATTGAAATCATAATATGATTTTTATCTTTCATCTGGATTGATTTATGGATTGAGTTGCAGGTGTATATTTCCTTAACTTTTGAAGGATAATTTTAATAAATACATAATGCTAGGTTGGTGGGTTTTCTTTTTTTCTTTGAATAATTTGGTATTTCACTTTTCTTTTTATTTGCTTAGTTTCTGATAAGAAGCCTGCTGTTGTTCATATATTTTTTTCTATGTAGATTAGCTTTTTAATCTTTTTTTCTTTCAGGAGTTTCTACTTTTCCTAGTTTTGTGCAGTTTGAATCTGCTATTCCTAGATGTGAAGTGTTTGTTTTTGTGCTTGTCTTTGTTTTTTTGGTATTTACACCACTTGGTGTTCTCTAAGCCTCAAGGATTTGTGGTTTGATGTCTGTTAATAATTTCTGAAACTTCTTGACTATTTCACTTAAAATGTTTCTTCTACTCTGTTCTCTTTATTTTCCTTCTGGTGATAATCAAACTTGATTACAATTTTGTTACACTTTTGAAGTTTTTCCACAGTTCTTGGATTTTATGGTGTGTGTGTGTGTGCGCGTGTGTGTGCGTGTGTGCTATTTCTCTTTCATTTTTGCTTAGAACTTTCTACTTACTATATTCAAGAGTACTGATTTTTTCCCTCAGTCATTACTAGTTACTAAGAAACCCATCAAAGGCATTCTTCATTTGTCTTATAGTGTTTTATATCTTTAGAATTTCCTTGACATTCTTTCTTAGAATTTTCATCACTCTGTTTATATCACCCTTCTGTTCTTGTATGTTGTTTACTTTTCCTTTAGATCCCTTAACCTGTTAATTGTTATTTTAAATTACCTCTCTAAAAATTTTAAAATATGCTTCATATCTGAGTCTGGTTCAGATGATTTAAATGGTCTGTTCATCTGTGTTTTTTCTTGCCATTTGCATGCCTTGTAGTTTTTTGTTGAAAGCAGACATGATGTATTGGGTAACTGGAACTGAATTAAATAGACCTTCATTGTGAGGTTTTGTGTTAGTCTGGCTAGAATTTGGGCTGTTTAATGTTTTCCATAACTGTAAGTGCCAGAGGCTTCACATTTCTCCATTGTCTTTGTTTTTGTCTCTCCTGTTGTTTTTAGCTTCTTTAACAACTGCTCCTCAGAGAAACTTGGTGTTTTCAGCTCTTTTAATTATAATTCACTGGCATTATTCTGGAGAGGTAAGGTGTGGGTGAAAAGTATTGTTCTATAATTTTACCATATATATATATATATATATATATATATATATATATATATACATATATACATATATACGTATGTGGCTATGTTCTGGGCTACAACCATCACCAGGAGTTCTTACACAACCCTGCTACTTCCCACCTTCCCATGCGAATCCCACCCACCCATTTGGGATTCTCCATTTGGGAGACAGAAAGCCCAAAGGGGAATCTTTCACAGTTTTTTAATCTCTCTCCCCCACTCCCAGAGCCATAAGGGGAACTTTCTTGGCTCTTTACCATTAGAACTTGGTGGCACAAAACTCATGAGGGATTCAGGTGTATGGGCATGGAATTAATACTGTAGGTAGCAGGAGTTTCTCATTCTCAGCTGGTCAAGGCTAAACCTCCAACAATTGCACAAAGTTATCATTTGACTCTTCCTATCAGTTTGCAGTTTCAGGGGGCTTCTGTTCCAACTAGGCAGATCTTGGCTGTGACTCTGAATTTACCTGTTTCTCCATTTTAAGGGAATGGTGATTTGTCTTGTGACTTCAATTCTGGGAAAGGTTTAAGAAAAGCCACCGGTATTGACTTTGTTTTGTGCTTTTTTTTTCTTTTCTTTTTGTCATAAATATGATGGTGATGACTTTCAAGTTTTCTATATATCAAAGCTAAAGTCCTTGTATTATTTAATTTTTTTTTTACCGTGGAAGGATTTTAAACAAATATTAAAAAAATAACATTTAAGTTATATAGTATGAAAATAAAAGTAATGTCCTTGTAGCCACCCGGCATTTTAAGAGATATGGTGATACGAGTGTTGAAGTTTTGGGTATGCACTTCCTTCAAGTTCATAGATGCAGCTACTTTAATCATCAGTAACCACTATATTCAACTTGAATATTCTATCGTTCCCTTGTTTTTTTCATACTTTTACTATATGTATACATATTCCTAGCAATATATTGGTGGGTCTTATCAGGATAACATGTACTTATATCTATAGATAAACTTTTGTTCTTAAGAAATTTTAATATTTTCTGCTTACTGACCTTGAGTGCTACTATTGAACTGTTATGTAAAATCCAGTGTTACAGAACACACTGTAGTAAACATAAAAGTTACATTTAGTAAGTTCTGAAAATGTCAAAAATTGCTTTTAATTAGCACTGTGGAATATTAGATTCACAGCATGGATTCTTGAAAAAATAATTGTGTCCTAATTAAAAAAAAAATAGATTAACAGAATCACAAATGAATTGTCATGATTTTTTTCTGTCTTCTAGGATATTGATATATCAAGTTTTCTTAATTTTAAAATTATATGTTTATATCCCAATATGTAACTAATTAGGAGACTGAATGATACTTTCTTTGTCACAAATGCATTTTATTTCATAAATAACTTTCTTTACTTTGTACCATTTTAATAGTTTGATCTTTAATTTTGACCAAACTCCCTCTGATCACAAGTTGTTTATATTTTACTCTCAAATTCTTTTTAAACCCATTTTACTCTTTAAAAAAATTTTTTAATGTTTAGTTACTTTTTGAGAGAGAGAGAGAGAAACAGAGCGTGAGTGGGGGAGGGGCAGAGAGAGATAGGGAGACACAGAATCTGAAGCAGTCTCCAGGCTCTGAGCTGTCAGCACAGAGCCCGACACAGAGCTCGAACCCATGAACTGTGAGATCATGACCTGAGCCGATGTCAGGGGCTTAACAGACTGAACCACCCAGGTGCCCCAAAACCTATTTTAATCTTTAATAGAAGCACTAATGTCTCATTCCCTCCTGTTTCACTCATCTGCTTTTTTGGACAATTACTTTTGATTCTCTGACCTTCCCTTACTCCATTGTTTTGTTTATTTCCAGCACTGAATGCTTAATTCAAGCTCCCAACCTCTCTTGCCTCATTCCTTGATAGCTTCCTAACTGATCTCCCTGCCTACACTATTAACTCCTAAATCCATTGCTTCCCTAGAGCCAAAGTGGTTTTCCTCCAAACTGAAATTAAAAAAGAAGTCTAATCTATGATTTAAACCTTCTACAACTTTCCCAACACACTTAAAACACATAACCTTATATTACTTTGCCATTACTTACTTCTCTGACTGCATCTCTTTCCAATACTTCTTTACCACTATAATACGGTCCCATTAGCAGTACATTTCTGGTCCTTGATGAAGCCAATATAATTCCTACTTTAAAGCCTTTAAAGTACCATTTATATTTGCCTGAAGTAGTCTTCCTTTTAAATCTCGCAGTGCTAAAAAAAGAAAAGAAAAATCTCAGTGCTGACACCAATTCCACAGAGTTCTCCAAGGACTCGATCTAAAGAAGCTACTCAACCACTATTTACATTGCAATCACATTCACTTACTTTAAGTCTGTGGAAAGCACATGCCACTATTTGATATTTTCCTTGATTATTTCAAAAGTTATATACTTATTTATTGTTTATTCTCCCCCTGGAATATAACCTCCAAAAGTATAGAGACATTTTCTATTTTGTTCCATGTTCTATTCCCAGAAGTTTTGACAGTTGTTCAATGAATTTTGTTGACTGAATATTGAATAACGTAATTCTTTAGTAACAGTTGTTTTAAATAAAGTTCTTCCAGAGCAGATGCTGAAACTACAATTTGAGTGGAAGAGGTGTTTTTTAGAGATGATCCCAGGATAAACTATTTAAAAATAGCGAAGTCAGAGGGAAAGAGGAAGAAGCCAATACAGAATGTAGTGTTAAGGAGGAGAGCCTGGGTGACTCAGTTGGTTGAGAGTCTGACTCTTGATTTCAGCTCAGGTCATCATCTCACAGTTGTGAGACTGAACCCTGAATCGGACTCCACACTGGCCATGGCGCCTGCTTGACATTCTCTCTCCCCCCTCTCTCTCCCTTTGCCCCTCCCCCTGCTCATGCTTTCTCTCTCTTTCTCAAAAAAAATGTAGTGTTAAGGGAAATAATAGTCCTCCATTTAGTCCCTCAGTGATGTTCATGTCCTGATCTTGGAAACCTGTGATTATGTCAGTTCACATGGAAAAAAGGAACTTTTCAGATGTGATTAAGGATCTTGAAATGGGAAGATTATCCTGAATCATCTGGGTAGATCCAATATATTACAAGGTGTTAGGAATATTAGAGTATTAAAATCAAAGAAACAATGGGGCACCTGTGTGGCTCAGTTTGTTAAGAGTCCAACTTCGGGTCAAGTCACAATCTCACAGTTCATGAATTCAAGCCCCTTATTGGGCTGTCTGCTGTCAGTGCTGAGCCCACTTTGGATCCTCTGCCCCCCCTCACCCTTCCCTCTCTTGTGCTGTCTCTCTCTCTCAAAAATAAACATTAAAAATAATCAAAAATATATCAGAAGATGCAACCCTATTGGCTTTGAGGATTGAAGAAGGAAACTCCTGTTAAGAAATGCTGGTGGCCTCTAGAAGCTGAAAAGACAAGGAAACAGATTAATCCCTAGAGCCTCAAGAAGAATGCATTCCTGCTGACATCTTTATTTTAGCCCATCGAGAACTATTCTGGACTTTGAATCCCAAGGTTGTGACATAATAAATCTGTGCTGTCTTAAGTCACTATTTTGGCGTAATTTGTCAAAGCATCAATAGGAAACTAAAACAGGTGCCTTAAAGAGAATGTTACCATTTTGGCAAATGAAGCTTAATAATGCTGTGGACTGGAAATTGTGTAGAACTTCTTTTAGAATTGTCTCACTGGAGAGGTGAGAAGGTGGTGAACGTATCCAACAACGATTTTTAATCTCTGGTCATTCTTTAGGCATGACAGTTGGCAGCACCACCCTGCATAGAAAACATGTTCTCACAAACAGAGAAAGCTCTCAGGAGCAATCAGAAGCCTCACTAAGTGGTGCCTTGGTGGCTCAGTCAGTTAAGCATCCCACTCTTGATTTCAGCTCAGATCATGATCTCATAGTTTGTGATATCGAGCCCTGCATGGGGTTCACACTGACAGCAAGGAGCCTGCTTAGGATTCTCTCTCTCCCTCTCTGCCTCTCCCCTCCCAGTCCACCACCCCCCCCCACCCCAGCTCACACAGTCTCTCTGTCTCTCAAAATAAATAAATAAACTTAAAAAAAAAAAAAAAGAGAAAGAAGCCTGGATGGAATGCATGGCAAGAATGAGTGTAAAGGGAATGGGGAACCAAGGTATTTGGTAAAATAATCTTGACCTTTTATACTTGCACTTTCCTGCCATCTTTAGTGTTAATATTTATTATGGTAACTTAAATTTAACTAACACTTTTTGCCAAATACTAGATCAGGATAAGACAGCATGAAGCCATAATCTTATTCCTTAGTCAGTTTCATTTTAGTATGAAACAGGAACAATTTACGGAGTCCACAATGAAGGTTAAAATGCAAATATACCTAAGGTGACCTAGTGGCATATAAGACAATTATTGGATCCAGATAATGTTGTAAGAGGTGATCAAGATGACTAAAGTTAATATGGAAGCAAAGTATATAAGGATGTGGTAGAGGACGTATTCTAAGCGTAGGGTATATTATGTATGAATGTATGCCTCAAAAAGAAAAAGCTTTTTAAAATTTTGTATATACATATATATATATAAATTTATATATATCATATATATAAATTTATAATATATATGATTTATATATGTTAAATATTATATATTTATATACATTAATATACATAAATTTATAATATGTATGTATTATAAAAAATATGTATGTATTATAAATTTATAATATGTATATGTGTGTGTGTGTGTGTGTGTGTGTATATATACCAGAATCATTGAAGTACTAGGCCCACTCCTCACAATTTTTTCTGTATGTGTATATATATATATATATATATATACACACACACACGCACATATACATATGCATATATATATATATATACACATATACATATATGTATATATACACACACACACACACACACATATATATATATATATATATATATATATAGGAAAAAAATGGTGAGGAGTGGACCTAATACTTCAATGATGCTGGTAAGTGGATTCAAGGACCAATTTATTTATTTATTTATTTTTTTTTATTTTTTTTAATGTTTATTTATTTTTGAGACAGAGAGAGACAGAGCATGAATGGGGGAGGGGCAGAGAGAGAGGGAGACACAGAATCAGAAGCAGGCTCTAGGCTCTGAGCCATCAGCCCAGAGCCTGATGTGGGGCTCGAACTCATGAACCGTGCGATCGTGACCTGAGCTGAAGTCAGACGCTCAACCGACTGAGCCACCCAGGCGCCCCTCAAGGACCAATTTAAAATGATACTTTAATTTTTTTTCACGTTTATTTATTTATTTATTGAGAGAGAGAGAGACAGAGAGAATAAGTGGGGGAGGGGCAGAGAGGCGGTGGGGGGGTAGGGTGGGAATCGCAAGCAAGCTCAATACTGTCAGCTCACAGCCCAACGCAGGGATCTATCTCAGGACCAACTTGAGGTTACCTGAGCTGAAATCAAGAGTGGGATGCTTAACCAACTGAGCCATGCAGGTGCCCTTTAAGTACCAATTTAATCTCAAAGTATCTGTTAGAATTTTGGTTTTGGATTTTGCTAGGTAAAGCTCTGTCCTCCATATATATGTGATACATTTATATTTGCACATTTGGGAAAGGGTTAATTGACAAGAAATAAACATATATTTGATCTCCTTCGATAGGAGTTTCCAAAATACAAAACATCATCAATCGCCCGTGTTGTAACCAAACATGAGTTAGCTCCTTAGTGAGTCAGAAACTGTACCAGGATGAATTGTAACACAAAGAAAACTTTTATTTGTAGCAAATGAGATCACAAGGAATGGCTTCCAATTCCCAACTCCCAGAGAGAGAGTGAATGGGTTCTGTTTGTTTAAGGTTAAGATGAATATTTAGATATTTAGATGCGTTATCATCCTATGTAGAGGCAGGCATAAGGTCACACATGTCCCTTAAGGAAACATGCGTATACATACATAGTTGTTGATGTAAATGAGGCTGAGTATCCTCCTTGGGCAGAGATTTCAGTATTATAAGGAAGTAAAGGTAATTGTGGGTCGTTCCAGAGGTTACTCCATGGTCCTTCTGCTCAGGCACAATTCAGGTTTAGCTCAAACTGTCTGGGTGGTCCTGGAAAGTGGCAGATTTTGTCAGGACAGTTGCCATCACCTGGAGCATAATTTTGACTTTCATTTGTCTGAGTTAAGAGGAAAACTGGAAAGAAGAGCTTAAGGGAAAATATAAGACAAAGGTCAGTGATTACAAGCAGGTGGATAGTTAAGGCCAGGTCTTAGAGTCTAGCTGGTGACAGTATTGGCTCAAGTGAAACAAAATTCTAGAAAAGGATGGATTTTCCTCTTGACGTTCATGTAAAATAGTTGGAGTAATCCTCAACAGTTCTCATTTCTGATATGCTTACATCTAATCCATCACCAACGGTGATTTCAAAATATTCAAGGATCTGAACACTTTCATCATTTCCAAGGTTACCATCCTGGTCAGGTCAACCATGACCTCTCCCCTGGTATATTGTGATTACCTTTTACCTGAAGTCTTACAATCCTGATTATGTGTCATGATTGTTTATGCTCAATCTAGTAACCAGAGTTATCTTTAACAAATGTTAAGTGAGGTCATAGCCATTGCTGTTCCTAGTTCTTTGAGTGGTTCCCATTTAATCTGGCATAAAAGTCAAACTCTAAAATGACCTACAAGGCCCTCATGCATTTAGATTCCCTTTATTTCTTTGAATAAAGTTGTAGGAGTACAACGTCTTTTCCTTCGTTCTACTGCAGCCACACATTTCCCCTTCCAGGACTTTGGTATTTCCTGTTCCCTGTACCTGGAGTGTTCTACTTCTTTCATTTAAGTTTTCATTTTAAGATCACCTACTTATAACCACTTCCATGAACACCCTATATATAATTTTATAACTTCTCAATACTTTTTAAAAATTTTTTTTCTCCTTAGAACTTATTATCTAATGTATCCTAAATTTTACCAATGGATTATATTTATTCATCATCTGCTATATTCCATAAATTCAGAGATTGTTTCTATTTGTTTTTTTTCTGTATTTCTGGCATCACAATAATTACCTAGTATGTAACAAGTGTTTTTTATAGGGAAGAGATATAATAAGATTTACATTTTTTTGTTTTGTTTTTTAAAGATCAATATGGAGTACTTTAGGACAGTGGAATGTAATGATTCTGGAAGCAGGCAATGATGGTTACAATGGTGGTTTTTTTACCTTAGTCATTGTTAGAACTCCACTTCCCCACAGAGATACAACAATAAATTATTGCAAATACTATAGCTAATAACACCTACACATCACTTATAAAGTTACCATAACTGTTCTAAGTATTTTACATGTGGTAACTCATTTTAACCTCAGATGAGTATCATGAGGTAATGATTATTATTATCCTTATTTTATAAATTGGAAACTGAGGTACAAGTATGTTCAGTAAAATGACAGAGTCATAATTCAAATGCAAGTAATCTGAGTCCAGAGTCTACATTTAAAAAAAGTACTACTTAGCCTTTATATGTACACATGGCTAAAACTCCTAGTTCCGTGATCTTTGAATGTTCAAAGTTTTCACATGACTTCTTCAAAACCTTAAAGGTTTTGATGTTATATTTTCCCCCTGTATCTTGAATTAGGCAGGTTGCCTTTCTGCCTCTTGTCTCTTTCTCTCTTGTTTTTTGGTTTGTTTGTTTGTTTGTTTTACTTTCATATAACCTGATACTGAAATAGTCTCTGCAGTGGTTTACAAACACACACACACATACACGTATGCACACACACACACACACTGTCTCCTTCAAAACAGCACTCAACAATTTTGACAAATATTGTGACAAGAGCCACACCTGTGGAATATATACAAAGTACTTAATCATTAACATACATGGATAACCTTATACTATAGCATTGCTCAGTACAATCTTAACAGATTGTACTGCTTACAAGTATCACTTATTGAAGACCATCAATATCTCTATGAAGTTGGCACTGTTATTATCATTCTCTTATAGTTAGGAGTAAAGAGGAACATAAAGAGTTAAATAACTTAACTAGAGTAAAATAGAAAATAGGAGTTAGGTTCACAACAAGGCATATTTTAGTCCAGTCACTTTCTCTTAATGACTAAACTGTATTGGCCAGGTACAACTTGTTAGAAATAAACTGTATTTAACAACAAAAAACAAAAAGGAGACATAAATACATATATATACCTATTTTCAAATATGTATATATGAAATATCTATTATATATACCTAATATATTTATTTTTAATTTAAATTTTAGTTAATATACAGTGCAATATTGGTTTCAGAAATAGAATTCAGTGATTCATCACTTACATAAAATACTCAGTGCTCATCACAAGTGCCCTCCTTAGTACCCATCACCCATCTAGCCCATCTCCCACCCACCTCTCTCCATCAACCCTCAGTTTGTTCTCTATCTTTAAGTCTCTTGTGTTTTGTTTCCCTTTCTTCTCTTTCCCCTTTCCCATATGTTCATCTGTTTTGTTTCTTAAATTCCACATATGAGTGAAATTATATGGTATTTGTTATTCTCAGAATAATCTATTTCACTTAGCATAATACATTATAGCTCCATCCATGTCATTGCAAATGGCAAGATTTCATTCTTTTTGATGGTTAATATCCCATTGTATATAAATGACACATCTTTATCCATTCATCAGTTGATGGACATTTGGGCCCCCTCCATAGTTTGGCTATTGTTGAGAATGCTTCTATAAACATTGGAGTGCATGTACCCTTTCAAATTTGTATTTTTGTATCCTTTGAGTAAATACCTACTAGTGCAATTGCTGGATCCTGCAGTAGATCTATTTTTAGCTTTTTAAAAAATTAATTTAATTTAATTTATTTATTTGGAGAGAGAGAGTACAAAGCAAAGGAGGGGCAGAGAGAGAGGAAGAGAATCTCAAGTACGCTCCCATTGTCAGCACAGAGATCATGACCTGAGTCGAAATCAAGAGTCTATCGTTCAACCGACTGAACCACCACCCTGACTATTTTAGTTTTTTGAGGAACCTCTATATTCTCCAGGATGGCTGCACCAATTTTCATTCCTACCAGCAGGGCAAGAGAGTTCCCTTTCTGCTCATTCTCTCCTGTTAATTTTAGCCATTCTGACAGGTGTAAGGTGGTATCTCATCATGGTTTTGATTTGTATTTCCCTGATGATGAGAGATGTTGAGCATCTTTTCATGTGTCTATTAGCCATCTTGATGTCTTCTTTGGAAAAGTTTCTATTCATGCCTTCCGCCAATTTCTTAACTGTGTTGTTTGTTTTACATGAAGTGAGGGACTTTAATATTTTTCCCATTCTTTGACAGATCAGGCAGACAAAAGATAACTCAGTTTGACTAAACACATATTATCTTAAATGTTAAAACCTACAAAGAAAAACTTTATTTGCTGTCATCTAATTACAAATATATATGTATCAAGTCTCCTGGAAAGACTGAATGAAGCTCTACTTTAGGGGGCAAAAAATAATTATTCAATAAAATAATAGTGATGCAATAAAATTGAAATTAACCATAAAAGAATATACCAAAAATGTTAATTGGAAAGAGACAAAATAACATTTCTATGAATGACCCTATATGTGAAGTATATATCAATATTGTAGCAATAACTGTTTTAAAAATAATAATAAAGAAAATCCTATCCAGATAATAATTGAGTTCACACCATACCCATAGGGAACCTGTATATGCTTAAGTAGTTTTCATTACTGAGGATAAAATTATGGATATTAACAAATGCATTGCTAAGAAGAAAAAAGGCAATATAAAGAAGAATAAAGTAAAGTTAAAAACAATTCTAAGGGGGAACTTGGGTGGCTCAGTTGGTTAAGGGTCTGACTTAGGCTCAGGGAATGATCTCACTGTTCATGAGTTCAAGCCCCACATCCTGTTCTCTTCTATCAGTGCGTAGGCCATTTTGAATCCTCTGTCTCCCTCTCCCTCTGCCACTACGGCATGTGCTCTCTCTCTCTCTCAAATATTTATCTATCTATCTATTCATCCATTATCTATCTATCTATCTCTGTCATCTATAATGCATTTATTTTCAGTGCATTGACCCCATGGACTTTATTATTTATTTGTTTGTTTGTTTTAGCGAATTAGACCCATGGATAGATGGATAGATGGATGGATTTATTTATTTAGTTAGTTAGTTATTTTAAATTTAGTTAACATGCAGTGTAGTCTTGGCTTCAAGAGTAGAACCCAGTGATTTCTCTCTTACATACAACACCCAGTACCCATCCCCAAAAGTCCCCTTCTTAATGCCCATCACCAATTTAACTTATACCCCCCACTGACCTCTGCTCCACACCCACCTCCCCTCCAGCAACCCTCAGTTTGTTCTCTGTATTTAAGAGCCTTTTATGATTTGCCTCCCTCTCTGTTTTTATCTTACTTTTGCTTCCCTTCCCCTATGTTCATCTGTTGTGTTTCTCAAATTCTACATGAGTGAAATCATATGATATCTGTCCTTCTTTGACTGACATATTTTGCTTAGCATAATACCCTCTAGTTCCATCCACATTGTTGCAATACTATTCAGTGATGACAAAGAATGAAATATTGCCGTTTTCAAAAATGAACATTAAAAAACAACAATTCTCAGAGGGAAACAGTAGACTTTGAAGTTTTGGTTTATTTAAAAAATGCAATAAGCAAAAACCACTAGCTGTGAGAGTTAAATTTATATGTCAACTTGACTAGGCAATGAGATTTTGAGATATTTGGCCAAACATTTTGGGTGTGTCTGTGAATGTGTTTTAGATAAGATTAACATTTCAATTATAGGCAGAGTAAAACAGATTGTCCTTCCTAATGTGGATGTCCCAGATCCAATTAGTTGAAGGCCTGAGTACAACAAAAAGAAAGATCCTTCTACAAATAAGAAGAATTCTTCTCTGCCCAATGGCCTTCCATCCTCTCCCATCCCATCTGTCTGAAGGACACCAATCTTCTCCTGCATTTGAGTCCAAACTAGAATTATACTATGGGTCTCCTGGGTCTTTGCTGGCTTCAGATCTTAGGACTTCCCAAGCCTCATAATTGCATAAGCCAATTTCTTATAATACATCTTAAGAGAGAGAAGGGCGTGTGTGTATTATGTATTTGTATATTTTATAAATACACACATATATTTTCTATAGATTTTATATCTCTGGAGAACATAGGCTAATACAGATTTCTATATCAAGAGTGGTTATAGAGGAATATAATTTTATGGATGAATTTTATGAATTAGTTTTGTAGTTTCTGGAATTGATAGATTAGATTTAAAAACACTAATGATTCTATTTTTTAGTAGAAGAGAGAATACTGATAGTCCATGGTATACATTTGTCAATAGAAGTATGCAAAATATATCCATTGGATACTCTTAATCAACCAGTTATAAGCAGCAAGGAGCTAGGTGACTATAAATATGACACTTTCAAACATTCTTAGAAAACTAACAAATATAATAAGATTGGCTGGTCATTCTTAATGTTACTGGACAAAGTGGAGAGAGAAAAATATGAGCTCAGGGATTTGAATATACTCAGCTTTGGCACCAAAAAAAAAAAAAAAAAAAGACCTGAAAGTTTCTACAGGTGTCACAAAAGAGACCCAGATCTCCTTGAATTAAGAGGAGGCCAGGTGCCCTTCAAGAAGGACCCCAGTGCACTGAAAAAAAAATCTGTACTGTTTATCTTGACTGCAGTCTTCCTCAAAGAACAGTACTGTCTTTTGCCAGGATAACTATATGTTGGAGGAAAAGATATAATCAGACTTTTCAAGGACTTCTGGACATTGGCTCTGAACTGATAGTAATTCCAGCAGATGTAAAATCTCACTGTGGTCTAGTAGTTGGAGTAGGGGCTTATGGTGGTCAAGTAATCAATGGAGTTTAATCTTGGGTCCATATCACAATAGGGCTGGTAGGGTCCCTGAACCCATCCTGTGGTTATTCACCCAATTCTAGAATGTATAATTGGAAGCTGGGAAAATCTTTTCATTAGTTCCCTGACCTGTGGAGTGAGGGCTATTATGGTAAGAATGGTCACACTGAAGCCAATAGAACTGCCTTTGCTGAGGAAAGCAGTAAGTCAAAAACAATACTACATTCTTGGAAGGATTTCAGAGATTAATGACAGTATAAAGGGCTTGAAAGATTTAGGGGTGGTGATTCCCACCACGCTTCTGAAAATAAAAAGGAATTTCTGTCTGCTTGATGGTCTTCCTCCTCTCTCATTATATCTGCCTGATGGACATCAATCCTCTCTTGTCTTCAAACTGGATCTATACCATTGACTCTCCTGGGTCTCCAGCTTGTAGGCTGTACATATTGGGACTTATCAGCCGCTATAACTATATACCAATTCCTCATAATCTCTTCTTCCATATTTATATATCTATATATTTATATCCATATCTATAGTTATCTCTATCTCAATGTCTCTATCTCTATCTCTTTCTATTTTACCTTCAGAGAACCCAGAATAATACATCTACTATTCTAATAAATAAAGAGAAAAATACAATAATACAATACAGGAAATTAAGAAAAAAGAGTAATATAGCCATCAATACAGAAGAAATTTGTAGATTGGAAAAAGTTAGTTTATTAAAAGGGTTCTCTCTTTCTCCCTCTACATTCTATGTAGCTTCATTCTAGGAAGGAATTATGATAGCTGAAGTTAGATAATGGTTTCCAACCTGGAGATGAGGGCCCAGTGTTGCCAAATCTTCCATAGTTTAATTAGAAACAAAATCCAGCTATTTATGTAAACTTACTCATTTTTTAAAACTGACCCATTTTTTAAATGTTAACTCAAAAAATTAAAATACTGTGTAATCCATATGCAAAAAGGGTCAGTTGATCGAAGTTAACCTACACTCCAAGCTTTTGTCTTCTGATAAAAGGAAAGGATCACCATCTATTTTTCAATAAATTCTATAAACGTTGAAGTTTATATCTGAGTTTTTGTAATCATTGGGCATTATTGAAATCACATTTCTTAGAAAGATATGGCATACAAATGGTCAATGTTTTATTTAAGGGAATAAATATGTACTTTAAAAATAAGCAGAATTAGAGGTAGGCACGATAAGAACTTTTGAAATTTGAAAGTCCTGATAGGCACATATCTCTAAATGGAAGTGTATCCCTTTCCCATGTGGGGTGAGCTGAGCCAATATTGGTAAGCAATTCAAAGCTTTTGTGTTTATTTGACTGTTTTTAGAAATGCTCACAAAGAAAAAAAATTGGGGGTGCCTGGGTGGCTCAGTCAATTAAGCATCCAACTTTGGCTCAGGTCATGATCTCATGGTCCGTGGGTTCGATCCCTGCTTTGGGCTCTGTGCTGTGAGCTCCGAGCCTGGAGCATGCTTTGGATTCTCTCTTTCAATCCCTTTTGATTGTCCCTCTCTCTCTCTGCCCATCTGACACTCATGCTCTCTCTCTCTCTCTCAAAAATGAAGAAGCATTAAAAAAACAAAAAGCTCACAAAGAAGTATGCATTTCACTCCTTCAGTATTTATTCATTATCTACATTTTTGCTAAGAATTGGATGTATAGTGACATGTAAAGCAGACATTATTCCATACCTTTGTGGAGCATTTCATCATTTCTAAAGTCTAATAGTGAAGGGGGAGAGAAAAAGTAATAGGCAGGTGTGGAGAGTAGATAGGAGAAGGAAGAGCAGCAGAAAATGAACTAGAAACTCCCATAAGGTTTGAACTACATGCCAGTGTCAAGACTCCCGTGGCAAAACAGTGAAAAAACATAATCCTTGATCCATTAATTATTAGGTTTATTGATATATTAATAAAAAGTAAATCAGTTAAATATTAGATGAAATTGATCAAAAATGATAATTGGGGGTAGATTGTTAGTGAGGAGTCATTCTTTGTGATCATAATTAGCTATCTGTGCCAGTTTCAAAGACACCTTAGTTTGTAGAAATAAATCCAAATGAAGTGTATCATCTACATATCTGTAGTTTCTCTCTGTCAAATTTCTACACAATTTCATTTTAAATTTCTACATAATTTTGTATGATTCATGATAAATAAAAGACTTGTGTAACTACATTTTTTTTCCTATTATGCTTTGTGTAGTTTGATATTGGACTGAGTCCTCACCCCGTATCTGTTTAACACAATAAAAATGCCATAGACTTTTGAAAAAAACTTAACACTAGAGGAAATTTAAGAGATTTGTCTTTTCTTTTGCCACCGTTTCATAGGTGTAAAGATTGAGACCTAAAGAAGTAAAGTGTTTTGTCAAGAGTTTATAAGAACATGTGGAGGTTGCCTGCATAGGAAGTGTTTGGGTACGTTAGAAGAAAATACAGAAACGTCTCTTTTGAGATATGTTTAAAATTCATCTTATTTTTTAAATGAAGCACATGATGGGGCTCCTGGGTGGCTCAGTCAGTTAAGCATCCTATTCTTGATTTCAGCTTAGGTTGTGATCTCACTCTTAGGAGATCAAAGTGGGCCTGCCTATGATTCCCTCTCCTTCTCTTTCTTCCCCTTCCTCTCACATGCATGTGCTCTCTCTCTCTCTAAAATAATTTTTAAAAAATTTTAAAAAATGATAAAGCACATGCTGTGTAATCAATTTAGTTCGTAGGAAAAGAACATTCTTTCTAATCTTGATGGAAGAAGTTTCCTGTAAGTTTTTCTTGGCAGTATTTTTTTTTTTAAATATCTCCTTTCATCGTTAATAGATGATGCTCTTTTTTAAGCCTATTTATTTGAGAGAGAGAGAAAGCAGGAGCAGGGGAGGGGCAGAGAGCAAGAGGGAGAAAGAGAATCCCAAGCAGGCTCCACCCTGTGTGCAGAGCCCGATGTGGGGCTTGATATCATGACTGTGAATCATGACCTGAGCCGATATCAAGAGTTGGACATTCAACTGACTGAGCCACCCAGGTGCCCCTACTTGGCAGTATTTTTGACTTTTGATGCTATGAGCTTTGCTATGCCTGTTTGACTGTTAGTTTCGTCAGTAGTCAGTCTGACTGTCTACAGTGAAAGAGAAATGGGTTTATATGGCCTGTGAGTTGGTAACTCCTGGATAAACTATAAAGCTCAACCAGTAGTCAGTCACAAGGGTCAGCATGTTAGGGAGGAGAAGACATTTAAAGTCAATTTCTGGATTAAAGTTATTGCTGGTGAGCATAATACCAGAATTAACTAGCTCAACACAAAGCAAATACCAGTAATTAAAATATTTCTGTAAATGGTTCATACCATCATTCTTCTTGTCCCTGTCCTAACCAATGTTGAACACTTTGCTTCTAATGTATTCAAGTCATGATACTGAAAAAAATGTCTTCAGCCATATATTTTGCATTTACTCTTTGTGCATTGTATGTTTTCTGTAATCTCTAAGCTAAATGATTTTATCTTTAATAAAAAAGTCAATGTTGACCTATATGATTTGTGTTAGAAATGTTAGTTGATGACTTTATGTTGGTGGAAGATTTTTGTTTTAAGACTAATATAGCATGTGTGACAGTAGATAAACAACAGTAAATAAAAGCATTATCTGGATCTTGTGTTGAAGAAATTGATTTTCCATAGGATCCTATTAAGTCTTAGTCTAGGAATAAACGAGCAGTGTTTTATAAAGCCAACACTATCATATTTTAAGAAACCAATCTTACAGAGAAAGAAAAAGACACAAAAGAAACATTATTTGATGCAAAGCTGAGTTTTACTATTGCTTTTCAAGTCAGTGGTTTTATACCATTCAAGAGAAAATTCATCACCTCTTGTTGTCCAGTTCAAGAGGGACATGACATTGGCATATACAAGAAAAAAAGCCTTGAACATTTTCTGCAATGATAGTTCAAAGCCTATGGAGAAATCATTATCAAAAAGTTTTATTTGTATGTGAGATTTATCAATATGTTTAAGTTCCCTAAAAAAAAGTTTTCATAAGTGATTTGATCTCTTTCAATTGTTATTTTTAAAGGACATACAATTATATGATCTGCTTTTTCCTCTGTCCCTGAATAATCATTCAGTTTCCATTTACTAGAAAATATTTTATAAGAGTACAATATTTGGCATAGCAAAGAGGAAAGGACATTGATTTTTTTGAGATTATAGATATCAAATACTGTTATTCTGAAGGCAAAGATAACTAATAAATATAAGTAGGAAATGAATACACATAACTAAAAAGAGAATGTTTATTAGGATCTAAATTGAAAGGATATTTCCTTAAGGAAATCAAAGAAACTCTATGCAGGCTTACAAGCAAAAATCTTCAAAAAACACCTGCTTTTAAATAATCTCATTTTCTGTGCTTATATAGAAAGAGCAATTGCATCTACTGTTTGGAAATGTGAAGAAGTTAGATAGGTAAAACCACATATAACTCTTCAAGCACTATGCAAGTTTTAAGATTATGATGACTATAATTTTAATTATATATTAAAATATTAACCCCCATAGTTGTATAGTATTTAATAATTTCTAATTATTTTCACTTTTATTACCTCAATGTTTTCACTTAAAATAAGTCTGCATTGCAGGAAGAAGAGTACTAATAGTCATTTTCAGTTAATAAAAGAGACTTTGAAGCCAGTCTGAGATTGTTCTTACCCCAGACCAATGACCATCTCCATGTTGGGACATTACCAAATACTTAGTTTCATCACAAAGCACCAGTTCTTCTTACAAAAAGTACTCATGTGCATTTGTGTTCTGACAAATGGCCAAACATCTTTGTATTCCCTTCCAAATAGAAGAACAAATGAAAAGAAATGCATTGTTTTTTGTTTTTAATTTTTTTTTTGCATATAGCTGACATAATATGTTACATTAGTTCCAGGTATAAAGCATTGGGGTTTAATATCTCTATATATTATATTATTCTTTGCTCACCACAAGTATAGCTACCATCTACCACCATGTAACACCATTGGCTATATTCCCTATGCTGTGCCTTTTATTCCTGTGTCTTATTCATTCAATAACTGGAAGCCTACATATCCCACTCCCCTGCACCCATTTTGCCTATCTCTCCACCCACCCCCTTTCTGTCAACCATCAGTTTGTTTTCTATATTTATAGGTCTGATTCTGCTTTTTTGTTTATTTGTTTTGTTTTTAGATTCCATCTATGAATGAAATCATATGGTATTTTTCTTTCTCAGTCTGACTTATTTCACTTAATATGTTGTCAGAAATGGCAAAATCACATCCTCTTTATGGCTAATAATATTCCATTTGTGTGTGTGTTCATGCGTGTGTACACGTACATATATGCATGCATGTGCATCTGTAAGATCATATGGTATTTCTATTCTGAATTTTTTGAGGAACCTCCATAATATTTTTCACAGTGACTGCACCAATTTACAATCTCACCAACAGTGCATGGGGTTTAGTTTTTCTCCACATCCTCACCAAAATTTGTTTCTTGTGTTTTTTATTTTAACCATTCTGACAGGTGTAAGGTAATAATCATTACAGTTCTAATTTGCATGTCCCTAGAGGTTAATGATGTTCACCATCTCTTCATGTGTCTATTGGCCATCTGTATGTCTTCTTTGGGGAAAAAATGTCTGTTTAGTTCCTTTGCCCAGTTTCAGATTTTTTTTATTTTCTTTTTAATTTATTTTGTTTAATTCCCATACAAATTAATTAGTATATAGTATAACATTGATTTCAGGAGTAGATTCCTTAGTGCCCCTTACCCATTTAGCCCATCCCCCCTCCAACAACCCCTCCAGTAACCCTCAGTTTATTCTCCATATGTATGAGTCTCTTCTCTTTTGTCCCTCTCCCTGTTTTTATATTATTGTTTCCCTTCCCTTATGTTCATCTGTTTTGTCTCTTAAAATCCTCATATGAGTGAAGTCATATGATTTTTGTCTTTCCCTGACTGACTAATTTCACGTAGCACAATACCCTCCAGTTCCATCCACATAGTTGCAAATGGCAAGATTTCATTCTTTTTGATTGCCAAGTGATGCTCCATTGTATATATATATATATATATATATATATATATATATACACCACATCTTCTTTATCCATTCATCCATCGATGGACATTTGGTTTCTTTCCATACGTTGGCTATTGTTGATAGTGCTGCTATAAACATGGGGGTGCATGTGTCCCTTTGAAACAGCACACCTGTATCCTATGGATAAATGCCTACTAGTGCAATTTCTGGGTCGTAGGTAGTTCTATTTTTAGTTTTTTGAGGAACCTCCATTCTGTTTTCCAGAGTAGCTGAACCAGCTTACATTCCCAACAACAATGCAAAAGAGATCCTCTTTCTCCACATCCTCACCAACACCTGTTGTTGCCTGAGTTGTTAATGTTTGCCACTCTGAAAGGTGTAAGGTGGTATCTCATTGTGGTTTTGATTTGTATTTCCCTGATGATGAGTGATGTGGAGCATTTTTTCATGTGTCAGTTGGCCATCTGGATGTCTTCTTTGGAGAAGTGTCTATTCGTGTCTTTTACCCATTTCTTCCCTGGATTATTTGTTTTTTGGGTGTTGAGTTTGATAAGTTCTTTATAGATTTTGGATACTAACCCTTTATCTGATATGTCGTTTGCAAATATCTTCTCTCATTCTGTCAGTTGCCTTTTAGTTTTGCTGATTGTTTCCTTCGCTGTGCAGAAGATTTTTATTTTGATGAGGTCCCAGTAGTTCATTTTTGCTTTTGTTTCCCTTGCCTCTGGAGACGTGTTGAGTAAGAAGTTGCTGCGGGCAAGATCAAAGAGGTTTTTGCCTGCTTTCTCCTCTAGGATTTTGATGGATTCTTGTCTTACATTTAGGTCTTTCATCCATTTTGAGTTTACTGTTGTTTATTGTTTAAGAAAGTGGTCCAGGTTCATTCTTCTGCATGTCACTGTCCAGTTTTCCCAGCACCACTTGCTGAAGAGAGTGCCTTTATTCCATTGGATATTCTTTCCTGCCTTGTCAAAAATTAGTTGGCCATACGTTTGTGGGTTCATTTCTGGGTTCTCTATTCTGTTCCATTGATCTGAGTGTCTGTTCTTGTCCCAGTACCATATTGTCTTGATGATTACAGCTTTTTAGTATAGCTTGAAGTCCAGGATTGTGATGCCTCCGGCTTTGGTTTTCTTTTTCAAGATTGCTTTGGCTGTTCGGGGTCTTTTCTGGTTCCATACAAATTTTAGGATTACTTGTTCCAACTCTGTGAAGAATGCTGGTGTTATTTTGATAGGGATTGCATTGAATATGTAGATTGCTTTGGGTAGTATTGACATTTTAACAATATTTGTTCTTCCTATCCAGGAGCATGGATTCTTTTTCCATTTTTTTTTGTGTGTGTGCCTTCTACAATTTCTTTCATAAGCTTTCTTTAGTTTTCAGTGTATAGATTTTTCACCTCTTTGATTAGATTTATTCCTAGGTATTTTATGGGTTTTTGTGCAACTGTAAATGGGATCGATTCCTTAATTTTTATTTCTGTCATTTCATTGTTAGTGTACGGAATGCAACCGATTTCTGTGCATTGATTTTATATCCTGCAACTTTGCTGAATTAATGAATCAATTCTAGCAGGTTTTTTTGGTGGAATATTTTGGGTTTTCCATATAGAGTATCATGTCATCTGCGAAGAGTGAAAGTTTGACCTCTCCCTGGCCGATTTGGATGCCTTTTATTTCTTTATGCTGTCTGATTGTAGAGGCTAAGACTTCCAATACTATGTTGAATAACAGTGGCAAGAGTGGACATCCCTGTCTTGTTCCTGACCTTAGGGGGAAAGCTCTCAGTTTTCCCCATTGAGGATGATATTAGCGTTGGGTCGTTAATATATGGCTTTTATGATCTCGAGGTATGCTTATTCTATCCCTACTTTCTTGAGGGTTTTTATCAAGAAAGGATGCTGTATTTTGTCAAATGCTTTCTCTGCATCTATTGAGAGGATCATAGGGTTCTTGTCCTTTCTTTTAGTGATGTGATGAATCATGTTAATTGTTTTGTAGATATTGAACAAGCCCTGCATCCCAGGTATAAATCCCACTTGGTCATGGTGAATAATTTTTTAATGTATTGTTGGATCCAGTTGGTTAATATCTTGTTTAGGATTTTTACACCCATGTTCATCAGGGAAATTTGTCTATAGTTCTTTTTAGTGTGGTCTCTGTCTGGTTTTGGAATCAAAGTAATGCTGGCTTCATAGAAAGAGTTTGGAAGTTTTTCTTCCATTTCTATCTTTTGGAACCGCTTCAAGAGAATAGGTGTTAACTGTTCCTTAGATGTTTGGTAGAATTCCCCTGGAAAGCCATCTGGCCCTGGACTCTTGTTTTTTGGCAGATTTTTTATTACTAATTCAATTTCCTTACTGGTTATGGGTCTGTTCAAATTTTCTATTTCTTCCTGTTTCAGTTTTAGTAGTGTATGTTTCTGGGAATTTGTCCATTTCTTCCAGATTGCCCATTTTATTGGCATATAATTGCTTATAATATTCTTATTATTGTTTTTATTTCTGCTGTATTGGTTGTGATCTCACCTCTTTCATTCTTAATTTTATTTATTTGGGTCCTTTCCTTTTTTTTTTTTTTTTTATCAAACTGGCTAGTGGTTTATCAATTTTTTTAATTCTTTCAAAGAACCAGCTTCTGGTTTCATTGAGCTGTTCTGGTTTTTTGGTTTTGATAGCATTAATCTCTGCTCTAATCTTTATTATTTCCTGTCTTCTGCCGGTTTCGGGTTTTATTTGCTGTTCTTTCTCTAGCTCCTTAAGGCGTAAGTTAGGTTGTATATCAGAGATCTTTCTTCCTTCTTTAGGAAAGCCTGGATTGCTATATACTTTCCTCTTATGACCGCCTTTGCTGCATCCCAGAGGTTTTGGGTTGTGGTGTTATCATTTTCATTGACTTCCATATATTTTTAATTTCATCTTTAACTGCTTGGTTAACCCATTCATTCTTTAGTAGGATGTTCTTCAGTCTCCAAGTATTTGTTACCTCTCAAATTTTTTCTTGTGGTTGATTCTGAGTTTCATAGCATTGTGGTCTGAAAATATGCATGGTATGATCTCAATCTTTTTGTACTTGCTTAGAGCTGATTTGCATCCCAGTATATGGTCTATTCTGGAGAACGTTCCATGTACATTGGAGAAGAATGTATATTCTGCTGCTTAAGGATGAAATGTTCTGAATATATCTGTTAAGTCCATCTGGTGCAGTGGGTCATTCAAAGCCATTGCTTCCTTGTTGATTTTTTTGATTAGATGATCTGTCCATTGCTGACAGTGGGGTGTTGAAGTCTACTACTATTATGGTATTACTATCAATGAGTTTCTTTACGTTTGTGATTAATTGATTTGTATATTTGGGTGCCCCCACATTTGGCACATGAATATTTACAAGTGTTAGGTCTTCTTGGTGGATAGACACCTTGATTATGATATAATTCCCTTCTGGATCTCTTGATACAGTCTTTATTTTAAAGTCTAGATTGTCTGATATAAGTATGGCTACTCTGGCTTTCTTTTTTTGACCATTAGCATGATAGATGGTTTTCCATCCCCTTATTTTCAATCTGAAGGTGTCTTTAGGTCTAAAGTTGGTCTCTTGTAAACAGCATATAGATGGATCTCATTTCTTATCCATTCTGTTACCCTATGTCTTTTGATTGGAGCATTGAGTCCATTGGCATTTAGAGTGAGTACTGAAAGATATGAATTTATTGTCATTATGTGTCTTGTAGAGTTGAAGTTTCTGGTGGTGTTCTCTGGCACTTGCTAGTGTTTGTTGCTTTTGGTCCTTTTTTTTTTTTTTTTGTTCATCTTTTCTCCCCTCAGAGAGTCCCCCCTTAAAATTTCTGGCAGGGCTGGTTTAGTGGTCACAAACTCCTTTAATTTTTGTTTGTCTAGGAAACTTTTTATCTCTCCTCCTATTTTGAATGACAGGCTTGCTGGATAAAGAATTCTTGGCTGCATATTTTTCTGATTCAGCACATTAATATATCCTGCCACTCCTTTCTGGCCTGCCAAGTTTCTGTGGGTAGGTCTGCTGCAAACCTGATCTGTCTTCCCTTATAGGTTAGGGACTTTTTTTTCCCTGGCTGCTTTTATGATTCTCCCTTTGCCTGAGTATTTTGTGAATTTGACTATGATATGCCTTGTTGATGGTCGGTTTTTGTTGAATCTATTGGGGGTCCTCTGTGCTTCCTGGATTTTGATGTCTGTGTCTTTCCCCAGGTTAGGAAATTTTTCTGCTATGATTTGCTCACATTACTCTTCTACCCCTATTTCTCTCTCTTCCTCTTCTGGGACCCCTATGATTCTGATGTTGTTCCTTTTTTTTTTTTTTTTTTTTAATTTTTTTTTTTTAACGTTTATTTATTTTTGAGACAGAGAGAGACAGAGCATGAACGGAGGAGGGTCAGAGAAAGGGAGACACAGAATCTGAAACAGGCTCCAGGCTCTGAGCTGTCAGCACAGAGCCCGACGCGGGGCTCGAACCCACAAGCTGTGAGATCATGACCTGAGCCGAAGTCGGATGCTTAACCGACTGAGCCACCCAGGCGCCCCTGATGTTGTTCCTTTTTAATGAGACACTGATTTCTCTAATTCTTAAATCGTGCTCTTTTGCCTTAATCTCCCTCTTTTTTTCCTGCTTCATTATTCTCTATAATGTTTTCCTCTATATCGTTGATTCTCTGTTCTGCTTCATCCATCCTTGCCACTGCAGCATCTATCTATGATTGCAGCTCAGTGATAACATTTGTTATTTCATTCTGACTAGTTTTTACTTCTTTTATCTCTGCAGAAAGGGATTCTAATCTATTTTTGACTACAGCTAGTATTCTTATTGTGATTCTAAATTCTAGTTCAGACATCTTGCTTGTATCAGTGTTGGTTAAATCCCTGGGTGTTGTTTCTTCGTGCTTTTTTTTTTTTTTGCAGTGAATTCCTTTGTTTTGTCATTTTGAACAGTGAAAAGGAATTAATGAAGTAGAAAAATTAAAATCAAAAAAATTAAAATTAAAAAAACATTAAAATGAAACACACACACACACACACACACACAATCTAATAAATGATGCTATATCCTAGGTGTGTTTTGGTCTGGGTGTTGAAAGTGGTTTGACAGGTTAGAGAAAAAAGGGGGGAAAAAGGAAATCATTTGAGAATTTGAAAAAATGAATACACTGAGGTAGACTAAAATGAGATATGATGGGAGTAAAATAGAATTTGAAAAAATTACACAAAAGTAAAGAATATAGTAAAAAAATTAAAGAAAGATATTTTTAATAAAAATTGAAAATAATAATGAATTTTTTTCTCTTTCTGTATTCAAGAAAAGGAAAAGAAACGAAAAATAGATAAAAGAGAAAAAAGAAATCGTTTTAAAATTTAATAAAGTGAATACACTGTAGTAGACTAAAATAAAATAATGGAAGTAAAATAGAATTTGAAAAAAAAATTACATAAAAGTAAAATATATAGAAAAAAATTAAAGAACAATATTTTAATAGAAATTGAAAGTAAAAATGAAGTTTTCTCTTTCTTCAAGAAAAAGAAAAGAAAAAAAGAGAAAAAAAAGAAAAAAAAGAAATCATTTGAAAATATGGAAGAGTGAATACACTGAAGTAGACTAAAATAAAATGATGTAAGTAAAATAGAATTTGAAAAAATTTATACAAATGTAAAAATATAGTAAAAAATTTTAACGAAATATTTTTAATAAAAATTGAAAATGAATTTTTTTGTTCCGTATTCAAGAAAAAGAAAGGAAGTGAAAAAGAGGGAAAAAAAAGAAAATTGAATACATGGACCTGCTATCAGATTGAAATAGGACTGAAATTACTTTGTTTTCCCCTAGAAGTCAGACTATGAAGCTCTTTATAGTCCATAAACTAAGCAGGTGGTGAGACTTGTGTTCTTGAAAAGCAAGGTTGGCCCAGTTGGGCGGGGCTCAGTGTAATGGCTCCCTTCTCCACTAAATGGTGCTGCTAGCCTACTGGGGTGGAGTGTTGTGGTGCTCGTAGGTGCGTATGCGCGTGTGCGAGAGCAGTGAAAATGGTGTCACCAAGCTACCCAGTCTCTAGTATCAGAATTCTGTTCTCACAGATGAGCAATCATGCACCCATCCTCTGTCTTCAGCTTTTGTCCACTCCCCGTTTCTTCACTGTCCGTGATCAAGCCTCAGGCAGTACTTCTCCCAAGTTTTGTGTCAGATGTGGCTGTTTTTCCCAGCCCCTTACTTCTTTTTTTTTTTTTTTAATTTTTTTTTTCAACGTTTTTTATTTATTTTTGGGACAGAGAGAGACAGAGCATGAACGGGGGAGGGGCAGAGAGAGAGGGAGACACAGAATCGGAAACAGGCTCCAGGCTCCGAGCCATCAGCCCAGAGCCTGATGCGGGGCTCGAACTCACGGACCGCGAGATCGTGACCTGGCTGAAGTTGGACGCTTAACCGACTGCGCCACCCAGGCGCCCCAACCAGCCCCTTACTTCTGAAAGACTGTGGCTTTGACACATTCTGTCCCTCTGGGGGAGGGTCTCACTGAGCAATGGCCTAATATGGGCTGCAATCAGGAATGCTTGCTGGACCCTGCTGCTGCTGGTACCCCGAGACTATGGCCTGGTGCCAGGCCATCCCAGAAAAGGTTCATGAGATAGTGTAGCAGCAGCTTTTCAGGGATTATGGAAAATCACAACACACATCATGCACCAGGCTTCACCCTTAAGGATCTTGTTCCAGCACCATCGAATGTGGCCATTTTCTGGAGTCTGCTGGGACCAGGTGGCTTCAATAGTCTCTACTAAATGTCCTTCCAACAGTGGAACCGCTTTTCCCCATGTGGCCCAAGAACCTCCAGGACCCCACTCTGCTCCTGGGGATTCTCTCTTCCCATCAGAGCACTGCCAGGTATTGAGTTGCAGAGTTGCAGACTTTGTGCTCCTTTTGTTTACAGTCTTAATGGAACTTAAACCCTCTCCTTTCTCCCTTTTTAATTTAGTCCCTGTGACTGTTTCCAATTTTCCATTTTCTCTCCAGCTGCTTTGGGAGAGGTGCTTTTCCTGTATTCTCCCCTCCACCCGCCGACCATCTCCATCCTCTCTCTGCCTGCAAAAGCACCTCCCTGCCTGCCACGGCTTCTTGCTCCCCAAGTTCACCTCTTCACGCTGTGTACCTGCTGAATTCTGTGGTTCATGTTGTGCAGATTGTTGTGTTAATCTTCAGATCAGTTTTCTAGGTGTGCAGGATGGTTTAATGTTGGTCTGGCTGTATTTCATGAACACAAAACACACAAAAACTTCCATGCTGTTCTGCCATCTTGGCTCCTGTCTGGTTTGGTTTTTTAGTCAAGTTGTATAAATCATTTATATATTTTGGATAATAGCCCCTTACTGGATATATCATTTTCAGATATCTTTTCCATTCAGTAGTTTGCCTTTGTGTTTTATTTATGGTTTCCTTTGTTGTGGAAAATCTTTTTATTTTGATGTCATCCCAATACTTTATTTTTCTTTTGTTTCCCTCACCTTAGGAGAAATACATAGAAAAATGTTACTGCACCCAATGTCAGGGAAATTACTGCCTGGGTTCTCTTCTAGGATTTTTATGGTTTCAGGTCTCACAGTTAGGTCTTTAATCTGTTTTAGGTTTATTTTTGTGTATGGTGTAAGAAAGTGGTCCTGTTTATTCTTTTGCCTGTAGCTGTCCAGTTTTCCCAGCACCATTTATTGAAGAGACTGTCTTTTCCTTATTGTATAATTTTTCCTTATTTCTAATAGATTATTTAGCCATGTAAATGTAAGTTTATTTCTGGGCTCTCTATTCTGTTTTATTGATCTATGTGCCTTTTTTTTTTTTTTTTTTGCAGTACCATACTGTTTTAATTACTACAGCAGTGTAGTATATCTTGAAATCTGGAATTCTTCTTTCTCAAGATTGTTTTGGTTATTCTGGCTCTTTTGTGGTTTCATGCATATTTTAGTATTATTTGTTTTAGTTCTGTGAAAAATTCTGTTAGCAATTTGATAGGGATTGCATTGAATCTATAGATTGCTTTGGTAGTGTGGACATTTTAACAATATTAATTCTTCCAATCCATGAACATGGGATATCTCTCCATTTGTTAGAAACACATTTTTTTTTAATTGTAGAGTACAATAGGTTACATTCTCTGAGCATTTCCACTATTTAGCAAGTGTGATAGTCTTAATGATTATTCTCAATAGTTCATCTGTCTCCTTCCAGTGTCAAGGCTGTATTAAACTTCTCCAAAACTTGGGACTTAGATACGGACATACAGCTTTTTTTTCCCTTAAGAACATATGTAGCAGAAATGACATGTCTAACATTCAGGATGAAGCATTAAGCAATAGTGCTTTCTCATTTTAAAAAAATCTCTTCCTCCTGGCATGGAGACTAGCAATGTTAGAGATGGGATGGTGGCTGTTCTTTCAATATGGACTAACAGAGTGATATGATGAGCAGAGCACTTTGCTACCCCACATATTTGTGGAACATACAATAGCATTAACTTTGTTTTGGTGTGCAGTTTTATGATTTTATATGAATGTGTATAAATACCAGCGTAATCAGTATACTGCAAACTCCCATCATCTCTAAAATTTCCCTCTTACTTTCATTTTGTAGTCAAACACTCTCCACTACCCTAACCCCAGGAAATCAATATTTTTTATCTTCCTGTAGTTTTGTCTTTTCAAGAATTCCATAGAAAATGAAACCATATGGTACATAACATTTGGAGACTGGCTTTATTCATTCAGCATGTCTTTTGGATTCACCCAGGTGTTACATGTTATTGGAAACTCATTACTTCTCATTGTGGAGTAAGTCTTCCAATGTATGAACATACCAGTTTTCTTTATCCATGAACCTAATGAAGGACGTTTTGATGGCTGCCAGTTTTGGGTGATTGTGAATAAAGATGGCATCAACCTTGTTTAAATGCTCTTGTTGAAGAGAAATTTTCATTTCACGCTCTGTATACAGGAGTGAGTTTGCTGGGTCATATGGTAAGTGCATGTGTAATTTTATAATAATTCTCAGTGTTTCCTAGAGCAGTTGTACCATTTTTCATTCCCACTAACAACAGTATGGGAGTTGCAGTTGTTCTGTATCCTCAACAGCACTTACAATTGTCATATTTAATGAATTAAGCTATTTTAATTGATGTGTAGTGGTATCTCATTATAGTTTTAATTTGTATTTCCCTAATGACTAATAAGGTTGAGCATCTTTTCATGTACATATTTTCCATTTATACACTTTTTTCATCATATAACTCCTCAAGTCTTTTGCCCATTTTTAAATCGAGTCATTTACTTTCTTGCCATTGAGTTTTGAGATTTTTTTTACATATTCTGGATATGTATTTTATTAGATTTGTGATTACAATACTTTCTAAAAGTCTGTAGATTGAGTTTTAATTATTTTTATATTGTCTTTCATTGAGCAGAAATTTTAATTTAGATGAAGCCCAATTTATTAATATTTTTCTTTTAAAGAACTAACTTTTGTTGTCATACTTAAGAATTATTTGCCTAACCCAAGGCTATAAAGATTTATCCTAGGTTGTCTTCTAAATTTTCATAATTTTATGTTTTAAATTAGTGTCTATGAACTTTTTATTTTTTTATTTTTTGGTACAGTGTGAAGTATAGGTATGGGCTTTTTTTTTTTTCATTTGAATGTACAATTGTTCCAGTACTATCTGATGAAAGAAAATATGCTTTCTCTAATGCCTTTGAACCACTGTCAACTGACCATATCTACCTCTGGACTATCTATTCTGTAATATTGCATTCATGATTTTTCCAAGAACAAAATATTTTGAATATTATTAGTTTATGGAAAATCATAAAATTGGTTATTGTATGTCCTCCCACTTTGTTCTTCTTCCTTCAAATGGCTTCCATTTCTCTGGTTTCTTTAATTTGCAATATAAATTTTAGTATCAACATTGGTACCTCCAATAAAGATTTCTGGAATTTTATATGAACTGCACTAAATATATATGTCAATTTGGGAAGAATGGTTGTTGAAACTGTCATCTTCCAAAATATGATCATGGTATTTCTCTCTATTTATTTAGGTATATTTTCATAGCTTTCATTAACATCTTGTAGTTTTACAAATATTGTGAGTAATTTTATATCTTCCTTTTCTGTTAGCTAAACTTTTATTTTTTTACAAGAAATTCCATGATAATATTGAATGGGATAGTTGAGAGTAAGCATCCTTACCTTTTCCTCAATTGCAGGGATAAAGCATATAGTCTTTCATCATTAAGTACAATGTTTACTATAGTGTTTCTTTATTTGGTGTAGACGCCCTTTATTAGATTTTCTGGAGTGAGTGTTGTACCTTATGAAAACATTTTTTCAGTATCCATTGATATGGAAATATAGTATTTTTTCTTTAGTTTGCTAATACAATGGAATATGGAATAATATGATGTACTAGATTTTTAAAAATTTTTTAGGTTTATTTATTTTTGAAAGAGAGACAGAGAGACCAAGCAAGGGAGGGGAGTGCAAGCAGGGAAGGGGCCAAGAGAGGGGGAGACACAGAATCTGAAGCAGGCTCCAGGCTCTGAGATGTCAGCACAGAGCCTGTCATGGGGTTTAAGCACACGAAGCACAAGATCATGACCTGAGTCGAGGTTGGACACTTAACTGACTGAGCCACCCAGGCACCCCTGGACTGGATTTTGAATGAACCAGCTTTGGATTTCTTTCTTTTTTTTTTTTTTAACTGTGATAAGATCACTTAACATGAAATCTATCCCCCTAGCAAATTATTTTATTTAAATTTCAGTTAGTTAATATATACTGTGAATTACCTCCTGACAACATTTTAAGTGTACAATATTGTTAATTATAGACATTATTTTCAACAAATCTCCAGAATTTACTCATTTTGCATAACTGAAACTTTATAGCTTTGAAATACAATTCTTCATTTATTCCTTCTCTCATCTGAGTCCGTGGAAACTACCATTCTATTTTCTGCTTCTTGAGTTTGACTGTTGCAGGTGTCTTAGATAAATGGAATCCTGCAGTGTTTGTCCTCTGTAACTGACTTAGCATAATGCCTCCAGGTTCATCCATGTGGTTGCATATAGCAGGATATCTGTTTTTATTAAAGTCGAATACTATTGCTTTGTCTGCCTGTACCACATTTTCTTTATCCATTCATCTGCTGAGGGACATATCTTAGCAATAGTGAATATTACTGCATATCAATGCAGAATGTCTCTTTGAGATCCTGATTTCAGTTCTTTTGGATTTGTACCCAGAAGCGGGGTTGCTAGCTCGTATGGTAGTTTTATTTTTTAATTTCTGAGGAATCTCCATATTCTTTTTCATAGAAACAGTGTCATTTTGCATTCCCTGGCATAAAGACAGACATATAGACAAACAGAATAGAATAAAGAACCTAGAAATAAAGCACACATACACAGTCAACTAATCTTCAACAAAATATCCAAGAATACTTAATGGGGAAAGAATAGGGTGTTCAACAAATGGTTCTGGGAAAACTGGATATCCACATGCAATAAAATGAAATTAGACCTTTCTCTTACACTATACACAAAAATTAACTGGAAAATGGTTTAAAAAATAAATGTTAGAAGTTAAACTGTAAAACTCCTAAAGAAAATGTAGGGAAAAATATTCTTGATATTGGTCATGACAAGGATTTCTTGGATATGACAACAAAAGAAAAAGTAACAAAAGCAAGAATAGACAAGTAGGACTATATCAAACTAAAAATCTTCTGCACAGCAAAGGAAGTAATAATCAATGCAAAAAAGGCAACTTATGGAATGGGAGAAAATATTTGTAAACGCTATATCTGGTAAGGAGTTAATATACAAAGTGTATAGGAATTCCTACAACTCATTCGTTAAACAAACAAACAAGTAAACCAATCAAAAAATGGGTCAAAGAGTGAATAGATATTTCTCCAAAGACATACCTATGGCCAACTTGTATGTGAAAGACTATCACTAATGATCAGGGAAATGAGAATCAAAAAACCACTCACTTTTGACTTATTATTCTTTTTATGTATTGCTGAATTTTATTTGAAATTCTGTTGAGTATATTTGAACCTATGTTCAAAAAGGATATTTGTCGGGGCACCTGGGTGGCTTGGACGGTTAAGCATCCAACTTCGGCTCAGGTCATGATCTCATGGTTCGTGAGTTCGAGCCCCGCGTCAGGCTCTGTGCTGACAGCTCAGAGCCTGGAGCCTGTTTCGGATTCTGTGTCTCCCTCTCTCTCTGCCCCTCCCCTGTTCATGCTCCGTCTCTCTCTGTCTCAAAAATAAATAAACGTTAAAAAAATTAAAAAAAAAAAAGGATATTTGTCACTTCTTGTTCTGTCTGCATCAGGTTTTAGAACAAAGTTAATATTCCCTTGTGGGAAATCACATATCTATGTCTTGGGTTAGGCGATTATAAGGAATGCACTGGAAAGCAGAAAACTGCTTTCTGGCCCTGCTGGAGACAGGGGCCATGCTTCACTTATCTAGTTAATGTATATCTAGGAGGCACTCACTTTGCTTATTTAGTTATATATATCTAAGAATTAGGTCCTGCCCACAGTCATAAATTCCTTAGACTATGTTATTGCAAGGAATATTTTACCCTGTCTTAACTTGATTATCTGCATATTTTCTACACATTCTTACTGGCACTAGCCCACTAAGGTATTGTTCATTGTTTCCCTAAATGTGTGCTCAATAAAAACAGGAGCTTGAGAGCAGCTTGGGAGACTTCCCTTAGCCTCCCTTTCACCTCTCTTGCATGGAGTCTTGAGTAATCGGCTTTGCTAGACAAAGCCGAAAGCTGAACCCACATTCCCTCTTTTTCTATTATCTAGAAATAATTATTGACATATTTCTTCTTTTAATGATGGATAGCATTTGCCAGTCAAAATATCTAGACCTTAGATCTTGTGTTTGGAAGGTTTTTAAATATGCATTCAAGTTTTAAAATGTCTGTAGGAATATTCAGGTTTTCTATTACTTTTTGGTTGAGCCTTGTTATACAAAAATATCTTGCTGCTAAGAAAATTACATTTTATTAGAGAAATAGCTAGAGGATATAGGCCTTTACACAACTCTGTTGTATAGGCAAAGAGAAACAGTGTCTTGTGAGCAGTGGCATCATGATCCTAGATATGCTCCATTATATGGCCAAAATCTAAAGACAATTGATTTAGAATATTGAACAGATTCTGTTCTATATGAGGATGGACCCAGAAGAAACTTGAAACTGGAGAAGTTGTCAGGGTCTTAAACATATTGCTGTGATTCAGAAAATACCTTTGGTCATAACAAGAATTCAATGTATAGTGAGGTGTTTGATCTAAAAATCACACTCAGAGATTGAATCAACATAGGAGGGAAGAGAGATTGGCAACTGGGAACATATTTCATGCCTACAAGTTGCAGGAGACACACTGGAAAATGAACCATGTTAGAACAAAGACCCAAGTCTTAAAACAAGTTTGACTTATTAAGTTCCAAATGTACTTCCTTCTCAGACAGCTTTTTTTAATTTTTATTTTTATGTACTTATTTATTTTTATTACAACTAAGGTGGGGCTGAACTTATTGATAAAAACCTTCAGGATTATGGTTTGGCAGGGTGAAGGAAGAAGCTATAGAATCAGGAGCAGACAAAACATTGTTTTTATAACTAATTTTAAAAATGAATAAAACATATCAAGGAAGTCACTTAACTAGGGGATTTTTAAAAAGTAAATAAAACTTAAAAAATCACTATTGTAATTGAAACATTATTAAATTAAGTGAACTAAAATATCACATAAGTCCAATAATTTTGCCAAGATACTTTTCTGAGGCAAGTGGGAGGCTTGGTACTGAAATAAGACAGGATTTACAAGGAATATTTCTACCGAGAACACTTAACATGCTGATCTCTGATGTCATAATAAATCCAACAACTTGGAAAAGCCCCTCCTACAGACCAAAGTAATCAGTAATCCAAAGATTTAACAAAGGTTAAAAACTGTAAAATGAACCTCAGAAATACAATTGAAAAATAAGTAGATAGAGTGGGTTTGGAAAAGCTGATAATTGTTTATCCTGGAGCGATGTGTTCAGGTTGGAAGACAAAAGTAATGTAATCACAGTGGTTCATAGATAGTTATTAAAGGCAACACAATGTTTAGATAATTCTGGTCAGTTGTAATATAATGAAACAATAAAAGTAATAGGACATCCGGAAGCCCTTAAGTCTTAGATGAAGGAAAATTGTGACAAAGACTTTCCTTGAGCAAACTTTAGTCAGGCTCCCCTGGTGCTCTGTTTTTGATGAGGCCTCATCCTGATTCAAATTTTTCTTACAATTTTAACAAGTGTCAGAATAATTTTTTTTTCTTTAACAGTTGTGACTTCTGTTCAATCTTATGACTCTGCATTAAGTGTACTCAAAAAAAGGTCTAATGGAAAAGAAAAATCATGTAACTCTTTTCATACTCTGATCTCTAGCATTTTGTTAAATGCTAAGATAAGACATACATAGAGGAAAAATTAGATTTGATAGAATTATAAATGTTAAGCTTGAGTTATGAAAATGAAAACAGTATATAGAAACTTGTGACTACTCACACAAATTTTTCCAACATTTTTAATGATTTACAAGTATGACAGAGCCAATAGTGTATATAAGTAGGGAAAAAAAATCCCTCCTTTACACTTCATATAGCCTCAAGCTTGGTTTTAATATTCTGTCATGGCTCTTTTTCCTAGAGTAGGTCTTTCCCTTGGTTTCTTTATTATTGGGCTCCTCATCTAGAACATTCATTATAGGCTTTATGTACACCATGTTGAACCAAATAGTTATGGTCCCCACCATCTTGTAGCAATTTTAAAAAGGCTTTTGAATTTGATTTCTCCCAATACTAGGAAATAGCTACTGGCATGGTATGGTAGGAAGAAATTTATGGTCATCTGGAAGCCAGATTAAGGAAGTGTATTTAAGAGGAGGGAATGATCAATATTTTCAAATCCTGCTGAAACATTTCATAACTGGAGAACAGTTATCCTTTAGATTTTACAAACTGAGATCATCATAGTCTTGATGAGATCAATTTTGGCAGTGTGGTGGGTGAGAAAGCTTAATTGGATCAGGTTTATGAGAAATGAAAGGGAAGAATTGGAAAAGTGAATATGGACAATTTGAGGAGTTTTGCTGTGGAAGTAAACACATATGGGGCAATAGCTGGTGGGAAAAAGTGGAGAATAGAGTCAAGAGAAAATTTATCTATTTATGGTGTGTTTATTTTATGAGGGAAAAGCACCAGCATGTTTGTAAGGTGATGGAACTAATGCAGTAAAGTGTAAAAGATAATCATGTAGGATAAATCAGGGAGAATTGCTAGAGCAATATCTTGAATAAATGAGACAGTATAGGGTCTACTGCATAAATGACACAACTGACAATGTCACAAACATATGCATATGCCATCTAAAGTAATTGGAGGAAAAGCAGGGGGACGGGGTGGACATTTTGAGAAATGGATGGATAGGGGAAGAGTCAGAGTCTGAGGATATTATCTGAGGATGTCGTGAGTCAGTGACCAAAAGCTAAATTATAAAATGAGTTTGGAGCTATTGACCTTACATATAAGTCTAGATTAGAGGACATAGCTTCTCCAAGGGCTAAAATAGGCTTGCTTTCTCTATTCCCACCATACTTCCCAACCCCTCCCCCCAACTTAGGTATATTAAAAACACAGCAAACAGAAAGTTTGAGTGTCTGTCTCTCTGTCTGTCTCTCTCTTTCCCTCTCTTATCTACCTTTAGTCACAATGAAGAAGCAATAAGAAAGAAATACAATTTGCCACATTTAGGATTTTTGTTGGATTACTACCATCTAAACAAAGGGAGATGGGTTATTCCTCCTCAAGGAAGTAAAGAGAAGACGTGTGGCGAAGAGAGCTGGGTGAAGATATCTACCATAGAAAAGAGAGAAGTGTGGCAGAAGAGTGGGCAAAGTCCATACAAGCAGATCTATAGTGAACATCTAGTAAAACATCGTGGGGGTGGGGGGAGATTTTGGTGTCAGAAGTGTTATCTAAGCCACTTCCTTTTACTGTCATCTTTGAGGGACCAGCCTACCTTATTTACTGATGCCACTCCCAGATTATGAAGTCAATAATCAGTTAAAGGGACTATGTGTTTTTGAAAATGTGAAGACCATCTTGTTCCCCCCTGCACAGCTTTATATCCCCTGCATGATGGCAAGCTATGAAAACAATGAAAGAAAATTAATTTTTAAATTAAGAAATTAAAAACAAATTTAATGTGAGCGTCCAGTGTATAGAAATGCCTTCTCCTTAGCAGAGTTGGAGGCAAACATTTTTTCCCTCAGACATCAATTTGACAGAATGTTAACTTTTTTATAGATAAAATTGATTTATATTCATAACCACACTCATGAGATGGCAGATCATTTTGAAAACAAATAAGTAAGAATTGATGGCTACTATATCTGAAAGCTTATTCAAAAACAGATGCTTGTTAAAATACAGTAAATTCTATTATCTGTTCTCAGAAGTGCAAAGGAGTCTTCTGTGCAACTCCAGCCCCTTCTCTGGTAGGTGGCTACATTTCAAATCAAGATGAATGTGCCTAGTTCTCTAAATGTGAGCCATAATTCCAATTCCTCTAGTGTCGCTAGGGGGAGGCAGAATAATGCCCTCTCCTCCAAGATGTCCAGACCCTAATCCTTGGGACCTATAAATATGTTACCTTACAGGGCAAAAAGGACATTGAAGATGTAATGAAGTTTACTGACCTTGAGATGGGGAGACTATCCTGGGCTATCTGTGTGGACCCAGGTTAATCACATGAGTTGTTAAAAGTACAGGACCTTTCCAGGCTGTGGTCAGAAAAAGATGTTGAGAAGGAAGATCAAAGAAATACAACACTGCTGGCTTTCAAGGTGGAGGAAGGACGCATGAGCCAAGTAATGTGGAAGGCCTTTAGAATTTGGAAGAGGAAAGAAAATGGAGTCTTGGTGTCTTCAGAAGGGAATGTAGCCCTCTGACTTCTGCCCGGTGAGCCCCCTGTCAGACTTCTGACTTACAGAATTGTAAGTAATAGTTACTTAAATTAAAAACCACTAAATTTGTGATAATATACCCCTTAAAGGTAAAGCATTCCTAAGGGTAAGGGTTACCTCTTTAATCCTGGCATTTTTTACAATGAAAACAAATGTCCTGTATTAGTAGAAATACCACATATAAATAGTCTATGTTGATAAATTAAGAAGTTCTTATTTACATTTCAAAATATTCTTTTCTTCAAGATATCTTTAAAGAAGAATTTCCCCTGAAACATTTCAAATAGAATGTTATTTGGAATACAATGTAGCTATATGGACTGTTTTTGTATATCTTTGGTTATATACATAAATATGCACAAGTGAGTTTCTTAATATGAATGCCTGCTTATGCTTGGATATAGTTCTCATGCACTAGCTTGGTGTTCAATTCATCTGTTGAATGAATGAAATGTTAAATAATGGAGGAGGAATAAAAGAAGTGGATGAATGAATGAACAGATTCTTAATTATACACTGTAACTATCATTTAAAAAATATCTCCCTACCTTCTGACTCATCTCAGAAAGACCCAGCAGGCTGTGTCTCACCATCAGATCTCTTTTCCAAAATCTAGTATCAAACACAGAAATAAGCAATAAATAAGTTTTGTGTTAGTCACATCCCATTTATGTCTCCTTTGATCAAATTTGTACTATATTATTACTGAAACATATCAATCAATTTTCTGTGTTTTTTTTACTGTGAAAGTATGTAAATTATATAGCATAAAGGTTGTGAGCATAAGGACACATCCATTAGCCCATTAATATCTGGGTTAATGTTTAGTATTACTGAAATTTAAATTGCAAGGCATTATATTGAGTATAAAAGAAACACTATTTAGTAAAATCATATTTTAGAATATAAAATCCCTGCTTAATTATATCTGTAATCTCTCTCCAGTAGGTCCCCTCTTAGGCAGCATAACATACCAAAGGAATGTAAACATTTAATGAAAAGCTTGTATGTCAACAATACTTCTACAGCTTAACTTTATTTTCTTAAATTCCTTTTTGTTCTTGTCCATATGTACTACAGAGATGTTTGAAGCCATAGTTGATCATAATATTTTATTATTAAACTTAATAGTATTTAGCTGATATCTGTCATCATACATATATATAAATTATTCTCATAGTTTCTGACAAGTTCATATTAGTTATTGATAAAGCATAATTTATTGTTAACTGTTTCTGGTAATTTAAGTTGGTCAAGTATGAAAGTCAATATTAAACTCTATTATTTATTTATTTATTTATTTTTATTTTTATTTTTATTTTATTTTATTATTTTTTTAAATATGAAATTTATTGTCAAATTGGTTTCCATACAACACCCAGTGCTCATCCCAAAAGGTGCCCTCCTCAATACCCATCACCCACCCTCCCCTCCCTCCCACCCCCCATCAACCCTCAGTTTGTTCTCAGTTTTTAAGAGTCTCTTATGTAAAACTCTATTTTTTAAATTTCATAATCTAAAAAACACTTAATGTGATCAATATGTTTGCAACTGGCACATGAATAGAATGTGTGCTCATATTAGTGGTTAAAGAGAATGGTCTGTTTTCTGCCTTAAAAATCAATATATAGGATACTCTAAATATCAACAACTGGTTTCCTCCTGCATCCCAGGAGGCTTCATGGCTACCACAGATGATGTGTGTGTTTTCAGTGAATGTCAAATCATTTGAAAATCATCTAAGATAAATAAAATTAAGAAATTTTCAGCTTAGGGCTGGAAAAAAATCATACTAAAGCTAAGTATAAAAAAGCTTATATTTCTTGAATTTGCTGTGTCTATGCAAATTCTCCCCTCCATTGGTCTGCATAATAAAAAAAAAATTGACTACACCTAGAAATTCAGAATGAGAATGAAATGATAGAAATAAAGTCTGACAAAACCAAATCTATCATATGTCTCTTTAGACACCTGACTATCTACTTATAGAAGATAGAATCAGCATAAAACTTAAAACAATTTTGTGCAGATGGACTTCAAAGCCCTCACGGTGTGCCCTGCATCTCTCAAGAACAACAATTCCCACTAATTCCCCTCCTGCAGCATATATTGGACCCATGATAGTTTCTTCCTGGTCACCTACCTGTCTACTGCTACCCTCTACTGTTGAAGCTTTTGTTGGTTTTACTACATCAGCAGGGATATGAAAAGCAGTGCTGAAGTGTACTTTCTATCTACGTTATTGAGCTTCTTCAGAAATTCTCGGGCATATATGTGGTACTTATAGGTTCTTTTATTCATTAAATAGGAAATGAATAGCTTTCATCTTTAAGACTTACATATACATGCACATATTTCCAAGGTAGATACAGTAACCTGACAATATATGGGTTTAACTCTACTTTTGCTCTGTGAGAAAAGAATTAGATTTTATTCATCTTTGAGTTTCCGTTGTTTAGAAGGGTGCTTTGCACAATATTAAACGCTATAACTTTGTCAGGTAAATGTGTATGTACCCACTTAGCATGAGACCATTGTTTCAATAATCTTAATCACATTTATAGAGAAGTTCTTTGAGATGAAAGAGTTAAATTTTCTGTGTCTCAATTTATTTTACTTTCTAAGTAGATTCAACAATATTATTTTTACAGATTTTTTTTTCTAGTGAAAAAATTTGGATCTTACATTTACCATACCACTACTAATTTTCTGGGCACTTCCTTCTTTAATGTGTATGAGATGAAACTTTTCACTTATGAAATTAAAAATTGTTATATTCTTTGACTACAACTGTATAAATATCCCAATGAATCCAGCACATTTTGGTTTCCTACAAAAGTTGTATTCCTTTATTAATAAAAACTATATAAAGATTCTGCTTATGTTATAATTGCTTTCTCCATTAATTGTCTTGAAATATTTGTGCATAATATTCTATTTGGTAGCCCAATTGCCTGATGAAATTCTGCTGGAGTATGGTTTACAGAAACCTTATCCCACATCATTCCTGAATTACTGATTTATAAGTAAAAGATAACTCCAAGATGCTATGACAATGAATGTAGTCAAGTCTACCTGACTTTGCTTTTCAATCCCTCAACAGTTCATATGCTAAGGAATTGTTCATGTAGATATATGAACAATTTTTTTTCTTCTTATTTGAATATATTATCATGTCTGGGAATGTAACTACTCTTCAGAATGCTGACTCTGATTTTTACTTGCTCAAATGTTCATCAATCACTTATTTGATTTTAATGGCTAATAAAGTTATAAAGATGATTGAATATTAAACCCAAAATGTAAAGGAATCACTTCATATTTTTATGACTTATTTTTATCTGTGTAAAAGATACTAGAAGAATACATAAATACATAAATAAATACATAAATACATTGATCAGAATGCCCCAAAATATTGGTGACAAAGAATATTTTGTGCCGATCTTTTCCTTTCCTTTTTCTGTTACTTCATATTTTGACTACCCTTCAATAGGTCCTGTAAGCAATTCTCCAGCTGATTGCTCTTATTGCTTGAGTACATACTTTATTATATAATTCCACATTATAAATGACACATATCTCCATTTGGGAATAATTTTATTTGGTAGCTAATGGGCCATTACATCTGGCACATGTGACTAGCAAAGCAGAGTATTAGGCACTATTATTCCTCTGTTTTTCACCAATTTCTTAACATTACAGTCTTTGGTCCAGTGAAGATGTCTCCGCACTGTCTGTTCTCTCATCTTACCCAGGAAAAGCCAGGGAAAGGAAAGTGGAATTTGGCAGATTAACAGCAACTGCTTTGACTTCTTCAAGGTTTTCAACAGAACAGATGACAGCCAGTATTTTTTAAGGGTTGGATTCTTCATGGTGCATTCATTTTTAAGCATTCAGTGTGCAAACCTATTTCTTCCTTGCTACCTTCTCAGATGTTTGTGATGCCCTACTGATAATAATTATTACAAACCTTGAAAGTAAATCACTGAAAGAGTACTTCTCCAACAATCAAAATTCATTTTCTATTAAAGTTATATGTTCAGAGAGGAACTCAATTGTTAGTTTCTGCACTAAAAAATATAGCTGTTGGTGGTGGTTTTTAGTTTCTTTTTTTTCCTCCAAAATTTTATTTAAATTTCAATTTGTTAACATGTGTTGTAATATTGGTTTCTGGTATAGAATTTAGTGATGAGCACTGGGTTTTGTGTGCAAGTGATGAATTACTAAATTCTATACAGAATCCAATAAAAAGTAGTTTTTTAGCAAGAAAATATTCTTTGTTTACATTTCATGGTTCTGGACATTAAATTCCTTTGTATGAATTTAAATGCTTGCATTATGATTTATTGGGAAGGCACGTCTACTTTTAAAATGTCAAAGAACCAGATTCATAGGTAAAATCCCATTTTAGGTTTTCTTTTAGTGAAATAAACATAGGAGGTTATGCTGTCTCTGAATGACTGCCATCTAGTGATATTACTCACTAGGGAAATAATTTTAACATAGGAAGTTATATTGTCTGTGAACGACTGTCATCCACTCATATTATTTCACTAGGGAAATAACTTCACTAGGGAGTTATTTCTGTTCAAACAATTAATTAATGACTTAGTGTAATTTAAGCCTGTGTTCAGGACCAAAAAAGGGGAGGTGGATTTCTTCCAGAAAGTCATTGTGCATAATTTTGAGATAGATGTAGACACAGATCATTTTCAAGAATATATTCAAGAATATATTCAAGAATATATTAAAAATATGTCCCAAGCATTGTAGTATCACAGAGGAAAGACTAAGAATATAAGTCATGAAATTTAAGGGTCAGTCTTTTCAGAATAAAGAATTTTGAGCTAGCTATTGAGAACTTATAGTTGGAAATATGTAACTGACTCTCACTAGTGAGTCTAGAGCAAAGAAATAACATCAATAAGAAAGGTGGCTAGAAAGTTACGGAAGTAGAATAGTTGCCAAGTTTGGGTATTTTAGGTTGGGCATTTTATGTTGAACTCTTGTGGAAAATCAATTTAAAAATTTTTGGATGATTTCTGTTGAATTTTTTTGAAACAATCAACAAAACTAAAAAACATCCTTCAGAATGGGAGAAGATATTTGCAAGTGACATATGTGGTAAAGAGCTAATATCCAAAGCCTATAAAGAACTTAAAAAATTCAACACCCAAAAAACAAATAATCCAGTTAAGAAACGGGCAGAAGACATGAATAGACATTTTTCCAGAGAAGACATACAGATAGCTAACAGACACATGAAAAGATGTTCAACATTACTGGCTATTGGGGAAACACAAATCAAAACTATAATGATATATCACCTCACACCGTCAAATGGCTAAAATCAACAGGACAGGAAACATGTGTTGGGGACGATGCAGAGAAAGGGCATCCCTCTTACACTGTTAGTGGGAATGCAAAATGGTGCAGCCAGTCTAGAAAATAGTATAAAGTTTCCTCAAAAGTTAAAAATATAACTACCCTACAACTCAGCAATTGCACTACTAGGCATTTATCCAAAGGATAAAAATATACTTATCCAAAGGGACACATGCACCCTGATGTTGATAGCAACATCATTGACAATGGCCAAGTTATGAAATGTCCATCAACTGATGAGTGGGTAAAGAGGTGGTGTGTGTGTACGTATGTGTGTATATCATTTCACTCATATGTGGAATTTAAGAAATGAAACAGATAAACATGGTGGGGGAGGAAGAGAGGCAAACCATAAAACAGACTCTTAACTATAGAGAACAAACTGAGGGTTACTGGAAGGAGGTGGGCATGCAGATGGCTTAAATGGATGATGGGTATTAAGGAAAGCACTTACTGCGATGAATCACTACATTCTACTCCTGAAACTAATATTACACTATATGTTAATTAATTGGAATTTAAATAAAACTTGAAACATACATACATACATACATACATATAAAAAGTTTGGATGAAAAATAGGAACAAAGAAGACTAAGATGTGACAAAAGAAAAAGGACAAATTATTTATTAGAAAAATGTCAAAGATGCAGAGTGTTGGGAAGATAGAGGGGCATATTATGATGTAGGATGTTCTCACCACGTCAACTGTTGTGGGAAATTAAAGTTTGAAAAGATCCTAGTGAATGTGTCAATGAAAAGTTTATTAAAACCTTACTAATCTTTAGTACAATTTAGAGTTCTATGAAATATGTAGCCATTCAAATTTTGAGTTTTGTAGTTGTTATTGTTTCTCATTTAAATTGAACTTGTTTAGTAATTTTAGTAGTAGATCACCTTTTATGTAGAACACATACCAGTATTTTTGTTTATGTTTTCTACTTCTTGTGTCCCTCTTCTCACTAATATTATATGTATATATAGTGATATATATATATATAGACTACCTGTTTCATATTGTAGAACATTTTGAAGTTTATTTTTATATTAATAATTTAAATCCAGCAGGATTTAGTACTTCCTAAAATGAGGCAAGGATATATTTTTAATATTAATATGATGTAGATATTATTAAAAAATGCCTCACTTGTTATATTTCTACATGCACTTGGTCTTGACTCTAGACTTTATGTTAATTTACTAATCTGATAATATATCTTGATAGTAAAATGACTGTATTTTGTTTATCATCATATAGAATATGTTTTAATATTTGAGGAAGCACTTCATCATTTTCACAGACTTTGAGGTTTATCTCACAAATGTATTCCACCATACTAATTTTGGAAAACATAAATAAAAATATCTTTGTTATTGAGATTGCAATAAATTTACAGAATTGTACTCAATGTATTTACTACATCATTTATGACATTCTGCCATTTTTCAAAAAATTTTTTTCTGTTCCTCATAAACTTTTAAAGCTTTCATCATATTGACAACTTATTATTTTCTTAGTAGATATTTTATATACTGTTAACATTATATGTTAGATTTTATTTCTATTGTATTTTAATACCTTTAATTTTTTAAAACGTTTGTTTTTGAGAGGGGCAAGGGCAGAGAGAGAGGGAGACAGAGGATTTGAAGCCGACTCTGTGATGAGAGCAGTTGGCCTGATGAGGAGCTCGAACTCACAAACTCACAAACCATGAGATCATGACCTGAGCTAACGTCAGAGGCTTAACCGACTGGGCCACCCAGGCTCCCCTCTACTGTATTTTAAACAAGTTACTGCTGACAGGAAAGTTATTTTAGCTACACTACTATGGCATAGAGAAGGGAAACTTTTTCTGTTTTATTCCCTTTTTACTTACATCTCTCTGTTAGTACTTACCTCTCAGCTGTGCCCAAAATTAGGCCGCAATCCCATTGAAGAGCTCAAACTGTGGCTAGAAATTCTGTCCCTTCTTTTGAAATAGAAAACAGATACCCCAGAAAGTGAGTAAAACTAGACTGTGAAGTCAGATGTATGACACAGTAATGGGGAGTTTTTTTTTTAATAGTAAAGTAACACAGAAAGTGCAAGGTATCAATATGCATATGTGTGTGGATTTTTCTGTCTGTTTCTATGTATGTTTCTATGTGTGTTTGTATGTGCAGTGATAGGTAGATCAAAATAAATAAATCCTCCTGCCTGTAAACTTTTCACATATTCCCCCAGATGTTTTCTCAAGGTTTCTATAAATATTTTCACATAAAGGCTTGTAATAAGCCCTTGGTTAATACTTGTTAAATAAAAATACCCACAAGAAACAAAGTTCTAATCTTTTTGAGTTCCACCTCATAGACAACATATATTTTCTGGTGGATTGAGAAAGACTGTGGTTTATTTGAAGTGAGTCTGAAGGGTTGGCTGAATATATCCCCTGAAAAATGATAATTACAAAGATGAATGAACTTTATTAATATTTTCTCTTTCTCTCCTATATGACATGGTACCTACTATGGATTTTGTTTAAAACAGTGCCAAAAAATGATGACAGAAGATAGTTGTGGAAATTGGGTATTAATATTCTGAGGGTTTAACTATTGTGAGAAACTCCCAGGTTACTAATCTTACAGTGATCGTTGGTTCTGCTGAGGTGCAAATTCAACTTGTAAATGGCAGGAGGTGGTGTAACAGCTGTCGCCACTTAGCTTATCAATGAATATATAGTAACAAAGTTTTCTGAATGCAAGACTTATTTTGTGTGAAGGATTTCTCCTCAGGGATTTCGTAAATTGAGGTAATCAGGTAACTACTTTTATTGCTGTCCTCTAGGAAAATCCAGACACACACACACACACACACACACACACACACACACACAGCAAAGTCTGTTCAGTTGTTACTAAGGTCCTCAGTGAAGACTGCATTTGTCTTGAATTTGTGAAATGAATTTTTCACCTATTCCCACTGCTATCTTCAATGATCCTTGTCCATTAAAATGTAGATATACTTATTCATACTGTGATTGTTAGTATATGCCTAATTTTAGTCATTAATACTGCTAGTCATGTATTTGGCATTATTTCCTGTAGCACACCATGCTGTGAAGTACAGTCATAGAGAGCTAATTTCTTCTAGTTGCATTAACATTGAAGAAAAGCACAGAAGCATGTAATTTTATATAACTATAAGAATCAGATGCTGTAGAAACTTGCTTTCACTTACATAATTTACTTAAGTGATTTCCTACTACTTATTAAGTCAAATATCCCAAACACTGCCTCAGAGAAACAGAATTCCATGATCTTTTATTCAATTTAATTGTTCCTTTCTCATTGACTTTTGCCCATGGCATATTTCTAGCTGTAAATGTAAAATATTTTAATACATATATCCAAGAATTAAAAATGTTACAGATGTACCAATGTACATAGGAATTACCCAGTGAGAGCAATGTATGAACTAATATTAATATTAAATCATATTGTATTTAGACTCCTAAAATACAACAGGGGCATTATAGTATTTCAATAATTATTATTTCTAGGCACAAATATAAAGCTTCAAATCTAAGAGAGTATTTACAAAAAATGTTTTTTTTTTTCCTTCTCTTTCCCCCTCTGTAGCTCTAGCAGAATAGCAAATCCAACACGTAATTAACTGTATATCAAGCTCTACCTTATTTTTATTCCTTCTTTTTTGGGAAAGTCAGTTAAATATGCAAATAAATCTGGAGATCTCCTTTTTAAAATGAAGAGAACACTACAAAATATTATAAGCTTAATTAGAGTAAATCATTTTTGAGGCTGTATTTCTTTTGTAAAACACCTGAGACTAATATAACAGAATTGACTTAAATCTAGGCTTTCATTCATTCTGCAAAGTCCATCCTAGATAAAAAATCCATCTGTATGTTTTTCTTTAAGAAAATGCATGAGATAGAAAAAAAATCCAACTTTTACATAAAATGATTTTTTTTTCTTATCTACTTGCTCTAATGATTTCATGTTTCCAAAGAAGTCATCAGAAGAAAAACGGCAATGACGTATTAGAAACAACTTGATATTCTTGACTGTGGAATGAAAATCATCTTTAAAAAAATCATCTTTTCATAGAATCATAAATCTTTTATTTACCTTTTTAAATAAACAACAATACTTTAAATATCACAAGTGAATAAATCAAATCTCTCAAGGAATCTTACTCATAAACAGGACTGTAGTTAGGGTGAGATGATGAGGCATTCACTTCAGGTGCAGAATTCACAGTTTAACAAATAATTAGTATTTAAGACAAATATTTTAATGCAATATTTTTAAAAATCAAATTAAATGCAAAATAATCAATGATGGGCAAAATATCAAACTTTTAAATAAAGGATTTTATCCAGCTCTCGTGTGACTCCGTTACACCTTATTCCCTGCCCTCCTAATACATGTTTACTGAGTAATTTTTAAAAGCATTCAAATAAAAATTGGAAATTTTGATTTCTAATCATTAAATAACAACCTCTTGCTACTAAAAGTCATGTTCATTTGTGGTAACAGAAGAGAAAGAGAGGTTGCTGATAATTTCATGTCTATCGATACTGACCTTGGAGAAAATGGAAGTTCTAAAGAGAAATAAACTTAAAAAAATTAAATGTATTAAAGTCCATTGATTATTATCCTTTGCTTTTTCTTCATTGATCATTCAAAGAAAAGCAGTTGGCATCCATGATTGTTTGTCTATATTTTTAAATTATAACTCATTTCCATCATTGAATATTTTCATTGGACATAATTTATTATTCACTATTTTCGCTTGGCTAACTCCTACTTTGTACTTCCCATGAAGCATCTTTACATTTTCTCTCTGAGAAACCGTCTGGAAATTTCAGCCACTAGTCAATCAATAAGTAACCAATAAATCCAGTCATATAACATAGAGAAGCAGCCAATGTTACTCTAAAATTAAGGCAGAAGATAGTAGTAAATACTTAATGAAGTCAGGTATGACATAGTTTGAGCATGTTCATTTCCAATATTACACTGACTCTATCTTTTTTGTTTTTGTTTTATAATCCAAGCATCATATATTTCTGTGTCATTGAACAGTACTTTCGGCCTTTTGGAAAATGCTGCTGATTGTTTAAAATCTTCTTGAGTTACTTGGGTAAAACTGGATTTAGAATTGCTTAAAAACAGAAAGTAGGAGGTGTAAGAAATGAGGACTCAGGTTGGGGATATGCTAAATATGGCAGGCTTAATTTAGCAAAGAATTAATAAAATCGAATCTCTAATGAAAATCAGAGATAGTAGAAATAACTTAACTGAAAGCAGATGGTTGCCGTAGTAACGAGATACATTCACTCTGGTATTGAAAGGAACAGATCTCAGAATTAATACAGGCCACAGAGGATGGTATCTTTGGGAATCTTTCTGCTTGCCAAATTTTCTGCCCTAGTAAAAGATGCAGAGATTGAAGGTCAGGATGGATATGAAGATACTACAAATGAGAAAATTCTTTTGGAAACCAGCTAATATTAGCAGAAGGTGACTCTGAATCTATGTAGTTCAAGCAACAGGACAAATACTTAATGTTTCAAAGTTGAGCTGAGGTGGCAAAAGGATTTCATCTTGAGTGCTGTCCTTAATTGATTTGGTTGTGGATGTCTGAAATGGTAATGCAGCCAGCTCTTACAGATTCAGTCTAAAAGAATGCAGTTAAGAGACAGGTCACTGATTCCGGGGGACAAAGGTGCAAGTATTCCTATTGTCTGCTTTTGGAACATGAGTCAGGGAAAACACATAAGAATCAAAAGGCTTTTCAGCAGTGAGAACTAGCAAAAGTGAACTAATGGCGTATGCAACATTCTAAAGCCCAACCAATTTAGTATAATCAATAGCCAGTACTTCTAGCCTGAAGCTATTCATACCCACAATACCAGCATATAAACATCCAAACAAAAAAAGAAGGCATTTCTGATTTTGTAAAAGGAAAAAAGTATAAAAAATGAGCTCACTTGGACTACCTGTAGGGGTTTAGCTACAAAATCAATTGCTCCTATTTTGAGTGTATGTTTGCACAAAAAAATTAATCTTTTCCTCTTCATGTTATCCATTACACATTTAGTAAGTTATTTTATTTTTTAATTGTTTAATCTGATTGAGAAGTTGACTTGTGTCTGGGTCTGCTAGACCTAACTCATCAGAAGACAGAGAAAAAGCCCAACACAGACAAATGAGTAAACTACATTCTACTGAGAGCAAAAATTATTTCCAGAGGAATATTGGACTCTGGGGGATGGACATGTTTTTAGGGATTTATTTATCAGGATACTCTATAGTAAAAATATTTGTATTGAGTTTTCAATAAAGAAACATCTTTATTTGGAAAATTTTTATAACAATTACTCTCAAACACAGTTTCATCTTTCTTTCTATAAAATTTAAACTGTGCTATAAGAAGCAGATAAATCCAGAACCGTCCTGAATGATCAGGAAGGAAGGACTGGGTATGTCACAGGCTCAGATTCTTTTGCCATCACCTCATCCCATCTTGCAACAGCTTTGTGGTATCTCTATGCTGAGACTCACTGGAAAGCAGTTCAGGCAAAACTTTTGACCAAATCTTTTTCTATACAAACGTCAGAGTAGTTTTTAAAATCTAATAGTGACTTCCTTTTAACTTCAAAACAAACAGCAATTAAAAAAATAAAAAACACCAAACATAGACCACTGCATAGAGAATATGTGGACATCGACACCACTCAGAAAAGGGAGGGTCATTAGTAAGTTAAAGCATTAGTCCAAGGAAGATGTGGTTGTGATCTAAATCATTACAGTTGCCAAGAGGACCCTGGGAAGATGGCTGCGTAGGAAGACACTGGCCTCACTGCGTCCTGCTGATCACTCAGATTCCACCTACACCTGCCTAAATAACCCAGAAAACCGCCAGAAGACTAGCAGAACGGAGTCTCCAGAGCCAAGCGCAGACGAGAGGCCCACGGAAGAGGGTAGGAAGGGCGGAGAGGCAACCAACGGAATGGTTGCCTAAAAGGCAACCAACAGAATGGGAAAAGATATTTGGAAATGACATATCGGACAAAGGGCTAGTATCCAAAATCTATAAAGAGCTTGCCAAACTCCACACTCGAAAAACAAATAACCCAGTGAAGAAATGGGCAGAAAACATGAATAGACACTTCTCTAAAGAAGACATCCAGATGGCCAACAGGCACATGAAAAGATACTCAACGTTGCTCCTCATCAGGGAAATACAAATCAAAACCACACTCAGATATCACCTCATGCCAGTCAGAGTGGCCAAAATGAACAAATCAGGAGACTATAGATGCTGGAGAGGATCTGGAGAAGCAGGAACCCTCTTGCACTGTTGGTGGGAATGCAAACTGGTGCAGCCTCTCTGGAAAACAGTGTGGAGGTTCCTCAAAAAATTAAAAATGGACCTACCCTATGACCCAGCAATAGCACTGCTAGGAATTTACCCAAGGGATACAGGAGTACTGATGCATAGGGGCACTTGTACCCCAATGTTTATAGCAGCAATTTCAACAACAGCCAAATTATGGAAACAGCCTAAATGTCCATCAACTGATGAATGGATAAAGAAATTGTGGTTTATATACACAATGGAGTACTACGTGGCAATGAGAAAGAATGCAGTATGGCCCTTTGTAGCAACGTGGATGGAACTGGAGAGTGTTATGCTAAGTGAAGTATGTCATACAGAGAAAGACAGATACCATATGTTTTCACTCTTATGTGCATCCTGAGAAACTTAACAGAAACCCATGGGGGAGGGGAAGGAAAAAAAAAGAGGTTAGAGTGGGAGAGAGCCAAAGCATAAGAGACTGTTAAAAACTGAGAACAAACTGAGGGTTGATGGGGGGTGGGAGGGAGGGGAGGGTGAGTGATGGGTATTGAGGAGGGCACCTTTTGGGATGAGCACTGGGTGTTGTATGGAAACCAATTTGACAATAACTTTCATATATTGAAAAATAAATAAATAAAAATAAAATAAATCATTACAGTTGCCATGTTAGGTGAGATGGGAGACAGATAAGAGAGGGGACAGGTTCAAAAAGATATTTGGATGGGAGGATTGGATGAATGGAGTGCTTTAGAGGCTATGGGAAAAATGAGAGGGACACATCAAGAAAGAAGACTGGAATTTTGCTTGGCAGTAAAGTGAAAGTGCCTCTATTCACAATATAATAAATTCAGGTATAGTAAGTTCAGTTTTACATGTGCTGAATTTTTGAGGTTCCTAAGGACCATCAAGTGGAGATACTGGTTAGGCCGACTGATAGGTCTATGAATCAGGAAAGAGATGGCTACACACACACACACACACACACACACACACAGACATATATATATATATATATATATATATATATATATATATATGTATATATATCTGACCATCAAATGGATACACATCTGTGTGTATCTGACTATTGGATGGAGACATCTGTGTGTGTGTGTGTGTGTGTGTGCATGATAACTGGGGCCATGACAATTGATGAGATCAGTCTGAATGTGAAAAGTAAAAGTGTACAGAAAAAAAGGTAGAGGAAAGGAAAGATAAGAGAGTCTATAGAAGAGAATTGAGTGAGGAGCATAGGAAGAATAGTCCACCTAGAATAAAATACTGGTCACATAATATATTTCTCCAGCACTATTCTTAGATAAATATTTTTTTTTCAATTTATTTGTAAGTTAACATACGACGTAAATTGGTTTCAGGAGTAGAACTCAGTGATTCTTTGCTTACATATAACACCCAGTGCTTATCCTAACAAGTGCCCTCTTTAACGCCCATCACTCATTTAGCCCATCCCCCACCCACCTCCCCTCCAGCAATGGTTTGTTTCCACCCACCTCCCCAAACCATTATGGTTTGTTTCCCTTTCTGTTTCCATCTTATTTTTCCTTCCTTTCCCCTATGTACATTTTGTTCATTACCCCATGTTCATTTTGTTCATCCTTTTTTTAAAAAAATATTTTTTACGTTTATTTTTGAGACAGCGAGAAACAGCATGAGTGGGGGAGGGGCAGAGAGAGAGAGAGACAGAGAATCAGAAGCAGGCTCCAGGCTCCAAGCTGTCAGCACGAGCCTGATGCGGGACCCGAACCCACCAACTGTAAGATCATGACCTTAGCTGAAGTCGGACACTTAACTAAGCACCCAGGCACCCCATTTTGTTCATTCTTAAATTCCACATATGAGTGATATCATATGATATTTGTCTTTCTCTGAATGCCTTATTTCACTTAGCATAATACACTTAGTTCCATCTATGTTGTTGAAAATGGCAAGATTCTTTTTTGATCACCAAGTAATATTCCATTATGTATATACACCTCATCTTTATCCATTCATCAGTTGATGGACATTGGGGCTCTTTCCATAATTTGGCTATTGTTAAGTGCTGCTAGAAACAATGGGATGCATGTGCCCCTTTGAATCAGTATTTTTGTATTCTTTGGATCAATACCTATAGTGCAATTGCTGGATTGTAGGGTAGTTCTGTTTTTAACTTTTGAGGGACCTCCATACTGTTTTCCACAGTGGCTGCAGTAGTTTGCATTCCCACTAATAGTGCAAACGTGTTCCCCTTTCTCTGCATCTTTGCTAACAAATCTGTTGTTTCCTGAATTGTTAATTTTAGCCATTTTGACAGGTGTGTGGTGATATTTCATTGTGGTTTTGATATATGTATTTTTAAAATTTTTATTTGAGTATAGTTGGCACAATGTTACGTTAGTTTCAGATGTTCAACATGATGACTCAATGTGTTATGCTTATCACAAGTGTAGCTATGATTTGTCACCATATCACGCTATTACAATATCATTGACTATATTCCTTATGCTGTGCCTTTTATTCCCATGTTTTCTTCATTCCATAATTGGAAGGCTACACCTCCCACTCCCCTCTAGCCATTTTGCCCAAACTCCCAGCCTCCTTCCCTCTGGTAATGACTAGTGCTCTGTATTTGTAGGTCTGATTTTGCTTTTTGTTTGTCTATTCATTTGTTTTATTTATTTATATTTTTTTGGTTCCACATTAAGTGAAATTACATAGTATTTGTCTTTCTCTATCTGACTTACTTCACTTAGCATAATACCCTTTAGGCCCATCAATGTTGTTGCAACAGGTGAGTATCTTTTTAAAACTTCCACTTTAGGGGTGCCTGGGTGGCTCAGTTGGGTAAGTGTCCAACTTTAGCTTAGGTTATGATGTCATGGTCCGTGAGTTCAAGCTCTGTATCAGGCTCTGTGCTGACAGCTCAGATCCTGGAGCCTGCTTCAAATTCTGTGTCTCCCTCTCTCTCTGCCCCTCCCCACCTCACACTCTGTCTCTGTCACTGAAAAAATGAAGAAGCCTTAAAAAAACCTTCCACTTTACTACTATATTTTTAGTATCCAGATGTCATTGCAATATTATTTACCTTTATAAACATCAAGAACAAAAAATAATTGGATGAGTTAAATGAGTTTATGAGTTAAATGAGCTAAAATTTGAATTGTATATTTCGAAGAAACTCTATATGGTCCCAGTTATATTTAGAGGAAAGTTGTTGACTGTTCATGTAGTATTAAAAGTCAACAAGAAAACAAATAAATACCTAATGCAAGATTATTCAAATAAATTTGCAAGGGAAAAATGGCGAAGAAATGAAGACATAAATGACATAAACTCATACAATTTAATTTCTTTAAAATTATTTTAAGTAAAATGGGCCCTAGGAGTTTCAGGAATAGGGCTTCCTACAGTGCACCAGAATATGCTTTCAATCTATTAGTATTACATTCTTAAATCGTATTCAAGTGATCTCTATACAACATTATGTAAATGTGAGACTATTAACTTTTTCTTACAGATTAGAAAACTGAGGCTAATAGATGTGGAAGCCGCCCAGGAGGTAATCAATGTTGCACTCTGGTGTGTTAAATCCAAAAGCTGTGGTCTTTCCACTTTATGATGATGGTCTCCAGCCAACATTTTCCTAAAGTAAAAATCTAACTATGTCATTTCCCTGCTTAACATCCTCTTATTTATTACTTACCTTGTTAAGCTGTTATGGTAGTATTTGTTTCTAGGAATACATATATTAAAATAATTTAGCACATATTGGATACTATCAATGATTGCACTAGAGCAAATAGCTGCTCCCATTTTGCATGTATATGCTCAAAATATTGTAGCTCAACAGACGTTGAGGGCTGAAGTCAAGGAGAGGAACCACTACCAACCCACAACATGGGTAAACAACATGTTCTGACCTCACTGTCTCCCGTCCTCTGAAAACCTGCCAAATCCTATTCCTAAACCCAACTGGAAACGGGCAGGAGAGCTCTAATTACTTAGGCCATGGAGATCGGTGTTCCCAGAGCACAGAACCGAGAGGAGAAAGGTGGAAAATGGATCAGGAATGGCAAATGAAAAACACTCAACACAATTGCTAATTACAGGGATGTGATACTCTGAATATTTTATGCACTTATGATGTCATTTCATATAATCTACCAAAGACCACCTCTTACATTTTTTTGAAAACAAACTAGCTTTAGAAACTTCTTGTATTCATTATCCTTTAATTTACATAATATAATGAGTTCACTGATCATACTCTTATCAGCATTCTGAATTGCCTTAACAACTGTTCATTTTCAAACATATCTTGCACGTTTCTTTTAAGTTTCAGCTGCATAATTCTACTTAACCTCTGTACCATGTTGTTCTTTCAATTTCCATAACTAACTTTCTGTATTCTCTCTTGGGTAATGTTCTGCCTATAATCTGACTAGTTATATTGACTTTTACTTATAATTTGTAATCTGTCCTGTATTTTTCCTTTTGTCACACACACAAAAAATTGTGAATCTAAACAAAACAAATTTTTTAAGAGACAACTTTTCCACAATTCCTTTTTTTTATATAACTGAGATATTTTGATAGAAAATATGCTCTCAAAGACACACCATTTATTTTTTTTTTTACTTTTATTTATTTATTTTTTAAAGTAGGCTCCATGCCCAATGTGGGGCTTGAACTCAGGACCTTGAGGTCAAGAGTCACATGCTTTCCTGACTGAGCCAGCCTAGGGCTCCTAAAAGACACCATTTAGATGTTATATCTATCACCTCATAGTTGGTTGTACTTCTTTAGTGTCCTCAGGAATACAGTGAATGTCAGAAAATTAATGCACATAACTTCTCTTTGTAGTAATTTTAATATATATATGTATATTGTATCTTAAGATATGTGTTATCTCAATATTTTACAGATGAATACTCAGAAATCCTAAATATGTTGTCCAAGATCAGACGCTAAAAAATGACAAAATAGCAGTCCAGCCAGATTTACTCCAGTTTGCATGCACACCAGTGTATAAATATTTGAGGTGCATGTACACAGATTTTTACTCACTTTTAGAGGTAACATATTAGTAAGACTTCCATTTTGGTATGATAAGAAAGTCCTGAGTTCCTAAATATTTGTTAAGAGGACCAACTCCTCTTGGAAAGAAAAATAGCAGGCATATATTTACCTTATCAGTCCTTTACAAGAAAATAATTTAACAGCAGAGAGAGATATAATAGGTCACCTCAGAAAAGGACAGCATTTACAAGAAACCATGACATGATAAGAACAGGGATATTATGAGCTTGCAACTGTTGTCATCCATCACATTGGGAATACAAATAAGGGTGAGATTTACAAGAAGGATATATGCAGGCAAAGCAGGTTTAAATTATAAGGGCTTGCTAAAGCTTTTCACTGGGCTTTCCTTGGGAAGTGTTTTCTTTTCCCATCAAAAGCAATTAAACAAATAACCCAGCATCACAGGTAGGACAAATGCAAATGACTCAGGTCTAGCAACAGAGGGCAGACATCATTTCTGTAATAAAATGGAAATCTCGGGAGCATTATGAAAGTAACCAGAGCAGCTGCCTTTGAATTCTGCCAAAGAGACAGATGCTCTTGGAACAGCCCCTTCCACTGCTGGTGCCCGAATCCCAAAAGGGCACTATTGTCATGCCATTCCACTTATATTTTATTATTTTATTCATAGCCACATTTTACTCAGACTCCTGAAACTTTCATGGAAATTAAATGCCATGTGTTCACATTAGGCTTTCACCAGCAGTCCCATTCTATATGAAATATTTTAGTCTAAGAAGAATCCAACCCAGATTTCACTGAAAATATTCCCTCCTTAGCCATCTAAATATGGTTTCTTTTTAATTTAGCATTAATATTTTAAAAGATGAAGTTTTTTGCTTTACATACTTAAATGAAAGTCTTCAAACTTAACAGTCATTAGGCATAAGAACTGTTTGCATCAAGCAACGTTTTTTAAAAAAGTTTATTTATTTCTTTTGACAGAGAGAGAGGGAGAGAGAGACAGAGAGAGAGAGAGAGAGAGAGAGAGAGAGAATCTCAAGCAAGTTCTACACTGTCAGCACAGAGCCGATACACTAAGTAACATTTTAAAGGGGTGCTAGGGTGGCTCAGCCAGTCAAGTGAGTTAAGCGTCTGACTCTTGATTTCTGGTCAGGTCATTCATGGTTGGTTAGAGTGATCCCACATCTAGGATCCCTGTCAGCACAGAGCCTGCTTGGGATTCTCTTTCTCTCTCTGTCTCTGCCCCTCCCCACGCTCATGTTCTTGCTCTTTCTCTCAAAATAAATAAACATTAAAAAATAGAAAATAAAATAAAGAAAAATAAAAACATGTTATACATGCTGAGTAGGAAGTTGTATTTATTTATTTATTTATTTTTTTTAATTTTTTTTTCAACGTTTTTTATTTATTTCTGGGACACAGAGAGACAGAGCATGAATGGGGGAGGGGCAGAGAGAGAGGGAGACACAGAATCGGAAACAGGCTCCAGGCTCCGAGCCATCAGCCCAGAGCCTGACGCGGGGCTCAACCTCACAGACCGCGAGATCGTGACCTGGCTGAAGTCGGACGCTCAACCGACTGCGCCACCCAGGCGCCCCAGGAAGTTGTATTTATCAAGAAGAAATATAAAATCCCATGTTTCCCATGTACATTCACTGTAGCTGCTTCAAATTAGGACTGTTTCCTAACAGGGGAAAACTCCCAAATCATATTGTTTTAATCAAGCACCCAGAAAGATTAAAACAGAGGGTAATTTTAGACTAATTTTCCAAACTGTGTTTATAAAATATATTCATAGTGTTTTTCTTGTTCAATTTCAAGATGCCTTAAATTTGAATAAAAGCACAATAATCATAAAAAGTACAGAATTTTAAGCCTATAATTCAGCAAATTTAGAGCAATTCTCAGTTGTTGGGTTATAACACATAACACATATTATGTTGGCACATAAGCAAACGTAGTAAAAGAAAATAAACAAATGACAACATTGACACTTTGACCCTTAAGTTATTCAGGCTGTCATATGAGTTGCCCTGAAATTAGTATGCTTAAGAAAGAGAAATACAGTATGAGGATCAAAGTCATGGTTTTGGAGCCAGACTTCCAGGCTCAAAGTATATGTCTGCCATATAATAACTGATAAACACTGGCAAGTTATATAAATTATCCGTCATCTGCAAACTGCATAACATTTGTATGTATTTCAGAGGATTGTTGTGAGGATTACATGGTTAACCATGCAAAGTGCTTAGGACATGCTCTGGCATACAGTTAATGTCCCGTAATTCCTTTTCAAAGGTAATTTCAAGCTGTATGAGTACATACCTTTTCATGTAAATATGTTGAGAAACACTTGGCAAGTGTTACTTTCCTCAGCCCCTTATATGATTTTCTATTAAAAATATGACTGGGTTCTTAATTACTGAGACTTACTGGAGCAGATATATAATAAGAGGTACAATGAAAGCCATGCATAGGATGCACTGAATTGGGAGCAGGTGAAATGAGTTCAATTCCTATCTTCAGCAACGCATCAGCCCTGGTCCTTTAGGTTTACATTCTCATCTGTGGAACTAAAAAGGGAATTCTGGAAAAGATGATACATTTATTGTACATCTAAAAGTATAAATTTAACTGATACTGATGAAATTCATAACACTAAGTGTATTTTTTGAAATATAAAGATATTTTAAAAACTTACAATGGAGATATATGCTAGAGACTTAATGATCTTATATTGGTGTTCTGATGATATTTATACAATTTACATCCATTTTTTCACACCACATTATGAGCTATTTGGTTACTTAACCATATAGAAGTAAGAAGTGATGAAATCATTAAAAACATGAAAGTAGATAACAGCCATTTGAACTCATTACGTAAACCAAAGCTGTAAGTTAGGAAGGGAAGATTTGTTCCAGACACAGAAAGTCACAAAATAAATATATGGCGCACACAAGATATTAGAACTTAAATATGAAAATTTAAATGTGGATAAACTCACAGAGGGAAGAACTACAGGTCATGAAATGTATCTGGTTTGATTATGGGGTTAAGGCGTACCTTAAAGAAGAAACTGACTCCTCAGTTTCTACAAAGTAGTTTGTATTTATATCACATTGCAGTCATAATGATTAGTTGATTTTTGATAAACCAAGTCCCAAGGGAAAAATGGCACTGAACACACTTGTTGTTATTATCCTGTAATAATGTATTCTGAAAAGCACATCTGATTCCCTCCTCTCTCATTTGTGTGTGTTTAATAAACCATACAATCCTAAAATACACTAGGAAAAGAAAACAAAATTTTTAGTTACAGAGACACTTGTTAAATCCACTCCAAATGCAATGCAATTTCATCCCTAGCCAATTTTTGCTTACTAGTATCCTGTTCCTTTAAAAACTTCATACTAGCCCACTCTCATAATTAATGCCAGTACTTAAATATATATGCTGACTCAGCACTTTAAACACCATACGTGAACATTACATTTCAGAACAATTGTTGCCTAACAGAAGGTAAAATTTAGTCCCTCTTTATCTCAAGTCTAAATAACATCCGCTTTTTGGCTTTAGTGAGTATCAGTAGTGTCTATTGATCATGAACTATGTGCCCTGGAACAAATACAAGTGAGTTATATAGTAAGACTACACCATCCAGAATGTCACAAAGGTACTTATCTTGAATTAATGAATTAACTACAGATATGGAACTATTATTTCTGTTGGGTTTTATACTAGTTATCTATTGTTATGTAACAAATCACCCTCCCCCAAATTAGTGGCTTAAACCAAACATTTATGATCCGTTTCTCACAGTTTCTCCGGGTCAGTAATCTAGGCACGTTGAGCTTTGTCTCAAGGTCTGTTCCAAGACTGCCATCATCGGGTTTGAGGTCTTACATGGAATCTCATTTCCAAGCAGAACTGTTGGCAGAACCATCCTCACTGGGTCCTAACAGCATCAGTTCCCTTCCGTGCCAGCCTGTCCGCAGCTCAGCTAGAAAGTCGGTTGGCTTTTTTTTTTTTTTTTTTTCTTTTTCATCAGAGTGAGAACGTGTGAGAAGGGAGAGAGAGAGACAGGAAGTCAGAGTACTTTGTAGCCTCATCCCAGAAATAATATCCCATTACTTACTCTACTCATTAGATGCGAATAGAGTGAATCAGTAGGACCAGCTCACAAGCAAGGGGGAGAAAATTTACAAGGACATGAAAACCAGGAGTTGGGGATTATTTGGAACCATTTTAGAGATTGTGCACCACAGAACTGCAGCAAAAAAGCTGGGAGTGGATATTTAAAGTTTTCAATTTCATTTCATAAACATCTTTCAATTAAAGAATTATAAAATTTTGTTAAATTACTACATTACTAATTAAAGATTTTGGAAAATTAGAATTCTAGCCAGTTTTATATTTTGCCACAAATTTCACATGTATGAAATGATGCCTCCTTAATACTTTTACTTTTAACTTTTTTTTTTTTAACGTTTATTCATCTTTGAGAGACAGAGACAGAGCACGAGCGTGGAAGGGGCAGAGAGAGGGAGACACAGAATTCAAAGCAGGCCCCAGGCTCTGAGCTGTCAGCACAGAGGCTGACGCAGGGCTTGAACTCACAAACTGCGAGATCATGACCTGAGCCAAAGTCGGACTCTGAACCGACTGAGCCACCCAGGCACCCCAATACTTTTACTTTTAATACTTAATATTTTTCATCTCCATTAGAAACATAATAACCTGGGGGAAAAAAAGAAACAATTATTTGGGATCCAGTGATTTCCCATATCTGCCTGTTTCATGTAATGATTTTAAATTACATAGACATAGCCAGAATTACAGGTTATAAATAATACAGAAATCAGTATTTTATAGGTACTTTATAGATTCCATTAGATCCCTTTAATATTGTTGACTTGTTGGCTTTGCTTATGATAATTTTAAAGGAAAAAGTATGCTATAATAAGTTCTACTAAATTGTCAAGTTATAGTTGTTTTCCTGAGCTCAGACAGTATAAAGCATTTTAGATAGTACTTATTGATATTAGTATATAGGCTATCTCTGTTTACACATGGAAGACAAGCTTGCATTTACAGTTATCTGAAAATAGTCCAAATCCTGCTGTGTTTGGGAAAACATAATTCCTGCGGCATTGCCAACGGAAAAGTCCCTCATGTCATCTTGCGAACCTAGAAAGTCCCAGAACTTTTCAATGTATAAAACATACATATTGTAATACAGGATGCTATTTTTTAGGTTATTTTGCTAACTTTGTACTATAGAAAGTTATTTTTTTCCAAACTACAAGAAGCAATTTGCCTTTAAAAAATTTTTTTAATGTTTTTATTTATTTTTGAGAGACAGCGTGAGCAGGAGAGAAACAGAGAGACAGGGGAGACACAATCTGAAGCAGGCTCCAGGCACGGAGCTGTCAGCACAGAGCCCGATGCGAGGCTCAAACCCACAAACCGTGAGATCATGACCTGAGCTGAAGTCAGACACTTAACCGACTGAAACAGACTGAGCCACTCAGGCGCCCCAGTTAATCTGCATTTTGAAACCTAGTGGAACTAATTTGATAAGCTATTTTTTCTATATTCAAGCCCTTAGATTTGGATAACGTGAATGATGTTTTTCCTTGTTTTTTGTTTTGTTGTTTTTTGGTTTTGTTTTGTTTTGTCCTGAGCATCTGGATGAAGCATGGAAAAGTGCACTGAGATTACAAAGCCTTTACAGAAAACAATTTGGGACAAGGGCTAGAGAAGATCAGCTTGATTTAAGATGTGTTGAATAGAAGATTATTGGATAATCAAGTGAAAATACTGAATAGGCAATCCTGATTTTAAGGAGAAAGATACAGGCAATCACCACACAGATGACATGTACAGCCATGAGACCCAATAGGATCATTTTAAGTATCCCTTAGATAGAAGGGAATACACACACACACACACACACACACATATATATAAAGTATATTTAAAATATATATATATATATATATATATATATATAATCCCTTATAGAACAGATGGGGAAACAAGCAAGCTAAGAGGGTGGGGTAGTATTGGTAGAGGACTCAGAGTGGCATCTGAGAAGCCAAGTTAAGAATGCACCTCAATAATGTTAGATGTAAAATAATAATAATAATAATAATAATAAAGTTTATTTTTAATAGAAATGTATTTTAAAAACTTATAATGGAAATATGTTCAAGGGAATTAATTATCATATATTGATCTTCTGGTGATATTTATACAATTTACTTCCATTTTTTTTCATACCACATTATGAACTATTTGGTTATTTAACCATATAAAATAAAGAAGTGATCAATTCAGGGGCGCCTGGGTGGCTCAGTCGGTTAAGCGGCCGACTTTGGCCAGGTCACGATCTCGTGGTCCGTGAGTTCGAGCCCCGCGTCGGACTCTGAGCTGACGGCTCAGAGCCTGGAGCCTGTTTCAAATTCTGTGTCTCCCTCTCTCTGACCTCCCCCGTTCATGCTTTGTCTCTCTCTGTCTCAAAAATAAATAAACATTAAAAAAATAAAAAATAAATTAAATAAAAATAAAATAAAATAAAATTAAAAGGCCCACATTAAAAAAAAAAAAAAAAGAAGTGATCAATTCATTACAAACATGAAAGTATATTACAGCCATTTGAACTCATTACATAAATCAAAGCTGTAAGTTAGGAAGATTATAATTATTATTAGTTATCATTAAATATTAATTATTATATGTCAAATATGTCTCAATTTAAAAAAACTAAAAACATTTTTTAATGAGAAATTGCATCATTTTCTATCTATAGGCAAATAAATTGCAAACTGAAACTTGACCTTGAATATAGTAATAAAAATATCGTTATTGACACTGGCAAAGTATATCTCATTGTACTAATGGGGCCAAAATTCTTACTGGAGTGGGCCTCAGACAACATGGGAGAAGACAAAATGGTGATTATAGCACAGATAAATGTGTTTAAGAGTTTTAGTTTGAAGGGATTTAAAAAAATAACGGTATTTATAGTGGGTGATGTGGTTAAGAGGACATTTATTACTGAGTCAGGATTTTTCCCTCCTGTGGTAGTGAGGAATGCATAAATGGAACAAATTCTTCTGAAATAGTAAGATTGGAAGAACGTTAGAAAGCCTAAAAAACTTTTGAGGAATATTTGTGTGAGTAAATCAATGATATATAAAAGGGAATAGAAGACAGCAAAAATATAAAAAAGAAGAATGGTTCTTTGAAATGCTTAAGATGATGCATAAATCTTGGGAATCATTAATAAAGGAAAAAAGAAAATGTGAATGAACAAAGTTCAGAATAAATTCAGCTGCAGACATAGCAGAGATTTTATGATAAATGAATAATATAAAAAATTTAATCCTTGTCAATTTATGAGTATATTTGAAGGGAATACATTTATGCAAAAAATTAAAATGCAAAAATTTATAGAAAAATAAACAGCAATCTCAAGCTAATAACTTTTCAGTAACTAAGAAGTTAATTAAAATGTTACACTTCCTCACCCTAAAATGCCTTAGTCCTATGTGTTTTGTTTGTTTGTTTTCCCTGGTGAACTGCACCTGATATTCAAGGGAATGTAATCCCCTTCTAATACATATTATTATATTTTTAAGAAGTTTATATAGTATTTATTTCAGAACTATAATGAAAGTATAAGATGCTGTGACAAAGAGGATGTATTCTGCAAAAATTGATGTGGAAGAGGAAATGAGAGTGGCAGTGTCCAACTTGAATCCAAGATTAAGAAGATGTTCAAAATCCAACAGGCACACACATCTCATTGGGGAAAATCCAAAAATAGGCATGCAGTTTTGGCTGTTTACAAGCATGATGAAGAGGCAGAGATAAATGAAGAATCAGAAGAGTGGCTAGGCTGTGTCTTCTTCCAATATCTCAGGATGAGCACTCTTAAGTCCTTGCCATGGGCTAAAAAAATAAAAGTCAACAGATGCACAAAGATCCAAATACAAATAGCCAAGCGTAAGTGAATACTTGTATTCTTCCTGTGTCATTCGGTATCTATCAAAGAAACTTACAGATAGGGAAAGAGAACTATTGTGTCTAGTTTCCCAAGAAATTGATAAAAATAATTGAACATAATAACAGAATGCCTATATACATGTCAGATATTACTTATTGCTGACTTTAAAATCACCAGAATACTTTATGATCATAAAAAATCATAAAGCTCAATACTGAGCATTGGGTGAGGAGAACATTGATCAAAGGATTTATCACTATCATCACTATTTTTTAAAATTTTACATCTACATCTATAGTACTAAGGTTAAAGTTAAAAACCGGGTATTAGAACAAATTTAAAGTAATCATCCTTTTTTTTTTACTTTTTCTTATACCACATGCTCAAAAATATGTATACACATATTTAATGGGAATGAAAACATAGGTTGTATCATTTGGAAGATAATTCTTTTGAAAAGAAAAGAGCCAGATGTGATTTCAGACTAGAAAAAGTAAAAACTGAGTGCTTGAAAGCCATATATAAGAGCGCTTTCCCCAAATTTCTCTATTCTCTTCAGAATGCTCTTCCATTGTTCTATACAATATTGCATATACATTTTAGTACCAGCAGAAGGAAGGATATAGGACATAACACAGAACACTAAAGGAGAAAGTCTCTAGTTCAAAACACTTAATTCAAAAATGACATCTATAAGGTCAAATATAGATCTTTAATATGTTTCTGGGACACCTGGTTGGCTCAGTCAATTAAGCATCCAACTCTTGATTTTGGCTCAAGTCAAGATCTAAGGGTTATGAGATCAAGTGCCGCATGGGCCCTGGAACCTGCTTGATTGTCTCTCCCTCTAACAACCTGTGGTTTCTCTCTCTCTTTCTCAAAAAAAAAAAAAAAAAAAAAAATCAGAGTTTATTTTTCACTGGTACTGATATTATAAATTTTTTTAATGTTTGTTTATTTTTGAGAGAGAGTGAGACAGAGTGTGAACAGGGAAGGGGCCAAGACAGAGGAGGACACAGAATCTGAAGCAGGCTAGAGACTCTGAGCTGTCAGAGCCCTGATATGGGGCTTGAACTCATGAAGCATGAGATCATGACCTGAGCCAAAGTCAGATGCTTAACCGACTGAGCCACCCAGGCTCCCCTCATTGGTACTGATATTATGGAATGACATTGTCTAATATGGTAGCCACTAAAAACATTTGACTTCTACAAATTAGACTAAACAGTTAAATTTAAATATGATTAAATTTATTTCTTAGTCATAGTAAGCTATATATCACTGTTCAATGACCACATGTGGTTACTGGCTCCTGTATCAAACAATGCAGATGGGGTGCCCGGGTGGCTCAGTCTGTAAATAAAGCGTCTGACTTCAGCTCAGGTCATGATCTCACGGTTCATGAGATCAAGTCCCACATCAGGTTCTGTGCTGACAGTGTGGAGCCTGCTTGGGATTCTCTCTCTCCCTCTCTCTCTCTGCCCCTGCCTTGCTCTCTTTCTGTCTCTCTTTCAATCTCTCTCTCTCAAAAAATGCATAAACATTTTTGGAAAAAAAATGCAGATGTAGATATTACCAATAGTATTACCAGAAAGGTCTACTGGATAGTGCTGTCCTAGAGTGAATGGAATATTGGAGAGCATGGATTCCCATACTAAATATATCCTATAAGACCATAGCAATCCTTTTCTATATAATTTTATTTTTGCAGTACACTTTAAAAACATACAAATAAACAAATAAAATACAAAGGATGATTTTTTTTTCATTTAAATTATCCTTTATTTCATTATTAGTCAGGTTCAATACTCTATGTAAGTTTGACACTTGTATGTTTTTTGAATTGTCTTTTCATGTTCTTTGGCCACATCATTAAAAAAAATCATTTGAGTATAGTTAACATACAATGTTGCATTAGTTTCAAATGTACAACATCTCTATACATTGTGTTCTGCTCACCACAAGTGTAATTACCATTTGGTACTATACAATGCTGTTAAAATATTGACTATATTCCCTATGTTGTGCCTTTTATTTCCATGACTTATTCATTCCATGGCTGGAAATCTGTATCTTCCACTCCTCTTCACCCATTTTGCCTTTTTCCCACCTCCCTTCCCTCTGGCAACCAGAAGGAATTTATAGGTCTGGTTGATTCTGCTTTTTGTTTATTCATTTATTTGTTTATTTGTTTTAGATTTCACATATAAGTGAAATCATATGGTATTTTTCTTTCTCAGTATGACTTATTGCACTTAGCATAATAATCTCTAGGTCCAAACATGTTGTCTCAAATGGCAAGATCTCATCACTATTTGCATATGACATTATATTTAGAAAACAAAATCTCCACCAAAAAAAAAAAAACAAACCAGAAGTAATAAATGGATTCAGTAAAGTTGCAGAACACAACATAAATACCCAGAAATCAGTAGTGTTTCTATACACTAATAATGAAGTAGAAGAAAGAGAAATTATGAAACTGGTCCCATTTCCAATTGTACCAAAAAAGAATAAAATGCCTAGGAATAAGCTTAACCAAGGAAGTGAAAAATCTGTACTCTGAAAACTATAAAACACCAATGAAAGAAATTGAAGAAGACATGAACAATGGAAATATATTCCATGCTTATGGATTAGGAGAACTAATATTGTTAAAATTTCCATACCACTCAAAGCAATCTACACATTTAATGAAATTCCTATCAAAATAACAGCAGCATTTTTCACAGCACTAGAACAAATAATCCTAAAATTTGCATGGAACCACAAAAGACCCCTAATAGCCAAAGCGATCTTGCAAAAGAACAATTCCAGATTTTGAGATATATGACAAAACTGTACTAATCAAAATAGTATGGTGGTGGCACAAAAATAAGACATAGGTCAATGCACCAGAATAGAGAGCTCAGGAATCAACCCACATTATACAGTCAATATGTCAATTCATCTATGACAAAGGAGACAAGAATATGCAAAAGGGAAAAGACAGTCTCTTTAATCAATGGTGCTGGGAAAACTGGACAGCTATGTATAAAATAATGAAACTGGACCACCTTCTAACACCATCCATAAAAATAAACTCAAAAGGGATTAAAGGCCTAAATATGAGACATTGAAACCATAAAAGAATTGAAGAGAACATAGGCAATAATTTTTTGACATTTTTCTAGATATGTCTCTTAATAGGCAAGGAAAAAAAAATAAACTACTGGGACTGCATCAGAATAAAAAGTTTTTGCACAGCAAAGGAAACCACCAATAAGACAAAAATGTAACTGAATAAGAAAATATATTTTCATATAATAGAAAATTGTGAAAAACCCATGTACATAATGGGAATTGATATATGATGCATGAAGCTCCATAATTAAGTGGTGAAATAATAGGAATTTTAGTATATGTTATTAAGCAGTGTGCACAATGCATAAAGTAAAATAAAGTTAAAAATAGAACTACCATATGATTCAGCAATCCCACCTCTGGGTACACATCCAAAAGAAATGAAAACAGGATCTCAAATACATCTTAAAAATTGACAGACCAAAAGAAAAATTGACAGACTAAGTCCTAAAATACTTTTTATAAAAAAGACAATTTATAAAAAAAAAAAATATATATATATATATATATATATATATATATATATATATATAAAATTTGTCTTCAAACATATGAAAAAATGTTCATGCTCACAAATGTAAGCTACACGTATCTGGGATGACACCTGTGAACCAAATGGGGGGAAGGTTTGTATGGGAAAATAGGATGTTCCCATCTATCAATTTAATGCCCCCATGGCTTTTAATAGGATGTATGAAATGCAAGGTGTTTAAACTAGTGATTTAACTGGGAGTGGATTTTAAAATATGCTGCAGAGAGATACAAAGATATATCTATATATTTGTTTTATTTTGTTTAGGAAAACTTACTCTTGGCAGCAAGTTTGACTAATTCCCTGATACCTGCTTGCACACATTAATAGTCACAGCTCATTAAAAGTGAAAAGCATGACAGCACGTTCTGTTTCTGATGCTGGAAGAAACAGATACTCTTATACATCATACACATTAGAGCTGGTGCCTGCTGTTAGGGTGGGTTCTCCAGAACCCGTGATGGAAATTTGACAGGCTGGCATCCAGAGCCGTGAAAAACGGAGAAAGCATATTTGCGTGGAGGAAGAAGAAATTTAACTGTGAGGCGAATGAACAAAATCTCAGCCATCCCACAGGAAGATCTGGAGCATATACAACCCGAAGAATCGTTTTTTTAAGGGTGCTGAAATGGACAAGTCTTTTATACCCTTGCTTTGATTGGTTATTCAATATGGGAGGCTCCCCAAAGGTTTTCTGCAGCTGAATCAGACTGTAACAATGTTAACCATTGGAGTCTGTGGGCTGACATCTGGGGCCACAAGGTCTCCTTTGATGTGGGATCTGAGAAATTGTTTCCATCATAGTGCTTACCATGGAAATAGGAATAAGGATGGGGATTAGGAATAAATAATATAAGAGAAAACTAATAGTCTTGTGCCTTGGCCTGAGGAGTGTCCTAAAGACAACCGTTCACAACTAGGGTTATTTATGTGACAAAGATTTCGTCCCAAGTCAGCCTTCTGCCTTTTGGGGATTCACATCATTTCCCTGAGCCTCCATGGTCTTAATTGATCTGTGAAACAGCAATAATAAAACTTTTCCCATAAATCATAAAGTACTTTGGAAGCAAATGGTACTTCTGTTGCTTTTGAGGCTTGAAACTTTGTTTTAAACATTTGTATGCAATCAAATATTAAATGTTGAACATGAACAGTTCCTGGATATACTTTTAATTAAATGTAGTAAACATTTTAGAAGTCTGATTATCCTACTAAAAGCTGACAATACCAAATCTCAGTTAAAAAGAGAATTTAGATTTTGGAAGAGAAGGCCTGAAAGCTCAGGAAGATTTACTTGACTTTTAGAGAAGTGAAAGAAAGTAGAGAGATTAATGTCTAAGAAATCAAGGTTCAGAAAGACAAAGGAAAATGTATCATTTATTCTATATGCTAGGCACTGAACTGGAGATTTTAAAATATTTTTCTCATTTATATACACATTAACTTCATGAATTATAAATTATTACTGTAAGCTTACAGAAGTGGTAACAGAAGTAGAGAGTGGCAAATTAAGTTATCCAGGATCAAATAGCTAGTAAGTGGTAAATTCTGTATTCCATTCCAGTCAATCTGGCCCCAAAGACCTTGTTCTTTTCAGTAAACAATTTAACTGTTGAACACTTATTTTAGGCCAAAATCTGCCTGTATTTTGTTCAGTCTACCAAATAACGGACACATTAAATCCTTTATTCTTGGATTTGCAGCTTTGTTATTTTCCTCAAATATCGTTATGGCAGTTAACTGATATTCTGTTGATTGGACCATTGGTCAGGTAGGCAGTGCTTACTGAGTCATAGGGTAGTTCGTATCTTCCACACACTATTAAAGCTATGAACCTAAAACTGCTATAAAAAAAAAAGAGAAAGTGTATTTTATAAAATAAAAATGAGCATTAAGTAAATTTGGATGAGATTCTGTAGTGTTAGTGTTATTGCAGGGACATGTTCTGGGATACTCTAAAACTTGTCTTTAAGTGGAATGAAACTAGTAAAGACTCCAAACTGACCTGTTCATTTCACTGCTATAAAGTCCCTTGTAAGTCATCTAATGCAATATTCTTAATGTGGGAGTAAAGAACAGGCTCAGGGAGGTTAAGTGGCTTACCCCAAATGGCACAGCTATTTTATGACAAACTTTGCCATACAAAACTTTAATGTTTCATATGAGAAATGTCAGTATCAGCAATGGCGGCTTTAATAGGAAATCAGTTGTGGGTTGTGAACGTATCACTGAATAAGCAAATTTCATTTTTCATAGTTTGGTGAGGGAACCTCATTTAGAAAATTAAGTGGCATCGGGGCCCCTGGGTGGCTCAGTTGGTTAAGCGTCCGACTTTGGCTCAGGTCATGATCTTGCGGTTTGTGAGTTCAAGCCCCGCATCGGGCTCTGTGCTGACAGCTCAGAGCCTGGAGTCTGCTTTGGATTCTGTGTCTCACCATCTCTTGGCCCCTCCCTGGCTCATGATCTGTGTCTCTCTGCCTCTCAATAATAAATGAACGTTAATTTTTTTTTTCTTAAAGAAAATTAAGTGACATTTAAGGCCACTGCACTAACATATTAGAAGTCCAAAATCAAAATGTGATATCTGTAAATTCAGTATTGTTTCATTCTTTATATATTTGATTTCCCATAATAGAGAACAACATTTCTTCATTAATAGAGGTCTTAAGTCAAATATACTTGAAAAATAAAATATTTTATTTAGGATTCTTGGAGATTTGGAATATATGTCAACATAGTAAAGCTTCTGAGAAATCTGCAGTTGAAATATTTAAATTTGCATAGCTCAGTGTTTCCCAAATTTATTTGAGCATGGAACATTTTCTTCACAACATATTTTGTATTATTTTATTAAATATAAGTATGGGAAAAGCCAAATAATCCTATGTTTTTAAATATTTATGTAATTCTTTGTTACTTGTATCAAAGTTTCCTTCTGAATGACAGAGGTCTAAAATCCAGACTTATTTTTTCTAATTTTTTAAACCTTTCTTAGAACATTGGACAGCCTTAGCTTTGAGCTATGATTTTCTGTAAACTATGTCTGACTACTCTTATAAATTTTTTTTGCCAATTTTTATTTCTTTCACACATTATATATTTCTCCGCCAAGCATATAATATTTCTACAATAATATTGAATTATTGAGTTAAATAAAATATATTACAAAAGTTAATTTTACCTGTATATTTTTACTTTTTAAAAATGTAGCTAACAAAAAATGTGAAATTAAATAGGTAGCTGTAATTATATTTCTATTGCACAGAGATTCTAGAGATGGGGGTTAGAAAATAATGATATAGGGGTGCCTGAGTGGCTCAGTCGGTTAAGCGTCTGACTTTGGCTCAGGTCATGATCTCACAGTTCATGGGTACTAGCCCTGTCGAGCTTTGTGCCGACAGCTTAAGAGCCTGGAGCCTGCTATCAACTCTGTGTTTCTCTCTCTCTGCCCATCCCCGTTTCTGTTCTCTCTCTCTCAAAAATAAATAAATAAACATTAAAGAGAGAGAGAGAGAGAGAGGGAGGGAGAAAATAATCATATAGTTTCTTGGGACATGGTTTCACGTACACTTTAAAAAAGTTAAAAAATTGGGTCACCTAGGTGAATTAGTTGGTTAAGTGTCCTACTCTTGATTTTGGCTCGCATCATGATCTCATGGTTCCTGAGTTCAAGCCCCACTTTGGGCTCTGCACTGACAGTACAGAACCTGCTTGGGCTTCTCTCTCTCTTCCTCTCTCTTGTCCCTCCCCCCTCCCTCTCAAAATAAATTAATAAACTTAAAAAAAAATTAAAATTGATTTCTTTTCATGACACCAAATTCAGGCCTTGACCATATCAATCAAGAAACTAACAAAGGCATACCAGTAATATTTTGGAGATGAATACATTATTTATTTACATTCTATTCCTGTGTTATTTACGTATGTTATAGTAAGTTGAACAACTTAACTTTAAATTTTAACACTACCTCTTCCTGCATTTCTGAGATCTTTAAAGTCTCTAAGCCTATGTTTTCCATCACCTATTTAAAAAAGAAAAAAAAAAGACCCTCTTGATATTATATGATTGTTGGTTGAAGGTTTTAGTATTTGAGTAATAATCAATTTACATTGCATTTAGTTCATGTTAGGAATCATCATTAATGTAGCTGTTTTTGTTGTTATTAATATTAGTAAAAACCTTATTGTTGTTTTTTTTTTTTCTGAGCTTATGAATACGTTGAATGGCTAGCACACTCTATTCATACCCTTCCTTTTTTTTTTTTTCCTATCAGTGTTATGAAGGGCACAGCAGGGAAATCACCAGCTAGAGCATGAAGGTAAAGCAATTTTACATTCATCTTCCCTTTCGAAGGAAATATTGAAATGTCGGTTGCTGCGCTGTCTGATACACTATGAAATCATTTACCGTCCATTGGGATTATGAGACCTGGTGATGCGTTGCCTTTTCTGAATATAACTTCCCTGAGAAAGTTGCTGCAACATGGCCATCTGTTGGGGTGCCTTGGCTGAGACATATTTTAGAGGGCTATCTTCCTTTTCCCCTGTTTCTCAACACACGCATTTTTACACCCATAAACCAATGTCTTAAAGGGTTTTTCTCAGAGCACCCAAATTGAGAGCAATGGATTTAGAGTCAGGAGACCTAGTTTCTATTCCAGGCTCGGCCACTAATGAGTTCTGTGACTTTGGGAGAGATGTTTAATTTCTCCTGCCCTTAATTTCTTGCTTTATACAACAAGGAGTTTGAATGAAATTTTTTACATATTCCCTTTAGATGTTATTGCCCAAACTTCTTTGTCACATTTGAAATGAAAATATTGTGTTATCTTATGATTTTTTGCTGGTACTTTCTTGATGTTACCTATTTTATGTCTCTATCGTTTATTGATTCATTCAACAACTTTATGAGGACTTGCTTCAGATAATGTTCTAGGTGTTAGGAAAACAATAGTAAACAAAAAATATGTCCTTGTGAATCTTACAGTTTGGTGGGAGAAACAAACAATCAAAGATTTGCATCCATATCTCCATACAAACACATGGGATATGATTGTGACAAGCACTCTGGAGGAATAAAATTTGGTGACATGAGAATAAAATAGAAGTATGTGTCTTTTCTGGGTGCCTGGGTGGCTCAGTTGCTAAGCATCTGACTCTTGATTTGGGCTCAGGTCATGATCTCATATTTTCATGAGTTTGAGCCCTGCACCCCCCCGTCAGGGTCCGCACTGACATTGTGAAGCCTGGTGGGGATGCTCCCTCTCTCTCTGCCCCTGCTCTGCTTGCACGCTCTCTGTCTCTCAAAATAAATGAATAAACTTAAAAAAAAGAAGAAGTGTTGCTTTTGGAGAGAAGTAAGAGAGGGGATTTGTGTGTATAACCAAATATTATTTATTTTCCTTTTAGAATATGTATTCTCTAGTTAATGTACTAATTACTCAAATTTTGAATCTAAGTCTTATTATATTCTGGGCTCTGTTACATACCTCAATTTATAGTAATGAATGAAGCCTTTATGAAACTTACAGTGTCATTAAGAAAAGAGAACAGTAAATAATCCAGAGAGTTCTGCTTCCTCTTAAGTTATAGGAAGCAAGAGAATATGACTCCCATCCTAACAACTCAAAAAAGGCAAAAAAAAATTAAAAAGCGTAACTTCTCAGTATAGAAGACTTGTCAAAAGACCACCAAAGGAACTGAATTTCAAGAGTGAAAAACATCTCCCAGGAGAAAAGGGACAAATGAACTGTGTCATTTTTGTCCGAGCAGAGAAGCCACAGGTGGAAACAAAAGACGCATGTGAGAAGTCAACTAAAATGTTGATGAAATACTAAAGATCTAGTTGGCCTTGCCTATGGGTTTAAAGTAACTGGAGCCACAGACATGTGGAGGACTCTTCCCACAAGCTTCCTCCACATGCTCAGGAGAAAGGCTGGGCAGGGCTAGAGACAAGGAATGAGCCCTCTCAGTGGTACAGGTATGCATGAAATGATTTTCGTCCATGCTAACTGCTTTTCCGGACCCTCTTACAGGAAGCAAGTTTTTAGCTGCTGAGGTGGAGGTGAGGGCAGCAAACCCTCTCAACCCTACAGTCTTCATGGGAGTGGTGGGAGCAAAATCTGTGCAAAGATAGGAGATTCTTTTTGTCAATACCATAAAGCAGGCAAATGTGTACAGCTTCTAGAGGAAGTGTAAAAGTTCTTTGCATCAAAGGAAGGTCTACAAAGTCTCTTAGACCATGGACCTTGCACTGATAGACAACAGAAGTTTTGCTACTACTTACCAAGGAGCAACGAATTCCCTTCTTCCTAAACCCTACCACAGATAGAAATCAATTTGCTGCCACAAAGAAGAATGGCAAAAACACTGAGAACGTGCTATCTATCCCCTTGGCCTGGGTACACACACCCTTACTAAGACTGAGGCTGCATCAGGAGAATTGCCACCATTAAAATCCCAGCACGGAGTAACAAACAAGAGCAGTCTACTGTTGCAGGACAAGAGCATAAGAAAAGGCCCAATCTCTGTGGCAGAGCTATGCTATTATGAAAACAAACAAAAATAACAAGTGCTGACATGAATATGGAGAAATTGGAACTCTTCTGCTCTGCTGCACTGCTGGTAAGAATGTAAAATGATGTAGCCACCATGGAAATCAGTAACCTCAAAATCGGTATCCTTTTGAGGAATCAGTTCCTCAAAAAAAATTAGACATACAATTCCGTGTGATCCAGCTACTGTATTGCTAGGTTTATACCTAGAAGAACGGAGGTGGGGAGTTCAACAGATATTTATATGTCCATGTTCACAGTAACATTATTCACAATTGCCTAAAGAAGGAAACAACCCGAATGTATGTTGACTAATGAATGGATAAACAAGATGAGAGATACACATACTGCAGAATATTATTTAGCCTCAAAAAGAGTTTGGATGTATGCTACGCAGGGATGATCTTTACAGATGTTGTGGTAAACAAAACAAGTCAGTCACAAAAGAACAAATACTGTATGATTCCACTTACATGAGGTGCCTGGAGAAGTCAAATTCATAGAGAAGAAAGTAGAATGGCTGTGATCAGGGGCTGGAGGGAGTGGGTAATAAAGAGCCTTTGGGAATGAAGTTTATGTTTGGGAAAATGAACAAAGTCTGGAGATGGATTATAGTGACTTTTTAAAAACAGTGAATGTATTCTTTCTTTTGTGACTAGCTTGTTTCACTCATTGCAGCATCTATAAAGATCATTCTGTGTAGCATACATCAGAACTTCCATTTTAAGTTTATTTATTTATTTTGATAAAGAGAGAGTGGGGGGAGAGGGGGAGAGAGAGGGGGAGAGAATCTTAAGCAGCCTTTGTGCTATCAGCACTGAGCCCAACGTGGGGCTTGATCTCACGAACTGGAAGATCATGACCTGCGCTGAACGCAAGAGTTGGATGGATGCTTAACCATCTGAGCCACTCAGGCACCCAAAGAACTTTCTTCTTTTTGAGGCTGAATAATATTCTATAGAATGTATTTGCCTCATCTTGTTTATCCATTCATTTGGCAATGTACATTTGGGTTGCTTCCTTCTTTAGGCTATTGTGAATAACGCTGCTATGAACACAGGTATATAAATATCTGTTGAAAAAAAGATGAGGGAAACAAACCACAGAGACTTTTAACAATAGAGAACAAACTGAGGGCTTATGGAGGAAGGTGGGTGGAAGATCGGCTCAATGGGTGATGGGTATTAAGGAGGGCACTTGTGGGGATGAGCACTGGGTGTTGTATGTGAGTGATGAACCACTGAATTCTACTCCTGAAACCAATATTGCACTATATGTTAACTAAAATTTAAATTAAAAAAAATAAAATAGATATCTGTTGAATTCCCTGCTTTAGTTCTTCTATGTATAAACTCGGAAATGGAGTTGATAGATCACATAGAATTGTAAGTCTAATTTGGGAGGGAACCACCTTATCGATTTCCATTTTGACTACACCATTTTACATTTCTACCAGTAGTGCAGAAGAATTCCAATTTTTCTTTACCTTTGTCAACATTTGTTATTTTGTTTGTTTCTTTGTTTCCATAATAGCTGTCCTAATGGTGATGAAGTGGTATGTCATTGTGGTTTTGGTTTGCATTTCCCTAATGACTAGTGTTTTTGATAATCTTTTCATATGCTTATTGATCATTTATATATCTGGAGAAATGTCTATTGAGGTCCTTTGCCAGTACTGTAAGTGAGTGGTTTGGTGTTTTTTGTTGTATAGTTGTAGGAGTTCCTTATATATTCTTGATATTAACCCCTTTTTCAGAGGTATAATTTGCAAATATTTTCTTCTATTTCATGGGTTGACTATTCACTCTGTTGATAGTGTCTTTGATGCACAAAAGTTTTTAACTTTACTGAGGTCAAATTTATCTATTTTTGTTTTTGTTTTTGTTTTTTGTTGTTGTTGTTGCCTATGTTTTTGGTGTCATATAATGCCAAATCCAATGTTGTAAAGATTTTCCCCTATGTCTTCTCCTAAGAGTTTTATAGTCCAGCTTTTAAATTTAGGTCTTTGATCCATTTTGGGTTAGTTTTTGTATGTTTTTTGAGGTAAGAGCCCACTTTCGTTCTTTTGTAAGTGGATATACAGTTTTCCCAACACAGTTTATTGAAGATTGCCCTTTCCCAATTTAATAGTAATGGCGCCCTTGCCAAAAATCACTTGACCACATATTCGAGGACTTATTTCTAGTTTCTCTATTCTATCTCATTGATCTAGATGTCTTTATTTATGCCATACCATACTGTTTTGATTCTCGTCATTTTGTGTTAAGTTTTGAAATCACAAAGAATGAGACTTCCTACTTTGTTTTTCTTTTTCTAGATTGTTGCTATGTGGAGTTCACTGAGATACTACATAAATTTCAGGATGAATTTTTCTACTTCTGCAAAAAAACATCATTTAGATTTTGATGGAAATTGCATCCGATCTGTAAATTGCTTTGAGTAGCACTGACATATTGATAATATTAAGTGTTCCAAGCCATAAATCTGTGATATCTTTCCATTTGTTCACTCCTTTCTTTGTTACAGTGTACAAACTTTTAACCCCTGGCATAGTTCATTCCTGAATATTTTATTATTTTGATGCTATTGTCGGTAAAATAATTCTTAATTTCCTTTCTGATTGTTTATTGATAATGTATAAAGTTGCAGCTGATTTTTGGGTGTTGATTTTGTATACTGCAACTTTGCTTAGTTTGTTTATTATATGTTTGTGTTTGTATGGAATTATAGAAATATTCTACACATAAAATCATGTTGCTTGTGAAAAGATAAAATTTTATTTCTTCGTTTCCAATTTAGAAGCCTTTCTTTCTTTCTCTCTCTCTCTCTTTCTTTCTTTCATTTTCTCTCTCTCTCACTCACTCACTGACTCATTCATTCTTTCAAGCTTATTTATTTTAATTGAGCTGCTCTGGTTAGGACTTCTAATTTATGTTGAATAGAAGTGGTGATACCAGGAATTCTTGTCTTGTTCCTGATCTCTGAGGAAAATCTTTCAGTCTTTCACCATAATATATAAAGTTAGTTTGGGTTTTTCATGCATGACCTTTATTGTGTTGAGGTAGTTTTCTGCTTTTTTTCATTTGCTGAATGTTTTTCCCCTAAAGGGTGTTGAATTTTAACAAATGTTTTTTGTGTTTTTTTTCCCACATCCATTGAGCTGATTTTATGTTTTTTTTTTTTTTTTTAATTTGTTCTGTTGGCCTGGTGTATTTCATGATTGATTTTTACATGTTGAACCTTTCTTGCATTCTAAGAATAAATCCTACTTGGTTATGTTGCATAATCCTTGTAACATGCTGTTGAATTATGTTTGCTGGTATTCTGTTGAGAATTTTTATGTTAACACACAGAAATATTGGCCTGTAGTTTTCCTTTCTTGTAATGTCTTTATCTGCCTTTGGCATCAGAGTAATGCCGGCCTCACAAAATGAGTTTGGAAGTGTTACTTCCTCTTCAATTTTTTTGGAAGAGTTTCAGAATAATTGGTGTTAATTGTTTAAGTGTATAGTAGAATTTGCCAGTGAAGCCATATGGTCCTGGGATTTATTTTGTTGGGAAATTTTTGATGACTAGTTCAATAGAATTACTAGCTACAAATGTATACAGATTTTTTACGTCTTCGTGATTTAGTCTTGGTAGGTTGTTTTAGGAATTTATCTGTTTCACCAAAGTTATACAATTTGTTGACACACAATAATTCATAGTAATCTTGCGTAGTCCTTTTGATTTCTATAAAACTGGTAGTAATGCCATCTCATTTCTGAAGTGAGTTATTTGACTCCTCTCTTCTTAATCAGTCTCGCTTAAAGTTTGTCAATTCTGTTGAACTTTTTGTAGAATCAAATCTTGGTTTCATTGATTTTCTTTATTATTTTTTGTTCTCTATTTTATTGATCTCTTTTTCAATTTTTTTTTTGTTTTTTATTATTTCCTTCCCTTTGGTAGCTTTTAGTGTAGCATACTCTTGTGGTTAATTCAGATATAAACTTATGTTGTTGATTTGAGACCCATTTTTTAAATTTTTTTTTTTTCAACGTTTTTAATTTATTTTTGGGACAGAGAGAGACAGAGCATGAACGGGGGAGGGGCAGAGACAGAGGGAGACACAGAAGCGGAAACAGGCTCCAGGCTCTGAGCCATCAGCCCAGAGCCTGACGCGGGGCTCGAACTCACGGACCGCGAGATTGTGACCTGGCTGAAGTCGGACGCTTAACCGACTGCGCCACCCAGGCGCCCCGAGACCCATTTTTTAATGTAGACATTTATATCTATAAATTACTGCATCATATGTTTTTGTGAGTTTTGTTTTCATTTTCATTTGCCTCAAGATACTTTTAAGTTTCTCTTGTGATTTCTTCTTTCTTCTGATGGCAGCTGTTTAAGAGTAAGTTTTAAAATTTCTACATATTTGGGGGCACCTGGGTGGCTCAGTTGGTTAGGCATCCTACTTCGGCTCAGGTCCTGATCTCGAGGTTCACGAGTTCATGCCCCACATCAGGCTCCAAGCCAGGCTCTGTGTTGACAGCTCGGAGCATGGAGCCTGCTTCAGATTCTGTGTCTCCCTCTCTCTCTGCCCCTCCCCCACTCCCACTCTGTCTCTCTCCTCTCTCAAAAATAAACATTAAAAACAAAATTCTACATTTTTGTGGATTTGCCAGTTTTCCCACCTGCTGTTTACGTCCAGTTTCCTTTCACTGTGGTCAGAAAAGATACTTTGCTTGATTTCAATCTTTTATAAGCTATTAAAACTTGTTTAGTGACCTAACATGTGGTTTATCCTAGACAATGTTCCATGTGCACCTGAGAAGAATATGTTGTTTCCTTTTGTTGTGGAGTATTCTGTAAATATCTGTTTATATATGTTTATAGTGTTGTTTAACTCCTCCATTTCCTTGTTGATATTTTGTCTAGCTGTTCCATCTACTATTGAAACTGGGGTATTGAAGTCTTCTATTACTGTAGAACTTTATGTATTTCCCTTCAGTTCTGTCAGTGTTTTCTTCACTTATTTAGGAGCTCTGATATTTGCGGCATACATGTTTATAATTTTCAAATCTCCTTGATGAATCGATCTTTTTATATAATTAATCTTTTCGTATATTATGTCTTTTTCTTCTCTCTTGAAGCAGTTTTTCATTTAAAATTTATTTTTTCCTGATAATAATCTTATCCTAATCTCATTTGGTTACTATTTGCACAAAATATCTTTTTCTATCCTTTCGTTTTCAATCTATGCATGCACTTAGATCTAAAGTGAGTCTCTTGTAGCATCCCATAATTGTATCCTGCTTTTTTTTTCATTATGCCAATCAGTCAATCATCTTTACTTTGAGGCATTTAATCTATTTACATTTAAAGTAATTTAGGAAATGGGGAGATTTATTATAATTTTTTCTCTATTTCTTATAGATTTTTTCTTTTCTTTCTTTCTTTTCTTTTTTTTTTCTATTCCCTCTTTCCATTTATATTTTCTGTTGGTTACCATGGGAATTATATATAACATTAAAGTTATAACAGTCTATTTTAAAATGATACCATTTAACTTTAATCAATCTTTATCTCACATTGCATTTTTATATTAGATATATTTATAATTTATAATTATAGTTATATTAGAATAAATGTATATTTTCCTGCATTTATCTTTTAAATCCTGTAGAAAAAGAAAAAGTGGAATTAAAAACCAAAATTATAATACTGGCTTTTATATTTGTGAATATATTTACCTTTATTAGAGAAATTTATCTTTTCATGTGACTTTGAGTTACTATCTAGAATTTTTCGTTTCTTTTAGTTTTAGCATAATATTTTATTTTTATTTAGACAACAAAAGTACTGCCTTTGCCTACATCTTTTAAATTTGATGGTATAACAGTTCAAGGTGCAAATCCTGAAATAAATCCTCATTTATTATCTACTAATATTGTACACATAATATAGAAATGGCTTCAGTCTTTAATTTTATTTTGTGAACTTGCAATAGGTACTTTGAACTATTTTGTTTTTTTTTTTCTTTTTTCATTTCAACTTGAAGAACTCCTTTTAACATCTCTTGCAGATCAGATCTAGTGGTAATACATTTCCTCAGTTTTTGTTTATCTGAAAATGTCTCAATTTCTCATTTTTGAAGTATAGTTTTACTACATGTTGACTTCTCAGTAGACAATTTTGTTTGCGTGTTTAGTTTCAACATTATAAATATGCCACCTTGCTGCCTTCTGGCCTCCAAGTTTTCTCTGGAGAAATCCACTTATAATCTTACTGAAGACCCATTATATATGATGGACCACTTTTCTCTTGCTCCTTTCAAGATTCTCTGTCTTTGTCTTTTGATAATTTGATTACGTTTTATCTTGACATGAGTTGCTTAGTGTTTAGCATACTCTGAGTTCACTGAACTTCTCATATTTATTATCAACATATTTCCTCAAATTTGGTAAGTTTTCGGCCATTATTTCTTTTTTTTTAATGTTTTTTTTTTTGTTTATTTTTGACAGAGAGACAGAGAATGAGCAGGGGAGGGCCAGAGAGAGACGTAAACACAATCTGAAGCAGGCTCCAGTCTCTGAGCTGTCAGCACAGAGCCCAATGTGGGGCTCGAACTCATGAACCGTGAGATCATGACCGAAGTTGGCTGCCCAACCAACTGAGCCACCCAGGCACCCCGGCCATTGTTTCTTAAAGCAAGTTCTATAACCCTTTCTCTCTTTCCCTCCTGGGACTCCCATATGCAAATATTGTCCACCTGATTTGTCCAATATGTGCATTATGCTCTATTCACTGATTTTTTTTCTTCTTGTTAGACTCAGTAATTTCAAATGACTTGTCTTCAAGTGTGTTGATTATTTTGCCTGTTCAAGGATGCTGTCCGATCTGCCTAGTGAAATTTTCAGTTCATTTTTTACTTTTCATCTGCAAATTTCTGTTTGATTCTTTTTTTTTATATTTTTTTATCACTTTACTTATATTTTCACTTTACTCATATATCATATTCCAGATTTCCTTTAATTATTTTTCTGTTTTCCTTTAGCTCTTTGAACATATTTAAGTCAATTATTTTAAAATCTTTGTCTAATAAATCTAATACTTGTATTTCTTTAGGAACAGTTTCTGAAGATTTATATTGTGCTTTGAGTAGGCTTCCACCCACCCCTGTTGTGTTGTATTCCAGGTGGTATTTTGTTGAAAACTGGGGACTTGAAACCACAGCTTCTTTCTAGCTGTGAAAGACCTAGATGTCATCTTCTTCCAATACAAGGTTGTTTCACATACATTGAAAATCCGTTGTCTAGTGTAGCTACCTTTGAATTATGTTAGCGAGGCCCTCTGGATAACTTGCTGCAGCTTCTGCATTAGCATTTGCCCCTGCTTCACCTTTTAAGTTTACATTATGGAAGCAGCTTCTTTCCTTAAACCTCATGAATCGAGCTCTGTGTATCTCATACTTCTCTTCAGCCTCGTCCCCTCCCTCAGCCTTTAGAGAATTGAAGACAGTTGGGGCCTTGCTCTGGATTAGGCTTTTGCTTAAGGTAACGTTGTGGCTGATTTGGTCTTCTATCCAGACCACTCGAACATTCTCCATACCAACAATAAAGCTGTTTCACTTCCTTATTGTTCATGTGTACACTGGAGTAGCACTTTTAATTCCTTCAAGTACTTTCCCTTTGCATTCACAATTTGGCGGTTTGGTACAAGCTACCTTGGCTTTTTTTTTTTTTTTTTTTTTTTTAATTTTTTTTTTTTTTTCAACGTTTTTTTTATTTATTTTTGGGACAGAGAGAGACAGAGCATGAACGGGGGAGGGGCAGAGAGAGAGGGAGACACAGAATCGGAAACAGGCTCCACGCTCCGAGCCATCAGCCCAGAGCCTGACGCGGGGCTCGAACTCACGGACCGCGAGATCGTGACCTGGCTGAAGTCGGACGCTTAACCGACTGCGCCACCCAGGCGCCCCTATCTTGGCTTTTAAAACGCCTTCCTCACTAAGCTTAATCATTTCTGTTTTTTTTTTTTTTCTTTTTTACCTTTAAATGTTTTTTTTTTTTTTTTAATTTTTTAGTGTTTATTTAGTTTTGAGAGTGAGAGAGAAAGCACAAGCAGAGGAGGGGCAGAGAGATAGGGAGACAGAAGATCCGAAGCAGGTTCCGCGCTAACAACCATGAGCCCAGTGTGGGGCTCGAACTCACAAACTGTGAGATCATGACCTGAGCCAAAGTTGGACTCTCAACAGACTAAGCCAGGTGCTCCAATCATTTCTGTCTTTTGATTTACAGTGAAAGACATGTGACTCTTCCTTTCACATGAACACTTAGAGGCCATTGTAGGATTATTTACTAATTGGCTTAATTTCAATATTGCTGTATTTCAGGGAATGAAAGGCCGAGGAGAGGGAGACAGACAGAATGGCCATTTGGTGGAACAGTCAGAACACACACAACATTTAATGATTAAGTTCACTGTTTTATGTGAGCATGGTTTGTGGCACCCTGAAACAAATACAAAAAACAAGGTTACTGATCACAGACCACCAATATAGATATGATAATGAAAAAATTTGAAATATTGTTAGGATTATGAAAATGTCACATAGAGGCATAAAGTGCTGGTGGAAAACAGTGCTAATATACTTGTTCAGTGCATTTTGCCCCAAAACTTCAATGTGTAAAAAAATGTAGTATCTACAAAATGCGATAAAGTAAATTGTAATAAAAAGATACATACCTGTACTTATGATAGGTCTTTAGTCCCTATATTCTAAATCTATGGCTTTCTCTCCTCTGTTTTTATCTCTTATTTTTTTCATTGTAGTTCTCTTTGTTTTTACCCCTCAGATTCCTTCATTTCAATTAAATAATTCTCTTTTGAAAATTTTTAAAAAGTAGTCTTTGATTTTGGATGCTTTTGTCTTTTCCTTGGATTTCTTTCCTCAGTTCAGGCAATTTGATTTCAAATTTCCACGTGTGTATGTATGTGGGTACACATCTGTTTCTTTGTTTTACAGTTTTATTAAGAAATGATCAGGGGCGCCTGGGTGGCTCGGTTGGTTAAGCATGGGACTCGGCTTCAGATCAGGTTAGGATCTTGCCGTTCGTGAGTTCAAACCCCACACTGGTCTTTGCACTGACAGCATGGAGCCTGCTTGGGATTCTCTTTCTCCCTCTATCTCTCTCAAAAGAAAAAGAAAAAAAGAGAGAGAGAGAGAAAGAATCCATATACCACACAATGCACCAATTTAAAGTATGTGGCTCAATAGTTTTTAGGATATTCACAGAATTTGCAACCATCACCATAATGTAAATTATGAGCATTTTCATCACCCCCCAAACAAAAAGAAAAAAAAAAAAGAAACCTGTGCCCATTAGCAGTTACTTCCCATCGATCTCCCCAGCCTTAGACAATCGTGAGTTTGCTTCCTTTCTCTAAACATTTGCCTAATCTGGACATTTCACATAGCGAAATAAAAATAAACATTATTTTTTACAACTCTATTCTCTTTTTTGTGACTGGTGTCTTTCATTCAGAATATTGTTTTCAAGGTGAATTCAGGTTTCCCGTGGGTTTTTTTTTAGCTTATTTGTGATCCATTCATACTCAAGTTGTTGGCTCCCTGTCTTTCACTTTTTCCATTACTTTATGTTATTTAGTTTATATTAGGGTCTTGTATTATACTTTTTCTTTGTTTCATAACTGTTTGTGTGTATTTGCATCTACCTGACAGTTTTGACAGTCACTTTCTACTTTCATCTTTGAGTAGATCTGAAGGGAAACAATGCGAGTTTTTCTGTGTATTTTAAAAATATCTTTTATATTTCTGAAACATTAATTAGAGTTAATTATATGTAGATTAGTATGCATGGTTTGAATGTCTTACTAAGATTCTTAGTTCAAGATCACTATATTCTGATGGCACAGAGAAGTTTCTTTACCTAATTGCTGCCTGTTTCCTGTGTATGTTGGGGACAGGAGAGATGTAGAGTTTCTTCTGATGCTGTGATTTTATTTTGTTTCTGAATATTACATGTTTCCACTGCATTTTTCCTTCTCTCTCTTTACCACCATGCTTCCAAATCATGCCACCTTTTCATGTGGCCTCTATCATCCCCCAAAGCGACGGTTTTCTACTACATTATCTTTGACTCCACACATGTTCCAGGCCTTTCCTTTTTGGTGCCTTCATAACCATTGCTCTGGTCTACAGGTATTTGACATGTTTTGATTATTTTGTCACACAGAGTCAGACTTTCTCCTTTAAGAACGATTCTATATGTGTTCTCCTACTTTTAGGACTCTATCGCTCTATCTATTTCATCGATAACCTTCCTGTTTCTCTTAGAAAAGGTATGTAGAGTAGGCTATAGTAATTTTGGATGTTTTTCCCCTTATACATGTAAACTGCAATTTTTAGCAAACTGTATTTCCTAATTGTGCTCCAGGCACAGGTTACAGTTAGTTTTATTTCTTCTAAGGTTGTATGGGAAAACTTCCCATTTAGGGGCTAGTCATTATTCTATCCATTGTTTTCTTAAAAATGGGTGACTTCCCCTCATTTGTTTGGTTCTGCAAAACTGTTAGATTCATTGTGGTAAATAAACTAAATGATCTTACAGACAGTAGTTTTATATAATTATTTATGTCATTGCTATAACATTTGACTGATTTTACTATTTTACACAAAAACATTATAGTTCGGGCTAAGTTTCCGACATAGAGATTACTAGTACTCATCGTCATATCTGCTTTCCCTTTTCTTGCACAAAACAGGCTCGTTCAATATTTCTTTTAACTATGTGGGATCATGTGGATATTTCTGGTCATGAAAATGAGGAGTGGAAGAAATGTGTTATTTCTAGACTAAGGTAGAAAGTGAATAACTAGAGAGTTCTATTCTCTCTTCCCCTGCCAGAACAATGATAAAGCTTCACCTTGTGAGAGAAGAGCCACAAGATGGAAGTGGCTTGAATCACAGAGTTTCCACATGGGAGACAGCTTTTGTTGAGAAATACCTGAAATCACACTGAACTTGGAATGAGTAAAAAAATGAACTTTTTGCTTTGTGTAGTCGGTGAGATTTTGGGGGTGATTTATTCCTACAGCATAAGTCTAGCCTACCCTGACATAGATAGAAAGTTTAGAGGTTGAAACAACCTCCTCAGAGCAAAAATAGGTTCCCAAGTTTCCATGTTTCGCAGGAAAAAAAATTAGCCTTTCCACATAACTCAAAGAATCATTAAATTGGCAAAGTTCTTTAGTGGAAAAAGTTAAAGAAAAGTCCTCATACATAATGCAATTAGGAAAGTGAAAACTTCTTACATCCTTCTGAAAGTCATACTTTTCTATATATAAGCTGTCAAATAAAATGACGTACTAAAGTAGAAATTTGCTAGTTTATTTAATACCTTAAAAGAATGAACAACCAGCATATTTGCATATCAGGTTTGCTGAAAGGAGACATATTGAAAATTGGACACTTGTAAGCAGTGCTTTATGAGACCTTTGCAGACCTCCAAGTTTGTGAAAATCACTAAAATATATAAATCCCGCCATGAAATACTATCTCATTTTAATGATTAAGTTTCAAAACAGCAAAGTATGAAATACTATTTATTTGATTTCAATTAATTTAACTTGGCAGAAATTTATTTTTTTTCTAGTAAAATAGACTATATTTTATAATTTTACATATCATTAATGTAGTGATATTTATTACGAATTTAAACTGAATTGGCAAAGCTAAAATAGGAATGGTAACAGACTGATTGCTGCTGTATTTTATGTGCGTGTGTGTTCACTACAAACAGCATGAATGTATATTTAGAAACAGATTTTCTTTCATTATTGAACGGTGCAGTTCTAACTGAAATTTATTCTGCCTATGGATCATCAGTTTGTGTTTTCTGCCTTGGTAGGGAATACTTTCTCGGTTATGTATTCAACTGATGCCTCCTTTCCTATTAACTTCGCATTATGCAAATTAATATGCTTCCGAAAATTCTTGAACCTATCTTTGCTCACAAGATTGGTTACTTCAAATGCTGTGCTGGGACCTTCAGCACCTGTGGTTACATGGAAGCATTTTTTTTAAAGGCTTCTGACTTCTTCCCAAATTATATTTGCATCTAGAATTACATGTTTCCTGTGCACATCTTCATATTACACATTAATTACCTTTTAAGCTGTGGACTCCGTATAGCCTGGCACATTGTATAAAATAATTTATTTTTATTTCTAGATAGAGTTATGTGAGATAACTATGTAGAGTTATCTGAGTCACAACCACATTTATCAAAACCCATATGCTGTATTTTATATATCTATGTATCTATGTTCCAGTTAAGGTCCTTTGCTTTCACAGTTTGATTTTCATATCTTGCAAGAAACATTATCTTGCTATTCTAGGTGATTTTCAAAAATGCATGTTATTATTTACTACTTTTTAGCTTTTAACACAGTGTACTAGATATGGAACACATAGCTGAAATGAGTAAAGCTCTACTTAAACATAGATGTTGTTCAGATTTACTCATTAACTAAGTGAAAAGATCCTATAATGGAGACTCCACAACAGTTACAAATAAATATCACATAAACACACATAAGTGCATAAGCCCACACATATCATAGAATTCTTTAGTCTCTGCTCAATACTTGCTTTTAATTTCCCTGAATACCAAGAATGTAGTTAGCATATCTTTTTTTAATACTAGATGGCTAGATTTCAAACTATTCTCATATCTCCAGAAGTAGGAGATAAGCAGGAAGGCACTTGTTTCTGTTCCCTAACTCCAGGTAACGCCAACGAAAGCGGGTCTCTTTTACATATTTTGTATATTTGTTTTACATAAAGAAAGGCATACAAAATAATAACTTAAAAATGAAATGCAGCGGGGCACCTGAGTGGCTCAGTTGGTTGAGTGTCCAACTTCGGCCCAGGTCATGATCTCATGGTTCGTGGGTTCGAGTTCCGCATGGGGCTCTGTGCTGACAGCTCAGAGCCTGGAGCCGGCTTCGGATTCTGTGTCTCCGTCTCTCTCTGCCCCTCCCCCACTTGCTCTGTGTGTGTGTGTCTCTCTCTCAAAAATAAATAAACATTAAAAAAAATTTTTTTAAATGAAATGCATTTTCATGAATGAAAATGAAACAGCAAAGGTGCTACCAATTTGTAATTCATTTGGATTCTATATGACTCAAGTCTTTCAGTTATTACCCTCTACCCATTTACTTATTAAATAAATATTTTGATTTTTTATTATTCCTGGTGTTTCCCTTGATTTCTCAAGGCACATGATTTTCATTATCCTGTATCATACCTCACACTTGACTACATTTCCCCACCCAATAATAAGATGGGAGACATGCCACAAAAATAATTCTGAAGAGTGTGTTAAGGGCTACATAATTTTTTAAATTTTTTGTAATGTTTATTTATTTTCTAAAGAAAGAGAGACAGAGACAGAGTGCAATGGGAGAGAGCAGAGAGAGAGAGAGACACATAATTCCAAGCAGACTCCAAGTTCTCAGCTGTCAGCACAGCTGACAAGACGGAGCTTGAACTCATGAACCACGAGATCATGACCTGAGCCGAAGTCAGATGCTTAACTGACTGAGCCACCCAGGTGCCCCCAGGGCTGCATAAATTTAAAGGGTATATCCTTTCTCAGATTTACTAGTGCTCTTTCTCCCAGTAAATAAGGAAAAGAGAAGGGAAATAAACACATATACATACCATCTCTTTGACATATTTAATCTTCTTCATAACGCAGTCTTTATTAACCATGATTTGCATTTGAAAATACAGATTTCCCAAGAGTATAAGTAACTTGAACAAGTTCATGAAGCCCATAAATGGCAGAAGTAGGATAATAATTGATATCTTTCTGATGCCAAGTCCCATGAACTAGTTTACACTATGCTACAAAAGAGAATGGTAATAATAGCGGAAGAACAGAAATGTATTGTGTAATGCTAGACTGGATTCATTATTTGATCATTCTCTTAGTAATACTTGTGCTGCAAATGTCTGGAATTTTGTTTAATACCAACATTAAAACCTGCAGCTGTTTTATTTTAAAAATATATCTCCATTTTTGTATGCCATATCCTAAAAATTATTTTATTATTGAATTATGTTCTCAATTACTTGGAATATTGAAAGAAGAATTTTAATATTTTGGGAAAAGACAAGGTTAATGATATTTCAGGACAGTTTTGAAAGATGAATTCGAAAGGAAAGAGTGAATCAAAACATGGGAAGGATGTTCCCTGAACATTTGTGGAATAATAAGAAAACCTACTAACTTTAATCATAAGCATGTAAGATCCCTCTCATGCTCATCCACCATCAGATAAGCATATAAAATGTAACATAATTCAAATTTTCCAAATTATATAATGACTATGATATAAACAACTTGATATAAAACTTGGATTTCCCTGATAAAGTATCTCTTGATATTATGCTTAATACTAAATTTCAACTAGAACCTAGTATTGAGCACTCTGTTTGAGGGCATTATTTAAATGACCCATAAAGACATATTCAAAAATATTTAAATTTTATTTTTGTATTCTTTAAGGTAATGCTTCTATATGAGAAATATTGATATTGTGTAAGTCTGTTCAGAGCAATACCTTCCGTTTATTTGCAATCCACATTAGATAAATGTAACCTATGTGGTCTTATGGAAGCTATCAGACTTTGAAGCCCATAAATCATTTGCCTTATTTTATCCTGTACTGAACCATCTGAAGCTTTCTTAGTCTCATTTATTTTCCGTTTCATCCTTTATTCTATTCTCCTTATCTCATTTTGCTTTTCATATTACTGTCTATTTTCTTCAAGAATTATGCTTAAGCAGAAGGGTATGCTACATTGACAACAAATAGGAATTTCTATCAGCAGATACAAAACGTACACTAGCCCGTATCAGTTCTCATCGCATTGACACTATCAAGTACGGGGCAGTTACAATAGTGTAGTTTAGATCACCTCACTTAGTCTAAATCCTGACCATGGTGTGAACATTGGTTTATGGAAGAAGTCTGTAAGTAGAAATCTCTTAGCATACGAAGGGGAAATGTTTAAAAATTAAGTTAATGATAACTTTAATGAAAGAAATTCCTTGATGTGCACACTTTAACCATCTAAATTCAATTTCAATTAAATGTGAAGGCTTAATAAATTTTCATTTTAGATTAAGTGCTCTGGATTCTTTGTGTATACTGCTGTATCTATGCCTTGTTTCTAAACTAGCTAGCTGCATTAAATCTAGTTATTGTAATCGTCTTTATACTATATTCTGTCACTAGAGTCAAATACATGCTCAGTAAGCACTCAAAAGAGAATCATATCGGATGTTGAGAAAATAATGGTATTATTTTGCACTTGATGGATTATTTTTAAAAGATTATTTTGTGTTAATGTTTAGCTCTTTATATACAATTTAAAGTAATATTTTTTAAATTAATCATTGAATATATATATATATATATACACACACACACACACAATTCATTTTAACAAAACATAATGTATGGAAATACATTTTTTAAACTGGAGACAGTTATTTATTTTTAGAGAAATAAGGGGCCTTAGGCTCCATTTCAGATTCTATTACTCTCCAGTTGGGATTTTGGGTAAGCCACCGTACCTTACTTTCTTGTAAATTCTACAGCAATAAACTGAGGTTTGTAAACTTTTTTTTTAGAGTCTGTGGTTTAAGTTATGAGCAGTTAAAAAAAAAAACAAATACTTGTACAGTGTGAAAAATCTCCCTGGATAGGTAATTTTGTTCAGTTATCTTTTCTTTTCTGTTTCATATTAACCTTTTGTTCACATAGTCTAGCACCGTCTCTGATCTAAAGCATGTCCATTATTGGCATATATTCAGTATAAATAGTGTGAGAAAAAGTGTTATGGAAGGAAATGCACATAAGAGCCAAAATCTGCTATGCCTATTATGTTTTCCCTCTTGTACCTGGAATATGAGCATTGGTTTTTCCGTGAAATGAAAATGGGTAACATATTTAAGACTACAGTAAATATATTGTGTAACTTTTGATTACTATCTCATATTACAGATGTCTAAAATAAATGTTCCCTCTGCTTTTTCTTATAATACCCAATAGAGCTGTGCTCCTTTCTGGAGGCTCTAGGGATGACTGTCATGTCAAGCTCATTCAGTTGGCAAGATTCATTTTCTTTCACTTGTAGGATTAAGGAAACTATTCCCTTGCTAATGATCATGGAAGGGCTGGCCTTTGCTCCTAGAGGCTATCCCATTTCTTCTGTTTCCATTATCTCCCTCTTTTTTCAACAATGGCAGGTGGTATCTTTCTCATGCTTCGTATCTCTCCCCTTAAATTTCATCCTTCTGATGGATTCCCAAAGTAAAAACGAAACCATTGCCTTATTAAATTTTTCTCAATATTTAGTAAATTTCAGTGTGCAGTACTTGCATCAATTTTGTTATTTTTTTGAATTTCTTAAGATAACCATTTCCCCACAACAAATTTATAAACTCAACACACTCTGTTGTTTTAAACCACCAGGTTTGTGGTGATTTTTTATAGATGTCCCAGGAAATTAATTAATTAACTAATTAATTAATACATTATGTGTAAGAAATTCTAGAGTGGGCAAAACTAATCTATAGTCACAGTGGCAAATATTGCCTGAATCAGGGACTACAGAATATATATGTAAATATATATAGAGAGAGGGTGTGTTTATGATAACATGAATGAATACATGCTATATATAAGTGTAATATATATACATATACATATATGTGTACATATATGTATAATATGTCATAACTCATGGAATGACACAATTAAAATAACATTGATTATACTTCAGTAAGTTGGAAATATGTTTTCTGAGTTCATTGCTTGCTTAATCTTATAGACAAATCATCACATCACATTGTGGGTAGGACCAAATGGTCAAGTCCTATGACTTGAGTCCTATGGTCTCACTCTATTTATGCCTGGATTTATTCTATATTTTAAAGAGGTTCACAACCTGGGAAACAGTGCAATAGCCATCATAGGTCTCAGTGTGTTCTTTGTTAGTTCTCTAGTGGGTCACTACCTTTATTTTGCCATGTCACTATCGAAATGTATGTGATTACAAATTATGCCAGTTTCTGCACATGTGAAAAGTCACAAACAATAATGAAACAATTTCCTTTCTTTTGAGTAACAGAAGATGGTCAGTCAATGCAAGACAGTGAAGCAGTAACCATGAGCAGCTTGTGCTGTTTTTATTTAATAATAATCTCTGAGCATAGCTGAGAAATCAACTTACTACTCTAATAATTCTGCAAGAGAGAGTGAACAATTGATTGTATTAGTAATTTGAGGAATATTTATTACTTTCTGAGCAGCCAAAATGTCAGTATATTTCCTTGTCTCTAAATCAGGGTTGACATATGGGAAGGAACTCTTACACTGGATTGCAGAGGATATAAAAACAGCACAAAGACATAGATAGAAATTGTAAAAAGTTCTCAGCATAAGAGGAGTCTAGAGCAGGCAACAAGGAAATATTAACTCGCAAACAGGCTTCCTACTTTACTTTAAGCTTCTCTCCCTACTACCTCTTCCTTTACCTATCTTGATTCTGTTACTTTTATGTAAATCCAAAATTATGTTTTGGCATGGCCAGAAAAATATTCACGAATACACATGATTTTATAAGGCAAAACAACTATGTCACTGACTAGAACAATAAGAGATAGGGAAGCCCTATAGTTCGCCTTATAGAATTTCAAAACTGCCTTCATAGTATAACTTTTGCAAACGATAACATGAAGAACTTTGTCCTAACCCTTAGATCTAGAGCTTAGACTTGGGCATTTGGTTGTTTTCACAGGCATTTTAACTTATTGTCCCTAATATGTGTTTTCTTCTTATTTTACAATGCACATATATAATATTGCCAATATGGGTACAAGATCAGATGTAGAGTATGATGAAGAAGCTGACCAATTGGCTCCCAGAGTTATTTTAGTGAATGATATATGGTATCATATATCATTTCCCAAAGTAAATGATACATGATAAAAATATACAAGTGACTAGATGCTAGCTTAGTGAAGAGGCTGAGGCAAGTGGATCTTAACAGAGGGAACTGCATATTCATATATCTAGTGAAAGCATCTAATAAAGGAGTATGGTATTTTGAAAGAACAAAAAATATTACTGAAGAGAGCGTAGGAAGAAGACTTCTTGAAAGACGTAGTTAGGTACAAGAAGAGCAAGAAAAGAGAAAGGATTATGATTTGACTTTTCCTAAGAGCAAAGAAGCGGTTTTAGGTTTTCATGAAGGGAGTGAAATGTCCGAAAGGTCATCCTGTGCTGGAGGATTTTCCAAATTTGGGGCCCAGGGTAGTATCTTCCTCACCAACCTAGCATTACTGAGTACAGGAAGTAGCAGTGGTAGTTTGAGGGAGATCAAAGCTCCCCTGACCCTCAGAGGTTATGTGTATATGTTCGAGGCCAAATTCCTGAAGCAGTAGGCTGTAGTCTGTAAGGCCAGAGGCTAAGCATTGGCAACAAAATGTCCATTACTCTTTTTTTTAAATAATAAAAATCTTTTTTTTTTCTTTCAGAGAAAGACACTCACTCACTTGATATGGAACTTAACTCTCATGCCTACATTGATGAACCTGCAACCTAAACTAGTCAGAGTATCCATAATAATTAGCTCACAGGTAGACACGAATTAAGCAGAAGCACAGCTATTTGAGGCAATTAAGATGGATATTGAGGGAGGAGGTTAGCTTTTATTATTTCTTAATTGTCAGCTAAAGTAACATTGTAAGTCTACAAGTTTTATTAGTGATTTCTGTCATAATACAGAGAGAAATTAACTGATTTTATTTAAGCTAGTTGGAGATTTTACGCTTTCCTTTGCAACTGCAAATATCCTGATATATGCATTAATGAAAAGAGAAAGTTACTCGGTATTAGAATATAATAACATTTTAATAGATTATACATAAACCTATAATTTCATATAAATATATGTATGTATAGTGTTACATGATAACTTCTAATTTACAACAGAAAATCATAACCAGAGAATATTAATTAGAGGCAAAATAATTAAAACCACAAAGCCAATATATATTGAGTATGTGTCAAGTGCTGAATGTAGAAATGAGATGAACTAACACATTTTAACAATTTAAGGTCATGTCCTGATGGTATATACAAATATTTGAAGCATGTACAAAATCTATGAAATGTATTGTTGTGTGTTTAACAGCCTTCGCTCCAGCCTTCGTATTGATGTTCTATTTTAATATTAGATCAAAAATACTTTGTCCTAAAGCAGAACAACCTTTCAAATGTGATATTTGCATTCTTTATAAGATTAGTGCAGGAGCCTCAGGATTTTCTGAGCCTTTTGTAAAGATTGGTTTGAAGGCCAAAGTACACATCACTGTATTCCAGGTGACATATCTTGTTCTCACTCATGAATTAAATATCATATGCCAACTTTATAAGGATGCATGCAGTGAATATACCTGAACAGTTCCTTAATTGTTTGGTCAGAAGAAACACATTGGAAAGTGTGTGTTACAGTATCAACATTATCTAATGTTTTCCATTTCCCAAAATAGTAAAATAAGAAATGTCATCCTCAATACAATAACATCTAACATGGTATTCTACCTGCATAACTCATTGAAAGTAATAAACACTATCTGGATGCTAACAGATATATTGAATCAATGATGATGGCAGTCCATAAAAATGTTTACCACTTTCACTCAAGTCTATATAGAGCCACTGACAATTATATAGATAGGAAACACAAAAGAAATATTAAATATATTTTTAAATTTAAGATAATGTAATTATACTTATAGGTAATGACTAATAAGACTATTGCACAGAAAAACAACATTGTTTGAAATTCAATACTTTTGTTTTGAAGCCTCCGTGGAATTAATTTCAGTGGTTGTGAGTATATTATACACCTATGATTCAGATAAATGGGGTTCAATTAACCACAAATCAATAGGGAAACCCCAAATGTCTTTTTTGTTTCTTTAGAACATTTAGAATGTTAACATTACAGGGACTCAGACCATATCAAGCATATAAATTTGCTAACTACCCAGGCATTGGGTAATAGGCATACAGACCTTGGTCTCCACTGTGGACCCTGCAGTGGCCCATGAACTGGCTCCTGTACTTCTCCACCTCTGGGAGCCCCCGGAGAACACAGGATTAGACAATCAGCCATGGATGAGACAGTCTCTGTGGAAGTCCAGTAATCCAGTAGAATAGTTCCACACACTATTGGAAGAAGAAAAATTTGAGTATGGATGCATTAGAGAGGGTAAGAGGAGTAGTTTGACTTTATCTGTATGACACCTTCCCCAAGATGGCACAGGTTGGTGCTAAAAGAGACCGTTTTGGCCCATGATTTCTCATTGGATGTGATTGGGCATCCAGATTCCTAACTGCGAAGGCTGCTACCAAAGAGGCCAATATCTCTCTCAAAAAACAGAGAGTACTGAGTCATGAGCTGCATGACTGTGGGGAGGGAAGATACTGGGAGTGTGGCTGATAGGAATCTCAGAGGGCATTAGAGGGATGTGGGCTTGGATCCCGCTAACTGCAGTGTGGATTCCATCAGGAGGGCTGTCCATCAGCTGCTGGGTATGCCTCACCTGTGGATCCCCCAAACCGGCCTATGGGCACCAGTAGTGTTCTGTGCACCTCACCCACACACACCCCCAACAATTCACTGTGCACACTCCATTAACTGTGTAAGAACGAACTTTGGTATTGACTAGTGAGCTTGTGCAGAAGGGCAGTCTGAATCTGCAGGCCAATAAGAGACCACAAATCTCAGCTTTAGCATGACCATTGGGAAAGCAAATGGGAGGCTGTGAGCAACCTGCTTGGCATTGAGAGAAGGTACCTGAGCTTACAAATTCTGCCACAAGAGGAAATGTAGAACAGGTATATCCGTGGAAGATTTGAAAAAGCCTCAGAATCCCCAGCAGGGCAGGCATAAGGTATTTCTCTACTGAAGAAATTAAAGGCTGGAGGGACTGACTGCTACTTCAGATATGAAGATAAACACGGGGAAGACTTCAAGGAACATGAAAATCAAGGAAAATTGACAGCAACAAAGAATCACACAAATCTTCCAGTAACCAATCCCCCAAACACGGAGAGCTGTGATTTACCTAATAATGAATTGAAAATAGCTCTTTCTTTTCTGGTGATGAGGAATTTTAAGAGCCACTCTCCCACCAATTTTCAATATACAATACAGTACTATTAACAGTAGTCATCACGCTGTACACTTATTGTATCCCTAAGACTTATTTATTTTATATCTGGAATCTTGTTCTGTTTCTTTTGCGTCCTTGCCCAGCCAGGTTCCTACCTGGGCCTGGAGCTGCTAGATACCACAGCAAGGGCATAGCCCCTGCTGTGGCCACCACACTGCCTCAGATGGAGTAAGTGCTCCCAAGGAAGACAGTGCCTCATCTCGGTGGTGACCTCAACCAGCAAGTGCAGAGGTGGTGGAGGACAGAGAGGGCGCCTGGCTGGAAGGCGGGGACTCCCTGCCACCAGCTCCCCACCTGCGACCTACCCCACCAGCCCACCAACTCGTGGTGGGCTTCAACCAGTGGTGAAGGTGCAGAGTTAGTGCCCCTCAAGGAGTGAGCCTCAGCTCCAGCAGAGGGGCGGGAGTCCCATTGGGAGCTGGCCCAGTGAGGGGCATCAAGCTGGCGTCAAAGGGCCAGCGGGGCTAGAGTGGCGGGGACCTGGAGTTACCCACCCCCCCCCAACCCGCAGAGAAAGCACAAGTGCCACTACACGTATGGCATATGGCGAAGAGTTGACCAAAATCCTTGCATCTCAAGGCATACCTGAAAACTCACACAAGTGAGGCCCTGCGCCGGCAGCTGGCAGGACTACAAGTTCTCCCCAAAGTGCACCACCTTCGAGAAGCGCTGCAGAACAGAGCACCTGAAGAATCTCACCCTGCCTCACGCCAACTGCCACCTCGGCCCACTGCGACAGCTCCGCGGGGGTCCGTGTACTGTGGCCCAGCCTCTGGCAGCCTCTCGCGAGCCCTACGGTGTCCGCCACGCGTCCTGTGGACCCCGGGTCTGAGGACCCTCCTCCCTTACTATGTCCTTAAGCAGATGCTCTCACCCCCTTTCGTGATCCCCTGTCTTTTACTTTTGTAAAAAGAGGGAGAACTTTACGAAGTCAACAACAACAGGAAAATTCCCTTCATCTCAGGTAGCAAAGTAAATTTTGGGAGAAAAATCATAAAAACACAATCCACAAATTTCACAACAGACATACCCACGAAAGTGAGTTTCAGCGGTGATGACTGATCCCCTTTTTCTCAGATAAGGACATGTTCCAAGAGGTCAGTGAGGACATCCCCTTCCTATAGCCTCACTCTACATATTTGCACTCCAGAATTTTCTGTGTGGTTGGAGAACACCCTGGGGACAAAACAGGGAAACCATCACAAGTGGAGCTCAGGGTCTGGCCTGTGGGTTAGTCCATGGGCCAGCTTGGAGCTGACATGGTCACTGGCATTTGTGTTTCCTGGGCAGATGTTAATCAGCGGGCCCTGCATCTCCCTCTTCTTGCCCCCAGTGCAGCCGGCAGCCTCTGCGCCAGCGGGCCTGGATGGTCTCAGAATGCACAGGTTCCGAGTTGAAAGTGTTAATCCGTAACATGCTAAGGAGGCCAACACCAGGGAGACCACAGATGTATCTGCCCTCCTTGGGGGCCTTGCTTGTCTCTCTCTCTCCCTGCCTCAAGGAAGGAGACTCCACAGGAAGCTTACCTGCAATCCGCAACCCCCTCCCCCCACACCCGCTCGGCAGACCATTGGGTCATTTGATGTCCAACGTGACAGGCCGAGGCCACACCCACTTGGTACTCTGCCTGTCAGCGGTAAGTGCTCCTCACAGAGATGCCCTTTATTCGTGTCCCTGAAGAAGGCATATGGAGCCCTTTCACTATTATGCCAGTGGTGTAATACCTAGTGGGTTTTCTTTCAAGGACACCACACACCCTCACCTCTGCATCAAGTCTGAACCTACATCCGCAAGCCAAGAATACAGCCCTGCATGCATTCCCTCCAGCTATATTTCTCTACCACCTCCATCTCCAAATTTACTTATCACTTCAGATATCTGGAGACATTTTGTGATGTCACAAAGAAAGGGGAGGAGTACTTTCCCTAGGGATCAATTTGCACAATGCCGAAGAAAGGGCCAGTTTTCAATAAAATAGTGCCCCAAAAATGTGATTTGAAAACGTGATAGAGCAAAGATTGCAGACTGTGTCTAGATCTCTGTCTCCTGTGCGAAATGGTGGTGGGAGGGTGGTGGCAATGGATTTCAATGCCTGTATTCATCCAGGGGTACAGTGACATCCCTCCCTCCCACTATGAACTGAGATCCAGGCAGCTGCAGGGAAAATGATCAAGGCAGGAAGGAGCAGCATCAGAAAATGGGGAGTTGTGTTGATCACTTATTGACCAAAGTTACTTCTGAGAGGGAACAGAAACAAAGGGGCTGGAAGGAGGGACTTCCTTTGACACTTACCATGCTGTCTCAATGACTGTTAACATTTCCTACAGGTCTTCAGGAGGCAGTCATTGGTTGGGAAGGTGGGCAGGAAACAGTTTGGGAAACCATAAGTTCTTGCCAAAGCTGAAGAACTTGAGTTGTGTGGGTGAGGTCATTTAAGTCCTTAAAAAGAAGCCCAAGAAGTTGAAAGAGGTTGTCTGAGGCCCACAAAGTGGAGACTGCGAGCACAGTCCCAACACTGTCAGGATATCTCTTGTCCTCAGTGGACACTTTAGCATTTTTCTAGTTCCAGAAAGTTATTAGGAGCTGCTCACTGTCAGCATGGGAGATGGAGATTATAGACTGAGACAGGTAGAAAAAGTACTGTCTTTCCAGGCTTTGACACCATCCCTTCTGGGGGCGGCTGACAAGGAGGACTTGAGGTCTGACTTGGGGGATGGGGTTAAAGTCACGAGAAAAGGAGGCTATGCAGTGACCTTGTCAGGGAAGATAGGTCAGATGAGAGCCTCTCTCTCATGCCAACCAATCTCCACAAGTAAATAATCTCCACGAATTAAATAAAGGAGACTATAAAGAGCAGACAGAGGCATAGTCTCCAGATCAGATTCTCACCTTCTCACAGATATGCACATGCACACAACCCCCACCCCCAGGGGTGACAAGACAATCCAGGGTTGGCTGCACCATCCCAGAAGTCTGTGGGCTGGGAGGTCTGACTGAAGATTGTTATCCACAGTCTAGCACTATGGTGCGGCACAAAGTAGTGGAGGCCAGCAAGGCATGTGTGATGGAGGGTGGTGGTTGACGAGGACTTTGAGACTGCTAGTGGTGGTGATGAAGACTCTGACACCAGGATATGGATTTTCAGATTTTAGATATAGAATGCTTTTCCAGAAAGCTGTCCAAATGCATGAGCCTCTTCATGTGTATGCATGGAAGTCTAATTCTTTGTCATGGGAGAATTTCATGAGATAAAGGAAGAGGAAAATAGGATGTGGTCGGCAGAAAAACTGCCTTCTCCTCTTCCTCCTCTTAGGATCCATGGCAGGGACTGCTGGTCCTGGACAGCTGGGGGTCCCAGCTCTCCTGGGGGGCAGAGGCTTACCTGGAATACTAGCCCCACCTGGGATATCATTTATTGCAGCCAGTATGGCTGCTTATGCCCCACCATTGTCACTGAAGAATGAGAGAAAAAATAGAAGAGGATGGGGCAGAAAGCAGCATGATAATTAAAGATCCCTAAGATCTTTTAAGGAAGTTTAGTACACTTTAAGAAAACACAGAAAGGGGCGCCTGGGTGGCGCAGTCGGTTAAGCGTCCGACTTCAGCCAGGTCACGATCTCGCGGTCCGTGAGTTCGAGCCCCGCGTCAGGCTCTGGGCAGATGGCTCGGAGCGTGGAGCCTGTTTCCGATTCTGTGTCTCCCTCTGTCTCTGCCCCTCCCCCGTTCATGCTCTGTCTCTCTCTGTCCCAAAAATAAAAATAAAAAACGTTGAAAAAAAAATTTAAAAAAAGAAAACACAGAAAAACAATACAACAAAATCAAGAAAAACACTACACAAATAAAAGTTCAGCAGAGACAGAAATTGTGAAAGAACCACACAGAATTCTAGAGCTGAAGAATACAAGGAATGAACTGAAAAAAATACAATAGAAAGCATCAGCAGTAGAATGGATCAACCAGATGAAACAATATGTGAATTGGAAGACAGGTCTTTAAATTAACCAGTCAGAAGAGAATTAAAAAAAAAAAAAAGTGAAGAAACATGATCTATGGAATACCATCAAAAAAAAAAAAAAAACAATCTGTGAATTACTAAGAGAGAGAATTACAGAAGAGAGAGAATGGGGAAGAAAGCTCATTTAAAGAAACAATGGCTAAGAACTTCCCAAATCTCAGGAGAGATTTGGACATTCAATTTCATGAAACTTATAGGTTCCCAAACAAACTTGACTTAACAAAAAGTTTTCCAATACACACTATAATAGAACTGTCAAAAACAAAGACAAAGAAAGAATCTTAAAAGCAGCAAGAGAAAAGAGGCATGTAACTTACAGAGTAATCTACATAAGGCTATCAGCGATTTCTCAGAAAAAAACTTTATAGACCAGGAGAAAGTGGAAGGATATATTCAAAGTGTAAAGGCACCTGGATGGCTTAGTTGGTTAAGCATCTGACTTCAGCTCAGGTCATGATCACGCAGTTTGTGAGTTTGAGCCCTGTGCCAGGCTCTGCACAGACAGCTCAGACCCTGGAGCCTTCTTTGGATTCTGTTTTTCCCTTTCTCCTTCCCCCTCATCTGCTTGTTCTCTCTCTCTCTCTTTCTCTCCAAAATAAATAAATAAATATTTAAAAACAAGCAAACAAAGTGTAAAAGAAAAAAAAATTCCACCAAGAATACTATGTCTGGCAAAGTTGAGCTTTAGAAAGGAAGGAGAGATAGTCTTTTCTGGACAAACAAAAACTGAAGAATTTCATCATTACTAGAGACTTACCTTATAAAAAGTGCTGAAAGAAATTCTTCGTTCTGAAATTAGAGGATGAAAATGAGCACACAAAAACATCTGAAAGTACACAGCACACCAGTAAAAGTATAGAGTCAAATTCTGCATGCTCTAATACAGTAATATAGTGACAAGTTAACCACTTAACTCTAATATAAAGGTTAAAGACAAAATTATTTTTTATTTTTTAAAATGTTCATTTATTTTGAGAGAGAGAGAGAGAGAGAACACACGCATGTGTGTGTGAGCAGGTGAGGGGCAGAGGGAGAGAGAGAGAATTCTAAGCAGGTTCCAAGCTGTCAGCAAGAACCTGATGCAAGGCTTGATCCTACGAACTGTGAGATCATGACCTGAGCCAAAATCAAGAGTCAGACGCTTAACTGACTGAGCCACCCATGTACCCCTAAAGGACAAAATTACTAAAAACAAGTATAGCTACTAGAATTTGTTAATGAATACACAACATAAAAAGAGGTAAATTGGGAAAATCAAAAACATAAAGGGGAAAGAGTAAAAGGGGAAAGATTTTGTATGCAATCAAAGTTGAGTTGTTAGCAAAGAATAGTTAATATCTATAAGATGTATTATATAAGCTTCATGGTAACCACAGCATTAAAACCTACAGTCAATAAATACAAGATAGAGAAAAAAAATCAAAGCATACCATGACAGAAATTCATCAATTCACAAAGGAGGTCAGCAAGAGGGAAAACAGCAATGAGAAAATTATAAACAGCTAGAAAACAATTAGCAAATCCTTACCTATCAATAATCCCTCTAAGTGTATACGGATTGACTTTTCCAATCAAAAGGCATAGATTGGCTGGATGGATAAAAAGCAAGACCCAGCTAGATATTCCTTTAAGAGACTTACTTCAGCTTCAGGGAAACAAAGGCTGAAAGTGAAGGAATGGAAGAAGATATTCTTTTCAAGTGGAAACAAAAAGAAAGTGGTGGTAACTATACTTACATAAGACAAAATTGACTTTAACTCAAAGCTGCCATAAAGAACAGAGAAGGCTATTTTATAATGATAAAGGGGTCAATTAATCTAGAAGGTATAACAATCATACATAATTATGCACCCAACATAAAGTAAATACTTACAGATCTGAAGGGATAAATAGACAACTATAAAACAACAGAAGACTTCCATACCCCACTTGTAACTGACAAAAATGTATTCATCTTACATGCCTAAGTATGGAACCAATGAAGAGCCAGACACAGAAGTCAAGTATGTGGAATTAGTTCTTCAAACAAGTGGATCTGCTCACATCCTATGCATTCTTGAAAAGGGAAGAGAGGACGGTGCTGAGAGGTGCTTGTATGATTGTTTGTCTCAAGAAAGGATTTTTAATTATTATCTCTTATCCTCAGACTTGACCATAAGTTTATTAGTCAAGGGCTTTTACAAAAGCCAATGATATATATTTGGCCTTTACACAGGAAGTAAGAAAAATAGAAAATAGGCACTAAGAGGAGAAGCGTTGAATACAAGAAATCAGAACTTACCCACTGCAGTAAACAGTTAAGATATTTGAATGAAGCAGTTAAGAAATGGAACCAAGAAAAATCTGCTCCAAAAGTGCTAGACTCACATGTTTGCATAACTGATTCTATTAAAACCTCATGAAACATATTATTCTATTTATATTCAAATTCTTCAAGATATAGAAAGAAGGAAAACTTTGAATAATTTTAATGTAAATCCATTAATTAATAATAAAATCTTACAAATATACAAAAATATATTCCTAATATATTACCAGGGCCAAAGTACTAAAATAAAACATTAGCAACTACAATCCATCAATACATTAAAAGAATAACACATCACAACCAAGATGGGCTCATTAAAGAACTGAACGCATGTGCCAATATTAGAAAATCTATTAGTTTAACTCCCCTTTGTAATACAAAGGAAAAAAGCCATAATATGTATTCATAATTGTTAACAATGACATCTGCTATAATAAAATCCACTCCAAATAATAATTCTAAAGAATGCTTCTTTCACATGATGAATTTGATAAAAGTTTAAAATTTCTACATACTAAAATTATTTTTAAATGTAAAATTTTAAATGTAATGGTAAGAGGGCAAATTTTCTTGTATCTTAATCTACACTACCTGGAAAGTATAATCCACGACAAAAATATAACGCAGTAACACTTTATTAAGAGAAGGGATATAGTTTCAGGGAATTAGAAGTGAAGGGCAAAGGAGAGTGAGGAAGAAGGAAAGGAAGGAGAGCAAACAGAAGTGGATATAATATTATTATAAAATTATATATATATATAATATATTTATATATTTATATAATATATAAATTATATAAATATATAAATATATAAATTATATAAAATTGCAGTTTATTAACAATGCATCGTACTTGTAAGTCTTGTGTGATGTCTTCAGAGAGGTCATATGAACTGTGCTTCAGCTATTTTCTTTTTTAAAAAAAATTATTATTCTACTATTTTGAGATGTTGCCTTAACCATATCCTAAATTTTTGTATACACTGTCATTCATTTCTATATTTTTTATTGTGTTCCATTGATTTGTTTACCTCTGTGATAATTTCACACTTTTAGTCTCTGGTTTAATTACACTTGGTTGTATTATGTGCTAGTCTACCCATTTTGCTTTTTTTTTGGAAAACTCTCCAAGATAGTTGCCTCCTCATTTTTTTTTTTTTCCCCATGTGAATGTTAACATGGGCACGTTTAAACTCCATTTTCTAAAAGTTTTGTTTTGGTTTGGTTTTGGTTTTGGTTTTGGTTTTTTGGATTACACTCATTTTAGAAAATTAATTAAGGAGGACCTGAATCTTTATGACATTCTATCTCTGTCTGGCGGGAACACTGCCATGGAAATGCTATATGTCAATTCTCCTCTACTCTCCGTTGCTTAAAACAAATACTATGCATTCTCATGAATCTGAAAGACTTTTGTTCAGTGATTCTAGATGGGGCTTTTCTTGTGTGGCACTACACTTCTCATGGGTCAGTTGGGGAGATTCATCTAGTTCTCCTTAGAAAACAGTATTAGCTGGGTGTTATGGTCTTAGTGTTTCTGTCCCCACAATATTCACATGTTGAAATCCAAAACCACAAGGTGACAGTAGTAAGCATGCTCATGGATTGAAATAACAAATATTGTTGAAAAGTCTGTACTACTCAAAGCAATCTACACATTTAATGCAATTCTTATCAAAATACCACCATTTTTCATAGAGCTAGAAGAAACAATCCTAAAAATTGTATGGAACTACAAAACACTCCAAATAGCCAAAACAACCTTGAAAAAGAAAAGCAAAGTTGGAGGCATCACAATTCCATACTTCAAGGTATATTACAAAGCTGTAGTGATCAAAACAGAATGGTACTGGCACAAAAACAGACACAAAGATCAATGGAACAGAATAGAAAACCCAGAAATAAACCTACAACTGTATGGTCAATTAATCTCTGGCAAAGCTGGAAAGATTATCCAATAGGAAAAAATAGTCTCTTTAACAAATGGTGTTGGGAAAACTGGACAGCAACAGGCAAAAGAATCAAGCTGAAGCACTTCTTACACCAGTCAGAAAAATATATTCAAGGGGTGCCTGGGTGGCTCAGTAGGTTAAGCATCCGACTTTGGCTCAGGTCATAATATCATGGTTCATGGGTTCTAGCCCTGTGTCCGGCTGTGTGCTGACAGCTCAGAGCCTGGAGCCTGCTCCAGATTGTGTCTCCTCTCTCTGTGCCCCTACCCTGCTCACACTCCATCTCTCTCTCTCAAAAATAAATAAACATTTTAAAAAAGAAAAAAGAAAAAGAAAAAGAAATGGATTAAAGACCTGAATGTGAAACCTGAAACTGAAAATCTTAGAGGAGAACATAGGCAGTAACCTCTTTGACATTGGCCATAGCAACTTCTTGCTAGATATGTCTCCTGAGGCAAGGGAGTGTAAAGCAAAAATAAATTATTGGGACTTTATTAAAAAAACAAAACAACAACAACAAAAAACAAAAAATCTTCTGCCCAATAGACAAACCATCAACAAACTAAATGGCAACCTATGAAATGGGAAAAGATATATGCAAATAACATATCTGATAAACGGTTAATATCCAAAATTTGTAAAGAACTTATCAAATTCAACACCCAAAAAACGAATAATCCAATTTAAAAATGGGTAGAAGAAATGAATAGACATTTTTTTCCAAATAATACATACAGATGACCAACAAACACATGAAAGAAACTCAAAATCCCTGATCATCAGGGAAATACAAACTAAAACTATAATGAGATATCATCTCACACCTGTTAGAATGGCAAAAATCAACAACACAAAAAACAACAGGTGTTGGTGAGGATGTGGACAAAGGGGAACCCTCTCACACTGTTGGTGGGAATGTAAACAGGTGTAGCCACTTTGGGAACCAGTATGGAAGTTACTCAAAAAGTTGAAAAAATAGAACTACCCTATGATCCAGCAATTGGACTACTAAGAATTTACCCAAATAAATAAAAATAAAAATACTAATTAAAAGGTATACATGCACCCTGATTTTTACAGCACCTTTATGTACAATAGCCAAATTATGGAAACAGCCCAAGTGTCCATTGACTGATGAATGGATAAAGAAGATGTGGAATGAATATATATATATATATATATATATATATATATATATATATTATATGTGTAATGGAATACTACTCAGCCATTAAAAAGAATGAAATATTGCCATTTGCAATGACGTGTATGGAGCTATAGAGTATTGTGCTAAGTGAAATAAGTCAGAGAAAGACAAATACCATGCAATTTCACTCATATGTGGAATTTAAGAAACAAAACAAATAAGCAAAAGGAAAAAAGAGAGAGAGAGGCAAACCAAGAACAGATTCTTATTATAGAGAACAAACTGATGGGTACCAGAAGAAAGGTGGATTAGGAGGCATGTACTTGTTGTGATGAGCACTTGGTGTTATGTGCAAGTGTTAAATCACTATATTGTATACCTGAAACTATTATTACATTGTATGTTAACTAACTGGAATTTAATAAAATCTTTAAAAAATTTAAAAATTAAAAAAATGATATATCTTTTCCATCCCTTAAAAAATAAAGTAGAACTTTGGGATTCGATTAAGCCACAAGCAGGGAGCCTTCATGAATGAGATTAGTACCCTTATAAAAGAGGTCCAAAGAGCTCCCTTACCCCTTATACCATTTGAGGTTACAGAGAGAAGATGTCCATCTATGAAATAGTAAAAGAGTCTTCACCAGACACTGAATCTTCTAGTGGCTTAATCTTGGATTTCCAGCCTCCAAAACTGCAAGAAATTAATTTCTGTTGTTTGTTTATAAGCCACTTGATCTGTTACAGCAACTTGAATGAACAAAGGCACAGTGTGATATGTTCCATTAATGGGCAGTGGCATGAATTACAGTAAAGCAAGTGGAAACATGAAATCCCTTACTTTCTAGCCTTGAAACTAGAACACTCACTTCCACATATATGACAATAGCCAATGGAAGTCATATTCAAGATAAAAGCAAAAGATGGGGAAGCACATTATTATGACCACTTTGAGGCCATGGCAATGGTGTGAGTGCAGGGATAATTGAATATTGAATCAAACATTCAATAGCCTCCATTGTTCATTCTAAGAGAGGGATCATACCTCTAGAACAAATGGAATAGTATTAAAAGTTACCATTCTGATGAGTGCTCTATGTTCACTAATCATTGATGGTTCTAGAGTAACTATTTCAGGCACTGTGTCCTGAACAATGATGTATTGAAATTTCACAGATGCTAAATATTAATAAGTATTCAAAATGTATTTTTGTCTTAACTAACTATATATGATGTTATGTAGATGTCTGCCAAGGATTTTTCTAGATAGGAATTACCTTACTAATAGTAAGAGGCAAGAGTTTAAAAATGAATTTAAACATTTACACCATGGGATCTCATATAAAGGGATCAGGACTAAAACCTAAAACCTAAGTGACAGTGTTGAAGGATTGCCAAATAAACAGGGAAGCATTGTCACTGTTTGTAGAAACTGTGAAATATACTGGAAAATAATGATTTCAATGCAATTATTACTGACTTGTTTAGTGTGTTGTTTGTTTGTTTTATTTAAGCCCTTCCATTTTACTCACAAAGATTTTATCATTTGGAATTTTGTCCTTGAACAAAATCCATTGAGAATATCTATTCTAGAAATTTGACTCAATTAAATTTTCAATGGTGAATACCCTATGACTAAAGATAATAACATTTAATTTTGAATTAGAATTGGATGGAGATACATGGAGCCCATTCACTGTTATTCAAAAATTTTAAATAACCTTCAAATTATGCAGCATAGACTTCAAGCTATAAAAATTCTCGCTGACTACTTTAGAGAGATTTCCTTCACATTATTCAAGAAGTACGAAAGTAAAAATTGTACATAGAGCAGATGCTAAGTTAATTCATAAGCAACATTGTCTTTCTGGGACTATCCATAAAACTTTTTGTTTTATTCCAATTGTCAAATTAGATTACAACCAAAGTAAGATTTAAGTTAAAACTTAAAAAAATTTTTTTCTTGTGTATTATAGAATATATTTACATTATTTATAGATATCTCATCTCTTTAAAATAGATTGAATAAACTGAGATTGATCTACTTATTTTTTTTAACTTAAGGGAGAATGAAGAATTTAGATTACGCATTACATTTTTGTGCATTTTTGTGTTTTATTAATTTTCTGGATAAAGATTTATACCAGCCAAGAAAAAGTTGTAAAGTCAGGAATTAATAGTAGTAAGACGGGTTTAATAAGATATTGACTCATGTCAAACGAAGAAAAGAAATAATTTCCCTTCATTTGCTTTCTGTTTATAATATCCATTCATTTATTAATGTCACATATATTTATTACAAACCAATTAATACATTTTGTTTTCCTCCCAAGATAAGATCCTTGATTAGGGAATGAGAATGACTTATCTTAGCTAATCATGTCTTTTGTATGGATTGGTAGGATGCATGGATATTTTTTGAGTTATACAAACATTTTATATAATTTTGAATATAATTTTTAAGGCTGATCTATGAAAATTTATTTCTCCCATCTCTAACTCAAATCACTTGGTTTTACTTTGACTATACATCATAAAATAGTATATGAGATTTACAGACGACTCCGTTGTAAGTTATTAGTCTTACGTAGATTTATCTTCCAGATAAGTATATATTTAAGATTTATCTTCCAGATAAAATATCTATAATACTGACTTTATTTTAACCATATAGTTTAATTCAATAAACATTAATTTTAATTATTAAAAGTGATGTTGGTCATTATGTAAATTTTATAGATACTATACCTTAAATAAATAAGGATAATCAGAATTGCGGAAAAGATTTTGCCAACCTGTGAACATCAACGCATTAGAGCTCGCATTGATTTATTTGGCATCATATTTGCTTGCTAGATTGTTATGTGTGTTCCAAGCCACAAGCTACTTGTCAACAATCACATCTGATATGTAACTGACAGAGCCAATGAGCAGGCCTATTTGGCATAATGTCACAATATCTTAAAATATATGTGGACATTTATTATATAGACCATAAATGTTTTTGTAGGAATGGGTAAGTTGTGCTTTCCTTTTTGACACTTTTTTAAAAGAAAGATGTAAGAGCTCATACTTCGGGAATTTTCCACTAAACTTGAGCTATCTACCTGCTGTAATTATGCAGACTAGGAGTTTACGTATGTTTAGCTATGATGTGATACTTTGAACACCTTCTGACACTGTACACATGCAGGGCATCGTTACTCCCTTTGTTGTGGGGTAATCTCAGGAGGGTGAAAATTCTGGATAAGTATTTTAGAATAACAATATGGGCTTCCTGATAGGTTTTTAAATAGCCAGTATAATTATTAGAACCAGAAAAAAAATTGTATTACTAAGCCTATTTTTAAGGAAGATTCAGACGTGCTTTCTCTAAATGGCTAGAGTTCAGGGCTATTTGGATTAATATTCATTATACATATTCTTCGGATTAAGCTAAATAGCCTGGGAAATGGATGGCCAATGAACCACTTTATCTGTGCTCTGCAGGTACCTTGAGTAGTTTCCCACCTGCAACATAATTATAATTCTATTTTGATGTAGGCAGTGCTACAGTAGCTAAAATCATTTTCACTTTTTTCCAGAATATCCCACAGAGAAATTAAAGATAATACAGCTTATTTTAAAACAATATTGTTTCCCTGAATTTAAGCAGTAAAATGTAACCATAATTCAAAAACAGCTCATGTATCCTTCAATGGGAAAAGGGACAATTAATGTCCATGTTGAAGAACAGGAAGAAAATTAAGTGTAGACATCATGAGAGTCCCTCAATATTTGGTTAATGAGATTGCTTTAATAATTTTCTAAATCAAAATCACTTATTCAAAGATGTTTGGATTCTTAAAATATGTCTTGATTCAATTTTTTTTTCTACACATGTAAATGGAATATAAGACCAAAGCATTTTGGAAGCAGATGGAAAAATGTATCTTGGAATTAATAATTTAAATTTGAAGGAAATGAAGGTTCACATACATTTATATTCATATGTATATATGTATATGCAAGTATTTTATTTTTATTCAAACTTGATTTGAGTAAGTTGTTTTTCTTAAATTTTTTAATGTTTATTTATTTTTGAGAGAAAGAGAATTCATGAGTGGCAGAGGGGTAGAGAGAGAAGGAGACACAGAATCCAAAGCTCAGAGCTGTAAGCAGAGAGCTTGATACTGGGCTTGAACTCACAAACCGTGAGATCATGACCTGAGCTGAAGTAGGACGCTTAACCAGCTAACCACCCAGACACCCCTTGACTTGAATAATTTGTAATTTCATTTTATTTTTAAAAGTACAATGTATTGTTAAAAGTATATATAGGACCTTCACTGTATGTCATCAGAATGGACCCACAAAGACATCCAGACCAAAATCCCTAGAATTGATAAATTTTTTATATGGCAAAGGATTTTACAGTTGTCATTAAGACTATGGACCTTAAAACAGAGAGATTATTTCAGATTATCTCACTGGGTCCAATCTAATCACACACTCCCTAAGGGCAGAGAACTTTCTAAAGTAAAGTCAGAGAGATGAGATAGCAGAAGTCAGACATTTAAAGCCACAGGAGGGGCTACTGTGCCATTGTTGGAGGGTCAACATAGAAAGCATGACAAAAAGTGCATCTAGGAGCAAAGGCAGTGAGACTGACAGCCAGTGAGAAAATAGGGGCCTCAGTTCTAAAATTCCAAGGAAATGGAGTTAGCCAACAACTTGAAAGACTTTGGAAGCAGATATTTTCCAGAGCCTCTATAAGGCAGGCAACCCTGTCAACACTGTGATTTCAACTTTATGAAATCCTGGCTGATCCTAACTTCTGACCTAGATAATATGTAAGATAATAAATTGTGTTGTTTCATGACACTAAGTTTGTGACAATGTGTACTGCACCAATAGAGATCTAATACATTATATTTTAACCTGACAGTTGGACAGAACTATAATTTAACTATTTTATTTAGGTAAGTTTTACTTGAGTTACTCATCACTACGGTAGTATATTTCATGTGATATTACTTGACAGTAGGAATATGGCCCAAATGGAAAACCTACATAGTCACTACTGTTTCTCCTTTTGTTCATTCCCCCATGGTAGCTCCTGTACTGGACCATTACAGATGGCGGCATCTATGCCCCCTAGACTAACATTCTTGATCACATTCTAGAAAATCTATCTATACATCTATATCTTTCTATCTATCTATATACATACATATATTTATATATACATATATAGATAGATATAGATGTATAGATAGATTTTCTAGAATCAATACATCTATACATCTATATATACATCTATATCTATCTATATATGTATATATATACACACATATATTTATATATACATATATAGATAGATATAGATGTATAGATATAGATATAGATATAGATATATATTGAGAACGAGTTGAAAACTAACCCTACTGTTCTCTCCCCTCCCCAACAATAACAACAAAACAGAAATAAACATAAACAAAAATAAATACATGCATTCTTAGGGAAAAAATTCATTTTAAATATTGCCTCAGTGATGGTTCAATTACAGAACTGAATGATTCTATTAATAGAGCTTCCAGGCTCAGTATTTTAATATTTTAAACTTTGAGAATGTGTGTATTGGGCAAAGCCCAACTTTGATTTGGTACATATGAGTTACACATACGACAGGATTTCTAGGCCTCAGAATTGGTTTCTCATTTCTTTCTTCAGATACAGCCATTTGATATACATCTGTTAGGATAGTAGTGTGACCACGTCAGACTTATTATGTTACCTCACCCTAGAAGAAGAAAATTATTGCTCATCTTCAATCCAAAGATGTAGCCCCTCAACTAAAGTTCATATTTTGTGGCAGCCTTAGAAGTAGGCCTTTCAGGTAACTGGTAAAAAGAGAACCAGCTGTGGGTTGTGAAACTGGCTCACAGTCTCCAGCTGTGGTTGCCTTTAGGCTGTACCTCAGCTTGCCAGCCTTGGCCTTGTGCGTTCTAGAAAGTCGTCATCAATGACTAAGCACCACGGAGGTACAAGAACTTACTGTTGTGGTCAGTTCAGGACTCCATTATGGAATTGTACTATACTTTGAAGCTCTTTCTACCCACTATCCCTTTCCCGACCCCTCTTCTTTCAGAGATGTTGGACTTGCATTATAGTCTGACGGGTTTTCCTGCCTATTTTGTCTCCCTCTCCCTTTTAACTTTCATAGGTATTATCCCTCAATAAACTTGTGTTCCTTTTTTTTTTTTAAGTTTGTTTATTTATTTATTTATTTATTTATTTTGAGAGAGACAGAAGCAGCACAGTGGGGGAGGGTCAGAGAGAGAGGGAGACAGAGAATCTCCAATGCAGGGTTTAAACCCAGGAAACCAGGAGATAATGACCTTATCTGAAATCAAGGGCTGGACACGTAACTGACTGAGTCACGCAGGCACCCCAATAACCTGTATTTCTAATTCTACCTTAAATATCAGCTGCCTTGGAAATATATCTAATACAGGATTATTTTATTAATTTTCATAAAAACATTTCCCCCCCCCCCCCGGGTGGTTTTCTGTGACCTTGAAGGTATGTGCTTTTCTTGAACTAATTTTTTCTCTTGTTTATGTGGCTTAATCTGATCATTTGTAACACACTGCTATGGTCTGACTATTTGTGTCATCCCCAGAATTTATTTACTAAAATCTAAACCCCAAATTGATGGTATTAGGAGGTAGAAGATGATTAGTGCTCTTATTAAAAAGGCCCAGGGGTGCCTGGGTGGCTCAGTTGGTTAAGCGCGTCCCACTCTTGATTTCGGCTCAGGTCGTGATCTCACGGTTTGTAAGATCAAGCCCGAATCAGCTCTGTGGTGACAGTGCAGAACCTGCTTGGGATTCTCCCTGTCTTCCTCTCTCTCTGCCCCTCCCATGTGCTCTCTAAGTAAGTAAATAAACTTAAAAAAATAAAAGGCCCAGAAGTCTCCCGTATCCCTTATTACCATATGACAACACAAGAAGACACTGTGAACCAGAAAGTGAGCTGTCACCAGAAACAGATTGTGCTAGTTTTTATCTTGTACTTCCCAGCCTCCGAATCTGTTGTATGTAAGCCACCCAGTGTATGGTATTTTGCTGTACCAGCCTGAACTAAGAGGCATATTTCGGGATTTATTTGGGTGGGGGGATGAATAAATTAAAAATACGCATGTAACAATCAGCATTAATTTGTAAATATATTTCTTTCTTCGGGAGGTATATATTCACTTAACCCATGTTTACTGAAAGCCTATTATAGGTTATATCCTGTTCTAGGTGGTGGGATATAGCAATGGGCAATACAGGCTTTGCTTTTATTGATTTTATTATATTCTACTGAGTGGAAACAGTAGATAAATTTAAAAATAAATAAAATACATTCTATTTAGATATTTTAAGTAATATGGAGAAAAATAAAGATGGAGATTTGAGTGGGACCAGAGTGTTTTCTTATTCTCCATAAAGTAATAGAAAGTGAATTCCGAAGCTTAGGGATAACTTGAGGGTTGTGCATTTATGTTTTAGAATTGATGCAAAGATAAAAGGCATAATGAGATTAGCAATGATGATCACAAATAAAATAGTGGCCATAGTGCTGCTGGTCTTGTAAGGGGGAAGGGAATGATAGTCTAGGCAGCAGTACACAGATTCAATAATCCCGTATGAGTCTAAACTTTCCATATATTCACATATTAAAGAGTCTCAAAATCACTTTTGTTTTTGAATGACGTTATAAAGGTGCAGAACTTTTTAAAGCCAATGGTTAAATTTGATGTATGATGAAGAACACAGATGTGCTGTATTTCTTGTTTAGCTATTATCTGTAGATCTCTTCAATTAAACTGAATTTTTCCAAACGTCTACATTTGTAAAGCTCTAATTATAAGATGCTTGGCGATTTTTACTGTTTTTTTTTTTAATTGCATTACCATGTGTCAAAATGTTAATATCTTAAATGCTTGGCAATTTTATTTCAATTGTGCTTCAGAGTTTAAAACTTTAGAAGACATGTTAGGCCTCATTAAACTTCCATATTTAATTAAAAAGCAAATATGTGATAACATCGAAACAAAGAAATCAGATGACAGATAGATTAGTATATAAATTCTGTGAATTAATAAATTAGCAATCACAGAAAATTCCCATCTAACACGTCTGCCTGGAACATTTCTTTTGGTACCAAATGTAAGATGTGTTTGCATTTCATCACTATTAAAATATGTAAAATGCATGTTTATATTGACTCTATATAAGGTTAAAATCATTGCTTCAGTTCACATTTCAGCCTAATCATGCTAGTAGCACATGTGTTTTTTAAAAAAAGATGCCATTTTCCTTTCAAGCATGAATTTATCCCATGAGTTGCTTTCTAATGATTAATTACAGAGTCCATATGTACATGTTTGCAATAGGTTGGATCCACCTTAGAATACTTCCTTCATTCCTCTTTGTGTCTGAGAAGAACAATGTTGGAAGACTGACATTACCTGAACTCAACATTTTTTATGAAGCTACAGTAATCAAGACAGCATGGTATTGGTAAAAGACTAGACAGATCACTGGAATAGAACAGAGAGCTCCAAAATAGGCCCACACAAATATAGTCAACTGCTATGTGACAAAGGGGCAGAGGCACACAATGGAGGAAAGATTGTCTCTGCAACAAGTAGTGCTGGGAAAATAGGACACCTAAGGGTGCTGGGGTGGCTCAATCAGTTAAGCCTCCAAGTCTTTTTTCTTTTTTAATGATTATTTATTTTTGATAAAGAAAGCACAGAGCGTGAGCAGGGGAGGAGCAGAGAGAGAGGGAGACACAAAATCTGAAACAGGCTCCAGTCTCTGGACTTGTCAGCACAGAGCCTGACACGGGCTTGAACTCAGGAACTGCAAGATTATGACCTGTGCTGAAGTCAGTTGCTTAACCAACTGAGCCACCAGTGTACCCCATAAGTGACTGAGTCTTGATTTCAGTGCAAATCATGATCTCATGGTTTGTGAGTTTGAGCCCCTTGTCAGGTTCTTTGCTGACAGTTTAAAGTCTGCCTGGGATTATCTTTCACTCCCTCTCTCTCTGCCCCTGCCCCTGCTCTCATTCTCTCTCTCTCTCTAGCAAAATAAATAAACTTAAAAAAAAGAAAAAAATAAGACATCTACATACAAAAGAATGAATCTGAACACAAACCTTACACCCTTCACAAAAATTAACTCAATGAATCATAGACCTAAAAATGATGCAGAGCTATAAGACTTATAGAAGACAACAGGAAAAATCTAGATGACTTTGGGTTTGGAAATGACTTTTTATTTATTTTTGAAATAATTTTTCACATATTTGAGTATAGTTGACAAACAGTATGACATTAGTGATTCAACTTCTCTGTGTGTGAAGCTCTGCTCACCACAGGTGTAGCTGCCTTGTCATCATATAACGCTACTATGATATCATTAACTATATTCCCAATGCTGTGCCTTTTATTCGCATGACGTATTCATTCCACAACTGGAAGCGTGAATCTCCCACTCCCCTTCACCTGTTTTTCCTATCCCCAATCCACCTCCCCTTTGGCAACCATCAGTTCTCTGATTCCACTTTTTGTTTGCTTGTTTTTTCTTTTTTCTTTCTTTCTTTTTTTTTTTTTTTTTTTTTTTTTAGCTTCCACATATGAGTGAAATCATATGGTATTTTTCTTTCTCAGTCTGACTTATTTCAACTAGCATAATACCTTCTGGGTTTATTCATGTTGTCACAATGACATGGCAGCCTCTAAAAAGGCTGCATATATTCCATTGTATATATGAACCACATCTTATCTATTCATCTATCGATGCACATTTAGGTTGTTTTCATATCTTGGCTATTGTAAATAAGGCTGCAATAAACATACGGGTGTATATAGATTTTTGAATTAGTATTTTCATTTTTTTGAGTAAACACCCAATAGTTGAATTACTGGATCATATAGTACCTTTATTTTTAATTTTTTGAGGAACCTCCATACTGTCTTCCACAATGGCTTCACCAATTTTCATTCCCACCAACAGTTCATGAAGGTTCTTTTTTTTTTCACATCCTCACCAACATATGGTGTTTCTGTCTTCTTGATTTTAGCCATTCTAACAGGCATGAGGTGATAGCTCATGGTTTATGGTTTTAATGTGCATTTCCCTGATTACTAGTGGTGTTGAGTATCTTTTCATGTGTCTGTTGGCCACCCATATGTCTTCTTTGGAAAAATTTCTTTTCAGGTCCTCTGCCCATATTTTAATCAGGTTAGTTGTGGGTTATTTGGTGTTGAATTGTATAAAGTTATTTTTATATTTTGAATATTAACCAATTATTGGATATATCATTTGCAAACTTCTTCTCCCACTCATTAGGTTGACTTTTTCTGTTGTTGATTGTTTCCTTTGCTGTACAAATGCTTTTTATTTTGGTGTAGTCCCGATAGTTTATTTTCACTTTTGTTTCCCTTGCCTTAGGAGATATACATAGAAAAATGTTGTCATAACCAATATCAGAGTTTCATCCCTGTGATTTCATTTAGGATTTTTATAGTTTCAGGCATCACATTTAAGTCTTTAGTCCATTTTGAGTTTATTTTTGTGTAATGGTGTTAGAGAGTGGTCTAGTTTCTTTTTTTCTTTTCTTTTCTTTCTTTTTTTTTTTTTTTTTTGTATTTGGCTATCCAATTTTTCTGGCACCATTTATTGAAGAGACTGCCTTTTTCCTACTGCATATTTTTTCCTTCTTTTTCATAGAATAATTTGCCATATAAGTGCAGGTATATTTCTGGGCTCTCTATTCTGTTTCATTGATCTATGTGCTTGCTTTTTTTGTTTTGTTTTGTTTTGTTTTGTTTTGCCAGTACCTTCCTGTTTTGATTAGTATGGCTTTTTACTATATCTTGAAATCTGGAATTGTGATAACTACAGCTTTATTATTCTTTTTCACGATTATTTTGGCTATTCTGGGTCTTTTGTGGCTCTATGAAACACTTAGGATTATTTGTTCTAGGTATGGGAATGGTGATGAATTTTTAGGTGAAACACCAAAGGTATGCTCCATGAAAGGAATAATTGATAAACTGGATTTTATTAAAAGTTAAAAATGTCTGTTCTGCAAAAGACACTGTCAAGAGAATGAAAACACAAGCCACAGATTAGGAGAAAACATTTACAAAAGACATATCTGACAAAAGACTGTTACCACAATATACAAAGATTCTCTACAATAAGAGAATATACAACCCGATTTAAAAAATAGGCTAAGACCTTAAACACTTCAGCAAAGACTGTATGCAGATGGCAAAAAAAGCATATGGAAAGATGTTCCACATCATGTTTCATCAGAGAGACGCAAATTAAAACAATTACATGCCACTACACTTCACTTTGAGAAATGGCCTAAATCTGGACCTCTGACAACACCAAATACAAGCAAGATTGTTGAGCCATAGGAACTCTCAATCATTGCTGGTGGTAATACACAACATAGCCATTTTAGAAGACAGTTTGGTGGTTTGTTACAAAATTAAACATACTCTTACCATGAAACCCAGCAATTGTGCTCTTTTGTATCTACTCAGAGGAATTGAAAACTTATGTCCAAACATAAACCTGTAAGTGGATGATGACAGTAGTATTCATAATTGCCCAAACTGAAAGCATTCAAAATATCCTTCAGTGGGTGAATGACTAAATAAACTGTGGTACATCCAGACAATGGAATATTGTTTAGCACTAAAAAGAAATGAGCTATTACATCATGGAAAGACATGGAGGAACGTAAATGCATATCACCAAGTGAATGACACCAAGAAGGTTGCGTTCTGGTTGATTCTAAACCTTTGCCATTATGGAAAAGGAATAACTATGGAGATGGTAAAAAGTTGTTTCTAAAAGTTTGGAAGTAGGGAGGGATGAATGGTGAGTATAATGACAATTAAACATTTGTCAAAACCTATTGAATGTACAATATCAAGGGTGAACCCTAAAGTAAACTATGAATTTGAGTGATAATGATGTGTCAATGTAGGTTTAATCAGTTGTAATAAATGTACCACTGTGGTGGGAGATGTTGAAAAGAGTGTGACTATGCACTTGTGGGGATAGGAGTTATATGGGAAATCTCTTTCCTGCTTGATTTTCTACAAACCTAAAACTGCTCTAAAAATAAAGCCCATGTAAAAAGTACTGAATGAGCTAAATTAATAGAAATTATCCAATTTTCAGAACAGAGATTAAAAAATTGAATAAAAGTGAACACTGTATCAGTGCACTGTGGAACAATATAAAGTGGTCTAGCAAATCAATAATGACAGACTCCGGGCTAGAGGAGAGAGAAAATATTGAAAACAAATGGGAAGAAATAATAGCTGACATTTTCTCAAAATTGGTGGAAAACATAATTTCACAGTTTCAAGTTCAATGAACCCCAAGAAAGATAAATACAAATAAAATCACACTTATAACATAATTGAATTCCTGAAAATCAAAGATAAAGCACAAATGAGTACTTAAAGATCCAGAGGAATAAGCATAATTGAATACAGAGAATGGTAAAACTAACTATACCAAGCCTCAACAAATTTCAGCTTTCAATTCATAAGGAGAATATTATCTCACTACATTGTAATCATATTGGAGGCCAATAATTAAAAGATTATTCAGATTCCTTTTACATTGTAAATTAAGAAATGCCCTTCTAATATAACATGAGTCAATGAGGAAATCACAATGAATATTCAACATCAAATCACCCTCCATGATTACTGAATATTTGGAAACTTTTCCTTTGTTTTATTTCAGCAGAACACTGAGAAAGTTTATGTTGAGATCTTTTTTATTTAATGATGTCTAATTTCACTAATTTCTTCCTGTATTAAAATGAATCCTGCAATTGACATCAGCAACGGCAGTTAGAATTAAATAGTACGGCAGTTAGAATTAAATAGTAGGTAACGTCATCCTTGCACACATCAGGCAAGTTTGCCACAGTTTATGTCTTTTGTGATTATGCTTCTATAACTGCATTACCATAATGAATGTGTAGTCCCCTAGAAAGTGTTTTAATGTATTGAACCGGGTTATCATTAATAGAAAGTGTCAGGATAATAAAGCAGCTGATTCCAGAATTTTGTAGAAACCTTGAAGACAAGGCTCCTTATCTCATGGTATAATTCATCTTGTTCATCTTTTCAACAGCATATGCATTACCAATGAATTTGATTTCTTAGCATATGGTATTGAATTACCAGTGGTTTGTTTGTTATGCTCAAGACACATATTGGTGGTTGAAGCAGAGACACAAGACATGAAATAGCTCAGAAACATGGTTACAAGTAACTGTCTATGAATTAAATTTGTCTACAGATGTATTAATAACAAAGAATAGGGGCGCCTGGGTGGCGCAGTCGGTTAAGCGTCCGACTTCAGCCAGGTCACGATCTCGCGGTCCGTGAGTTCGAGCCCCGCGTCAGGCTCTGGGCTGATGGCTCGGAGCCTGGAGCCTGTTTCCGATTCTGTGTCTCCCTCTCTCTCTCTGCCCCTCCCCCGTTCATGCTCTGTCTCTCTCTGTCCCAAAAATAAATAAAAAATGTTGAAAAAAAAATTAAAAAAAAAAATAACAAAGAATATGATAATATATTAATAAACAAGATTTATTATATTATAAATATATATTATAATATTTATTATATTATTAAATATAATAAATCAGAGTTCCTTATTAATACCAAAAATTCAATTTAAAATTTCTTCATTTTGTAAGGACAATTAAAGGCTTTGTTTATTTTTTCTGTGCTTAAAAGTCAGATAACTTAGCTTTTAGGAAACTTGCAATAAAAATAGAAATAGTAGAAAATAATGAGGGTGTTATCATAATATTGACTGTTCACTAAATGCATGCTTTATCTCTTTTAATCACATCAAGTGACAAATTATTATTTCCATTTTAGGGATAAGAACATTGGGGTTCATAAGGAATTAAAACTTGCTAATGGATACAACGCTAATAAAAACAGACCTGGGGTTCAACCCTTGTTTGGGTGCATTAAATTATGCTATGCCACTTTGAGAATATTACCTTGCCTATAAATTAAATTGATATGTTATTGGGGAGCCTGGGTGTCTCTGTGCATCGGGCGCCTGATTTCAGCTCAGGTCAGGATCTCAGTCCTGGGCTCCAGCCTTGCACCAGGCTCTGTGCTGAAAGCTCAGAGCCTGGAGCCTGCTTCAGATTTGTGTCTCTGCCCCTCCCCCGCTTGTGCTCTTTCTCTCTCAGTCTCTCAAATACAAATGAATGTTAAAAATATTATTCTATTATTTATCCATTTAATACTTAGCACAGTTTTAACCTTTGACAAATAGAGTTTAGATTCCCTCATTGCTCTGTGAGAAATATACATATAAGAGGATTAATCAATGAAGAACTTAGTAGCTGGTAAAAAATGATAGATAGGTGACAAAAGACAGATGGTCACAGTTTGAGTACCTTATAAGTACAGTACAGCATTGCTTTGCGAGACTAATGCATTCTGGAAGCATGCTTGTAATACAAAGCACTTATATATCAAAGTGAATTGTCCCATAAGAAATCATGGAAACTCGGATAATTCTTTCCACAACCCAAAAATATTCATATAAAAATGATTACAAAACTGTAATATAATACAAAATAAAAAAGAAAATACAAAATCTTAAAAGTAATAAATTAACCTGCACTTATCTTTGAAAACCTTTGTGGCTGATGTGAGGGAGACAAGAGAGAGGAGGGTTATTATGTAGGACAACTTTCACTATCACTAATGGGATCACTGCTATCTATTGGTTCAAAGGAATCTTTTTATTCATGGGGGCCATTGTATACACTCGCACGGATGTTGACTACAGAACAGTATTAAGAAACTCTTGTCATATACTGTACTTAGTGGAACTGGCAATAAGGTAGCAGAGGAAAGGGTCTATATATGCAGGCAGCCTGACCTAGAATGAAGCAAAGCATTCCTAGGCTTCCTCTTGTATGGAAAAGCAAAGGACTGTCCACAGGTGCTTTGAAGTGACAAAAAATACACTAGTGCCAGTGTGGGCACCTTCCAATGTTCTGAAAAATCACTGATTGTTGCCAAACACCACAGCCTGAGACCAAGCATCTAAGCATGGGAGACGATCACCCATCATCTCACAGCAAGACAGAGAGACAGAGACAGAGAGAGAAGAACCATTGTCTCAGTTGTGATCATGTGACATTCAGTGTCACGTCCTACTTGTATTGTGAGACATCACTTGTTTATCAGGTTAAAATGTATTGGAAATGTTTGCTCACCTTGAGGAATACTTACCAAACAATTTGCTTGCATTCTGAAATTTTACTATACTTCGAAAGCAACTAATTGAATTATATAAAATAGGAATTACATAAAATAGATTTCTGATTTTTAGAAATCAAACATATCAAAAATGAGCAAAATCGATTATAAAAACTTTTTTTAAACATTAAAAAAATCTATTATTAAAGATGAAGACTTTGGCTAACGGCCCTAATGGTCTAACAAGGACCAGATTTAACCTCCTGCGATAAAACTAGCATAGAAAACGAAATGTATGGGATTACTCTTTTCAGACATCAGACAATAGGCAACAAGTGACTGTGATCCCTGAGAAAAGGGAGACACATGGACTAAGACTTAAAATCATCCTGGCTTTCCTGTTTAAGACATTTTCCAGTACACAGTCCAAAGAAGGGAATCCCAAACTGAACAAGGGAGCCTCCCTGAGTTAAGGAATTAGTAATAACAGTTAGGGTTGCTGAGGTGCTTGGAAATTTCAGCATAGTTTTCTGGGCATGAGGGATCCGTGTAGAAAAAGACTTCCGGAGATTTGCAGTGGTGGCCTCTAGAGTGTTTGCTGACTACTAGACGGCCATGAGAAATGTGAAACTCCCAAGGACCAGGCAAACAACAACCAGAGTTATAAACTGAAAATTTCCAGAGCTCAGTACACAATGAGATGTACTATCCCTAGCCAGAATGGAGCACCCTCAGAGATCACTCGGAGTGATCCTAGAGAGCCCAGATGAGTCGTGACTTTGTAGTGACACTGAACTCTCTGAAGTGCAGGCTCTTTTAGAGCCACCTGGGCAAATTATAAAAACAAATTTCAAAATAATCAAAGTACTCAGCATGTAACTCAATTCTGTGGCAAAACAAAGCATTGCATTCTTTCCCAGAAGACATAAATCCAGATACTCAAAATATCACATTTGCAGTGTTAACATCCAATCAAAAATTCTCATGCAGGCCAAGAACAAGAAAATGTGACTCAAAACCAGGAAAAAAATCAGTAGGGAAATAAATCTGTAAATGACAGAGATAGTAGAACTAGCAGAAAAAGATGATTAAAAAACAAAACTTACGACTATGCACAAGTGTTTAAGGAATTCTAGACTTCTTCACCATGCTTCCTCCTCAGAGAAACTCTTTCTGACTTCTTCCACATTAATGTACTTAAGCCAAATTTTGTTATGTAAAGGCAATAAAATTGTGTGTACTTACTTGATCATTTTACTTAATGCTACGTCAAAACAATTCATTTCCATTGCATGTTGTTTTTCCTCTATTGAAGCATTATATTATGTTATATGATAGCCCACAATATATTTATTACTCTGTTGCTAATGGCCAAGTGAAATATTTTCAGTTCTGACAACTGTAAATAACAATGGTAGGAAAATTCTTGTGCATGTCTTTTGATACAAAATTTTCATGTTACTTTTGGGCAGTAGTAGGATGGGTAGAGGTGGTAATGGCTGGAATATCGGATATGCATATATTTACATTTGGCGGACACTGACAAATAGTTTTTTCAAAAAGATTTAACAATTAAAATTTTCAACTGCAGGGGCACCTGGGTGCCTCAGGGGGTTAAGCATCGGACTTCAGTTCAGGTCATGATCTCAAGGCTCCTGAGTTGGAGACAGAGCCCGCGTTGTGGTCTGTGCTGACAGCTCAGAGCCTGGAGCCTGCTTGGGATTCTGTCTCCATCTCTTTGCCACCCAGCCCCCACCCCCGACCTCTCACACTATGTCTGTCCCTCTCAAATATAAATAAACATTTTTTTTCTTTGAAAATGCAACTGCAATTCTTGGGAATTGCAGTTGTACACACATCCCACCATCACTTGGTTTTGCCAGTATTTTTTTTTCCTTTTGTAGCCATTCAAAATGGATAGAATTCTTGTTTTAGAATTATCTTTGTCCTCATGAAGATTATCTTATTCTTGTGGTTGTAGGATTATTCCATTGTCCTTTTAAATTATAGTTCCCTTTTATGCAAACTGGTGCAGCCACTCTGGAAAACAGTGTGGAGGTTCCTCAGAAAATTAAAAATAGACCTACCCTATGACCCAGCAATAGCACTGCTAGGAATTTATCCAAGGGATACAGGAGTACTGATGCATAGGGGCACTTGTACCCCAATGTTTATAGCAGCACTCTCAACAATAGTCAAATTATGGAAAGAGACTAAATGTCCATCAACTGATGAATGGATATAGAAATTGTGGTTTATATACACAATGGAGTACTACATGACAATGAGAAAGAACAAAATATGGCCCTTTGTAGCAACGTGGATGGAACTGGAGAGTGTGATGCTAAGTGAAATAAGCCATACAGAGAAAGACAGATACCATATGGTTTCACTCTTATGTGGATCCTGAGAAACTTAACAGAAACCCATGGGGGAGGGGAAGAAAAAAAAAAAAAAAAGAGGTTAGAGTGGGAGAGAGCCAAAGCATAAGAGACTCTTAAAAACTGAGAACAAACTGAGGGTTGATGGGGAGTGGGAGGGAGGGGAGGGTGGGGGATGGGTATTGAGGAGGGCACCTTTTGGGATGAGCACTGGGTGTTGAATGGAAACCAATTTGACAATAAACTTCATATATTGAAAAAATAAAAAAAAAAGAAGAAAATTTTAAAATAAAAAAAAATTAGAGTTCCCTTTTGATTAAAGAGATTAAGCATCTTTAGATATGCTTATAGGACATTTGAATGTCCTCTTTTATAAAGTGCCTGTTCCACAGATCATGATCTCGCAGTCTGTGAGTTTGAATCCCGCGTTGGGCTCTGTGCTGACAGCTTGGAGCCTGGAGCCTGCTTCAGATTCTGTGTCTCCCTCTCTCTCTGCCCCTCCCCCGCTCATGCTCTGTCTCTCTCTGTCTCAAAAATAAACATTAAAAAAAATTTAAAAGTATAAAGTGCCTGTTCCAATATTTTGCTCATTTTCTCTTGGAAAGATGGGAGAGTTTATCCTTTCTTTTCTAATTTATAGAGAAACTCTATGTATTCTAGATATGAGTTCTTTTTGATACATGTATTAGCAATATCTTCTCACAGTCTGTGAATGTTTTCACTAATTAAAGGAATCTTTCAATGCACAAAGTCTTTAAGCTTTAACAGTGTTCAATTTATCAGTTTTCATATTAATCTGGTTTTTTTGTTTGTTTTTTATGTATGGGTTAGGAAATCTTTGCCTACTCCGAAGTTCATGAAGACATTTTCCTCTTATTATCTTTAGGAGTTTAATTATTTTATTTTATGATTGTCTATTATAGAGCTGGGGTTTTCATATTTGCATATGATGTGAGAGTAGGAGTCAAGGTTTACCTTTTTGCCGATTTGACACTCCACTAGATCCAGAACATTTTGCTGAAAAGAACATTGTTGCTTTGTTGGATTTGAGTGGTCCTTTTATTATAAATCTATTGCATATGTATAGATCTCTTTCTGGACTCTACAGTCTGTTCCAATTGTCTGTTTGTTGCTCTGTACCCTATCTGTCCCCACATTATTTGTTCCCCTTGCCTTAATTATTGATATTTTGTAATAAAAATTCTCCAACTTTCCTCATCAAGCTTATCTAATTTTTTGGCCTTTTGCATTTCCATATGAACTTTATGATAAATTTCTCTATGGACTTTATACTCAATTTTTTTAATATTTATTTATTTTTTGAGAGAGACAGAGAAAGAGAGACAGAGTGTGAGCAAGGGAGGGGCAGAGAGAGAGAGAGAGAGAGAGAAGAGAGAGAGAGAGAGAGAGAAGAGAGAGAGAGAGAGAGGGAGAGAGACATAGAATCTGAAGCATGGTCCAGGCTCCGCACTGTCAGCATAGAGTGTATGTGGGGCTCTGACCCACGAGCCCTGAGATCGTGACCTGAGCCAAAGTCGGACACTTAACTGACTGAGCCACCCAGGCACCCCTATACTCAGTTCTAATAATGAAACTTACAGGAATATTAATTTTCATTGAATCTAACAAGTTATAGAGAATTAACAGTTTAACCTTGAGTTCATCTGTGTGTGGTATATGTCTGATTTAGACTGCATGCATTTCTCTCTGTAATGTTAAATAATTTAGGATATATGTCATTCACAATATTTGATAAGTTTTGTAGTTATTTGATGCTTATTGATCCTGTTATAAGTGATACATTAAATTGAGTTTTCCAATTTTTGTTGCTATTCTATAGAAATAAAATTGAACTGAACAGTTTTATTTCTGAAAATAAACTGTGATTTGAGACTTAATGTCTAATTTGATTATTGTTTTAAATATAAACACATTGATTCTGCCAGAGTTTCCTTTCCAATCAGTAGAAAACCCAGCATCACTGAAATGCGTTTAATTGGAGAGTAAGAGATGACATTTCATGATTATCTGATTCCATGAGTTCTGCTTATTCGGTGTACAACTTCTGGATGCATAGTAAATCATTTGACACAAATCAGAGTGATACTCACTTGGGTACATGTGTATATTTAGAGACTGTGTTATTATTATTATCACATTTATGTACATGTCTCAATGAGTTTATATGATATAGGTTAACTTTAAAAAGTTTTATTTGAAAAACAGATGCTCACTATTTAGATATAGACATTTCAATAATAGTTTAGCTATAGAATTATTCATTTTTATATTATATTCATTATTCTATTTTTTAACTTTGAGTCACTTTCTGTTATTAAGATTGTAACAGCAGGTATACATGTGAATACTACTTTCATGATTTTTATGTTTCCTAAAAAGAAAATATTAAAGTAGAGCTAATCATTGCCAACTGCTGAGTTAGATAATGTAAACTTTCATTTCACTGGAATACAAAATAATAGACAAGTTCCCACAACTTCTCATACTACCTTACAATAGATACTTGCAATTATTTAGCACTATTATTTAAGTTTCTTCTTCAACTTCTGATTTAATTTTACAAACAACACGTTTAAAAAAATTTTTTTGTATTAATGTTTATTTTTGAGAGACAGAGTGTGAGCAGGGGAGGGGCAGAGAGAAAGGGGGACACAGAATCCAAGCTCCAAGCTCTGCGCTGTCAGCACAGAGCCCAATGTGGGGCTCGAACCCACAAATCATGAGATCATGACCTTAGCTGAGGTCAGACGCTTTACCGACTGAGCCACCCAGGCACCCCCACAAATATCACATTTTCCCTAGACGTAAGAAGCCCTGCCAATCTAATTTTTCTTGTGCTATAGAGAAAAAGAATTGTGCCTCCCCCCAAATCACAGAGAAAAACTACACTATTTACAATTTTCGTCTTTCTCTCTTTTGCTGTTTGCTTATTTTATTTCGTTTCTTTTTTTAATTGAATAAATTTGACATTTATCGTCATATAAGTTTAAGGTATACAGCGGGCTACTTTGCTACATTTATGTATTGTAATATGACTGCCCATGTAGCAATATTTATCACATTCCATATTTTTCTGTAGATGTACTAGCCCTGATATTTCAGAGTTGAGGGAGCTCTTAAAAGATTTAATATAAAGTAGTCCTTGGAGAAATATTTTCAACCCAGGGCAAAATTTCAATCCCACCTGCAAGTCCTGCCCTTAATGAGACAGTTGTACAAAATAAGTAAACATATGTGTGAGAGTCAGGAAGAGTTTGCAGCTGAACCTCCTGTATTTCACTGTACTACACACCATTACCTAGGACCATTCTCTCCATTGACATAGTCTCTTCCAACCTAGGGACATTAGTAGAACAATAATGTTCACAGAATCCATGGCTACAGCTTTTAAAACAATAGATTTTAAAATGTGTTTTCTATTTGCAATTATTTTTGATAACAGCACCACGTGGTCCTGTGGGTGCAGTTCCAAAGATTGTGTGAAAGCTTAGTATGTCTCCATTTAACAGCCCTATTACAGCAAATAAACCCTGAAGACCTAAATTGCTTCTCAAGCCTGAAGCTAAAATGCACTAAATTTGAAGAGTTCCCTCCATGACTTGCAACATTTCCTCTATTGGATATTCTAACAAAATGTGTTTTTTTTTTTAATTTAACAGAAACTTCTATGGAAGAGCTGTGGCTATACAGACAAAGTGTTATAGCTTAGAAATCACTGTAATTGACAAATTGGATGATAAAGCTTGAGGGCTTCTTTAAAGACAGATATTAAAGAAATATGATTCACTTACCCATCTCTACTTTTTAATTTATCTTGTTTTAATATTTGCAGATTTGACAGGCAAGGATGGGTGATGTATGCCTCGTTTATACCTTCTCCCCTCTGGCTTGGAAGTAAGAGCCAGCTGGTTGGAACGGCTTGTTAAAGAATTTGATTTTCTATACGAGTTCTTCATATGACAAAATTAGATTATTTAAATTATTTAAAATTTTCTATTCTTCCACACAATATGTGTTTAGAGAAAACAGTTTGTATGCCATGTTGTTGCTACTAGCAACAGATATTTAAGTCAGTAAACATTCTAGAGTGGGAAAGTAAACCAAAGGGATAATGAGAGGTTTTGTGTTTCTACATCTTAGTAAGCTACACATGGCCTGGTGTAAATGATTTAACCTACCTGAATTTCAGTTTCTGCATTTATAGAATGAAAATAACATTAGTACCAATCCCATAAGCTAAATTTGAGGCATAAATTAGAATATATTTGTAAAATGTTTACCACTTTTCCTAGCTGGCATCTATTATATGCTATATAAATTATAGATATTGTTACTAATCTAGAATTCTCATTTTAAGTATTCAAAATTTTAAACTTTTTATTCTCTAAAGAGACTGCATTATTTAAAACTTTTATTTGGATTTGAAAGTAAGAACAATTGTGTTAAACTAATAGTTGAACTGATTCCTTTTTTTTTTTTAACTGATATCTTGGAGTAATTAACTAAGGCAGTAAATTTTAACATAGATATTCATAAAAATATATATTTCTATATGTAGTATGTGCATTATGATCAATAAATAATATTTATTGAATTAATAAACTGGCAAGTAAAGTATGAGACATTAAAGCAAAAATAAAAGTTATGTTTTCAAAATTAAATGTTGTGGAAATAAACTGATGGAAATAGAATACTCAAAATTCAGACTTTTACCTACAATCTATCAATATTCATTTTGGAAAATAAAGTGTAAAAGTCCATCTCAATGCTAAGACACAATAAAATATGGAAAAATACTACCAGATTAGAGTCAAGAACTCAGATTTCATTCCTCATCCCTCCCTCTACCCCAAACTTTTCAATGAACTATCCAGCTCTGCATTTTCTGAAAGTGCTTTGTTTTTCTAGGCTTAGTCTCCTCACCTGAGGAAACAGAAAGAAAATATTAGTTCTAGTGATGTCTAGGGTCACTTTTATTCTAAAATATCTAGGGGCGCCTGGGTGGCTCGGTTGAGCGTCCAACTTCAGCTCAGGTCATGATCTCACACTTCGTGAGTTTGAGCCCCGCGTCGGACTCTGTGCTGACAGCTCAGAGCCTGGAGCCTGCTTCGGATTCTGTGTCTCCCTCTCTCTCTGACCCCCCCGTGCTCATGCTCTGTCTCTCTCTGTCTCAATAAATAAATAAATAAATAAATAAATAAATAAATAAATAAAATATCTATGGTTAGTTTTCTTATGAATGATACTCAGGTCTAGGCATGTGGTATCAATACCCAGGGTTTGGTAAAAATTGAAAAGAGATACTAGAACCAGAGAAAGACTTGCTGGAGAATACACATGTAATCAGATGGGAATTGGGTACAGTTAGCTGATAGTTTTTATTGAGAAAAAAATAATTCTCATGATTTCCTAATATAAAAATACAGGAAATAGCATCCACAGAGCAGATTATAATTTTGTATTTAACTATCTTTAGCCTATGAGAAATATATAAGCTAAAAAAAATAGAATGGCTTATTGACTTGAGTCATTCAGTTAAATTATTTGTACTTCAATTTCTTACTCAGTAAAATGGGAAGAAAAATATATATCGTTGAGTGAGCATGAAATAAGGTTATTATATATATGATGCCAGTTGGTAACTTATAAGAATTCAACAGATGCTAGATATTATTCTCCCTATCTAGACTGTGAAATTATTTTTCTTCCTTCCTTCCTTCCTTCCTTCCTTCCTTCCTTCCTTCCTTCCTTCCTTCCTTTCTTTTCTTTCTTCTTTCTTTCTTTCTTTCTTTCTTTCTTTCTTTCTTTCTTTCTTTCTTTCTTCTTCTTTCTTTCTTTTCAGAGAAGGAAGGAGATTTGGTTTCATTGACCACTGTCATGGGGTTTCAACATCTGTCCATAGCAGGCACACGATAAATGTTGCAGACTCATAGGTTTGGCTGTCAGCATTGGGAGATTTTACCTCCGGTTGTGCAGCCTTTGAAATTTTCATGATTCTACTTTAGTCTGTATGGAATTGTGATTGAGACTGTCAGCCAAGACTAATGAGAATACGGAGAAGAATTTTTATTAACTTTTAAATAGGCTCCCAGTCTTTCTGGAAAGCCCTGGTGGTTAGTCATCATGCTATTTCTGTATGACTATCAAGTCTGGGTTTTAGAATAGAATCTTTGGTTGTGACAAGCCTCATTTATATAACATTTTATATAATGCTAAAATATATTTCAATTCATATTGTATTCCAGAAAAAAATAGTTTTGAAGAAAAGAGCAAAAGAAGCTTAGGGGGAAAAATGCTGCTACTGGAAAATAACTACACATTTCCTGAAATAAACGTAGTTTTCAGCAATATGTTGTCAAGGAAAGCTAACAATTAAGGGCTAGCACACTCACATTTTGGTCCTGATTAATTAATAACTATCTTGCACAAATTTTTATGCTATTGGAATCTTAATTTTCTTAAGAGGAAGATTTTTAAACCAGACTACCTCAGTATCCCTTACAATATTATGAGTATGGACACTGAAAAGAATTCTCATTGCATTCTGTTTCTCTCTTTGATACTTATGACAACCTATTTGGTTCAGAGAAATTTTCAGGCTTACAGCACAACCACATATTCTCAGTTTATACCTTCTAATTTTTTGTTTCTATTTACCAACAGTGAAAAAGATTTCAACTTGCATATTGAGAGACTCTGTTTCAGGGCTTCTAAAACTTTCAACCATCACAGTAAATGGACTCTTTAGGAATATATTAGGTAAAAATAATTTATTCATTTGTTTCATGGTTAGTGACATCTTGTAGCAGTCATATGAACATAGATTATATTTAAACTTGTGGATCTACTTACATTAAAGCAATATAAATGTTCCTTCCCTTTTTGTAGGAGTCCAAGGGCTATTACTATATATATATATTTTGTATAACACGATTAACTCTGGAATAACAGACTCCGAAAAATATGAGTTTTATTTCAGAATTTAAACCAAAACCAATATTTAAACAATCAACAAAACACTGGTATACGTGATACAAAAAATATTAAAAAGCCAAATTTAAAGTGTCTGTCTGGTACCGTCAAGACGCACTGGAGGATTATAAAAAAAATCATAATTAGAATGATTTGAGAATAGTGCTTGGTGAAACATCTCTGCTCACTAACCAGTTCACCTGGCTCTTGACCAAACTATAGGCTCAAAATAATTTCAGTTCCCAACTCAGTTGAGTACTGTGTTTTATTGTGTAAGACACTCTCAATTATAAATTGAGCTTAAGATAGTTACATTTAGATAATTAGTACACATATAAACTTCTCATTGTAAAAGAAACTGTCTTCTCTTTAAAAATGATGTCTTTACACAATGGACAGTTTGATAATAAGTAGAGCACATACTTTATGTTATCTGTACCTTAAAAACAAACTTTCCATGGGTGCCTGGGCAGCTCAGTCAGTTAAGTGTCCAACTCTTGATTTCTTTTCAGGTTATGGTCTCATGGTTCCGTGGGCTGCACATCAGGCGCTGCGCTGAAAGTGTGGAACCTGTTTGGGATTCTGTCTTGCTCTCTTTCTGCCCCTCCCCCATTCACACTCACACATGCTCTTTCTCTCTCAAAGTAAACATTAAAAGAAGTTTCTAGGCTGGGCAGAATAAAGGATTCATGGAAAGACCATTACTGTCAAAGGGAAACAAATTATTAGTCTGAAACATCTCCCTAAAGGCAGCTATTACTATATTCACTACATATACAAATTACCAAAGTAATTAAATTAGAAATGATGTTCCCTCCCATCCTTATCTGAACCCCAGCGATCACATGTCACATATAGCTAATTTCTGGCTGGCCTTTCTTACCTCTGCCATTCAGGAAAGCATTTTGGTGTAAGTTTATATCTTGTTATTGTAAACAAAACCTCACATTTGTTCCAATTAATTTTACCCATGTATTTATTTTTGTTTGTGCATTTTTAATTGTGAGATATATGTATAGAATAGTGAATAAAATCTAAACGAGCAGATTAAAGCTTAATATAAAAACACAACCATGTATCTACCATGCAGTTCACAAATGAGAATCTTCCCAATAACCCTGATGCTGTTTTTTATAATCACATCTCTCTACCACTCCTTAAACGCTATGTAGACATTTGGACTGCATTTTATTTTTATGCTTTATATGTTTACATATATAAACATATATATATTTATATATTTTTTAATTTTTTTAACGTTTATTTATTATTGAGAGACAGAGAGAGACAGAGCATGAGCAGGGGAGAGGCAGAGAGAGAGGGAGACACAGAATCGGAAGCAGGCTCCAGGCTTCAAGCTGTCAACACAGAGCCCAACGTGGGGCTCGAACTCACAAACCGTGAGATCATGACCTGAACCAAAGTCAGACACTTAACCGAGCCACCCAAGCACCCCTATTTATTTATTTTTCATTTTTAAATGTTTATTTATTTTGAGAGAGAGAGAGAACATAAACACAGGAGGAAGAGAGAGAGAGAGAGAGAGAGAGAGAGAGAGAGAGAGAGAGAGAGAAAGAATCCCAAGCAGGATCTGCACTACCAGCATAGAGCCCGATGTGGGGCTCAAACTCATGAACAGTGAGATCATGACCTGAGCCGAAATCAGGACTTGTACGCTTAACCAATTGAGTCAAACAGCCATCCCTATATTGTATATTTATATATATTATATAACCATATTTATATAATATTATATAACTATATGTAATATTAATATCATATGTTACTGTATATATCCCCAATAATATATATTTTTCTGTCTCTAAGGCTTATACAAATGAAATTATGCCATATACAATATTTGTCTTTTTCTTTGCTCTATGTTATCTTTATTAGAGGTATTTACACTGTTATGTAACTGTCACTTATTCAATTTTATTGTTTTAACCATGATGATATCATCCTCATTTAACTGTAGAAGTTATTATTAAATATAATACCAATCTGAGTTCATTATTGATGAAACTCAGATATGAATCTATGTAATCTGGCTCCAAGTACTGTATTCTTAATCATTTTGATATGTGCCATCTCACTAGAATATTTCATAGTATAAAATAGCATGTTTGCCCATTCTGCTCTTGATGGAGATAAATTGTCTCCTGCTTCTCCTATAAATAATAATGTTCTCTATATACTTTTGTATGAATATCCTAGCACAAATGTACAAGAATTTGCCTAAGGTATATATTTATGACTGAAACTGATGGGTTATAGGATATGCGGGAATGCAAATTTATTAGATGACTTCAATTTTTTCCCAAAGTGGCAATAACTTTTATACTCTCAATAGCATATGAATGTTCTCCTCTGCGAAATTAGAATTACATTTTTTTCCTATTTGATGTGTGCATAATAGATTTACTATGTGATTTTAATTTGAATTTTTGCTAACTAGTTGACATCTTTTCATTTGTTTATTGTCTAATTGAGTTTCCTCTTGTGAAGTGGTCATTTACAGCTTCTATTTTTAAGTGGGTTCTCTCTCCTTCTCCGAATTAAATGTAGGAGTTTTCAATATATTTTAACTGTCAATTATTTTGTTGGTTATGTGTGTTGCAAACATTTGTTCACACTCAGTGTTTTCCACATTGTCTTTGTAGAAGAATGATTTGTAATACTATTGAATACTTTAATCTTTTCTATTATAATTAATAACCGATTGTGTTTTAATAAATCGTTTGTTACCCTGAAATTATAAAGATATTTTTATTATCCTCTAAAATATTCATAATTTTTCCCTTCGCATGTAGAACTCTGATACACAAGGAACTGATTTTTATGTATGGTGTAATGTAGGGACACAATCTGATTCTTTCCTACATGGATACCCAGTATTCTAAGAAGCTTTTTATTTAGAAGTCCACTTTTTATCAATGATTTCTAGTGCCACTTCTGTCAACTAACAAGGTCCCACATGCATGCACGAAATAATTTCTATTCATATGTCATTGTCTTTGTCAGCACCTTTTCTTCTTTAAGGAAGGGTCCCTCGACTATTGTCAGCCATTTTAACTTCCAAATGAGTTTTCAACTCTATTTTTCTTTTTCTAACTTATACTTTAAAATAAACATTTTATAACATAAGTGCCATTAACTATTATTAGTAACTAGCTCATAACAGATAATCATGGAAAAAACATATCTCAACATCTGTCTTAAGCCACTTGGGCTGCTATAACAGAATATCTGAGTGGCTTATGGCAAGAGAAGTTTATTTCTCATAGTTCTGGAGCCTGGGAAGTCAAAGATCAATTATTCAGCAGATTTGGTGTCTGGTGAGAATTTGCTTCCTGGTTCATAGATGGCCATCTTTTCACTGTACTTTCCTATGGCAGAAGGGAAAAAGAAGCTCTCTCTGAACTCTCTTTTATAAGGGCACAATTGCATTTATGAGAGCCCCACCCTCATGACCTAATCACTTCCCAAACACTCCACACCTGAAAATATTATATCACATGGGGTATTAGGATTTCAACATATAAATTTTTCAGTGACACAAACATTTAACTATAGAATTCCACACCCAGTCCCCCAAGTTAATGTCCTTCCTGCATGTAAAATACATTTATTCCATTAAAATAGGAAAGTCTTAACTCATTCCAGTATCAACGTGAAAGTCTAAGTCCAAAATCTGATCTAAATATCATCTAAATTAGATATAGGTGAGATTCAAGGAGTAATTCATCCTTAAGCAAATTGCTTTCCATGTGAACCTGTGAACTCAAAAAGTAATATGCTTCCAAAATACAATGGTGTGATAGACACAGGGAGATGTTCACATTCCAAAAGAGAGAAATAAGAAAGAAAAAGGGATCACAGTTCCCTCTAAGTCTAAAACCTAATGGGACAAACAGCATTTAACATTAAGGCTCAGGAATAATTCTTTGTCTTGATGCTCTTCTTTCCAGGCCCACTGAGACAGATGTTCCACCTTCTGGACATACTGTGGTGGCAGTCCAGATTCCACAACATGCAGTGCAGCCCTGCCCCCACAGCTTTGGGTGGCTCTGCTCCCACAGTGGCTGTATTCCTTTGTCTTGTCCCCATGATGTTTCTTGGAAGTGGTTCCATTTGTCAGAGTTCTGTGACTGGGTTGCACATTTATGGTTCCAGGGAGCTCTATCCTTGAAAGCAATGTGCAGGCAGCCATGCCCATCGGATCCTCACCTGGAGTGGCTAAGAGCATAGAACCAGAGTATAGGGAGGACATGATGTGAGGCATGTCAGGCCAAGCTCACTGACGTCCCACAGACTGACAGCCCCTCCTTTGAAATCACCCTGCTTCCTGGGTGCTTGCACTCTGGGCCTGTGAGGAGAGTTGCACCTTTGGCGATCTCTGAATTTTTTTCAGGCCCATTTTTCTATCATTTTATAAAATAGCTCCTGGCTTCTGTTGAAACAGGGGATCCATACAAATCTTATCAAAGGATCCCTTGGCTATACCCTCAGTGCCCTTAGTGTTATTTAATTAATTAATTTATTTACTTATTTATTTGCAATATAGAAGAGCTGAGAATTTTCCAAATCTTTAAGTTCTGCTTCCTTTTTGATTGACAATTCCATCTTTAAATCATTGCTGGCTTTGTTTTTTGCATTTTATTATAAACAGTCAGGCAAAGCCAATTCATACCTTCAGCACTTTGCTTATAGATGGCTTTAGTTAAGTATCCAATATCATTGCTTACAAGTTCTGTCTCCCACAGAACAATAGAACACAAACACAACTGAGCCAAGTTCTTTACCATTTTATATCCAGATACATAAATATGTATATCTAGATATAAAATAACATGTTCGCCATCTCTGAGACCTCATCAGAATGATCTTTACCATCCAAATTCTTACATTGTTGGAAATTACTTAAATATCCTCTAAGAAGATCAAGGCTTCTTCTCTATCTCTTGTCTTTTCTTTCTGACTTCTCATCAGAATCTCCTTTAAAGGTCCACTCACAGCAATGTAAGCTTTTTCTAACATGTACCTCAGAACTTCTCCAATCTCTACCCACTGCCCGTTTCTGAAGCAACTTTTATTTTTTAGGTATTTGTGTTACAACAACACTCCATTTCTCAGAACCAATTTCTGTCTTAGTTCATTCAAGCTTATGTAATAAAATACCACAGACCAGGTGCCTTATAAACAACAGAAATTTATTTCTCATACTTCTGGAGGCTGGGAAGATCAAGGTGCTGGCCAATTTAGTGTCTGGTGAGAACCTGCTTCCTTGTTTGTAAACAACCATCTTTTTGCTGTCTTTGCATGGTGGAAAAATCCAGGAATCTCTCTGAACTGTCTTTTATAAGGACACTGACCCTGTTTATTAGGGCTCTGCCCTCATTATCTGATCACCTCTTAAGGCCCCACTTACAAATACAATTACATTGGATATAAGGATTTCAAGATAGAAATATTGCAGGGACACAAATATTCATTCTACAGAAACATCAAAACCAAGGACTGCTTTGTTTAGAGATGTGACATTTAATTCTAGTGTTTTCCAGTACTGCAATACTTACTTTTCTTCCTATTGAACCAACCTCCAAACTTGATCTTACACATGAGAATGACAAATGAATATGGAAATATGAAAATATGGCTTATGGAAAATAATTAAATGCAATTTATATGACTATTGACTTACACCAAACTCATTGGTTACATCATATTAAAGTACTAGGAATGACCATCAAGGTTTTAAAAAAGTGCCTTTAGCTTGACTAACCTTTACACAGTTAGTTTTCTTGACTTTAGGCCCCTGACCTCCCTTTTCTTCGAGCATTTACTTTAGAAAACTTGTATTTGTAAATTCTTTCTCTGACCCTTTGAGATGTAAACATTCTCCCAATCTCTTGGCAGTTTTATAACCAAGGGATATCTTTCTCACGGACTTGGGAGTCATCTTTTCTGTGGTAATCATCATAGAAGCACCTCTTTCCATCTGTTTCTTTGGGATAGTTGGGTCCTAACTTGTTAAGTGCCAGCTGGCAAACACAGGTGGCCTAATTGCATTGACCAACCACCGTCTTCCCACTCAACATCCTCCAGTACTTTTTCACTGGTTTACATCAACACTAAAAAAAACCCATCAGCATTTTGTTTCTGTGGAATTGAATTCCTTTTCTCTCCCCTATTGTGGTAGTCTTAAATAAAATTTTTCATGCCTGTTTAACTTGTCTGGCCTAAATTTTCTGTGATTATAGGATATTTAATTGATGAAAATAAAATATCAGAAACAATTTTTATATATACATTTGTTTTAACCTAACAAAGTATATTTCTGGAGAAAACAACTTTGAGTAGTTGAATATAAGTAAAATTTAAGAAAATAGAATAATGGATTTCTCTAATTGTGACTTAACATGTTTTAATGCAATCTGTAAGATGTTGCAGGTAATATTAGCTCAGCTCTGAAAATATGTTCTCTCCAGCATTGAAAGACTTTCGCTAGTATATAGAGCTCTAGTCTGCAATATCATGGAACTTAAAAATGCACAATTTCATCAAGGTATCAATAACTTACTTTATTTGTAAGGAAGCTGAAACTGGCTATTTTTAATTAAGGAGATCAGGGACATCTACTTTCCTGAGGATTCTAGCTCATGAAATAACTTAGGACTAATTCATTTTTCAGTTAGATTATTTTTTCTACTCATAAGCACTTTCTACAAATGTAGGGGACAGGATAAAGATATGTTTGAAATTATCATGATATGAGCATAAAATATTTGCTTTCAGTAGCTTTTTTTTTTTTTTTTTTTTTTTGGTCTTCATAACATTACACTCAATGATGTGCTACAAATGTTTAACTATTGGTTATCAGGGGTAGAAAAAAAGACCCCATTTGTAGTTTTGGTTGTTATCTATGGTGTAATCATCCAAACTTCCAAGGTGGTATCACCAGATAAGGAGTTGAGAAGATATAAACAAAACCAACTCTTGTAAAATTCAATGAACCAGTCGCAGCATCCCTGTGGTTACAGATGTAATTTAACATTAATGACTTACCATTTACCCACCCCTAATTCTGGTTATACCCTTTCCAGACAGTAGACTGAGTTGGGTTTTCTTGCCCTTTTGTGGTTGAATGAGCCCCTGTGATTACATCTGGTCGATGAGTGATCTCAGACATCATTATATCACTTTCATTCAGGAGTATTTAATTGCCTTTGCAAGATCCCCCAGAACTTTTTTTCCTTCTTCCACAGTCACAATAATCTTCCAGATAATGTTTTATCATCACCTTCAGTCCTAGAGTAAAGATGAAAACTGGAGGAGTAAAATTGAACTATGATAGGTATGTAATATGAAAGAAAATTAAATCTTAGTTATATTGAACCACAGAGATGTCAGTATTGTTTTGATATTGCAGCATAATCTAATCTATCCCACCTGATAAACTTATTTACAGAGATGTTAAAAATGTCTCTCCATTCATACATTTTAAAACACTAAATGAGCTTATGTCAAACATTATAATTTTATAAAAAATAAATTTCCAAATACCAATTTGATACAGTCAACCTGCTCTGTTCACTTCAGACATTCTGATCCCAATAGATATTTTTTCACCTTACCTTTTTGCCAAAACTGTCAATCTGAACTACAAGTTACTGTTTCAATGATTCAAGAGAGAGAGAGAATGTTTTTATTTACTTACTTACCTTTACTGGTTAAGGGTTTATATTGTTACCATGTGGCTAAATAGTGCATGGAAATGTTAGTAGTTTAATGAAATATTTTCCTATAATGTTTCTAGCAAATGTAGATATATAATGTATATATAATGTTCCATAATGTAGATATAAAACATGCCTGAGATTTTTATTTTGATGGGATTCACCAATGCTGAGCAGCATTAAGTAAATAAGATCTTTGGAGATGATTTGTTATCATCCAAACAGAAACCAGGAAAAAAATTAAAGATAATGGCAGTAAGCTCATACTAGTGGTATTCCTGACTAATAGATGAATAAAATGGATTATTGCAACTTTCTGAACAAACAAAGGTGAATTCATGCAAAATTATATCCAACAAGCCTCAAGTTTTTAAAATATATTTGTTATCTGCATTAATCAAGACTTCTAAAAACAGAGGTCATGCACCCTCTTATCAGCCTGTGCACAGTCACAGTTATACCTGCTGAGGAGCATTACCCACTGGGTCTGAAAATTGTTACACTTCAATCTTCATGATTTTGTCACAGCAAATAGACTTGCACAATAATTATTGTTCTCTTCTCCAAATAATGGTGTCTTTAGCAAAGAGTAAGGCAGAACTAAACCAAAATGAAGCGTTTTATTGTTTTTCCAATGCCATTCATGCAAACAACTTGTTTGTAATTAATGAATAGCACTGAATATGAAATAATTTTGAATGATAGGTCAGTTCCATATAAGCATCTTCATTGGTGTATAAAAAGGCGAAGCATGAAAGACATGGGTTTACATACCATCCTGTGAAAGTCGAGGCCAATACTAAAGAATAGCTTTAGATGTGGGGGCCTGAAAAAAGTTTTCACATGCTGTTTTATGACAATAAATGTATTTTAAATCAACTGTATAACTTTTAGGTAAAGGTAGCTATCAATATAAAGCACACACTTGGGTGGAATGTTTTCTTATTTTTATAAAACTCTTAATGATGTCAAAAATAAAACTCTAGATCTCAAAAAACCTCACATTCATGATTATCTTTACCTCTTACAAGATGTATGTCTTATGCTTTTTGCAGAAATAAACTTGTGGGAAAAGTTCAAAGATATGGTTAAATTAAAAAAAAAACAAACAAAAGTAGATTACAAATAAGAAGATACAGTGAGATACTGTTTTTACATGTACCACACGATAATGAATGTAAAAAAAATTAATATCTGACCCAGAAATTTCAATCAGGCAAGAAAACTGAGAAAGATATTTATTATTTTTTAATCTTTATTTATTTTTGAGAGAGAGAGAGAGAGAGAGAGAGAGAGCAAGCAGGGGAGAAACAGAGACAGAGGGAGACACAGATTCCGAACTCATGATGCGTGAGTTCATGACTGACCTGAGCCTAAGTAGGATGTTCAACTGACTGAGCCCAAGTCGCCCCAAGAAAACTGAGAAGGATCTTTAGATGAAGTTAATCACTACAGAAGAAGGAAATGTGGAGGACTTGGAATTAGCAAAAAAAACCAAAGAGGATAAAAAAAGAAGAGCCAAACTCTTCACAATGGAAAGTATTTTGGATAGAAAATAAATTATATCAAGTCAGAAAAACATTTGGGAACATATGAGCCTGGGATTGTCACTTAAACTAGGGGAGGGAGGGTCACTTGGAAAGAGGCATATAAGCTAACCCCGGGTGTGACATGATCAAAATAAATAAATAAATAAATAAATAAATAAATAAATAACACTCAACCAGCATTTATTAAGTGCCTGGTACTGTTCTCTATCTCCCAAAGAACATTAACAAAGGCCAAGTACATAATATTGACATTAAAACAGTTTGCATTGCTAAGATACAAAATAGCTCTAGCTACCTGTTCTACAACTCCTCTCTCTGCAACATGCACAAATTCTTTGATAGATCTCCTGAACTTAAAATTTTCTTAGTGAATGATTTGTGTGTGTGTGTGTGTGTGTGTGCATGTGTGTAGGCCTGACTTTCAAATATGGATTTGGAAGATTACAGAATAGAAATGAAATTTTAGAACAAGATATTATGTGGGGTATGGAATCAAGACCCAGAGGCAAAGGTGGTCATGAGAATTATAACTGTTTCAGAGCAACTCAGTTTAAGGCTGGGTTATCTAGATCTCAAGACTCAAAAAAAAAAAAAAATCCCCATCTCAACAAATGACTGAAATTATATGGCATTTGTCTTTCTCTGACTTATTTTACTTAGCATTATACTCTCTATGTCTGTATATATTGTCACAAATGGCACGATTTCATTTTTATGGCTGAGTAATATTCATTTTGTGTGTGTGTATCACATCTTCTTTATCCAATTGTCTATCAATGAACAGTTGGTTGCTTCCATATCTTGGCTATTGCAAATAATGTTGCAACAAACACAGGAATGTATATATCTTTTGGAATTAGTGCTGTCATCTTCTTTGGGTTTACCAAGTAGAGGAATAACTGGATCATGTGGTAATTCTATTTTTAATTTTTTGAGGAAACTCCATAGTATTTTTCACCGCGGCTGCACCAATTTGCACTCTCCCCAGGTGTGCACGAGGGTTTCTTTTACTTCACCTTCTCACTAATACTTAATTTCTTATGGTTTTGATTGTAGCCACTCTGACAGGCGTAAAGTGATGTCTCATTGTGGTTTTAATTTTTCATTTTCCTGACAATTAGTGATGTTAAGTATATTTTTAGGTGTCTGTTGGCCATCTATGTAGAATTTTTAAAAAATGCAAAAATAAAGAAAAAAGAGACCAACAAAAGCAGATTCTTAAGGACAGAGAACAAACTGGTGACTGTGAGAGGGGAGGTGCATAGCGGGATGGGTAAGACAGACAAGAGGGATGAAGAGTTTACTTATCTGGGGGTTGCTAGAGGGAGGTGGGTGGGGCACGGGCTAGATGGGTGATGGGCATTAAGGAGGGCACTTGGGATGAGCACTGGGTGTCGCAGGCAGGTGATGCATCACTAAATTATACTCCTGAAACTAATATTACACTGTATGTTAACTAAATGGAATTTAAATGAAACTTGAAATAAAAAAAACATACTCGTCTTGATGAGTGGAGACAAACATATAGAATTGTTAAGTCATTATATTGTACACCTGAAACTAATATAACACCTCTGTTAATTATACTTGAAAAAAATAGAGGAAAAAATATAAAACCCATTTCAAATTTATATACAATGTTAATATTAGTATTAACAGTTCTAAGTGGTGAGATTAAGAATGGTTTGTATTTACATTTTAGTTTTTCTCTTTTTTTTTTTTTAAATTTGGGAGAGAGAAAAAGCAAGCAGGGGAGGGACAGAGAGAGGGAGAGAGCGAGAATCTCAAGCAGGCTCCACACTCTGAGTGTGGAGCCCGATGCCAATGCCTGATGCCCAATGACCTAAGCCAAAGTTGAATGCTTAAACGAGCCTCCCAAGCACCCCTGTATTTTAATTTTCTGATTTTTAGACAGTAAACGTAGATGATTTGGGTATTAATTTATTTAGAAAGCTTTAGAAATTAATGAAAATGAATATAGAATTACAATAGCAATAGCAATTAGGAGATACAACATTGCTTTGTGCTACTAAAGTTTTTACATAGATTTGTGGTTTGCTTCGAGGTATTTTCCCCCTTTTAGTTTAAAATAGCACATATAGCAGTAAATCCTTCTGACTGTATGAAACTTATTTTGTTCTAAAATAAGTTTTGTCTTAATTTGATGGGAAGTTTTTTTTTTTAATTATTCACAATTAAAGGAGATATTTGTAGGCTCAAATTATAGGCCATTGGAAATCAGTCGGTAATAACCATGCAGTAACGTAGAAGCAAGGTAAAAGCAGAATTTGTTTAGAAAGGAATTCTGGAGGTCAAGCCCCATGTCAGGTTCTCTGCTGTCCATGCAAAGCCTGCTTCACATCCTCTGTCCACCTCTGTCTCTGCCCCTCCCCTGCTTGTGCTTACACTCTCTGAATAAATAAATAAATAAATAAATAAATAAATAAATAAATATAAACGTTTAAAAAAAGGAGTTCTAATTTTATGAGAAAATGTGGTGTGAAGTCAACAGATTGTGTGAAATTTCTGTGTCGCAATCCTCAAGTTTGGTGCATATCACACAATCTCACTGTAAGAATATTATTGTATATAATTCCTTATAACATATTTTTTGAGACTTTATTTAAAAATGAGGTTTTAGGGGCTCAGTCGGTTAAGTGTCTAACTCTTGATCTGGGCTCACTTCATAATCTCACAGTTTGTGAGACTGAGCCCCTTGGGATTCTCTCTTTCCCTCTATCTCCGCTTCTCTCCAGCTCTTGCTCTCTTTTTTTTCTCTTAAAATAAATCAATAAACTTAAAAAAAATAAGATTTTAATTCATGGATGTCAAAAAACAGTACGTTTGGGTAATTTAATGTTTACTTTAAAAACAATTTCATATGAACTGTATTAGATTTAGTGGAGCACATTTTAATACATTTTTGTTTTTTATGTAGCCAACACCGGATGGTTTGACGATGTCAGAGATTCACTATTTCTCCCCTCTGAACTAATGAGAATTCACTAATGGATTCAGATAAAGGGTGCGTATGTGTGGATGTGTGGATGTGCACGTGTGTGTACGTTTCATTGATAGTTTAAGCTTGGAAAATGAAAGTGAGCCTCCTGTCTGTTGATGTGAGTTTTCCTAGTTATAGCAAATACATTTGGAGAAAGTTTATCCTTTCACGGTGAGGGGAGGGAAGCATTCTTAGGGGTTCTTACCACAAAGAAAAACAGAGTTGCAGGGGATAAAACTTTGCTTTGGGAGTCAAGGTCTAAGAAAAGAAGGGAGAGGAGAAAAAAAAAAATCAGAGTTAGATCACTATTGCCTGATTTCAATGCAAAAACCAGATGCCATGCATGGCTGCATGGATTTGGATGCTTACTAATATCACCACTTAAATGGGATATGCCTTAATTCATATGTTTTATGTGAATTGAGAAGAAATAGACATTTTTAATCAGAAATGATTTAATTCCATACTCCCTCCAGAGGACTGGGCAAGAGAATGAACACCTGTTAAGGAAATGATTGGTAAGGTGAATGGAAATTCTCTCTGAACTCTCTCTCCCCTAGCTTATTATTTTCATTAACAGGGCTTAAAAAAAACCTGAGATCAACCTGGAGGTGGACCTATGCCCACTCGTGAGAGATCAATAACCTACCAAGAGTCCTGCCCCACCTTTATGGGGCTGCTCGCCCTATATGTACCACAACTTCCCATTTGTCTTTCAGCACCCCTGTACTATATAACTATAACTGAGTAATAACTCAGCTGTTGTCCTAAGAAAGCTGAACTGAGTCCTATACCACATCTTTACCTTGCATCCTGTCTCCCATCTCACATAACAGCAGCCATGTTATTCAGTAACTCACTAGTAATGATTACATAACTAAAATGTAGCATAACAATATCCTAAATATGACACAAGTAATCAAATAATTCTCAAAGTTGAGTAATATGAATTCCCAAATTATTTAAAGTGGTAGAAATAATTTAAGGATAAAATATTCTCTCTCCCCTTGAAAATCAAAGTTCAAAGCAATGTTTATAATTTTTCTTCAATTTTTTAAGCTGCTCAGGTCCAGTGATATCAGCTTTTATTTGCTTGCTTATATATGTATGAATTTATGTATTATGTATGCATGTGTGTATACGGATATGTGTGTATGGGCATTTATGTATTTATTTATAGAAGCAGTTTCACCTTCAACCTATTCCAGTGAACTACCCCCAGCATTAAGCTGACTCTACCTGGGCTTGTCTGGTTCCCTATTTTCCTCCAGTCACGTGGCTATAGCTTCAGAACTAAGAAATGATATTCTGAAAAGATGAGCTGATTTGCAGCATCTGAAGTTTTCCTAACTAAATAATGTTTATAGGAATTAGTCATATCAGAGTGCAAGCAAATTCTGTAGTCTAACTGGTTTCAAGAAGAATGCCAGAAGACAACCAAGGTCATTTGTGTCAAGCATTTGGAACATTTTTGAACTTGATATAAGGAATTCCCTTCTGAAATGATGAAAGCATATACTCCAGTGCTGGATGCTAAGGAGCAGTGTCCTCTAGGCATAGATGTTCTGGAAGGATAGCATTTGAAATATGGTTTTACATTCTGTAGACATATAGAGTCGTATGTGAGTTGTTAGCATCTGAGACTACTTTTTCAAAGTACAATTCTATCACCCCTGTTAAGTAGGCATTGCTAAAATTCTATTCCTTCCTCAATTAACATATGCAGAATATTTTAGAACTTTTGGTACCAGTATTCTTTTTTAAAACTGTTTTTTTTGGGTTTTTTTTGTTTTTTTTTTTGTTTTGCTGTTTTTGTGTTTGTGTTTGTGTTTTTTTTAGCAACCTGATCCCAAATTGAGTAGGAACCCTTGTCTAGCACAGATTTCATCCTTTTATTTGAGCAGGGAAACTGCATCTGTAAAAACAATTACTGAAGTGTAATTCATTTTCTTAAGTTTTCTCCTTTAAAATCTCATTCCATTGTGATTCTGTCTATATTTTTCTCCTCTTAGAAATATCTGAAAGCATTTTATTTTGTATCATGGTGGCTGCTGCTGCCTCTGACTGTAAATGCCATATATTTTTTAATCTTGACCTTGTAATGGGTTTGCCCTTGCCATTTCATTTAATTCAGATGTGTAAGGACATTCCAAAGATTCATATGAACTGAAACAACCATTGATGGTTTCATGTATATTCAGGGACCCAATGGGAATTACTGTGTCCTCTTTTAAGTGGCATTCTTCAAAACCTAGTCTTTCTCTAACTTCCCCAAATTTTCTAACACTTGGAATGTGACCACAGAAATGTCCATTTATTAAAAAAAAAAAAAGTCTTTCTGATCTATGGGTTGTATTCACAGTGTTATTTTTCCCAATCTTGTCTCTCCAGTTCTTTTTCCTCCTCTCAGGTACATCCAGTTGCATGGGTAGATAATAGAGAGATAGATAGATAATTAGATAGATAGATAGATGTAGATAGAACCCAAAATCTATAAAGAACTCACCAAACTCCACACCTGAAAAACAAATAATCCAGTGAAGAAATGGGCAGAAGACATGAATAGACACTTCTCTAAAGAAGACATCCAGATGGCCAACAGGCACATGAAAAGATGCTCAACGTCACTTCTCATCAGGGAAATACAAATCAAAACCACACTGAGATACCACTTCATACCGGTCAGAGTGGCTAAAATTAACAAATCCAGAGACTATAGATCCTGGAGAGGTTGTGGAGAAAAGGGAACCCTCTTTCACTGTTGGTGGGAATGCAAACTGGTGCAGCCACTCTGGAAAACAGTGTGGAGGTTCTTCAAAAACTTAAAAATAGATCTACCCTATCCCAGCAATAGCACTGCTAGGAATTTACCCAAGGAGTGCTGATGCATAGGGGCACTTGTACCCCAAGGTTTATAGTAGCACTTTCAACAATAGCCAAATTATGGAAAGAGACTAAATGTCCATCAACTGACAAATGGATAAAGAAGATGTGGTTTATATATACAATGGGATACTACTTGTCAATGAGAAAGAATGAAATCTTGCCATTTGTAGCAACTGTGGTTAGAACTGGAAAGTTTTATGTTAAATGAAATAAGTCAGGCCCAGAAAGACAGATACCATATGTTTTCACTCATAAGTGGATCCTGAGAAACTTAACAGAAGACCATGGGAGAGGGGAAGGGGGATAAAAAAAAAAGTTACAGAGAGGGAAGGAAGCAAACCATAAGAGACTCTTGGATACTGAGAACAAACTGAGGGTTGATGGGTGTGGGGGAGAGGGGAAAGTTGGTGATAAGCATTGAGGAGGGCACCTGTTGGGATGAGCACTGGGTGTTATATGGAAACTAATTTGACAATAAATTATATTCAATATATAAATAAAAAGATTCTGCACAGAAAAAAAAATATGGGAAAGGAAAGAAAGAAAGAAAGAAAGAAAGAAAGAAAGAAAGAAAGAAAGAAAAGAAGGAAACTTTAACTTCTCAACAGTCTTTTCACTTCTTCCCACATCATATGTTTGCAAGTACAAAATACATCAATCCCTTTTATTTCCTAAAATAACTCAACAAATATGGTCTTTTTCAGTCTTCAATAATAAATATTTATGAATATAATAATTTATTCATCTATCCAAATCATCCATTTTAAGCAAAATCAATCATCATCTATATGTGTAGGGCAATGCTACTCTTTCACATTTCCAAAATGTCCTCTCAACTTTTTGTTTTTGTGTTTGTTTAATTTGTGGCTTGCTTTGTGTTGTAGACTTTTATTGATGGTTTTCCTTTAGAAACCTAACTACATAAATTTATGGCTATGATTTCATAGCATCTTAAAAATACTGCATCAGCCTGTCTTTAATATAATGCTTGTACCCAGATCATACTAGGCTTCCATTCCCATTTATGTTTATTCAGTATGATCTTCCATTTGCATAAGGGTTGTTTCCTAAAATTTTTATTGGCTTTCTCTCTAATATGTTAAAGGGATACATCTAAATAATTTTGTGGCGATATATCCCCACAATGGATTGATCCTTTCTTCTTTTTTGTTGATCTCTTTTCGGCTCCAGTCATCTTCATTTACCAACTGGAAAAAAAAATGATTTCTGTCTTCACTAGACCTATCAAAAGAACAGTAAAGAGTATTTTCTTTTCCTTTTTATACTTGTCTAAGCTGGCCTTTGAGAAATTTACCTTTTCCCTAAGGAGATTTGTTTCCTCTTCTAACATGATCAGTTTGTATGCTTAATTTCCATTTCCTTTTTTCACTACTGTTTTCATCCTGAAATCTTCTTGAAAAGCATATTCCTCTTTGAATCTTAGACCAAACTTGATTCTCACAGTTATTCTGGCTCATATCTTTTTAATAACCTCCTTACCCCTTGGATTTTTAATGAATCCCTAGAGATTCACTTCTTTTCCAAACTTCCAAAATGTTATATATTCTTTAAAGATGGTCTTTTCTCTCACTGTCTTTATGTGTTCAGTGATACAATTGATCATACTCTGTGATTAAAATCCTAGTTACATTGGGAGGTGGGTCTTACAAATCCTTGGACTAAAAGCAAGTTTTACTACCACTTTTACATATTTACTTTTGGATATAATTGCTCACAGGGAAAAGAAACATAGATTGGGACGGGTGTCCAGACATTGCCTGTCACCAAATAATAATATCATTAGACAAAACTTTTTCCATTTTGGGAGGCATATTGTTTATTCCATAAAGATCAAGGGAAAGAAGCTAGTTATTCCTCAAGATATTCTGTAGCTCTCTGCTGAAGACATTAAGTGATAAATATCCAAGATTGTCATCATGACTATGACATAAGAGCACCTTCTAGAGTTGTGCATTGCACAGCCAACGTTGAAGTCCTTAATCACATTGACTTTATCTGATTTCATGGTTCAAATACCAGGATGCAGTCATTAATGAGATTAATTTTAAAGAGAAAAAACAAAAACAAAAACAAATTGACTGCACCTGCTCAAATGCTCTTCATTCCAGTTTCTAACTTATTAGGATCATTATAAAAAAGTGCAAATGGACAAGACAAAAATAATGACAGAGTAGGTGTCTCTAAAGGTTGTTTTTCACCCACTGAAGCAACTATTTAGCTGGAAAAATCAATTATAATAAACTACTATGGAACTCTGGAGGCTGATTGGACACTGATAATAATCAGGTAAGTGCTTAATGAAGGGAAGACTGCTATCTTTTGGCAAGAGAGTGGTGCTCATAAACCACTTACCATAATCCATTTCTTATCTTTCTATGGTGATAGAAGCCTATATTCCTGGACCAGGTGGCTGATGCCAGCATGGGCAAAAAAATCTTGTGCTCCATGAATTTAGGGTTGTTCAGTTTGTTTTCTCTGGAAATCCCCTGAGAGACCCAAGTAAACATGTGATTTGGTTTCATCATCTTGGGATTTAACCAAGGAGATAAAAGGCTTACTTCTACACTGACAAAAACTTCAAAACATTACTAAAAGAAGTTTTAAACGCCCTAATTAAATGGAAGGGCATCCTATTTTCATGGATTGGAAGACTGAATAGTGTTAAGATTTCAATACTATTCAAAACAATCTACAACTACAATGTAATCCCTATAAAAATTCAGCTGATATTTTACGCAATAATAGAAAATTTATCCTAAAATTCATATGCAATTTCAATGCTAAATACCCAGAAGTAACTTGAAAAAGAATATAGAGAACCTACAAATCCAAATTTCAAATCTTAAATAAGGCTACAGTAATCTCATCAGTTTGATGCTAGCATAACAACAGACATAGAGACAATGGAATAGAATTGATAGCCAGAAATAAATCCTCATAGATACGATCAACCACTTTGACAGTGTTTGCCAAGATAATTCAGTGGAGTAAAATAATCTTTTCCATGAATGATATGTGGGTATTCATATACAAAACAAAACAAAAAATTGGACCCTTTAAAATAAACCAAATTAACTCAAAATTAATTGTAAATGTAAGAACTAAAACAATAACATTAGAAAAAAACATAAAAATACATTTTTATGTTCTTGTATTTGGCAAAACCTTCTTAGATATGACACCAGAAGTGCAAACAACAAAGTAAAAAAGCAGATCGGGCACCTGGGTGGCTCAGAAGGTTAGGAATCTGACTTAGGCTCAGGTCATGATATCACGGTTTGAGAGTTTGAGCCCCGCATTGGGCTCTGTGCTGACAGCTCAGAGCATGGAGCCTGCTTCAGAATCTGTGTCTCCCTCTCTCTCTGTCCCTCCCCCACTCATGCTCTCTCTCTCTCTCTCAAATATAAATAAACATTAAAAACATTTAAAAAAATAAAAAAACAGATAAATTGGACTTCAACAAAATTAAAAATTATGTACATCAAAGGACACCAACAAAAGAGTGAAAAAACAACTCACAGAATGGAAGGCAATCATTCAAATTACATATCTGATTAAAGATTAAAGATCAGGAGACTATAGATGCTGGAGAGGATGTGGAGAAACAGGAACCCTCTTGCACTGTTGGTGGGAATGCAAATTGGTGCAGCCGCTCTGGAAAGCAGTGTGGAGGTTCCTCAGAAAATTAAAAATAGACCTACCCTATGACCCAGCAGTAGCACTGCTAGGAATTTACCCAAGGGATACAGGAGTACTGATGCATAGGGGCACTTGTACCCCAATGTTTATAGCAGCACTCTCAACAATAGCCAAATTATGGAAAGAGCCTAAATGTCCATCAACTGACGAATGGATAAAGAAATTGTGGTTTATATACATAATGGAGTACTACGTGGCAATGAGAAAGAATGAAATATGGCCCTTTGTAGCAACGTGGATGGAACTGGAGAGTGTTATGCTAAGTGAAATAAGCCATACAGAGAAAGACAGATACCATATGTTTTCACTCTTATGTGGATCCTGAGAAACTTAACTGAAACCCATGGGAGAGGGGAAGAAAAAAAAAAAAAAAAAAAAAAAAAAAAGGAGGTTAGAATGGGTGAGAGCCAAAGCATAAGAGACTCTTAAAAACTGAGAACAAACTGAGGGTTGATGGGGGTTAGGAGGGAGGGAAGGGTGGGTGATGGGTATTGAAGAAGGCACCTTTTGGCATGAGCACTGGGTGTTGTATGGAAACCAATTTGACAATAAATTTCATATATTAAAAAAATAATAATAAAAAAAATTTAGAATATGTAAAGAATTTTTTTTCGAGAAAGCAAGAGCATGAGTGGGGGAGGGGCAGAGGGAGGGAGGAAGAGAGAGAGAAAGAGAAAGAGAGAGAGAGAGAGACAGAGACAGAGAGAGAGAGAGAATCCCAAACAGGCTCCACACCCACCACAGAGCCCAACGTGGGGCTCAATCTCATGACTGTGAGATCATGACTTAGCTAAAATCAAGAGTTGGACACTTAACTTACTAAGCCATACAGGCACCCCTATAAAGAATTTTTAAAACTAAACAACAATAATGAAAACAACCCAATTTAAAAACGGGTAAAGAAATGGAAATTGGGAAATAGACATCTCTACTCCAAAGAACATCTACCAATGGCCCATAAATAACTGAAAATACACTCACCATTATCATTAATAAGGGAAATGGAAATCAAAATCATATTGATACCATTGTAGGCCCATTAGAATAGCTATTAAAAAATGAAACTGGAAAATAACAGTGCTGAGGATGTGGAGAAATGGGACTCTCATGCATTGCTGGTGGGACCACAAAACAGTACAGCCATTGTGGAAAATAGTTTGGCCACTTCTTAAAAATGTACACAGAATTATAGTACTATGAAAATAGTTCTCCTTCTATTCAGTTATATAGTCAAAAGAATTAAAAACAGGGACTCAAACAGATAACTTGCACACCTATGTTCTTAGCAACATTTTTCAAAATAGCCAAAGGGTGAAAATGACTCAAATGTCCATCAACATATAAATGGATTTTAAATATGTGCCATATATATGGGGCACCTGGGTGGTTCAGTCAGTCAAGTATTTGACTTTGGCTCAGGTCAAGATCTCACAGTTCGTGAGTTCTAGCCCAGCGTCAGGCTCTGTGCTGACATCTCAGAGCCTGGAGCCTGCTTCGGATTCTGTGTCTCCCTCTCTCTCTCTTCCCCTCCACTGCTTGTGCTCTGTCTCTCTTTCAAAAATAAATAAAAACATTAAAAAAAAGATGTATATATATATATATATATATATGTATATATATATATATACATATATATATATATATATATATATATATACACAAACACACTCACATACACATACAATTATTCAGCCCTAAAATGAAATCAAGTTCTGATATATGTTATCATAGGGAGAACCTGAAAACATGCTAAATGAAATAAATGAGACATAAATGCAGAAATATTATCTGATACTATTTTTTAGGTATCTAGAACAGGCAAAATCATACAGAGAGAAAGTAAGATAGAAGTTACTAGAGACTGAGAGTCAGGGGAAATGGGGAGTAATTGCTTAATGAATATAGAATTTCAGGGTGATAAAAAGTTTCTGGAAATACACAGTAGTGATGGTTATATACTTGTAAATGTACTTAATGATGTAGAATTGTATAGCTGAAAATATTTAACGTGGAAAATTTTGTGTTAAGTATATTTTACTGCCCTCCCTCCCATAAAAAATTGTTCAGTGAAAAATACCTCTCCATCCCTGTCATCTATACCACAGTCAGATAACCATTCATCATTTTCTTCTACCTCCTTCCCCAGACTTTCTTCTCACTTTCCTTTAAGCAATAATTTAAATGTTCTCATATTTTAACATTAGAAAAGTAATAAATGGTGCCAATTTCAGCAGCAGAGACAAAGAACAAAAATATCCCAAGGTACACAACCAGCTGTATTAATTAAACTAGGTTAGATGTTAGATAATATTATCAGTCTGGGTTGAATCAAGACATGGAAACCACACATGTAGTCAAGCAGGGGACAGCTGATGTGAGGAAATTGTATTTGGTTAGAGCTGAGAGAAAATGCCCATGAATGGACACACGTGAAAGGCAACCCCCTACTCCAGCAGGCTGGGACCAAAATTTTATTGGAGAAAAGTATAGTTCTGCCCACTGGGTATCAGAAATATTTACTGATTTGCCTAGGCCAGAACTGGTCTGAAGTCAGTGAGCAAGAACCAAGCAATCTTCCAAAGAGCAGGAGAGGTGCAGTTCCTAAGAAAATGATGGTGTAAGAAGGGTGGTTGTGTGAGGGGAAGCCTCTGGGCTACAGGCAAGCAGTTCAGGGACAGGCAGAAGGAACCAGGGTGCTAGTTCGGGTTTGAGCCCTTTCGGGCATTGGTTTCTGTGTCAGTAGGACCACGTGAAAGTGACTACCAGGCCACATTGGACTGCATGTCACCAAGAGACCAAGTGTTGGGCAGAGCTCCACCTGATAGTCTTATCTCCACACCACTGACTCAACAGGCAGCCACTAGCAACCAATGAAGAGCCCTGTTGTGTGCAACATTCCTCTAGTGCCCTCCACAGAGAAACCTTAATCTTGCGCTCTCTGTAAAGGAGAGACCCTTAAAAGTTGTCCTGTAAGTTATGGGAAAGCAAATACACTTTTGTTTATAAATTCAGAGCCGAGAGGCAGTCAATTGATAACTAATGCAGATAATATGGCAAAGCCTCCTGCACTCACCCAAATTCATCTTAAAAACTAGGATTGGATAGTGTAGTTTTACAAATAGGGAAATACAATGATTCTTTTTTGCAACAGGTTTAAATGCATGTTGAAGGCTGGCGCTAGGGTGGCCACGTCGACACAATGACGCCAAACAAGGAAAACAAGTCCTAATAGATGTTAGGCTCTCAACAAAGTCCTGATTAGTTAGCCTCTCGTCCTTGCAAGGGCAAGAATAGGGAACACTCTTAAAAAATAGATGAGGATAGGGGCACCTGGGTGGCTCAGTCAGTTGGGCGTCTGCCTTCAGCTCAGGTCATGATCTCACCGTTTATGAGTTCGAGCCCCATGTCCAGCTCTGTGCTGACAGCTCAGAGCCTGGAGCCTGCTTTGGATTCTGTGTCTCCCCCTCTCTCTACTCCTCCCCTGCTCATGCTCTGTGTCTCTCTGTGTCTCAATAATAAATAAACGTTAAAAAAAATTTAAATAAAAAAATAGATGAGGATTGAGCTTTCTGATTCATTTTCTTGTGCTCTGTGAAAGTATTGAAACAGGAATGTTTTCCCCTACTGACTTCAACAATCATGAAGTTTACATTAGTAATAAAATTCGTGTGTCAAACTTTCTTCATCCTCAATTTAAACATAATTTTACAAACTCAGGGCTGTTTAGAATAATTTAGAATTTTTCATAAGGTTTAGAATAATTCAAGCGACAAAGAATAGCACTTACTCATATGAATAACAATCTTGAGTAGCATATTATACAGAAGCACCGGCTTTTTCCTTGTTTGATGCTATTGTAGTAGGTCGGACTCTTAATTAGAGTTCTATGGGAAATAGAGGCTACTCTTGTGGTTTTTAATTGTTCCATAGATTAAAATGAAAATCTTATACATCAGTAGCCTTTTCTGTGTACCTGACATGGAGCTAGAAGCAGCAATTTATGAAATAGGCAAAGACATGATGAGAGATTAGAAGATAATGTCCACTAGGTGCCTAAATTTATAAAGAGATTAAAAATGGTATGAACAATGTGCTCTTTTGAAAGTTTTATTGAAGTATAATTTACATACCATAAACATATCACTCAGTATATTTAGTAAATTTATAAAGCTATGTAACCAAAAGCATCACCTAGTTTTAGAACACTTTCATCACCTCGAAATGTTCCCCTGTGTCTATTTTCAGTCTCCACTCCCACCCTCACTGCCAGGCAACTACTAATCTCCTTCTGTCTCCATAGGTTTGTCTTTCCAGGAAATTCCATATAAATTTAATATGTCTTTTGTGTCTGGTTTATTTCATTCAGCATAAGGTTTTTGAGGTTTATCTATATTAAACCACTAAGCTACAGTTTGTTTCTTTTTATTGCTGAAGTATGCCTTTGCATAGCTCTGCAGCATTTTGTTTATCGACTCACAGTCGATATCCACTTGATTTGTTTCCTGAGTTTTTGCTATTATATGTACCATGCTACGAACATTCATATGCACACCTTTGTGTGGACATATATTTATGGCCCTTGGGTAGAAATCTAGGAGTGGAACTGCAGGCTCTTATGATTAAATTTACATATTAAGGAACTCCCAAATTGTTTTCGAAGTGGCTAAAACTTTTACATTCCCACCATCAGTATTTGAGGATTCCAGTTTCATTATAAATTCCCCAAACCTGCTATTATCATAGTCATGCCAGTTTTTATTTAGTGATATCTCAGTGTTGGGGGGGGAAGGAAAGCTTAGTAACAGTTTTACTGAGATATAATTCACATACTATGAACACTTTTTTTAAAGATTTTATTTGTAAGTAATCTCTACACTGAGTGTGGGGCTTGAACCAACAACCCTGAGATCAAAAGTCATATCCTCCACTGATTGACCAGCCAGGCACCCCCCTAAAATTTATACTTTTAATGTATATATATTATTTTCATATATATGTATATATATGTATAGTTAACATATATATATATATATATATAAAGTTTATTTATTTTGAGAGAGAGAGAGAGAGAGAGAGAGAGAGAGAAAGCAGGGAAAAGCAGAGAGAGGGAGAGAGAGAATCCCAAGCAGGCTCTGCACTGTCAGCACAGAGCCAGACGAGGGGCTCAAACCCATGAACTATGAGATCATGACCTGACCCGAAATCAAGAGTGGGACATTTAACCCACTGAGCCATCCAGGTGCCCATATACTTTTAATATATTTTAATATATTAACAGAGTTGTACAACTATCACCACTATCAAATTTTTGAACATCTAAAAACCCCTGTACCCATTAGCAGTCACCCTCATCTCTCTCTCCATCTAAACACACCAAAGAGGGGCGCCCGGGTGGCGCAGTCGGTTAAGCATCCGACGAAGTCACGATCTCGCGGTCCGTGAGTTCGAGCCCCGCGTCGGGCTCTGGGCTGATGGCTCGGAGCCTGGAGCCCGTTTCCGATTCTGTGTCTCCCCCTCTCTCTGCCCCTCCCCCGTTCATGCTCTGTCTCTCTCTGTCCCAAAAATAAATTAAAAAAAACGTTGAAAAAAAAAAAAATAAACACACCAAAGAACTTCCTGTTTCTATGGATTGTTCATTCTGAACATTGTTTTATATGACTGACTTCATCCACTTAGCAAACTTTTCCCAAGATTTATCTATATTGTGGCATGTATACGACTTCGTTTTTATTGCTGAATAACATTCCATTTTATGGATATACCATGTTTTATTTATCCATTCATCAGATGATGGGCCTTTGGATTGTATTTAACTTTCGTTATTATGAATAATGCTACTATGAATGTTCAAATACAAGTTTTCATGTAGACATATGGTTTCTTTTCTCTTTGGTATATTCTTAGAAGCGCAATTTCTGGATCATATGGTAACTAACTCTATGTTTAACATTTTGAGAAACTGCCAAACTGTGTTCCAAAGTGAATGCACTATTATATAATCTGACCAAAATTTAAGAGGTTCTAAATTCTCTGCATTCTTACCAGCATCTGTTATTGTTTTTTGTTTTTTGTTTTTTTTAACAATTCTTGTGTGTGTAGTGTGCCCTCTCATTGTGGTTTTTATTTGAATTTCCCTGATGGCTAGTGGTGTTGATCATTTTTGCATGTATCTATTGGATATCTTATTTGAAGAGTTGTCTTTTCAAGTCAGTTTTCTATTTTAATGTTTTTATTATAGAGTTGTAAGAATTTTTTGTTTTGTGTATACAGTTTCTTATTAGACATGTGATTTATAAAAGTTTTCTTTTATCATGTGTTGCCTTCCACTTTCTTGAGTGTTCTTTGAAGCATAACAGCTTTTAATTTTGGTGTTGTCCAATTTATCTATTTCTGTTTTTATTGCTTGTGATTTTGATATTTTATCTGGGAGGGCTTTGCTCAATTCAAGGTCATAAAAACTTACCCCTGTGATTTCTTCTAATAGTTTTATTCCTTTAGTTCTTACATTTATGTTGCTGTTCTTTTTTGAATTAATATCAAAATTTGTGCTTATTGTGTGAAGTAGGGGTCTGAATTCATTTTTTTTTTTTGCATGTGGATCCAGTTAATGTAACACCATTTGTTAAAAAGACTATTTTACACACCAAATTGTTCCAAAATGTTTTATTAACACTTAGTTAACCATAAATGTAAGGATATATTTATGGAGTTTCAATTCTATTCTGTTGATATATAGCCAGGAAAACACAGTTTTGATTACTAGAGTTTTGTCATATAGTTTGAAATTTGGAAGTATGAGTCCTCCAAATAGGTTCTTTTTTTAAAAGAGTTTTTTGGCTATTCTGGGTCCTTTGCATTTCCATATTAATTTTAGAAACAATTTCCACAAATATGTTATTATAAATAGATTTTCCCCTAACTTTATTTCTGGGCTTGAAATTGTAGCATGTAAAAATGTGGAAATTTGCATATTGAGGTTCTATCTTATAAATAATGATGAACTCACTTACAAGTTCTAATAGTTTTTGAGTGTGTGTGGATTATTTAGGATTTTCTACATGCAATACCATGCCATTTGCAATGATAGTTTTAATTTACCCTTCCAATGTGAATTCCTTTTATTTCTGACCAATGTCCCTGGCTAGAACCCCGCCTGGAACTGATGCAATGGAAATGGTGATAGTTGACATTTTTGCTTTTTTCCTGATATTTGAGGAAAAATATCCAACTTTTTCTCATTAAGGGTAAAAAGCTGTGGAATTTTGGTAGATACTTTTTATGAGATTAAGGAAATCCCCTTCTATTTCCAGTTTATTGTGTATTTAATTTTTTTTTTTTTTTTTTTTTTTTTTTTTTTACATTTTCATTGTTGAGAGACAGAGAGAGACAGAGCACAAGCAGGGGAGGAGTAGAGAGAGAGAGGGAGATGCAGAATTCGAACGAAGCAGGCTCCAAGCTGTCAGCACAGAGCCTGATGTGGGGCTCGAACTCACAAACCGGGAGATCATGACCTGAGCCAAAGTCAGATGCTTAACCGACTGAGCTACCCAGGAGCCCCTGGTTTATTGCGTATTTTAACATGAAAGTGTATTGGATTTTGTCAAATGCCTTTTCTACATCTAGTGAAATGGTCATTTATTTATTTATTTTGCCCTTCATTTGATTAATAGATGTATTACCTTGACCAATTTTTTGAATGTTGAATCTACCTTGTATTGGTGGGATAACTTGGACTTGGCTATGATGTAATAATCTTGTAGGTTGCTAAATTTAGTTTTTGGTATTTTATTGACTATTTTTGCATCTATATTCATAATAGATACCGGTCTGTGGTTTCCTTTTCTTGTGATTGTAGCATAATACTTGCTTCACAGAATGAGATAGGAGTATTCCCTTTTCTTTTTTTAATTTGGAAGAGTTTGGAATGATTGGTATTAATTACTCCATTGAAGTTATTTGCACCGAGGCTATTCTTTGTAGGAAGTTTGAAAATTCAGACCAAGGCTATTCTTTATAGGAAGTTTGAAAATAATTAACTCAATCTATTTACTTTTTATAAGTTTATTCATATTTACTATTTCTTCTTGAGCTAACATTGTTTGTGTCTTTTGGGAATCTGTCTTTTTAATGTACGTATTAAAGTTTGTGGCTGGCATACATTATCCGTGGCATTCCTTATAGTCATTTTTAATTCTGTAAAATTGTTAGTGGTTTCCCCTCTTATTCCCAATTTGGATATTCTCTTTCTCATTGTTCTGTTTAATCTAGCTAAGTGTTATAATTTTTAAAATCCCTTCAACTAACCAACTTTTAAGTTTTGTTGATTTATCTTTTGTTATTCTGCTAATTCTATTCTAACCTTTATTACTTTCTGCATTATACTTGCTTTGAGTTTAACTTGCTCTTCTATTTTAGTCCCTTTCTTTCTTTCTTTCTTTCTTTCTTTCTTTCTTTCTTTCTTTCTTTCTTTCTTTCTTTCTTTTTCTTTCTTTCTTCTTTCTTTTTAGAGAGAGCAAGCTCAAACAGGGAAGAGAGGCAGAGGGAGAGAGAGAATTTAAGCAGGCTCCACTGTCAGCATGAATCCCTACACAGGGTTGTAGGATCATGACCTGAGCCTAAATCAAGAGCCAGACACTCAACAGCCAACTGAGCCACATGTCTAGTTTCCTGACATGAACAGATTGCTTAATGATTTGAAAGATTTCTTCTAGGGGCGCCTGGGTGGCTCAGTCGGTTGAGCGTCCGACTTCAGCTCAGGTCACGATCTCATGGTTCGTGAGTTCGAGCCCCGCGTTGAGCCCCGCGTCGAGCCCCGCGTCGGGCTCTGGGCTAATGGCTCAGAGCCCGGAGCCCGCTTCCGATCCTGTGTCTCCCTCTCTCTCTGCCCCTCCCCCATTCATGCTCTGTCTCTCTCTGTCTCAAAAATAAATAAACATTAAAAAAAATTTTTTAAAAGAAATATTTCTTCTTTTTTAATAAGTGCATTTATAGCACTAAATTTTCCTTTATGCACTTCTGTAGTTTTATTGAGTACATTTTAGTATGTTTTGTATTCCTTTCCTTTATCTCAAATTTTCTAAATTTATTTATGATTCATTCTTTGACCTATTAGTTATTTAGGAGTATATTAATTTCCATTTATTTAAAAATTTCCCTGATTTTCTTTTTTTATTGATTTCTAATTTTATTGGATTGTTGTCACAGAATATACTTTATACTATTTTAGTCTTTTAAAACTTATTTTGCTTTGTTTTATTGCTTAATATCTCATATACCTGAATAATGTTCCAAGTGCATAGGAGAAAAGTATATATTCTGTGTTTGGGGATTATTTTTGGATGTCTTTAGGTCTAGTTGATTTATGATGCTATAAGATTTTTTATTTCCTTATTGAGCTCTTGTCTTTTTTTCATCTTTATAAGTAGGGTGTTAAAATCTCTAAATATTATTGTTAAATTGTCTACTTTTTAATTATGTCAGTTTTTGCTTTAAACATTTTGAGTCTCCACTTTTAGGTGTATATATGTTTATATGTATATGTCTTCCTGATGGGTTAATCATTTATCATAATAATATATCCTCCTTTGTCTCCTGAAAGTTTTTTGTTAAAATTTATTTTGTCTGATATTAGCCACTCTATCTCTTTATTGGGTTCTGTTTACATGGTGTATATCTTTCCTTTCTTTTACGTATAACAATTTTGTTTCTCTGAGTCTAAATTCTGTCTGTTGTGGAGCATATAGTTGGATCATTTTTAAAAATCCATTTGTCCATTTATGAATTTTTATTGGAGTGTTGTATTTATTTTCATTAATGTAACTATTGATAATACCATTTAATTATTTGTTTTCTATATGTCTTCCATCATTTTTGTATGACTATTCTTCCATTATAACATTTTTTTGTGTGGTAAATAGATATTTTGTAGTGTATAATCATATTTTTTGTTGTTGCTTAGCTAATTATTTTGTTATATTTAATTGTTCTGGGGATTACAATTAACATATTAACTTATAACCATATAGTTTGATAACAACTAAATTTCAATAGTATAAAAATAAGTTGTTTCTATATAGTTCTATTATTCCCCTACTCTTTGCTACTGTTATCATATAAATTATATATGTATAAATTATAATTTCACCAAGACATTTTTATAATTATTAGTTTATGCAGTTGCCTTTACATCAGGAGCAGTAATTAATTACAAACAAACACGCATTTATACTCTTTTATATGTGTCTATGTACTTGCATCTGTGGGTGTTCTTTTCTTTTTTTTTACGTATTTATTTTGAAAGAGACAGAGATAGCATGAATGGGGAAGGGGAGGAGAGAGAGGGAGAGTGAGAGTCCTTAGCAGGCTCTGCAGTGTCAGCACGAAGCCTGATGCAGGGCTTGAACCCACAAAGCTGTGAGATCATGACCGAAGCTGAAACCAAGTGTCAGACACTTAACTGACCGAGCCACCCAGGCGCCCCTACATCTATGGGTATTCTTAATTTCTTCTTATGGCTTCATATTTCTGATTAGTGTCTTTCATTTCAGCCTGGACACTTCCTGTAGAATTTCTTGTACAGCAGCCCAAGGCAAAAACACCATTATTCTTCCTGGAAGTTTGAGAGTTTTTCATGAATAAACTCTTCTGTATTTGTTGTTTATCTCTGGCTGATTTCCAGAGCTCTGAAATATCTGTTTTTGACAAATTTGTCCAATATTTTAGTTGTTTTTAGGAAACGAGATATTTCAATTTATTCATTCCACTTCAGTCACCATATGTTGGTCATAACCAAAATGATAGATTCCAATATAAATTAAAGAAAATAAAAAGATGTTATGCATTACATTTCTGGCTCATAGATTTGATTCTAAACTGTTTTATTATTGTTGAGTTTCTAGATGACAAAATAACAACGAATAAGAGCTATAGTAAAATTTTATAATTTAACTAATGCAGGTCAACTAAAGATAATATAATGAGAACTTTATTCCTCAATGTGCAACATGCCTATATCACCATGAGGAATAGATGATTTACTTTGAAAAAACAAGTGTGGGGGCGCCTGGGTGGCTCAGTCGGTTGAGCGGCCGACTTCGGCTCAGGTCATGACCTCGCGATCCCTGAGTTCAAGCCCCGCGTCGGGCTCTGTGCTGACTGCTCAGAGCCTGGAGCCTGTTTCAGATTCTGTGTCTCCCTCTCTCTCTGACCCTCCCCTATTCATGCTCTGTCTCTCCCTGTCTCAAAAATAAATAAAACGTTAAAAAAAAATTAAAAAAAAGAAAAAACAAGTGTGTGTGTATTATATATATATATATATATATATATATGTATAGTGTATATAAGTGTATGTGTGTGTATGAAATGAACACTTTATACAAAAAGAGAAGGATAAAAATACAAGTTCAAATTTGGATATTGCTCACATATACTATTCACTATCAGTGAGATGAAAAACACGAACAATAATATTCATAGATTGGTTATGACAATTATGTGTTATAAGAAGAGGCTTTGTTTTGATCATTGTTTAAGGTTATCTTAACCATTACCTTCTGCATAAATTTCTTTGTGAACCCAGAGTACGTTGGGTGCCACTCTTCTTTGGTACCAAAATTCTCTGAATATATTTCCCCCTTTATTACAGTGCAGAGTTTGAAGTGTTTGATTTTAGGCTGGGATGTCTTTGAAATTCAGGACTATGCTTTCTGAAACTGATGTCCTAGTGTCTGCCAAAGTCCTTGGCACATATTAAACACTCAATAAAATTTAGCTGAATCAATGAATTGCCTAGACTAACCTTTTCTAGACAGTGTTTTTATAGAATGTCAGAGTGACAAAATACTCCAAGGAGAAACAGAAAAGGGCTACGTGGTATAATACATTCCAGATAGTCACTATACACATGAATATGTTAAAAGTGCTTAGAAAACTTGAGGTAATAAAACTTTATCTAATCTTAACACAGTGTTTCACAAAGATTCCAGAGCCTATTTTATTCTTAACCCCCAGTAAATTTTGACTTATCATAGTTGGAGGGGAAATACTAACCTAAGAAGTCATGGATATCAGCCTCTGTGGATATTTGCTAAAACGTATTTATTTGTTGTTTAAGCTTAACAAGTCTGTGTTCTTTCTGAGGCTCTGCGTTCTCATCTGTAAAAGGAAGTTGCTGTAACTCATTAAGTTCTTGCGTGAATTAATTGAGTCAATGCTAAAGATATATTGACCATTTTCTTTATAATCATCCATTTTTCATAATGCGAGTATGGTTTTACACTCTCTTGGATATTAACACAATAAAAGAAAACTTGGTGACATGCTTGCATCCTAAGAAATATAAATTCCTTAATATAGCAGTGTTTTATTCAGGCATACTTTGGTGGTGACGCTGTAGAGAGTAGGAAATATGAATTGTTAAAACAATTTGTCTATAAGCTCTTATTTAAAAATCAATGTATCAAAAGTATGCCAATCAATGTCTGAAGAAATTCACAATTAGACACAGTTAGTCTTTTTTTCTTATATTTAAATAGATTTTTAAAGACTATCTCCTAATAGTGACTAACCTTATTGCTAGAATCCTGATTTTTAGTGTTGATAAATAAAGGAATCCCATTTTCATAAATTCCGAATCTGATTGTTAACTTTTCTCTCTACTATTAATTTAATGATAATCAAATAATATGTACTCCTTATGTGGCAGCTAATGAAAATTATTTGGCAGTTAATTTTATTAAGTTTGGCAGCTTCCCTGACAATTTTCCTAAATTATTCCTTTTCCTGGGCAGTCTATTAAACATAGTAGACATGACTTAATAAGATGATTAGAGGTGAAGTTTCAATCAGCATCTTGCAATGTTTTGTAAGATAAGATTTTGTATTATCTTTCCTTGCGAAGAGCACATCTTCTACCATCACCCCATGACAGAGGTGAAATTGACTTTCATTCATGTGTGATATCTTCCAACACGCTGGAGGGGCAGCCTGCCAACCCCATATCACAAGGGTTGAGATTACACTGGAAATCATAATGTCTCTTTCTCGACAGAAACAGCAGGGAGCAATGGTAGGTTTAGACAAAGATAGAGACCCCCTACCTATAATCCCTTAGATTGATTTTCCGAAAATTTCTTTCTTAAAAAAAAAAAAAAAAAAAGAATTGCTTACTATACTTTCTGCCCAGTATCTTTGCTTTCTGCTTCTACACCCCTCCGCCTTTTTTCCCTACGTTCTAGCTCCCTTTCCCTGAGAATTCATTCATTTCAGTTATGTTAAGATATTAATTATAAAAGTGCTGTTAGTTAAGTACAGTTCCCTCTAAGACACCATAATGATAGTATGTTATTAGAATTAACAGAGAACTGTTACTAACAACTCTGTGTTTTCCATGAATATGGATCAAACTGACAGCCTTTTTCTTGTCCTCTAAAGGAACATTCATTATATTTATTATGTCTAAAAACTGAAATTGTCTCATTTTCCGAAAGATCTACATCCGGTTCAAGTAATTACATCTCTTCTTTAAGAAGAAATACACCAGGGCCTGTGTGGATTTCAAATTAATTAACAGCTGGCTAAAAATATTTTTTAAAAATAAGTAAAATATTTATGAGAAAAAAAACCAGGCTTTATCTCCTAGATACATCACATCTAAGTCAGTAACATTACAATAAGGATTGACATGAAGAATATTAATACTGAGTTACTTTTAAAGGGATGGAAAAGTCTACAGGGGTCCAACAGAGTGGATAGTATCTTTAATGGCTTTGCTGTCCAATGGCCATGAGAGCAAGGCTATAATTTCTGTCTCCTAGACACATAAGAGCTTCCGAGAAGTTCTGGCTAAAGCATTCAGAAATGGGTTATTTTCAAACACATTTTAGCTTTCTGGTATCCTAAGCCATGTTGACACAGAATGGAAAAAATTAAGAAGAGATATGGTCTATTGAGGCAACACATAACAGATGCAGACAAAAAATCATAGAAAATGTACCTGTTTTGTACTTGTATTTCTAGAACTGGATACAGACAAATAAATGTACATCAAGCTGTGATGTGATTTTTCTTTTAAAGAGCATTTCACTACTTTTGAGTATTGCACTTCAAAATAATGCAGACATTTTATTACTGTCCTGTGTCAAATACTGTATCATTTCTTAATAAAGAACTAATATTAAATTCTCAAAAGTATTCTGATAATGTTGCAATTAGACAAGTTGAGTTTTCAGGAAGAATATACTGAAATAATGGCAAAAATAAATAGAGCTGATTTCTATTTCCAAGAATTATTAGGAGAGCAGAATAGCCTGTACCATGTCTCTTCAATGCCAGATGCCTGTGTGATTTTCCACTAACAATTTTAGTATAAATAGAGCTAAATGAGTTATCTCCTAATATGCATAAACATAAGTCATAACATAAAAATGAATGCCATATGTTATTTTTAAATGAAAAGAATATATTAATTTTGTAAACTTAGTGCTTGACATTGTAATTTTTTTTTTACTCTTGAGGAACCTTGAAATTAATGACTAACTCCTACACATGAAGGTTAAATGTTTATTAAAGGATTTGTTGGCCATGTCATAATGGCACTTAATGATATTTTAAATCTAATCTTAATAACTTCATGAGATTTCCTTCAGTTTGTTAGTTTGTTCTTCTTTTCAATTTTGTAGGTTCTACATTGGTTGATTTTTACTACCCGTTATTTCATTATTTTCAGTTCTGTCCTTGAATGTTGTTTTCATATATGAATAGAGACTTAGAAAAAAATAAAACTAATCATAAAAATAAGGGATTATTCCCACATATCTTTTAGTTGAGATCAAAGCTAAATTGTGTAGCAAAAAGATTTCTTAGACAAGCTATATTTGGAAGTATTTCTCCTTATATGAATTGGCTTTTATAGATAACTACATTCACAAGTATGAATGATAAAGAGGGCACCAAGAGGATAATTTAAAGTCCAAAACATTATTTTAGAAATGTTAAGAATTAGAAATATTTTTGAAGCCTGCATTTCTATTTGTTCCAGTAACTTTGGCAATTACCATAATATAAAGATATATGAAATAGATGGCAGATAAAAGAAATTTGTTTCCTCAATATAATTTTTTAAAAGTTGTATTTTATTTTATTTTATTTTTTTTTTTTAATGTTTTATTTATATTTGATATATAGAGAGGGACAGAGAACAAGCTAGGGAGGGACAAAGTGAGAGGGAGACACAGAATCTGAAGCAGGCTCCATCCAGGCTCTGAGCTGTCAACACCAAGCCCATTGTGGTGCTTGAACTTGCAAACTGTGAGATCCTGACCTAAGCTGAAGTCAGAAGCTTAAACTACTGAGCCACCCAGGTGCCCCCGCAAAATTTTTATTTTAGAGAGAGAGAGTGTGTGTGAATGGGGAAGAGGGGCAGAGGGAGAGAAAAAATCTGAAGCAGGTTCCATGCTCAGTGCAGAGCTGGAGGAGGGGCTCGATCCCACAACCCTGGGATCATGACTTGAGCTGAAATCAAAAGTCCAACACTCAGCCGACAGAGTCATCCAGTTACCCCTTACTAAATATAATTTTAAGTACATTAAAATTTGTATTTTTATAATTTACTATAGACTGGAAAGATCCTAAAATGAAAATATATTTAAAGAGATTAGGAGACATACATGATAAAAAGAAAAAAGAAAACATCCCCAGATATTTCATGAGGAGAAAAGTGACAGAGTTGGAAACTGGCAATATTTATAGTTATACAGAATGATAATGTACCAAACTTATAAAAGAAATCTGAAGCATGCAGAAGTTTATCCATCTTGGACACTGTTAAGTGTATGAAACTTTCTTCAGTAAAAGAGACAAACACCATCTGCACAGAGTGTTTTAGCACCTGTAATGAAGGAAGTTAGCAAAGGTGACTTACTTTTGGGATAGAATAACCCTTTCTCTTTTTAACAACTTATTTTTTATTTCTTTCTTTTTCATGCTTATTTATTTTTGAGACAGGCTGAGACAGAGACACAGTGCAAGCAGGGGAGGGGTAGAGACACAGGGAGACACAGAATCCGAAGCAGGCTCCAGGCTCTGAGCTGTCAGCACAGAGCCCAACGCGGGGCTCAAACTCACGAACCGCGAGATCATGACCCGAGCCGAAGTCTGATGCTCAGTAGACTGAGTCACCCAGGAGCTCCTTGTGAATGTATTTTTAAAATGAATTCCTCCAAAATTTCCTGAAGACTCAGCTGAATTTGACCTTTGTAACAGCCAGCCGAAGTCCCTAACCCATGGAACTACATCGCACTATGGCACAGAAATTAAAATATCCCTCTTTAACATGGAGCCAGGCAGCATCCACTTGCCTTCCAGATTGCAACTTTTCTACTGAGAATTGAATATATGCTAAGACACGATGATGAACCTATCATCACGCTCCCCCACACTTGAAAAGTTCTGAGATAATACCTAAAATTACATTGGTGACATTTCAGAATCATATACTTATTGCAAGAAATGCAAAGAAACAAGTAATCGCTTACTTAAGAATATTTCTGGCTCATTAGCACCATGTCTGGCATATATTAGAGATTAAAACACTACTTGTTGAACAAAAAATATGACTTTTAAAATTATCTTAACTGAAATTAATTTAGAAAAATTCATGTCATAAAATTGCTTCATTTCTATTGTCATATAAATCTTTTATTTCATTTCACATATTAGAGAGGAACATGCCATTATAATTACAGCTATTATTATGAATGTGAATGATTTTATTTTTCTTATCTATCATTTGGAGTTAAAAAAAAAACAATGTGGTTTCACTTGAGTTAGTGCTAAGGCTTTACAATGGATGAATTTTACATTAAAAGTTTAATATACTAATTATCATTAAATAAGACTGGAACTGCTTTAAAAAAATTCTTATCAATTGAGCTAGGAATCATAACTTTCTCTGTTATGTTTTATATTCATCATAAAGACGAAATTTAGAGTTAGAAGAAATGCAGTGTGATGCTTTAAGCCAGTTTTGAATATACAGATTGATAGGACTTTTCTTTAAACACAGTTAGTTTATAAGAAAGGAAATCTGAACTGAAAGGAAATCGGGTACTGTCATGTCTGAGTATCATGAATGTCTTCGTTATGAGGGACTGTCTGAAAAAAGCATCTTTCTTATAGACTATTCAATTGTTGTCTTATGTCAGGGTAAGTACCTAGCTTTTTCCGATTGCACGTAAATTATTAAGGTCACACACAAACATATAAATGGTGAGAGAGGTTTACTGAGAGGCCCCTTGAAGGTCTGAAATACCTGGGGAAGCCGCAAAGCATTTCCTTAACTAAATACAATCTCGGGAAATTTGGGGGGCCTGAAAATGAGAATAAATAAGAATAAATTCCATTATCTTCCTTTATTCCCCTGAGGTTCCCAAACACAGGTCTCTTAAAATTAAATTGTTCAGATTAAGATTTGTAGACTTTATAGGTAGTGTAACCATGTAGTTCAAATCTCCATGAAGACAAGAATGTGGTTTGAAATTTTCACATGATAATCTGTTTGTTTGATTCTTTGTGGTTTCACCACCTGGAATTTAGTAAGAAATATAGTTTTTTACCTCTCTTTGCCTGTGAGCTAACTAAAGATGCATCACTTTATAGAGTCTTTGCATTAAATAGTGGATCTCAATCTCAATTCCTCTCAGCACATTTTTGCATGACCCAAATCATTTGTCTCTTCTGGATGGCTCCTGTGTAACCTCCAGATCTTTTTAACCTAGTGTGGTCAACCATCAATGGGGCAGCTCAAATTTAAGTTCACCACTCTGATTTTTAATGCCTCTGAATGTTGGCACTTGAAATTTTTTTTCTTTTTAGCTCAACAATAAACTGAAAGGGAGATTATTATATCTATCCATGTTTCTTGGTGTTTGTTTTTGTTTTCTGTTTTTGAGTATCTGGACTTCTACAATAGTGCCAGTATTAAAAATGTTGGTGTTGGGACACCTGGGTGGCTCAGTTGGTTAAGTGTTTAACTCTTGATTTAGGCCCAGGTCATGATTTCAGGGTTTGTGCACTGACAGCTTGGAGGCTGCTTGGGATTCTTTCTCTCCCTCTCTCTGCCCCTCCCCCTGCTGGAGCATGCACTCTCTGTCTCCCTCAAAATAAATAAATACACTTAAAAAAATGCTGGTGCAGCCTCATTTTTAGCCAGAATTTGTGATTAATCATTTTAGTATAACATTGTCATGATTTAGTTGATAAAAGTAGTAGTTCACAATTTTTGTTAAAAATACTGAAAGTATTTATTCATTAAGACTATCTTTTAAATCATCCCCATAGACATATCAGGTTAGTTTTCTTGTTGTTCAGCAAAATGATTGCCTCAGAGCTCTTTATACAAAATTCATACCAATTTATTATAACTAATTGTTTTTACCGTTTGCAATTTCTCAGACTTTTTTGTTTTTGTTTTTGTTTTTTGTTTTTTTTTTGTTTTGTTTTCAGCTCTATTAACCAAATTCTTTCCAGTTGGTTCCCCTAAACACATAATTCTATGGGATTCTGACATTCCGAATTAATCTGTGGTGGATGCCTGCTTTTCCACAACCAGCACACCTTCTGTCTTCTGAAAGGACAAACCAGTTATTCTTGAAGCACTTCTCATCTTTTACCTGGTAGAGATTTCAATCAAGTCATGATGGCCCCACCAGCGAGGGTGGTCAAGTGACTAAACTGATTACCCTACAACTCCTGCCACAGTTATTTTTCCAACACAAAGTTTTGCTTCAAGAGAACACTCTTCTTTTCACAGATAATACCAGAACTACTGTGGACATCATAACACATGAATTATGCCTGCCTGTAATTAAAACTAGTAAAGTTTAAGCCAAAGCTGACAAGACAGATTTGTGATATTATGTGACTAGGTGCGTTAATCCAGGCCCACAAGGAAATCTTTTGAATATTTAATTCACAATAGCCAAAACATTCCTTTTTTTGTTCTTAAAATAATGGTCGTTAATAGCCAAATTATGGAAAGAGTTTAAATGCCCATTAACTGATGAATGCATAAAGGAGATGTGGTTTATATATACAATGGAATACTACTTGGCAATGAGAAAGAAATGAAAGCATGCCATTTGCAGCAACGTGGATGGAACTGGAAGGGATTATGCTCAGTGAAGTAAGTCAGTCAGAGAAGGATATATATCATATGTTTTCACTCATATGTGGATCTTGAGAAACTTCACAGAAGACCATGAGGGAAGGAAAGGGGAATAAAATAGTTACAAACAGAGAGGGAAGGAGGCAAACCATAAGAGATTCTCAAATACAGAGAATTAACTGAGGGTGGATAGGGGGGTGAGGGAGAGGGGAAAATGGGTGATGGGCATTGAGGAGGGCACTTGTTGGGATGAGCACTGGGTGTTTTATGTCAGCGATGAATCACAGGAATCTACCCCAAAAACCAAGAGCACAATTTACACACTGTATGTCAGCCAATTTGACAATAAATTATATTTTTAAAAAAAAGATAATGGTCTTTATTCACTTTTAATTAGAATGTCTTCATAGAGAAGTTATGCCTGAAATATTCCAGATTTATCTTTCTTCTATGGGCCATATCCACAATTTCAATTAAGACACAGATATTTATGACTAATTAATTTATCACTGCATCCCAAATCTCTACTCTGAGCTACAACCACAAATAGCCAACTGCAAATTTACCTTTACTTGAATACTTCATTATACCTCAAATTCAGACATTTCTATGACAAGAATCACTTCCTTTCATCTTTGTCCTTTTCTAACTCCCTCCAAATAACCATGTTCCTATTTTCCAATGGTCCATACCTCATTGAACTATACTTATGTCTATTTATGTATGCAAACTTAGATATCACGCTTGGCATCTCCCTTATCAATATCAAATATAACATTAATTTTTCATAAATTCACCTTCTTAATTGTTCTTGTATCTAACTGTTTTTTTCTATCTCCAGTACACCACCCCAGTTTATCATAATATAGTTTTCCAAAAAATTAAAACATGACTTTTCTGTAAATACAAAGTGAACACATATCATATAATTTTCTTCAACTCATTATTTGAGGGAAGTATTAAGAAAGAAAAACTGGCTCAGGCAACATGCTGAGTGAGGAGTGAGGTAGTTAGAATCCACCAAAAAAAGACATTTTTTTGTTGTTTATTTATTTTCAGAAGAGAGACTGTGAGTAAGGGAAGGGGCAGACAGAGGAAGACACAGAATATGGCTCCAGTCTCTAAGCCGTCAGCACAGAGCAGGACACACATGGGGCTCGAATCCACGGACCATGAGATCACATCCTGAGCTGAAGTCAGACGCCTAACTGACTGAGACACCCAGGCGCCCCCCAAAAAGACATTTAAAGCAGATTTGCTAAGTTAGAAATAAAACTCCTACAAGGCTATGAAACTGTAAAGTGAACTGTAAACGTTCACTTCTCTACTAAACAGATACTTAGGAGTTAGCAAGTAATTCTATTGATTGTGAGCTCTTACTAGTGAATATAAAGTCAACCTAAATACACGCCTTAAGATAATTAAATAATGTTTGTGTGACTCTATTGTTTTGCCCAAATATCAATTTTAAATGCCTTTTTGAAGTATTCTTCCCATTTTGATCAAAGTAATTGTCAAGAACTATTCTCTGGCACAAAAGCTCTTCCTATAATGTTCTGACCCATTCATTTCCCACAGTGCAGCCAGGGTAATTTTTACAATTACAAAAATTACCAATTTGCTCTGTCCAACTCTCAATATCTGCATTTCAAACTACTCAGTGCTTTCTTTAATGCAGCCTACGAGACCTTGCCATTTTAGAAACTTGCTCCATTTCTCATTTTAACTTAAATCACCCTCATTCTCCCTTGCTGTGCCCTTCAGCCTGCTGGAACTTGGATCTTACATTTAATCTTTTCTAATGCCATATTCCTTCCAAGAGTGTACCGGATATATAGGATGGGGTAGCCTTTTCTCTTTAGGGGCAACACCTTTGCTTTGTCCTTTCTGGTTAGCCTGGTAATGCAGCTCAACAGTAACTCTTTCAGGGTGGTCTTCCTGATGCTCCAGTCTACATCAGGTTATTTACTAAGTGCTCTCACTGTTTTTATTTCTTTTCTTCGGAAGTACCACCTCAGTTTTTAATTGTACATCCATTAGTAGACATATTTGATCCATGTGAATAGAAACAGGGACCTTATATATTTAAAATCACGCATTTGAGCACTGTATTCTTCCGCTGAATAATACAATGAAAATCTAAAATCTTGTGTGTATTTCATGTTTAAGTTATGTAAAATGATACTCAAGATTACAAAGGCGTATAAATTATGTCAGATGCTTAGTATTTCAGGCTATATATAATTTAAGTGCCAAATTAATAAATTTGTAATTATTTTGCTTTAATTCAAAAATTCCTCAGTTTTTATTAGATTTCCTTTTAGTTTTTTATGCTTCTGTGCGTTCTCTTATGACAAAGACCACAACATTTTTTCAGTAAATTGCGTACATTAACTTATAACATTGTCTTTAGCTAATAAGCTAGCTCTTCCTTTCTCTTTCTTTCTTTCTTCCCTCTCTCCCTCCCTCTTTTCTCTTTTTCTTTCTTTCTTTCTTTCTTTCTTTCTTTCTTTCTTTCTTTCTTTCTTTCTTTCTTCTTTCTTTCTTTCTTTCTTTCTTTCTTTCTTTCTTCCTTTTTGTCACATATGTCTTTATGTAGTTTCTTAAATCCATTACTGTGTTCTAAATACATTCACTTACTATAATAACACTGTACTTATTCACATATAAAACTAGATTTATTATAAACAACTTCTGTAGTTGAGCCCTTACAGAGTATGTGAAATGCAGCTCTTATGTTGAACACATTCTTTCATTAAAACACTTTTGCCTGGGGGCACCTGGGTGGCTCAGTCGGTTGAGCATCTGACTTCAGCTCAGGTCATGATCTCACACTCCGTGAGTTCGAGCCCTGCGTCAGGCTCTGTGCTAACAGCTCAGAGCCTGGAGCCTGCTTCAGATTCTGTGCCTCCCTCCCTCTCTGCCCCTCCCCTGCTCATGCTCTGTCTCTCTCTGTCTCAAAAATAAATAAAAACATTTAAAAAATGAAAAAAAACATTTTTGCCTGTATGCAACAGAATTCTTTTACTCTTAGTAACATCATCTTTTTATAAGACTAAATGAAGTGTATTACATGTACCAGAATATTACATGTACATGCCCAATGCAGAGCCTGATGCAAATGATACTTACTTCTGTACTTATTCACATATACAACTAGCATTCTTAGAAACATCTTCTATACATGTACCTTTTCATGGTGTTTTTATGTATTACCCTCTGGATATATAAGGTAAATAAGCTTATCACACAGTGTTATCATATTACTTTAACCTAATAACACTGTGTGATAAGCTTATTTAAACCTGACTTCTCAGTGTATTTTTCTATTGCATTTCACGTATGTGATGTAGCACATGTCTATCTCATGTTCTGGAATAGTAGGTCAATGGTCTTTGTTTTAAATGAAAATGAATACATGTTCATACATATCTATTAGTATAAAACAATTAAAATAAGGTGGAAAATATAAAGAAATAAAAGCCGACTGAGATTTTATTGACAGATTGATATTGCTAACATCTTTATAATTTTCCTTGCAGATATCTTTCTACACATGCATATCATTTACATAAATGGGAAAAGATTACTAATGTAATTCAATGACTTTTAATAAAATGTATTTCTTAATGTATTGTAAGGCAAAATGTATGATAGCTAAAATTGTGTCAATATATATCTTTTAGAAAAAGATCAAAACAAAGCAAATCTCTCTTGCATTATTTTTTCTTATTTCTCAGTTGTCATCCCCAAAGGTATCTGCATTCAACTATTTTAGTTGTGTTCTATTCTCTCCATTTCCCACTATAGATATACCATATTTTAATTTAAATTATAATTTATTTAAATTAGTGGTAAGTGTTTCAGACATTCTTAATTTGGTGTCCAAATATACCCCTGAATTGAATTCAGTAAATCTGTGAACTTGGATGAGGAAAAATGCTTCTATCTCCATTTCTAATTTCTATCTGAAAATCAACATTTTCTTAAAATATGAATGTAGACAAAGAATCCAAATGTCCTGGCAGTATTTATGATTTTATCACCAATAGGAATCATAAATACTTTGAAAACCACATTCCAGCTGTAGAGATTTCAGTGTATCAACTATGTTCACAACTAGTTGTTAGGTCTTTGCTAAATCATATTATTTGTGGAATGAATAAAGCGGCACATATTCAAAATATATTCAAAATATAACTGAACCATATCTTAAATAATTCATAAGGTGTATTTAAATATAACTAGTTTCCCTTTGCAATCATATATGTTATAGTCTGCATTTGAAAACGTTATTCTGAGAAAGGGTCCACAGGCTACACCAGACTGCCAAAATGTCCATGCCATGCAAACGTTAAGAACACCTGACTACATTATTACCACATAATCTTTTAATATTTATTTATTTATTTATTTATTTATTTATTTATTTTAATTGAGAGAGAGAGAGTGCAAGAGGGGGAAGAGCAGACAGAGAGAGAGAGAGAGAGAGAGAGAGAGAGAGAGAGAGAAAATCCCAAGCTGGCTCTATACTCAGCGAACCCAAAGCAGAGCCTGATGCAAAGCTCAATCCCACAACAATGAGATCATGATCTGAGCCGCTGATTAATCAAGGGTCAGATGCTTAACCAACTGAGCTACCCAGGTGCCCTAACCATATATATATTTTTTTTTACAGATGAATCAATACAATATATTTACTTTCTTGCTACTTTTTCTGAAATTAATAATTTCTCTAAAATGCTAAGTTCTGTGCCTCTCAGGGAATGGGATCTGTCAGGGTCACTGCCTTTCTTCATGATTTGTGCTCTCCCAGAACAGGAGCTTTCACTGTTCTTTTAAATCCACTTGCACAACAAAATATGTGTTGACATCATTCATCCAGGCTGTTGTGTCTTTCTACTCTTGTTTTGTGTTTTTGTTTTGTTTTGTTTTGTTTCTTTAAGAATACACACACACACACACACACACACACAGAGGCACATATGGTCACAAATGATTCAATTACCTTTACTTTAGTTGTGAGTTTTGAGGGTAAGGAGATTAATGCTTTCTGTCAGCCTTCTCTGTGTAATTGTAATTCATTAATATTCAACTGTTACAGGCATTTTCCCCTGTAAATGAATGAGCTACATTATCATTTTAATGGATGCTTGAAATTTCATAATGCATGTCCTGTCATTTATTTAGCAAATCTCTAGGATGCATTTATGTGGCTTCTAAATAATGCCATTTTAAATACGGTGTGATGAATAAATACTCTCATGCACAGATGTCTTTTTGTAGTCTGATAATCTCACTAGGATAAATTCCTTAAAAATAAAATTCAGGTAGACAAAAGTACACATTTTCTATCCGTACTCATTTTAACTCTTCCACTTATTTGCTCCATGTCCATGAACTCATTTCTGAACTCTTCTGAATATATTTTCTTACACACATAAAAAATTAACTACAATATTAACTACAATTAACTACAATATCTTAATGGGTTGTTGGTGTTGGTTTTGGGGATAATGTACATTCATTTTCTCACACAGACTAATTTATCTGTTTTACTGATGTAGTAATAACAATTGGTTATATAATAATAATAATAATAATAATGATGATAATTTTGTCCAATGTTCCAGAAAGTTTGTATATTCATATAATTTGATAGTGCGTTTTTTTTCCATATCCATTCTGTTAATGAGATTTACCCATGCTTCTTTAGTCAGTTGTTTTACAGTTTTGTCCATTTTTTCTATTTTTTTCAATTCTGTTCCTTATTAATATGTGAATGTTTTAATATTTTTCAGTCCTAACTGACACAAATGTTATTTTTCATGTTATTTTGTCTTTCAATTATTATTATTGTTCTTTCTTTAGAGAGATAATGAATGGGGGGTGGGAGAGTGGAAGAGGGAGAGAATCTCAACCAGGCTCCATGCTCAGTCAGCACAGAGGCTGATGCAGAGTTCAGTCCCATGATCCTGGGATCATGGCCTGGACCGAAATCAAGAGTCGGACGCTGAACCAACTGAGCTACTTAGTACCCCTATCTTTCAAAATTTTAAAAGACTTTTTTGTATTTTGTTTTGTTTTTGATTTTATGACTTTTTTTTTTTTGCTAAATAGCAGATAAATTAATAATAACCTTTTCCAGCTCAGGATTAAAAATATGTTCACTATTATTTTGTTTTACTAATTTTATGATATCAAATTTTACTTTGGAATTATTCAAATTGTTATTACTTTTACTGCAAAATATAATGAATGATAAAAGTTTATTTTATGTATTATTCCAGGTGACAGGGAAGTTATCTTAATAGCAATTATAGAATAGTCTATCACTTATTCCACTGACTAGGAATTATAATCATATATTACAGTAGGTCTCTTTCTGTTTTGGCATTATATCTGTACTCTGTTCTGTTGCATTTATTAAAGTATAAGGTAAAGAACATGACTTTCCCATTCCACATTCATCACTGCCTTCTGATATTGTTAACATTATCCCAGTTATGTTCACAAGGAAAGATCACTGTGAGGAAAGATCAGGGTATGAATCATAATCACCCCATGTCAGTAACTATCATGCCATTATTTTCCTAGTGTTTAGACAAACATTAAACTTGTAACCCACTTTTGGCAAATGACATCTTGAAGGAAGCCTTTGTCTTTTCTAATACAAGAAAGCATTACAAGAAGAAATTTTTCTTTCTGCTCCCCTTCTTTTCTGTAAGTTTCACTGTTGTGTAATGATCTATTCATTGTCTTTGTAGGCGTATTATAATAATGAGGAAAAAAAAAACAGAATTATTGAGACACAGATCTGGAGCTGATGAAGAAAACGTCTAAAACTGCTCACTTCTGGGCATCTTAAGTAAATAATAGAAGTCATTACCATTTAAATCGTTACCAAGCATTCTATTACTTGCTGCCAAACTAATACAGTGTTTTATCCCTATGCTGATATCACACTGTTTTAATTATTAATATCTCAACCTGATTCAACATCAGATGTGAATACCTACAATTTATACTTTTAATTTGTTGTTGTTATTCTCACCTCTCACATGAGTATTTTTAAAGAAGGATTTCAGACTATGTCTTTTAGGTCATAAAAAGATGCTAAATAGTGTATTAGGGTTAGAGGAGCACCTAAGTGGCTCAGGTGGGTGAATGACCAACTTTGATTTCAGCTCAGGTCATGATCCCAGGGTCATGGGGACTTCTGCACTGAGCATGGGGACTTCTTGGGATTTTCTCTCTCTCTCTCTCTCTCCCTGCACTCACACACACACACTCTCTCTCTCTCTCTGATTTTCATATCACTTATTGATATTGCATGATGCTTGAAACCATTTAAGATGAAATTTCTACAGGACTGAAATAAAAAGAACAGGTAAAAGTCAAGTCAATGGCTCCTTTTTAAAAATATAATTTATTTTTAGAGCATTGTTCTAAGTTTACAGGAAAATTGAGCAGAAGTTGCAGAGTTCCATAAAACCTTCTCTTCCCAGACCCATGGTTTCCTCTAATATTAACATTACTGGTGTGGTACGTTTGTTATAGTCGACACAATATTGGTAAATTATTTTTAACAGAAGTCCATAATTTACCTAAGAGTTTACTCTTTGTGTGTTATACGGTTCTATGGTTTTTGATAAACAAATGCATATTGTCATTATTTACAATTATGTATCACACGGAATATTTTTACTAAAATACCTAAGTCTCATGTGCTCAACCTAATCATCCCTTCCCCACACTCTGAAATTTCTGGCTACCACTAATCTTTTTATTGCCTTTGTCGTTTTGCCTTTTCTTCTCCACTTAAAAAAAAAGAAAATCTGGTTTTATTGAGTGATGCAATGTTAAAGCAAAAATTTTAATATGAATCAAAGTATGGTAAGAATGGAAATGTGTTATGTATATATGAGCATGTAGGAATATTGAGTAAAGCAATGTGGCCAACACAGTGGCCACAATGCAGCCAGAATGTTCTTTTATGTTCTGAATCCACCGTCAGCATTGGAGCCTATGGGACATATGGATGAGAAATAAATCTTACCTCAGTCATCCTATCTCAAGAATCTCATGTCTCTGTTTCTTTCAACACTTGCCAGCATCTAGAAAAAAATATTTATTTCAATGCTTTCTGTCAAACTTGTAAGGTATTTACAACTAGTAGATATATTTTGTAGACATTTGCCACCACTAAGTCTCCTTGTTCATATATGGAACAAGTACTCATTGATGGCCAGCTATGGTTTAGGCACTGTACTAGGCTGTGAAGAGAAAAGACATAGAGGTGGAAATGAATTTAAGTAAATGAAACTGTTTTATCTAAAATCCTAAAAGTATCATTACAAGTCAGTATGAGCATAGTGAATGTACTGTATATCTCTCAGTAAATTGAGATCTCCATTTATTCTGCCCAGGGTTTTGTTTGATAGAATTTGAGGGGATACATAGGGAGGATGATCCAAACTCTCCAATTAAAAATGTATATCTATAGGGGCACCTGGGTGGCTCAGTCAGTTCAGTGTCTGACTTCGGCTCAGGTCATGATCTCTCACCTCTTGAGTTCGAGCCCTACATTGGGCTCTGTGCTGACAGCTCAAAGCCTGGAGCCTGCTTCAGATTCTGTGTCTCCCTCTCTCTCTGCTCCAACCCACTCTCATTCTGTCTCTGTCTCTCTCAAAAATAAATAAACATTAAAAAATTTTAAATTTATATTTATAGGGGCACTTGGGTGGTTCAGTTGGTTAAGTGTCCGACTCTTGATTTCAGCTCAGGTCATGATCTCAAGGTTCCTGGGATTGAGCCCCATGTTGGGGTCTGGACTAACAGCATGTAGCCTGTTGGGATTCTCTCTCTCTCTCTCTCTATTTGTACCTCCCTTGCTCACATGCACATGTGCATCTCTCTCTCTCAAAATAAACAAATAAACATTAAAAATTTAAATAGATGTATATATATGTAGAGTATTATTCTCTGATATCTGCACTATACATATTAAAAATCTCCAGTGTAGAATTAGGTTTCGATTCTAGTGACAAATAAACCTGTTTATTGCTATATAAATGCTTATGAAGTTTGAGGCCTTCATGGTAAACTTCAAAATGTTTTTTGGAGCTTGAGAAGCTCATTTCTGATATTTTGTCACCTGAAGAAATGAAAGGAGATGGTTAGAGTTCTGACCATGGAATAAATCAAGGAGAAAACAAAAATATAACTCACTAACTTTCAAAAGAATTTGCAAAACCTCACATTATTGCAATAAATGTGCTATCAAACCATCACTATTTTTCTATATTCATACACTCATCATAAATGCTATATAAGTTAAATTATTCAATTGGTTTCTCTTTCCTCAGTTTTTATAACTCAAAAATGCTTTACTCAGAGCAAATTGCTTCAGATATCAAGAAATTCTTTAAATATTACTAGATTAATTGTATTTAACAATCAATATTTAGTGGATAGAGCATAAAAACAATATGATTTCAATATTTTCCTTTGAGAAATATTTTTTGACTTTGGTAAAAATGTTAAAGGTCACTCTATGTAATTTTTGACTTTTATGGACTACAAATATTTTTCTTTAGAAATAAAATGTTTACTTTTATATTCCCTATATTTCTAAATCTGTAAATCTCCAGAAACTGAAATTTATTCAAGTTAAATTGTCATCTTCAAAACAATTAGGCAAATGCATTGAAGGTGACTATTTTTTTTAATCAGGAAAGTGTAACAAAAGGAGATATTTCACATGTAACTTATCACTGAATTATTTATGTCAGATTATATTCTGCACTTATGTATTAATATGTATCTCCTCAAGTATATCGAAGCTTTTTGAGAGATTAGTGTACATTTTTACTTTTTAAATTTTACCTAACCTGGTGTCTAACAATAATAGATACTGAATCAATACTTTGTAAATTTTTGTGGAATTTCTTATTTTGAATGTGAAAAAGAACACCTGTTACAATAGTTGAACGATATTCTTAGTTATAATACCATACATTTCTACATAATCGCTTACGAATATTTTAATAATTATTATTCTCTGTGCTTGAAAATATTAAAAATAAAATACAAAAATAATATTCAAAACTAAGTTAACAGTTTTTTCTTTTATCACATTGATCATAATTCAGCCCATGAATCTGAGTTATCATCATTAAAAGACAGATCAATTCTGCTTTACGACCTGATCAATAGCAGTGCAGTCAAATAAAGTGTTAATAATAATACTAACATTTGTAGAGTGAATGCCGTGTGCAGACAGACACAGGCCTACATGTGCTACCTGCATTGTCTTACTTAACTAAAGTAAGAGAAAGTAACTGAATTATCTTTAACTTAACTAAAAGCTCGTTAAGATAAGTTTGTTTTCCCTCGTTTACAGATGAGAGAATCAAGGATTATAGAATTTAAGTAATTTTCCAAGTTTTCTTCGAGAACAAAACTCAAATTTTAACTGTGTTATACCATTCTTTATCAGAACTTTGGTTTTTACAGCTGAGTACTTCTCTTATTGTGGGTCAACAATCCTTTGGATGTACCAGTCCATTGACCCTACTCCCAGTCATTCCCTGTACCCCCTCATCTCATCACCTCTCTTGCTACTCTTACAAGTATCATAATCACTCTAGTGTGTCTTCTTTCACCCCCTTGGCCCCTCTCTCTCTTTGTGGTCTTGGATAAATGCAGACTCCAGATAAATTCAACTCTTTCTCTACTCTGAACCTACCTCTGGAAAACTGAGTGTGGCAAGAGGAAAGCACAGCCATGCTATCAGGGCTCTCTTTAAATTCATTACCGTGTGTGATGCCAGGTAATGTTACATCAGTTTTCTGGTGCATTGACTCTCACACACTTCCAGAAATAAATTTCATGTTTTCCTCTCATCAAATCTCCAAACTCTACTCCCAATGTCATTTTCAGCTAATCAAATTCTGTCTTTCTGACTAAAAGATTAGGAGCCGGTAGAAGAGAGTTTTAACAAGGTGCCACCAGGCCAGTACCTGTTTACCTGGAGCTGTGCACAGATCCTCTGTATTCCCTGCTGTTAACAAGGTTAATCTGTCTGGGCTCCTATCCAAGACAAACTTTTCCACTTGTTCCCATTATTTTGTCCTTTCCTTCCTAGTCAAGGACATATACCTAGCAATACTTTATCTCTCTCCTACATCACCAATTTTTTTCCTGCCTACTGGAACTTTCCTAACACCATCTAAACCTGCTTTATTTTTTCAAACATTTTCAAAACTCTTACATGTCCTAATTTTCTCTGTGATTTACTACCATATTTCTATTCCCTTTATCCCAAAATCCTCAAAAGAATCTCCTGTACTCTATGTCCCCAATTCCTCTCTTGCCATTCTTTATTGAAGTTATTTTAATAAACTGTTTTCCACCAGTACTCCATTGAAATTGCTTTGCAAAAACTTCAGTGGCCTTCATATTGGCAAACACTCTATCTTTATTGCAGATGACAGAAAATTGGACATAGTTAATCACCTGCTCCTCTCTGAGAGGTACTTATTTTCCACTTGGCTTTCTGGTCGTCTATCTTACTGCCTTCTCCTTCTAAGTCTCCTTTGCTTCTCTGTGATTTCTCAGTGTGGGAGGGTTCCAAGGCTTGGTGATTAAACTTAATCTCTTAATCATCTACATGTTCTCTCCTGGTTATCTAATGCAATTGCATTGATTTAAATATCATGTGAGCTTATGTTTCTATAATTTATATCACCAGCCAATAACTATTCCTTGAACTCTAGACTAATATACTCAGCTATTCCCTTGGCATCTGTTAAGGTGTTTAATAGATGCTACAACCTCCACCTGTCTGAAAGCAAATTCTTTTTCTTTTCTTCCAAATTGAGCCTTCTTCAAATTATGGAAAGAGCCTTAATGTCCATCAACTGATGAATGGAGAAAGAAATTGTGGTTTATATACACAAGGGAATACTATGTGGCAATGAGAAAGAATGAAATATGGCTCTTGTAGCAACGTGGATGGAACTGAAGAGTGTTATGCTAAGTGAAATAAGCCATACAGAGAAAGACAGAAACCATATGTTTTCACTCTTATGTGGATCCTGAGAAACTTAACAGAAACCCATGGGTGAGGGGAAGGGAAAAAAAAGAGGTTAGAGTGGGAGAGAGCCAAAGCGTAAGAGACTCTTAAAAACTGAGAACAAACTGAGGGTTGATGGAGGGTGGGAGGGCGGGGAGGGTGGGTGATGGATATTGAAGAGGGCATCTTTTGGGATGAGCACTGGGCGTTGTATGGAAACCAATTGGACAATAATTTTCATATATTAAAAAAAACAACAACAACAACAAAAACAAATTGGGCCTTCTTCTTTCAGTCTTTACCATTTTAACTATACACTACTCCATAATGTTAACTAGTGAGGCCAAAACTTAGATTCATTCTTGAATCTTCCTTTTTTCTGACACCTTAAATTCAACCCATCAGCAACCTATTTGCTCTCCTTTCAGAATGAATTCAAAATTCTACCCCTGTACAACATCTCCATGTCTGCTTTTTTAAAATTATTTTTTAAAGTTTATTTATTTATTCAAAGAGAGAGAGAGAGAGAGCATACATGTGCACACACACAAGCGGGGGAGGGGCAGAGAGCGAGGGAGAAAGAATCCCAAGCAGGCTCAGCGCTGTCAGCATTGAGCCGGACCCGGGGCTTAGTCTCAGGAGCTGTGAGGTCATGACCTGAGTGGAAATCAAGAGTCAGACACTTAACTGACTGAGTTCCCCCAGATGCCCGGCATGTCTGCTTCTTGATAGAGTCCACTATCATTTCTCATCTATATCACATTGCAATTATCTTCTAATTCTTCTCCCTAACTGTTCCCTGGCAACTATCTTTGAAACATAGCAGGCAGAATAGACTTTTACAAATTCATTGTATGTTCTTACTCTTTCAAATCCCTACCCTCTAGTTCTTGTCAGTATCTAACAGTGTAGAACAGGAGCCTGTATGGAGCCCACGCTTCACAGCATCAGTTACCTCTCTGATTTTATGTCCACCACTTCCTCTAGTATTCTGTTCCAAAAATCTGTGTCCTTGCTGTTCTGCAGTACTTTTGTTTTTTGTTTGTTTGTTTTTGCTTATTTTTAAATATATTTATTTTTTAATGCTTATTTATTTCTGAGACAGAGAGAGCATGAATGGAGGAGGGTCAGAGAGAGGGGCAGACACAGAATCTGAAGCAGGCTCCAGGCTTTGAGTTGTCAGCACAGAGCCTGATGCGGGGCTCGAACTCATAAACCGTGAGATCATGACCTGAGCGGAAGTCGGTCTCTCAACCGAGTGAGCCACCCAGGCGCCCCCTGCAGTACTTTTGTACCTGATGGTTCTACTTTCAATGTCCTCCTCTCACACACTAAGTACAGATGGTCCCTGACTATGATAGTTCAACATACGTTTTTTCAGCTTTACGATGTTGTGACAGTGATACACGTTCAATGGAAGCTGTACTTCAGATTTTGAATTTTGATCTTTTCCTGGCCTAGCAGTATGTGGTAGGATTCTCTACCAATGCTGAACAGTGGCAGTAAGCCATGGCTCTCTGTCAGGCTCATGGCCATAAGAGTACATATCTGATACATTTACAACAATTCTGTACCCATCCAACCATTCTGTTTTTCACTTTCAGTAAAGTATTCAATAAATTAAGTGAAGTAGTCAATACTTTATTATAAAATAGTCTTTGTGGTAGATAATTTTACCCAACTGTAGGCTAATGTAAGGTTTCTCATATAAGATGGGCTAGGCTATGGGGCACCTGGGTGGCTCAGTCGGTTAAGCATCCAACTTCGGCTCAGGTCATGATCTCACCGTTCATGAGTTCAAGCCCCGCATGGGGCTCTATGCTGACAGCTTGGAGCCTGGAGCCTGCTTCAGATTCTGTGTCTCCTCTCTCTCTGCCGCTCCCCCTCTCACACTCTGCCTCTGTCTCTCTCAAAATAAATAAAACATTAAAGAAAAAATTTAAGATGAACTAGACTAAGTTATGATGTTCAGTAGGTTAGGTGTATCAAGAGGCATTTTCCACCTAGTAATATTTTCAATTTACGCTGAGTTTATGGGACATAACTCTATCATAAGTTGAGGAAGGTCAGGGTACCTTATCCCATCCTTCCCTCGGTTTATTTTTCTCCATAGTGCTTTCAGTACAGTTATACTTGGGTTAGTGTGCAATTCCCCTACAAGGGAAGTGTTTTAAAAACCTGTATAATATTATTGCAGACCAATCATAGTGAATGCTTTGTATATCTCTCACTGGAATGCCCTATTTTTGCAGGTGTTAATCCTAGAGGTTCTGCATCGTTTGGAAGTTGTGGATGAGGATATCCTCAGGATGGTATGTCTAGCTAGGAAAATGGAGGGATGGATGTGACAAAGGAGCAGGTAATAAAATAATTTACTATTTCAACAATGGATATGTCAATACCAGAGTATTGAGGTAAAATATCAGTCTAGAGATAGATCTCGATCAATACAGATGACAAATTCCCTAAGCAAATTAATATTCAATAGCTAAGAAGACAGGGAAATTTTTCCCAGGTATTTAGAAAATTTTACTTTCAATAATCACTTTAAAAAACTCCTTGTCAGGGGTGTCTGGGTGGCTCAGTCGGTTCAGCGACCGAATTCAGCTCAGGTCATGATCTCCCAGTCCAGTTCGTGAGTTCAAGCCCCACGTTGGGCTCTGTCCTGACAGCCCAGAGCCTGTAGCCTGCTTTGGATTCTTTGTCTCCCTCTCTCTCTGCACCCTTTCCACTAATGCTCTGTCTCTCTCTGTCTCTTTCTCTGTCTCTCTCTCAAACATAAATAAACATTAATTTTTTTTTAAATCTTTGTCAAACATTAAACACTTGTTCATGGTGGAATTTCTGATCTTAAAAAAAAAAAATGTGTGTTGAACACTAGAACTTTATGAGTTAGTGGTCTGCAAACAGTCTTCCAGATCTAAAATTCATGTTAGTTTGCTGATATGTTACATTCTGAAGAACTTTTTAATTTTTTTCCAAAACTGTGCATTAGGATCAAGATGAATAACATTGATGTAAATTAAGCTATTTTTGGAATTGTGAAAATTCCGCCTTTGTGAAATTAGCTCTTCAACTGATTGCCTTTGTTTTCTAATACACAAGATTGCCAGCTGTTTTGCATTTCCCAACACAGCTTTTATATCTTTTTCTTAAAGCTTGCAATAGTGAATTATTTTAAAATTATTTTAAAGTCAAAGTGTACATTCCAAAAGTTAATGAAAGTATTTTCATTTACTTGAACACACAGGTTAACTCTTTTTCTTTCTATCGCTTTGCTTTCTTTTTTTATTCCTTTCTGCAAGTAGTCCAGTAGTGCTCTGATAATAGCTTATCTATCACGGGTTTCTTCTATGTAGGTGGCACTGTTTTGCTTGAGTTGAAATCCAAATAGAAGCTTTTTGGGTCGCCTGGGTGGCTCGGTCAGTTAAGCGTTCGACTTCGGCTCAGGTCATTATCTCACGGTCCATGAGTTCGAGCCCCGCGTCGGGCTCTGTGCTGACCGCTCAGAGCCTGGAGCCTGTTTCAGATTCTGTGTCTCCCTCTCTCTCTGCCTCTCCCCTGTTCCTGCTCTGTCTCTCTCTGTCTCAAAAATAAATAAACGTTAAAAAAATTAAAAAAAAAAAGAAATCCAAATAGAAGCTTTATAAAAAAACAAATAAGATTAAATGTAAAGAAGGTGAGGCATTTGCTGCTTTTCATCTGTAAGGGAAAAGGTGGGTAAGACTGTTTGCTTAGCGGAGTATGCCACTTTTCTTTAAAATTGAACCCAAGAAAGAAAATCTGCCTAGTATATATGAGGAGTATGGTATGCAGAACAAAATATTAGTGTTTAATGACCTGTTACATATATACTAAAATGAATCCCATTTAAATTGACAACGTTCAATGGTCACACTTTTCAAGTGGTGATCCTTTCAAACACTCAGATTATTATATGATAAATGATTACAAATAAAATTATAATGGTTTAGGAAGAAATATGTTTTGTTATAGACAGAGGATTCATTTTTGGTAAATACATCCCTGAGATCACATCTCGATATATCACTTGGCCATGTTTTAACATTGTTATTTTTCATAACCTTTTCACTTATTACTATTTTGCACTGGATACAACTGTAATGTTTATAAATTTGGATATATATGTGTGTATATACACATACATACATATACATTATATATCTTTAACTTTCTATACAGTGTATGTAATCACATTTTATAATGTTAACTCAATTTATTTCTTTTGTGGGAGAGAACTCAGTCATATTTTTTAAATTCTTTTTTCAACATCCACATGATGCCCTGCTGTCTCTCCAAACATTTTATTTTAGACCTATTTGTCATATTTGCCTTCCTTATAATATTTCAAATTCTACAATTTTTTGCTTCCTTCTTTTTAGTGCTTAATCTTGCATCACTCACTTTAGATTTCAAATCAGAGAGATTATAGTTAAAATCCCCCAAATGCTGCTAGTTGAATGCCATGCAGATATGCTGTAGTTCCTGAGGATCCAAATATCCTTATTTGTAAAATGAAGTTGAACTCCTCTTGTAGCATTGTGAAATAACTGAAATTGTCTGAAAAAATGCAGAATTCGACAAATTATTATGCTCTGGACTTCACAGATGAACACTTTAATTACAATCTATCTTATAACTGAAACTATAATAAAGTAAGTTATAGATAAGAGGCCACAGCATTAAGTACAGTAAGGACAGAATAGATATGCGTCTAATGAAAATTAAAAAATTTTTAAAAATTGTCATTATATTCAAGGCTACTAAATTTTCAGGGGCATTTTAATATCTTTTTTGAGTTTTCATGCAATTTCCCTCCACATACAATGATTTTCTTGGTGAAGACACAAACTATAATTAATATAAATAATTTTGATTATGTTTTAATCTTTCTAGTTAGTTTTCCTATATCTCTCAATCTTTGGGCATCAACTTACTGTAAAAACAAACAAACGAAAACAAAACAAAAACAAAAGCAAACACACAAGGCCAAGTAAACTTTTGTGAACATGAGTAACATAATGCTCTCCAGTGGCTTTTGGCCTCTTTCTGAGTAAAAGCCAAATACTGTCCTTTGTCTGTAAGATGATACAAACGGATAACCTCTCCTTCGCCAACCTTTATTGTCCTTACCTTCTAATCGTCCCCCTTTGGTTGATTCCATACAGTCTTGAACAGAGCAGATGAAATCCTTATCCTCATAGAATTTATAGCATAGCAAATTTAGACAGACAAATATCACTGACACAAATACTGAGATAATTTTATATAATGTATCAGTTAAGACTGTAGTTAATAATACTGTATTTTACTTGAAATTTGCTTAGAGAATAGGTCTTATGTTTTCAACACACACACGCGCACACACACACACACACAATGGTAACTGCCAGGTGATGGATTTGTTAACTAGCTTGATTGTGGTTATCATTTTACAACGTATCAAGTCATCATGCTGGACACCTTAGATATATGCAATATTTGTCAATTATACCTCAATAGAGCTGAAAAAAAACATTTGAAGAATAATAAACAAGGGGGCGCCCAAGGCCCAAGGCCTTAATAACTCAGATGGTTCAACGCCTGACTGTTGCTCTCGACTCAGGTCATGATCTCACAATTTCTGAGATTGAGCCTTGCATCCGGCTCTGTGTTGACAGTGTGGAGCCTGCTTGGGATTCTCTCTCTCTCAAAATAATAACGAAACTTAAAAAAGTAGGAAAGAAAATAAACTTTTAAGAGGAGTAACTGAGGCACTCTGAGGAAGTGTTATTTGAGCTGGAGATTTAAATGTGAATAATTTAGGAATGATGAAACCCATAACAGCAGTGCAGAGCTAAGAGCAAGTGTGTAGGCTGTAAATTGGTAGAAAGCCAAACGATTACACTGTTGTGTATATTTTGTTAATGTTTTCAAAATTAATGTGAAACAAACATCAAAATGCTTCACTTTAAGTTTTCACTTTGCAGCTTCAGGTTAATTTGTAAATCAAGCTAGCCAGACTCGTATATCAGTAGTAAGATATTTTAGATTCAGGAAAATACAAAATCTAAAACTTGCACAAAAGTTTATAAATATTTAAGCTTATGACAAGTGTGCAAAACTGAAATGGACATCATATCTACAATATGGTCTTATCATTACGTGCGTTTTGATGCAGTCATGGTAAGTTCATGCCTCAAGAACATTCATCTGAATTCTTCCAGCTATGTGAATAAATAGACTTGTGCTCCACCAGGCTGCTCTTTGTAAAACTTTATATGAACAGACATATCGAGGACCTCATTTTTAAAAATAGACAGTTGCAGAGCTGCGACATTCCAAGTCAATGACACATTTCTGAGAAGTTTCAATACATGCTCAGTGATAACTAAAAAGCTTCATTCTGACTTGACCTGGTAGTTGAAGTTGACACATTCATTGTCTATTTCAAAGTTTAATATAAATAAATTCAAATTTCAACTCTTCTTACTAGGGTTTAAGAAAAATAATATTACATTTACACCTACATTTGAATCAAACAATGAAAGAATCCTGATGCATCAGTGAATAACACTATAGGTTCCCCGAGACACATTTTGAAAAACTATTGGTGTATGTTAACTCACTTTCAGAATACCTTGTCTTTTTTTTTCTTCAAAAGCCACATAATCCAATCTATATTATTTATCAACTTCAATTGTACTGCCGATAATATATTGGAAGCTAAATTTTAATAGGTTATCACAAAATATTTAGGAATAAGTCTATGACTTAAGTTGCTCCATACTGTGGAAATGTTTCACGTCACTAAAATAATATAATCTTGAGGTACTTCATTCTCACATGCAATAGGAGCATGCGATAAACTAACAGAATTTGGGTTATTGTACTTACAGTGTAAAGTTGCAGTACTTACGATTGAACTTCACAGCACTCCAGAAGGCGACCTACTGTCCTTGAAATATTAATAGAGCTGAAATCATAAAATGTCCTCCAAGATGAGCTGTTTATATTCCTATCTGAATATCTGGGGATATGTCTCTGTTATTCTTCAAGAGTACTGTGAAAATGTCTTGAAGAGGCAGATGTCTCTAAGGGGACTTGAGACCTTTTCAAGAGTTATGTCTGCAAGGCTTGAGTGGATGCAATGTGATATGACATCCTGTTTCCGATTATTCACAAATCCCCTCTCATCATAAAATAGAGTATGCTAAGCAGTCTTTAAAAAACCCATCTCAGTTGAAGTTTAAAAAATGCATACCATGTTGAGTACATGCTTACTGTTAGTATTTCAGGGAGTGAATTCTTGAAATGCTCTATCTGGCATAATAAAAGTTTATACACAATATTGCATAGATGTTTCTGTTCTAAAAACATCCAGCTTATACTTATAAATATAATCATAGAAATCCATTTTTTAAATAAATAATTTCTAGAATAAATTTTCACATATGTAATTCTCATATGTCAATGATTTAAGCACAGAAAGTTAATGTCCATTAATTTATTCGTCTCTCCCCACCCTCAACACCACATACTATTGGGTGTATCGTTTTTACTCTGTCCCATAAAAATAACACTATTCTATTTTTTTGTGGTATATGCATCTTATTTTATTTTTTATTGAAGTATAGTCAATACACAGTATTACATTCATTTCAGGTGTATAACAAAGTGATTAGATAATATAATATATATCTATACATACTGCTGTGTTCATCACAAATGTAGCTACCATCTATCACCATACACTGACCATTTCAATATAATCGACTGTATTCCCAGTGTTGTGCCTACCATTCCTTTGACTTGTTCATTCCATAACTAGTAAGTTCTGTTCCCCTTCACCCATTTTGAGAGAGAGAATCCAAGCATGTTCTACACTGTCAGCACAGACCTTGATGTGGGGCTCTATCCCACAAACCGCAAGATCACAACCTGAACCAAAAATCAAGAGTTGGACCCTTAACTGACTGAGCCACCCAGGCATACAACAAACTCTCTCTTTTTTGTAATATTTATGTTAAAAATAAAATCAGGGACACCTGGATGGCTCAGTTGAGTGTCAGACTCTCAATTTCAGCTCAGGTCATGATCCCAGGGTCTTGGGGATGAGCCCTGTATTGGGCTCTGCTGTGCATGAAGCCTGCTTGAAATTCTCCTTTTCCCTCTGCCCTTCTACCCCACTTGTGCTCTCTTTCTATAAAATAAAAATAATAATAAAAATAACAAAGTAACAAAATCAGATGTCTAAGTACTTAACAAAAATGGAAAACTGAATGGTTAACAGGTATTTCAGGATTCCAAGAAGTTGATTTCAGTTCTGGCCACACGAAGAAAATATTTCCTGCCTACTGAACACTAATTTTTAGAGAGTTATATTTTTGAGAATGATATTGTTGGAAAGTTACTTGTAAGGCTTGCAGTTTAGTGGAGGAGATACTGACTGGCCTCACCAGTCAAAGACCTTCATTGTCTCTTTTTTGTGGCACTCATGATTTCTCCTACTATGGGTAAATTATTTTCCCTTAAAGATTTTTAAGAATTAATATATTGGAGAAAATTTTTTAAAATTTGTGCAGAAAGTGAAACTTAGGCAAAAGAATGACTTTATGTCTTCCCAGAGTCAAAGTGAAGCATTGTTTCACAGGCTTATCTAAGACTTGATTTTGTATAGGAAAATACCTTTGATTCATTTCTTATTTACCATTAATTTTGAATCAGACTCTCAAAAATAACATGATACCTGGAAGATTTTTGTCTGGTAGAAAAAAAAATTATTTCTGTGCAATCTGCACATAACCCCAAAGGATATTACTTCATTGTTTTATAATCCTATTAGCCAGCTTTGCATCCAAAGTAATAATCTCCTTCTAGAATTCATTTTTCAGTACTTCCACTTACTTAATCTGTCAACATCTCTTTTAAAATAAATTTACTGTCATGCAGTTACCATCATTCTTAGTAATTTGTTTTCTTTTCTTTTAATTTCCAGATTGTGAGAAAGTTGTTATTGCTTTGTAGCCATAAAGATTTTACTTAAAATACACTTTTAACATGAAATCTATGCATTTGTGGATCACAATACTTGTTCCCTACTCCTGATTTTCATAAGGAGATATTTTCCCTAGACCATTGCAGCTCTCTCTTCTCCATGTTTGTACCCATGAAAACGTGACATTTCTGACTGATTAGTTTTGAGCTAAGTAACTAGTTATGTTTGATTCTCAACATTCCCCTTGAGACCCAACTGCTCATAAGTACCATACATGTCACTACCCTTCCAGGGACATAACATCCCTCACCATGTGGAAAGCAACTAACCCTCACTTGAGCCTTCTAGCTGCATCTTTAACAACCATCCAGGGAATACTCTGGAATTCGTCTCATACTTCTTGATTCATTCTTTATTCATTCAATATTCTGACAGGGGAGTTGTCAATCATATTAGATAACCCCCTCAGAGTCCCAAACAGTTTTTAATAATCTATACATAAAATATTAGATCCCACAAAAAATAACAGTAACTGCTACAGCATTCTCATTCAATTAAATTGTTGTAAGTCTCAGAATTAATTGCCTTAGTATTTCTTTAGGAAAGCAAATTAAATTCTGTGTGTATTAAAATCATATTATATCTACAAGAAATAATTAATTTGAAGAATGTCTCTTCTGAAAATAAAATGAGATTAAAAATTCTGTAAATATTAAAGACTCCATCAGCACGCCTGGGTGACTCAGTCGATTAAGTGCAAGACTTCGACTTGGGTCATGATCTCATGGTTGTGAGTTTGAGCCTGTATGGAGCTCTGTGCAGACAGCTCAGAGCCTGGAGCCTGCTTCAGATTCTGTGTCTCCCTCTCTCTCTGCCCCTTCCCCGCTCACGCTCTGCCTCGCTCTCTCAAAAATAAATAAACATTAAAAAATATATACACATATATATTTTAAAGACGCCATGAAACCATCCTCTGCTTGACTTTTTGACCCAATATTTTCTATAACCAGTCACTGATTTATATTCCATCAAAACAATTGCACAAGGAAATTCAAAATCACTGCAATCTTATTTAGTCCAGAGCACAGCTATTATCTAAACAAAAGGTTTTTTTTTTAATATCCTTAGAACTTGCAAAAAGAGGTTTCAAAAATACAGAAGGTGAGGTTAATAATTAGGGTAGCCAAGACTCTATAGATTTATTGGCAGGTTGAAAGTTTTCCTCACAAATCAAGTCTTGCAAAGTGTTATCCTTTGCTCTTAAAAAAACTTAAAGCCCCAAATATGTCTGGATATACATTTTCAGTGACATCATAAATTCTTTCTATCCATTCTAGAGTAATATTTGTCTAATGCATTACAATAATAGCATATTACAGTAATACAATATAAGAGAGAATATTATTGAGGATTTACCATGTGGCAGGTCCAGAGATAGCACTGTGTGCTTTTAATTCTCACAATAATCTCTGCATTAAGTACAGTTATTATCCATATTTTAAAGATATGTATCCTAGGAAATAGGGAACTTAGGTAAATTGCTCAAAGATAATCAGATTTAAGGGGCTATACAGGTAGCCCCCATAGGTCTACCTATATACAACATATGCGATGATTGATGTGGCATTATGATACCCATAAACTAACAGTAACTCAGTGGTTATGTTTTATATATATATTTGTGTTTATGCTAAGTGTTTCCCATAATGTTATTTAACCTTTGCAGCAAGTATGTGAAGGAAGTTTTTCTTTTTTTTTTTTTTTCTTTTTGAAGGGAGGAGGGGTGTAGGAAAAAAGAGAGAGAATGGGGGCTCAATTTCACCGCCGTGAGATCTTGACCTGAACCGAAATCAAGAGTCTAATGCTTAACCAACTGAACCACCCCCACACCCCTGTGAAGGAAGTATTAAATTATCATTTTCACTTTTTACAGTGAAAAAAAAAAAGTCATATAGGGAAGTTAACCAACTGTATATATTTTCTGTCTCATTCTTAAAACCTTGTGGTCACCAATGGAATGAGATTTAATTTTGTTCCCCTTTATCTTACTCTCCTTTTTCCTGTCTTTAACTGAACCCTAATCATTTACAGAGATGTTTTCTCTGAATGTACTCATAGGGCTCCATATTCAATTGCTGACATGCAAAATTATAGGATGGCAAGAATGATAAAGAGATTTTGGATATTTAGCAAGTTTAGCAAATAAACAATCATGAAAATTATTGAAACTTGTTTTCACGATCCTGTTTGGATATAAGAAACTATATATTATTATCCCCCTTCCTTGTTATTCCTATAACAATTCAAATCAATGCCTGAGGTCAATTAAGGATGATCTTATGCTCAGAAAGAAAACAGAGAGAGAGAGAGAGAAACATTCATAATTTTCAAAGTGACTCAATTTTTACAATACACTTACTTTTTATTTCACTTGTATTTGAGGAAAACTAATATTATCCAAGAGATAAACACATATAATAATTTATCAGATATCAGAGTGCCATACTAATCTTTCCATATTCATTTTTACCCATATGAAATTAAAGCATCTATAGATAGTTGTATTATTAAGATACAGTATGAGGTGCTATAAAAATATCCTCTAAATATAGTGAATTTATCAGGAAAAAAGGTTTGTTTCTCTAGAATGTAGCAATCCAAGCATAAGTAAGTCAGACCTCAGATGGCTTCATAGTGTACAGGATTAAGTCATCTCTGATCTAGTAGCTATTACTAAGTGTTCTCTTTGTCTCCTTATCTAAAGATTGTTTACCTTTATTCTAGTAAAAAATAAACACTTCCCCCTTCCTGGGGGAAAGGTGGAAAAAAGAAAGAGCATGAGTATTTCTATACAGGACATTTCACAAAGGTTGCCATTATCAGTTTTGTTCCTGTTTCATTGCCAGAGCTTGGTCACATGGTCAGAACATACCAAGAGAAGATTAAAATGTAATTATTACTTGGCTGATCATGTGCTTAATTATGATCTCTTTTTTTTTTTATTTTTTTTAATGCTTATTTATTTTTGAGAGAGAGACACAGAAGAGTGGGAAGGACAGAGAGAGAGGGAGACTAGAGAATCCAAAACAGGCTTTAGGCTCCAAGCTGTCAGCACAGAGCCCACTATGGGGCTTGAACTCATGAACCGTGAAATCATGACCTCAGCTGACGTTGGATGTTTAACTGACTGAGTCACCCAGGCACTGGACAATTAAAATTCCTATCATGATGAAACTTGCAAGTATAAGTTCCAAGTTCTGCTACATTATACAAAGAAAACAATGTTTAAAAATTCAAGTCTAAAGATCAGTGAAACCCATACTACAAATTTTAGGGAAATTTTCAATACTTGCATCATTTATTGGAACAAATGCCTTGTACAGATACAAGCTCTGAAATTTCTTTGAGTGAAACTAGAAGAAAAAAGATGTATGACCATTCCAACTATAACAATGACAATCATAGGCTTACACTAATGTCATTTGCCAAAAGGATATATGAAAAATAAACAAAAGAGAGCTTATGTGGGCTATATTGATCCTTTATGACAAAAGCAAGAGCTAGAAATAAAGAATGTTACTACAGAATGACAAAAAGGTCATCACTAAATGACATAATTTTAAGTGCATGCATGTCTTAGTTACATGGAATATGTAAAAACAACAATTGAAGTATAAAAGAAATTGAAGTATCTGTCATCTTAATGGGATATTTTAACACATATCTTTCAGTGATTGTTAGACCAAGATGACATAAAATCAGTAAGGATAAAGCACAATCAAACAACACCACTAACAAATTTGATGAACTGACATCAAATGACATCAAACAATGCTGCCAAAAATTTAATGCACTTTTTTAATCGTAAAGAGAACATTAACAAAAACTGACTGCATTCATGGCTATAAAACATAACAGATTTGAAATAATAGCTTTCACATATAAAATATTGTCTTAGCACAGTACACCTATGCTAGAGAATAATAATAACAAATAATAAATAACAAATAAATAATAACAATAATGACAAAATAAATTAGAATAATTCTATAAATATGAAAAAAAATTAAAATTACCTAATAGCTAGCTAGCTAGCTATATATATATATATATAGCTTTATTTTCTTTCTTTTTAAATATATATATATGTATATATATACATTTTTTTAAGTTTATTTTGAGAGAGAGAGATAGCGCATGCACACGAGTGGGGTGGGGGAGAGAGAGAAAGGAAGAGAGAGAATCCCAAGCAGTCTCCATGCTGTCAGCGCAGAGCCTGATGCAGGGCTAGATCATACCAACCATGAGATCATGACCTGAGCTGAAATTGAGACAGGCGTTCAACCAACTAAGCCACACAGGCATCCCTAAAGCGATAAGCATTTAGAAGAACGTACTGGATTTAAATAAAAATAAACTATTGATTATAGTAGGATATAATGAAAGTAACGTGAAAGGCTACATACCAAGACATTCCCCACTTAATTAAAAATGACCCATAAACAATAGGAAACATGAATAGTATTTTTATCAATAATACTAAGTTAATAGTTAAAAATCTGAGCACTGTGATGAATCACTGAATTCTATGTCTGAAACCATTAGTACACTCTATGTTAACTAACTTGGATTTATATCAAATTTAAAAATAAAATAAAATAAAAATAATATTTAAAAAATCAGCCCACCAAAAATAAACAGAGAAAATGTGGATTTATGCCAAAGGCTAACAAAATTTTCAGAAACAAATATGTCTAATCTTATTTAAAGTCTTCCAGAAAATAAATGAAAACAACAGTGAGTATTCTCTAACTTAACTTTGATGAGAAGATAGTTTTTATACCAAATGTAGTCAAGTTCAGTAGAAGAAACTGCTCTGGGAGACAGGTACAATAATAGCAGAATTATTGCAGAGAGAAAGAGCTAGCAATCAAAAAAGTCTAAAGAAGCCTACAACTAACTGAAATGTCAGCACTATTCAAAAGAATAAATACTTTGTGGTTGTTGATCAAACTCAATATAACAGCAAACATGAATAAGCTACACCAATGAATTTTAAGTTTATTAATTTTGAGAGAGACAAAGAGAGCACAAGTGGGAGAGGGGCAGAGAGAGAGGAAGAAAAAGAGAATCCCAAGCAGGCTCCACAATGTCAATGCAGAGCCTGATGTGGGGTTCCACTCACCAAACCATGAGACCATAACTGAGCCGAGAGAGAGAGAATGAATTTTAAGTTTATTAATTTTGAGAGAGACAAAGAGAGCACAAGTGGGAGAGGGGCAGAGAGAGAGGAAGAAAAAGAGAATCCCAAGCAGGCTCCACAATGTCAATGCAGAGCCTGATGTGGGGTTCCACTCACCAAACCATGAGACCATAACTGAGCCGAAACCAAGAGTGGGATGCTTAACTGACTGAGCCACCCAGGGGCCCCACCAATGATTTTTAACATACCTGATGGCTGTCCATTAATGCTAATAGTATTTTTCTATCATGGTGAGAAACAAGCATCACAGAATTCCAAAGTGATCTATAGCTGGTGACCTGACCACCCCCAGCTGAGAATCAAAAACTTTAACTGTATGCATCAACAGAGATATGCATCAGAGGGGAAACCTGGGTGGCTCAGTTGGTTAAACATCTGACTCCTTTTTTTTTTTTTTTAATATTTATTTGTTTTTAATAAAGAGAACAAGCAGGGCAGGGGCAGAGAGAGAGAGGGAGACACAGAATCCAAAGCAGACTCAAGGCTCTGAGCTGGCAGAACAGAGCCTGATGTGGGGCTCTAACTCAAGACTAGGAGATCATGACCTGAGCCCAAGTACAGTCTTTAACCAACTAAGCCACACAGATGCCCCAAGCATCTAAAATCTTGATTTCAGCTCTGGTCATGATCTCACGGTTTGTAGGTTTGAACGCCATATCAGGCTCTGTGCTGTCAGAGCAGAACCTGCTTGGGATTCTCTTTCCCTCTTGTCATATCTCTCTATCTCTCTCTCTCTCTCTCTCTCAAAATAAATTAATAACCTTAAAAAAAAAAACAGAGACACACATATCTTAAATGGTGATTGAAAGAAGGAAGTCAAAAAAGGATACATATAATTCTATTGAAATAAAGTTGAAAAACATACAAAACTATCGTATGCTTAAAAATGGATAAATATGTGATTTAAAATAGAAAAATACACAAATTATCAACAAGTTTTTCATGATAATGGTTAACTCTGAATAAAGAAAGAATATGATTGGGGAAGGGTAGGTATACAAGCATTGTGTACGTAATGTTTTCTTTCTTCATCTGAGTAGTGAATGCATAAGTATTTATATAAGCTATCATATGTTTTGTAAATTCTTCTTAGTTTTAAGAGCAGGAAAGGATCTTAAATGGAGATTATTTCTGCAAGATGAAAAGTGTTTCAGGCACATTTCATGCGGGAGTTTGGGAGAAGAGATGAGAAGATCCAAAGGACACTGGAGAAATTAAACATGACCTACATGAGCAATTTTTCCATAAACACTACATAGAGAGATCTCTCTTACCTAGATTATCAGATTACTAATATATTATTAGATTAGATTATTAGACTAATGTCATAGACTCTGGGTCTGGAGTTCTTTCTTGTCCAGCAAGAGATGGGCGCAGGATTAAAATGTGAGAGAGGTTAATGTCCAGGAAGAGACAAGAGCCCCAAGTACAGGCCTTTGCTCCGTTTTTATTAGGATCAGAAGGCTTACAAGCATGATGGATATGCACACAGAGACAATGAATCTGTGAACATTAAGTCATGTGTGGGGGAGAAAGGGGGTTTTGAAGATAAGAAGATACGTAGTGTTAGGGGTTTGGGTCAATACAGGATAAAATGGTGGCTCTGGGCAGATGTTGTTTAAGATAGGCACCACTTCTGTTTATTTTAGCTTGCCTAGGGGGAAAAACAGAGCACCCTACCTCAGGGTCAACAAGGCACCTTTCTTTTGCTAATTAGCTCAGCTCTAGACAATGTAGCCCTGCAGTAGTCTAAGCCCTGTTTACCTCTTTACTTATACTGTCCTTCCCACTTGTGAAAGCAGCTTCCTGCTATTGTACTAAACTGGGGGGCTTCTGCCCTGAATATCTAATCTTGGATGTTTTCAGCCTGTGGCTTCCTATTTTTTAATGCCTTGTTAACCCATCGGTGCAAGCTCAGGGAATTCCTAAACTTATTCCCCACAGACTAACAGATTATGATTAGAATATTAATAGAAGCTGGACGTTTTTACAAAATTTCTAAAGCTAAAAAAATGGAAGTATGACCTTGAAGATACAGTGAACAATTATACTGTTCATGAAGGAAACTTTATGTATGTGATATTCTAAATACTCAAAGAAAATATTCAGAAACGATAAATGACAGAGCCTGAGATCAAAAGTGAGATAGTTAAACGTGTTTCAAATAAAATATTTCCTCCTAAGTACCCCATAAACTTTGATATATGGTATTTATAATTTAAAATGCTTTCTAATTTCCATTTTTACTCTTTGACACACATATTATATAGAAGTTTATTATTTAGTCTCCAAATATTTGCAGAGATTCCAGAGATCATTCTATGATTTATAATTTAATTCGACTTTGCTCAGACAACATACTTCAAAGAACTTGAATCCATTAATATTTATTGAGATTTTTTATGGTCTAAAGTGTTGTATTTTGGTAAAAAAATTCTGTGTACAATTGAAAAAGAACATTTGTCTTCTGTTGTTACTGTATGGAGCTTTGTTTAAAACTCAGGTAGGTCAAGTTGGTTGACAGTGTTGTTCAAATCCTCCTTTTTACTGATGATTTTCATTCTACTGGGTCTGACAACTCTTAAGAGGGAGAATTTGGCATCTCCCATGATTACTGTGTATTTGTTTCCTTCTCGTTAATCTTTGTTTTTGTTTCATGCATTGTAAATTCCATCTTTAAATGCATAAGTGACGAGGATTATATGTCCCTTCAAAGAATTGACCATTATCATTATAATATGCTTTTTTCTCCAAAATCTACTTTGTCTGATATATCAATATAACCTCTCCAGCTTTCTTTTGATACATCTTAGAATGTTATGTTTTTTTTATCTTATTTTTTAACTTATTTGTCTCTTCATAGAAAATGTGCTTTATAGACTATATGCCATAGACAACAAATAGTTGTGTCTTGATTTTTTATCCTGACAATCTCTGCCTATTAATTGGGTTAAGTATTTAATGTGGTAATTATTATAGTTATGTTTAAATCTGTCATCTTACAGTGTTTTCTATTCATCTCATCTGTTCTTGTGCACTGTTTTTTTTTCTTTTTCCTTTACTTTATTTCAGTTTAGTTGATTGTTTATGTTTCTGATTTCTCTTTTTTGTTGGTTTATTAACTATAATCTTTTGTCTAGTAAGCAGTTACTTAGAATTCATAGCAAATATCTCTAATTTGCCACACTATACCTTCAAGGGATAGCATACAATCTCACATATAAGATGTTTACCAAAGTATATTTCCATTTTTCTCCATCTGGCATTTATGTTATTACATATATTATGAATGCTACACTGCATTGTTATTTTTTCAATAGCCAATTATATTTTAAAGATATTTAATTTTTTAAAAAAATTCAGTTAATTTACTCTTATAGTTATTACCCTGATATACTTCCTTCATTTGTGTAGATTCAAGTTTTCATATGGTATAATTTTCCTTCTGCCTAAAGGACTATTCCTTTCATGTTTCTTATAGTTCTGCTGGAGATGAATTCTTTCAGCTTCTGTGCATCTTAAAAAGGTTTTATTCTGTTTTCATAGTTTGAATAATATTTCACTGGGGATAGAATTCTAGGTTGACAAATTTTCAATATGTTAAAGATGTTCTCTGTTGTCTTTTCATTTTCATTGTTTCTGATAAGAAATCTTCTCTCAGTAATTTGATTATACTGCAACATAATTTGATTATGATGGGCCTTGATGAAATGTTCTTGTGTTTCTTGTCCTGGCATAATTGAGCTTACATCTCTGAGTTTATAGTTTCTAATAAATTGTTGCCAGTAAGTCTACATGAATAATTGTCCTCTATGACTTGTTAATCTCTCAACATTTGACTTATAACCCATGGATCTGTTATATCTGGAGGAAAAAAATCCTCATTTCACAAAATTTTTCATAATACAGAGTGTCTAATCAAACATTTTTACCTTCTTTCAAAGTTTATTGAGTTTTAGAGGCAGTACTTTCAGATTTAATACTTCATCTAAGGGACTTTCACCCAATTCACTAGGGAAAACAACAACAACAACAAACATCTAACATTTCTCCATTAGACTCCATATTTCTTCCATCCCAATACTGAACTAACCATAAGATCTTTCAGGAGAACCTACCCTTGTATAATTTCACACCTGTGGTTCAGTGGATATTTCTACATCTTTTGCTTGAAGAATTGCTTTGACCTCAGTAACTTCACACTTATTCCAGAGCCAATGTAATACCTCAGGAAAGACTGAGTGCAAGCCATTTGAATCCCATTTATTTCTTTTATGCATATCTCCTTGAGCATACAAGAGAGAATTTGATGCCTAAAGTTAGACATAGTTGAGCATTTGGAAGCTCAGGCAGAGCTTAGATTCTTTGCAACTTATGGTAGTTAATATTCCATCAATGAATGTCTTAAGGGCTTATAAAGACACATTTAATACATTAACCACCATTACCAACCCACTGGTAAGAAGGGTAACTGTATTGAAAGCCAGTCTTGTAAAATGTCACCCTTCCTATGTCCCTCTGGACATGTTTATAAAAATACATGCCATTTTTATCTGATCATTAAATCAAATCATCTAGAACTTCTAGACAAAATGTTTTATTAGTTCAGTTCCAGTTAGTATGTATATCAAAAAATAATAAAGTTGAAAGTCTACAAAATTCTTATTTCATAAGAATTATAAAGAATTTACAAGAATTAAGGGTCACTTCTGGTTGCTGAAAGGATACTATAGACTGGGGAGTTTAAACAAGTAAACATTTATTTCTCACAGTTCTGGAGGTTCAAAATCAGAAGTTGGAGTGCCAGCATGCTTGGATTCCTAGTTAGTGGCCTTATTCTGGTTTCTAAACAGCTTCTCATAATACTGTGGCTGAGGGAGATATGATCTTTCTCCAGTCTCTTCTTACATGAAAGTTAATCCTATTCCAGAGGGCTTCACCCTCATGAAGGTGAATTACCTAATAACCTTCCCAAAGGCCTTACATCCAAATAATATCACCAAATAATATTGGCGATTAGGCTTTAACACATGAATTTTGCAGGTACACAAACATTCGGTCTGTAGCATGATCATTGTTGTCTTAATTATTTTTGATAGATTTTAGAAGATTTTACATATGATAATTCTAACTCTGCAATCACCTGGGAAATAAAAAGTTATTTAACTATATCTATCTACTCTTTCTGGCAAATAAATCAGGCTGTGCATTTTCATTGGCACTAAAGTGATGTTATTATTTTTCTTGTCTTAGATGCAGTGACATTTGTTCTACCATGTAAAATAAGGCTTTTAAAATAATTTAAAACAAATTTACCATCAAAAGTCTTTGTGACAGTAACTTATATAAGTGGATTTTATGGAAATTGCAGATATATCTTTACAGAATACAAGTGACCTTTACCTGTCATCATTAAAGAATAAATCTTATTGCTGTTTCTAGTTCTGTTTTAATAGTGGGGAATGATATATGAAAAAGCAAAGAAAATTGTGAAGTTAAGAATTGTCTGAAGGTGATAGATTTTAAATAACATTCTCTTTGGCCTCAGATTTCACAGCCCTATTTTGAAGACAGGTGTTGGGAAAAGCAGTCCTTGCTACCTGAAGAGAAGAATTTGTTCTTAATTCAATTCCCAGATATCTGTTTGAAACATACACTTTAAATCAGTAGTACTTACATTTGATTAGTGATTCATCTGGAGTAATAATAAAGAGCATTTAGACATTTAGATAGTTGAGCAGGGCAAATTTATAGCTACGAAACAAACACTTTCATGATGTACACATTTGAAATGTTTTATTTAGAACATGAGTATTATACTTTTTAAAACAGTCAAAGAAAATATAAGAGGAAGCAGTTATGTGTACTGTGATACAAGAATTGACCTAATCCTAGTCCACTTAAGTCTGATTGAAGAGAATAAAAGAAACTATAATTCCACAATATGTGGAATATACCGATAGAGATAAAAATGCATCTCTGGGAATAAAGAGTTTAGTTTTGTGTGTTTTTTTTTAATCTTTTCTCTCTATCACTTTATAAAATCACACCCTCAAATATAGAAGTTGTTGCTCTAAACTGAAATTATCAAATGGCTATCATCAAGAATAAGATTTCTTATTTAAGCAATGAATCTAATAAGCTAAGGTTTGGTAATATGAAAGCACACAAAAAAATAGTTCACTTACAAAACAAATATCTCCTTTTACATGTGTCAATATTTTATTTTTTTCTTTCAGTGCCATCTGTATAACCTCTGCATTGCAGATGAAAACTCTGCCAAAGAATGATAATAGCAAACCTAATAAGTGCATACCCAAAAGTTAAGCTAGAAAGTGAAAGGTTTAATGTGTGATTATAAAAGGAAGAGGTAAAGAGTATTCTTGTAGATTTCAGAGCCGATAATTCAGCAGGCATCTTACAGCTTTGTTTATAATTACTTTATAAAATATTTCATCAAATTAACATTGTATAGTTAATTTCAAATTTCTTACCCTACATCCAAGGCTCTCCACTTTTACCTGTTATAAAAGTATCATTGTAGCCCAGGTGTGGGCTGTGAGATAAAGGCCAGAGAATAATTTGCAATTAGTATACTAGAAAGATAAAAGCTGATCTGGGGCTAAAAATGGGTAGGAATGCCAAGGACCCATTCCTCCACTGAAACAATAATTGAGGTGGCAATTACTGTCAGAATCAATTTTATCAAAACTCTGGAATGTAGTAAAATATTGACAAAAGCCAGGGAATACTTATTAAAGATAGAAGGTGATAGATTTTGGCAAGATCATATTGGCATTTCATTTTCATGCCCACCATTCCCTATCTCCCATCTCAGAGGTGGCTATATGGATGATAGCCCATTTTCCTGGTATGTCAGGCTGGTGACAGAGGGGAAAATAGGGACTTTGTCCTCAGTTAATTGTGCTCTGTGTTTTGAATGTCTGTCAGTGCCATGAGGGACCACCTCAGGGTCCTATATTATTCTTTTTACCTTGGAACTTGCTTAGGGTTAGAGTAACCTTCTAAGAGGAATTTGTCAAAATTACTTAAACAAAATATATTCACTCCAAAGGCTGACGGGGCCAATCTGTTATGCATAGGACAGTGTAACTTCCTATAGCCACAGAACCACATGGAACCAGGTGGATTGTAGAGTCATGGAGTGAGGAGTATGACCCTTGTCACAGATGGCATGTACCGAAGCAGGGTTTGACTCCTGGGGTGATGAAAGAGGAGGTTTGTTAACAGTTGCCCATATGCCTTTGACACAATCAAGCCAAGCTACAAGTTTGCTAATTGAGTAGAGAAGCACAATAAGAATTAGGTAGAAAGGTTACAGATTGGTGGAGACAAGAATGCTAAGAGCCTTAGATCACTTAGAAGATTTAAAATAGATACAAAGATTAGGTATTAGCAAAAATGTGTAAATTAATGATTTGGTAGTGGCTGCATGGAGTCTTATATCAAGAAAGATCTGAAACCAAATAGGTATGAAGAAGGAATGATTGCCATGGTAGATTAATGACTAACTGAAGCATGGAGAGGGGTCTTTACTAAGAAGCAAGGTATGAATGCTACATATTTGATATACTTGACTTAGGACATTTGTTAAACAGATGCTTAACAGCAGATGTTAAACAGGTTTTCACTGTGTACAAAGTGCTGCAATGTGAGGCAGTGGAATATCAAAATCAAAAGTCATGGTCATTACCATGAAGAACTTAGGGTCTGGTATAAAAACATACACAAAAAGAAAGATTTACAACCACACGTGTTAGTTACTGAACAAGGTACAATTGGAATATCAATATAGAAACTACCAAAACCACTGAAGGGAGGAAAAGTTAGCTTCATAGAACGAGTGTCATTTAAAAGAATACATGAGCACAAATTAGACATTATTAATACATTTCCCTGAAAATTTGAAATGGATTTTATTTTGTGCAAGTGAACCCAAAGCTTTAGAAATATATAAGTAGTATAAAAGCACATTTTACCAACCTAGATAAAATACTTTACATCATCAAAGAATTATATACTCTTATTAAAATTTAGAAAATTCAGGTTTTTAAATAATTCTAAGTTTAAAATTTAAAAACTTGGATGTAGAAACAGTATACAATAAAATAAAAATAATATTTTAATTATTTTTTTGAATTTTAATTTTGTTATATATTCTTCAGGTATTTTATTATGAGAGCAAAATATTGTTAAAATGTTTGTATGCATTTTATTTATGCACAAATTTGTATATGTCTCTGGTTAACTTCTTTGAAAAAGAAATAACAAAATTCTACGGACCTTATGAAGACGGTGTGCTAAAATTGCTCTCAGGGAAGTTGGACAAAATTACATTCCTTCTGGAGAGATGTTACAATTTTTGGCCATGACCCAAATTCACAGAAATTGATTATCATTAAAGCCATCACTGTTACATGTTTTGAACTATAAGATTATGTCATATTGTTTCACTTGGCACTTATCAATTAATAGTGTGATTAAATAGCTTACATATGTTTATGTGCCTTTCATAGTTTTTTTATGAATATCGTTTTATGTACTCTACACCTTTTTATATTTGAAGGAGTTTTGCTATTCATTTTAAAGAGATTTTAAAATCTAAAAAGCAACATGGATTCTTCTTTTTTTAAAATGTAGGACTGCAGGGGCGCCTGGGTGGCTCAGTCGGCTAAGCGTCAGACTTCGGCTCAGGTCATGATCTCACGGCCCGTGAGTTTGAGCCCCGCGTTGGGCTCTGTGCTGACAGTTCAGAGCCTGGAGCCTGTTTCAGATTCTGTGTCTCCCTCTCTCTGACCCTTCCCCGTTCATGCTCTGTCTCTCTCTGTCTCAAAAATAAATAAACATTAAAAAAAATTAAAAAAATAAAATAAAATAAAATGCAGGGCTGCAAAAAATTCTAAGAAAACACTATAAAATAAGCAAAGTAATTCACGGTAAACTTACATATAATTTTATCCGAAAAAAATGGTTTCATAATAGCAATTAGTCAAAGACTTTGGAGCTGCATTTAATACAAAAATGTTCACAGTTCAAAACATATCAAACCTAAAAGATAACATTAAAGAAATGTCCAAGAAACTTCAAACCAAATTCACATTTACCCTCTTTTTTGTTTTGTTTTATCACAATTCTCTGCTATGTTCAAGACCACCGGAATTCTGCAGCAATAACAGTTTTAAAACCTGCACAAAGCAAAAGTTCAACATGGCAGCCCTACAGAGAAACTGTCTTGAAAGTGAAAACATTTGGTTATTTTCCTAAGAAATGAAGGGATAACACAAGGTCTGTCAGACTACACAGCAGGGGGGATGCCTGGTACAAAGTCAGACGAGACAGATTTGCCATGGTGAAAGAAAAACAGAGGAACAGTTATTACTTCAATTATGGTCTGGAAGCTGGAGTGGAAAGAATAGAAGCAAGCACAGAGCAAGCGACACAACCTTCCAAGTAAAGCTCCAGTGGCATAGCTGGAATCCTTTTCTCCTCTCACTGCTGACAGATGGAGGGGGCTATGATGGCCACAGGAGGCAAAAGATCCAAGAGGTTTTAGTTTGTTTGTTTAACTTCTAAGCTTTTTACTTTTTGTGAGTCTTTGGGGTTATAAATAATTTGCTTGTTTTATTCTTTGCTAATTTCTCTTCTTTCTCCACTTTCTCCACGTTGTCAGGCAAACAGGTTAAAAAAAATCTTTCACAAAAATACAGTTGTTTGTGAAAACACTTGTTTAATTGTAACATCTCTTTTTAGATTATACACTGTGACTTCTTTCATACTCTACCTCCAGTACCTAACAAAGTGTCTGGCACAGAATAGAATTTCAATAGTATTCACCTAATACATGAATAAATGAATCTGAATTGTTATTGCCTATGGTAGTGTGGGAAACTTTTCAAAATAAGTAGTATATACATTATACTGAAGGGCTTCATCCCTTCTCTCGTTGATATTTTCTTCTAAGTAGGTAATGTTATTAATAACATGTTCTGGTAACTTTCTTCAACTGGTGATATTTCAACTGGACATTTTCAGCAACTATACATTTCAATTTGCTTGAGAATATATTTTGGAGAAAATAGCAAAATCTGTTCTAGTAGGAACAAATTACTTTTAAAAATGTTAAACTGAGTGGTGCCTGGGTGTCTCAGTTGGTTGGGCATCTGACTTCGGCTCAGGTCATGACCTCGTGGTCTGTAAGTTCGAGACCCATGTCGGGCTCTGTGCTGACAGCTCAGAGCCCAGAGCCTGCTTTACATTCTGTGTCTCCCTCCCTCTCACTCTGCCCCTCCCCCACTTGCACTTGTCTCTCTCACTCCTCTCTCTCAAAAATAAATAAACATTAAAAATATTTAAAAATCGGGGTTCCAAGTGGCTCAGTCAGTTAAGCATCCAACTTCAGCTCAGGTCCTAATGTCACACTTCGTGGGTTTGAGCCCTACGTTGGGCTCTGTGCTGACAGCTGAGAGCCTGGAGCCTGTCTCGGATTTCATCTCTCCCCCTTTCTCTGTCCCTCCCCTACTTGCAGGCTGCCTCTCTCTCTCTCTCTCTCTCAAAAATAAATAAACATTAAAAACAATTTTAAATATATATATATATATATATATATATATATATATATATAAAATAAAATAAAAACCACAACTGATCTGTAAGTGATTTTACATCCCTATATAGTGGAGATAATATAGAGCAAATATTGATAACTGATTTTCATTCAAATACAATATTAATATGAAGGAAAAATTAATACTAAAATATTTTTATTTTAAATTGATTGATAGAGGCATGTTCTAATTTCACACTATGTAGTCTTTTCCTTAAGAACAACATTCTTTGCTTTATGACATAGACCCAAATGATTCCTCCTTTTTTTTATTGTTCATTATGGAGTAGTATATCAGAAATTGATAGGTCAAAGTCTGATTCAGAAATATATGGTGTCCAAGTACCCTGAAATCCCTCACTAACTTAAATATATGGTAAATCCTGCAGTCATCAAACTAATTTTACATTCAGTGTTTACCAGAAAAGAATGGGGGTTCAATTTTTTTTATGTTCCAGTTAGATATTGTTTACTCAAATAGTGATTTTGACAATCCTTTGTCTTTCACTTTTTGTTCTGGTATGCAAGAAACTGAAAAGTTGCTACTCTATCCTAACAAGAAGTAAAAAAGCAGTTTAACTGAAAAATCACTAACTCTTCTTAGATTGAAAGAGTAGTAATGTCAGAGGACAAACCGTTTGCCCCAAAATTGAGCCAACCAGGTGAACATAAGGAATCACTCACTCCTTACTAGAGCAGAAACCTCTGTAGAAATCAGTGACAGGGTAGGAAAATCTACACAGTAATTGACGAACTGCTGGAGGCTAGGTGTGGACAGATCTTAGAGTTAAAAAATTCAAAGGAACTCAGTTACTAGTGGATCTCCACACTTTTGTGAGTTTTATTTTCAGAAGCTAGACCAAATTATCACATGAAGTATTGGAGAAAATCCCCTTGTGCCAGAGTTTACTTGACCTAGGAAAGAAAAGTACACAATTCAAGCCAGCTCTAGCCTTCCAAATGGGAGAAGGAAAATACCCAATTCCAGCTTCCTTTAGCCATCCACTTCCATCTGAGAGAGGATAAGAAAATAAATGCTTGTGAAGTTTACAGTCCAGAGACATAGGCTCACTGAGAGACCGAGACTGAATCATAGCACTATGGAATGTTTTACCTCCCCCCACCCAAGCACCTCACCACCACATTACTAAAGGTCTATATTTATAGTAGTTCCTTTTACACAGTACATCATATATAACTATTAAGAGAAAAAATTACAAGGCACACTGAATTACAAGGCAAAAAACACAATTTAAAGATACAAAGAAAGGATTAGAACCAGGCATGACAGTAATACTGGAATTATAAGACAGGGTTTTAAAACTATGATTAATATTTTAAGCACTCTAATGGATAGTATGAAAAAGCAGACAGACAATGTAAACAGAGAGATGGAAATTCTAGGAAAGAATCTAAAGAAAATGCTAGAGATCAAAAACTCTGTAACATAATTACTGAGTGCTTTAATGGGTTTATCAGTAGACTCAACATAGCTCAGGAAATAATCTCTGAGTTTGAGGATATTTGAATAGAAACTTCCAAAACTGAGAAGCAAAGTGAACTATGATTAAACAAACAAAACCAGAACAGAATATAAAAGAACTGTGGGACAACTGCAAAAGATGTAACATATGTGTAATGAGAATAACAGAAGGAGAAGAGAGAACAGAACAGAAGAAATATTTGAAATGATAATGACTGAGAATTTCCCCAAATTAATGTCAGACACCAAGCCACAAATCTGTGATACTCAGCAAACACCAAGCAGGATAAATGCCACAAAAACATACATATAGACATATGATATTTAAAGCACAGAAAGTAAAAAAAAAAAAAAAAGTTTGTTGGAAGAAGTCAGAGTAAACATTTTAGTTATAAATGAAAAAAGGGTAAGAATTATACCAAATCTCTCCAAAGCCACCAAAACAGAGACTAGGATGACATATTTAGCATTGAGAGAAAAAAAAATAATGCCAATCTAGAATTTTATACCCCCATGAAATTATCCTTCAGAAGTGAAGGAAAAATGAAGACTTGCTCAAGCAAACAAAAGTTGAGAGAATGTGTTGCCAATGGAATTGCTTTGCAGGAATTATTAAAAGAAGCTCTTCAGAGGGGCACCTGGGTGGCTCAGTCAGTTGAGCATCCGACTTCAGCTCAGGTCATGATCACTCAGTCTGTGAGTTTGAGCCCCGCATCAGGCTCTGTGCTGACAGCTCAGAGCCTGGAGCCTGCTTCGGATTCTGTGTCTCCTTCTCTCTCTGCCGCTCCCCCACTCATGCTCTGTCTCTCTCTGTCAAAAAAAAATTAAACAATTTTTTTAAAAGTTCTTTAGAGAGAAGGAAAATGATAAAGGTCAGAAACACAGATCTATATAAAGAAAGAACATAGGAAAAGGAAGAAATGAATGTAGGACATCACTTTCTTTTTTGTATTCTTAATTGACCAAAGAGAAGAACAACAATGTATTCAGTAATGTATGGTTGTAGGTGATAGAAATGAATGACAGCAATGATTCAAAGGACTGAAGAAAAAAAATGGATTATTTGGTTATTATGAGGTACTTACCTGTGAAATGACCTAATGTTATTTGAAAATGTACTTGTATTATTTGTAAGTGTATATTACAAACTCTAGGGTAACCACTAAAAACAGCTTTTAAAAAGGAATATAACTATAATGGTAACAATATAGAATTATACAAAATAGCCTATTAAAACCAAAATGCCAGAAAAATAGTGGAAGACTATCTGATAGAAATAATAACAAGAAATAGAAACAACGAATGTGGATAAAAAATAGAAAATGTTAACAAATAAGGTAACATTAATCCAAGTATATCAATAATCACTTTGAATGTCAATGGTTTGAATGTACCAAGTAAAACACAGAGATTGCCATAGTGTATGAAAAACAAGACCCAACTATAGATCACTTATAAGAAACCCGTATTAAATATAAATACATATATGAATTTAAATTAAATGAATAGAGAAAAATGTCTCATGCTAACACTGATCAAATGAAAACAGGAATGGGATGCCTGCTTGGCTTCAAGTATCTGACTCTTGATTTTGGCTCAGGTCATGATCTCATGGTTTGTAAGATTGAGCATCAGGCTTTGCACTGATAGTGCAGAGCCTGCTTGGGATTTTCTCTCTCCCTCTCTTTCTGTCTCTGCCCCGCTTGCATGTGCTCACTCTCTCTCTCTAAAAATAAATAAATAAACATTTTTTTTTAAAGAAAGGAGGAATAGCTATAAAAATGTCAAACAAAGCAGACTTCAAAGCAAGAGATGGTATCAGTGATAAAGAGGGGCATATGACACATAATGATAAAAAAGACATAATAACTCTTAGCATGTATGTACCTAACCAAGCGTCAAAATGCACGAACTAAAAAACTGATAAAATTGTAAGGAGAAATAAATAAATTCATATTATGTTTGGAGGCTTCAACATCCTTATTTCAGAAATGGACAGATCCACTCAGCAGAAAGAAACTCAGTAAGAATATAGTTGAACTCAATAAAACCATTAATTAATTGAATATAATTAACATCTATAGAGGAGGCAAAAGTAGAATAGCAGAATATACATTTTTCTCAAGCTTACATGGAACATTCATCAAGCTAAACCACATTCTGAGCCATAAAACATACCTTAATAACTTTAAAAGAATGGAAGTCGTGGTGCCTGGGTGTCTCAGTCGGTTAAGCCTCTGACTTTGGCTCAGGGTCATGATCTGGTTCATGAGTTCAAGGCCCACATTGGGCTCTGTGCTGATAGCTCAGAGGCTGGAATCTGCTTCAGATTCTGTGTCTCCCCCTCTGTGCTCCTCCCCCACTCATGCTCACTCTCTGTCTGCCTGGCTCTCTCTCTCTCAAAAATAAATAAACATTTAAAAATTAAAAACAAGTAAATGAATAAAAGAATAAAAGTCAAATAACGTCTTTCTTGGACCATAATGGAATTACACTAGAAATCAATAGAAGAAAGATATCTGGAAAATCCCCAAATACTTGGAGATTAAGCAAAACACTTCTAAATAGCATATGGGTCAAAGAAGAAATCTCAAGAGAAATTTAAAAATATTTTGAACTAAAGTGAACCTAGGTGGCATCCGATTTTGGCTCAGGTCATGATCTTGTGGGGCATGAATCAGCATCAGGTTCTGTGCTGGCAGCTCAGAGCCTGGAGCTTGCTTGAAATTCTGTGTCTCATTTTTTCTCTCTCTGCCCCTCTTCCACTTATTCTCTCTCTCTCACTCTCTCTCTCTCAAAAATAAACAAACATTAAAAAATATATTTTGAACTAAATGAAAATGGAAGAACAACTTAACAAATTTGTGGAATGTAGTAAAGCAGTGTTTAAAGGGAAATTTATAGCATTGAATACATGTTAGAAAAGAAGAAGTATCAAAAGTCAAGTATTTAAGGGGTGCCTGGGTGACTCAGTTGCTTAAGCATCCAACTTCGGCTCAGGTCATGATCTTACTGTTCACGGTTTAAGTCCCACATCGGACTCTGTGCTGACAGCTCAGAGTCTGGATGGAGCTGCTTCAGATTCTGTGCTCCCTCTCTCTCTGTTCCTTCCCTGCTGTCACTGTCCCTTTCTTAAAAATAAATAAACATTAAAAAAACTGTTTTTAGGGGCTCCTGGGTGGCTCAGTTGGTTAAGCGTCCGACTTCGGCTCTGGTCATGATCTCACAGTCCATGAGTTCGAGCCCCGCGTCGGGCTCTGTGCTGACAGCTCATAGCTTGGAGCCCATTTCGGATTCTGTGTCTCCCTCTCTCTCTGCCCCTCCCTGTTCATGCTCTGTCTCTCTCTGTCTCAAAAATAAATAAATGTTAAAAAATTTAAAAAAAACCTGTTTTTTAAGTAATAAAAAAATTAAGTATTTAAGCTTCTACCTTACAAAACTAAAAAAAAGAACAGCAAATTAAATCCAGAGTAAGCAAGATAAAAGAAATAACAAAAATTAGACCAAAAATCAATGACCTTGAAAACAGCAAATCAGAGAAAAAAATCAACAAAACCAAAATTGGTCTCTGAAAAGATCAACAAAATTAATAAGCTTCTAGTCTTGTGTAAGAAAAAAAGAGGACACTAAATACCAATATCAGAAATGTAAGAGGTGACATCACTAGAGAACCCATGGACACTAAAAGCAAAATAAAGGAATATGATGATCAACTCTATGCCCACAAATTTGACAACCTAGTTGAAGTGGACTAATTCCTTGAGAAACACAATCTGCTAAAATTCAAAAGAAAAAATAGACAACATGAAAGGATTGCTTGCATTAAATTATATTGAATCAACACTAACCTTCCAAAATATAAATCACCAGGTCCAAATGGGTTCACTGGTGAATTCTACCAAGCTTTTAAAGAAGAAAATATACCAATCCCCTACAAACTCTTTTACAAGTTTGAAGCAGTGGGAATACTTCCTAACACATTTTATGAGACCAGCAATATCCTAATACAAACCAGATAAAGATATTACAAGGAAAGAAATTTACAGACGAACACCTCTCACAAACACAGATTCAAATTTTTTCAACAGAATTTTAACAAATAGAATGTAACAGTATAAAAATAATTACACACCATGACCAAATGGAATTTAAGATATATGAAGCTGATTCAACATATGAAAATCAATTAGAGTAACCCATCACATCAACTATCTTAAGGGAAAAAATAAAAACAAAAACACTCATTCATAGTAAAAACTCAGTAAACTAGACATTAAGGGAAATTTCCTCAACTTAATAAGGAATGTCTACAAAAACTTGAACTTAACAACCTACTTAGTGATGAGAAACTAGAAGCTTTCTCACTAAACTTTCCCTCATTTTCCCACTAAGAAGACAAGGAACACATATCCCCCCCTCACAGCTCTTTTTAAATATTGTACTATAATTCCTAGTTAATGAAGTAAGACTAGATAGAACAAGAAATTAAATGGAAGGAATAAAAATTACTGATCAGGAAGAAAGAAATTGTCCTTTTTCACAGATAACATGATTATCTATGTAATTTTTTTTTAAATCAACAAAAAACTCCTGGAACTTAAAAAGGATTATAGAAAGTTTTCAGTATACAAAATTAATATACAAAAGTCATTTGCTTTCCTATACACCAACAATGAAGAAGTGGAATTTGAAATAAAAAAACCACAATTCCATTTTTAATAGCACCCTAAGAATGAAAACTTAGATATAAATCCAACAAAATAAGTATAGGATCTACATGATCAAAACTGTAAAGTTCTGATGAATGAAATGAAAGAAAAACCAAATAAATGGAAAGATAGTCCATGTTGATAGATATGGAGATTCAATATTGTCAGGATGTCAGTTTTTTCCCAAAATTACCTATAGAGTCCCAATCAAAATCTCATCAAGATTTGTGTCGATATCAACAAAATAATTCTAAACTTGATGTGGAAAAACAAAAGATCAGAATAGCCAACACAATATTGAAGAAGAATAAAGTTGGAGGACTGACACTACCTGACCTCAAAATTTACTATAAAGCTACAGCTATCAGGACAGTATGGTATGGATGAAAGAATAGAAAAATAGATCACTAGAACAGAAGACAACCCAGAAATAAACCCACATAAATGGATTGACAAAGGAGAAAAGGCAATACAATGGAACAAAGATAATATTTCAACAAATGGTGCTGAAAAAATAGGACATCTGCGCGTGCGTGCACACACACACACACACACACACACACAAACAAAAAGAATCTAGACACAGAAATTACACCTGTCACTAAAAATAACTCAAAATGGACCACACACCTCCATGTAAAACGTGATCCTATAAAACCAGAAAATTACATTACAAAATTTTAGATGACCTTGGATTTGATGATGGCTTTTTCCTTTTAATTTTTTAAAGTGTCTTTTTATTTATTTTGAGAGAGAGAGCAGGGAAGGGGCAGAGAGAGAGGGAGACAGAATCCCAAGCAGGCTCTGTGAGTCAGTGAAGAGCCCAATGTGGGGCTCAAACTCACAAACCATGAGATCATGACTGAGCCAAAGTCAAGAGTCAAACGCTTAACCAACTGAGCCCTCAGGCACCCCTAATGATGACTTTTTAGATGCAGCACCAAAAGTATCTTCCAGGAAAGAAAGAATTGATAAACTGCACATCTTTAGAATTAAAAATTTCTGCTATTGAACGACACTGTCAATAGAATGGAAGAAGAAGCAACAGACCGTGAGAAATTGTAAATGACAAATCTGATGAAGGGTTCTAAATAAAATATATGAAGGACACTTAAAATTTAATAAAAGGAAAATGAAAAACCCAATTAAGTCAAAGACCTTAACAAACAGCTCACCAAAGATATATAGATGGAAAATAAGCACTGAAAGTATCTCACCACCATATGGCATCAGTGTTGTGAAATCAAAACAACGAGTTGCCACTATCCACCAATTACAACATCCAAATACTGACCATACCAAATGCTTATGAGGATGTGAAGCAACAGAAGCTCTTACTCATTGCTGATGAGAATGCAAAATGGTAGAGACACTGTAAGCCAGGTTGGTGGTTTCTTACAAAATTAAATGTGTTAAATGTTCTTACAATCTGCTCCAGCAATCATGCTCCTGGGTATTTATTTAGTATTTACTCTTTGGTATCGAAAACTTATATCCATACAAAACCCCACATGGATCTTTACAGCAGCTTTTTTCGTAACTGCCAAAACTTGGAAGTGACTAAAGTGCTCTTCATTAGATTAATGGATAAATAAACTGGTAAATAAACTACATTCAGACAATGGAATATTATTGAGCACTAGAAAGAAATGAGCTATCTAGCCATGAAAAAAGAAAAAACATGGAGGAAACATAAATGCATATTACTTAGTGAAATAAGCCAGTCTGAAAAGCCTACATACTATATAATTCCACTATATGACATTCTGAAAGAGACAAAAACATGATGAATAAAATCTTTGGGGCTAGACGGGTGAGGGGGATGAATAAATAGAGCGCAGAGAATTTTTAGAGCAGTGAAAGTACATGGTAGACACATGTCAGTATACATTTGTCCAAACCCATAGAGTCTATAATATCATGCATGAACCCTAATATAAACTATGGACTTTGTGTGAAATAATGTCAGTATAGGTTCATCAGGTGTACCATCTGGTGTAACAAGTTGACTGTCGGGGAGGCTGTGAGTGTAGAGGGGGCAGGGAGTATATAGGAACTCTCTGTACTCCTACCTAATATTGGTGTAAGGCTAAAACTGCTCTGAATGTAGTCTATTAGGAAAATTAGTGTGTTTAAAATTCTCTTGGGAATCTGTTAAGTACATACCCAGAGATTCTGGTTTGGTAGACCTCAATACAGTCAGAAATTTATATTTTAAACAAGTACCCTATTAATTCTGATAAAGGATTTCTGGCAAGCACTCATTGAAAAAAGCAGATTTTAGAATTTTTAAAAATATCCATAACTGCATTTGTTAAATCTTTTATACTACTTTTTCTTATGACGTAAACAAGTGTGCAAATTTCAATTAATTATTCAAAGACTTGTAACCAGGAAAGGAAAACAAATTGGTCATCCCATGCTATTTTTCACACATATTTTTTTTCAGAAAGATTATCTCTAGCATATGTGAAGAAATAGGACAATTTTTAAATTACGTAATTAAATATTTTTTAATTAAAGGGCATTCAAACTTATAGTTGTGAATAATGTATCTACCAAATACTGCATTACTGTAGGAACTGCAGCTGTTAATTTGGTCTCATTAGAAAAATCTCTGCCACTGCAGATTATCTTTAACAGATTCAATTTTTTCAACTCTGTTTTTTTAAACTCTGAAACCAAGAATAACTGATATCTTTTGACTAAGATTCCTCTTCAGTGATATGAAGCTCTCATTCATAAAGCAAGTGATTGCTTCCTACCAGAGAAATAATACCAATAAGAGGAGTTGTAATTTTTACCCCCATTTAAGAAACTCCAGGAGCTGAAATATGTGTAGCCTTTCTGGATCTCACATTTAGAATGATAGATAATACAGGGAAGAGTCACAGAAATGCATTTCTCTAAGGATTTGGAGATTTTATATTGTACCCCTTTACTTTGTTATAATCCTTTGTGTATAAATATCACTACTATATGTTTTATTATTCAAACTCCTGATATCCTGATTTCTTTCATGGATGAGTACAATCCTTGGTGATTTACTTGGTTCTTTTTTTAGGAAGGCATTATTGTAGTTTGTTGAAAAGATAATATATGTGAGTGACTTACACCCGTGCTACAATTGTACCTATACTGTGTGTGTGCAGGCATATATGCATGTGTGTTAACATTTAGGATTTATTTTCCTCTGTAGATTTTTATGTGTAAATTCTCATTTAAAAGTAGGCAAAAATTTTTTTTAAAAAATGGGGTGCCTGGGTGGCTCAGTCAGTTGAGCATCCGACTTCGGCTCAGGTCATGATCTAGAGGTTCATGAGTTCGAGTTCCGTGTCAGGCCCTGTGCTGACAGCTCAGCACCTGGAGCCTGCTTTGGATTCTGTGTCTCCCTCTCTCTGCCCCTTCCCCGCTCATTCTCTGTCTCTCTCTGTCTCTCCAAAATGAATAAATGTCAAAAAAGAAATTTAAAAATAGGCTAGGACACTATACATGCTGTCTTGCATTGTGATTTTTGCACCTGTTTTATAATCAGAAAACAAATAAATTTGGTTTTTTTAATTGAACTAGGGTTTACAAACAATGTTATATTATTTTCATGTGTACAACTTAGTGATTTTACATACATTACAAAATGTCTACCATGAAATGTGTAGTTACCATTTATCACCATATAAAGTTATTACAATATTAGTGGATATAATTGACTATATTCTAACTGTACTTTTTAGCTCCATGTTTTCTTTATTTTATAACTGGAAATCTCTACCTCTTAATCACCTTCACCTATAGGAACTCTACTATTTATTAGATTAATGGGCAAGTAATTTCCCTACTGAGTCTTAATTACACCATCTGAAAAAGAGGAATGATAATCACCTTTCAGGAATGCTACGAATAATACAGGTAGTGTACATAAATGCTTAACCACAGTAAGCATGCATAATACATCGTTATTATTTACATTAATGTTTATATCACTGTCCCCAAACAATATAATAAAATATGCACATTTTAAATTTTTTATAGCTTGAAAACAGTAAAGAATGAAAATCAAACATTATCACAAAATACTTTACTATGAAACAGGAAGTACATTGATGGTTTTTCATATTTTTCACATTAATAAGCATTGTGTGACCTTACCACTTTAGTATCAGCATGAATGTATGAATGTGTTGTGCAACTCTGACTTTAAAAATTATTCAGTTTCTTGGGGCGCCTGGGTGGCTCAGTCGGTTAAGCGTCGGACTTCGACTCAGGTCATGATCTCGCAGTCTGTGAGTTCAAGCCCCGCATCCGGCTCTGTGCTGACTGCTCAGAGCCTGGAGCCTGTTTCAGATTCTGTGTCTCCCTCTCTCTCTGACCCTCCCCCATTCATGTTCTGTCTCTCTCTGTCTCAAAAATAAATAAACATTAAAAAAAATTAAAAAAAAATTATTCAGTTTCTTTTCACTCAGTGGCACAAGGTTATTTGTTTTGCTTACGATGCCTGATACAAAAGCTTATTAGCAGCATGTGCCAAGTTTGATATTCCTGATATGCACTGTGAATTATGTAGTCATAGCAATAACATATTGATGTAAAAATAATGTAATAATTGCCTGTAAATAACTTACGACTGGTTTGTGTCAGTCAACATTCAGATTGATGTCAAAATGAGGAAATACTACAATTATCAAACATCATTAACTTCAGATATTTTATTATAATTACGGGGTTAATTTTTGTATTCTACTTAAATGCTGCCATCATCAGTTAATGCCCATTATGTTGAGAAAATGATTATTTATGTCTTCACATGGGTCAAGAGGTATAAGTCCTTTAGCATGAATTTAAAAAAAAAGAGAAATCAAAACTGGTGAAGAAAAAGGAATGAGTAAGAAATGGCAGCACATGCATTGTAGACAAAATAATATTCAACTGTTGAATAATAACAAACAACCTTCCACTGTAATTACCTTTCAGGAGGGGCTTCCATTAAAACTAACAGTTGATTCTATGCTTAAAGGTCTCAGATGTTGCTATTTTACTGCTTCAGCCCTTGCATAATATTTTTAAAGCTAAAGTCTGAATGGCTGACATAAACAACTTAAACGATTGTAAAATGCTCATTATTCAATGTTTTCTGTAACGAATTATTAATTAATACATTAATACTTAAGTACAGTTTGTTCTATAATTTTATTTCATACCATTTTTAACAATTTGAAAAAAAATTTCAAGTTCTTCTCTCTCAATGAAAATGACTTTAATATATGTGGCAGCAAAGAGATGCACTGCTCTGGCTTGCTTTTCCTTCAAGGAAACTCCTGCCATTAAGGTGCAAATGGTGTAATTAGCTGACAGACTCCATCTGTTAGCACCTTCAGGCCCCTCCCTTTTCCTTTCCTGTTTTCAAGCTGAGGCTGTACTCTCTCCAGGCACCCCCCACCCCATGACTGAGCATGGGTCTGACAATTGCTGTCCAATGTAGGGCTCTTCTAATGGGCAGTCTGCTCTAGAGCTCCCTGCCAGGTTATCTGGGATTATGGCAAAATTGCACCATAGATTGAACATTGCTCTGCCTAATCCTCTTTTCTCCCTCTTCCCTTTTAAAGGCATCAGGTTCACATGGCAATCTGAATACTTTCAGTCATTAACCATCCCTCCCCCACTCCTTTTTTTGTTTTGTTTTGTTTTGTTTTTTTGTTTGTTTAATTTTATTTTAGAGAGAGAGAGCGTGAGCAGGGGAAAAGGGCAGAGAGAGAGAGATTCTTAGACTTCATGCTCAGAGTGGAGCCAACATGGGATTTAATCCCACGACCTGAGATCATGACCTGAGCTGATATCAAGAGTCACATCCTCAAATGACTGAGCCACACAGGCATCGCTCCCACACTCCCTTTTTCTTTTAAAAATACAGGCCTTATGGGCGCCTGGGTGGCTCAGTTGGTTAAGTGTCTGACTTCACCTCAGGTCAAGATCTCTCAGTTCGTGGGGTGGTGCCCTGTGTCAGGCTCTGTGCTGACAGCTTAGAGCCTGGAACCTGCTTAGGATTCTGTGTCTCCCTCTCTCTCTGCCCCTGCCCCGATTGCACTCTGACTCCCTCTCTCTCTAAAATAAGTAAACATTAAAAAAAAAAGTATAGGTTTTATTCTCAAAATAAATCCTACTCTTCTAACTTTTCTAACTCTTTTCTAACTTTTGTACTCTTCCTACTTTTCTAACTCTTCTGTGTTTCCTCCAGGAGGATACTGACATAGCATATGTTTATCAAATGCAATTTATTTTTTAAGGCTGTTATTTAAATTCCAGTTAGTTAACAAGCAGTGTAATATTAGTTTTAGGTGTCCAGTATAGTGACTCAACACTTCCATACAACACCCAGTGTTCATCACAGCAAGTGCACTCCTTAATCCCCATCACCTATTTTGCCCATCCCCCCACCCAGCTCCCCTCTGGTAACCATCAGTTTGTTCTGTATAGTTAAGAGTCTGTTTCTTCTGGGTTTTTTTTTTTTCCTTTGCTTCTTAAATTTCATTTCTTAAATTCCACATATGAGTGAAATCATATGGCATTTGTCTTTCTCTGACTGACTTTTTTCATTTAGCAAAATACTCTCTAGTTCCATCCATGTTGGTGCTAAGTGAAATAAGTACAATCTATTTTATATATTTTATACAATTAATTTTCTAATAGGTTTAGCAAACTTTATTTACATGTTCTAAATAGATCATAAGATTACAGAAAATGTCCCAACAAATTGATAGAAAAATTCTTATCCCTTCTTTCTTTATTTTAGAATGTAAACATAGAAAGTGGTTGTCTTAGTTGATTTGGGTTGCTATAACAAATTAACAGAAACTCGTGGCTTGTAAACAGTAAAAATTTACTTCTCACAGCCAAGTTCAAGGTGCTAGTAGATTCAGTGTCTGTGAAGGCCCACATCCTGGTTCATAGACAACTGTCTTTTCACTGTGTCCTCATATGGTGGGTGGAAGGGACAAGGGAGCTCTCTGGGGTCATTTTCACAAAAGTACTAATCTCCCAAAGGCCCACCTCCAGATGCCATCACACTGAAGATTAGTGTTCAACATATGGATTTGGGGGTAAACAAAAATTCAGTCTATACCAGTACTGTTGCCTATTAATTTAAAAATTTAAAGCCTAAGTAATGTCCACGTAAAAACAAAATGAATGGGGCACCTGGGTGGCTCAGTCAGTTAAGCATCAGATCTCATGGTCTGTGAGTTTGAGCCTTGCATCTGACTCTGTGCTGACAGCACAGAGCCTGGAGCCTGCTTCAGATTCTATGTCTCCCTCTCTCTCTGCCTCTTCCCCACTCGTGCTCTTGTCTCTCTCTCTGTCAAAAATAAATAAACATTAGAAAAATGAAAATAAAAGCAAATGAATAAAAATGATCAGATAGCATAGAAACTTATTTACACTGGCTTTGTTGTATTCAGTTGGCTTCATGTTACTTGTTAAATCTGCTTAGCAAGGTTTTCTTTAAAGAAGAAAGGTAAGCTAGCACTACTGTCTCTTGTATCGATATTAATATATAAAAATATATCTTTAATAATCAATCTGTTTTTGCCTTTAGTGTTATATATTACAAGTGCTTTAGCAATTATTGATTCAGATGTATTACTTTCCATACTTTGCCATCAGTTAAATGTCCAAAATTTTGGTTAATAGTGAAATAAGATATTTTAATATTTGGTTAGACAATGAAATATCTATGACTAATTATAATAATGGTTTTACACAAATTCAGTCTATTTTATAATATGATATTGCACTGCATCCTTATATCATTTATCTAATAACATAGTATACAAGATGTAATCAAATTAATATGGTCAGTGTCTGAAGAAATTCAGTGACTTAATTTAGCCAACAGGTAATGTATATCTCAGATCATTTGAAAGGAAGAAAATAATCTGAACACCTCATTCTCTACATTACTGTATAATTTAATGTTAGTACAGTGTACTATGTGTGAAACTCAATAGTTTCACACATAGCTTAAAAATATTATAAGTTTAAAACCCCATTCAATTAAATTCTCTCTTCAGGATTCTTAATAATTCATCAACATATTCATGTTCCAAGAGTCATTAATTACCATATGTACACTTCTAATAAAAACATAAGTAGTTATTTTGATAATTACACATGATAGAATTATGTGAAATAGACATCAGAGACACAAAGCCCATGACTAAGGTTTTATTTAAACAATAGAAATTTCATAAAAACAAAATATACATAATATTTATTTCATTTAATGTTTGTCTTGGTATTTAATATGTGTAACTATCAGGTCTCTTTAGTTTTCAAATAAAAATAATCTACATACAGTTAGAAATCATTATATGACTTTGCCCTTATTTAATTAATCATATAGTTTCTAAATATAATTTTGTGTTATTTTGGGAACTTATGTCAACATCATTAAACTGCATTGGGGAATAGACCTGGTGAGCCCCCAAGAAACAGTTTTACTGATACTCAAAATGTTTTCTGTTATAACATTTTTTAGTATATTTAACTAAATATTGTTGTTTACCCAAAATATTGTCTTCTCATGAATGATTAAATCATCTAATTTAGTAGAGTAGGTAATTTTTTTTATGTCTTCTTCTTTCTTTTATTACACAGAAATTCAACTTGGAATATAGTTGATTTATGACTTCTGTTTCTTATTAGTAGTTTAGTCAAATCAGACAGCATTTGCAAAAAGAACAAAGTGGTTCCATTCTAAAAAGGCAATATGCAATTAATCATTGTCCGGATTTGTCAGGACCACGTTTTAAGAAAAATTTCAGTTGTTGCTGTCAATACAACTTTTCCAGGAAAATATTAGCACAGAACATGATTTTCAATGTTGACTCCTTAAGATCACAAGCAATTGTGTACATGTCAATCACTTCGTTTCTAATACTAAGAACAGCAATTTCCATGTACTGAACATTTATTATGTGTCACGCACTGTGCTAAATCCTTTACATATATAACAACCCCCTTAGAATGCTGATAAATAGTTATTATGGTTTTAATTTTGAAAATAAAGAAAAAAACTTGTAAATTGTGTGCTAGATATCATAGTCTTATAAAAAAGAGGCAGAAATTTAAGTCTCATTTATCCATTTTTAAAAATACGTTTCATATAACAAAAATATGAGATCATAACTCAGAATAGCTTCTTTCATTAGAATAATGTAAACTACCCAATGTCCAGAAAGAAATAGCACAACTGCTTTAATCTAAAGAGTAATTTTTATCTATGTAACGGAAAGAATGATGTACAATGGTTGATGTATATTTAAAATAATTTTACAGGCTGAGCATAAACAATTGTTGAGATTCTTATATGTGTCAAACAAGTTATTTCTTCAGATAATTATGAAACAACATCCTTTTTTAGCATTTACCTCAAAACTACAAGGAATGACTTGGATTATTATTCATCTTTGAAATGCACATATTTTGAATTATATAAATCAATTAATATGATTGATGAATATGATACTTAAAGAATTAATTTAGAATTCTTTTTTCCTTTATGTTGTTAATGATATTAAATTATCTTCTGTTAAAATTCAGAAGTTAAAATAAGTCTTTTTATACTGTTACAAAGAAAAATTCTTCTTGATTTGTCATCCAAATAAGAGTTTCCAAATAAGACTTTCCTAGAATTGTAAAAGATTGCAGATAGTAAATTTCTTCATACATGCCAGAAAATATTATGAAATAAAATTTGCTTTAAATGGCATGCATTTAAACCAATCCATTTTGAAATGATAAGATGCTTCACCTACTCAGTCTGATTTGAAGCAGGCATAATTAGACAATTTTCTGTACGTATTCAGACTTGATTTACTGTCATATACTCAGGTTTAATTCAAAATATTAGACTTATAATTTCTAGTATTTCTTTTAAGCCTCTAGCCTCATCTTTAACTAATGCTAATTTTACATGTAATAGAAGAGTTATCTGTCAGTCATTTGCACAATGGTCCAATTAGTCTCTCGAGAAGAGAAAGAGCACAAATGCCTGGATCTTGTTTATTATACCATTCTTCAATAAAAGGACAGGACTCCTTGGCAAAGTGGCTGGTTGTAGGTCTTGGCAGGACTTATACAAGATTGGCCTGGAGATTTTTTAGTGCCAGAAAGCAAGGAAGTGTTCAGAAAACAAACAAAAAGAAATTCACAATGATGGGTATGTCAAAGGGACAAAAGAATCAAATGAAATAGATCCTACAGTCCAAAGCAGAACATTTTGAGCAACAAAATGGATAGAGTTGCTTTGAGTTATAACACAAAATGTAAAACAACGTACACGAGTCCATATTAACATAAAAGATTTAGTTAGTAAATTAAGGGAGGAGAAGAGACAAATCTATGTAGAATTCCAAATAATTTGTACAGATAAATTGCCTGTAATGACGTGGAGCATAACTCCTACACCTTAAATATAAGTTCCGTGGTGACATTTTCCAAAGAGTAAACTATGAAAAAGTGGAAAAAACGCAACTACACAATGGAGAAATCTAGCAAAAACTACTGTAGCTTAGTGATCAAGTTTAACACCAACAATGGTAAGTCACGTTGGTACAGATAATTTGTCTGTAATGACATGGGGCGTAACTCCTACACCTTAAGTATAAGTTCCGTGGTGACATTTTACAAAGAGTAAACTATGAAAAAGTGGAAAAAAACGCAACTATACAATGGAGAAATCTAGCAAAAACTACCGTAGCTTAGTGATCAAGTTTAACACCAACAATGATAAGTCATGTTGGTAGTATGTACACTTGATATATGATGAAAATGACACTTTACCATATATGATGTTGTTTTACTTACAAAACCATACACCCATTTTAATCATTTAAAAAATATCTGACAAATCCCAAATGAGGAACATTTTATAAAATACTTGACCAGGGTACCTCAAATCTGTCAAGGTCATCAAAAACAGGGAAAGAATAAGAAATTGTCACAAAGAATCCATGGGCAGTAAATGTAATGTGAGATCTTGGAGCAGGAAAAGTCACCTAGGCAAAAACTAAAGAATTTTTAATAAACTTTGGACTTTAATAATAATAATGTTTCAATATTGGTTCATTACTTGTAACAAATGTGTACAGTATTAATGTAAGCTATAATAGGAGAAACTAGGTACATGGTATGTGGGAATTCTCCATACTATCTTTGTCATTTTTCTGTCAATTTAAAACTATTCCAAAATAGTTTATTTTTAAAAAAATGAAATAAAAAGGAACATATTATTTGGCAACCAAGAGATACAGAAAGAGGTAGAGATGAGAGAGGGACAGAGAGAGAAACAGGCACTAATGTTTTCATTACTTCTTCTGCATATAATTCATTCATTCAGTCAATGAGCATTTACTGAATATATATGCCATGTAATTGACAACAAGGATACAAAGATGAATTAATTGATCTGAGCCTTCCCTGAGTCACTTTAAGATACCTAAGTCCTGCTTCAGGGCCTTTGTTTTGCCTAGAATAGAGCCTCATTTTGCATGCTGCATTATTTCTTCAGATTTCAAGTTAAATGTTACTTTTACCATGAGGCTACTCCTTATTTATCTATATATGCCCCTTGCTGTTTTCTATTACTGAACAATGTTCTTGACCTTCATGACATTTGTCATATTACGCATTTGTTTTTGTACCTTTTTTGAGACCTGGTATGCTTAATCAGGCTCCATATGTGTAGTAAATTTTGCCCTCTTGTTGATAACACTTTTGGTAAATAATCAAAAAGTCAGATGAATTGACACATGAATTAGTGACTCCAGTAAACAGGCTAGACCAATCACTTACTATGTTCTCATTTTCCTTAAAACTAAAAAGGCTGACTAAATTGGACAGCATAAACATATGCTCCTGATTACATGTTCTCCCAGTTTTGAGTCCTTATCAGTTATTGAATGACGTATATTTAGATTTGTTCAAAGTCCTATGTTATGAGTTATTACATATACGCTCTAGCTAAAAACAAATCTACAACAAAACATTATCTTGCATTACAGAAAGAAAAATAGCAACATTTATTATACAGTAGTCTATCTTCTTAGAATACCTTCCAAAAATGCAAAGCAAGAACAATTTTATTAATTTTACAAATGAGGATACTTATAGATACGAATCAGGGTACCCCATAATAACACTTAGTACTTGGCAAAAGTAAGGCTTGTACTCAGGAATACATCACTCCAAACTCTATTTATTTTACAATACATCTCAACTCCTTTTAAATCAGAAATCCTACAAATTCCAACAATGTGTCAATTTTCTGGTCAACATTATATCTTGAAAAATGTCCTCTGCTTCAAAAATATTAGTGTGATGGAGATATCTATATTTATAAATAGATATACATATATAGAGAAGAGACCATGAGGGAGAGAGGAGACTTTCATAAAATTCCTTCCATAGGAATAATCTGTATCTTTGAAAGCCAGAAATGGGGGGCGCCTGGGTGGCGCAGTCGGTTAAGCGTCCGACTTCAGCCAGGTCACGATCTCGCGGTCCGTGAGTTCGAGCCCCGCGTCAGGCTCTGGGCTGATGGCTCGGAGCCTGGAGCCTGTTTCCGATTCTGTGTCTCCCTCTCTCTCTGCCCCTCCCCCGTTCATGCTCTGTCTCTCTCTGTCCCAAAAATAAATAAAAAATGTTGAAAAAAAAAAAAAATTAAAAAAAAAAAAAAGAAAGCCAGAAATGGAAGAAGAACACAAACCAAAGATAGGAGCCAAAATAGCCCTATGGTCCAGAACAGCAGAATAGGCAAGGTTATGCTGAACGTTAAGCTCCTCCATTAGGATTCATAATAGGGTTTCCCATGAGACTGAAGGTAGGAATAGCATTTGGCTCCCTCATCTAAAAACAGAATTTTAAAAATTGGCTATCTCGTAGCTGATGAATACTATACTTTTTTGTAAGTTGAGAATTAAAAAGACAAACTTAAAAGTACATATTTATATATAAGGAAGTGAGTTTCCATAATTAGATTAGCTACCAGCCCAATGTGCCCAAAAATATCGGATGAAACTATGGAATTATTATATACAATGTGGCTAACACAGGAGAGTGAAAAAGAGAGTGGGAGATACTTCTACTCAGAGCTTAAAAGCTATAACTTAAAAAATAAGTTAAGAACTGGAAATATAACCAAAAAGTCAAGAACGTGATTAGGATTTTACTCTAGAAGTAATTCATTTTGTTGAAAAATCTCTCAAATATTTAAAGTAAATAAGTTGAGATTTAAAATGATTAATCAAAGTATAACTTTCCTTTAAAAAAACTAAACTTCTTTTACAGATGAAACTATATCAGGCAGTACATAGAAAAACAATTATAAACTGAAAGATAGGATCATTGAAATAAAAATGAAATAGATACCATTATCATTAAACTCAATATTCTGAAACAGTGAATCAGTGAATGGCAAGACGATAGAAAAGAATGTTCTTGGAATAAGTAACAAGAGCGAAACAAATTTAAAAAGTGTAAGAAGAGCTGGGATATTTGAAAGACAGATTGAAAGGATTTGACAATTGTCAAACAGAAGTTCCAGAAGAAGAAAATATAAATGACCAAAAACCAATATTTGAAAGAATAATTACTTGGAACTTTTATTAATAAAAATATCTTCAAACCAAAAGTGCTCTTATTGCACAGCATGATATATAAAAGTCAATTCTGATGTAGACACATTCAGTGAATTAGAAAAATATTCCAGCTAGAGAGGATATACTCTTATTTTTTAATCAAGAAATATTTCCTACTGTAAAGTTGTGACAGTAGCTTTCTCAACAAGAATATTAGGCAAAATAATAATAAATCTAGAGATTAATACCCTCTGCTATTCAAAAGAAGGAATAAAACAGAGGTATTTTTAGACATCAGACTACAAGAGTTTACCTCGTAAGCTATTACCAGAAAAAGACAGACTTAATAAGAAAAAAAGTGTACTCAGAGGTAAAGTTTGGAATCCAAGATGCAATAACAAGTACGATCATTGATAAAATATAGTGGTGAGTGTGTTTAACTCTTGACTGAAGGAAAACAATGACAAGTTCTTGAAAAATAAGAGTAAAATTAAATGTTAAAAATAATAAGCTGTATTTCATAGATAAAACACTCTAGGCTTTCATTTAAAAAGTGCAAACAAACTAATAACTTAACTTGGTTATATAATCATATCAATCAATATGATCCTAAAAACTTAAAGACAACCAACAACCAAACAGAAATACTGTTTGTGATTCAACAGAGGATTAAAATCAAGAAACATAAATATTTATCAAAGAATACAACAAAGGGTAAGATGATTTAAAAATAATTGGTACATAGGAAATATGGAATAAAGTGTCGATAATACTTTCACATATTTAAATAATCATTATAAATGCAAATAGAAACTCGTCATTTAAGTTTCAAATTTTATAGCAATGTAGATACATGTTTAAGGAGATATCTGAAATTAAAAAAAACATTTTAAAATAAATTTGCAAAAAAAAATAATAATATGAAAATAGTATGAACACAAACAAAAATAACTGGGCAAGGTAATATCTTTTATTAGAAGGAAAATTATTAATGGATGCAAAATGAACAGTAACTTATAATTTTAAAATTTTGCTAATATGTGATCATGAGTTGACACACCTAAAATACACGGAAATGAAATATTTTGAAAAACAATGACAGAAATGTATAATAATCATACTGGATCATTTTTATTTTATTTATTTTTAATGTTTATTTATTTTGAGAGAGAGAGAGAGAGAGAGAGAGAGAGAGAGAGAGAACCTGAACAGGGAGGACAGAGAAAGACGGGGACAGAGATCAGAAGTAGGCTCCATGCTCATAGCAGGCAGACCAATACAGGGGCTTGAATCCACAAACTGGGAGATCATGACCTTAGCTGATATCCGATGCTGAACCCAGGCACCCCTGGGTCATTTTAATACAAGCTTTTTCAGGAAATTAAAAACGAAGCAAATCAATTAATAATTACATGGAAATTTTGAGAGAAGTAAAATGTCAGTATTAATAAAAAAATACATAATACATGACATATTTACAAAATTTCATTTGCACACAGTTCCGAAATATTTCCTCACAATTGTGAAGAATGGGTATTTAATGAATATTCTCATTTTGTATTAGGACGAAGTTAAAAATCAATAATAAAGTGGTTTTCAAGAAATCATCTTTGATTGGAATCTTCAAAATGACAAACTACAATGACATAGGTTAAAAGAAACATACCATAAGAGAAAAAAAAAGAAAATGTACTTAAAACCTCGTGGAATATAGGTAAACATATATTCTAAGAAAAAATATGTATTTATAAATTCTTAACAGATATAATTTTAAAAGCTTTGTTTAGTTATCTAACAGTTCTAATATAAGGGCAAAAAAGGACTGCTGTTATCAAAGAAATAGTAGAACTGAAGTTAAAAATAATGCAAAACAAAACAGGTAATTGAAAACAAAATTATAATTAAATGTAAAAGAGCAAGGAAATAGTATAATCTCAAATAAGATTAATAGGATAAAATGTCTTACTTTGAAGTAAGACACTTAAAATATGTAAAAATATAATTATATTTAAATTAATATATATGAAAATGTAGAAGAAATTATACTATCGGGAGAAAATAAAGTTTTTTATAATTTGGATAAAAATGCCATACAAATTTGAATTAATCAATATATATTTAAAACCATGGCTTGGAAGATGCATAGAATTTTTAAATTTTTAAAAAATGACTTTTATAGAGCCTATTTTATAGAATGTGTTTAAATAAGAGAGAATGTTCTAGCCAATATATAATGAAGACAAAGCTAGAAGGTGTGATTTTTCACAATAAAAGTGAACTTAAACCTTCATAATGACAATGTTAAAAAATAAAGCTGGATGGGCCCTTCTAGAATAAGACATGAAGTCACAGCAACCAAATTAATTGAATCTTGACCAGATGTTAATTTGCGATGAGCTTAAAATACACATACACACACACACACACACACACACACACACATGACTCTAGAAGCTATTAATGGGACAACAGAGAAAAATGTACATAAAGTGGGCAGTATTATTGTTGGCTTAGGTGTGATAATGGTAACCTGACTTTGTATAAAGATGTCTTTATTTTTAGGGATGCATATTGGATATGCAGGGATGGGGTGTCATAAGTCTGTGACTTAGTTTCCATTGATTCAGCAAAATGTTAAATATTAGTCAAGGAGATGGTAGATGATAGATGATAGATAGATAGATAGATAGATAGATGATAGATAGATAAATGATAGATAATAGACAAATAGGCAGAGAAATGGAGTGAAATACAATTTTTTTTCAGTTTCAGATGAAAGTTTTTTTTAAGTGGCTGTTTTAGTCTATATAGTATATTTAAACTTATCATTAAGTATTAGGAACATTTAGTATTCTCACTTTAAACTATATTTGGATAGAAATAAAACAATATGAATAGTGAACACTTTAGTCAATTAATGTAGTCATCATGTTAACATATTCTGAAAAACTCAAAGCCTTCAAGTAATGTACTGGAAGTTTTGTTAATGGTTTATGGTTTTCATTGAATATTTTGGATTGATTTTTTAAGTTAATTTAATTATATGGTGGTTGACTCTCTACTTAATAGGGGGCAAAACCAATGTTCCTTATAGAATCTACAAACCCCCAGAAGTGATGCTTTTAATTGGTAAAGTATTTTGTGATTTAATGAACAGGTTATGAGGCTGTTTAACTCACCTGACTTCCTCAAACCCTATTGTAAGTTGGTAATGCCTGTCATTGCCAATCATTGATTGGTAGCTGGAAAACAATAATTTTAAGTGTTGACTCTTTAGTTCAAAGGCAAAAGAAATGAAGACTGCTGATACTCTGATTCTAGAAAAACAGACTGTAATGAGGGCTTGGAAAGAAAAAAAGTTTGAATATTTTATGCGTTCTCTTTTTTTTTTCCAAAAAATAGTTTTGCTCAGAATTTTAAGTATTAATTATCTCCTCCATTTTCCTCCCTTTAAATAGAAGTTCTTTTTTCCCAATTGGAAAAAGTGACCATGATTTATTTTTAATCAATAAAATATAATTAAAAATAAAGTCAAGATCTCCCATATTTTAACTCCTGATAGATGGGTTCTGGCAACTTTATCTTAGTATATCCTACGGGAATTGACCTATCATATTCTGAAAACTGCCTCTTGGGATTTACAAGGTAATAAATTTAAGTATAATCTGATTAACCTTATGACAAAATGTTGTAGCCACTAAAAACCAGGTTTTTTTTTTTTATTAAATAAGGTCTTTATTGAGAACACTTTCCACTTATTTTCAGGATCTTAGATATGCCTGCAAAACCATATCACTCACAGTTTGTATAGGATTAGAACAATCAATATTTTAAAGTCTTAGCATAAATTGTTCATAAAACTGCCTAAGCCTGGTGTATACATAGAAGGGTAAGCTAGATCATCAAATAAAGTCTCAAATTATATTGTTATTGATGCATTTCTATTTCCCAGGTTTTATCAGATTACTTTAGAAATTCATAATTTTATATAAAATAGCTGATTGTGGCTATGAAAATGGTTAGTTTCCATGACTCCTCTGTCGCAGATGCTTTCTGGTACACATTGATATAGGACATAAATATCTGCATACTTTGAATTCAATTCTACAAGTCTTTCTATATGAATTTTGTTGAATCTCCCCAACTCTATTTGTCTGATTTTTTCCTTCCAGGCACTAACCACCTGTCAAATCACCTGATAACGTCCAAAATGTTATGTATTCTTTACCCCAGATCTCTTTATACAAAGGACAAAAACAATTATACTGCTCCAAGGGAATGTTTGCCCATCGCTCTCCTTTAGGACCACACTGAGTGAGGCTAGAATATGGTATAATGCCTTGCACACAATATTGAATGGACCCATCTGTGAACCAGACCCCATTTTTTTCTCTCTTCCATCAGCCTGTCACAGTAAGCATGAGGCCATAGATATAAGCTGTGACAGAGACAACGTTGTATCAAAGATAAGTGAACTAGGATTCTGATCACCTTTTGGGAAACATTTAGTGTGCCCTCTGGATCTGCCCAGGCCCACATACATTATTTTCAAAGAACAATAGATTTCTACTTCATTCTGCTGACCTGAAGGCTTGACTGCTCTGATAACACCAAGCTTCTGATGCACAATTCTAATTACACATTCACTTATCTCCCATGGTCAGGCATTTAGTCTCTACTACATGTGAGTATCATGCCAGGAGCTGCCTTTCAATTGGTGAGTAATTTTCAGCCACAGAAAACACGGCATTCCTCCAGAACCCAGAACTCTTCTTTGTGGCTTCCCAGAACACAATATATTTAGTTCAATGGATGTCTCTAACACGACTGAATTTAATAGTTCCTAGAGCCCTTGACAAGCTGTTTAACCAAATCCTGGACCTGTGGCAGAGTCTTTTTTTAGTCTCTTCCTTCTCATATCTAGCAACTTTGTGACTCTTTGGACAAGAATCAGAGAAGTATTCCCAAATATTGTATATATTCTCTCAAAAAAAAAAGTCAGCGAGTTCTGTGCCACATTTTTCGTGGTGTCCTTTACTTTTACCTTATCAGGATATCTTTTCATATTCTAAATTTTAACCCTAAAACCAATACTGCTGTGTTATGCCCTTGAAATTTAAGTTTATAAGGTTTATTTCCGACTCTCCTATATGCATGTATCTAACTAGGGCATGAGGAGACCTTGGTGTTCTCTGCTTAATCAGGCCCATTTAGCAGTATGTATTCAGTTCAGGGGGTTACTGTGAAGTATTAGGAAGATCAGGCCAAATTCTCGTGACTCGGGCTACAATGTGATAGCATGAATCTTAGCATCACCCTGTAAATATAGTGATTGTGAACTGCTCTCCTCTTTCCAGATTAGGATTAAGAAAAAAAACTGCACATATCAAGTATTAAAATTATGTTGATCTATTTTAGTAAAAGACTCAATTTAGCAAACCAGTTGATTTGAGGCTACTACTTGGTTCATTTAAGATTATTAGTCCATTGTCATTACTCTATTCCACCCATATGTTGGTTACCTTTGGATTATATAGTAGACATACAATGTCAAATTGTGGAGATTTTGAATCCTGTTATGTTCATATAGTGAGTGTTATTTGATTTGGTCTAGCAGGTAATTTTCATGGCTAGCTTCGAACTAGAAACTCGGTTTTGGGGCAGCAACTCTGCCTCATTTCAGATCTTTGAGCTAACTTTGAGTCTAATCAGCATATTCATGGTTTGGGACTCTGTCAAGATACTGGAAAACAGACATGAAGGATTCCTTCAACCAGCTCTTAACATTCCAGGACAACCCCATTTTCTCCAGCATCCATGGTGCACTGGCTCTAGTTTTCTGATTCCCCAGACGAGGATATTGGTACGATTTTGCACCTTCACGCTCAGGTCATGGTGCATGCTGTGCAAACTTCACTTAACCGTAGACCGAATGTGTGGACTCAAGGACTTATTTGTGTAGTATTCTGTCTTACCTCCTCCAGACAAATGTGTACCCTTCACCAAAGTCTGTCTGCCTTTACTCACTAGCTAGCATGCTATGTGAAGCTGTTTCTATCTCCGTTCAGGTCTCTGTCTCTAGTTGAGTCTTTGAGTCTTTTCTGTATACACAGAGTTCTCGGGTCTGTCAGAAAAGTAAGGAGAGAGAGATTGTAGATTCTCTTTTTCACTTGTATTTTCAGAAAATACACCTCACTGCATATAGAATTCTGGGTTGACAGTTTCTTTTTCTTTCAATATTTTATTTTATTATTATTTAAGTTTTTTTTGAGAGATAAAGAGTGAGAGAAAGTGCACATGAGTTGGGGAGGGTGAAAGGGAGAGAGAGATTCTTAAGCAGGCTCCATGCCTAGCAAGGAGCCCTATGTGAGGCTGGATCTCATGACTGTGAGATCATGACCTGAGCTTAAATCAAGAGTGAGACACTTAACTAACTGAGCCACCCAGGGGTCCTTCTTTCAATATTTTAAAGATGAACAGTTTGAACTACTTTGCAATTGCAGCAGAAGGCTCAGCCAGATCATTGTGAAGCTCTGAAGCTGGGATGACCTCTTTGGAATTGTCCCAATTGAAGCAAGCAGCCCAGGTGTACTCTGTTGCCTCACATCACTTTCTGGCAGCCCTTGCTCACTTCTCATGCTTCACTATTGCTCTCTTCATTAATGGATGGTATCTATTTTTTTGGTACCTAGAAATTCCAGTTTGATTTCTTTCCAAGTCTTGATATTTGTGCATTTAAGAGGCACTAAACGTCTCTGCTTAAGTCATGATCTCATGATTCATGGGTTCGAACCCTAAGTGGGGCTTGGCTCTGAGAGTGCAAAGCCTGCTTGGGATTCTCTCTCTCCCTCTCCCTCTCTCACAGTCCCTCCCTCTCTCTTGGTCAGTCTCTCAAAATATTAAATAGGCTTCAAAGATGTTTTTGGGGTACTTTACAGGGAAATTCTTATTGTGTTCTCAACTTAACTTTTTTGAATCCGAAGAAAATCTTTTTTGGATTTAAAATGGTCATGCTCAGGGAGTGGAGTCAAGATGGTGGAACAGCATGGAAGTTTTTTGTGTGTCTCACGTCAATGAAATACAGCCAGACCAAAACTAAACAATCCTGCACAACTAGAAAACCGATCATAGGATTAACACAACAATATGCACAATCTGAACCACAGAATTCAGAAGGTATGTGTTGCAGAAAGGTGAACATGGGGACAGAGAAGCCACAGAGGGCAGGGAGCCGCCTTTGCGTGTGGAGAGAGGACAGAGATGATGGGGGGAGAATACAGGAAAAGCACCCCTCCCCAAAAGCAGCTGGAGAGAAAGTGGAAAATTGGAAATAGCCACAGGGACTAAACTAAAAAGGGAGAAAGGAGAAAGGAGAGGGTTTAAATTCCATTAAGACTGTAAACAGGGGGAGCGCAGAGTCTGAAACTCCACAGCTCAATACCTGGCAGCGCTCTGGTGGGAAGGGAGAAACACCAGGTACAGAGTGGGGTTCAGGAGGTTCTCAGGTCACATGGGGAGAAGCGGTTCTGCTGCTGGAAGAACATTTGGTAGAGGCTGAGGCTACCTTGGCCCAGCAGACCCCAGAGAAGGGCCACATTCGGTGATGTTGGAACAAGGTCATTGGGGGTGAAGCCTGGTGCCAGATGTATGTTGTGATTTTCCATAAGCCCTGAGGTGCTGTTGCTACACTGTCTCCCGAACTTTTTCTGGGGGCAGCTGGCACCTGGCCACAGTCTCTCGGCATCGGCAGCAGCACAGTCCTGTAAGCGTTCCTGGGTGTGGCTGGCACCCAGCCATTGCTTGGTGAGACCTTCCACAGAGGGGCGGAGCATTTCAATGATGCAGTCCTTCAGAAGTGGGGGGCTGGGGAAGGCGGTCACATCTGAGACAAACCTAGGGAGAGAGGTGCTGCCTGGGGCATGGTCACAGACAGTGAAGACGCAGGGAGTGGATGGAAGCCGAAGAGGAAGGACGGTTGCACGATTGCTGAAATGGAAGAACAGAGTTCTGATACTAGAGACTGGGTAGCTGGGTGATGCCATTTTCACGGCTCTGGCGCATGCGCATACACACCTACGAGCGCCACAACACTCCACCCCAGTAGGCTAGCAGCACCATCTAGTGGAGAACAGAGCCATTACACTGAGCGCCGTGCACCTGGGCCAACCTTGCTCTTCAAGAACACAAGTCTCACTGCCTGCTTTAGTTTATGGACTATAAAGCACTTCATAGTTTGACTTCTAGGGAAAAACAAAGTAATTCCAGTCGTATTTCAGTCTGTTAGCCAGTCGAACTATTCAATTTTCTTTCTTTTTTCTCTTTTTGTTTCTTTTCTTTTTCTTGAATACAGAAAGAGAAAAAAACTCATTTTTATTTTCAATTTTGTATTAAAAATATTTTTATTTAATTCTTTTCTACTATATATTTTACTTTTGTGTAATTTTTTTCAAATTCTATTTTACTTCCATCATTTAATTTTAGTCTACATCAGTGTATTCATTTTTTTTCAAATTTTCAAATAATTTCCTTTTTATCCCTTTTTTCTCTAATCTCTCAAGCAACTTTCAACACCCAGACAAAAACACACCTAGGATCTATCATCATTTATTCAATTTTGTGTGTGTGTTTTTAATTTTTTTATTTTAATATTTTTAATATTAATATTTTATACTTTGTTAATTCCTTTTCTCCCTTCAGAATGAAAAAACAAAGGAATTCACCCCAAAAGAAAGAGCATGAAGAAATGACAGACAGACACTTAACCAACACAGATAGAAGCAAGATCTCTGAACAAGAATTTAGAATCACAATAATAAGAGTACTAACTGGAGAGTAAAATAGATTAGAATCCCTTTCTGAGGAGATAAAAGTAGTAAAAGCTAGTCAGGATGAAATAAAAAATGCATTAACTGAGCCGCAATCTCAAATGGATGCCACGGTGGCAAGAATGGATGAGGCAGAACAGAAAATCAGCAATATAGAGGACAAACCTATGGAGAATAATGAAGCAGAAAAAAAGAGGGACATTAAGGCAAAAGAGTATGATTTAAGAACTAGAGAAATCAGTGACTCATTAAAAAAGAACAACATCAAAATCACAGGGGTCGCAGGAGAGGAAGAGAAATAGGGGTAGAAGGGTTATGGGAGCAAATCATAGCGGAAAACTTTCCTAACCTAGGGAAAGACACAGACACAAAAATCCAGGAAGCACAGAGGACTCCCATTGGATTCAACAAAAACTGACCATCAACAAGGCACATCATAGTCAAATTCAAAAAATACTCAGGCAAGGAGAGAATCATGAAAGCATCAAAGGGAAAAAAAAGTCCTTAACCTACAAGGGAAGACAGATCAGGTTTGCAACAGACCTATCCACTGAAACATGGCAGGCCAGAAAGGAGTGAAAGATATATTCAATGTGCTGAATCAGAAAAATATGCAGCCAAAAATTCTTTATCAGGCAAGGCTGTCATTCAAAATAAAAGAAAAGACAAAAAGCTTCCTAAACAAACAAAAATTAAAGGAGTTTGTGACCACTAAACCAGCCCTGCAAGAAATTTTAAGGGGGACTCTCTGAGGGGAGACACAATGAAAAACATATGTATATATGTATATAAATAAATAAATAAATAAATACCAAAAGCAATAAAGATTAGAAAGGACCAGAGAACACCACCAGAAACTCCAACTCTACTAGCATCATAATGGCTATAAATTCATATATTTCAGTACTCACTGTAAACATCAATGGACTCAGTGCTCCAATCAAAAGCGTAGGGAAACAGAATTGATAAAAAAAACAAGATCCATCTACATGCTATTTACAAGAGACCCACTTTAGACCTAACGACACCTTCAGATTGAAAATAGGGGAATGGAGAACCATCTATCATGCTAATGGCCAACAAAAAAAGCCAGAGTAGCCATACTTATATCAGACAATCTAGACGTTAAAATAAAGACTGTCAACAGATGCAGAAGAGCATTATATCATAATCAAGGGGTCTATCCACCAAGAAGACCTAACAAATTGTAAACATTTATGCGCCGATTGTGAAGTATCCATTATAATTCAATTAATCACAAACATAAAAAAACTCATCGATAGTAATACCATAATAGTAGGAGACTTCAACACCGCACTCACAGCAATGGACAGATCATCTAATAAAAAAAATCTACAAGGAAACAAGGGCTTTGAATGACTCATGGAGATGGACCAGATGGACTTAACAGATACAATCAGAAGATTTCATCCTAAAGCAGCAGAATATACATTCTTCCAGTGCACATGGAACATTCTCCAGAATAGACCATATACTGGGACACAAATCAGCCCTAAGTAAGTACAAAAAGAGTGAGATCATACCGTGCATATTTTCAGACCACAACGCTATGAAACTGGAAATCAACCACAAGAAAAAAATTTGGAAAGGTAACAAATGCTTGGGAGACTGAAGAATATCCTACTAAAAAATGAATGGGCTAACCAAGAAGTTGAAGAGGAAATTAAATATTATATGGAAGCCAATGAAAATGATAACACCACAACCCCAAACCTCTGGGATGCACCAAAGGCCATCATAAGAGGAAAGTATATAGCAATCCAGACCTTCCTAAAGAAGGAAGAAAGATCTCAGATATACAACCTAAACTTACCCTATAAGGAGCTGGCAAAAGAACAGCAGATAAAACCCCAAACAAGCAGAAGACGGGAAATAATAAAGATTACAGCAGAAATTAACCCTATTGAAACAAACAAGCAAACAAAAAAACAGTAGAACTGATCAATGAAACCAGAAGCTGGTTCTTTGAAAGACTTCACAAAATTGATAAACCACTAGCCAGTTTGAGGAAAAAGAAAAAGGAAAGGACTCAAATAAATAAAATCAAGAACAAAAGAGGTGAGATCACAACCAACACAGCAGAAACAGAAACAATAATAAGAGAATATTATGAGCAATTATATGCCAATAAAATGGGCAATCAGGAAGAAATGGACAAATTCCTAGAAACATATACACTATCAAAATTCAAACAGGAAGAAATAGAAAATTGGAACAGACCCATAACCAGTAAGGAAATCGAATTAGGAATCAAAAATCTGCCACAAAACAAGAGTCCAGGGCCAGATGGCTTTGCAGGGGAATTCTACCAAACATTTAAGGAAGAGTTGACACCTATTCTCTTGAAGCTGTTCCAAAAAATGGAAATGGAAGGAAATCTTCCAAACTCTTTCTATGAAGCCAACATTACCTTGATTCCAAAACCAGACAGAGACCCCACTAAAAAGGAGAACTATAGACCAATTCCCCTGACGAACATGGATGCAAAAATCCTCAACAAGATATTAACCAACTGGATCCAACAATACATTAAAAAATTATTCATCACGACCAAGCAGGATTTATACCTGGGATGCAGGGTGGGTTCAATATCTGCAAAACAATTAATGTGATTCATCACATCAATAAAAGAAATGACAAGAACCATGTGATCCTCTCAATAGATGCAGAGAAAGCATTTGAAAAAATACAGCATCTTTTCTTGATAAAAACGCTCAAGAAAGTAGGGATAGAAGGAACATACCTCAAGATCATAAAAGCCATACATGAACAACCCAATGGTAATATCATCCTCAATGGGGAAAAACCAAGAGCTTTCCCCCTAAGGTCAGGAAGAAGACAGGGATGTCCACTCTCATCACTGTTATTCAACATAGTATTGGAAGTCTTAGCCTTTGAAATCAGATAACACAAAGAAATAAAAAGCATCCAAATAGGTCAGAAGGAGGTAAAACTTTCACTCTTCACAGATGACATGATACTCTATATGGAAAACCCAATAGATTCCACCAAAAAAATGGTAGAACTGATTCATGAATTCAGCAAATTTGCAGGATATAAAATCAATGCACAGAAATCAGTGCATTCCTATTTACCAACAATGAAGCCACAGAAACAGAAATCAAGGAATCAACCGCATTTACAATTGCACCAAAAACCATAAAATACCTAGGAATAAATCTAACCAAACAGGTGAAAAATCCATACACTGAAAACTATACAAAGCTTATGAAAGAAATTGAAGAAGACACAAAAAAGTGGAAAAAGATTCCATGCTCCTGGAAGGAAGAATAAATATTGTTAAAATTTTGATACTACCCAAAGCAATCTACATATTCAATGCAATACCTACCAAAATAACACCATCATTCTTCACAGAGCTAGAACAAATAATCCTAAAATTTGTATGGCACCAGAAAAGACCCCAAATAGCTAAAGCGATCATGAAAAAGGAAACCAAAGGAGAAGTCATCACAATCCCAGACTTCAAGCAATACTAAAAAACTGTAATCATCAAGACAGTGTGGTCCTGGCACAAGAAGAGACACTCAGATCAATGGAACAGAATAGAGAACCCAGAAATGGTCCCACAAACATATGGCCAACTAATCTTTGACAAAGCAGGAAAGAATATCCAATGGAATAAAGACAGTCTCTTCAGCAAGTGGTGCTGGGATAACTGGACAGCAACATGCAGAGGAATGAACCTGGAACACTTTCTTAAATAATAAATAAAAACAAACTCAAAATGGATGAAAGACCTCAATGTAAGACAGGAAGCCATGAAAATCCTTGAGGAGAAAGCAGGCAAAAACCTCTTTGACCTTGGCCTCAGCAACTTCTTACTCAACGTGTCTCCGGAGGCAAGGGAAACAAAAGCAAAAATGAACTACTGGGACCTCCTCAAAATAAAAAGCTCTGTACAGCGAAGGAAACAATCAGCAAAACTAAAAGGCAACCGACAGAATGGGAGAACATATTTGCAAACGACATACCAGATAAAGGGTTAGTATCCAAAATCTATAAAGAACTTATCAAACTCAACACCCAAAAAACAAAGAATCCAGTGAAGAAATAGGCAAAAGACATGAATAGGCACTTCTCCAAAGAAGACATCCAGCTGGCCAACTGACACATGAGAAAATGCTCCACATCACTCCACTCATCAGGGAAATACAAATCAAAACCACAGTGAGATACCACCTTACACCTTTCAGAGTGGCTAACTTTCACAACTCAGGCAACAACAGATGTTGGCAAGGATGTGGAGAAAGAGGATCTCTTTTGTATTGTTGGTGGGAATGCAAGCTCGTGCAGCCACTCTGGAAAACGTATGGAGGTTCCTTAAAAACTAAAAATAGAACTATCCTATGTCCCAGCAATTGCACTACTAGGTATTTATCCAAGGGATACAGGTGTGCTGTTTTGAAGGGACATATGCACCCCAATGTTTATAGCAGCACTATCAACAATAGCCAAAGTATGGAAAGAACCCAAAGGTCCATCAATGGATGAATAGATAAAGAAGAGGTGGTATATATATATACAATGGAGTATTACTCGGCAATCAAAAAGAATGAAATCTTGCCATTTGCAACTAGTGGAGTAGGAACTGACTATGTAGAGTGAATAAATTCTGTTAAGAGAAAAATAGGGAAATTTGTCAAACACTTAAATTATAGATAATAAATTAATTGAAAGGATAAAAATATTAGAAGTTTCTAGATTGGAAAAATAGTTACAAACAAACAAAATTAAATTTAGATCTTTGATAAATAGAAGAATATCTATGGAATTGTGGACAATTCCACAAGAAAAATTGAAGACAAAATGTAATCATATGCAATTTTATAAAATTTCCAGATACTTAAGAACCACATAACTTTTCTAAGGTGATTACCTAAATATATCTCAAATGACCTTAGAATTAATTACAATGTATGATTCTGAATGAATGTTAAATATTCTAAGTGAATACAAGTGAATACACCTAGACTTTTTTATTCACACACACACTATGATTATATTAATGATTTTTAACATTTTTTGCTGTTTTAAAAATGATTTGTGTGTATGTGCCTTTATATCTTGAAATTTCTCTTCTCCCTATTTAATTCAATCATGTAACAATGTGGAATATTTAATATGTGTGACTCGATCAAGTACTACATATAAAGAATTAATATTTAGAAATAATTGTTAAATCTTTTGAATATCACCCTTGAATATAAGTTATGTGGCAGTTACAAAATTCACTTTTGGGAGAAAGTGATAGAAAACTCAAAGGAAATGGCAGAATCTTCAAAATGTACTCACAATGGAGAACAATATAATATTTGTGTTACACAAAGAAAGACCAAATATATAAAGCTTAAATATACAAAGAGTGGTTTCAAATATCTGCCCTTAATTGAATGTCACAGGGACATATACTTTCATTGGAAGGAGTTAATTTGCCATGAATATCTTCTCAATTATGAGATTCTATGTACCATGCTTCAGTAACAATTGATTTTTTTAAATTTACATTATGACTATAAATTGGGACAGCATTTGTCAGGCTTGCTAATAAAATAATAATATATCACTTATAGATATTTGTAAGTTGGTGAGATAAGCAAAATATTAAAATTTTAATATACACAAGGCAACCAAGGGTATTGTTTTTAATAACTATGTAAATATAAATATAAGGATTTATTGTAAGGTTATATATACCATAAGTAAATGGAAAAAAAACCCACAAATATTTGCTTTCAATAGGAACTCAGATAAAAGAAGTAAAAAATGTGTGTATATAAGTAAAAGAGAGTATATAACACCAGAGCAAAAAGTAAAGCCAAAATTTTAAGAATTAAATAAAATATGTTAATTTTTTCCTTCAAAAGTTGACAAACTCTGCTTAAAATAAAACTAAGAGTTAAGGGCAAAACTTCCAGAAAATCTGAGTGAGGACCTCAGCAAATCCTTTACAGGATCAATAATACGGCTGGACAAGTTTGGCTAAAAGCAATCATTCAAGGACTTGAGAAGTTAACGAAAGCCATGCAGCAAACTAAGAACTATTTATTCAAGAGAGTTTACTAAATTTTGATAAGAACAGTGGAGATATATGATATTTTGACCTGGGCCTATTCTCATGTCCCCATATATCCCTAGATTTGTGGTATAGATATTTTACCAGAGGAAGTCTTTCTAGAGGAAGCTGGTTTAGTTCTAGCAGAGCATAGAAAGTTCATGTCCAGGAGTGTTGTCACAAACAGTGGCAATATCAGTGGCAAACAATCAGAGAAGGCCAACAGTGAAGGTAGCCTGACACTCAATATTAGGCAGACAACACAAGAGCAAATCACACAAGAATTTTAACAAGATCTCAGAAAAATGACAGCGAAAGTGAACGTTTATGAAATACTGCTTAGCACTAGTGGTCTCAGAGGCTATCTTGCAAAGCTCTATACATGTTTGGGAGAGACCTGAGAAGGTCTTACTTGTATCTGCATAAAAATGAGGCCACGCAAACACAGAAAATAAAAGCTAGAGAAGCCTGGAAAATTACCCTGAATTTGTCTCCATTCCCTAAACCACACCCATATCTATTAATAAAGTATGAAACCTTTTTTGCTCCGGTGTTTAAGCAAAATGCCTAATAATTGGCCAAACACTAAATTATGCTGACCCTGGGGTCACTCCTGATGCCAGGCTTAAAAATAAACATAAGAATTAAAACAAAAGGAAGGAAAGAAGGAAAGGAGGGCGGAAGAAAAAAAAAAAGAAAAAAGACATCAATTACACAATGAAAGGAATATAGACTATGTTGTCTTATGTCAAAATATGCTGAGATTTGTGATCTGCCATATATTTTACAGAATTTCTTGATGTCCATTTCTGAAGTTGAGTTCTTAGTCAAGTACAGGAAAGTAAGCCTTCACACTAAGCTAGAGAGGAAGCCAATAGTTTCCGTTAGACAATAGGATGTTAGAAAATCTATGGTCTGAAACAAAACACAGGATAAACTAACCTCTTTCTATTCACTTTGCCTTATTTTGCCACAGTGGTAGCCACATAGAAAAGAAAATGAACTAATAACTGTTTTGTTAGAGTAGTTGTATATAATTACTTCAGTTAAATCAATATATCATTTATGTTTTCAAGCAAAGTTTAGAAACCATTTGTTGATACTGGATAGAAATGTCTTACGTGGATGCATTCAAATGACATACTGATATATTCTCTCCTAATTTCTATTTATAAAGCTAGGAGAATCACAAAATAGTGAAGATGGAAATATTATTAATCTGCTGCTTCCTGAAATCACACTACTTTGTTGTATTTTGCTGTCTTTCTCCTTCCCCTCCCCTCCCCTTCCCCCTCCTCCTCCTCCTCCCCCCACTCCCACCTTCTCCCCCCCCTCATTCTTCTTCTTCTTCTCATTCTTCTCCTTTTCCTTCTTCTTCTCTGCTTAAGATTTGGAAGTGAAGATGATTGGTTCAAATCAAATGTAATCAATAAAACTTTGTAAGACGGACAAATGAAAGACATTAAGCAACATATTTATTTAATTTCCTCTGATCAGCTCAGGTGTACCCATTATGCTGATTGTGTCTAGCGTATCTAGTCATTGACTTGATTGCTTATAGCAAAGTAAGTGGAGTATTGAGTTATTTTTTGTAAGACATGTGAATTGATATGCTTTGTTTTCCCAAATTATCTAAATGAAATGCTTGGAGAAGATAAAAAAAAAAAAAAGGCAACACTTGATTTTAGTTGGAAAGAAAGAATAAATTATATACAATCAAAATGATATCACATATCACAATGTCCTGCATAATGCCACAAAATTCATTTAAAAATAATTTTATTTAGGAGTTAGGTAAGCATTTGATAAATGAAAGGCATAATTTTTGAAGCTATCAGTTGATTCAACTCCACCTTATCTGTGCTTAATACTTTACAACTTACCATGCACTTAACTAATGCTGTCATTTGACCATTGTTACACTGAACCATGAATAGGGAAGATTTTGTTATGGCCCTAATTCATAGCTGAAGAAATTGTGGAAATTATGTCTTTTGGTCAATGCCATACAAGTAATGAACAATGTAACAATTGCAGGATTCCAACCCTTATGCTTATTAAAGTATTTTCTAGCATATTATTTTTTCTCCATCTCTTAGTATTTCTGGGTGTGCACAAAATAGTGTGCAAAACCAGGCATTAAGAAGATTTAAAACTAAAAAGTTATTTTTTTAAACATGCAATTTTAGTATACACAAACAAAATGCAAATTCTAATCATATTGATCAGTGTTTCAGGATCCGTAACTCTGGATTATTCCACTTAAAAAAGGAAAATAATGGTATCATAATAAATATATGACTTATGTTGTAGACCTATTCATAAACAGCTTTAGAACATGCATTTCTGACTTGCTTTTGAATGAGCTACTCTTTATTATTCTGCATATTTCAAAACTGTTATCATCACATTTTGGTGCTTTTGTATGAATTATCACAGTTAACCTCCTCTAGACAGATGAATTTCAAGAAGTGGCCAAATTTGTCTGCAAAATTTAAATTGAATAAAAACCATTAATTTTATTCATTTATGTCTATTCTTAAGCTTTATATTCTAAGAAAAATAAAGGCAGTTTATTTTAAAATTTAAATGACCTGATTTAAAATTTTCTATTCCTGATGGAGAGACATAGTTTCTCTAAGAACAACAACAACAAAGAGTACTAAATTTCAATTTGGCTAAAATAATATGAAGCCCTTGAAATTAGTCAGATGAACCGATACCTGGATCAGTTCTGATACTGTTTCTGGTAACTTAAATGGTTTCTGCAGTAAGGATATTATGGCTTATAGGCAGAACATCCAGAGGTAGGATTGAGACAGGGCCAGTTGGGCCTATGGTTCGGTCATCTAAATCTACATTTTCTCCTGACACTGGCCTGACATTCACATTATTTTATTTGAAGGGCTCTTGCCCCCAGGATCTAGATGGCTATCAGCTACAATCTGTGAACTATAACTCCTCATTCGTATCTAGGGAGAGAAAGAAGACCAAGTCCATAGTTTGTTAAAAGAAGTCCTATTAGGTCCACCTGGATCTGTCACTTCAAAGGATCACTCAAAGTTTATGTACCATCTGTTAGGTCTGGTTGTGATGAAATGCAACAGTCAGTTTTGATATTTTCTAGGCAAATGCTGCTGTAAGTTTTTTGTTCAAAAAAGCAGTACCATATGATGTCAAGGAAGACATATGCTGTGATGCTAAAAACTTTAGACCAAAATTGTATATATAATAATAAAGAAGCTATTCACTCGATAAATTTATATTAACTAGAGCTCCCCTCTATGGAAGGGGTTAATTTATCCAAATGGGTGGCTTCTACCAAATTGAGAGGGTTAAAGAAGTCTGGAAAGACAGTTGAAAGATTCACTATTATATTTGAATGACATACCAGGAAAATAACTCATTACAACATTAAAAATTAGATGACCTGAGCAAATCCACTAATTTGTCATACACAATTCGATCAATCTTCTTTATTTTACACACAAGGGAATATCTGGTGTCTGTACTTATAATAAGAATCAGAGGCTGAAATTTCCTGGGCATAACATACTTTGTAATTAAAACCTGAAGTCTAGGACTTGCTTGTCTGGATTCAAGCACAACTCCACCTTTTACACGTGATGTTATCTGGAGTAAGTTGCTTAAAATCTTTCTGTATATCAGTTTCTTCAGTTATCATCTATAAAACAGAGCTAATATTAAAAGAGTTATGAGGATGTACTTCACAGGAATACTATGAGGTTTTAAGAATGAATACATTTCAAATACTGGGAAAATGCATGGCAAATATTAAGTATTAAGTAAATATAAGTTTATTTTTATATATTGAAGTTAATCAGCTGTCATTATAAATGCAGTACGTAAGGAAAATCAGCAAACAAAAACTCTAAAGCTCATATAGTGAGTATTAAGTTCTAGAGCCAAAATAATTGAGGTTTAGTTATTCTATCCACCTGTGTGTGTGTGTGTGTGTGTGTGTCTGTGTATGAGAGTGTGTGTGTGTGTGTGTGTATGGATATGTGTATATCAATCAAAAATAACTGGATCATCTAGCAATCTGAGGTAGAGCTTTATTTCCTCACATTATGGTTGAAATATTTAGAATTATGAAAGCAAAATAACATCACTGTGCACAACTAGCAGAAAAACATTTGTTTTTAAACAAAAATGTAAGGGACTTGTGTTGAGATATTTGTCAGGCTTGCTTCATTATAATGGCAACCTCTTGCAATGTGGTAATTTTTTATGGGAGATCGCAATGTAGGCTTCCACATTAATCTGAGTCCAAACCCATGGCTACAGTTAATAACACCTTGTTCAAATCCATTGGGCTAATTAGATGGAGCAGCATTTGAATTGATTTAAATGGATGCAATGATCTAAATAATGATTCTTACATTGCACTCTGCAGTAATAAGAAAAGAATGTCTTTTAGCCTTGAAATGACACTATCCTCTTACTGTTATAGACCCTGTCTATTTATCTACACCTAATACAATTGCTCTTTATATTTAAATAAATGCTCATTTTAATGAGTTTTATTTAACTTAGAAATTACCTTAAAAGTTTAGCTGATATGTTGCATACACCAATGAATATTTATGACTTCATAATATCAGCATAGTAGCTCTGAATGACCATTATGAATATCCTTTTGATGGGATGCTTACCATGGAAGACATAATTGATATGTTATCACTTAGCTAATTATATTGCCCACATTTTGTTTCATTCATTATTCACCACGTTCAATTTCAGTTTTGCTATTGGTTAAAGAATTTGAATATAGAAAATATATCCTATTGGTATCAGGTATGTAGTTCTCATTTACTAGGAAGCCTTCCCTGACATCCCTAATTAAAGTATCTATTTTCTCTATCTCTGGCAGTTTTAACAACCTTCACATATTTTTCTTAATTAAACTAAACTAAATTAAATTAAATTTTCATATTTTATTTTATTCTATTTTTTCTATTAGTACACTGGAATTCTACCTATCTTATTGTATTTCTAGTCTGGCACACAGAAAAGTGCTCAATAAATTGAGATATACCTGCATAATTCCTTATCCAAAGCCTTGAGGACCTTACATGTTCACAATTCAAAAGACTTTTGATTTTTGACCTGTACAAGCAAGCATATACCAAATGTCACATCACACCTTAGCTGGGCCTGTGGACTCCCCTGTAATCAAACACAACAGTTTTTCTTTAGAGAAACATATGAACGTTCACTACAGTGAAATAAATAAGGAATCTAAACAGCCACATGTCAGCTCAGGTCAGATGAGGTTTTGCTGCCAACACAAATTATAGACAAATTTATGTTTCTGAAATTTGTAATTCTGTTTGCAATGGTTCAGAGCTAATAGAAAGGAAGAAGAGAAAAAAAATAATTTCACAAAAGGTATTATTTGACCATGCATTCCCCATTTAATGAGAGGTAAATCTCAATCAAATGATCAGAACATTCCTGTTAAAACTTTTGTCCAGGCAGAAGAAGAAGGACCACAGAGACTTAGGCATCAGTAGTGATAGTAACCAATTGACACCATCATCAATAGATGAACCTGATGTTTTAGAAAATCATGAGATTTGTGGAAAAGTTCTTAGGTCAAATCTACATTTATAGACTATGAACTGAACTTAGAAAGGTTTATTCACTCATCTAAGCTTCATTTCCTCATATGTAACAATTGTAAAATAATGTCTATATTTCAGGTTTATTATGAGAATTAAGCATGAAAGCATTCTGAAAACTAACATATTATAGGAATAGCCAAATGACTTGTGTAGCTACTATGAAAGGAATAATTATGTCAGTATTTCACTTGAGTTAACCACTATTCTTACATCTAAAATTTTCAAAGACATTGAAATTTATTTGTTGAGCTCTGAAAACAACTACAGAATTAAGCAGCAAAAAGGACCCCTTGTCATTTCTGTAGTTGTAGACAGACCTTCACTTGGTTTTAAAATACTATAAAATATGGCATACTTATATATTTGTATATTTATATATACACTTAAATGTTTAAATATTTATGTATTTAAGCACTTGTTCTAGTCATTTAATTAATTCATGTAAGTTATTAGTGCAAATAGACAAATATACTTTGTAAACAATAATACAGTATCTAGCATACTAATAAATGGGTTGGGCAAAGAATACCTCATTCAATACAAATGCTTTAAATGGTCAATAGTATAACAAGACATCTCACAAAATGTGATAAAATCAATAATATAGCAGAATGAAATACTTATTCAAAACATAATTCTCCAGTAAATTGAATGCTTTTAATACTCTTATAGACTGCATACTTTTAATAGGAATCATTTAACAAAATACAAAATGGAATAATAGATAAGAATTTACTTAGCATCTTATCTCTTGCTGTTAGGAAAGATTATTCAGGATAAAGTAGTATATGGAAGCTTTTGACAAGCTTCTAAAAAATACTGAATATTTTATGCCATTGATTATATCAAAATCTACTTTAAGACTTTCCTGGAATAGTTGTTTCAGTTATTGGTTATGATTAGATTGTTAGGTTTTTTTCCCCCACTTATATGACAGAGAAATTGAAGGAAAAAATAGGATAAAATCCAGGCAGATAATGAGATAAAAAATATATACAGTATAGGGGCACCTGGGTGGCTCACTTGGTTAAGTGTCTACCTCTTGGTTTCATCTCACAGTTTGGGAGTTCAAGCCCTGAGTCGGGCACTGCACTGAGCATGGAGCCTGCTTGGGATTCTCTGTCTGTCTCTGTGCCTCCCCTGCTCACTCTCTATAAATATCTCAAAAATAAATAAATGAATTTATATATACAGTATAAAAATTAATGTTTACACTTATTCAACCACTTAACAAACATTTTTTTTTTTTGCTCAAACACTAAATATAAGATACTTTACTAGCTTTGTACTATGGAAGAAAAAAAAGAAAAAGACTCTTCTTCCCCAAAGCATAAAACATACAAAAGTCTATATCTATAGGCAAATCTATAAGGTAGAAAATTATGTCATAGAGAGGTCCTATTTTGAAAGCACCAAGGAAGAGAATAAGGTCGATTAGACAAAACTCTCAGAATGCAGTATTTGAGATGGGCCTTGAAGAAAGAAAGGAGAAGCCAGTGACCAAGGCAAAGCAATTATATTCTATAAGGAATTAGAAGCACTAAAACTACTGAGAACTTCCAGGTTATTTAGGGAAACACCTGAACATTTGAAGTTTATGAACTTGACCAAATTCTAACGGCAGTGCTTATTTCAATAATTTGCGAATACATTTTTTCATTATCTAGAGAATTTTATTTATTAGAGACTACACTTGAAAAAAAACCTTTTTCTGGATATAAAACTCTAGGCTCACTGATGTTTTCTTTGATGCTTTAAAATTTTGCACCACAATCTTCTGGCATATGTTACCCTTGAAAAGAGCAGACTTTGAAAAGTCTGAGGCCAGTCAGATTCAGATGGCTGGATTATGATCAAGGCAGCGCAAGGGGTGCGGCAGGTGATGCTTATGGAGAACGAGTGAGGACTGATCCCCTGAGAGCACTAACTACAAAATTTTGGAGGGGTAGCAGGGCAGCTGAAGATGAAGCCCTGACTTGAAAAATTGGGTGATGAGAGTAAAGCAAGATACACATACAGATTGCTATGAATACCAGAATATTATCATGCACTAGTTACATCCCTGCCTTTTTTTTTCTCTCCTACCTTTACTTCTACTTCTTTTCCCAAATGGAACTATGATTTTGGAAATAAAGACTATAAATAGAAGTGTTTTTATTAAGAACTATTTTTTATGCAATATTTCCTGACTTTCCTAAGTCGAGAACACAGAGCTGCTTTCCTGATAAAACATTGAGGAAGAAAAAGAGAAATAAAGACAAATTTAAAAGGTATAGAATTTAGTATCTGAAAGTATTATTTGTCCTGGTGATATGCCTGTATTACAAAATTTGCTTGGGTTTATAGGCAGCAATTATTAAGTCTTATTAAATACTATATTTTTTAGAAGACAGTTTTAATCTAACAAGGAATGGCATGAATTCGCAAACAAACAATGCTGTTAGGTTAAGTGGGTGATACAGTGTTCACTGGAATAATTGGAAGAGTGGAGTACTGTAGAGTATAAGTAATGTGGTAGGGATTCCAGAAAATGGTTAAGAATTCTAATGAATGAACATGAGATACAGTATGTTTGGGAAGAATCATTATAAAAATCTACCCTTTAAATCCATAATAGTATGTTTAATTTGATGCTCTAGGCAGCTTAACGTCATTGTAAGGTTTAAAAAACAATGACTAAAGTATTAAAGAATGTTGTCAAAGGAATTTGATTCTTATTACTCCCAGGACAGACCTGGGAGGCAACAGCTTGAAAAAGAAAAAAAATAAAAATCTAAGTCCACAAAGTAAACAAACAAACAAACAAACAAACAAGAACCTGTGTGATGGGAAGATTCTTGAAAGGGTACACAGCTGTCAGTGACATAGTGACACATCACTTCTTATGTATTCATTGTGGTCTTGTTGTTCTGGTTCATATTACATGGCACTTGGGATCCATCAAGTGGTTGAAGAAGTGGAAAGAGATCAGACCTCCTCAAAACCATGACCTACATAGCCTGCCTGTGTGGGATGCTCACACCCTCCCTGTGTCAGCAGGATGTAGACAATAAGAGGAGGCATCTACCACTTACTTGGTTGCAAGAGGGACAACGGGCCCTATCATTTTTATAATGGCAGCTGTCACTCTAAAGATAACCTTGATGCCATGACTCAGAATGTTTGCTATTTAATCACAAGCAAAGTTAGCAACCACTTAGAGGGAAAACCACAGGTGGTTTTTCTGCGTGACAGAATTTTGCAGGATAATAAGGACATCACATGGTTGTATAACCTAATCTGAAAATGTTAATGAAATGCAAAACATTCAGTTTTAGACAATCATGGTTGTACTTCAAGATTAACAATGAGCTCATAAATCCATTTGAATTTTAGAACATTTTTCAGAGTCAGGTTGCAATTTAGATTTTGATATTATGGGTTTAATGGTATAACTTATAGCCTGAAACATTCAAAAGAGAAATGACCATTTTCTATTCTTTGTCAGTAAAGTTCTTCAGTCTTTGTGAAACAACAGAAATCACCAAAATTGGAAACAATTAGCTACTCACCCTTGATAATGTTAGTAATGTGTGATTTTACTACATTTTGACAAATGCTGACCCAAGACTAGATTAGAGAACCGATCTCATGTTATGACAGATCACTTTTTCAAACATCTTTATACGAAATGATGATATATTAGGAAGTAAATAACATAACTGGTTCCTCTTTGTTCTGGATGACAGTAGACTTATCAGCCACGTTTATTACATACCAGTACATATCTTCCAGATAACATTCTCTGGTATCTTAGTATGTATTCTTTTGAACTTATTATATCAATGTCACTTGTATGCAGTATGTATACTAGATCAGTCCTTTATGCCAATATAAAAATAGTCATCTGTGTGAATAATTAGGATGGGAAGTAACCTCACTCCTTTCCCTTCAATTTCCTCATCTGTCAAATGGACCTAATAACAGTACTAGTTTAATAAGTTGGAAGAAGATTAAATTAGTTGATACAGGAAAAACATTTAAATAATGTCTAAGACATAGTAACTGTTCAATAACTATTAAACAATTTTATTATTGTAAATTTTATTTATATCTCCAGGATAAGATTTTAGGATCCCAGAGGGCTCTGAGATATATTGTATACAGTAAGTGTCACAATCAGTCATCTACATTTGTTAATTCATTCAGCATAGCAGTTACCCATTTTAAATACATTATAATTGGAATGCATATAATTCCAATCCCATTCTTCCTTATCTTTCTCTACTTCAGAATGTCAAATCTTGAGCATAATTAATAGTTGAGTTTCTGTTGCAGTTAACAGTAAACATGTGGCATATTTCTGGCCAGTGAGATATAAGTCCTTACTGAGAGCTTCCCTTTACCAACTCATTTGCTCAAGACAAATGAGTCTTGAGCAAAATGCCTAGAAGGGCGGTGGCCATCTTTCTTCTTTGAGGTAGAACTACACCGCATGTTGGCAAAGCAGGTAAAATAAGAATTGTTGCTTCCTGGTAACATTGTTGAACCACTCTGTTAATTCTGGACTGCTTACCATCAGGCTTCTTTTACATGAGAAAAATAAAACTCTTAGTTGCCTCAACTACTATAATATCTATTGTTGCTATGAGCGGCTGAAGGAATATCTGTCAATATATCAGAATTTAAACATTTTACAATCCAAGGTAATTTTTAACCATATGATTATTTCAGATATGAAATATAAATATAATATGATTCTACACTATGTTGTACAGTACTATACATATTAAATAGTCAGAAGTTCAGAATACGAAATGGGGTTCAGAACCAAAGAACGGATATCAAAGATGCAGAAGTGATGGAAGGTAGATCAGAAGAGTATTTTCCGTCGAGAACACTCACAAAGGTTGACACACTTTTGATAAAAATCACATGTTTTTAACTAAGAACCAGAGCATATAGTAGGGTGGCTGTGAGATCTGAGGAATGTGCTCAGGCCTGTGCACGAGGAGACTTGAATTCTGGTCATGACTTCCTTTCTTTATCATAGTATATGGACTGCGAATTCTGTTATAGGTGGTTCTTGGGGCTTATCTGCACACCAAGACAGACAATGAAGGTGAAATTACCTTAAAAGAGGTTGCCCTGGGGCGCCTGGGTGGCTCAGTCGGTTAAGCGTCCGACTTCGGCTCAGGTCATGATCTCACGGTCTGTGAGTTCAAGCCCCGCTTCAGGCTCTGTGCTGACTGCTCAGAGCCTGGAGCCTGCTTCAGATTCTGTGTCTTCCTCTCTCTCTGACCCTCCCCCATTCATGCTCTGTCTCTCTCTGTCTCAAAAATAAATAAACGTTAAAAAAAATCTTTAAAAAAAAAAAAAAGAGGTTGCCCTGTCTCTCTGATACTTTCAGACCTACTAAGGATGCCTGAAACCCACATTGCAACCAGCCTAAGGATGAAACCAATAATGACAGTGACAGAATTGGAAGGCATTGTTGAGATGCTAAATTAACCATTTATCGTTTAAAGCAATTAGGTTGGAATTTTCACTAAAATATCCTGTTACACCTGCCCTACTCAACAACTATGCCATAGGAAGCTTCTCTATCTAGCCACCACTAAGAATTCTAAGCTCCTTCTTAGTATAAGCTTAGATCACACCCAGAGAACAAGACCTTGACTATCTGTTCACTACTCTATCTCTCCTTCTAAAAACAGTGCTTGACATTTCATGAGCACTTAATAAATATCAAGTGCATTGATGAATAAGTGATTCACCAAAAAGATAAAATTTAAATCACATTTGTCTAGCTACTCCTCAGCTCCCAGTTTATTTTCTTTCATTAAGATTTACCATTATGGAGATATGATTTGATTTTATGTCTGTAACAAGTGCCAAGGAGTATATATAATATGTAATATAATATAAAATATTACATAATATATCAGAATTACCCCCTGTATTTTTATGTTAACAATGATCAAATGAACAACAAAAAAAGTTTTACTTAGTATTGTCCTTGCCAAACCTGTCATCATTAATGAGAAAGCAATAATTATGTCAGTAAGTAATAATAAAGCTTTTTTTTGACAGAATTTAATGGAAGAGTAAAAGGAGGAATAATTTGAATACCTACTGTATACTATGATACTTGCTTTGAGATATGTATTCCTTTCTAATTATCACAAGCAAAGCCTTTAAAATAACTTTTGTTACCTTGTATTTACATATAGGAAGAAAGATGAGGGGTATTTGGTGAGTTGCTCTGTTACATGGTAAGTAATTACCATGTAAGTAATCTTTGTTTTAGAAAAAAATACTTTTGGGTAAAGTATCTTTTCCAAATTACTTACATAGAGTAGCTATCCTATCAATATGAAAATTAATCACTGTAGTGTAAAGTATTATAAGGAAGGAGATCTGATATTACTAGATGAATCAATGACATCTTTTGCAGAAAATGTGACATCCAAAAAACTATTTCCCTAATATACAAGGACAAAGAGATTGCGTTTTTGACTTGGTGAGCTCTGAGTTCCCATATTGCTATAAAAATCTAGGATTCTATGGATCATTGAATGGTGAGGTAACCCTTGTATAATACATTAATTAGTAATATTTTCAGATCCAAATGGCAGAAAAAAATCATTTGGTTTAACCAATTAGAAGTTTGCAAATAACAAGACAAATGGTAATAGGGAACTCTATTGGCATAGTTTTTTATTGACATAAGTCCACTTATAGAGCTCCACGTCAGTAAGTAGATTTCCCAGAAAAAGGAAAGCAAAATATTTCCCAAGCATTCAACAGCATATTTACACTTAACATCACATTGGTACAGCTGATAAAAATTCACTTCTCATTAAAAAGAAGTTTGCTAACATGATTATTCTATGGTGTATATTGAAGATGTCTAAGAATTTTCACTATGACAATTAACCAGGAAAATCTTCAAAAGCCACAAAAGATGTAGGCCATGGTATATATTAAACTATATATGTATATATATTCTGACAACTTAGTTCTCACATTTAGGATAAATATTGAAGTAAATATAGTTTGTTTTATAATCTAATTATCTGGGGTTGCAATGTCATATATTTACTATTAATAATCAGTTGGCTGCATATATTAATATTATATGTTCAATTTAGATTTTAAGTAGCAGAATATATCTATTCATATTCAAGTAGAAATGACTAATTAATTAGTTGAAATAGTTAATAATTTTAAAATTAATATTTTTTATTATAGTACTTTTGGGTGGCCAACACAATGTACTCTGTGTGTGTGTGTGTGTGTGTGTGTGTGTGTGTGTGTAATTTAATTACAATAGCCCTAAATGATACATGTTATTATTCTAATCTTATATGTAATAAAACTAAAGTTTAAAATAATTGATTATGTGTCTTAAGGTCCCAGGGACAAAATGAAATAAATCTTCTATTTCAGAGCTATGAGTCTCGAAGACTGTGTAATAGAATATAGATATAAAGATCCCCCAATAATAGAGACTGGGAGAAATTTTGTTTTGCCTACTGTGATGTAATTTCATATTTGTGTTAGTTATTTCTGTGTAAGTAGTTTTACATCATGTGCACAAAGCTTACTCAAAAGACACTTAACAATAAAAATAAACTGCATGTGGAGCACCTGGATGGCTCAGTCGGTTAAGTGGCCAATTTCTGTTCAAGTCATGATCTTGTGGTCCGTGGGTTCGAGCACCACATCAGGCTCTGTGCTGACAGCTCCCAACCTGGAACCTACTTTGGATTCTGTATCTCCCTTTCTCTCTGCTCCTCCTTTGCTTGCACTCTGTCTCTGACAATCTCTCTCTCTCTGGCTGTCTCAAAATAATAAATAAACATTTTAAAAAATTAAAAAATAAAAAAACTGCATGTGCTTGGCTGGCTCAGTCAATATGGTATGTGATTCTTGATGTCGGGGTTGTGAATCCGAACACCATGTTGGGTGCAGAGATTACTTAAAAAAATAAAATACTTTTTAAAAATTTTAATTTTAAAAAAATACTTTTTAAAAAAATAAATAAATAAACCACATGATTGACAACAATAGAATTAAATTCATTGAAGAAAACATTAAAACAAAATCACCTCTTCTTACAGAATAGATTCTTTGATAGAAAGCAATGGTTACAATTGGCTAATTTATTTCAACATAGAATGTACACAAACATCGAAAATGCACAATGGAAAATGATTACTTCTTGTCATGCCTGAAGGTTAAGTGTTGTCAACAGCTCTCTGTTCTATTTCTCAAGATCTTGTTTTCTGCTGGCAGTTAAAGGGAAAAAAAGTTAATAGAAAATAGTTTCGGTTCCTTCCTTCCCTTAAGTTTACAATAAATAATTTAGAATGATCCCCTAGAGTATATACTGTTGTCAACTTAATAATCCAGAGATAAACAATCGATTCATGGAGTTGTGGATACATTATTATGTGTTTAATTTCAGTAAAAATAATAATGTGTGCCAGATGCTGTAAGACGGAAAACCTTGCCAAAAACCAATGGAGGAGAGAATGTTTGTAATGATTTCCCTTGACAGGCCATCCTTGAGCATCTGAAAATTTCACAAGATAAAGAGAAATCCAAGATAGACCCTGTTCTGGCAAAATTCCAGGAATTCATGCTAAATGGATTGCTAAGTACTATAAATAAGTAATGAGTCATGACTAAATATTGAGCAAGGAGCTCTTTCTGGGAAGTAAACAATGCATATAGGTAAGCTTTTGAAAGAGCACAAATTGTTACGTTTCTACAAATGGAACTTTAAAACAAAGGGCTATGTCAAAAGTATGTATTCAAAGGAGGAATATTTTATACAAGGAATTGTATTTTTGCTCTTCAGAGTGCTTTAAGCACATTCCCTTTTTTTTTCTTTTCTTAAAAAAAACAATTTATATACATGCAGGGCTCAATGCTTTTGATTTATCAGGAATCAAAACAAATAATTTAGGCTGCTCATTTGAAATATGTGTACACCAGGGCACCTGGATGGCTCAGTCAGTTAAGCGTCTAAATCTTGATTTCATTTCAGGTCAAGATCTCACAGTTTCATGGGTGTGAGCCCCACACTGGTAGCCTGGAACCTGCTTGGGATTGTCTCTCTCCCTCTCTGCCCCTCCCCTATTCGTGCGCTCTCTCTCTCAAGATAAGTGAACTTAAAAAAAATAAAATATGGATACACCTTAAAGCAATAGAGTGACTACAGATCTGAGAAATAATAATACTAGAAAAATTTAGGAGCAAAGAAAATAAATAGATGATAGTAGATAGATGATAGATAGATAGATAGATAGATAGATACATAAGAGCATATACATGAAGTAAAACTCAGAAGAAAGATTTACTGAGAGATCAGGACATTTGCAACAGTGACTATTTGAATTCCCAGATTCCCAATTTGTCATATCCATGTGTATAAAATAATAGGTACTTGATTTAGAGAAATTTCCTACAGATATTTGTCTGTATAATAATTAAGGCATTGTCTGGCCACTCATTTAAGGTAAGTATTACACACATTTCTAGTACCATTCCCAAGATCTCTTAAATTTGAGTAACAATGTGACACTATATGTGTAATTTGGGAAATAATGCAAGCCATTGGTATCTTTTTTTTGGTGGTCTCAAATTATATGCTAGTTATAGAAAATTTAAAGACTCCACTAAAAATCTACTAGAACTGATAAATGAATTCAGTGAAGTCACAAGATACAAAATTAATATACAGAAATGTGTTGCATTTCTATGGACTAATAATGAAGTAACAGAATGAGAAATTATGAAAACAATATCATTTATAAATGCAACCCACAAAAAAGAAAATACCTACAAATAAACTTAACCAATGAGGTGAAAGACCTTTACTGAAAATTATAAAACATTGATGAAAGAAATTGAAGGTGATACAAAAAGTGAAGAGATATTCATGTTCAAGGATTGGGAAATCGTCCATACTGCCCCCAAATGTGTCCATACTACACGTTTCATGCAATCCCTATCAATAACAACAGCATTTTCACAAACTTTGAGCAAATAATCCTAAAATTTGTATGAAACTACAAAAGATCCCAAATAGCTAAAGCAATCATGAAAAAGAAAAACAAAACTGGAGCTATCACAATCCCAGATTTCAAGATAAATTACAAGACTATCATAATCAATACAGTATTTTACTAGCACAAAAAGAGACACATACATCAGTGGAACAGAATAGAGAGCCCAGATTTAAAAATATATATATTTATGGTCATTTAATCTATGACAAAAAAACAACAAAAAAACAAATAATCCAGTTAAAATTGGGCAGAAGGCATGAATAGACATTTTCCCAAAGAAGACATAGAGATGGCCAACAGACACATGAAGAAATGTTCAACATCACTAATATCAGAAGAGTGCAAATCAAAATAACGATAAGCTATCACCTCATCCCTGTCAGAATGGCTAAAACAAAAAACACAAGAAACAACAAGTGTTAACAAGGATGTGGAGAAAAATGAACTCTCGTGCACTGTTGCTGGGAATGAAAACTGGTTCCGCCACTGTGGAAACAGTATAAAGTTTGCTCAAAAAAAGTTAACAATAGAATTACGAAAATTACAAATATAGAATTACAATGGGATCCAGTAATTCCACTGGAATTTAGGCATTTACCTGAAGAAAATGAAAACACTAATTTTTTTGAAAACATTTATCTGATATATGTGCACCTATGTTTATTGCAGCATTATTTACCGTAGCATGATATGGAAGAAACCCAAGTGCCCATTCACTGATAAATGGATAAAGAATATGTGACAAACGCACATGCACACACGCACACACACATATGCACACACACACACACACACACGCACACACAGGAATATTACTCAGCCATAGAAAAGAATGAAATCTTGCCATTTGCAATAACATGGTTGGATCTAGAGAGTATAAGTTAGTCAGGGAAAAACAAATACCATATGATTTCACTCATAGGTGGAACTTAAGAAACAAAACAAATGAACAAAGAAAAAAGTGACAAACAAAACAATAGACTCCTAAATATAGAGAACAAACTGGTGGTTTCCTGGGGGGAGGTCAGTGGAAAGATGGATGAAAAACTGAAGGGGATTAAGAGCACACTTATCATGCAGAGCACTTAGTAATTTAAAGAATTATTGTATCATTATATTGTACACTTGAAACTAATGTAACACTGCATGTTAATTATACTTGAATCTTTAAAAGTTGTATGTTAATTATCAGACCAATACTCAGATGAGTCACCAAAATCCTAGATAAAGGGTGTGATTTGCTTTTTATACTGTTCCTCCCTGAAACCTAAAATTGATATTGGTAAATTTGCATACAAAATTTGGAGTTTTTTGAAGAGCAGAAAACAAAGATTCAGATAATTTCTAGCAGTTCAAACTCAGAATAAAGATTATTTTGGTTGGATCAAGGGGTCACCAATCAAACCTGCTGATATTAAAGAATAAAAGAGAAAATATGTGTCTGAGATGGCTACCTGTATTAAAACACATGTCCTACAAGTGCTATCTAAAACAAATGCTATTGTTAGGTGTTATATATGTGATGAATCACTAAATTCTACCCTACAATATTATGCTATATGTTAACTAACTAGAATTTAAATAAAAACTGAAGAAAAATAAAGCAAGTGTTATTGGAAGTGGGTTAGTATCTGAAAAAAGAGAATTGGCAGAAGCTCTGGATGAAATTGACATATTCTTAGTACCAAATGATCTAGGCATATTTCAAGTTTTGAAGAAAAGTGATTGATCAAGTGATTGCTAAAACAATTCTTAGAGCATTTAAATGTCAACCTGAGATATATCCTAGTGAGATAACACACAGAAAGCAAGAAAGCAAGGCAGCAAGCAAGCAATAAAGAAAGGAAGGAAGGAAGGAAGGAAGGAAGGAAGGAAGGAAGGAAGGAAGGAAGGAGAAGAAGAAGAAGAAGAAGAAGAAGAAGAAGAAGAAGAAGAAGAAGAAGCAGAAGCAGAAGAAGAGGAAGAAGAAGAAGAAGAAAAAGAAAGAAAGAAAGAAAGAAAGAAAGAAAGAAAGAAAGAAAGAAAGAAAGAAAGAAAGAAAGAAAGAAAAAGATAGAACTCAGGAATATAAAACAGAGTTCCTTACAAAAGACTGTAACCAAAAGAAGAATTTAAAATATTAAGTTATTAATCTTAGAACTGTGAGGAAACAGAGGATGATAAAAGGTGGAATGAATTCAAAAGGTGTTAAGTTCAATATTTAGAGTAAAATGTCAAAAGATAGACTCAAGTTGATAAATCAAAAAATCATGTTAACAGAGGTATCCATTGGATCGGTAAACAACCAGCAAACTATCCACAGTATTTGAAGGAAAAAGCATAAGCATGGAAGAGCAAAACAAAGTAAACATAGACCGTTTAGAAGATGGCATAATTGAAATAAAAAAAACTGAAGAAATAAAAAGTAGGAATTAGAAAACAATTTTTAAACGATAAAGATACCCATATTCTAGGTACCAATCAAGGAAACAGAAAATAGTAACAGGAAAGAATTTGATACAGAATTTTTGTAGCTCAGAATAACTGAAGCATCTGAAAGAGGAACGATCGATGAAAATGACACTAATTGAATGGAAGTTAAAGAATGCAAGAACACATGAAGCCACCATCAAATATCTTACCTGGTTTCAGTAATGAAGGAAGATTTTCTCAGAATCTAGAATTAGGACTGTAAATAGTTCCTTTTCTCCACACCCTTGCCAACACCTATTATCTTTAGTCTTTTTCATAATATCCATTCCAACAGGTGTGAGGTGATATCTCATGGTTTCGATTTGCATTTCCTTGGTGATTAGTGATGACGAGCATCTCGTCATACACGTTGGCCATTTGTATGTCTTTTGGTGAGAAATGTCTATACAGGTCTTTTACACATTTCAATAGGGTTATTTATTTATTTATTTATTTATTCTGAGTTTTATGAGATCCTTATATATTTTGATTTCCTTTTTTTTTAGGTGGGAATGGCAAAGGGAGAGGGAGAGAGAGCGTTAAGCTCTCCACGTTAAGCAGGCTCCACATCCAGCATGGAGCCTGATGTGGGGGTTGTATCTCATGACAGTGAGATCATGGCGAGCCGAAATCAACATCGGCTGTTTAACCGACTGAGCCACCAGGCGCCCTTTGAATACTATCTTCTTAAGTTTAGGAGCATTGTCTTGATATTTTTTATACCCTTTCCTTCATGTTATTTCTTTTATATTCCAATGGCTTCAAAATGCATTTATATATACCAGGTTTTACCCAGCAACCACTCTTAGTATGTCAAAGGTATATTCAACACATCTAAAACTCAATTCAAAACCTATCCCAATACGTTGTCTATTGTTCCACAATTATTAAATGATAAGTGTCCATTAAATTGCATAGGCTTGAAACCTACAAGTTATTCACCTTCATCTTAATGTTTGACCAACATATTTCAATGCCCTATATATTTTGCTTCCTAACCTTTTTGATATTCCCCTATCAATACCATCATTTCCACAGTTCATTTGTGCAGCATGTTACTTGTATCTCTATCCAAACTATTCCTAAACGTAGTTTTTCTCTCTCTACTATCTTCAAGTTGTATAACAATACATTTTAATGTCAGATCTTTTTAAGGGTGAAAAATGAACAAAATGCCCTAATGAAAAGAGAAATTTTAGCTAATATACTTAAAAATTCAAGATGGAACTTGAATTGAGGTATATCAATGCTGTCAGGATCTGGTTATTCCCCAACTTTTTGTTCTTTTCTTCTTTTTCTACAGGCTTCATTCTCATGATTACATGTACAAGATGGCTGTGGCAGCCCAAACTTATATATCTTGGTGTTCAAATCAGAAGAAATGAGAAAATTCTTTTCAGGGGTTCAAGCCAAAGGTTGAGCTTTGATGGATATGACTGATTGCCAGGGGGACATCTTATGCCTAGGTCAAGAAAACGGAGCCTTCTGAGCCTTGCAGACTGACAGGGGGATTCATAAATGAAAACTGGGATAGTTGCCAGAGTTAGAGAAAAGGGATCCTGGGCCTAAAATCAATAAATATTGGATTACATTTTATTGTTTCTCTCAGGAAACAAAAGTTTGTCAATATGACCTGTAAGAATGTCTATGACCCAGCCCATAGTCTTCTCATCATCCTTACTTCTCATGTTCTACCTATACTGGGCTTTCCTTTAGTCTATGGAACATTATGCTTTTTTCATCTGTTTAATGTTCCCCTACCCATTTTTTTTTGCACACTTCTCTTTTAAGTTTTTAATATAATTTTTCTCAGGTAAACTTTCTCTGATTGCCTTGACTAAGTCAAGTTCCTGTGATATTTACATTCGTGACACTCTACTCCTTTCCTACATGGCATTTAATACAGTTTGTAAATAGGTTTTCTTACATTAATATTTGGTTAGTAAATATCATTCACGTAAGAATATAATTTAGTTAGAGGCAGAGGCTTTGTCTCTCTATAATCATTCTAGTTGCCCAATGCTAACCTCATATATTGGACATATTAAATGCACAATATATGCTTTTTATATAAATTCATAAATGGATAGGTGCTACAAATTGTGATTTGAATTTATTTAATCCATCAAAGGTCTCACGTGTTCCTTTTTAAAAAATATTTTTAAATATCAGCCAACTTAGTATCATTAGCCAACATTTTGAGGTCTAGGCCACAGAAACACAATACTAATTGATATTTAAAAGCTACTTAGGTTATTTTGCAAAAAGTTCATTGTTGTTTCCTCATTAGAAAAAAAGACTTTCATTTTTCTGCCTGATTTCTTGGGGTGGGTTGAAACCAGGGAAAAAGAAATGAAAAACAAAACATTTTTTTTCACATTTTAGTTCAGTAGACATGCCAAAAAACAAAGCAATCCTAGTCATGTAAAAAGTGTTAAATAATTATTTTTAAATTATTGAAAATAAACTATTAAAAAGCTGATTTTTATAACAAAAAGACTAGCAAATCTATGAAGAGAACTAGAAATCAGCCACTAGTAACAAAATATTTTGATTAGATACTTGCTTTTCAGAAATTAAGTCTCTAATCAATTATTTGATAATGAACAATAATCAACAACCGACTGAATCTCTTAATTTTAGGTACATATCAAATGGTTTCTATTATTAATACAAACTAAAAAATAGTATAAAAACTATCTTAAAAACATACATTTGATCATTATCATTTTAAAGCTAGAAAAAAGGGAAAGGAAACCACAGTTGGCTGAAATTTGAAAAAGTAATTTAAAATAACATCAAAGGACTATTTCCACATTCATACGGAGAAAGAGTTAACACTTGCATTTGTATATATTTAAATGGAATATTAACAGATAAAATAGGCCAAATATGGATACAAAATGACACAATTCACTGAATACATTTGTAGTTGCTCAAAATTATTGTGAATGTGAATCTGTCACTGCTGTCACTTATACAAGTCATTATTTAAAGATATGAAAAATTCCCACAGTATGTTACATCAGTGCTTTGTTCATATTCTCACAGTCCATCTGCAGACCCTGTATATACCTACTGCTTCCTACTTTATTTTCTTCTTCCTGGTTCACAGCATTCTATAACAGTACTGGAATTTAAGGAGGTTTTGATGGTGACGATAGACTAATTTCCCTTTGGTTTGTACAAGGCATGGTGCCGAAGAAGATGTAAGTAAATATGTAAGTAAATATTTTCTAACATACTTACTCAAAGAAAGAAAGCCTTCTGGAGACAATGATATTAAGTTGAGTTGTGAATGGTGAATGAGACTGGTGAAATGTGTGTGAGAGAGTAAGGAAGGCAGGGCGAGGGTGGCTCAGGAATACATAGGTGAGGCCAGTAAGATATGGAGAAAAACAGAAATGGCATCCTTAGGTAAAAAGTGAAAAGTATAATACTGGCCAAATCACACAGCATCTTTATTTTAGAAACAGTGAAAAGACATTAAACAGAGGATTAACTTGTATTTTATAACACTCTATGAGTAGCAGAGCTGTTGAACCCTGAGAACAAGTCTGGAGACAGGAACATCAGTAAAGGGGGCCCTTTTAATGATCCAGGTGAGAATTAGAAGTAAAGCAGTTAGAGGAGGGTTAGAGAGAGGTAGAAGCTCTTGTAAGATGGAAACTCAGTAGTAGTTGTGGATTATTTTTACTTCTGCATATTTCAGAAAAAGAATAACACACAATTCGTGGCAAGTAAGTAGATGGTTGTATTTAAATGCAAGTGAAGGAGGAATAATATAATTATTTCATTCCAGGACAATTATTGTAATTGTATTGTAATTGTTTATTATTTAGAAACACATGCAGGGGCAACTGGATGGCAAGTCGGTTAAGTCTCCCAACTCTTCATCTCTGCTCAGGTCATGATCTCATTGTTCGTGACCCAGCCCCGCATCAGCCCCTGCACTGACAGTGTGGAAGCTGCTTGAGATTCTCTCTCTCCCTCTCACTCTGTCCCTCTCCTGCTTGTGCTTTCTGTCTCTCAAAAAATAAATAAATAAATAAATAAATAAATAAATAAATAAATAAATAAACTTTAAGCAAAAATTAGAGATACATGCAAAATAAAGAAGGCATGCCTTCTTTGACTTATAGACTCAGATGTATATTTTTATAGGCACATTGGGTATAAATATTTTGAATGGCCATGTTCCATAATAGATAAAAACAAACATCAAAATATACCTCAGAACAACCAAGAAATTCTTCCATACACTAGTGTTTTAAGTGTATTGTGTTTGTACTTATAACAATATACTTTTCCTTTTGAATTAAGATTAGGTATGGTTTATGGTTATGTATTAGTTTTTCCTGTCTTAATTTGTGATTTTTGAGATAGGTCAGAATAATAAATAAACCCAGAGAAATTATTGAATAATAGAAGAGAATATGCCATGAAAAATGGGAAAGTAAATAAACAAAGCAGAAAAACATTTGGAAAAAATTGGAATTGTACCCCAATATTTCTGTGTTCCCCAAGTTCTGATTTTCTCCTGTCCTGATCAAGAATTTTGCCCACTTAATGGCTTTGTCCTTTTTCTGCATTAGATATTATACTCAGGCATACAATCTGGCACTTGCTTTTCACCCCTAGTACTCCTGAGAAGAAACTTGAAGTCACTGCTTCAAGCTTGCCTCACAGAACCTTTGGATTTGAGGATTTTCTTATCGAATGTATTAAGTTTTCTTAAGTAATCTCACCAGAGGATGTGGACTCTTTATGTTCTCAAAATATTCAGTTCTTCCCATGTAAAAGAATGCCCTTAGAAGCACCAGATTTCACTGCCATTGTTAGGATATGTGATAGGCTTAGAATTCAAAAGTTATTTTTTATAAGATACTTTCATCTTCCCCTTCCATCTCCCAAATAAGGAAATACTCCTTTTAGGTTTCTCACGTATCAAGGTGACTAAGAACTTGATTTGGGGAGATATATAGGTGTACCTTTAAAGCTTCAGACTCTAAAGTCATCATTCTCCAAAGCACAATGTCACAATGACATTAAGCAATTTGCCCAAGGTCACATATTTGTCATATGAAATAATGAAAAGCGTACTCAGCCCGTTCTTACTCCAGAGCCTAAAGTCTTACCGTTATACTAGGCTGCTTTGAGTTTATTGTGTGTAACGTTATTTTCATGAGCAGCACAAAAATTAATGGGGTTAAAAGATCTTATTTGGAAATACTAACTACTCTATCGTCCTCTTAAAGATTAACATTGATCATTATTATATTAAAATTTAGCATTCCCCGAAGGATACTGCTTGTCATGTAACTGTCCCCAGGCATATTTTTTCCATACCCTTCATACCACTGGGCCTGTATTTGGGGTCAGCATTCTCCTCACTCCTCAGTCTTGCTTCCAAGTCATTCTTTCTCTCTATAAAAATACAGACGGAATTTCATCAATGATGTACATACTATCTCCTATGCCTACTTTTTTGAGGCATCTATAGATTACTGGGCCAATTTTTATGAATTCTATATTAATAAAGATACTGTTTCTAATACCTTGGCCTATCAGTGCCTTTTTCCAAGGTAATATTCTCTCCCTGACTTCAGCCACATATAGTCACCCTTTAGTGTTGGTTATTATAAGTTACTGCAACCTCTCCATAAACCAAATTTCAAACATCTCATTCTGTGTTCCCAACGCCCTAACACTCCATCTCACTACCTTTGCATATCCATTCCTACAATCTATAAACCCCTCTGAGACTTACATTACAAAACATATTGTCTCTCTGTTTCCCATACCCACATCTTTTCTTCCTGCTTCTAAAACTAAGATTACCTGGTTCGTGAGGATGAATAGAAAGCTACATTCTCTTGCTACATGAATGTTATCTGGAAAACAACAATATTACTTATATTCTTCTTCTGTCGATCTGTGCCTGAGCTCAACCACAACTGATGGTGGTTGGAGATAAATTCACAATTATACCGATGGGTCTTATTTTAGAATCAGGATCATAAACTTCACATAGGCCCCAGTGTTGCCAACTAGTGGTAATTTTTCACTATTTTTCCCCCCTGGAATATTTTACTATCTCTCTATTCTTTTTGTTATGATATTTCTGTTACTTTAAAAATTATAGGGGTGCCTGGGTGGCTCAGTAGCTTAAGCATCTGACTCTGATTTTGGCTTAGGTCAGCATCTCATGGTTCATGAGATCAAACCCCACATTGGGCTCTGCACTGACAGCACAGAGCTCTCTTGGGATCCTCTCTCTCCCTCTCTCTGTCCTTTTCCCTTCTCATTCTCTTTCTCTCTCTGTCTCTCTCTCAAAATAAATTAACATTAAAAAAATGTACATATAACCTACCAGAGCAACTCGCCCTACTTGTTTGCAACAGCATCCTTGTATTCTGCCTTCATTACTGCCATTGTGGATGAAATGTTATGCCCTTCATCCACCAACCTCTCTAAGTGGACAGTAGAACCCATTTCCTCATACCTATTTAGGATGATAGCTCTAGCTATCCTCCCTTAATCGAATTCTTAGTATCTACTAAATCATTCCCATCAGCATAAAAGCATTCTGAAAGCTCTTTTTTATTCAAAAACACAAACCTCTCTTTTTTCCATATTTTTATCCAACTACTGCTTTATTCTGTTTTCTCTATAGCAAAATTCTTTCAAAGGTATGGCTGTTCACATCAAATTCTCTCTTGTCTCCTTTCAGAATCCTGTGACTTTGCAGAAAAGCTCTCTTCAAGAATCAGAATGGCCAAGTTGATAAATACAATGGTAAATTCAAAGGGTCAGTCTAACAATTAGGTGTAGTTGGCCACTTCCTCTTACTGGTTTTACTTACTTTTCTCAGTTTCAGGTACTGGTTGCTGACCTCTAACAGTTGGATTAGTCCTAGGATTTTTCCCCATATCTATCTGCACTTACCACACACTCCAATACCATGCAGATAAAGGCAATTTAAATATTATGCATACACTAACAATATTCAGATTTAGATCTCAAACCCAGACTTCTACCTTTGAGCTCAAGCTCAAACATTTAACTACTTACTACATGGATTTAGACATTTAGTACACATTTTAAACACATGTGAAAAATGAAAGCTTACTCTTCCCCTTGACTTTTTCATTTCAGTAAGTAGCAAGTCTTCTGGTTGCCATCAAACTGTCAGCATACCCTATAATCCTTTTCTCCGAAATATATCCAACACTGATTATTCCTCACACTTTCAATCCATGAAGATCTCTTGATGGCAAGTGGGAGTTGACCTGTCTCGGGAATAAGGGCATCCTCAAGAGCATCATCCAGTCCAATTATAAAGGGGGCGGGGCCATCCATTATCTCCACAATTTCATAGTTAACCCTGTGGAGTGGTATACACTCTAACTTTTAAGGAGAGGTATTATTAGTCCAGCCATATAGAATTGATCAAGGTGATAGATGGTTACACAATTACCGAGAAGGCCATTCCATTGTCCAGATGTTTATTCATATGCTCATAGGGTCCCTTTTATTATCCCCACAGAGTAGTAAACAGGAAGATTGTTTATATATGAGCTATTATGGCAATCTCTCTGTAATTTACCTCACATGGTCTAGCTAAGGCAAACAACAAATATTTAAAGACAATTAATCAAAACTAAAATAATATCCATAAGGATGCATTATTGAAACATAATTTTTCTCTATAATTTCATCTTTATTTCCAGAGATAACCAAATAAAACTCATTTGTTCATAAAAACAATTCCAGGTTTAACGAACTTAGCCAATTTTTTTTCATAAACTCAGCAAGAATAGTGATTGATCATATAGACCCTTTAAAATCTGCTTTGCTGGAACTTTTTATTAGGAAAATCTAGAATGAACTTTCAGTAGCCTCTCAAGGCGAGAAGCTAAGCCAAATACTTGTCATTATACTTGCCTATAATATCTAGGTGAATTGTTTCTCAAGATCCCCAAATATTCTGAGGTTTCCTGAACTTGCCAGGAAGTGACCTTCTTAATTCACCTGGTAAGACTGCTGGGAATTCTGTAAGCAAAGTATCGGGCTAACATTTCCAGGGGGCTTTATTGACTCCATACAGTTGTTTGCATTTTACCCTGAGAGAAATGGTCTGCCATAGATGGATTAAGAAATGAAATAATGTTATTCAGCTGGTGTTTACAAAAGATTGTTCTAGCTGCCATGTGAAATTTATCTTCAACTTATTCTGTCCCCTGGGATATTAGGCAGAAGCTAATAATAATCATTGATTAAGTAAATACGATTATTAATTTATTAATCATCTCTTAAGTGTTGTCCCTGGCACTGGAGTTACATCAAGGAACACAGCAGACATGAACCATGCCCTTGTTAGTTGTTGCCCTTGTTAGTTTTGATAGGATATGCTAAAGAATGTCCAGCCTGTTGGAAATTCAGACCTGAACTCAGGATAGAAGGCATGGCTGCACTTGCAAACTTGCAAGTCATTTTCATAAAAAATATATTAGAAAGGGAAGGAATCATCATCAACTAATCTGTGTCTTACAGATTTTTTTTTACCTAAATGTAAAAACACAAAACAATACATCCCAGTTATATGCCTTTACATGGAATCAATTTCTCTAAGCATATTTAGTATAAATCCACATAAAATTTTTGCAGAAACCAAATTCCATTTACACGTCTATGGCGGCATGCTGAACAACATCTTGCTCTAGACACACTTGAAATGACAATGTCATACACCTCTTGAATAATAATTTGTGAGACAGATAGTGGTGTCATGATTTGCTGTAAATGTCAGGCGCTTTAAAATATCATTACAGTACATAGATGATTTTCAGTAAGCTAGTATTTGATGTGATTCAGATGAACAATTCAGTCCTTTTATGCCAAATAACTGATTATTTCTATTTATAATAGAAATAATGCCCATTTAACAATGAACAAATAAAACAGATTGGGGACACATATCTTTGCTATGCATAGACCAAATTCTAAGCATTAACTCATCAGGTAGTTGCCACAAATAATTCTGTATAAAATACCACATAATTTCTCTCATATGTGGGATTTAAGAAACAAAACAAATAAACATGGTGGGGTGGAGGAGAAGAGAGGCAAACCAAGAAACAGACTCTCAACTATAGAGAACAAACTGATAGTTACCAGAGGGGAAGTGGGTGGAAGGATGGGTTAAATAGGTGATTAGGTGATGGGATTAAGGAGTGCACTTGTGATGTGCAAGGTATTGTATGGAAAGTCCTGAATCAATTAATTCTATACCTGAAACTAATATTACACTGTATGGTAAAAAAAAAAAAGTAGTAAATTTTAAAAAGGCTGATTTTGAAGTAGAGTTTTGTGATCCAACAAGGACTTTACTTGTTGGTGGTTACAATACTTCATTAAATCTAATTTGACTTCAAAATATATACTTTTTTGTAAATTAAAAAAATTAATGCTGTATAAATAGCCTACAATTTCAGGGTTCTATAAAATGATTTAAACTCTAACAAAGCCCTACAAATATAATCAAAACACAGAGTGATATGGGAAAATGATTAACATTCTTATCTCACTTGGTTGAGTTATGAACATTTTTTTATGCTTGAAAGGGAAATGCTTAATAAATAGACGGAATATAGAAGATTAAGTCACCTTATTAAACAATTACTGTGTAATTATGTCAGCATAGGAAGCATATCACATAATCCACTTTGTGTTTACCCACATTTAAAAGGTGTCAGTGATATTCTCTGACTTGTAAATGAGCATTGACAGATTGGAAAGCATAGTAAATAAGATGGACTGGGAGAAGAAAGGAAAATATGTTAAATCTTATTATGAATTACATACATGATGTCAAATACTTTTAAAAAGTATGATTCCCTGCATTACCTTTGATATCTAGAGTAATCTGCCTTAAATGTTCAATATTAGGCCCAGAGGTACATATGCTTCATTACCACCTGACCTGTTCTAAAGAAATACTAAATGCACTCTCTGGTATCTGCCCTTCTTTTCTTGTTGTTGTTTCTTTTTGCTTAAAACTTTCAATTCCTTTTTAAAAATATATTATCATTAGTACCTTAACTCTTTCCCTGATATTATAGGAAACTCCTGTTGCTTTATTGGCTTCTGTAACACTGATGAAATGAAAGCATTTTGAGGATGGAGACTATGGGGCTTTTTTGTTGTTGCTCACTGCAGTGGCACTTGCACCAAGGTGAAAAAAAAATGCATATTTGTTGCTATCTTAACTGTATCACTCAGATAAGCTATGCTATGATAGGAACAGATAACCTCAGAAAACTCACCAGCTTATAAGAGTAAAGATTCAATTCTCATGCATGCAATGTGTTCATTCTGGGCAGCTGTCTCTCTGGTCCATGTCCTCGTTTCTTTGGAATCTCAGACAAAGGAGAAGCCTCTGTTTGGAAAATTGTCAATCTTGTGATAGAAGGAAAAATGATGTAGCAAACCATGAGTTCATTCTTAAATATGCTGCCCAGAAGCTTCCACACTTTTGATTAGTCCGAGTAAATCACATGGCCATGTCCTGAGTTCAACTGGGTGTAGATCCATGACTTCCCCATGAAAAGGGGCCCTATAAGAAAAAAACTGAAGTATTTGCTCAACAGTAATAGTCTGCCCCAGTGATTGACAATGTTCTTTGCCAGAGTCCCACTAAACAAAATCCACTTAGGCTCCAAATACTATTCTTCAAGTTAAAACAATTATGATTCTGGAAATTGAACAAGTTTTCAAAGGCATTAAACCATAACTCGTAAATTGTGCATCTGTTTTTATGTCACTACAAATTCTCATGACTTCAAATAGGCCTGTTTCATGATTCAGTAAGCCCTGTCTTGTTTTAATCCTATTTAACCTGGATTTAATATCTGACTCTCAAATTTTGACTTCCTCTGAATGTGTGCATTTATGAAAGTTTTCTTATCTTATTGTGAATTCTAGCTTTAAATGATTATTTCTGTGAGCAAACTAGAGTATGTGTTTTTAAGTGTGGCTTTTACCACTTATTTTTTTAATTAAAAAAAATCTGGGGGGAGAAAGAGATAGAGTGGAGGAAGGGAAGATGGAGAGGAGAGAGAGCATCCTAAGTAGGTTTCATGCCCAGCGTGGAGTCCAACAAGGGATTTCTTCTCACAACCAACTGTGAGATCATGTCCTGAGCCAAAATCAAGAGTTGGACACCTCACTGACTGGGCCACCCAGGCACCTCTGGGTTTTACCATTTATTAATTGTGTGATCTTCAGAAAGTCACTTAATCATTCTATTCCAGTTTCCATGTCTGTAAAATGGGATCAGCAATATATATAACTAATGAGATTATTTGAACATTAAGAGATTAGTATTTGTCCTATGGGGAAAAAGTTCAGCAATGTAATAAGGTTAAGATATTCTTAATTGCCATAAAATTTGAAACTGGATTACAACGATCAATATATTTTTAATTTAATGTCTCCTGAATTATCTAATTTTATATTCTACTACAGTAGAATTCTAGTACAGTAACTAATGAATTTTAATAAATGGAATGAGTGCAAGATCACTGTCTCTGCTTGATTGTTTTTTTTTTTTCAGAATTTCCAGGTCGTGGGACAAAAATTTTCAGTGACAACAGCCATGGGTGCAGTCACTCATTTGTTCATTGAAAAAACATGTATTGCATGCCTTACATATGCCAGGGATTTTGAAGAGGATTGGATTTGCTGTTTAATAATAAACAGATGTTATTGTTTTTTGTCCCCAAGGAATTTACATCCATATGGGAGATACAAGCAGGACAGCTACGATAAACTACAGTATGTCCAAAGACAAAAGAATTGCACACAAAAATTGTACCAAGATTTGTGCTCAGAAGAGATTTTCTTTGTTGGCACTTTCATCTCACTTACATACCCTCAAAAGTAAGTCCTAATATCCAAATAGTCTATAGTATTAAATCTTCTATTATACAATTGAATCAAATATTATTAATCACATCCAATTTTCTTTATCCTATTCTTATTTATTGTTCCGTAGTAGCTGCTGTGTCCACTAATAAACATTTATTAGTTAACAAATTGGCTGGCTTTGCTTTTCTTGTGTCTGTAATTAATCAACACTGAGACTCCTTCCCATATTCCTTATCAAAATGGGCTCATATTGGGGCGCCTGGGTGGCGCAGTCGGTTAAGCGTCCGACTTCAGCCAGGTCACGATCTCACGGTCCGTGAGTTCGAGCCCCGCGTCGGGCTCTGGGCTGATGGCTCGGAGCCTGGAGCCTGTTTCCGATTCTGTGTCTCCCTCTCTCTCTGCCCCTCCCCCGTTCATGCTCTGTCTCTCTCTGTCCCAAAAATAAAAAATAAATAAATAAAACTTCTAAAAAAAAAAAAAAAAAATGGGCTCATATTTAAATGTATGGAGTCATAGAGTAAATGAATTTATTAAGCTTGCTTTCAATGGGCAAAAATCTAAGATTTATACTTGACTACCGCCGTCATTTAATTCATAGCTTTGTTGAATTAACATAAATGGAAATGGTATTTTAAATTTAAAAAATCTACGTATTATCATCTATATTTCTACCACAAAACCTAAAAACACTAAAGCAGCATATCACTGTAGCAACTCAACTTTCACAAAGTCCTCAGCAGGCAGCATTCTAAAGAAAAATATTTCCATGTGAAGCCAGTTATATAGCATCTAACAGAACAGAAGCCTACATTTAAAGTAAAGTACTTCTGATTTGGAGCCAAGATTTCTGAAATAGTTTGAATTATAACAAAATGTCCTTATTTCTTCTACACATTAGAAATGAGGCAATTAATATAACACTGGCTTGCTTTTTCACTTCTCAGTACATTTTTGATGCCACGATATGGAGATTGGCCGAGTACATTCATCAAATATTTGCCAGGTCAGTGTTTTTAGAATATTTTCATACTTTTTGTAGTAAACATGCTGATTTTATTTTTTCCCCCTGAAGGCTACATGTTTAAAAATTCAAACAGCTTAGTTTGATCAAGATAATGAGAAAAATATAAACCATTCTGTGTGTTTTTTGAGTGTAGAAAAGGGATTGAGATTTAGCATGATTCATTCTTTAACAAATGAAATCCATAGTCCTGGGTGTTGGTGTATGCCTTACTACCCTAAGCTACGATTGAGCCAGTCTTTGCAACATGGTTGGAATAAGTTGTGTTTATCTTAGTGAAACACTTCTTATTTGAAATTTTCCATTTTTATTACTGTTGTGTTTCACCAATTAAACTGGTGCAATAAATGTTGTATGAAGTATTTTAAATTAGTTTTTACTTTATTAAACAATGTACCTGAATTACAACTCAAATAGTATTTAATCTTAACAGTATATTCTTTACCACAATCCTCCCTTCTTCCTCTGACTCTCTCAAGAGGCAACTACTTTAACCCTTCTAGTTTTCTTTATACTTGTATTTTCATATATTTTTAATTCTTTATAAGACATGTGAACTACTGTTCTTTAATTAGTGGCATGGGTCGGAGGGGGGGGTTTCAGAGGATCCAAAGCAGGCTCCATGTTGACAGCAGTGAGCCTAACGTGGGACTCGAACTCACAAACCATGAGATCATGACCTGAGTTGAAGTTGGATGCTTAACTGACTGAGCCAACCAGGTGCCCCATTAAAGCTAAATGTATTTTCAGTGATCATACTGAATATAAATACAGCTGAATATCAAAGTGTAAAATGATTACATTTTATTCTTTACTTTTCCTTGAATCAATACTTGTCATCTATATTAATTATCTTAGATTTCTTTGCAATTTTTACTATTCATCCCATATTTCCACTTGTACTCCAATAGATTATAACATGATTTTATAATATAATTTATCAGGTTCTTTTTGTCCTTTAAGATAATTGAGATCTCCATTCTTCTATGTAAATGATATATATCTAGGACTATTTTATTGTAATTTGACAATTTCCTTTGTCTTTCTCTAGAGTATGTTATATTATTGTTGAGATCTTTTGCTTTATTCTTTTGTTAGAACACTTCTTGTAGAATCTTCTGTACAGCTTTTTTATCTTCGTTCAAATTTAATGTCCTGGGATCTCCATCTCGCCATCTGTATTAGTTCCCTAGGGCTGCTATAACAAAGTACCAAAAGCTAGGTGACTTAAAACAAGAGAAATTTATTCTCTCACACTTCAGAGACTAGAAGTCTAAAATTAACGAGTCAGCAGAACTCTGAAAGTTCTAGGGAAGAATCCTTCCTTGCCTCTTTCTACCTTCTAGTGGTTGGGGGTAATCTTTGGTGTTCCATGGCTTATAGAAACATTACTCCAGTCTCTACTTCAGTCATCACATGGCTCTATTCTTGTGTGTCTGTGTCCATCTTCATATGGTCTTCTTATAAATAAAGCAATCATTGAATTTAGGTCCAACTCCAACTCAGTATGACCTCATCTTCACTGGATTTCATCTGCAAAGATGTTATTTCCAAATAAATTTTAATTCACTGGTACTAGAGGTTAAGACTTCAAACCATCTTTTTGGAGGACACAATTCAATCCATTCCATTTTTTTTTCAAGGTTCTTTTTAGTTCTATGAGTTTTCTATATATTTGCCTTTTTCTTGATATAATCTTTCATGTTTATGGAGCAGAATTATCAGAAGCATCCTGAGAAAAGAAGAAGATAAATACACTTGTTCAGACATTACAAACCTGAAAATGTGCCTGCTTTGAGTCTTCTGTTTACCCATTACGTTATTGAGGAGCCTCAAAGATGCTGTACACATTCCTGCAAAATCACTTTTGCACTGGCTCTTCCTTTCTCCTGGAATACTTTAATCCTAAAAAGACAGGGCTTGCTTTCTTACCTTCCTCATTCCATCATCACAGGTTACTTCCATGTGATTACCTCGTTTGGCCACATTATGGAATATTTTAACCACAACCAAACAATGTTCTTTACTCTGCCTACTCATTTTTCTCTCTTCATATTTAAAACCATGTAAGGGCTAAAAGATAAACTGAGGCATATTAACAGTTTGAGTTTATCTGAGCAGCAGAATCAGGCAGCACCAAACTGAAAGTGGTTAGGTGAACCCCCCAATGGAAGACACAAGAAAGATTTATCTAGAAGTACAGAGCAAAGAAAGAGAATTATTGATTGAGTATAACTTAAAGTCTAGTTTGTTTCTTTACTTTGAGGCACTTATAGGCTTAGATTTTGGTTTGCTTTCCTAGGCCACCATGGTATTATAGGTCTAATGGTCCTATTTAATTAACATATTGTGTATTTTATCTATTGTTTATTTCACTTCACTAAGTATTAAGTTTCATGAGGGCAGAATTTTATGTATTGCTTTGTTTTCTCTTCTGTGTTTCTAGTGCTTTAACGAGTCCCTACTAAACATGAAGAATCTGATTGAATTATTGAATGACAAACCAAGTGGATAAATAGATGAATTTAAGTTTGTTTTTATTTTCTGTGCTGGATACTTGTCCTTGATTCTGGCAATTTTTCTAGAATGATTCAGGTAAATATTTACTTCCATCTATCTGTGTTCTCTATTGCAGATATTAGACCTCCTGACAGGTCCTTTATTACCTTTTATCTTTTGTTTTCCATTTCTTTTTTCTTTCTTTCTTTTTTTTTTTAGTTATTTGTTTTTCCTTTCTCTCAAGGTAACTTCTTCAGGTCCATATTTTTTAAAAAAGTTTTTTTTTTCTAAGTTTATTTTTTTTTGAGAAAGAGAGAGCAAGCAGAGGAGGTACAGAGAGAGAGAGACACAGAATCTGAAGCAGGCTCTGAGCTATCATCATGGAGTCTGATGTGGGGCTTGAAGTCACAAACTGCAAGATCATGACCTGAACCAAAGATGGATGCTTAACTGACTGAGCCACCCAGGTGCCCCTCCGTCTTTCTTTTACTGATGTTTTCACATCAACTTTCAAATTTTTGTTTCTCTAAATATTCCTTTAGAGGAAATCTTTTTCTTGTTTCAAGGAGGAAGTATCGTGTCTCATCTCTGGGAGAAATTGATGACAAATTTGTTGATATTTTCATTTTCTACTATATTTTTATTTCCTCTAGTGTACCTCTATTTTGTTTATTTATTTTAGCCTCTGGATATCTGTCTTTATTTAGAGTGGAGAAGTTGCTAACTATAATCCTCTGAGCACTTTAACTGAGCAGTATCAACTTTGGGTTCCCCTATAGACTTTATGGGGAAATCCTCATACTGTGTCTCTAGTCTTCTGAGCTAGTCAGTTTCTTCAGCTCACACTCTGCCAATTTCCTACTTGGGGGTCAGAGATCTGGCAGGTAAGTGAAAGAAGATGCCTGAAAGTCTCAGAATTCAATATTTTTAGGCCTAATTGTTTCCATTCAGGACTCATGGTCTCAAATATGAGTGGTGTCTCTCAGTTCAGAGATTGTATTGCCCATTGTAGAGAATAAGTCTCCTCCCATCCACTAGAGAGTCAGTACGTCTAGATATCTAACTACTTCTAAGTTCATCTTTCAACCTATGTTCTTTATTTTAACACACCTCCACTCACGGTTCTTTGATTTGTTGAGGACTCTGAATTATAGATCATACATGTCTTGACTTTTTTGACAGCTAAGAACTTGACCTCTGAGGGCTTAGTAGGTCAGTAATGCAAATCTCTCTGCTTTTCATCTTCCAAAATTTGGTTGTTATTGTATTCCTGTTCTTTCATTGTAGTGGCTTTTTTTTTACAATCCCTTTTTAGGGTTTAAGCAAGCAAAATTAGATGCATGTGTTCAACATTCCATCTTTATCTAAAAGCTACCTATTCTCTCTTAACTATGTTTAGATCAAACTAGTGTAACCATCATATTCAGAAAGATATATTTTGCATATTGGATAAGTACTTTGAATGATAATAATACATATTGGAATACCAAATAGAATAATATTCTGTACATATGGCAGTGTTTAGTAATAAACATTAGCTCATTTGCTCTTCAGTTCAAATATTTTTATTTATTTATTTTTTTAACATTTATTCATTTTTGAGAGACAGAGAGAACAGAGCATGAGCAGGGGAGTGGCAGAGAGAGAGGGAGACACAGAATCTGAGGCAGGCTGCAGGTTCTGAGCTGTCAGCACAGAACCTGAGTCGGGGCTCGAATCCATTGACCGTGAGACATGACCTGAGCCAAGTCAGACACAACCAACTGAGCTACCCAGGCACCTAAGTTCAAATCTTTTAAATAAATAAAATAATAAATACCATAATTTCTTCTGGAAAGTATAGAAAAGTGAAATTCAGCAGTGTTAAGTAACAGGACCAAGGATCAGTTAGGCACCAAAGTTTATGAAGGTTTTCGTGATTTCAAATATACACTTGACCTTTGAAAAGGTGATTAGGGGCACCAATCTTTCATGCAGCCAAAAATCCACATGTAACTTTTGATTCCCTCAAAACTTAACTACTACTAGCTTACTGTTTATGAGAAGCCTTACTGATAACATATGCAATTAACACATATTTTATGTGTTATATGTATTGCATATTGTAATCTTACAATAAATTAGAGAAAAAAAATGTTATTAAGAAAATTATAACAAAAGAAGAAATATTTACAGTACTGTATTTATTGAAAAAATCTGCATATAAGTGGACCCATGCAGTTCAAATCTATGTTGTTCAAGGGCCAACTGTAATATCTTTTCCCATGATGTAATAAAGCCTTAAATATTTTAATCTTTATTATAATTTTAGGAAACCATACTTAATAAATATATTTTCATTAAATAAAAGTACTGTCTAAGATAAAATTGCTTTTCATGCAATTTCTCCAGCAACTAACTATATACATTTTACCCATTACTTGTCTCTATAGAACAAGTCCCTGTTGCAGAACATCAAGAACTCTCATGCATAAGATTTATTTTTCTTAATAAAGAGTGTGCAGCTGCATAAAATTTTAACCTGTAGAGATTTCTGAATTAATGTCTTGTAATGGTAGACATTAAAAGCTATGTCCATGAACCCTGAAGTCTCTCATAGAGGTGTTTTTTCAAAGTTCAGTATCATTTTGTCAAAGAAGCTAATTCACTGCAATACAGAAAGACACCAGCATATTACATTGTGCTTTATCTTCTTTATACAATTTATTCTGTTACAATATATCTAACTATTCTATCACCAAATATACTACATATTTGTTTGTGTGTGTGTGTGTGTGTGTGTGTGTGTGTGTGTGGAAATTCAACCTTTGTATTCTTTTTATGTTTTTATAAAGATATGACTGACGGCTATTTTAATAAAGGTGTTGTTGTGACATCTATCTATATCCCATTAGTCCAATCAACATCTAGTCATTTATACACTAGTAGATAAAGACTCAGGATATTGTGTGAATAAATCATCTAACAATGATCAGAAAGAGTCTAGATTTTGCATTCTTGGATAAGAGTTGATCGGAAGGAGAATGAGGAAAAGTATGCTTTCTCAATAAACTATAATGTGTTACACAAAGCTTTCCAAAGTATTTTGGGGGAAAAAAAACGTTGATATCAGTTTTTGTTAAGTGAAGGTAATTATGTTGTTTAGACAAAATAAGGTGATAGTAGTTCAAGGTTGGTGTATCAATAAATACAATCATGTACTAAAGCATTAGCAATATCCAATAGAAAGTAAAATTGAAGAAGAAGACTTTTAAAGTATTAAAATAAGTAATGAACCTGGGAATAATGCTAACAATATATGTGCTGGACATCCATAGAGAAAATTATTGAATCATACTGTTCAGTTAAAAGACATACATAAAAACCTGAAAACAGATGTACCATGTTTACTAATTGCAATACAAAAATATCAAAAATGTGATTTTTTTTTATAATTTTCTAGGAAATTTATGAACTGATAAGTAAAATTGATAAACTGAACAGTATAAATGGGACAAATTTTACTTAAGTTGGGAATTTATTAGAGGACAAAAATGCTTGAAGAAGTCATGGAAAACACTTTCTTCTATGACAATTGATTTCCCATAGAGAAGACAAGGAAAAATAGATTCTTACTCATACTCAATAATAATCAATTCCTTATGAATTAACACAAAATGTGTTATAAACTTTAAACCGTTAATGAATTTAAAGAAGCCTATTGATTTATTTGTTTAAAAAATCCAAAAGCACAGACAATAAAGGGAAAAAGTATACATATGCATGTTAAAATATGTATAATTTCCTAAAATAAAAGCATTCTTGGGGCATCTGGGTGGCTCAGTCAGTTAAGCCTCCGACTCTTGATTTTGGCTGGGTCAAGATCTCACAATTGTGAGATTGAACCTCCCCATTGGGCTCCTTCTGGGCGTGGAGCCTGCTTAAGTTTCTGTTTCTCCCTCTCTCTTTCCGCCCCACTCCCACTCACACACGTGCTATATCTTTTTCTCAAAACAAACCAATAAATAAAAATAAAATTAAAAGATTCTTACTTGAAATAGAAAAGCCAAAAGACTCCATCAAAAAATTTCTAGAACTGATACATGAATTTTATAAAGCCACAGGACAAGATCAACATATAGGGGCACCTGGGTGGCTCAGTCATTTAAGCCTCCAACACTTGATCTTGGCCCAGGTCACATATGACCTCATGGTTCCTGGGATTGAACCCCACATTAGGGTCTATGCTGACAGCAGGGAGCCTGCTTAGAATTTTCTCTCCCTCTCTACCCTTCTCCCATTGGAGTACATTCTTTCTTTCAAAATAAATAAACTTTTAAAAAAATCAATGTACATAAATCTCTTGCATTTCTATACACCAATAATGAAGCAGCAAAAAGAGAAATCAAGGAACTGATCCCATTTATAATCCCAACAAAAACTGTAAGATACCTAGAAATAAACCTAACCAAAGAAGTAAAACATCTGTACTCTGAAAGTTATAAAATATCCATGAAATAAATTGAAGATGACACAAAGAAATAGAAAAATATCAGGCTCATGGATTGTAAGAACAAACATCGTTAAAACATCTATCATGCCCAAAGCAATCTACACATTTAATGCAATCCCTATCAAAATAACAACAGCATTTTTCACAGAACTAGAACAAACAATCTTAAATTTTGAATGGAACCACAAAAGACCTTGAATAGCCATAGCACTATTGAAAAGGAAAAGCAAAGCTGGAGGCATCACAATTCCAGACTTCAAGCTATATTACAAACCTGTGGTGATCAAGACTGTATGGTACTGGCACAAAAACAGACACATAGATAAATAGAACAGAGTACAAAACTCAGAAATGGACCCACAACTATGTGGTCAATTAAACTTTGACAAAGCAGGAAAGAATATCCAATGGAAAAATGAGAGTCTTTTCAACAAACAGTGTTGGGAAAACTGGTCAGCAACATGCAAAGGAATGAAACTGGACCATTTTCTTACATGATATATAAAAATAAATTCAAAATTCATTAAAGACTTAAATGTGAGACAGAAAACCATCAAAATCTTAGAAAAAAACACAAGCAGTAACCTCTTTGACCTCAGCCATAGTAACTTCTTACTAGATGTGTCTCCTGAGGCAAGGAAAACAAAAGCGAAAATAAACTATTGGGACTTCATCAAGATAAAACGCTTCTGCACAGAAAAGGAAAACAATCAACAAAACTAAAAGGGAACTATCAGCATTGGAAAAGATATTTGATAATGATATATCTGATAAAGAGTTAGTATCCAAAACCTATAAAGAACTTATCAGACTCAACACACAAAAAAACAAATAACCCAGTTAAGAAATAGGCAGAAGACTCTAATAAACAATACATAGAAAAATGCGGGTTATTTTTTTTCCAGTCTTAGTTTATATCTGTTAATACCAAATAATAGCAATTCAGCTTATCACGAAAAAGAAAACCTATAGCCCCTGAGAAGTAAGAAATAAGATAGCAGAAATAAGTCTTAATATTACCATAATTTCACAAATGTAAATGGACTAAACTAACCAATGAAATGACAGGGACTTTCAGATTTGATACCAACAAAAAAGATTCAACAAAATGCTGTCTACAAGAGACATGATTGCAACAAAAGGCATGGAATAGTTGCAAATAAGAGGACGAAAAAATAAATCAGACAAATATGAACCAAATGTAGCTGGAGGAGAGCTCTTAATACCTGAAAAAAATCTTGGAAAATATAAGGAACAAAGAAGATACAACTATCAAAATATATGTGCACCTAATGTTCAGGCTCAAAATATAACAGACAACTAACAGAACTACAGGAGAAATAGACAAATCAAAAAATATGATTTTAAAAGCCTAACATGCACTCTCAGAAACCGATAGCCCAAGCAGGCAAAAAGTAAGCAGAGATGTCAAATATCTACAACATTTTATAAGCACCCAAGTGTCCATTAACAGATAAATAAAACAATGCTGTAGGGGCACCTGGGTGGCTCTGTCAGTTAAGCATCTGACTTCGGCTCAGGTCATGATCTCACAGTTCGTGGGTTGCAGTCCCACACTGGGATCTGTGCTGACAGCTCAGAGCTTGGAGCCTGCTTCGGATTCTGTGTCTCCCTCTTTCTCTGTTCCTTCCCTGTTCATGCTTTGTCTCTTTCTCTCTCTCTCAAAAATAAAATAAAAACATTGAAATTTAAAAAAGAAAGAAATAAGTAGAAGACATGAGCAGACACTTTTCCAAAGAAGACATCCAGATAGCTAACATACACATGAAAAAATGTTCAGCTCAACATCACTCATCATCAGAGAAATATGAATCAAAACCACAATGAGGTACCACCTCACGTCTGTCAGAATGGCTAAAATTAACAACATAGGAAACAACAGATGTTGATGAGGATGCAGAGAAAGGGGAACCCTTTTACACTGTTGGAAATTAAAACTAGTGCAGCCACTCTGGAAAATAGTACGTATGTTCTACAAAAAGTTAAAGATGTAACTACTCTATGACACAGCAATTGCACTACTAATTATTTACCCAAAGGATACAAAAATACTGACTCAAAGGGGCATATGCACCCTGATGTTTATAAGCAGCATTATCAACAATAGCCAAATTATTTAAAGTGCCCAAATGTTCATCCACTGATGGATGGATGAAGAAGAGATGCATATATATATATATATATATATATATATATATATAATGAATATATATTGAAGATGACACAAACAAATAGAATATTTATTCTTTCACAAAGAATAGAATATATATTCATTATATATATGAATATATATATATGCCATATATATAATGAAATATTGCCCAGCCATCAAAAAGAATGAAATCTTGCCATTTGCAACGATGTGGATGGAGCTAGAGTGTATTATCTTAAGCAAAATAAGTCAGTCAAAGAAAGACAATTACCATATGATTTCACTTACATCTGGAATTTAAGAAACAAAATAGGTGAACATAGGGGAAATTTTTAAGAAAGAGAGGGATACAAACCATAAGAGAGGCTTCTAACTATAAGGGACAAACTGAAGGTTGATGGAGGGAAGGCATGTGGGGAATGGTCTAGATGGGCAAAGGGCATTAAAAAGAACACTGTTTCTATGAGCCCTGAGTGTTATATGTAAGTGATGAATCACTAAATTCTACTGCTGAAACCAATATTACACTATATGTTAACTAACTAGAATTTAAAACTGGAAACAAAATAATAATAATGATGATAATAATAAAATAATCCAATATATTACATAGAGATATGGATAAAGTAACATTGGTCAGGTGTGGATTGTTGAAGCTGGCTGATGGGAACATGAAGATTCCCTCCACAGTCTCTAATTTGTATATTTGAAGTTTTCCCAAAAAACAAACAAACAAAAAAAAAAAAACAACAACCTTTCTTTTTAAGGAAACAAAGAAAAATATTCTGTAAAAATACAAAAACAAATCTCCAAGGAATGAAGTTGAAAAGTATAACAGGAGACAGGGGAAATATTTGTGGTGTGCACAAGTGACAAAAGTATTTAGATATTCAAACAAGCAAAACTCCATATAAGCCAATAGAGAAACTTGAAAAAAATTTCTGAAATCTGAAATAATTTATACAGCTGGGCCCTAAAAGATCAATATGTATTTGAAAAAGTTTAAAAATACTTTCTCAGTCAGAATCAAGGAATTGAAGAGTTTAAACAGTGAGTTTCCCACACCTATTAAATTGACAATAATAATAATAATAATAGCAATAATAATAATAATAGTAAGTTTGGTAACATTAATGGTGAGGAAAATTACAGCCTGATTCTAAGAAATTGAAGATCAATGTAATAATAGCTGATAAAGCTGAAAATATTGATAACTTATGATTTACAACTTACTTTTAGGCATTTACCTTTAAAGTAATACATCAAGCATTTTTGCAAAAACAAATTAAAATATTCGGGGCAGCAATTTCTGTAAGAGCTAAATAGACAATAAAATGATCATGAATATAAGGTAAAGATAAATAAAGTCTGCATTATTCACATGATAACATAAGGATAGTAGTTAAAGAATGAACTAAATCTACGTACAGTACTCACTACTGTCAAAATCATGGTATTTAATTCAAATGACAAATTCTACAGAAATGGAGGTAACGAGTTGCTTTAAAGATTGATACATGTACAACTATGTAAGATATCACCATTACTCATGAGTTAAAATTGTAAATATTTAATGAAAAATTACAAAACAAATGAATCATACTGTTTCCCTTAATGAGAGAGGTAAATGGAAATAGGCAGGCATGAAACAGCGAGCTTCACTCATCTATGTATTTATTTATTAAATAAACTAAATTGATATAAAATTCATTTTGGAAAAAATATTACCATTATCTTTTAATGTTAAACATATGCATATTCTATGACCCAACATTCCAACACTTATTTATGTTCTTATAGGAAACGCATACACACATTCTTCAGGCATATGTTCAAAATGTTCACAGTCTCTCTGTTTACAATATAAAAAATAGAAATCATTCAAATGTATGCCTTAGAGAAGATGAACACATATATTTTGATATGATACTGATGTTTGATATTCTCTGAATGGACTATTACACACAAGCAAAAGTGAAAAAACTATAGCCACACACAGAAACATAGATGATTTTTAAAACTATGAAGATGAGAGGGAACAAGAGTAGGTTCATCAGATTCTGTCAGTGTAATGCCATTTCTACAAAGCTCAAATAGAAATAATATCAACAATACTTTGCTTACACTTACATGAAATAAACATGTTTTGTAAAAGTCAAGACGATGATAGGGGCGCCTGGGTGGCGCAGTCGGTTAAGCGTCCGACTTCAGCCAGATCACGATCTCGCGGTCCGTGAGTTCGAGCCCCGCGTCAGGCTCTGGGCTGATGGCTCGGAGCCTGGAGCCTGTTTCCGATTCTGTGTCTCCCTCTCTCTGCCCCTCCCCCGTTCATGCTCTGTCTCTCTCTGTCCCAAAAATAAATTAAAAAAAAAAAAAAAGTCAAGACGATGATAAAAGCACATTCAGGCTACTGGTGACCTCTGGTGGGGGAAAGGCAAGAGGAAGATGGTGAGGGAGGGTACCTACATGGGTACAAGTTGATGACAGACAGAATTCTTGTCCTTGGGTTGGATGGATGGTGTCACATGGGTTCATGACAGTACGGGGCTTTGTGCCTTGCATAATTATCACACATATGTTTCATTCACTAACTATTACATTAATAAGATAAATAACTATAAGTGTCTGAAAAAACAAGTACAGGAAAAGGTTAATATAAAAATGTATCACAAGTTTGTGGAATGTTTCTTGGATTTATCTTTTATTCCATATAACTTTTAAAAATAACAAAAATAATACCTTTGACATTTATTCAACGTTTTTTATTTATTTTTGGGACAGAGAGAGACAGAGCATGAACGGGGGAGGGGCAGAGAGAGAGGGAGACACAGAATCAGAAACAGGCTCCAGGCTCCGAGCCATCAGCCCAGAGCCTGACGCGGGGCTCGAACTCACGGAATGTGAGATCGTGACCTGGCTGAAGTCGGACGCTTAACCGACTGCGCCACCCAGGCGCCCCTACCTTTGACATTTATTCAAATAAAATATATTTTGGAGGCCAAAATAAAAATACAAGATAGGGAAATTAACATAAAAATGTTAATGGCCATTAATATGGAATATTAATTAAACTTATTCTGTATAGATTCAGACGTGCTAACTAATAACATTGAATGGGATGAAACTGTGGAAGGACTGAGGTAAGTACTTTTGCCTCACACAAAGGAGATTAGAATTTTAAACAATGAGGGCTGCCCAATAAAATAAGAGACTTCTTTAAAAAAAACAGGGATATGATAATGTGCCACAAAACATTTTAAAGTAATTTTTAAGAAGAATTTAGAATTAAATTTCTCTCCAAATCTAAGAATAGATAATGTCACAAGTGTTCCACGGCTTTTCTGCAGGCATATTGCTGGAATCGCCTTATTTTCTGTAGCTGAATAATAAAAATCTTGCAATCTGCAACTGTCTGAGTTTAAATGTAAGCTCTGCCCCTTACTAATTGAACACTTCTACATCCATTTCCTCATCTTGAAAATAATTCTACCTACTGTAGATTGGTTTTGAGCAGTAAGTAAAATAATCTATGTGATGTGCTTTGCACAGGGCTTAGCATATAGTTATTGCTCAATAAAGTCGGAATCCAACGATTATTGCTATTTTATATTAATTATCAAATATGCTCTGTCTGTGTAGCACTGGTGACACTATGAGCAGTTAATAAATCTACATTCATTTCAAGACTTATTCTTACCTACTAAGAAACACAGAAATTTAAAAGTTATAGGACATAATACATGCTATAATAAAGGAATTACAAAATGCTTTAGGAACATACAGGATGTAGACAAAATCTTGACCTCAGAAAGCTTCCTGTCTAAATCGATACCTGCAAGATAAGCAGAAACTCATGAGGAAGGAATAGGGGGAGTGTTTAACACACAGGGCACGGTACATACAAAGGCTGTGTGACGAAAGCACACATAATATTTGAGAAACTGAAGTTTAGTGATTCAGGAACATGGATTAGAAGAGAGAAAGTAGCCAGAGCTGTGGCTGAAAAGGAAATCAGAGGATATATCAAAAAGGATCATGACAGCATTTTACAGTGTTTAAATTAAGTAAAGAATTAATCCCTGGATCCCTGGAAAGCCATCCAAATTGTTTTATTAGACTGTTGAACATAATTAGATTTGCATTATAAAGATGATTTGGATTTTCGTCTTGAGATTGGACTTGAGACAGCAAGGCTTCAGGCTGGGAGAGTAGTTAAGAGCCCTTACATTAAATTGTGTGAGAGATGATGGTAACCTATATAGAACAGTGGTGGCAGTGAGGATGACAAATGGCAGTACTTGAGAGAGAAAAGGAAGGTATGAAAAATAAGACTTGTGATTGACCTTGAGAGAGAAACAGAAGATGAAATTAAAGATGGTGCCTAAAGGGACCCCTCGGTGGCTCAGTCAGTTAAGCGTCCGACTTCAGCTCAGGTTCATGAGTTCAAGCCCCACATCTTGCTCTGTGCTGACAACTCAGAGCCTGGCACCTGCTTTAGGTTCTGTGTCTCCCTCTCTACCCCTCCCCTGCTCATGCTCTCTCTCCCTCTCTCTCGAAAATAAATACACATTAAAAAAATTTTTTTTTGAAAGATAGTGCCTAAAGCCTTGACTGGTAGGTAAAATGGACAAGTTTAGAGCTACCACTTCTTAAAATAAATTAGTTTTGTTAGTATAGTTATTATTTTATAATAATAAAATAATAATAAACCTGAAGTTATTCTAAATATGTAACACTATCACGGCATTTAAAATAAAACAGTTTAAAAATCTGAATTTTAGTCATTCTAAGTAGTAAATCAAAATTACTATGTTAAAATAATCTCCAATGAAAATTATGCCTGATATGTCTTGTTTTCATTGAAGTAAAATTATGAAAGTTTAAATGCTAGCTTGTCCCGATATCTTGTTTTCTATAAAATGGTCCCTAGTTTTGAAAAACTTTCATGTGTTATTTTAAAATTTAAGTAGAGTTTTTTGCTTTTTTTTCCAGTTTTTTTATTTTGAAAAATGTCGAGTTTAAAGAAAAGTTGAAAGATTCATTAACACAATAAAATCCATATGATCTTCACTTAGGATCAATTGTTAATATATTGCCAAATTTGCTTGCTTTTTCTCTCTCTTTATGTGTCTGTGTATGTGTGGGTCTGTATGTGTAAATGTATGTTTTTGTAAGTGTTTTTGTGTATATTCTTTTGCTGAATCATTTGAATGTCATTTTAAACCTAGCAGAAAAATTATCCAGAACCTGCAAAATGCAAAAGAGCTAACCAAGATTTTTTTCTGGTCAAGGCTGGGTGCACTTTTCTCTTTTCTTGGCTATTTACAGCCTATAAGAGAAGTTAATTTGTAGATTTTTTTCCCCAAGGAAAGGCATACACATAGAAAGGCATACACATAGATGGAAAATAAAGATAATAGTTAATAAACAAGGAAATTCAGTTCTGCTCCAGGTAACCTCTAGCTGATCCCATATAATTCCTATCCTTGCTTCCTGCTATTCCTACCCTTCTGTAAATACAGAATGCACAAAACATGATAAGATGTCATTTCCCAGATTAGGTCATAAAGGCTGGCTTCTGTCTTAGCTGCTGTCCCCCTTTCTTTCACTCACTGTCTTTGAGGGAAGCACACTGTTAAGTTTTGCACTGCTCTGTGAAGAAGCCATGGAGCAAGGAGCCAAGAGCTCAGTAGAGTGGGGAACAGACTCCTACTAACAATAATGAAGGCAGACTTGGAAGCCTATTCTCTGTCTCCTGGTGCAGCCATGGATGAGGGTTTACTACAACCTTAAGCCACACACACTCATCTAAACTGATCCCAGTTTCTTGACTCATAGAAACTGGGAGATAACAAATATTTGTCTTTTTAAGCCACCAAATTTGGGGACGATTAGTTACAAAATAGAGATGATGTAGATTTTCATGCCAGAAGTTGGGTGCTTTCTTAAATACATAAAGAAGTGGGATTGACTTGAGACCAAGGCAGTGAGTGGACGTAAGAAGAATTTTGGAGCGCATATTATAGAAACCCAAAATTGTCTCTAATAGACCATTAGTAGAAATCTGGACTTTGAGGAAGCTGCTGGTGATGGCTCAAAAGGAAATGAGGAACGTGTTATCGAAAACTGGAGAAAGAGAGAATTCTTTGAAATAGTAGAAGAGAAAGTAGCAAAAAGATCACCTGAAGAAATATAGAAATTAGAAAATGTGTCTAATAAACTGGATGCCTTACCTAAGTGAATTTTCAAAGTGTTAAAAGTTCCATCTTGTTATATCCTGCCACTTATAATAAAATATCAGAGGACAGAGATAGATTGTAGGAAGGGCTGTTAAACAATAAAAGGAAGCAGGACTTGATAGTTTTGAAAACTGTAAGCCTTCCAGATTGAAAACCATACCGATATTTGGAGAACTTCTAAGAGAACATTTAATTCAAAAACTTACAGAAAAATGTGGTCTAGAGAAGAAGCTGTGGGTATAACTGACAATTGTTTTGTTACGGCCTCAGAGTGATCTAACACGTTTCATCAGATTATGACTATTCATTCACACAAATGGACTTCTAAAGAGATCACATGGAGTTAGTCACAGCATCCCATCGATAGCTCAGCTGGTAGAGTGGAGGACTGCAAAGATAAATGGAGTTAATCACAGATCCTCTCAATCAAAGGACAAGACCTTCAAGGAGTTTAACAGGTGATCTCAAAGAGATCTGTGGATGTGACTTTTGTTTAAAAGGGTAAAATCCAATAAGATTCACAGAAAATCCACAAAGATTTTGAGAGATTGTATTTTCAGAAACCCTGCCAGCTTGGACCAAAATGGTTAGAGACAATTCAAAATGAAAATAAGCATTGGATCTCCAAAAGTGTGCCAGCAGAAAGCAGACAGAAACTGCTCAGCTTCAAACATGTTACTACCTTTTACGAAAAAGGAAGAATGTTTTGGAAGGTAGAAACAAGGACCTGAGCACAGAGCCAAGAAATTAGAAAGATTTCTACTGGGCCTTACGACTTAATCAAGACAATTTTTGCATTTTCATAGCAAGATTTCAGAATTGCTATGAATCAATAACTCCTTTACCTCTCACTTCCCCCATTTTTTTTAAAGTTGATTTATTTATTTTGAGAGAGAGGAAAGAGTGCACAAGCAGTGGAGGGGCAGAGAGAGAGGGAGAGAGAGAGAGAGAGAGAGAGAGAGAATCCTAAGCAGGCTCCATGCTCAGTGTGGAACCCGACATGGGGCTCAAACTCAGGAACCATGAGTTTGACCTAAGCCAAAATCAAAAGTTGGTTGCATAACCCACTGAGCCATCCAGGTGCTCCTCATTACCCCCATTTTTAAAATAGCATCATTTCTTGTCATTATCTATGTGTGTCCCACCATTGTACACTAGGTGTGTGGGAACAGATACCTTATCTCTTTAATTCCATAGGACAACAGATCAAGAGGAACTATACCCAAAGAGCCTCATCTACACCTAGACCTGATTTAGGAAACGAGATTCTGGATATTGAGGAATGCTTAAATGGGATAATCCTTTTGGGGACCTTGGAAGAGAGTGAGAATATTTTACATATGAGAAGGATGCTAAAATTTGAGTGCCAGAGAAGACACTGTGATAGACAGTCCTAAGATGACTTCCAGGGTTCCTCGATTCCTGCTATTCATTAGACCTAATGACTCAATTCTAAAGAATTGAGTCTAAATCTAAAAAATTTTGACCTAATTTTTATACGGTAGACATAACTCATAGACACAGATGATAAAATGCTGAAATAAAAGAAAGTCCATAAGCAGGAGCATAAACAATTAAAGCAATAAAAGAAATAAATTTACATTCAAGGAAGAGACTCGAAACTCCAGATTTACAGGGACCCCAAAATATCAAAAAAAGAAAGGGAAAAGACACACTTAGTCATGCATTAGAAGAAATTTTTGATCACCAGTGAAAGTTCTGATTTCTAATAAATTGTAAAAATATCAAAAACAGAATAAAAACACTTTCACAAATTTCTAGGGCCTGGAAGTTTTACTTACCGTATTCTTCCAGGAAAACAGTAAACATGGATTAAAACAACATACCAACCCGGAGGTCAGTGAACTACATTCCAGTATGACAGCTCAACAGCAAACTTCTAAAGTACTTAGTATAACATAGAACAGAAAATGAGAACAACACATTAGTAAAACGTCTTCGGGGAGATATGGATACTATATTAAATACGTTATATGATTAAGAATACGAAGGAGCCCAAAATACAAGTAAATATGCATCTTTCAACTGGAATTGAGAAAGTGAAGTAGATGTGCTGGGACATTAAAAAATGTTATGTGAGAAAATCATATTTCAAATCTAAAGCTATCTGAAACGTGGTACAATTTAAAGTAACTGATCAAGTATAAAAAATGGTGTTCTCAAAGACTAATGCCAGTCATTCATTGATTGGATAATTCAGCAGAAATTATTTGATATCAGGCATGATTTTCTTAAGTGTAGTGTCTTTAAATTTGTAATATAACATGTGATAGTAATTTTCACTATGAGGTGGATTTTTTCCTAAATCTGACATCATTTCTATAAGACATTAGGCTTACAGATCATTTTTCCCTATTAATATCTCCTAGAACATTGTAATGAAATTTAACAAAGGTGGTAGGGTACAATTTTATTTTTATAAAATCATAGGCTTTTCAACTGCACAGTGAGCGACCTAGATGGCTTACTTTTATAAATTGGTCAACTAAATTTCAATATGTACCAAGTTTTACTTAGACTTATATGGAAATAGGTGGCTAAAAATAAACACATTTAATAATACTATCTTTCTTTGAAGTTTATTTATTTATTTTGAGAGAGAGAGAGAGAGTGAACAAAGGAGGGGCAGAGAGAAGGAGAGAGAGAATCCCAAGCAGGCTCCATGCTGTCAACGCAGGGTCCACCAGCAGCTCAGTCTCAAGAACTGTGAGATAATTACCTGAGCCAAATCAAGAGTCGGATGCTTACCTAACTGAGCCACCCACACATCCCTAACATTAATTTTTTAATATACAATATAAACTTCAAAGAAATTTTCAAAGGATCCCATCTGTTGTTATAAAGTAATTTTGTTTTGTCTTATAGATAGATTTGATTTTAGTTTTAGTTCAGATTTTTTTTCTGGGAAAGTTTAATCAAAATTAAATTGTATTTTATTGTGCAAATGGTTGCTATCTCTGGGTAGTTTTTGGATATTTTTATTTCAATTTTTTTTCATGTAACTGATATTTTTTTTAGAATGAGGTTTTTTGAACATGCAGTTGTACTTTTAAAATTAGGGAAGTGAGGTGCACCTGGATGGCTCATTCGGTTAAGCATTGGACTCCAGCTCAGGTCATGATCTCCTGGTTCCTGAGTTCATGCCCCACATGGGGTTCTGTGTTCATGGCTCAGAGCCTAGAGTCTGCTTAGGATTCTGTGTCTCCCTCTCTCTCTGCCCCTCCCCGACTTGCTCTCCCTCTCTCTCTCTCTTTCTCTCTCTCTCTCAAATATAAATAAATACAACATTAAAAAATTAAAAAATCACTGTGATGAAATACAATCTATGGTTCATAGGTGTTTATGACTTTGTACTTATTGTGACTAATGACATAAATGTGAATCTAATGAAACAAAAGCTTACAGAATGGAATCATAAACATTTAATCAGGAAGAGAAAGTATAAGACTGAAATTCTCTTTAACAGTTCTTTAGCCTGGATTCTATGGCCAGTTAAGAATGGAAAACAAATTACCTACCTTTAACATTATATACTGCTTTTTCAAAACTCCTGTTTCTTTTTCTTGCATCCGAAATTAATAAGACCTCTGAACTTTCCTTGGGTTAAATAAAAATGAATAGAATTTACAAGGTAATGCATACGGCCAAGGGGTTATTTAAATATTGGCATATTATTAAACACTTCAGAGCTCAGTTTGGCCCTGGGCCCAGGAAACCTGCCGCCTGCAGCAGTAAAGATGGCCAGCTACCATAGAATGGCATCCATCTCCTGGCAACTCATTAAAGCAGTAGGATGCTAGGGAATGAACCAAGCTGTCTAGCCAAGATTAGACACAGAAAGGGAAAGAGCCTTGAACGTTGTTACGTTTCATCCAATACTGTCTTAAATACAGCGTATCTTACGAAGATGCCAAGTAATCTGTGCAGGCTTAGTGTCTAGCACTGGCCAAGATTTCAGAAAAATCAATTAATCAGATAAAGATAGTCACTGTCAGACTTCTAATTCCACTCAGTAAGAAATCTCCACGTGTGAATTTCCCCAAAAATATGTCTATTTGTTTATCTAGTTGCTAATTCGCTTATGTATATATTTGAATAAATTTCAGTTTGAATACATGTTTTTTTAAAAGCTGTGCAAAATGTGTGTATTGCAAAGCAACTTTCTGTATAGGACACTTTTTATGTTCTACGTTTTATTCGCTTTTCATCATCCTATGGTCGTGTTTGAGCAGCAGCTGACAGTTTTGTGCAGAGTTCAACATACCTTATGTTCTAAGTGTCTACACTTAAGCTAAAGCAGGCTTTCTTGTACCATAGTTATGCATACTGGAAGAGCAAGACACAGCAATACATAGTAATTATGCTCCATAGACAAAGTTCAGCCAATGTGGGGGTGGGGACAGGAGGCAGAGAACAAATGTCTCCCCAAGTCAATTATTTGTTGAGCAATTCTGAGAGTGATTCACTGGGCTCAACGACAGGCTCAGGAGGAACAGAACACCAATTGCTTGCAATAGTGACCTCAGTAATGCACCCTTCTATTGGCTTTCCCTCCTTAAGTCGCTTTTGCAAAGGCAGGTGGTAAGTAGGGCAGAAAACTCAAGCCAAAACTGCTGGTATTGGAAGTAGCCCTGGAAACAGACCTCCAGAATGGGGTTCTGGGAATAAAACACTTAACGGTCAGACAGAAGCAAGGACCCCATTTCTGATGGGTAATAAAGTGGTGACAATACCCACATATGCTAGCATCACAATTACTAAAACCTACACGGATGTTGATATGCCATGAGGTACATGTGTAGGATAAAGCTGATAAAGCTTTGGGCTATGACACAACTAAGGCCTTGGGATGTTATTTGAAGATGTATGAAATTGACTGGCTTTTGTTAACCACTTAAGAAGTCCTGGAAATAGAAAATGACAGGCGCAGCTCAGTTAAATATTAACCAAATTCACTTAGAAGGCCTCCCGCGTAACTTTGAAGATAACCCACGTCTCTTGCAGCTATAGTAACAATTGCGCTGACAATTTGTCCCAGGATTTCATTCTAAATGAGGCAAGCTACATATTTTTAAGTCTCTTCTGTTTTGTCCCCCTCCCTGTTTTTATATTATTTTTGTTTCCCTTCCCTTATGTTCATCTGTTTTGTCTCTTAAAGTCCTCACATGAGGAAGTCATATGATTTTTGTCTTTCTCTGACTAATTGCACATAGCATAATACCCTCCAGTTCCATCCATGCAGAACAAACTGAGGGTTACTGGAGGGATTGTGGGTGGAAGGATGGGCTAAATGGGTAAGGGGCACTAAGGAATCTACTCCTGAAATCATTGTTGCACTATAGGCTAACTAATTTGGATGTAAATTTTAAAAAACAAACAAACAAACAAACAAACAAATAAATAGGAAAAGAAAAAGAAAAAAAAATAAATGAGGCAAGCTGCAGAGAAGTCTTATTTTGCAGCATTGACAGATTCCTTATTCAAAAGTCCAAGTCTTGATGAAAACAAAGTGGGAACCTGAGCTCTGGAATGGGGAAGCTGGTTTGGATGATGCCCTAAATCTTGAAACCATAGTTTCCTTTGAGCATTAGTGAAACAGGGATCTCTTGTCCTTCTTAGATGATTACGAACTCAATTTGTGTGTGGAACCAGCAAAGGTACCACCTCAGGCAGATGCTTTGCAAGATGATACTGGTCCTCCTCTGAATCTTCTCCTGCTTTCTCTCCTTATTGCTTCTGAACAGTTAGAGAGGAAGAATTTAGTCTGTGTTCCAGGAGAAAATACCAGTTACTTTGAAATAATTGCAAGACCCTAGTCACTATGTATATTATATATATTAGGTAGGAACTGAATGAACATATATAAGTGTGGATCATGTGGTTTTGAACTAGGTAGAAGTATAGAACACAGAGCTGGATGGAGGGGAATTTATTAACATGGATGCACTCTCCCAAGTGTTAAGGATTAACTTCCTGGCAAGCTTCTCAGGAACTTCTCCTGATACACCGCTGGAATGGGTTATTAAAATTAGAACGTAAATTTTTCCTGGAGTTAAAGAGGTGACAAGGAGGGAACTTCCTTGGCAGAGTATTGAGGAAAGATTTATAAATTTTCTATGTGGTAACAAAGAGCTCTCCACTTCAGTATGAACCCTGGGAGGTTCCCTGGGGAGACCACAAAGGAATGAGGGATGACCTGGTGAGAGGGTCCACTGACATTGTTGATAACTATGTCAATCATAGACTGGGATCAAGCATAGAAAATGCACCATTAAACTGGGCTCCATACCTTCAATAAGGATAACAGAATCTTGGACTGCCTGGGGCTCACTAGTGATTAAACATCAGAGGTGATACAGGTATTATTTTTCTAATGGCCAAAGGTAGTAAATATATGATAACTAACACAGAATGGTTACCCCCTTTACACATTTCATTCAACTATATCTGTGAAATGAAAATGATGGAAGTAGCTATATCTGTAAATTTTTATTTATGTTTTGAAAAGATTTGATGTAAAAATTTTGAATTGGTATTATGGGTTTATCTCAATGAGAGATGTACAGGTTTTATCTGTACTTTACTGTACTTTATTTAAACTATCCTTATTAGATTATTTTTATAAGCTGTGAATGCCTTATGCATCCATGTGGATCGAGGCTTTGTTTTGACACATACTTCCAAGATTCAGGAGAAAGAGAATGCAGGGTGTCATGAGCTATCTTTATACACTTCTACCCAAAAGTGACCCTTTATGACATTTGCTTACATTTCATTGGCCAAAGCATGTCACATTGTTATCCTTGAATTCAGCAGGGTAAAAATGTACCTTTATCATCGGAGGAAAGAATGATTATCAAAAAATTGTGTATAGTCATGCAATCTCTTTTTTTTTTCAAAGTAGAGCTAAGGCAAAAGTAAAAAAAAAAAATGGAAAGTACCTTTGATTTGTAAACACCAGACTGTGTTGAGCAAAATTCATCAGGAGTTTAAAGGACTGAAATAAAGCTAATTATATAGCAATGTGATACATATGAGTAAGGTGCTGAGGGTAAAAGTTTTGATGAGGATTAAATAAAAGGCAAAGGCTCAAAAACTACAGGCCTGCAATCTATTATCCATACTATCAAAACTGAAAGATCCCTGAAAAACACTAGGCATGAATAGTCACACATTTCACTGCAGAAGTACTAACGGACTTGATTAAAGAGTGCTTATTATCTACCAAATTCTGAATTCCAAAACATAGTCTTCCTCCAGAACTTTTGGCTAAGGTAGAGTAAACCTGTACTCTCCTGGGTAAAAAACATGTTTAGGATAGAGCTGGAAGGGTTATGTGAGAACACAGTAACTGATGTCTCTTTCCTACGGTGTTAGTGCAAGGATAGTAGGTCTCTCACTGAAGCCTCTCCTTTGGCGGAACACAGGGTTACAAGAAGTATCTGGTATCTGAGAGCAGCTTCATATATCCCTGCAGTTGATAGTATAGACTAGATTAAGGCTGGAATGTTTCCTGTTGTCAGGAGATACTGGGAGGAATAATGATGAGGGATATGACTGCAAAGGCTCATGTAGACTCAAGATCCTGTCTAATGAGAGAGATGCCCCTGCTCTCCATAGTGAAGATAATGAAAATGAAGAAGAGAGCGAAGATTCTCCTGATACTCAGGCAATTTGAAAAAAAAAAAAAAAAGATTGGGGAGATCAAGCCCTTAAAAGGGAGAAAAAAATGTAACTAGGCAAGTTGGACTTTATAATGGCTACTTTATCTAAAATTTAACAAATGAAAATAATTAATGTAGTACTTTTCATGTCTTTTTTTCATTATCAAAGAGATGTTATTTCTCCAACTCTGAATACGAGGTGGCAGGTTATATATTAAAAATTACAAGAGAATTTTAAAATCTATGCTTATCTGAATAATGTATTATAATCAATCTCCATACACTCCTTTCAAATCTTCCAGTCAATATTGTGTTTAGTTATAATTCCATTAATTATATAAATAGATCTGCTAGAATTTATAAATAGCAATTGGAAATCATTAAGTTTAAGAAAAACTTCAATGCTAGAAAAAATTAAATGTAGGGGCACCTGGGTGGCTCAGTCATTTGAACATCAACTCTTGATTTCAGCTCAGGTCATGACCTCACATTTTGTGAGGTGGAGCCCCACCTTGGGTTCTATGCTGGCAGCATGGAGGCTGCTTGGGATTCCCTCTCTCTCTCTTTCTCTCTCTCTCTCTCTCTCTCTCTCTCTCTCTCTCTCTTTCAAAATAAATAAACTTAAAACAAAGTTAAATGTCACCTTCAAACCATCAAAGCTTCTGCATTGTACTGATATGTATAAACCTACAACATCTTGCCTAGCTTACTTTGTCTGACATATCCTTCTTAATTTAGGTTTCAGTTAAGGATTGACTCCATAAAAATCATAGAAAAGACATAAAAACACACAAAAATATCTAGCCTCTGAAGAATATCCATGAACTGTTTTTATTGCAGATGGTCTGATGGCAGATGGTATGTAAACAAGTCTTCAGTTTACTGGCTTCATAGTGGCCAAGCCTGGTAGATTTGTGTTCCTGTGTAGATTTGTGGGGTGTCCGTGTAATGGCTTAAACAGTTTTTTGAAGCTGTGGCTCCCACTGGTACTGATGTTCCTATCTCTCAGTTGCAGTGGCAGGAAAGCTGCAGGAAGTCTCCTGCATGACAAAGCTCAATAGGCTATGAAGGAAAAAACACAAATGTTTTTGAAATGAGAGCCAACCAAGGAGAAAGACTTCATCTGGAAAAACTTGATGATATTTAAGGCCCTCCGTATAAGGTTCCCAAAGGAGACATCTTAGTAACAGGTGTTCATTAGTAAACCCTCTAACATGTTAGTTGAAGAAATGGAAATGTTTCTGCCTGATCTAGAGCTAGTCACTGATGCACTATTCTTGGTGTGTTTCTTGAAGTAAAGCAAACTGCGTTAGTTTGCTTTTGTTAATGTAACAAATTATCATACGCTCAATGGCTTGAAAAAATCAGTATATTTCTTGTCTTACGGTTTGGCTGATCTGAAGTCCAAAATCAGTGTCAGCATGTCTGGTTCTGGCTGGGACTCTAAGGTGAGAATGTTCTCTTGTCCTTTTCAACTTCTAAAGAGTGTTCTGAAAACTTCTAGAGGCCAACTTCTAGAGGCACCTAGAGGCCAAATCCCTTGGCTTGTAACTCTTCACTTTCATCAATCCGCCTCTTGCTTCAGTCATTTCATACCTTACTACCACTCTGGTCTTCTCTTTTACATAAGGACTGTTATATACAGACCACACAGATATATACAAACACAGACCACACAGATAATACAGGATAATCTTACCATCTCAGGATTTTTACTTTAATCATATCACAGATTCTGAGGATTAAAATGTGGATATCCTGGAAAAGGGGGTGGGAAGCATGATTATTCAGCTTACCGCACATACTAAAACTGAGATGCCATATCCACATACTTTTTTTTTTAAGCTCTTAATGTAACAACATTTTCACCTTTATGCCAGATATATTTGGGTTTCAATGCAAGTTTTCCCACTTACTAGGCATGTGACTAAGGGGAATGTAATTGACGCATCTGAGTTCTGAGTCATCATCTATCAGTTTGTTCTGATGGTTGAAATGAAAATTAAATAAAATAATGTTTTTGGTAGTATGTGTTCAATAATGTCCTCTGATATTATTATTGTTATAAAAAAAAAAAAACCACATGCAAAGACATGATGATGTCCCCATGAATTAAACTTACACAAGATGAGAAGGTAGCTCTCCAAAGATTTTAGTGAGGAATATTGTATATATTTCTTAGATGCCACTAACTTTAGTATTAAGAGATAACTGCAGGAGCTACTGTAGAATTCCCACTTTGGGAAAATGGTTCCTTATTTGTCTTTAGTACAATAGCTCCTCATTCCAAGTTCCTAACTTATGAGAATAATTAAATAGAAATTAATTTAGAGATTTTACATTTATATATGGACATTCAGGATATTGATTTTTTAAGTGAAAAAAAATAATAGTGGGACAACAGAAGAGGAAATATATGATTCCTGTACAAATCCTCAAACTCCTTTTTTAATTGCATCCAAACACAGCTGGCCTTAGATTTCTCTACTTACTATTTTTAATATCAAAGTAGAAAACATGCAGAACACACATCCTAATTAAACCCTCAGTAATTAAAACTTGACATATCTATAAAAGTTATATATTAGAGCAAATGACTGAGAAAGGCAAGAAACTGCCAGAGAAGACAGTAAAGTGATGGCCTTTCCTTCACAGCTATCAAAACTTATTCTAAAGTTATTGTGATTAAAATTCCAATAGTTGCATGGAACTATAAAAATTTAACCATGGAACAGAATAGAGAGCCAAAACCAGATTAATTTATATGTGAAAAAATTGTTTTAACAGAAGCAGCATTGTAGACCACTGGAAAAAGAAGGGAATAGTTATGGGATAGTTGGGTTATCTGGGATACATTAAATTGAAATCTACAGCAATACTCCCAGAACAATGAATTTTAATTAACTAAAGATTTAATGTGAAACGGACATTTTTGAATATATAAACAATTTAAAAAATTATAAGTGCATGGTCTATAGATGTGGAAGGATTTCTTAGATAAAACTCAAGATAAAATGATCATCAAAGGAGAGATTAATCAATGTCATTTACTTCGAATTTGTCAAATGATTTCATAAAATATTCGACGTACAAACTATGAATTAGGAACATTATCTACAAACTATATAATCAAAATTTTATTAAACTAAAAATATGTAAAAAATTCATATGTATATGTGCAATAATTATCAACTAATAGAAAAAATGAAAAAAAGCATAAACAAACATTTTGCAAAAAAGAAAATATTAATGACTAATAACATGAAAAGATGTCCAACCTTATTAATAATCAGAAATATGCAATTAAGACCACAATTAGTAACTATAATACCACTCTTAATTGACATTTTTGCATAAACATGATGTTTCAGGATTATTTAATTTTGCAAAAAAGAAATAAATACCTATATATCTAACCAAAAGAAAAATGAGGCAATTATGTCACCTCAAAAAATAATTTGTAATAAAAAGCTATATAGTGACTTGAAAAAACTTTTGAAATAAATCCTAAGTTTAAAATAAGAGTATAAATAAACTATTTGGTGTATTCATATCTATGAAAAACAGAATAAAAAGCAAGTTGAAAAAAATAGCAACACAAATTGTATTAATAATCACATGAAAACAAACACTGTTATGATAGTTTGTATGTACTAAACCCTGTTTCAGTTGATTGACATAACTTAAATCCTGTAGTCCTCATAAGAATACAATTTCATAAGAATACAATTTATTTCCTATCTACAGAAACGTGAGAATAGATGAGTTATGCCACTTGCCTACAGTTACAATCTAACAAGTGTTAGAGCTGGGATGCAAATCTAGCATTGTGGCTATCAACTTGAAAAGTTTAAAACTGATACTATTTTTTTGTGTGTTTATTTATTCTTGAGAGAGAGAGAGAGAGAGAGAGACAGACAGAGTATGAGTGGGGGAGTGGCAGAGTGAGAGAGGGACACAGAATCTGAAGCAGGCTCCAGGCTCTGAGGTGTCAGCACAGGGGCTAGAACTCACCAGCCATGAGATGATGACCCGAGCCAAAGTCCAACACTTAACCAACTGAGCCACCCAGGTGCCCCAAAACTGATACTAATACTTAATGTGATTTTATTTTTAACTTTTTCTTTTAGGGGTGGGTGTGTGTGTACATACATGCACACATGTAGCTTATGCATCTACGTAAGTAATTTAGAAGGAAAGATGTAATAGTGTTATAGAACCATTCTAGTATGGCAACAAGAGTGGAGGCAATGACCATGATAGAGGGAAGATGCAACACTTTGAGAATCTTAATGTTGAACTTGAGGTAATAGACCATAACTTGAGACAGTAAAAGCAGCCTAGCAGGGACACTAATGAAGAGAGACCAGTCTTGGTAAATCCAGCAGGCTGTCTGGGCAGATTTTAAAAATGCAAACTTTATTAAGTTCTGAAATGAGTGACCGCAGTATGATACAGGACGTTCATTTGTGTCTTTCTACCAATTAATCACAAAAAAGAATAGAAACAACAAAAAAATGACCATAAGAGTTCTTTTTAGTGAAATTAAAAATTTATAGTAAAGTAGGGACGATTAGTCACCGGAGACCATTTTTTTTACCAACCCCCTAACAGTTGTCACTGTTTAAGTGAAATTTTAAAATAATTCTGTTCTTGTTAATAAATAAAAGCTTGTTTGTGTCACAGAACATGGACCTTTTAATTTGAAAGCCTAAGCAAAAATAATTTAAGAATTACTTCTAATGAGGGTGCCTGGATTACTCACTCGGTTGAGAGTCCGATTTCACCTCAGGTCATGATCTCACAGCTGGTGAGTTCGAGCCCCATGTCAGGCTCTGTGCCGGCAGCTCAGACCCTGGAGTCTGCTTCGGATTCTGTGTGTGTCTCTCTCTGCCCCTAACCCACTTGCATTCTGTCTGTGTCTCTCTCAAAACTAAATAAACATTATAAAAATTAAAAAAAAAAAAGAATTACGTATAATGAATAATCCACAAATACCATTTAAATGTATTTCTATTTTTCTTATTTTGGTAAGTGTATATATATTTTTAAAATGCTTCTTTTTATCTTCTAGTTCAAGAATGTGTATCTATAATTTTTACATATTCACAGTTAGTCAATTCTAGATTCTCTGTTCTCTTTGAATTTTTTATTGAAATATATCACTGAAACATGAAAAAATCATAAATGTAGGCATACTGAAATTTCACAGATGGACATGTGTTGTAACCAAAATCCTGAGCAAAAAATCTCAGCATGCAAAAACCCTCATTCAGATACTATTTGCACTCCACTTTTAGGTAATAATAACCATGAAGATATTTATCTTACCTATATTTGAACTTTATATGTATAGAATCATACAGCATGTACTTTTTTGTGTCTGGATAGTTTTATTTAACATGCTGTTTGCTAAAGTCAATCATATTGTTGCATATATTAGTTCCTTCATCTTAATTCATGTGTATTATTTTATCGTGTGAAAACACCACCACTTACCCATTTTAGCTTTGATGGTTTTGGGTAGTATCCAATATTTTACCATTACAAAGAGCACTGTTATGAAAATTCATGTACATGAATTTGTAGACCATATGTATCAATTTTGTTGAACATAATCCTTGGAGCAGAATTCAGGTTCATAGGGTATGCATATGTTCAGCTTCAATAGACACCTGCAGATATAGGCATCCAAAAGAGTAATAAAGGTTCAAATTCCCACCAGTATAAAAGTTGCAAATACTCCATATTTTGCTAACACCCGGTATTGCCTTGTGTTTAAATTTGCATTTTCTTATAACCAATAAAATTGAGCACCTTTTTATATATTTATCAGTCATTTGGATATCCTTGTTTAAGAAGTAACTTATTAAGACTTTTTCTTTTTCAATAAGGTTTTTTAGTCTCTTCAATACTGATTGTAGCTATTTTACATATCTATATGTATGTATACATATAGAGATATGTAGATATATAGATATCCTGGTAATATGTCCTTCATCAGAGGTAATAGTACATATATCTTTTACTTTGTAGCTTGCCTTTTTAACTTCTTTTAGAGATATGTAGATATATAGATATCCTGATATAGAGATATAGAGATATGTAGATATATAGATATCCTGGTAATATGTCCTTCATCAGAGGTAATAGTACATATATCTTTTACTTTGTAGCTTGCCTTTTTAACTTCTTTTGTGTTATCTTTTGATAAATGTAAGTTCTTAATATAACCTAATTTAGTATTTTTAAAAGAAATCCTTATTTTCTTTATGGTCAATAATTTATTTTCATATGTTTCTCTTAAAAATTTTTTTTGTTCTATTATATCTTAGATTTGAAATTTATCTGGAGGAAATTTTTCCTTGTAACACAAATCTTGTTGACAACAAATTGAGTTTTCATTTACTTGGAAATTTCTTTGTTTTACTTTCATTGTGAAAGGATATCTTTACTTCCTATACATTTCTAAGTTGGCAGTAATATTCTTTCAGAAATTTAATAATGCATTTCACATTTTCTGGCTTTCATGGTTTCTGGTGAAAAATCAGCCCTGACTTTTTATTTTTGTTCCCAGAATATATTGTTTCCTCTCCATGGTTTCTTTTAAGATTTCTCCTTTTGGAGCACCTGGGTGGCTCAGTCGGTTGAGCGACTAACTTTGACTCAGGTCATGATACGTGGGTTGTGAGTTCGAGCCCTACATCAGGCTCTGTGCTGACAGCTCAGAGCCTGGAGCCTGCTTAGGATTCTGTGTCTCCCTCTCTCTCTGCCCCTCCCCCACTCATTCTCTGTCTCTCTCTGTCTCAGAAATAAATAAACATTAAAAATATTAAAAAAAAAGATTTCTACTTCTACTTGTTCTTCAGACTATCCCTAGATGTGTTTTGTTTTTATTTGTTTTGCTTTGTTTGCAATTGTTCTTCATGGGGTTTGCTAAGCTTACTGAATGTGTGGTTTGGTATGATTTTGAAAACTCTCCGACATTATAAGTTCAAATATTGCATTTACTCTAATCTGTCCTTTTCTTCTGGGATTCCAATTATACTCCTGTTACATTTTCAATTTGCCTTAACTTCTCATGCATTTCTTCTGTTTTTCTTCCTTTTCCTTTATATGCTTCAGTTTAGATATTGTCTATGGATGTGACTTCCAGGTTACTAAATCTATATTTTGTGGTGACTACTCTGTGTAAATACATAAAGATGAACCTAGTAGCTTCTCCTTCAAGTATTAACTTTTTGCCTCACATGTCAGCAGACAGCCTATCAGCATCTTCTGGCTTGACTGGGCCACAAAGAGTTTCTCTGCCCAAGGGGACACCCTTATTAGGGCAGGTTACAGTCAATGACTGATGACCGAAGTATAATAACCCAGCCATTTTGGTTCAAAGTAGGACAACTCTGATGGGCCATATGTGTTCCAGACTTCCCTATTGGTTTGAGCAACACTTTTCAATGATTTCAAAGCAAATTGCTTTTTTCTAACATTCCCAATCCTGCTTCTCCCCACTCCTTTCCACGTGTGGACCCCTAACAAATACTCTGTGTATGAAACACCATTTCAACATCTTCTTGAGAAATCAGTCTATGATTAGTGACTGTGTGTGTTCAGAGAAAGCAGATTATCATGATGTTTTGGAGATGCATTATTTATTGTGAACCTGGAAATGAGAAAAAATATCCATGGTAGTAGATGGAACACAGGAAACTCCTAGAACAGTAAAGCAGTCCAACTGTTAAAAACCACTGATGGGTTGAATCAGGATGGAATAGTCAGTAGTACAGAAGGTGTTAGTTGGTATGACTTATTGGGTGTTTGAAAGGTTCAGAATAAATGATAATTATACAGACAATGATTTGGACAGATATTACTAAGCCTTCATACTCAGGAAAAGATAATGAAAGTTACAGGCAATTACAGACTAGTAACAGCCAAGTGTAAAAGCCAGAAACCTTTTTACAGATTGGAAAGAGCCTCTCATCTCTTACAATGAGAGGGCAGAGCTGAGGAATAGTACAGGGACTTAATAGAGAATACCATAGAAGGTTAAATGGTCAGTCGAAGTGGTCTCTCTCTCTCTGGGTCAGGGCTCTATTTTGAAAAAATATGGGACCTTGACATATTTGGTGTTGGGACATACCATAAATTTTATCAAACACTTGAACTTCCCAGATCTCTTTTAACACTCTGACCATGCTGAAGTGATCCACTCCTTCCTGTTAAGAGCTGGCATCCCAATTTTCTTGAAGACAGTGCAGCAACCTCTCACCTGCATAGAAATATGTGCCTTCCACAGAATATGCTCATCACGCCCTTCCTAGACACTAACCTATAACTAGGGATAACTCACAACATAACCCAGCCAAGGTCATGGTGAACCTTATGGGGGAGAGAAAGAGATTACACCTCAAGAGAACTGAAAACTTGGCCAGAATATATCCTAAGAAACTGGGAAAGTATATGTGAGACTAGATTCCAAAGATTCCTGAACAAAGGGAAAAAATTTAAGTTTGGATAAGGGAAAGTTTATTGATTTGGGAGCACTCCACTGAGAAAGAGTTTAGCATTAGATACTTCAACTAGCTTAAGGAATCGCTCCTAAAACATGAAAAAAGAGATAGCCCCATTAAGCAAAAGTGAAATGACAGAATTTCTATGGCAGACAGTGGAGAAGAAGATCCAAAAAAGGACTCAGATTCATTTCTAGGCTTTCTTTTCTGTTCCATTTATCTATGTGTCTGCTTTTTTTGTGCCAGTACCATGGTGTCTTGATCACTACAACTTTGCAATATAACTTGAAGTCTGGAATTGTGATGCCTCCATATCTGCTTTTTTTTTTTTTTTTTTTTCAAAACCACTATGGCTATTTGGGATCTTTTGTGATTCCATACAAATTTTAGGATTGTTTGTTCTAGCTCTGTGGAAAATACAGGTGGTATTTTGATAGGATTGCATTAAATGTGTAGATTATTTTGAGTAGTACACATATTTTCAAATACTTGTTCTTCCAATTCATTGGCATGGAATGTTTTTCCATTTCTGTGCCATCTTCAATTTCTTTCAAAACTGTTTTATAGTTTCAGAACACAGATCTTTTACCTCTTTAGTTAGGTTTATTTCTCGGTATCTTATGGTATTTGGTGCAATTGTAAATAGGATCAATTCCTTGATTTCTTTTTCTGCTGCTCCATTACTGGTGTATGGAAATGCAACCTATTTCTGTACATTGATTTTGTATCCTGATACTTTACTGAATTCATGGATCAATTCTACCAATTTTTACTAGAGTCTTTTGTGTTTTCTATATCGAGTATCACGTTCTCTACAAATAGTGAAAGTTTGACTTCTTCCTTATAGATTTGGATGCTTTTTATTTCTCTTTGTTGTCTAATTGCTGAGGCTAGGACTTGCAGTATTATATTAAATAGCAGTGGTGAGAGTGGATATCCCTGTCTTGTTCCTGACCAGAGAAGAAAAACTCTCAGTTTTTTTTTTTCCATTGTGGATGTGTGTTTTTCATATATAGCCTTTATTATGTTAAGGTATATTCCCTTTATCACTACTTTGCTGAGAATATTTATAATGAATGGATGTTGTCCTTTGTCAAAATCATTTTCTGCATCTGTTGAGAGGATAATATGGTTCAACCGATCTTTGACAAAGCAGGAAAGAAGATCCAATGGAAAAAAGATAGTCTCTTCAACAAATGGTGCTGGAAAAACTGGACAGCAACATGCAAAAGAATGAAACAGAACCACTTCCTTACACCATTTATATAAATGAATTCAAAATGGATGAAAAACCTAATTGTGGGACAGGAAACAATAAAAATCCTAGAGGAAAACACAGACATTAATCTCCTTGATACTTGCCATAGCAACTTCTTTTTTTTTTTTTATTTATTGTCAAATTGGTTTCCATACAACACCCAGTGCTCATCCCAAAAGGTGCCCTCCTCAATCACCCCATCACCCACCCTCCACTCCCTCCCACCTCCCCCCCCCATCAATGCTCAGTTTGTTCTCAGTTTTTTTTTTTTTTAATTTTATTTTTGGGACAGAGAGAGACAGAGCATGAACGGGGGAGGGGCAGAGAGAGGGAGACACAGAATCAGAAACAGGCTCCAGGCTCCGAGCCATCAGCCCAGAGCCTGACGCGGGGCTCGAACTCATGGACCGCGAGATCGTGACCTGGCTGAAGTCGGACGCTTAACCGACTGCGCCACCCAGGCGCCCCTGTTCTCAGTTTTTAAGAGTCTCTTATGCTTTGGCTCTCTCCCACTCTAACCTCCTTTTTTTTTTTTCCTTTGCCTCCCCCATGGGTTTCTGTTAAGTTTCTCAGGATCCACATAAGAGTGAAAACATATGGTATCTGTCTTTCTCTGTATGGCTTATTTCACTTAGCATAACACTCTCCAGTTCCATCCATGTTGCTACAAAGGGCCATATTTCATTCTTTCTCATTGCCACGTAGTACTCCATTGTGTATATAAACCACAATTTTTTATCCATTCATCAGTTGATGGACATTTAGGCTCTTTCCATAATTTGGCTATTGTTGAGAGTGCTGCTATAAACATTGGGGTACAAGTGCCCCTATGCATCAGTACTCCTATATCCCTTGGGTAAATTCCTAGCAGTGCTATTGCTGGTTCATAGTGTAGGTCTATTTTTAATTTTTTGAGGAACCTCCACACTGTTTTCCAGAGCGGCTGCACCAGTTTGCATTCCCACCAACAGTGCAAGAGGGTTCCCGTTTCTCCACATCCTCCCCAGCATCTATAGTCTCCTGATTTGTACATTTTGGCCACTCTGACTGGCGTGAGGTGATATCTGAGTGTGGTTTTGATTTGTATTTCCCTGATGAGGAGCGACGTTGAGCATCTTTTCATGTGGCCATAGCAACTTCTTACTAGATATGCTTCTAGAGGTAAGGGAAACAAAAGCAAAAATAAACCATTGAGATTTCATCAAGATAAAAAGCTCTACACAGTGAAGGAAACAAGCAACAAAACTAAAAGGAAACCTTCAGCATGGGAGGAGATATTTGATAATGGCATATATAATAAAGGGTTAGTATCCAAAGCCTATAAAGAACTTATCAAACTCAACACCCATCGTCAGGGAAATACAAATCAAAACCGTGATGAGATACCACCTCATACCTGTCAGATAGGAAAAATTAACAACACTGGAAACAACAGGTGTTGACAAGATTGTGAACAAAGGGCAACCCTTTTACACCGTGGGTGGGAATGCAAACTGGTGCAACCACTCTGGAAAACAGAATGGATTTTTTTTCAAAAAGTTAAAAAAAGAACTACCTTATTACCCAGCAATTGCACTACTAGGTATTTACCTACAGGCTACAAAAGTACTGATTTGAAGGGAAACATGCACCCCGATGTTTATAGCAGCATTATCAATAATAGTCAAATTATGGAAAGAGCCCAAATGTCCGTTGACTGATGAATGGGTAAAGAAGAGGTGATATATATAAAATGGAATATTACTCATCCATCAAACGGAATGAAATCTTGCCATTTGCAATGACATGGATTGAGCTAGAGGGTGTTATGCTAAGCGAAATAAGTCAGTCAGAAAAAGATAAATCCATCTCAGTCGTATGTGGAATTTAATAAAGAAAACAGATAAACGTGGGGGGAGAAAGAAAGAGAGAGAGAGAGGCAACCCATATAGTAGACTCAACTATAGAGAACAAACTGAGAGTTGATACGGGGAAGAGAGTGGGGGGATAGGCTCAATGGGTGATGAGTATTAAGAAGGGTACTTGTGATGAGCACTGAGTGTTTTATGTAAGTGATGAATCATTAAATTGTACCCCTGAAACTAATATTATGCTTGATGTTAATTAACTAAAATTGCTTAAACATTTGGGAAAGGAATAATCAACAAACAGACATGGAGACGACAACAACAACAACAACAAGAACAACAACAACAACAAAAAGGTCTAAAGAAGTGGGCATTCTGGAGTATACATTCAGTATAAGGTCAAAAGACATAACGGGTTATGTTCCACAGTAAGGCTCAGATGTTATGCTCTTCAAGACCATAAAGAATGTGCTGGTGAGAAGAGTATCAACATTTACTAAAACACTTAGTAATGAGTGGCTGTCTGAGGTCAGAACTGAAGGTGAGAGAAGCTGTTCCATGACAGGGCTTACTTCTAACAATAGAGATGGTAGGATCCTGAGAAACAGAAAACAGAATTGATCCAACATTCATGAGTCATAGGGTCAGAATGACCCCAAGGGATACTGACCCACAGAGACGGTTAATACAAGGAGGTGTCACAAAGGCCAGCCAATAAAGATATTAGTTGGCTTTTGCCATCAGAAAAAATCAAGAGTAAATGACAGGAAACTCAGGAAGCTCAACTGTCCCAGTTGAAAAGTCACATCCCTGGCCCAGTGTCTAGAAATGAACCAGTTTTCAGACCAGACAACCATGTGCTGGAGAAGATGGTGAGATTTCCAACAAGTAGACTGGGTCACTTTTTACATGACTGTATTCAACAAACTCCATAGTACATCCAAAAAGGGTACATTTTACTATATATAAATTATAACACGATAAAATGTTAAAAAAACAAAAATTAATTCAAATTATACCCAACCCCCACTATTAATACTTTTAAAATCTTCCAGTGGCTACACATTGCTTTTAATCTACTCAAGTGCATTCTCTAGACACTGCTTTACCTCTTTTAGCTGAACTTATACTATTCTTCCCCTCGCATTCAGGGTCCCTGTCTCTCTGGTTCTTCAAATAGTCTAGCCTTCACCAGAGGGTTTATGTACTTGCTAACTAACTTCTAAATATCTGTAACATATCAACTTCAGCATCACATACTTTAAAGAAGCCTTTCCTAAACTCCACAATCTAGGGAAGTTTCTTTATTATGAGGTTTTAGAGACTCATACATCTTTATACAGAGCACTTACCTCAGTATAATATTAAATATTCATAAGTGTGACTGTATGATTAATGATTTTCTCCCCACAGTAATCTGTATAATTATTTAGAGCAGGGGTCCATTTGCTTTTCTATAGCCTTTTATCTCCAGCTCTTAGCACGATGTCTGGCACATAGCATGTGTTGAATAAATACATTTCAAGTTACATAATAAATGAATAAATATATATTTTAATCATGTGATTTTCTATTTTTATTTTTAAAGGTAATGGGATTCTTTCTTTATGTGTATTCCCATAGATATTTTAATGGTTTCAAATTTACTGGGTATTCCTATATCTCACCATGTTAAATAAATAGTAAAAATAGTTTTTGAACTAAATTCATTTACAATAATTACAAATGTCCTTTTGCACTTATTCCACAGGAATCATAAGGTCAAATGAAATGTTCAGTTGGCAGTCAATCTAATTTGATGCTTAAAGCACAACCCAACATAAAGTACACCATTACCATTTAAAATATTCATTAAACCAAATCACTTTAGATGTAGAATAATTGACATTTTAAAATGTTTGTGGAATTGTCTATGACCAATTTAGGTATAGTTCTGGGAAAGAAGTAAATGGCTTGGATAAACATAAAACACTAGTAAATGGTGTTTTCTGCAAAAGTTCAGCATTGTTTATGTTCTCAGACCCTTCCCTTGGTTTAGTTGACTTTTCATCTTATGTGTTTCTCAGAACATAAAATCTAGAAGGTTCAAATAGGCATCTGCTACAATGCATGAAGATTTTCATGTCCATTATTATCTCTACCCCTGTACATCTGGTTGTGTTTCTATTGTTATACATAAAATATTTATTTTCTCTGTATAAGAACTTGAAATAATATTTACCAAGACAAAAGGCAAAATGGAAATAAACATCACAGTGAATTAATGATTGATTATTACCAATATTTGAGAGTAGAAATATGGCTTTAACTTACAGTGTTACTTACAAGTATTTAATCACTAATGAATCAGACTGGAGGTGTGTGTGATATAAAATATATGTTCAAAGTGGTGAGATAAACAAACTTCTTTTCAGAGTTTTAAACTTAGTCAAATCCACTTGTTTCGTGAGTTATATAAATCAAGTTGTATATATAAGATATAAATATACACACATATGCATATATAGGTGAATAGATATAGATACACACCCACGCACACACATATAAAAACCTCATGTTGAAAAATATGGCATATAAGTGACCATTTTTGTCATTATCCCCTGGGTATCCTTTCACTGTCTGATTTCCTGTTCTCACAGCCTAACAGATAAATAAATCTAAATGTAGACTGAAAAGTAATAAATCCATAACTCTGGTTTGACTATAAAACTCCATTGAACAGATATTACCGTAAAGAAATAAGCAAGCATGTCTGAGACATAGCAAGCCCTCTGATTCAATATTTATTTACAAATAATATTAAATTATATGGCAATATGTTTTCCAAGCACATGTGGAATTCTGGATCAGTAAGTTAACATATCATCTTTTTTGTTCTTCTCATGAATATTATGTATTTCATTTCAAATTGTTGCCTTAAACTGGTAGACCCAATTGTTTGTGATAAATTGTAGAATTCAAATTACTGATATAATTACTTTCTTATGGAAAGATGTCAGAGTCATTAAGTTCCCATACCCACATTACCACCAAGCTATGTTATATGATATTCAAATATATTTAAGGGCCAAAAGACTGATTCTCACAAAACTCCACCTGTACCTTCTTATGTTAGATTTTAACTTTATGATTAAAGGAAATTTTTTCTGCCTCCCCTCTGTAGTATAATGCTTTGCATAGTGGCTAGTATAATAAAGTTTCAATAATTACTTGTTAAACCAATCAGTAAAAACGAGTGAGTAACAAAGTGACATAACCAAAAGTTTAACTGAATGAGAAACTTAATCAGTAATTGAAGAAAAGTAAAAGCTCCTTTGGAAAGTAACACATGGTGAAGACAGATTATGAAATCTATTAAGGATTCTGCCACTTAAAATCCCTTAGGCAGGAAAAGAGGGTTAAAGTAAAAGGTACCAAAAAAAAAAATTATCTCACAGGCATTATCCTAAATCAAGGGGAAGATGCTGGATTGTTATGGAACATAGTATATAGGTTCTAGCTATTTGGTTTAATAATTAAAGGGGAAAAAACCTGAAATGGAGATATTTGAAGGTATTTAGGTTACAGTGTCCTGGATTCATGTATCACTCACTGTATAGTATTCATCTTTCCATCTATCCAGGTAGCCACTTACATAAAAATATTTGAAAACAGAAAATAAAATGATACAGTGTTTATCTCTGGGAAGTGAGATTATGGTCGTTATTTCTTTCATTATAGTATTGAGTATTTTCCAAAACATATTCAACTACATTGATTTGTAATCATAAAAAGTATTCATGTTTTTCTCAGATAAAAGAAATCAATGGATGTTACATTTAGAAAATCAAATTATTTCCATGTCATAGAGAAAAGTAAGCATATGCTGTGGGGATAAACAATGCTCAGGAATAGTTGGCAAAGCAATGAGCAAAGTCCCACATAATTAGACTAAAAGATCACATCTGATTTTGTTATTATTACTAGTGAGTCAGCAGGGACGTATCATTTTTCCAAGTTAAGAACACCAGTATTTTCTAAGGAAAGTAGACTATGTGGAAAAAGAGAGGGAGATATGAACAACAGGAAAAGTCATATGCTCATATAGCTCATCGGCAGAGTTTGCTCTGAGGAGACAAGTTTAGCAACGCGTTTTCTTTTATTGATTGACTTCTTATTTGAGTATGGTGGACACACAATGTTACATTAGTTTCGGGTGTACAACATGGTAATTCAACATCTCTATATGTTATGCTATGCTCACCACAAGTATAGCTACCATCCATCACCATATGCCATTACGGTATTCCATTGGCTATACTCCTTATGCTGTGCCTCTTATTTCCATGACTTATTAATTCCATAACTAAAAGTATGTTTTCCTGTTCAGCTACTATTTCACTAGTTTCAACATTTTTAATCAGTGTTCATGCTTCCTATGAAGAATAGTTTAATCTAGTGTGTTACTCAAAAGGATGCAACAGAGCTATCAATTGAGGTTATAGTTTCTGAACAATTGACTGGGGCTGAAGAATCCACTCCAATTTTGCTCACCTGGATATTGGCAGGAAGCCTCAGCTACTCATCAGGTAAGTCTTCCAAGAGGGCTGATAGCAGCATGGAAACCGAACATCCCCAGAGATAGTGACCCACGAGCAAAAGAGAGAGTTCAGGGAATAGAAACAGATGCCCTAGTGTCTTTTATGACCTTATCGTGGAAGTGACGTACCATCACTTCTGCCAAATCCTACTGGTCACACAGACCCACCCTGTTACAATATGGGAAGGGGTCACACAAGGTCTGAAATACAAGAAGCAAGGATCACGTGGACTATCTTGGAGGTTGGTTACCTTGCTGCTCAAGTGTTTGCGCCCTATGTCCCTGCTTATGTTACAATCCGGATGTAACTTAAAATATTAAGTGTGTCTCATCTTATGATTCTGTAGGACTGGTAAGACTCATTTCATGATGAAGATTTGGGGATGAGTGGTCACTTGTGCCCATGATTTTTTTTTTTAATTTCTTAAGGTTTACTTATTTTTGAGAGAGAGAGAGAGAGAGACACAGCACAAGCAGGGGAGGCACAGAGGGAGAGGGAGACACAGATCTGAATCAGCTTCCAGGCTCTGAGTTGTCATCACGCAGCCCGATGTGAGGGCTCAAACTCACAAACCACGAGGTCATGACCTGGGCCGAAGTCAGACACTCAACCGCCTGAGCCACCCAGGTGTCCCACTTGTGCCCAAGATAAGGCATGCTGTCTCTATCCGGAACCAGGAGCATGTCAGCAGTTGTCTTTCAAAACCATTGAATTTTCTGCAGCAGATGTAATAGACTTGTTTCAGAATCGCAACGTTCTGGGTATGATTCTCTTTATGAATGTTGTCTCATAGTCCATTTAATCATTGCTCACCACTGATACCACCAAAACCAAAGCGTCTGCCAGATTCAATGGTGCAAAGGGCAGAGCTGTTTGTATCACAGCTAGAGCCTGTTGCAGAACAAATTCCTATGCCAGGTTCCACTAATAGCTGTTAGCCCTTTGCACACTTTTATATGGGCCAGAACATTTTCCCGAAATGTGTAATGTACTATCTCGAAAACTCTCAGAAGCCCACTAGGAATTGAGCTTTCTCCTTTGTAATGGGAGACGTGAAAAGTAATACTCTGTCTTCTAATTTGGAGATGTCCCAGCATTCCTCTGAAAATGATGATCTCCTCTATAACTGTATTTTTGGGGAGAAGCAGACAACTTGTCTCTTTAGGTCATAAGTATCCAAGTAGAAAGAAATATATTTGAGGCTGCACTTAAAGAACAAAATCTGAAGGACTGCATCTGCACTGGCCCTGATTTATATGAGTACATTCTAGGCTTTTCTCAGATTCTGTAATGAGACAGAACTTTCATGGCCTATGACAGTGGATATATTAATTTTGCATGTGGGAAAGAGCATGAATCATCTTTGGGGGTCTGAGGGTAGACTGTGCTGGTCAGGTTCTAGTATGGCATCAATGATGCCTATATTCTGGTTTTAATCCTTTCATGTGGTCCCTTAAATAGTCTCTTTTGTGAAGTCACATTATATAGGGCTAACCTGTGTAACCACTAGAATATTGCATAATTGATGGGGTGTGACTTCTGAGGCTAGGTCATAAAAGACAAGATGATTTTCATTTTTCCCTCTTGCCAAAGGCCAGAGAGGAACTGAGGCTTTATTTCAAGAGCCACTTGAGCCTGCCACCTTGGTAGCACATGTTCCAGCCGCAGTAAAACCTTTCAATAACAACGGCTCTGGACAACATCCCGAATACAGCTTCTTGAGAGGTCTTGAATTATGCACTTCAGCCACTCCTGAATTACTGATCCGCAGGAACTTGGGAATAATAAATATTCATTGCTCACAGATGCTAATTTGGTTAAACCTCAGCAGTCGATTCACAGAACCACCTAAACCTAGCTTGGAAACAAAATCAGTGGACTTTATACTCAGATGGACCATCTGTAATATTTGGTAGCACATCTAATTTGGAGATCTGGGGTTCAGCAGGACTTACTACACACATCGATCTATATTGATTGAAGACTCTTTCAATAGGTCTATGAGTTACCTGATCTACTGCCATTATAGATGTTAGTTAAATCAGAACTAGAGCTGGAATTATTTTTTTGGAATGATTTTTTTTTCTTTAAAATAGAAAGAGCCAAAAAATAAAAAAATAAAAAAATAAAAAAAAAAAGAAGGGGCGCCTGGGTGGCGCAGTCGGTTAAGCGTCCGACTTCAGCCAGGTCACGATCTCGCCGTCTGTGAGTTCGAGCCCCGCGTCAGGCTCTGGGCTGATGGCTCGGAGCCTGGAGCCTGTTTCCGATTCTGTGTCTCCCTCTCTCTCTGCCCCTCCCCCGTTCATGCTCTGTCTCTCTCTGTCCCAAAATAAATAAAAAACGTTTAAAAAAAAAAAATAGAAAGAGCCAATAAAGTTCTTTTTTTATAGAATATGATGTCTGGGAACTAGTCATAAAGCACAAGTTGAATTTCAAAGTTTCCTCTTTTTTTCCCCAAGGCCAAGAGAAAGTGAAAGCCAACTCTCAAAACAAATGGACAGAAAGGATATGGTAAGCTTTAGATTATAAGGCAAAGCTTTTAACCATATTGATAATGAATGTATAGGATATACATATATCCTGTGTGTGTGTGTGTGTGTGTGTGTGTGTGTAACCCTATAAGCAATACCACATATGATACTGAATTATTATGAATTTTTGCCCAAAATTCTCAGAAGGAATGTCATTTGGAGTCATAACTATGTAGCTTAGGGGAATACTGTAGCTTATGTGACTTAGGGGAATACTGTTACAGGCTAGAATGGAGTCATAGAGTCTTACAATTTTTATGTAGACAGATATCTGAAATCAAAGTCAAAATCTGCAAAATTCTTTTGAAGGTTAAATCTGCCCAAAGCACCTTAGCTTTTTATTTTGCTTTCATTCTGTAAGAATGACACAGACCTTACCAAAAAAGACTTTGGTTTGTTTGCTTGAAAACAAAAGAAGTAATACATCTAAAATTCAATTTAAAGCATCTCAGGTAAGATTGGGATTTTGAAATAAGCATTTTATCACCAGGCCCAGAAAGCAGTGGAGACTCATATGTTGTGTGCTTATATATGAACAACAGAAAGCTAAAGTTTCCCTCTCTCTCCCTCATTTTCCGCTGAAGCAACACAACCTCAGAAAAGAGCAGAATTGCCCATCACCCTACACATTGCAAGGTGATGAACCAGCCCACTGATGTGGGTCAAGTCCCGCCATTACTAGCTCACAACTGAGGGCTTAAGAAGACTACACTTATAAGAGAGGAATGTCTTTGGAGAGGATTATTGGTGAGCTACGCGTATCTCAAACACGAGGAAGTGAACAGAAGCACTTTGCCCTCAAGGCAGTACAAACAGGGGATTTGTACCATGAATTCTAACACATTTCAAGTTTGCACCATGCCTAAGGGAAAAAAAAAATTATTTGAGAGAGAGAGAGGGAGACACAGAATCCAAAGCAGGCTCCAAGCTGTCAGCACAGAGCCTCAGAGCCCAACGCGGGGCTTGAATTCAGGAACAATAAGCTGAAGTTGGACACCTAATCAACTGAGCCACCCAGGCACCCAGAAATATAAGGCTAAGACCCATACACTTGGTGGAAGAGAGGAGGCGTGGCTCTGCCTGGAGACAACTGTGCTTCCCTATAGGAAGGTGCCCATTTGCTTTGTATACTCTGTGTGTCACATGAACCATACTGGGGCCTTTTCAAATTAACTACAAACAAGAGTAATTCATGCCGTGCATAAGGTGCAATAAGATGCTAGTGTAGGTTATTACACACATTAGTGTGTGTGTGTCCGTGTGTTTGATGGGGGGAATGCACAGGCAGGCATGTGTGTTCACTTTTGGGGGTAAGGGGGTAAAGGGCACTTTTTAAATGGCCAGCCAGAGAAGAGGCATTGATCTGTCAAAACTCCCAATTAAAAGAAGGAAGGAAGGAAGAGAGAAAGAGAGAGAGAGAAAGAAAGAAAAAAAAGGAAGAAAGAAAGAAAGAAAGAAAGAAAGAAAGAAAGAAAGAAAGAAAAAAAAGAAAGAAAGAAAGAAAGAAAGAAAGAAAGAAAGAAAGAAAGAAAGAAAGAAAGAAAGAAAGGAGAAAGGGAGAGAGAACGGAGGAGCAAGGGAGGGGGAGAAAGGGAGGGAGGAAACAGATTAGCCACATCTAGAAGACATGTGAGCCAGACTGTTTTGTGCTAATTAATTTAGACCTTTCCTTCAATTACGACTTCTCTGCATCCTCAAAATTCCAGTACTGGGGTTGTAAGATACTGGCCAGGAAGTGGGAAGGAGTACGAGATAGAATAATTGAGACGTCAACCACACCCCTCTTCCCTCTTGGAGGCATCACAATCTAAAGGAACCTCAAACTGGCAGAGGGGTGCAGCTTTAATACTAAATGGCATGGAGTACTGAGATTAAGCTGGGATGGATACTCCCATTTCATTATCTAACAGTGGGGGGAAAATCACAGAATTGCCTTTATAACCAAATGTCAGGGATGAATTAGTGCACTGATTAGGTTTGAAGATATATGAGGCAGAGTGGGAAAAATAAAGTTCTTTTCTGATTCTACCTTCATGAGTACTCATATTACACAGAACAAAAATCTTAGGCACCACCAGACACATAATAGATGCTCCGGAAACATAGCCCTCATTGTTAGTTAATGCTCCAACTGCATATCTTTGTGGATATATAATCTCCACGTGTAAAATCAAGCATAATCTTTCTTTTTTTTCTTTTCTTTTTTTTTTTTTTTTTTGCCAAGGATGACATGGATATTGGCATGAAAATGACCACAGGAAAATGTCGATGCTTTACACATACTAAGCTGAGTCTTTCTTGTTTAAATGTATTTTTGTGCAGATGGAAAAGTGATTTTTCTTTTGGTTTGTATCTGTTTCGTAAAATGGGTATTAACTTTCTCATGGGACTAAACAAAATGTTATTTAATATAAATAAACATAATATGTTTGTTTATATTAAGTACAACAAAACAGAATATAGTGCACACAAAGTGTATGTAAGTGTTGAGGAGTCTGGCTTCTGGCCAAAATCCTATGTGTGATCTTTTAGGCCTTACCATAGGCAAAGACACAGCATCACGTCCTAGGCATCATGGGGAAAAGTTACCCTCCACACAGTAAACTCTACACATAGTGCATTCTAGTCTCCGGGGGGAGTTTCAGTCAAGGACTCAAGCCTGCCAACACTAGCTAAGTTCATAAGTATGTTTGCATCTCTAGCCCAGGTTTTCTCCATCTGAAGCATCCTTATCAGGGAGCCTTGGCTAAAGCACTTTTCTCCACTCTGAGTTTGAGCTTGTTTAGGGCTGGCCCTTCTCCTCTCCATCTTCCGGCTCCTCAGGTCCCTGAAGGACCTTTGCAGACATCTTGTTCAATGCTCCGCAGCAGTAGGAAGGTTCAGCCCACCTATGCTGCCTGTCACCTGACCCTCTTCCATTACCATTCTGGGGTGGAGGGGCAGGAATGGAACACTAGGGAGCCTGGGCCTTTCCTTTTGGCCTCTTGCTTATACTGTTACAGTAAATGAATAGAAGCGTGGTTGTTACTTTCAGTTTAGCTCATTATCCTAACCACTTCTATACCTGCTAAGCTCAACAGACACAGCTTTCATTATATTCTCAAAAGGAACTATTTTCACTAAAATGCTAAAGTATCTTGCTTGGTGAGTCTCGACCCATCGAGGAGCTTAATTTTTGTGACAAGAATAAGAATGGACTTGATTAAGTCTCCTTAAATCACAATGTAATATGGTTTTCAAGATGCTTGTTGAAAGAGTCAAGGAAGCCACAGATATAATGAGCCAGGTTAAGAAGCATAAATAGTAAAGGCTTTGTTTCACATACTAGTGCATATGCACAGAGCTCAGTATTTTACACATTACGTTTTATCTTATTTAAACAATAAAACAGAACTATGAGGTAGGTCTTGTTATTCTCATCTTATTAAAAAACGCAAAAAAAATTACGGAATTTAACAGCATTATGTAGCCAATACGGTGTTTGACTCCAAAGTCATCTTCCTTAACCACACCGTTACTTCCCATAGATAATAGAACTAATACTTCCCTCATTCTTAGACTTTTAAGAAATCTTCCATGTTATAAAACCAAATTCAACCAGGGTATATCATTTGTATTGTAATTTATTTGAGCAGATGGGGCAGAATAAAAACTTACCAGGGGCCAAGTATTCCTTACACATTTTGTTTTCTTAATCGTCACTCACTCAATTACCTTCCGTCTCATAAGCATTTTCTACTACACTTGATCATTTAGGCCTATCATGTTCCCTAGAGAAGTGGGTCACTTTTCTTTTTTATTAAATCTGATGATTTGTTTTCCTGATACTAAATAATATTGTATACCCAACAATATATCAGTTACCTTCAAAATCACATCCTGCTATAGCCACATAGTAATCTTCAAGGTCACCAATAAATTGATGTACACCACGAATTATCACTTTTTGAAAGTGGCATAGTTTCTGGTATGTTCTATCATAGGCCCTCTTCTCAATAAGCTTTAAAGTTGTAAAAATATTAGACACATGACTATAAATGTAAATCACCAATACCTGTAGAAAGAAGTGATGTCTTGGTTTAATATATAAAGCCTGGGCATTGGAGTCAAACAATAATGTTAATTGTAACTACAGCCCTGAAGAGCTGCATGAGTTTGGAAGGGTATTAACTTCTCCAAGTCACAATCTCTTCACTATGAAAGAAGGATTTCTCTCCTTTTACAATTATTTTGAAAAAAAAAAAAGTCTATATAATGTATCAAAAATGCCTGGCTCACCCTTTGGCAGCTAATAATATAAAGGTCAAACCATTTTTGACAGCTAGGCTTGTGTTAAGAGTTTCATACCTTTTATCTGATTTGATTTAAGCCTCACAGAAACATTATGAGCTAGAGACTTGTTTCAGGATGCATATCTTCCCATTTATTCATTTTCTGAAAAAAGGAATATGTACATTCCATTTCTAATGTTTTTATCAAGAGCTGTGCTGTGGACTGAATTGTGTTGCCCCAAATTCATCATTGAAGCACTGACCCCCAGTGTGACTGTATTTAGAGATGGGGACTTTGGGAGGTAATTATGATGAGATGAGATCATAAGACTAGGTCCTCTTAATGGGATTAGTGGCTTTATAAGAAAAGGTAGAGAGAAAGATTGTTCTCTCTGCCATTCAAGATACAGGGAGAAGGTGGCTGTCAACAGATCACAAAGAGGGCCTTCTGGTGAAGGTGCCTTCTTGTTGGTGTCTTGGTCTTGGACTTCTAGATCTTGAGCTTTGCCTCCAGAGCTGTCTGTTGTTTAAGCCACCGAGTCTATGGTATTATGTTGTAGCTGCCCAAGTAGTTTAACACAAGCTAAAAGAAGTATCTTAAATATATTATTTAAAATAATAATTATTATCTGATTGCATAAGCTTATTCTAGCAATTGAATTTCAGTTATTATGTTCTATATGTTTTTCAACACCGACATCAAATAACCATTTCCTTTTTCTCTTATGCATTGCTAATTTCTAATAATGCCATCTAAAATAATCCCCTTATTTTTTCTTCTTTTCTCAAGAGACAAAAGTCTTTGAGAGCAGGGACTATCTCCTTTCAACTTTTAATTCTTTTTTTTTTTTAATTTTTTAACATTTATTTATTTTTGAGACAGAGAGAGACAGAGCATGAACGGGGGAGGGGCAGAGAGAGAGGGAGACACAGAATCAGAAGCAGGCTCCAGGCTCTGGGCCCAGAGCCTGACGCGGGGCTCAAACTCACGGACCGCAAGATCGTGACCTGAGCTGAAGTCGGACGCTCAACCGACTGAGCCACCCAGGCGCCCCTCAACTTTTAATTCTTGTGTAACCTACAGCATTTACTCACTAACTAGGTAATTGAACTAATATAATATGTGGATGGAAGAAGATTAAGTTTTATTCCATATACTTTATACTACTTGATGTATATTCATTAGGAGAAGTGTATATCACTTATTTTATTCTTAAAAATCTCATAACAAAATATATTATGGTATGAGCTCATTCTTATTCACATGTATATATAGAGATAGAATATATATATACATATATATATAGAGCATGTATATATATTCATATAGATTTATATACAGATACATGCAGAAATATAACATGAACATACTTATGCATCAAAGATAGCACCCTAATATGTTTGCAGGTGACTTTATCTCATAAATATTTATGTATATCTTTATTTTTTCAAAATATACTGCTTTTAATTCTATTTAAAATGATCATTAATATTCAGATTGTTTTTTTCAAAAATGTTAACAGTCACCATTTTAATGAAGCTGTAAAATAATAATTAGACTCACAGAATTTCATCCCATAAATGCTAATCCAGATTACTTCAGGTCAACTGTCAAATTCAGTGACACTTAACTGATTCAAGGTTGTTTTAATCATATTCTATCGAGTTCAGTAGACATAAAAACTGAATGAAGCACAATGGGGATGTTTAAAATGCTTTGAGTGTTTACCAAATATTAATGTCTCACCATGTTCTACTTTTTAGGAAATTAAAAAAGAGAGAAATGGCTTTTGTATCTAGGCCATGCTTTAGGCTAGAAGAGGCAAAGCATACTGTTATTTGAGAATTACATTTAGAGTACATTTTGAGGTCAATGTCATTAGATATTAATTTAAATTAGTTAATTCTTTAAAAATGTATTCTCTATAGGCATGTAATACTGAAAACATCTCATTTAAAATGTAGGCAATTAATTTAAAATAAAGCATTTTAAAAGAAATTCAATAATTAGCATACGTATTCTGTTTTCACTATATAATACAATTCTTTTCTTTTTTCTTTTCCTGTTTTAAGTTTAAATTTTAGTTAACATACAATCCAATATTAGCTTCAGGAGGTGAATTCAGTGATTCATCACTTACATACAACACTCAGTGCTCATCACAAGTGCCCTCCTTAATACCCATCACCCATCTAGCCCATCCCCCACTCACCTCCTTCCATCAACCCTCAGTTTATTCTCGATCTTTAAGAATCCCTTGTGGTTTGTTTCCTTCTCTTCCCTTCCACCTCCCCAATATATTCATCTGTTTTGTTTCTTACATTGCACGTATGAGTGAAATTATATGGTATTTGTCTTCCTCTGATTACCTTATTTCACTTAGCACAATACATTCTAGTTCCATCTGTGTCATTGCAAATGGCAAGGAAAAGCTCTCAGTTTTTCCCCATTAAGGATGACATTAGCTGTGGATATTTCATATATGGCCTTTATGCTTTGAGGTATGTTCAATCTATCCCTATTTTGTTGAAAGTTTTTATCAAGAATTGATGTTGTATTTTGCCAAATGCTTTTTCTGCATCTATTGACAGGATCATATGACTTTTATCCTTTTATAAGAGACTGTTAAAAACTGAGAACAAACTGAGGGTTGATGGGGGGTGGGAGGGAGGGCAGGGTGGGTGATGGGTATTGAGGAGGGCACCTTTTGGGATGAGCACTGGGTGTTGTATGGAAACCAATTTGACAGTAAATTTCATATATTAAAAAATTAAAAAAAATATGGTGTATCACATTGATTGATTTGCAAATATTGAACCAGCCCTGCATCCCAGGAATAAATCCCACTGGATCATGGTGAATAATTCTTTTAATATACTGATGAATTCACTTTGCTAATATCTTGTTGAGAAGTTTTGCATCCTGATTCATCAGGCATATTGGCCTGTAATTCTCCTTTTTAGTGGGGTCTTCATGTAGTTTTGGAGTCAAGGTAATGCTGTGTTTGCAGAATGAGTTTGGAAGTTTTCCTTCTATATCTAGTTTTTGGAACAGTTTGAGAAGAATAGGTATTAACTCTTCTTTAAACATCTGGTACCATTCCCCTGGGAAGGCATCTGGCCCAAGACTCTTGTTTGTTGGGAGACTATTGATTACAGATATAATTTCTTTGCTGGTTATGGGTCTGTTCAAATTTTCTACTTCTTCCTGTTTCAGTTTTAATAGTTTGTGAGTTTCTAAGAATTTGTCCATTTCTTCCAAATTGCCCAGTCTGTTGGCATATAACTTTTCATAGTATTCTCTTACAATTGTTTATATTTCTGTGGTGTTGGTTGTGGTCTCTCCTCTTTCATTTGTGATTTTACCTATTTGGGTCTTCTCTCTTTTCTTTTTAATAGACCTGTCTAGGGGTTTATCAATTTTATTAATTCTTTCAAAGAAGCAGCTCTTAGTTTCGTTGATCTGTTGCACTGCTTTTCTTTTCCTTTCTTCTGCTGGTTTTAGGCTTTATTTGCTTTCCCTTTTCTAATCCCTTTAGGTTTAAGGTTAGTTTATGGATTCGGGAACTTTCTAACTTCTTGAGATAGATCTGAATTGCAATGCTCTTCTCTCTTAGGATTGCCTTTGCTACATCCCAAAGGTTTTGGACTGTCACATCTCATTTTCATTTGAGTCCGTGTATTTTTTTTTTATTTCTTCTTTAATTTCCTGGTTAATCCATCCATTCTTTGGTAGTGTGTTTTTTAACTTCAATGTATTTGAGGGCTTTCCTATTTTTATTTTCTTGTGGTTGGCTTCAAGTTTCATAGCATTGTGATCTGAAAATATGCAAGTAATGATCACGATCTTTTTTTACTTGTTGAGGGCTGATTTGTGACCCAGTATGTGATCCACTCTGGAGAATGTTCCATGTGCATTGGAAAAGACTGTGTATTCGGTTGCTTAGGATGAAATGTTCTGAATATATCTGTTAAGTCCATCTGTCATTCAAAGCCATCGTTTCCCTGTTGATTTTGTGTTTAGGTGATCTGTCCATTGCTGTGAGGGGCGGGGGTTAAAGTCCCTGCTATTATTGTATTATTATCAATGAGTTTCTTTATGTTTGTTATTAAATAATTTATATATTTGGGTGCTACAAGTTGGGCATAAATATTTAAAATTGTTAAATCTTGATGGATGGACCCCTTAATTGTGATATAATGCCTTTATTCAGCTCTTGTTACAGTCTTTGTTTTAAAATCTAGTTTGTCTCGAGCTCGCTTCGGCAGCACATATACTAAAATCTAGTTTGTCTGATATAAGTATAGCTACTTTGGCTTTCTTTGGATGCATGATAGATGGTTCTCCATCTTCTCACTTTCAATCTGCAGGTGTCTTTACCTCTAAAATGAGTCTCTTGTAGGCAACATATAGATGGATCTTGTTTTTTTGTTTGTTTTTAATCTATTCTGATACTCTATGTCTTCTGATGAGAACATTTAGCTCATTTACATTCAGAATGATTACTGAAAGATATGAATTTAGTGTTATTGTGTTATCTGTAGACTTGATGTTTCCAGTGATGCTACATGGTCCTTTCTGTCTTTGTTGCTTTTGGTCCTTTAAAAAATTTTGTTTTAATGTCTATTTATTTTTGAGAGAGAGAGAGAGGGAGAGAGAAAGCAGAGAAGGAGCAGAGAGAAAGGGAGACACAAAATCTAAAGCAGGCTCCAGGTTCTGAGCTGTCAGCACAAAGGCTAACACGGGGCTCGAGCCCATGAACCATGAGATCATGACCTGAGCTGAAGTTAGATGCTCAACAGGCTGAACCACCAGGCACCTCAACTTTTGGTCTTTTTGTCTTTTGTCCACTCAAAGAGGTGCCCTTAAAATTTCATGTAGGGATAGTTTAATGGTCACAAACTCCTGTAGTTGTTTGTTTGTTTTGTTTGTTTGTTTTGCCTGGATAACTCTATCTTTCCTTTTATTTTGAATGACAGTCTTGCTGGATAGAGTGCTCTTGGCTGCATATCTTTTCCATTCAGCACGTTAAATATATCTTGCCATTCCTTTCTGGCCTGCCAAGTTACTGTGGACAGATCTTCTGTGAACCTGATGTGTCTTCTCTTAAAGTTTAAGGACTTTTTTTTCCCTGCTGATGTTGGGATTCTTTCCTTGCCTGTGTATTTTGTGAATTTGACTATGATCTGTTTTGATGATGGCTGGACTTTGTTGAATTTAATGGGAGCTGTCCGTACTTCTTGGATTTCTGATGTCTGTGCCCTTCCCGAGATTAGGGAAGTCTTCAGCTATAATTTGTTCATAAGAAACTTCTGCCCCTTTTTCTCTGTCTTCATCTTCTGTGACTCCTATGATTTGAATGTTATTATGTATTAATAAATCACTGAGTTCTGTAAGTATGCCATTGTGATCCCTGATCTTTGTTTTCCTGTTCTCTTCAGCTTCATCATTTTCCATAATTTTACCCTTTGTATCACTAATTTGCTCCTCTGTCTCATCCATCCTCGTTTTTATGGCCTCCATTTGTGTTTGCAACCCACTTATAGCATTTTTCATTTTGGCCTGGCTAGATTTTAGTTACCTTGCCCTGCAGAAAGGGATTCTCTGGTGTCTTCTGTGATTTTTCAAGCCCAGCCAGTATCCATAAAATCGCTATATTAAATTCTAGTTCAGGCATCTTACTTATAACTGCATTGACTAAATTCCTGGCTGTCATTTCTTCCTGTTCTTTCTTTTGAGGTGAATTACTCTGTCTTGTCATTTTGGAGGAAGAAAAGAACAATAATAATAATAATAATAATACAATAAAATACAAATTTAAAAATTTTAAAAATCAAATAAAAGAAGATAGATCCTAAGTGTGTTTTGTGTGGTTGTTACAAGAAGTTTGATAGAAAAAAAAAGAGAGAGAAAAGAGTAAAGAAGAGAGAAAAAAATTAAAAATTTAAAAAATCAAAAAAAATTAAATTTAAATTAAATGAAAAACAAATACTTGGCTCTTTATGTATCCAAGAAACAAAATAAAAGAAAAATAACATCAGCGAAAACAAAAACTAAAGCAACAACAACAAAACGAACAAACAAAAAAACCTAATTGAAACTAGATCCAGTTTCCCCTAGAGCTGAAACTTTGCAGTAGTCTATGGTGAGTAGACTAAGATAGTGGAAGGGACTTGTGCTGGTCTTCTGAGGGAGGGGTCTGCTTCTCTGATTCTTGGGCCAACCTACCTTAGTGGAGATGTGCCTGGAGGGCACAGTGGGATAGGGCTTGGTGTAACAACTCTGTTCTCCACTTGGTGGCACTGTTTAACTTACCGAGGTGTATCAGTGTTGGTGGGCTAATGGTGAAAATGGCATCACCTCACATTCTAGTCTCCAGAGTGGGAAGTTCACACCCTCACAGACATGTGATCGGTCACCCACCCTTTGTCCCCTGTTTCTGTCAGCTCCCCACCCTCCCCCTGTCTGTGTCTGAGCTGTCCATCTGCCAAGTGGTGCCTCTCTCCAGAGTGCCTCTCAGGCACAGCTGTTTCAAAACCCCACACCTCAGAGACCCCTGTGGTTCAGATCCTTAGTGATCTGGGGGAGGTTCTCACTGTGCTATGGCCAGGGCCAGCTTGTCCCTGGAAACACTGTGTAGCACAGGCTCAGAGTTTGTGGTAAATTGCAACATGCAGCCAGCACCAGGGTTTGCTATCCTCAGGAGGTGTCTTTGCTCTTATATGAGTAAACATGGCAGCCTGATGGTGCCTGCCAGGTCCTTTGCACTCCAAGCAGGGGAACTGCTTCTCCCTGTGCAACCCACAGGATCTTCGGTCTGCACTGCCCACTCCTGGGGACTTTGCCTGCTTTCTCACCGGAGCACTGCCAGGGGCTGACTCTGAAATTTCTGACTCTGTGCTCCACTATTTATAAAACAAACAAACAAACAAACAAACAAACAAACAAAAAACTGGCTATATTAAAATCCTCTCTTTTTTTCCTTGTCAATGGTTTTGGGGGACAGTTTTCTTGTGCAGTCCCCTGTGTATGTCTTCATTCTGTCTCTCCAGCTGCTTTCAGGGGTAGTACTTTCTTGCACAAACCTGATTTGTTGCTCTCTCCTTCTGTCTTTCTCCTCTCTGAGAAAATGACTCCCTCTCCTTTTTGGCACCGTGGCTCTTCTCTTCTCCAAGCCACCTCTCTGCACCATGTACCTGCCACATTCTCTCCTTCAAATTATACAGATTTCTCTGTTAATCCTCAGATCTATTTCCTAGGTGTTCAAAATGGTTTGACGTTGATCTAGGTGTGAGAGAGGGATAAGATAAGCCCAGGGTCCCCTTACTACTATGCCATCTTAACTCTTCCACAAATATTTTTCAAGAATATATAAATAAATAAAAATGTTGAGGCATTTATCACACCCTTTGAGAATAATTTAAATTATAAATTCAATTTAGAGAAACAATATAGTATTTTGGATAAGAACACAAAATCTAACAAGGGTCTAAAAACAAACATCAAGTTAAGCACTTGTTAACTATGTGGCATCAAACAACTTTCCTTACTCAACTTTTCTTTAGTTTTTTGTTTGTTTTATTAGGCAAGATTTTAATTTTTCTGGAACTCAAGTGTCATCATTTGTGAGATGGTAATGATATTTACCTATTTACCTCATGGGTTTCTTTAGATATTTAAATGCATTTGAATATGAAAGCAGTTAGAATAGTAGCTGGCACTGGGGAGCCTGGGTGGCTCAGTTGGTTGAGCTTCTGGCTTTGGCTCAGGTCATGATCTCACGGTTTGTGGGTTCAAGCCCCGCATCAGGCTCTGTGCTGACAACTCAAAGCCTGGAACCTGCTTCAGATTCTTGTTTCTCTCTCTCTCTCTCTCTGACCCTCCCCTGTTCATGCTCTGTCTCTGTCTCTCAAAAATAAATAAATGTAAAAATTAAAAAAAATTAAAAAAAAGAATAGTAGCTGCCATATAATGTGACCTAAATGCATATCCACTTCTTTATGATTATCAACCTATCAGTGTTTCAATCTAAGGTTAAAAATCTTACCTTTCCTCACTTTTGTGATTGGTTCTAAATTGTGTCTGGTTCTAAATCTTCATGCTAATAATACCAGAAATGTTCTGCCAGAAATGTTTTTTTACAGGGTTTGCTTTGAAGGATTGGTGTCAGTGTATGATTGATTCATGTGCTACTGAACTAAAGCTTTTGATGTACTTGTCAATCTCATTTGAATCTTATCAATTTTTCTGTCTTAAATATGGATAAACAAAATCTGTCTTAAAGAAAAATAATGTAAGTTTACATCTCATTCCGTGATGATTCTCTTCACTGGTCTTCAATGTGGTAAGAAATACGAAAAAGACTTTTCTCATAACATTTCCCAGTCCTCTCTGTCCTTACCCATACTCAATTTATTCAGCTATTCTGCTTTGACAAAACATTCTATAGCATTAAACAATTTGGGATGGCACTACAGAAGTGCCATAAATGGATCCATAACACACAAACAAATTCAGCCTTGAGACTTACTCTTCTCTGGACATGAATTTCACTCTTCCGTGTGGTTCTTTTGGAAAGTTCTAACCCTTTATACATCCATTGCTGACTCTCTTCCAAAAAAATACCTTTTTTTCTTTTTTAAGATCCTATGATGTCTCAGCTTCTTTAATAAAGAGTTTTTATTTCTCTAGATTTTTAGTTGCCTCTTTTTAGTCCTGCTCCCAAGGTCCTTGGTCCATAAACCTATTTGAGGACATAAATATTTTATATAATTACAATTACAACTAGATTCATTTTAATAACTGTCCAACCTCACCCAAGTACATATACCAAATTATACATATGTTCTTATTCTCTATTGGCTCTCTGAATGTCAGAATTCTGTAGTAGTTTTACTAGTTTTCTGGAAATTTAGTTGGAAAGATTGACTGAACAAGGACTTTGATTATACTGGCATTGCTTTTGCAATTGCCTTTGCTCATTCTATAGAATAAGAGTTGACTTGACTCATATATAAGCCCAATGCTCATTTGAATGGTGCCAGGATAGCTCAGTTTCTACAAAATGTCTTGACTTGGGCATCAGACTGTACTTGGTCATCCCCACTTTCTCAGGAGTCCTCATCCCCAGCCTCCCCCAGTTTGTCTCCACTTAAGATATATCCAGATGCCCAGATGATGCATGTCTGTTTCCAGGGAGTCTAGAGCAGTATTATATTTGCTTTTCTCTTTGCATTCTTTATCATAAGCCCTGATTCACTTAAGCATTCCTTTATTGTACTGAAGAACCAACACTCAAATAAAATACAAACAAATTGAAACCAAATATTGTTTTGGTTGAGCCCAGGTGGCTCAGTTGGTTGAGCATCTGACTCTTGATTTCAGCTCAGGTCATGATCTCGGAGTTGTGGAATTGAGCCCTGTGTAAGGTTCTGCACTGGGCATGGAACCTGCTTGAGATTCTCTCTCCCTCTCCCTCTCTCTATATCTCTCTCTCACTCTATTCCTCTCTCTCACTCTATTTCTCTCTCTCTCTCTCTGTCTCTCCCTCTATCCTTGTACCCATCTTGCATGTTCTCTCACTCGAAAATAAAACAAACAAAAAATAATATTGTTCTTCTTAGGGCTTCCTCTCAAATGTTAATTTTCCTCAAGGAATAATGGATAATTATGAATGATTGGAAAAGAGTCAAATAGATGAAAAGTGAGAAAGAAAAGTTTAATGATTAATAGTTCAAAGTATTATTTGCTATACAATCATGTATGTATCTATCATTATGCCTATCCTGTGAACTCCACCAGGTTAGAAAGTATATATTTGCATATCACAACTAGCACAATGCTGGGCTGGCCATGGGAAGACACAAGGATACCGCAATTTGATGAATAAAGTTAATCTGCTTTTATCTAATTTTATGCTTAAATATATATTCATTCTTCCATTTGAACTTTGGAACATTTTTTAAACATTTTAAAAATAAGACGGAGCTGACCTGTAAAGGTAATCACAGACCTAAAAGCCTTATGATTCAAAGATAAGGAACATCTTCATCAAATTCTGTAATAAATTAAGCTCAGTGGAAAAGCTGTTGACTTCTGTCTTCTCCTGCGTTTTCAAGAAGACAAAAGTTTTAATTAGTGGAACCTTTGGCAGCTATTTCTCCCAATGATGGTTTTCATTGTTATGTCTGATTGTCATGTCCTCTCATGCTTAGCTGACACTAACATGGTCGTTGCATTCACTCAGAGCTCTTACCCCTCCTGGGACTTCCTCTGTCCATAGTTTACTCATCGGTTGTCTTCCTTCTTTCTTTGTTCTATCTTTCCATCTGTCTATCTGTCTCTCTGTCTCTCTCTTTCTCTGTACACACACACACGCACACACACACACACACACACACACACACACACCCTATTCATCCTGGTTCTGTACAAACTTCTGTTTAATACAAAAATAAACACATTATTGTAATGTAGAAAAACAATTACATTTTAGTGATATTATGTATTTTTCTGGTCTCTCACCAAATCTGAAATCATGATCTAGAATGGGAGAGGAACTTTGAACTAATTTAGTGCAATCTCCATCTATACATTGTTACAAAGTATAATAACAAGGGCCAAATGATTCACATGTATTATACATAATCTTCATAACAACCCAAGATAATATTATCAAACGTTATATATAAGAGAATGAAGCCCAAAGAAGTAACTTCTACAGTACGACCTAGGTTGTAGTTGTTGAGTCAGTATCTAATTTAATACTATTTGAATCTGAAGTCCATTGCCTTTCTATTAGGTTAGATGGCATTTGTTTAATGCACGTCCTAAGTGTTGGACATTTTTGGTGACGCAAAAGGCATTAAGTGGCAACTGTATACATTTTTGGCATCTTTGTTAGAAAGGTCTTCCCTGTCTTGACTAGGATCTTGCCAGGTATTTTGCCCTCCATAGCTACATTTTCATGTCAGTGCCTCAAACACTTCAAGCTAGCTATTTGACCCAAAGTACCTCCCTTAAAAAAAAATGTTTTGTCATAAGAAATGATGTCCAGATCCCTTCCCTCCTGATTTGTACTGATGTTTTCTGGCTAGCTCTAGATTGATTTGTGGCTTCTTATTTCTAGGACCAGTGGTAAGAGAGACAGTGTAGCAACTGGGCTTTGTACAGACTGGGAAAAGATGCTCAAAGGTTTTGAGTGCTTGTTTGAGGAAAGTGGAGAACAGTAATTTAGATTATTGCCCTTCAAAAAAAAATGTACAAGCATTAACATTGTGTTTAGACATTAACATTTCATTAAAAAAGAGGAACCTAATGACTAGGGAATGACAAGGGAAATTTAACATGTATGACTACAGTGTCACAATAATTTGAATTAAGATAAATAATAAAGTTATAAAATGTACTTACAATTCTCCATTCAAGTCAAATTTCCACTTTTATTTCTTACATAAAGAGAAAATAAATAGTTTATATGATTTTTCTCTTTGTCTTACAATGAATTTTACTGAAGTAAATATGCATATGATAAATCATACAACTTTTGGTGGAAAGTTTGAGAAATGTATACTCTAGTATGACCACCTCATTTCCTCATACCTGTCTGCACTTAATCTTACCCAACCGTCTGCCTTGGTAACTTTTAATCTAATTTCTTTCACTATATATTCATTTTGCCAGTTTTAAATATTTATATAAATGGAACCATACAATACTCTGTGGTATCTGTCTCCTTTCTGTCAGCAAACTGTATATGAGATTCATTCATGTTGTTATATTTATGAGTTGAGTATTCCTTCTTATCACTGAGCTGTAGTCCTTTGTGTTAACTTACCACGACTTGTTCATTATTCACCTGTTGATGGAATTTGAGTTGATTACACTTAGAATATTGTGAGTGATGTTACAAATAATTAGGTATAAGACTTTTTGTGGACTACGTTTATAAGTCTGATAGGTACATATGTGGCAGTAAAATGACTGCTTATGTAGTAACTGCCTAACTTTATAATAAACTTCCAAACTGGTTTTCAAAGTAGGTGTACAAATTTTGCACGCTGATCAGCATTATAAGTGGACCAAATTTCTCCACGTCCTTGCCAACAATTTTTATTTTGGCAGCTTTTGCATGTGTGAAATGAAAATTGCATTGAGCTTTAATTTCATTTTCCTGCTCTATAATGGTTTTGAATATATTTTTAAGCACTTTATTAAGTTATGATTGATATTCAGAAAGCTGTGTATATTTAATGTATACAAATCTGATGAGTTTGGAGATATGTATAAGTCTTTGAAACTATCACCACAGTCTATGCCATAAACATATTTCATCATCTCTGAAAGTTTTCTCTCATCCTCTTTAATCATGTTTATTATTTTTTGTGATAGGATTACAACATAAGATCCACCTTCTTAACAAAGTTTTAAGTATGTAGGCTCTATGCTATACAGTAGATCTCTAGGACTGTCAGCATGGAGTCTGACACAGGGTGTGAAATCATGAGCCATGGTGTCATGACTTGAAGCCGAAATCAAGAGTCAAGACACTTAACTGACTGAACCACCCACTTTTTATTAGTGATCTGTAGGAATCCATTATATATTCTAAACAAATGTCCTTTGTCTGATATTTTCAATCTGAATATTCTCTCATCTATAGCTGGCTTTTATATTCTTTTATTGGTGTCATTTGAAAAGAGAATTCTTTTTAATTTTTACAAAGTCTAATTCATCATTTTTTCAATGGTGTTTTATGTGGTGAGAATAATTTTCCTGTTCCAATTTTGCAAAGATATTTTTCTTATGTTTTCTTCTGGAAGTATTTCGGATGTCACTTTTATGTTTACGTCTATGACCAATTTAGAGTTAATTTTTGAGTATAGTGTGAAGCTGAGACTGAGGTTATTTTATTATTATTATAATATTTTTAATGTTTATTTATTTTTGAAAGAGACGGAAATAGAATGCGAGTGGGTTAGGGGCAGAGAGAGAGGGAGACACAGAATCCAAAGCAGCCCCCAGGCTCCCAGCTGTCAGCACAGAGCTGGACACGGGGCTTGAACTCATGAGCTGCGAGATCATGACCTGAGCCGAAGTCAGAAGCTCAACTGACTGAGTCACCCAGGCGCCCCATATTTTATTATTATTATAAAAATTCAATTATTTTATCCATTTGTTGAAGAATATTCTTTTTGAAAAGAGTACCCTTTCTCCTCTGAATTTCCTTAGCATCTTTTTGGAAAATCAATTGGTCATAGACATGTGACTCTATTTGAAGGTGTACTATTCTGTTTTATTGATCCGTATCTCCTTTCACCACTGTATCACTGTCTAAATGTTTGTAGTTTTATAGTCTTGAAATTGGGTTGGGTAAATCCTTCAACTTATTTTTCAAGTTCTTTTTAGCTATTCCAAATCTATTGAAATTTCATCTGAATTTTGCTACCAGCTTATCACTTTCTCCAAAAATAATCCTGTTATGGTTGTATAGCATCTATAAGCCAATTTGTGGAGAATTTACATCTTAACACTATTGAATTTCCCAATTCATGAATATGGTATAAAAATATTCAATATCTTACCCTTAATATGATGCTACCTGATATTTTAGTAGAAGTTCTTTACAATTTGAGGAAGCTATCTTCCGTTCTAATTTTCTTAGTGATTTTATCATGGATATTGAAGAATTTAGGTTTAATTTTATAATGAGTGTGTTGAATTTTGTTTTGTCCATTAAGATGATCATATGTACTTTTATCTCTTATTTTGTTAAAATGCTGACTTACATTGATTAATTGTCAAATGTTTAACCCTCTTTATTCCTGGGATAAAACTCACTGGGTCATAATATTATCAGTTTTATATATTGCTGTATTTTATTTGATAAAATTTTGTTGAAGATTTTTGCAGCTATATTCTTTTGGTATATTCTTTAGGTCTCTATTTTATTTTTGTAATGTATCAGGCTTTACTATCAGGATTATGCTGACTTCACAGTGAGCTGAAGTGTGTTCCCTCCTCTGTTTTATGAAAGAGTTTGCCTGAAATGCTTCCTAAATTTTATTTTGGCACTCATGAATGAAAATAAGAGATTGTACTTTTTTCCCCTTTAAATAAAGATCTTAGTTCTTTAATAGATATATGACTATTTATTTTTTTACGTTTATTTATTTATTTTGAGAGAGAGAGAGAATGTGCCTATGCACTGGGGAGGGACAGAGTGAGAAGGAGCAAGAGAGACTCCCAAGCAAAATCTGCGAGCCAATGCAGGGCTCGAACTCATGACCTGAACCGAAATCACTGAGTCTGATGCTTAACCAACTGAGCCACCCAAGCACCACCCCCAATTCTTTTAAGTTTATTTATTTATTTACTTAAGCAATTTCTACACCCAATGTGGCCCTCAAACTGAGGATCTGGAGACCAAGAGTCACATGCTCTTCCAACTGAGCCAGCCAGGCACCCCTACATGACTTTCATTTTTAAATGTGTTCTTGAAGTATGCTTGTTAAATTTGTTTTTTAAACAAATGTGTCCATGTCAACTAAATTGTTGAACATATATTATTAAATCTTTCATCACAATTCCTTAATTTGCACATCTATAGTGGTCATTTCTACTCCATCCTTGATATTGGTAGTATAATTTTTTCTCATTTTTCTTTGTGGGAATGCATGAACTTCATTGTTTTGTTTTGTTTTGTTTTTTTCAGAAAAAAAAAACTTTGGCTTATGAACTGTTTATAACTTCTCTATTTCCTTAATTTTTGTACCTCTCATTATGATAAGTAGTGTCTGTAAAAACATGTAAATAAATTTTGTTGTTAGTTTTGATCAGGTGTTCTACAGCCTTACTCAGTTTTTTTTTACTTATTTTACTACTCTGAAATGAATGTTAAACTCTTTCACTTTGATTGTCAATTTTTCCTTTTTCCCTTTATTTTGTATGTTTTTTTTCAGTATTTTGAAGCTTTTCACAAATTATGTCTTCCTGATGATTGATGCATTTATCATTGTAACATATTGGTTTCAGTTTCTCAAAGTCAACTTTTTTTAAGTTTATTTATTTTGAGAGAGAGAGAGAGAGAGCAAGAACATGCATGATCAGGGGAGGAGCAGAGAGAGGGGGACAGAGAAAATCCCAAGCAGGCTCTCAACTGTCAGCACAGAACCTGATATGGGACTTGATCTCACAAAACGTGAGATAATGTTCTGAGCTGATATCAAGAGTCAACAGCTTAACCAACTGAGCCACCCAGGCACCCCTCTCAAAGTCTACTTCTTATTACTGTCCTATACTTCACATAAACTTCCATGTGTGTTTGTTTATATTTTATATATCTTTTCATATCTTTCACTTCATCCTATTTTTGCTTTTACATTTCATTTTAACTTATTTTATTATATTTTAATTTTTATTTATTTTTGAGAGAGAGAGAGAGAGAGAGAGAGAGAGAGAGAGAGAACACGGGCAGGGGAAGGGCAGAGAGAAAGAGGGAGACACAGAATCCAAAGCAAGCTCCAGGCTCCAAACTGTCAGCACAGAGCCTGATGTGGGGCTAGAACCCACAAATAGTGAGATCATGACCTGAGCTAAAGTCAGCCACTTAACCAACTGAGCCACCCAGGCACCCCTGCTTTTACATTTTAAAGTACAAATGACAAAGACTTTTTCCTCTACCAAACTTAGGATTCTCTGAGCCCTCTTCTTGATTACGCCTCAGCATCAGTGGCTGACCTGCTCTTGACCTGTCCAACCCAGTTTTAGCAAAGAATCTTGCAAAGTCAGTTTACCAAGAATCCTCCCACCCTTGATATTTGATCAAGTTCATCACCCCCAAGATTGATGTCTGTGTCTTTGCCTTGTTGTTAACAATAATCCAATTCATCAAGAATCTCTTTACCCTTTATGTCTTCTTAGCAATTTTCCTTCCACTGATCCCTCACTTTGCACATTGGCTATAAATCCCCAGCTGTCCTCACTGTATTCAGACTTTAGCTCAATTCTATACCAACGTCTCTCTCCCATACTGCAGCAGATCAAATAAAATCTGTTTTACCAGTGCAGTCAAGTGTCTGGTATATATTCATCTGTACCTCTTGTATCATAGAAAGTTTATAGTAAGGACTTACTTCTACATCTAGTCTGGTACTCTTTGCCCTTTAATTGGACAATTTAGTCCATTTGCAATATACTTAAAATTACATATTACATTCGGTTTTCCATTTAACTGCTCTACTTTTATTTCTCAGTTGTTACTTTCTTGACATCTTTTTAGTTATTTTTTTTCTTCAATATTCCATAGCAGTTCCTATATTGGCCTTTTTATCTTTATCCTACCTATCCATCCATCCATCCATCCATCCATCCTTATATCGATACTTTTTCTTGATCACTTAGGTATTTCATCATGCATTGTTAACTTATTAGAATCTACTTAGAATTAATAGTGTACCATTTATTCCCACATCGCACTTCACTTAAGAAATTACACATTTCATTTCTCACTTCATATAAAATCTTCACATTTGTAGCACTTGCAAACTATACTTCTATTACCCTCACACTCTTTTTGCTATTATAATCATGCAATTCATTTGAATATATGCGATAAATTTCATTTTTAATGCTGTCATTTTTACTTAAAATTTAATTATCTTTAAAGGAAATTACATGCAGAAAAACAATTTGATTTAAAAGTAAATTCTATTCATTAATAGATTCTTTTAAATTCTACTCATTAATAGATTCTTTTAAAAAGAAATCCGGAGGTACATTTTTTCTGTACAAACCGGTTACAAAATTCGCAAGTGTTGCTTATGCATTTAATATTCAGTTTTTAACTTTGTAAACCACATCTGAGAGACTTGGCACTTCTTTATCGGGTGTTTAATTTATTTTTATTCCATTTTAGTTAAGAGGAAGTAAAGATTTTCTGGTATTCTTATTCACTTGTTACATTTGTATGAGGTTCTGATTGCCAGTTTCTCAGATAACAAATGACGAGGCAGAATTCTCTAAATCATTAAAGTTTTTAAACCTAAGGCTACAGCCTGAATACATTATTGAATTCTTTAATATCCTTATAGCTAACAGATTGACAGTGGCACATTTGGCATGCTTTGTTTTTTGGATTTTCTTTTTCATTGAATATTTATTTGGCAAGGTACAGTATAATTTTACAGACTTGCATCAAGTTTATGAATAAAGAAACATTTAGAAAAAAGTTTAATTTAATTTAATGATATATCATTCCTCGTGACTTTCTTTTCTTTCTTAGGTCTGGTATTTCATTTTATGTCATTTTTTAAAGAACTTCTTGTCATGAAGTTTTGCTGGTTACTAATTCTCTCACTTATCTGATAATCTTCATTTAAAAATCACTTTTTTAAAGAATACTTTTATTGGGTGTAGAATTCTTGATGGCTTTTGTTCCTCTTTCCACACTTTAAAGATGTCTTATCATGGTATTCTGGACTATACAGTTTCTGATGAGAAGTTTGTACATTGTCTCTTTTTGCTCTGGTTGTTTTCAAGACTTACTCTCTATTTTTGGTTTTAAGCAGTTGAAAGATGTGCCTGTGTGTCATTCTTTTAATCTGTCTTTCTCTGGTGTTAGTTGAGGTTCTTGTGTCATTAAATATTCATATGGGTGAGGAATTCTTACTACTTCTAAGTGGGACATCAGACTTCGTTGTTTCACAACTGTGTTGTTAAGGTCAAAACTTTCCATTTTTGTGTTCTAACACTAATTATCTACAGCATAACACTAGCTACCACAGTGAATATTAACACTTTTAAAAACAATAATTTGAATCATCTAGATTTGAAATTAGTCTTAATCACAAATTGTTTAAGCAAAAGAAAGATGAATAATGTCCAAGACTGAATAGGACTTATTCCTCCCACGTGTTCCCAGAGCCTCTTGTACCTAAAGTGGTCACAGCACTTATGTGGAAATGTATTGTTTCTACTTTTTTTTTTAAGTCTTTATATCTCTTTGACAAATTTCACAGTAAAAGAGTTACAATGAGAAACTATGACTTTTTCTTTATTGTATTATCAGTAAATATAATCGAAGGAGACATTAGGCATTCAAGGACATGTTGTTGATTGAATTAACAAATGAATGAATAGGATGCCATACTTTTCTAGCTCATAACTGTGTAACCTAGGGCTCTGCCATTACCAGTGTGGGAAAATAAACTATAATCAGACATATGACACTTTTCTCAAGAAAGCCCTTTTTATCTTGCCATGCAATCAAGGGTACTATATGTCCCCATTTTTGCCTGCCAATTATACAGAATATTTTTTCTTGCTTTTCGTATTCAGCTCTGTGCGTAAGAGATGATATTAGCATCCAATTATTTATTCTTGCTATTGAACTAGAAAACAGATAGCCTTTTGTGACTGTTCTCAGGGTCTATTCTCTGACCCTGGGAAGAAATAAGTGGCACTGTCAACAGGTGGGTAAGAGAGTCTCTGAGCCCCCAAGTTATTAGTACTCTATCTACGTCCTTGTTAAAAAATTCGCAAAAGCCTTATTCTCCTATGAAGTGATCGGGGACTGCATCTTCAAGAAATGTATCCTAGCTGCATCCCCAACCATATTGCTCCCTTAAAGCCTCCCTCCATCCCCATTCAATAAAGCAATAAAAACATTCTGGAACAGCCTGTAGCACCAAGTGAGCTATTTTCTTGTCTGCTCCAATTCCCAAAACACTGTTAGAATTCTTTTTCCCCAATCCCAATCATGTTCTGAACCCCTGGGAATGGGATTGGAAAACATTAGTATGAAACATGGTCGATGCCTACAGTTTAGTAATTCAAAGTTTTGGCTGAACTTATTTTTTATGAAAGTGTGATAAATTATCATACAATAAGGTAAGGTCAATGAATGACTTTTTCTAAAGAAGTGTGCAGTTAAATATCCATTTTGCTATGATGCATTTTGGGTTCTAATATGTTTTTAAAAATGATTAGTAGAGAAAAACATCTTCATATTAAAATATTTTAATTCACTTATGAAATGAATAAGTCATGGGGATTAAAGTTCAGCATAGGGAATATAACAATTATATTATAATAGCATTGTGTGGTGAAGACAGTAGCTGCATTTGTAGTAAGCATAGCGTAACATGGAGTTGTTGAATCACTGTGCTATGTATCTGAAACTAATTGTGTCTCAACTAATTTTCAACTAAAAAGTGAAAAAAGATAATAAAAATAAATAAAATGAAAGATTTAAGATTGTATTTATGAAAAATACAATGATGCAAAAATAAGTTAAAAAGAAGAATTAATTTAAAGATAAATTCTGAAATTGCAGTATCTGTTTTTTTTATTATTTCACAGATAATAATATCAGAAAATAAACTTTTATGTATGAAGGAATATGAAAAATGTATACTAATTTCTTACATAATTTGTAAGTTATAGCTCCAAAACAGGAAAACTGACATTAAGTTTGGAAATACTAGATCCCAAAAATGTGACTAGCTCCTAAAAATAAACTTTTTTGTGTGTTTCCTCAAATTTAGCATAGATTGCATCTTAGAAATAAATATGTAGCAGTATTGTGGGCCAGAAGAATCAAGTCAAATTTGATTTGGGCAAATATCACCTATATTAGCTGTAATCAAATGGTGGAAGCTTCAAAAATTCAGGTTAAATATATTCCTAAAACCTCAGTTATGTAACATTGAGGTTTCAAGAACGATATGCTCAAATGACTTTTCTTTGCACACTTTCTTCCAGTGTTTTGAATATAGCTTACTAAGCAAAGCTTTTTCTATTCACTGGAATATCCCAATGTATGTTCTACAGAGTTCATTTTTAAACACCCAAGATAAAATGCAATTTTGGAGAAATAGTTTTAAAAGTACATTTTTTTTAATGTTTGTTTACTTTTGAGAGAGAGAGAGAGAGAGAGAGCGTGAGTTGGGGGGAGAGGCAGAGAGAGTCAAAGACAGAATCTGAAGCAGGCTCCAGGCTCTGAGCTGCCAGCACAGAGACCATTGTGGGGCTCAAACCCATGAACCGTGAGATCATGGCCTGAGTCAAAGTCAGACGCTCAACCAACTGAGCCACCCAGGCACCCCTAAAAAGTACATTTAAAACAATTTTTTTAAGTTTATTTATTTTTGACAGAGACAGAGTGCAAGCATGAGCTGGGGAGGGGCAGAGAGAGAGGGAGACACAGAATCCGAGCAGGCTCCAGGCTCCAAGCTGCCAGCACAGAGCCTGACACAAGGCTTGAAGTCACAAACTGTGAGATTGTGACCTGGGCCGAAGTCGGACACTTAACCGACTGAGCCACCCAGGTGCCCCTAAAAAGTAAATTTTTTAAAAAAGATTTTTTTTTTTTGAGAGAGACAGAGAAAGATAAAAAGAGAGGGGGGAGAGAGAATCTTAAGCAGGCCCCATGCCCAGTGCAAAGCCTGATGAGGGGCTCTATCTCATGACCAAATAAGATCATGACCTGAACTGAAGTCAGATGCTTAAATGACTGAACTACCCAGGGGCCCTCACTACATGTTCTTTTAGAAAAAGTGTGTTAATTTTTTATCTTGCATTTATTGTTTATATTTAATTCAGAGCTTCCCAGATTTCTGGGAAATCTTTCTGTATGAAACTGTTGTTCAATTATACTTATCTTGCAAGTTTTATATATTGTACTACAGTTTTTATTGATGTTATTAATTTTATCAGAATATTAATTTAAAACTAATAAAAGATATGATGATTGAAACCACTTCAAATTTATTTAAGTATTTTAACTCTGCAAGGCACATTTACCTGTAATTTTCATTGTCTTTAATGGTGGGTGTCAAACTCCTTCATCTTTGTACCTGGTCTAGTGGTCTAGCAAATTGATTGCCACATTGTAGAATTTCAGTAAATGTGAGAAAACATTACTCTAAGATATCCTGTCAGATAGGGAGGACAAATGTCACTACGCTAATTAGACAAAAGAGGAAAGCGAGTAAAGATAAATTTGACTTACTCAAAAACACAGTATTTGCTAATGGTGGAGTTCAGAGAAAACAAAACAAAGAAAAATTAAATGAAATAAAACCAAAACCAAAACACTAAGTTTCTACCCTCTAGCCTGCGGATGTTTTCAGTATAAGAGAATTTGCCACTCCTGTAGACAGAATTTTGTGCAAAAATAGAGTTTTAGATAAAGTATATGCTACCATGCAGTCTTTCTTTTCCTTTTTATATCTTTTCAAGGAAATGTAATGTAATTTTGGCCCTATTTCTATCAGTATTAATACCAGATGGACTCATTTATGGTAGTAATATAATTATAGTGATATAGTTAATGTGTGTTTTAAAACATACTCGGGGCGGGGGGGGCTCTAGTGTGGCTCAGTCAGTTAAGCATCTGACTCTTGATTTCAGCTCAAGTCATGATCTCACAGTTTGTGGGATTGAGTCCTGCATTAGGCTCTGCACTGACAGCATGATGCCTGCTTGGGAGTCTCTCTCTCCTCCTCCCATTGCCCCTCCCCTGTCTCACGTGAATGTGCACGTGCTCTCTCTTGCAATGATAGCACTTCAGTCTCTTCTTCTTTTGTCATTTTGTGTTTCCCCTCAGCTATCTCCATCTCTGTCTCTGTCTTTCTTCTCCTCTTCTTATAAGGACACCAGCCACATTGGATGAAGGGCCCATTTTACTTCAGTATGACTTCATTTTTGGCTAATAACATATCTTGGTTCCAAATCTTGTTACTATAATCTTGTTTCCAAATAAAATTATATTCTGAGGTATTGGGGGTTGGAACTTCAACATATGTTTTTTGGTGGACACAATTCAATCCATAATAGGCACTATTCATTTTTTCTGTTACAGAAAAAAAATTTTAATTGCAAATAGATTATATGTTTGTACTGTATAATGGACCCCTTTTCAAACAATATCACTAGCTACCTGTGATTTATGAAAGAACAAAATTAAGGTTACATCCAACAATAAGAATATAATTGAGCCGAACATATGAACTTTAAACAAATTGCCTTCCTCCTTTTTTTTTTATTTTTACTTTAATGTAAAGCTAAACCTTCTAAAATTTCAAAAATCATATACTTTTCACTAATCACCCCCAGTACTAGAGAAGTTGGTATAACTTTAATAATTAATGTCTAAACTTATTTTGAAAACCATCATTTAACAATGTGGAGACACTGTTACTTTTCCTAAAACAAGATTTAATATGGATGGCATACTCAGTAAATTGCCATAAGATGTATATAAGCTTCTTATCTGATGACAATATCCTTCAAGGTACTAGGACAAGCAAGCATACAAGAAGCAACCTCACTCACCACTTAGAAATAGGCAATAAGAGAGTGCTCCTGCCTTTTTACATGAATTCAGGGATGAAATCTCATTTCTCTTCCCATGTAGCAATATGTAAATAGAGTTTTAGTCTACAGTAAAACTGAAGTTAACGGATTTACCCAATATTCCAAAACATGACTGTCAGAATTTCTAATTTTCTTATCAGGCTTGCCTTTATGGTAATTCTTCCAATATTCTACTTCTTCTGCCAAACTTCTCATAATTCAACGGGGTTACATTTCGTAGAAGGTAAATATAGAAATCAATATAGATAAGAGCCCTTCAAGCAGATTACCTCATGGTTTATTTACAAATATCATTCTGTCTCTTCTCAAATATTCTGAACAGCATGGACTCTCAGCTCAAAGATTATTATATATGATGAAGAGAGAGTTGTCCAACCCAGACAACTTGGGGTTTAGTTTTAACTTTTCCTCAACTAAGGGACTCTGTAATATCAAACAAGTTGTGTGGCTTTATGGACTCTGATTTCCTTAAATGCCAACTGGGGACATTAGATCAATAATCTTTAGAATTTCATTAAGTGCCTATATTCTATGACTGTATAATCTTTGGTTACTATCATTTATAATATTTGATGTAAATTAATATGTAATTTGAGGCACCAAGGGTGGCTCCGTGGGTTAAGTATCTGACTCTTGATTTCAGTTCAGGTCATGATCCCAGGGTCATGAGATTGAGCCCTGCATTGAGCGCTGCGCTGATATACATATATGATATATATATATATATATATATATATATATATATATGTATTGTGCACTTTTAGAATTCTTAACATAATAAGGCTTTTTAAACTGAACTACTTGTAATAACTGTGTTTATGTCTTTGGTGAAGTAAAAAGATAAGAAAACTCATGAAAGTCCTCTGACAGAATTCTTATGTTTATGAAGTGTGAGCCTTTTTTATTTAAGTTTCAAAGGACATAATTGATGTTTATGAGGTTTTGGAGTGGTGGGGTCCAGAGTTGACAGCCAAGAAAGAACTCTTAAAGACATCTTTGATGCAAAAAGATGATTTTATTAAGGCAAGGGGACAGGACCCATGGACAGAAAGAGATGCGTTAGGGTTGTGAAGAGTGGTGATACACTATTGAATTGGGAGAGGTAAAGGCAAAAGAGAGGCCTCTAGAAGGCCTTTGAAACGCTAAAGAGGACTCCTAAAATACCTGAAGCCTTGCTATTTTCAGGATGCCTGAGTGGTTCTCTCTTCCTCTCAAATAAACTTAAAAAAAAAAAAAAAGACAATGTTCTGAAGTCAGGCTGGCTGAGTTGGATCCCCAAATGCACCACTTTTTAGCAGTGTTGTGGTAGAACCCCTCCCTAAGGAATGTGGTTTGAGACATCCTCAGAACAAAGGTAGACAACATGACCTAATCAAATCCTATACATGTATGCATAGCTCTGACATGACTCTGTAACCTGGACTGTGTCCTATCAGACTATATGTCACCATATATGGAAGACAATGAAGTAGAAGTTATATAAAAGGCTACACCCCACTGAGCTCGGGGCTTAGTTTTTGGGTACAAACTCACTGAGGCCTTGTCAGCATGATGAATAAAGTTGCTTTCTGGATAGAAAAGCCTCAGTGTCTCGTCTCTCTGGGTGAGAATACTGCTACATTTCTTGGGAGATTGTCTGGAATTACTTAATTTTCACTGGAGACTAAGATTTCTAAGAGTTAAATTTCTAAATGTAATTAAGAGTGGCAAAAATAAGGAAGGTAATTCTGTATGTAGAAAAGTAGAAGATATGTAAGAAAGATATAAGGAAAGGACATACATTTTTGTTGAAGGTAAAAGAAAGTAATTTTGTCCTAAATGAGACTGGTTGTTTGGAGAAAAGGGCTTTGGTCAAAATCTGAAAGCAAAGATAAGTTGTAGAAGGTGTATGAAGGGAAATCTTTGGAAAGAAATTTTATATGTGGTCAGGATGGACCAAGATTAAAATAAATGGATTTCATTTTATTTTATAATATAATATAATATGATATGATATGATACGATATGATATTATATGATATAATATAATATATATATTATTATAATATATAATTTATTGTCAAATTGGCTAATGTACAGTGTGTCCACTGTGCTCTTGGTTTTTGCAGTAGATTCCTATGGTTCATCGCTTATGTACAACACCCAGTGCTCATCCCAACAAGTGCCCTCCTCAATGCCCATCAACCATTTTCCCCTCTCCCCCACCCCTTCCATCCACCCTCAGTTTGTCCTCTGTATTTAAGAGTCTTATGATTTGCCTCCCTCCCTCTCTGTTTGTAACTATTTCCCCCCCTTTCCTTCCCCCATGGTCTTCTGTTAAGTTTCTCAAGATCCACATATGAGTGAAAACATATATCTGTCCTTCTAAAATAAATGGATTTTAAAAGCACACTGGAATAAGATTAAAATTCTACTTTACTCTCTGTTAAAAAGGCAAAGTTCTTGGATTGTTGGTAAGCTTTTGATTAAAAAAAAAAAGAGGCAAACAAAGTTTTTTTATCCCCCTCTGCCCAAAAAGATAGAAAAAATATATAATTTTAACCAAAAGAGCAGAACAGCAGGACAGCATGCCCTTTGAGTTGTTTTATTCAAGCCTTGGTTGAAATTACCCTTCCTTTGATCCAATGGTTGGGGAGACGGTGATGATGTCCTCGCTGCCAGCTTCCTAATACTCCACATTTGTGTTGTTTTTATTTAATAAAAGAATGGATGCCTATGCCATATAAAGGATAGATGACTATGATAAATAAAAGGCTTTTACTGGAATACATAGGAGCCATTTTGCTATACTTAGCCCAGTGTATGCCAATTTATAACAACATACATGCTCTAAAATGGATATCCATATTGCTGGAACATATTTATGTGGGCACTGCTGAAAAGGCAAGGGAACAGACCTCGACTTTGGCCCTTCTAGCCCCCTTGATGTCCAATTTTATCCTTACAAAAAGTATTTTCACCAGCCTTTTAAAATATATTTTTAAAGAATATTACTTTTGGGCAAAAATAAAATTAGTACATCATTCTATAACCAGGGAAGTCTTGCTTGGTCACAGTTGATACCCCCAAAGTCTTACAGTGAAAACAAAGGGATAGGGAAATAAAGAAAAACAAGGTCAGCTCTCAGAGGTAAGGTCAAGCCTGGATAAGAGTGACTTCTCCCAGAACCTCACAAGACTGGCAAAACTTTTGGCTGCCAGTCGAATAGCCAGCCTAAACACAGGGCCATGAGAGGAGGCTTCTCCTGACCAACTATCGAGTTCAGGAGATGAGGTTTCTCCAGGCCAGCTATGGAAAATAAAGGTAGGGGATGCCACTTCCTCCTTTTTCCTACAGATAGGCAATTCTCAACCAAGGTCAATACTCCTTTGGGATGCACTCTGAAAAACTGGGATGATTTTGATCCACAAACTGAAAGAAGGAAAAAAAAAACTCATTAATTATCCTGGGGCTGGAGGTCCTTTAGGGAACTTACAGTATCCTACTAGGGCCCAGGCAGTTCCATCCCAAGATCCTAGTTGGGACTATGACCATGCCGTTAAGAAATGGTATTGCCACCACTTCCAAGCTTGTGCTTTAGAGAAATTAAGGAGGTCTAAGGTTAAGTCCTTAAATTATGCTAAATTAGCCACCATTTTACAAACACAGAATGAGAACCCAATGGCCTTCCTGCAGAGGTCAAGGGAGGCTCTCATTAAATATATGGCTATGTTCCCTCACACCCCTAAGGCTGAGATGATTTTAAAGGACAAATTTGTTACTCAATCAGCCCTAAATATTCAGAGGAAATGGAAAAATTGACTGCGGGGTGGAAGGGACCCTGGAGGAGCTCTTACAAGCTGCCAATTGGGTATATTACAACCAAAATCAAAATTAAAAAACAAAACAAAACAAACAAAACAACACAACAACAACAACAATAAAACAGGAAAAATGGCTTAAGAAAAATCTGAGACTTTAGTCGTGGCCTTATACACTATGTCCGACCAGACTTCTTGAGGTCCTGGCACCAAATGCCACTTATGTGGCCAGTGAGGGCACTGGAAACAAGACTGCCATCAGAAGGGACAACAGAAGTCAAAGTCCCACAAGCCATGCCCCTTATGTGGAGACAGTCACTAGAAGTCTGAATGCCCTCAGAGACCTCCATCTTTGAGGGCTCAGATAACCAGCATCCTTAAAAGGGACTGATGGGGCCTGGGGCTCTTCAGGGTGGTTCCCTGGAACCAACTGTCTATTGGAACCCCGGAACATTGGGTAACTGGAAAACTCAGGTAATTAAAAGGCTGGTTCATTTTCTTCTTGATACTGGAGCCACATTTTCTGTCCTCCTTTCCACTCCAGGCCAACTATCCAAATGCAACATGATGATTAGAGGCATCTCCAGAAAACTTATAACTATTTTTTTTCTCCCAGTCCCTGGGATGCATTTAGGGAAAACTAATATTTTCTCATTCTTTCTTGATAATACCGGAAATCCTTACTCCTTTGTTAGGGAGGGCCACTATAACTGAATTCGAAACTATAGTGCTACTAACTCCAGGACAGATAAACAATTGTGTAAGTTTTGGAGAATTACTGGATATTGTAGGCAGTAGATAGCGTGGCTCAGGAAAATAGCTTGCCCACTATATCAATTATTAAAGGAGACTCAATCCCACCTACTCTCCCAAGGAAATAAACTGAAGTCTGACTCATGAACACTGACTCCAGTCCTCAGGATGGTTACAAACAGAGCGGGGCAATTATTATTATCTAGCTTACAGAACTAAAAGATCACTAAAGCACTACATCAGGCCTTCCACTTAGGGAGGGATAAAACTTATCAAATGGCCCAAAGGATGTTTACTGGGAAAAGTTTGTCAAGGAAAGCTCAGCAAGTAGTATCAACCTGTGAAGTATGTCTCAGATATGATCCTGTCAACCACAAACTTGCTCTCCCAGGTAATCAAGGAACTGGAGACTATCCAGGGAAGACTGACAATTAGGTTTCACTCATATGCCAAGGTCAAAGGAATTCCAACATCAGTTGGTATGGGTTGATACATTTACTAATTGGGTAGAGGCCTTCCCCTACAAAAAATGGGGAAGGCACAAGAAGTAATACAAGCTTTGCTTTATAAAATAATACCCAGGTTCAACTTACCTAAAAATTTGCAAATTAATAATGGTAAGGACTCCCAGATCTTGAAAAAGTTTAACACGTTGAAATAAAGCAAACTGCTTATACCCAACAAAAGTGTAAATAACGCCTCACAAGCATTAGATGCTTTAAATAAAAAATTAAATAAAGTTAGGGCTGGACTCTGGGGGAAATAGAGCCACAATTGATTGCTTACTGCTCCTCCATCACCTGGGTTATGAAAGATTCCCTGACATGTGTTGTTTCAATATAATCCATAATTCTCACAGAGTATTAGAATTGATAGATGACATTTGGGCATAATTGGACAAAGTCAGGGTCTTTCCTGGATTGTTTTACTTATTTGAAAACAGGACATTATCTTAAGATGCCATCTTGTTTGTCAGTATAATCTTTAATTTGTGTTTTTCTTTTTGTGTTTGCCAGTGTTTGTGCCACCTCATGCTTGCCAGCCTTCTTGCAGAACCATACCATGGGCCACTCCACCAACCCTTGGGTAGACTCTAACTGTTGTACTACCACACAGTCCCTAATCAGCTTGGAGAAGTCAGAACTGTCATCATTCCTCTTCCATAATGGCAGGACAGTTAGGGGCCCTATTCCAGGGGGAGGAATGAGTAGTGAAAGGGTTAACATTAGACAGAGAGAGGTAAGGGATCCTCAGGGAGGCAGACTGAAGCTGCAAGTGGGAGGCTGAAGTAAGAGATGGGATTCTCCCCTTATTAAATCTTTTATGGGCACCCTCTCCTCCTTATCAGGGGCATACGGGGGGATCTAAATGAGATAGGCAATCTAACCCTAAGGCAACAGATGTGGGCCCTTGGCTCTACCCTAACCACCTTACACTGCTGGGTTAGAGAGTGATTACCTGTGAGTCTGATTACAGATGCTCACCCTTTTAAACCAGGAAATGCTGTATGGATGAAGAAATGGAATGTTCATCCCCTAAAACCCCTCTGGAGGGGCCCATTCACTGTCATTTTGTCCACTCCTACTGAAGTAAAGGTACCTGAAGTTGGTTCCTGGATTCACAGCAGAGTGAAGCCAGCATGTTGAAACCGGGAGTGTATCCTTGATCCATCAATGCCATGCAAGCTGACCATACAGAAGAAGTAATCTACAACTCCAGAGGCTCTGGGAGACTATAGCCCTGCTTTAGTCTCTCTGGAAGTTGACTCATCTATGCATGGCAGAAGCTTGAGAAATCGATGGTCTGGTGGAACAAATAGACTGTCCTTATTTTCTATATCTCTTTCCTTACTGTGATGCACTGTCACCCCTTGTTTCTCGCTGCTATTGTGATTCTTGCTCTACTTTTCACCATAGGATTGCAGAGGCTGCCGTGGCCAGCAGGGAGTGTGGTGACAGGTTTCTGTTAGCACTCACCTTCCTTTTGTGGATAGGATGCTTCATTGGTATTGGCTGCTTCTAATCTGGACCCCTTCTGTAGACGTAGATGACCCATGTATTCACGTAACCAGGTCAGGCCAGGGAATCACTTGAACCTTACTATACTATACCCACTTCTCATGCCAGGGAAAGATCCTGGGGACCTGCATAAACAATAAGACCTCCTATTCTATCTGCAAATAGGAGAGTCAATACACTTGTTTCAACTCACAGTACTCCCCAATGGAGGAATGGCTAGAGGTCTGGAGTCACCTCAAGACAGGCACCGCCAATGTAGGCTGACTAATCAGCAAAACTCAAATTATCAGTCCAAACTGGCCAGTATCTATATTCTTTGATATATGTATAGCCATAGGTGACACACTGCTATATGGTTTGCCATGTGTAGGTCTGACATAGGAACCTGAGTATCGACTCAATGATAAATACATGTGTGAGGGATCTAGTATATGTGGTTCTTGGCCCCAAGCACCAGAATCCATCTGTTCTTATTGGAGCTGTGTCACATGGACCATCTGGCAGACTAAAGACAAAATAGCACTCCTCTTAAAGGGTGTGGCTAAGTCAAACTGCCAATTGGAACATGTAACCCTGTTAATTTGACCATCCTTGACCCAGGAGATTCAAAATGGAAAACGGACTGCCAGATTGGTATCCTTATCTATGGACAGGACACAGACCCAGGAACCATGCTGTATTTTAGGAGAGTTACTGTCACACATAAGATCACGATCCACCAGGTCTTTCATTCCTTTTTTTTTTTTTTTTTTTTTTTATTTATTTTTGAGACAGAGAGAGACAGACATGAACGGGGGAGGGGCAGAGAGAGAGGGAGACACAGAATCGGAAACAGGCTCCAGGCTCCGAGCCATCAGCCCAGAGCCCGACGCGGGGCTCGAACTCACGGACCGCGAGATCGTGACCTGGCTGAAGTCGGCCGCTTAACCGACTGAGCCACCCAGGCGCCCCTCATTCCTTGTATGAAGAAATGCAAAAGGGCCCTCCTCCTGTCTCCATCATGACAAAAAATCTGTTTCTAGCCTTAGCAGAGACCGTAATCCAGACTCTAAAGGTCACTGCTTGTTACATATGTGGGGGAATCAACATGGGGGAATCAATGACCATGGAAAGCTTGAAAATTAGATCCCCATGAACCTTATACTGGAACGGAATACCCCAATCCTACTACTGGGGTTGGCTTCTAAAAACCTCAATTATTGGAAAAACCTGCTTTACCTGGTGGAGAAGGAAGTTCACTGTCTCTGTTGGAAGCTCAACATGCATAGGCCAAAGATTTTATAACTCAACCGTTTAGGAAACCCAATGGTGGGCATCCCCAGAGCACCTTGAGCCAGATCCCCACCTTTGTCTAACTTCTCTCATTTCTGAAAATGAGGACAATGTCGACACAGCGATTGAATTGCAGGCCCCAGCTGAACTATATTGGATACGTGGAAGGACGGCTTGTATAGTACTTCCCTCAGGCTAATGAGGGTCATGTGTGCTGGGAACTATTCACCCATCTTTCTTCCTGCTCCCACTTGCCAGAGGGAAACATTTGAGAGTCCAAGTGTATGGGGACAGCGAGACTCAAAGAAAGATGGCAAAGATGATGGCAAAGATGATGAATGGCCTCCTGAACGTATAATCCAGTATTATGGCCCTGCCACCTGGGCAGAGTCCTGAGGCTACTGCACTCCCATTTACATGCTAAATCATGTAATCAGACTGCAGACAGTTGTAGAAATTATAACCAATGAAACTGTCAGAGCTCTTAACTTACTAGCCAAGCAGCAAACAAAAGTGTGCAATGCTATCAAAATCACTTGGCTTTAGATTACCTGCTTGCTTCTGAGGGAGAAGTTTTTGGAAAGTTTAACCTAAGCAACTGCTGCCAAAAGTGAGATGATTAAAGAAAAGTCATAGAGGATATCACAGATCGAATGAGAAACATCGCCCATGTCCCAGTCCAAACCTGGAAGGGTTGGAACCCTGGAGAGTTATTTGGAGGATGATTTTCAACCTTCAGGGGATTCAAAACCCTCACAGGTATTTTTCTCTTGATATTGGGAACTTGCTTAATTCTACCTTGCCTAATTCTCCTGGTTATATGGTCTGTCTCCAGCTTCATTGTGTTTGAAAGGAAAACAGTCATTCAGGAGATGACGTTACAGAAATATAAACCTCTAAACCAAGAGGATGCTCTTTGACCCAAAATAAGGGGTCCTAGTATCAAAGGGGAGGATGTAGTAGAGGCACTCCCTAAGGAATGTGGTGGAGGCCTCCTCAGAGCAAAGGAAGGTAAAGTGGACCAATCAACTTCTATACACATAGGCATAACTCCGACTGTGGACTGTGTCCAATCAGATTATAGGTCACCATAAATGGGAGACAAAGAAGTAGAAACTGCATAAAAGGCTACACCTCACTGTTCTCAGGGCTTAGTTTTTTGGGTATGAACTCACTGAGCCTGTGCCGGCATGATGAATAAAGTTGCTTCCTTGACAGAAAGCCTCGGTGTCCTGTCTCTCTGTGGGAGAATCCCACTACAGTGTGACCTTGTGCTAAAGGAGAACCACTTTTTAAACTGATCAAATATTTAATTTTTTAATTAATTTTTGTGAGGTATAATTTGCATACAGTAAAACTTACTCTTTTAAAATATAGCTTATAAAATATCCCATTTATTTAAAATTCAAAAATAATGCAAGCTAACCTTATAGCAACAAAAAACAATTCAGTGATAGTATAGAGATGAGACATTGTTGTGGCCCTAGTGGCAAGGAGGATTTACAAAAGAGACTTAAAAGACTTTGGAGTGATGGATATATTTGTTATTTTCATTGTAGTGGTGGTTTCATAGGTATATGCATATGTCAAAAAATACTAAGTGTTATACTTTAAACATATGTGATTTTTTATGCATAAATTATGCCTCACTAAAACAGTTTTTAAAAAGACTAATAAATCCACAAGTTGCCTGTGTTCTGTGCTAAGACTAAAGCTTTAAGGAATTTGTTCCTGAGAGGGACAGAAACAAAATTGAGAAATTCAGTGATTTCCAAATTTCTGGTGACTGTTCTCTCTAAGCCAGTGATGATAATAAGTGGTTTTATTACAGGCTGAGCTCAGCTCCCTGATAGTTATGAGGATGGCAGAATCCAGAAATCATGGAAGCAAAGTGGGAGCAGGTAATATCAGAAGAAAGATAGGTCTAATGAGGGGCAAGGGTGAATAGCAGCTAGGAGGTTATAATTCACAGAGACATATGGAAATAGTTAAAAGAAAATGGTATCCCCAGCAGCAGGAGAGATAGGCAGACAGAAAGGGTGATGCTGAATCCATAAAATCAAAAGAAAGCAAGAATAGATGATCAAGAGCCTGAGGGCAACTTACCCAAAAGTCACAATGTGTTGTTTAGTTTCCAGAATTAGCTGGTTTTCTGATCCAAAACCTATTAACTGGAAGAGAATTCAAGTCCCCAAGAAGAGGGACTCTACAGTTTCATTGCAATATATATGGTAATGAATTTGCAGCCTACAGCCATTTAGTTAGTTTTAAGCATACAAGAGGGCAAAAAGACAACACCATTTCAAAGCCTGCTTGGCTGTTCACATTAATATCTGGGGCCCAAACCATAATCATGCTTTCCCTGTTAGAGACGTGTATTGTAGACAAGTAAGTGGAGTCCTGTGCAAAGTCTAGCATGATGTACATCTACTGGCATACACAGTGGTTATTTTTGTTTTTTATCTTGGATCGTATAATAAGAAAAGAGATAGTTGCTGCATTGCAGACACCCTACTTTGGCTCATTTGCTAGTGAAGTAAGAACTACTGTAGTCAGATAGCCTAAGTAGAAACCTCTAAATGTGACTCAATCTTCTGGAGAAAACAAATTTTAAAAATAAAATAAAATCCCTGAGAAAACTGCAGAAAGTGGTGCCATCTTGAAGATGTAAAAGATGATGATGAGTGGGGTGCCTGGGTGGCTCAGTCAACTAAGTACCCAACTTGGTTTCAGGTCGGGTGGTGATCTCACAGTTGGCCATTTCAAGTCCCATGTTGGGCTCTGTGATAACAGCACAGAGCCTGCTTGAGATTCTCTCTCTTCCTCTCCCTCTACTTCTCTCCAGCACGTGCATGTGTGCAATCTCTTTCTTTGTCAAAATAAATACACTTCAAAAAAAGTGAGGATGAGTAGTAGTGACTACTATCACATCCTATTCAATTTTATTAGCCTGACTCTTCAAAACCAGGATGGATCTTGAGGATGATGGTGGACTACTGAAAACTTAATGAAATATTTTTTTGTATTGCAGCACGATTCTTGCACAGAGGAATGGGACACTGAGGCCTTTCTTTCCAGGAAGCGTTTTTATTTGTGCTAGCACAGGATCAGAGGGATGAGCCCCAAAAAGCTGAGCCCCAGGTGCAGATGAATGTAACCTTTCACGCAAGTACATAGTAGAACCTTCTACTTCTTTGTCTCCCATATATGGTGACACATATAGTCTGATTGGACACAGTCAGAATCCTGTCAGAGCTATGCATGCATGTATAGGAGTTGATTTGGCCACGTTGCCTTCCTTTGTTCTGAGAAAGCCTCCACCACATTCCTTGGGGAGGGGCTCTACCTCTACCACAGTACAAGACATTATCACAGCTGCATTGTATCTATCAGGACAGAGGCTCAAAACCAGTTTAAATTCATATATGATGGAAACCATATTTATTTACAGCCCATCATAGGGCTGTACCACCCTCTACTATAGTTCAAGTAAAAGGAATTAGACCACCTGGATCTTCCACAGAACAACGTATTAGTCCATTGTCTCCATAACAGCATGCCATTTGAACTGTTTGAGCAAGAAGGTGTATGAAAGGCCTATCACGTTAACAAAAATTTTGATACATAGTGGTCTGGGGTTATGAGGACATCTCCCTCTAAAATAAAGTATAAATTATTTCATGTAACTTCTCACAGGACTAAATAAGAAGCACAATGCCTAGTAAGTTTCTTCACACTTTGACAAAGCACATCTGCACTTAGAAATACAGCTTTAGCTCAATTACTGAGTGCCATGGAAAGTTTCTTTTCTTTGTAAAGCTATGATTGGAAAAAGTGTTGTGTAGCAGCTCTATGCTGTGGTGTAAGCAATTCTAGCTCTTATCTCATGTCGAAAGGGCTCTATAGTATTACAGGTATATATGGCAAGAAAAATTGTCATGTGTATTTTTTTGGAAACGCTATAGGAGAACCAAAATGTGTATTTCTAAGGTACTGGAACAAAATCATGTCATTTGCAGCATACAATTTATACATCATTAATTTATACACAAGCAAACAATAACAACAAAAACCTGTCTTGCCACTGGGCATTGCTAGAGATGGAGTCCCTGATCAAGGGAAGAAAGTAACCATGTAGCCCAAATTGTCCCTCATGCACTAAGTTCTGTCAGAACTCAGTTAGGTTGGGCCTAGGAACAATATATTATAAATATGGAAGTGCTAAATCTAATATCAGGAATTAGTAAAGACAGAAGTCACAGCAAACTACACAAGAAGATGGCTAGGACTTCCGTGTCTTCTACCACTTTGACTATGACCATTTTGTGTGTGAGGTCCCTTATGAGGAGCTAATGAAAGAGAAAAAGATCAAATTCTTCTCACAGATTGGTGGTTTGTATGATAGAACAAGTTCAAAAAATGCATTATAGCTTCACTCAGGTGTATCCATGAAAGAGAGAATTCAGGGGAAATTTTCCCAATGGAAGATCTTCAGGAAGAATTTTTGGTCATCTACTTTGGGTGAAAAGAAAAGTGGTCAAAATTATCACTCATTGACAACAGTGAGCAGCTTGGGAATTTAGGCAACTGGAGAGAAAAAAAACTGAATAACTGGAAGGAGGTCAGGGATGGAAGTATATGGATGGACCTACTGCAGTGGGAATGGAATGTAAAAATTTGTGTCTTGCAAGCTAAACTTCACTAGATAGCATCCACCATAGAAGCACTAAACAACCAATTAGACAAAATGATTTAGCCAGTTAAAATGATCCAGCTTATGTCATCGGGCACCCCAGTGTTGGCACAATGAGTTTATGAAGCCATAGTAACATATAGGGAGGCCATGGATAATTCCAACAGCATAGACTTATAATCATAACAATTGATCTATGTACTGTCCTTACCAAACGTCCAGCTTGCCACCAAAGAAGACCAACATGACTCCATCCATAAAATAAGTAAATTATTACTTAATGACAAATGATGGCATTGTTTCTCTTCCACCTTGGCAGGGACAGTGATATATCTTGTTTAAAATTGGCTTTTTCTTTTTTCCTGTAAGAACTCAGGTGGCACCACTCTCAGTGAATTACAGAATGTTTAATGCTTTGATATGGAATCAATACACTACAACAATGAATCCACCATACAACAAAGAAGGTGTGGCATTTCTCACAAGACCATAGGATCCATTATTCCTATCACATACCACACCACCAGATTTAGGAGTGAAAGAGCAATAAAACAGTCTTTCAATGTGCAACTAAGACATAGCTTAAAGATGACATGATGCAAGTTGGTGACACTATCCCCTAGGATGTTAAAACTCCTCAAATTAATAATATTATATTACTCTCCAATAAATAGAATTCTATTACTCTCCAATAAATTCTATTACTCTCCAATAAATAGAATGCATGGGTCCAGGAACCAAAAGTAGAAATATAAGTCACTCTTTTCCCAGTCGCTTCAGTGGTTCAGTTGGAGAACTTTTATTTATTTTTTATGTAATTTATTGTTAAATTGGCTTACATATAACACCCAGTGCTCATTCCAACAAGTGCCCTCCTCAATGCCCATCACCCATTCCTCCCTCTTCCTCAAACCCCTAACCACCCTCAGTTTGTTCTCTGTATTTAAGAGTCTCTTGTGGCTTGCCTTCCTCCCTCTCTGTTTGTAACTATTTTTTCCCCTTCCCTTACTCCATGGTCTTAAGTTTCTCAAGATCCACATATGAGTGAAAACATGTGATATATGTCCTTCTCTGACTGACTTACTTCACTCAGCATAATACCTTCCAGTTCCATCCACGTTGCTGCAAATGGCATGATTTCATTCTTTCTCATTGTCAAGTAGTATTCCATGGTATATATATTCTTTATCCATTCATCAGTTGGTGGACATTTAGGTTCTTTCCATAATTTGGCTATTGTTGAAATTGCTGCTATAAACATTGGGGTGAATTTGCCCCCAAGCTTCAGCATTCCTGTATCCCTTAGGTAAATTCCAAGTAGTGCTATAGCTGGATCATAGGGTAGTTCCATTTTTAATTTTTTTAACGTTTTATTTATTTTTGAGAGAAAGAGAGAAAGCTGGGGAGGCGCACAGAGAGGGAGACACAGAATCTGAAGCAGGCTCCAGGCTCCGAGCTGTCAGCACAGAGCCCAACGTGGGGCTCGAACCCACAAACCATGAGATTATGACCTGAGCTGAAGTCGGACGCTCAACCGACTGAGCCACCCAGGTGCCCCTCATTTTTAATTTTTTGAGGAAACTCCAAACTGTTTTCCAGAGTGGCTGCACCAGTTTGCATTCCCATCAACAGTGCAAGAGGGTTCCCATTTCTCCACATCCTCACCAGCATCTGAGTTTCTTGACCTGTTTATTTTAGCCACTCTGACCACTGTGAGGTGTTACCTCAGTGTGGCTTTGATTTGTATTTCCCTGATGATGAGTGATGCTGAGCATCTTTTCATGTGTCTGTTGGCCATCTGGATGTCTTCTTTGGAAAAGTGTCTAATCATGTCTTCTGTCCATTTCTTCACTGGATTACTTGTTTTTTGGGAGTTGAGTTTGGTAAATTCTTTATAGATTTCGGAGACTAGTCCTTTACCCGATATGTCATTTGCAAATGTCTTTTCCCATGCTGTCGGTTGCCTTTTAGTTTTGTTGATTGTTTTCTTTGTCGTGCAGAAGCTTTTTATCTTGATGAGGTCCCAATAGTTCATTTTTGCTTTTAATTCCCTTGCCTTTGGAGATGTGTCAAGTAAGAAATTGCTGTGGCTCAGGTCAGAGAGGTTGTTGCCTGCTTTCTCCTGTAGGGTTTTAATGGCTCCTGTCTCCCATTTAGGTCTTTTATACATTTTGAATATATTTTTGTGTATGGTGTAAGAAAGTGGAAACACTTCAACTAGGAGAAATGGCTAGTTATTTAAATGTTGAACTATAGCTAATGGTTGGTCACATTAGTCTTCTAATACCAAGAGAACCAAAAGGCAAGGAAAGAAATTCTTTTCCCAGAAGAGATAATGTACCCTGATCATTTGGAAAATTGAGTTCTCCTAATATATAATGGAGGCAGATAAACTTAAATTTGGCAAACAGGTGGTTGATCCACTGGGATATTTCTAAGCACTCTTGACCAATTTTGACTTTAAATAGACAAGTACTGCAATTGTGGGCTGAGAAAAACACAGCAACTGTAGATGTGACAAACTTCAGACCTATAGAAGTATAAGGTAATAAATTTGTGTTCTTTTTAGTCAATAAGCTTTTGGTAGTTTGTTACTGCAGCAATAGTAAACCAATGTACCATCTATTTCTCTAATTTACTCTGTAGAAATACTATAGAATGAAGGAGCTGTCTTTGATGCTTTCAAAGTGTCTACTGTAGTTTATGCTATGTAGGAGATAATTAAGAAATGTTCATTTTTCATTCATAGGAGATAATTAAAAATTGTCATTTTTATCCATATTTTAATGTAAGAAATAGAGTGACAGTCTGTATTCTGTCACTCTTAACACTCCTAATTTCTAATTTATGAAAAGTCCCCAGTACCTGAGATAAGGATCAACATTAATAAAAAAAAGCTTTCTCATAATTTTTAAATGATAACTTTGTTTATGACATGCAATAAAACAATTATGTTTGCTTCTTCATTGATCGTGTTTTAGATATGAAAGATTAGAATTATTACTAAAATTTGCCTAGCAGCTTTGGCATACCTCCATGTATAGCATAGCAATTACACTTCCAGACATTTGTCCAAGATACACATATAGATGTTCATTAAAAGATACATACACAAATGTTCATAGGGATCATTTTTATAATAACCTAAAATTGGAAGTAAACCAAATGTCCATCCAATGGAGACTGGATAAAAAGATTATGGTATATTCACACAATACATTTCAGCAATAAAAAATGTAACAAACTAATTACTCTTGCAACAAAATGGGTGAAACTCAAAAACATATTGAGCAAAAAAGCCATATTCTTACATACAAACATACCTGCACACAAAACTACATTGTTATTTTATGTATATACAGTGAGAGAGGAAAAATAATAATCTATGATGATATAAATTAAAAAGTGATTGCCTGAATGAGGAAAGAATATTGATAAGAAAGGAGTGTGGAGGAACTTCTTGATGTGATGCAAATGTTCTGGATCTTGTTTGGTTAATGATTTTGCCATTACACTGGTATATAAATGGTTGAATCCCATGCAACTGGACAACTAAGACAATACATCTTATTGTAATGTAAATTTTACCCCATTAAAATGATGACTTGAGACAGTGACTTAAGGATCAAAGGGGAGATTTTAGGGGATTGGTAATATTCTTTCTCTTTATTGGTAAAGGTTACACTATGTTGTATTTTGTGAAAACCTTTTTTTTATTGGTTTATGCATTGCTCTCTTTTCTGTGTATGTGTTATACCTCTCTCTCTCTCTCTCTCTAAATATATATATAGACACAAATAAATATATATAACATACAAATTATATAAAATATAATACAAATAATAAAAATTATTATATAAAACTTATATAATAAAAATTATAGCATAAAAATTATATACAAATAAAAAATAAAATTCAGGGAACAGGTAATAATAGATATTTTTAAAAACATAAAATAATCCAGTGAAGAAATGGACAGAAGAAATGAAAAGATACTTTTACAAAGAAAACATCCAGATAGCAAACAGATACATGAAACATTGCTCATCATCAGGGAAATACAAATCAAAACCACAATGAGATACCACCTCACAATGGTCAGAGTGGCTAAAATTAACAACTCAAGAAAAAACAGATGTTGGTGAGGATGTGGAGAAAAGGGAATCCTCTTGCACTGTTGGTGGGAATGTAAACTTGGGTAACTACTCTGAAAACAGTGTGAAGCTTCCTTAAAAAGCTACAAATAGAACTACCCAAGGACCCAGCAATTGCACTACTAGGAAATGGTCCAAAGGATACAAAAATGCTGATTCAAAGAGGTACTTGCACCCCAATGTTTGTAAGCAGCACTATCAACAATAGCCAAATTATGGAAAGATCCAAATGTTCATCAGCTGATGAATGGATTAAGAAAGAAGTGGTTTTTATATACAATAGAATACTACTTGTCGGTGAAAAATAATGAAATCTTGTCATTTGCAACAACATGGATGGAACTGGAGGATATTATGCTAAGTGAAATAAGTCAGTCAGAGAAAAACAGATATATGATTTCACCCATACGTGGAATTTGAGAAACTTAACAGATGATCATAGGGGAAGGGAAGGAAAAAAGAGATACAAACAGAGAGGGAGGAAAAGCATAAGAGACCCAAAAGTACTCAGAACAAACTGAGGGTTGATGGGGATGGGGAAAATGAATGATGGGCATTAAGGGGGGATGAGCACTGGGTGTTATTTTTTAAATGATGAATAAATATATTAAAAAACATTGAATATTCCTAAATCAAATGCAGACTATAATCACTGTGCTACTAAAAAAATCTAGATTAATTACAGAGAATGTGGTTATTATAGATTTTCATTGCAACCATAATATCTTAAGAAATAGTAAAGAGACACATGATTTAGATTTGCTATACATAATATTGGAAAAGTGTTGGAAAGAATTGGCATGAATAATTTACAGGATTACTTGGGGGCAAATGATATATACATATGAAAATATTTGAAAATTGTAAAGCACAACATAAATATAAGGTTTTATCATCTTCTTCACCAATTGCACTTTTAAAGATGAGTCATTAACAGTAAACACCGAATTTCCGCACAACACCAATCAAGATTGTCAATGAAAAGAGGACTAGCCATAATGATCTATTCATCAGAGGTTTGAGAAAAAGAGTTGCGGCTGCAAGTATACAATGAAACAAATATTTGAGTTAGATTAACACTGGACATAGGTCTTTACAGGATTAACAAAATTTGACAGCCGCGTAGTATCTGTCAACTGAAATTAGATGTACCCAGAGTCTCTGAGTATACACAAAGCCTCTGTCAAATAAGACTCTTCCTTCACTCCCACACCTTCTATGTGTCATCATCATCATCACCATCATCACCAATATTGCCCTTGTTATAATTACCATCATTTGTTGGCTACCTAGTAACTTTACATATGCTTTGTATGGATTATATAATTTCATTTCTACAATTCCAGAATGACGACATGCCCATTTTCTTAAAATTGCCATTGTTCACCACATGCATATAGATCAGTCTGTTTCAACCTCAACACCACAGCTATTTTAGGTTGAATAATTCTTTGTTGTAGGGAGAGGGACTGTCATGTGTCTGTGGAATGTTTAATAGTATCTCTGGTCTTGACCTACTAGTTGGTAGTAACGCATCTACCCAATTTGTGGCAATCAGTAATATCCTTGCCAAATGCCCTCAGGGAAGAGGGGATGCAAATTCACACCCCTCTATGCTGTCATCTGTCCAGTTAAAGTAGCCACAACCTAATGCCAGTTAGGTTTCACAAAATGATTTTACTTTTAGCCAGCAGATCTGGACTTTAATTCCAACTTTGCTATTATAATAGCTATATGAGGTAGACAAATTACTCCGTTATATCCTCACTTTTTTTTTTTTTTTTTTTTTTTTTTTTACTATGAGAGTAATAACATATCCAGTCTTCCTGGGAATGACTTTCACTTTTCAGTCTTAATATAAAAAAGTGTTTACATATTACCTTTGTAATTAAAGAAAACCTCTGCACATTACTTTATAAGTCACAATGTCTATTCTCCTTGTAAAACATTCCTCTAAAGCAATGAAATTGTTTGGTTTTTGCTCATTCATTTGTTTTTATTATCATCAAACAAACTAGAATATTCAGTGCATCAGAGGAAAGCCACGTTGGTCTAGGTAACCGTTTGGTGCCCAGTAGCTTACATATGGAAAAGTAGCTACATGGAAATGCTCCATATATACTTAGCATATAATGGCTTATTGTGATAATTTATGGGAAAGTAACAGAGTAGTTCTAATTACATTGCTGGTGCTTACTAAATGCCATTTCCTTCTTCTCTTGTGTTATAAAGAAGAAAAATGGTCTCAAAATCATTTCCCTGGTGGAGAAACACTTCGTTACAATCTGGAATAGGATATGTGTTAGGCTGAGTAATGGCTCCCTGAAGATGCCTAATGTCCAGATCCCTGGAATTTATGAGTATATTTCCTTACGTGGCAAAAGGGATTTTGAATATGTGATTAAATTATGGACCTTGAGGTGGGGAGAGTATCCTAGGTTATACCCATAAGTCCAAGCTACTCACAGAACCCTCAAAAAACTAGAAGAGGGAAGCAGAAAAGTGGAAACCCAGACATATGGCAACATGAGAACTCAGCCGCCAATTTCTGGCTTTGAAAATGCAGGAAAAGGGCCTGAGCAAAGGAAAGTTGGTGGCCTTGAGAAACTGTTCAGGCAAGAAGACATCTTTTCTCCTAGTGACCCCAGAAGGAATGCAGCTCTGTCAACTTGATTTTATTCCACTGAAACCCATTTTAGATTTTTGACCTCAAGAGCTATAAGAATATAGGTTTGTGAGTTTTAAGGTGCCAATATTGTGGTGATTTGATACAGCAGCAATAGGAACTATTAGAAGAAGGGACCCTACATATATGTGTTTTATCTTCTCTTTTATCATCATCTCATCTCCCTAACAGAAAATAATACAAGCTTTTCACATTTTTTTTTGTCCTTTACCTTTCACTTTGATGTGATGCTTATTCCCTGAGTAGAGCAAGGCAATAGTTTCCTGGCATAAGAAAAACAGTTGTAGGGTATAAAAAGTATAAATTGGTTTATAATCCAATTGTATAATGTAATCATTCCATCCATTTGATCAGTAAATATAATTGAACAACTGCTAAGTACTATCACTCACTGCTCACAAAGAGTATAAAATATATGACAGAGTTCAAATTCAGACTCAGTGGGGAGAGAAAGAGGAAAAGAAATGGACACTTGTAAGAGGGAATTTTTTAACACTGTCAGATAACAATAACAGAAATGTTCCTAAAGCTCTGTGGGGCACATAACTCTTTCTCAGGACATCTTTTAGAGAAAATAGATACACACTGGCTTTCCTTTGTAGTACATCCTTTTAAAACTTATTGAAAAGCTGAGTAGAATCTATTCATAGGGAATTAAATTGATTCACACAATATAAGGAAAAGAAACATTTATTTTCAAGAGGCATTAAATCTACTCTCCTTAATAGAGAAACCAAGACTAAAAGAGGTGAAAAATGATGAGAATGACCTTTTTAGTTCTAATCACACAAATAAATCAGTGCACTGGTAATGAATTCATTAATTTTGATTAAACACGGAACTATGAAGTCATTTGAATTAATTCAGTAATCACCATCAAGAACAGATGCTTTAGAGCTTGATATTGAGCAGACCCTCTAATTTGCACTTTGACCCAGTCTTAGGGAAATGTGTACCAAGATCATCAAGTTAGCTGATTTTATATGCAGAAGGATCAAGTCATGAATTTGAACAAAAGACCTATAGACAGTAACAAGGCCGTAACCTGTCCCCTAATTAGGATAACATTAAGGTTAGTTTAATTTTTGAGAGGCCCACTCATTTCATATTGATGCTAAAAAGGGGTTTTATTGACACCAATGCTAGAAAGTCTTTAGACTTTCTATCTCAAAATTTTACTCCAGACTCAGCAGGTAGGTCAAAGTAGCTATGGAACTTTAAATTGCCAGATATGCCTTAGGTAGTGGTAAAGCCAACTAAATTATAAAATCATTTCTGGAACTCTGATTATCAAATATACCCACCTCCACTCAAGGTCAGTTGTTCTGAGAGGGGATGAGTTGTTGGTTAGGAGTCCTATCCATGATTATAAACCTATTCCCTTTAGGAAAATAAATACTGCTTTGGGGTTAAAATTTGCGAGAATATATAGCTAGCAGTAACAGCAGAAACTACTAGCAATTACTCATAAAATTTTATCAAAATAAATGAAAACAACTGTACTCCCAAGTGATATGGCTTTCTCAATCACAGTGTTGGAAGGCAGGTGTCCTAATGTACCAGCAGTAATATGGTGTCAGGAGATGCTGACAAGTCCTTCTAGAAAATTTGAACATCAAAAGATCTAAGCCATGTGTACAAAGTATACATTTTCATCTCACTTTTAACTTCCTCTGGGTCCCAGCCATGAATTACCATAACAGAAAAAGGAAGAATAATTTTCATATTGAATTGTCAAAATTTTTTTGTAGAGTAATAATTCAAAAAAACACACAGAAATTACCATGATTTTAATTATTTTTGTAAGAAACCACAGAACTTTTAATCAAGCACCTCATGAAAAGCCTTATTGATTGATAAAAATACTTAATTGAATCAATCATACTATGCATTAGCTGGCCCATAAGTGGGTTGGGATGAAGTTGATTGAATAGGCTATTTGCACAGAACTCAAAATGATTGACCCTTTGAAAACTGTTATTTTCAGGATAGGATAAAAAACACAGTAAGTCAACAGTGTTAGGGAAAAAAAACTGGAAACCAGAATTTTTACTGTATTTTCAAGCAGAGATCACTCTGGGAACTGCTGATGAAGGGGAAAGAAAGAGGAATTTTTAAATTCAGGATTTTAAATAAAGTCAAGTCGATTTTTTAAGACAATCCAAACTCTAAAATTAAACACCCATATACACAGAGGACTGTTCAGTAGCACACACTGTGTGCTGTGGAGGAATATTGTCCACATGAGTTATAAATGTTATCTAACGGGATTCTGACACATAATTCCAGTTCCTCAAACTAATGCGCTCCATTACCCAGAGAGCCAAGCAAGTAATGGCCACTGTGGTGTCATCTGTGCTCCTTCTGAGATTGTAGGTGTGTTTTAGCACTCTTTCTGCCTTGAAGTCATACACTACAAATCCTCAGTCTTTGCCTACCGTGTGTATTAATTAATTTCCATGAAAGGCTTTGCTCCTCAATAATGCTTTTGCAAAGCTTTTATTTCTTGCTTTGTTAATTAGCTGATGCATATACCTTGCTCTTTGGTTGGCCTTTTTAACATAGTCTTTAGATTCAGCACTTTTTTCCTCCTATATTTTGCCAGTAAGATTTCTTTTTTCAGCAATGACGTGAGCTTTACTTTTTTTTTCTCTTTCTCTTCATAATTTGAGTTCATTTGAAAATCAGACTCCCATTGTGAATCATCTTAATACTTCCTTTGTAACAGCTAATTTTCCCCTAGTAGCAATCATTAGAGCTTCACAATCCAGCAACATCCAATCTAATATCTTTCTTTATAGATGGAGTAAGCACTTATTTTATTCAATGGTAAATATTTTAACTTCTTTATTTGAATTATTCCTAATGTCAAGAAGAATAAATGTTGGAAGCTACAGCTACTGAGCCCTACATAATCCAGTATAAGTATTTCTATTACTGTAAAAAAATCATGTTTTTTTTTTCATTTTTCTCCATGAATTTGATTAGTTTTATTAGACTTTGGCTCAGGTCACTATCTCATGGTTCATGACTTCGAGCCCCACATTGAGCTCTGTGCCAACAACTCAGAGCCTGGAGCCTGCTTCAGATTCTCTCTTTCCCTCTCTCTCAATATCTCTCTCAAGAACAAATAAACATGAAAAAAAAATATTGGATCATCATAGATTATCTTTAGTTTTTTGAAGTCCATTAGACTGATAATAACCAATGACTCTATTAAAGAAAAAAAATATTCTGACAATCAGTAAGACAAGAAGGGAGACTTTATTCAAGAACTGGGGATTTATAGTTAAGGGGCAATTTGGAGGATCGTTGGGTAGGAAATTCCTTAGAGGAGACATCAAAGGTAGGGGGAATTTTTGCTAATCATGTCAAACAGAATTACTGCTGAAGGCAGGTGAGAGTGATCAGGTAATCACCTCAGAGAATGGTAGGGATGAGGAAGTTGATCAACTGTTGAGGGTGATGAGAAATCAGGGGTGGAGGGATTCTGTCTAAAGTAGCTTAAGAGACTTCTTGCAAAAACTATTGGTCTTCCTTTTTCTGAAACTTTCTTTCCCTACATAGTCACGTGTTTTCTTTCCTTACTGCTATTGGACCTTTTCTTAAATGTCACCTATCTTAGATTAACCCAGCCTAAAATCTAAAAAGCCTTACCTACCCCTTACATTTCTCCATTTTTTCTGCATTTTCTCCTTAACACTTAACAACTGAAATTACCATATATATGTTTAATACACATTTATTATGTGTGTATTAATTTCCTGCAATTTCTCTCCCGGTTGTGTGAAGTCTTCTTAAGGGTAGGGATTGGGGCCGTTTTATTCACTTCTGTAGTCCTAGCTCTTAGAATTGTCTTTAGAACAATATGCTAAAGAAGTGTTCCAAAAATATTTGTCAATGAGTGAACATACAGAGTTTGGGTGTATTCTTACCTTCAGGATAGTTATTTAACAGTTTATGCCCTAATTCCTATTAATCTTGCTTTGCAGTTGCAGTTATAGACCATGCCCTGTATCTTTTTTTTAAATTTTAGGTAGTTAACATACAGTGCAATATTGGTTTCAAGAGTAGAATTCAGTGATTCATCACTTACATACAACACCCAGTGCTCATCACAACAAGTAACCTCCTTAATACCCATCATCCAACTAGCCCATCTCCCACCAACCTCCCTCCCTCCAAACCTCCCTCAGTATGTTCTCTATAGTTAAGAGTCTTTTGTGGTGTTTCTCTATTCTCTTCTCCCATTCCCATATGTCCATCAGTTTTGTTTCTGAAATTCCACATGAGTTAAATTATATAGTATTTATCTTTTCCTGATTGATTCATTTTGCTTAGCATAACACATTCTAGCTCCGCACACATCATTGCAAATAGAATGATTTTGTTTTTTTGGATGGCTGAGTAATATCCCATTGTATATGTGTACTCTATCTTCTTTATCTATTCATCAGTTGATGGACATTTGGGCTGTCTCCATAGTTTGGCTATTGTTGACAATGCTGCTTATAAACATTTGAGTGCATGTACCTCTTCAAATCTGTATTTTTATATTCTTTGGATAAATACCTAATAGTGCAATTGCTGGATTATAGGCAAGTTCTATTTTTGGATTTTTGAGAAACATCCATACTATTCTCCAGAGTGGCTGAACCACTTTGCTATCCCACCAACAGCTCAACAGGGCTCCCCTTTTTCTGCATCCTTGCCCACATCTGTTGTTTCTTGTGTTGTTAATTTTAACCACTCTGGCAAGTGGTATCTGGCAAGTGGTATCTCATTGTAGCTTTGATTTGAATTTTCCTGAAGATGAGTGATGTTGAGCAACTTTTCATGTGTCTGTTAGCCATCTGGATGTCAACTTTGGAAAAGTGTCTATTCATGCCTTGTTTCCATTTCTTAACTGGGTTGTTTACTTTTTGAGTGTTTAGTTTTAGAAGTTCTTTATAGATTTTGGACACTAACCCTTTATCAGATACATCACTTGCAAATATCATCCCCCATTACATAGGCTGCCTTTTAGTTTTGTTGATTGTTTTCTATGCTGTGCAGAAGCTTTTTATCTTGATGAAGTCCCAATAGCTCATGCTTGCTTTTGTTTCCTTTGCCTTCAGCAACATGTCTAGTAAGAAGTCATTCATTTCTTAAGTAGGAAATCTTAAGTTCAGAAAAAGCATATACCTTTACAGAAATAAGGTAAAATTGAGAATATTCATATTCTCAATTATATGAGAAATAATACTCAAATAACTAAGGTATTTAGTTACTCCAGCTTATGTAATTTGCAAGGAAATCTCAGAGTGATTATAAAGCACTTGTGTAGCTTTATTTATGTATTTAATGTTTATTTTTGAGGACTGACAGAGTGTGAGTTAGGGAGGGGCAGAGAAAGAGAAAACAACAGAATCCGAAGCAGGCTCTAGGCTCTGAGCTGTCAGCACAGAGCCCGATGCAGGGCTCCAACTCATGAACGGTGAGATGAAGACCTTAGCCGAAGTTGGAGGCTTAACCTACTGCGCTACCCAGGTGCCCCAGCACTTCTATGGCTTTAAACTGAATCATTGATAACTGGATTTATGTGATGCATTTCATCTCAAGTTAAAAAATTTGTGAGGTATGATTTAGAATCATGTTTCATATCAATTTAAGAGACTAATATAATGATCACTGAAAGATAGGTTCACATTTACCACTATCAATTCCTAAGGGCACAATAAAATTTAAAAAAAATCACAATAGTTATGAAGAGGGAGGTAAACAAGCTAAATTGTCAGTTTTTCGGGCAAAAACTCTTCATATACTAGAAATTTTGTGAATTCTCTTTTAGCTTCTAGCACTACAAAGAACGAAAATGATTTTATAGTGTTGTGATACTCATCTTATGGGTTCTCTGGAGACCTCACATAAATTGGTTGTTATCTATTCATTAACTGGTAAAGATGGCCTGAGCAGCATGGAGAAGAGGCATTTGTAGTTAACACCTCCATATTTCATTTACTTATATAGAAATCATTTCTTCTTTCCAAGTAAGATAGAAGAAGTATGAATAAATGGCATATAATTATATATTCTTAGGATCATCTCATGTCACCCATATTTTTTCCATAAAGAGGTAGCAATGCCTTTTCAAACTAATTAGAAGGGCAAACAAAATTCATACATATTTGGAACTTTATATATATATATATTTTTTAATTTTTTTTCCAACGTTTTTTATTTATTTTTGAGACAGAGAGAGACAGAGCATGAACGGGGGAGGGGCAGAGAGAGAGGGAGACACAGAAGCAGAAACAGGCTCCAGGCTCCGAGCCATCAGCCCAGAGCCCGACGCGGGGCTCGAACTCACGGACCGCGAGATCGTGACCTGGCTGAAGTCGGACGCTTAACCGACTGCGCCACCTAGGCGCCCCAGAACTTTATATATATTTGATAGCACAGTCTGTATTATAATTTTTGTGACATTTAAAGGACCATGTTGATTTTAAAAGACTAAATTTCCCATTTGTACTTTTCAAATAATTAATTTCCTTACAGGTGATTAATTCTTTAACGTGATAAACACTTGCAACGTCTTCGCTGTTAAATGCTAACATGCAATAGTTCTTTCAACATGAGAATATCGTAACTACTTTGACATCTTGAAAGAATAAATTAAATAAGGCTTCCATTAGAAATGTTGTAGTGTAGGGGCGCCTGGGTGGCTCAGTCGGTTAAGCGGCCGACTTCGGCTCAGGTCAAGATCTCACGCTCTGTGAGTTCGAGCCCCGCGTCGGGCTCTGTGCTGACAGCTCGGAGCCTGGAGCCTGTTTCAGATTCTGTGTCTCCCTCTCTCTGACCCTCCCCCGTTCATGCTCTGCCTCTCTCTGTCTCAAAAATAAATAAACATTAAAAAAAAAAAAAAAAAAAAAAAAAAAAAAAGAAAAAAAAAGAAATGTTGTAGTGTACCCATGGTCTATTATTCCCGGAAATTTGGTTATTAGATATTGGGTTTGTCTTTCATATCAGTGGAAGTTTAGAAATTGGAAACTTCCTGGTTCCAATTGTTTCTTGTTGACTAACAGTAGCAACAATAAGAACACAAAAGCTTAAACGAAACAGATATAAAAAACAAAAACAACAACATGCCCCCAACAACAGAAACGGAAAAATTAAATATTTACTTGAGTCTCAGAATGGATGCTTTCAACTGTATTCACTTTTGCCGGATCAACCGTCTGTGGAAGGTGAAGGTTTGTACAAGACACAACTTTAACCATTGCACTTGGCAGCATGTCTTTAGAAAACGATGTTTATTTATTTATTTTGAGAGAGAGAGAGAGAGAGAGAAAATCCCAAGTTTGATCCCACAAACTGTGAGAAAATGACCTGAGCCAATATCAAGAATTGGATGCCCAATCGACTGAGCCACACAGATGCCCCAAAAGTATTTTATTTATTTAAGTAATCTCTACACCAAGTGTGGGGCTTGAAATCATGACCCTGAGACCAAGAGTCATGTGTTCTATCACACTCAGAAGCATGTCATTGTCGTAACCTAAAAAGTTATTTCTTTTGCCCATGAAATCTCTTATTTAAAGATTCTTTCCTCTGTACTGAAAAACACACTCATGTACCCCATCTAATTTTTAGATTGAGAGAGGGAGCGAGATACATATCACACACACACACACACACACACACACACACACACACACACACACATCTTTTGGTTCTTATAAATAGTCTACAATATATTAAAAACCCTTACAATCTGGGGCGACTGGGTGACTCAATCAGTTGGGCCTCCGACTTTGGCTCAGGTCATGATCTCAGGGTTTGTGAGTTCTAGCTCCACATCAGGCTCTGTGCTGACAGCTCAGAGCCTAGAGCCTGACTGCTTCAGATTCTGTGTCTCCCTTTGTCTCTGTGCCCCTTCCCTGCTCATGCACCACCTATCTCTCTCTTTCTCTCTCCCCCACCCCTGTCTCAAAAACGAATAAACATTAAAGAAATTTAAAAAACAAAGCAAAACTCATGCAATTTGATTTTTTTTTTTTACCAGCAAAAATGGGTTTATTTGGGAGATAACCGAGAATTGCCACTGTGGCCAAGCTTCAGCAAAACCTTAGGCACATCCAGAGAATAAAGGAGAAGAACACTCTTTTATAGAGGGAAGGGTAAGGCATGTTGGGGAGGTGTTGTTGCAAACAAAAAAAAAATCCATTGAAATAAATTGGGAATTTGAAGTGTAGGGGCTTTTTATTGGCTGAATTGTGACTTCTCTCATTGGCTGGGCTGTTGCTCAGCTATGAGAGACTCTTCCTCCTGCTGCAGTTGTAAAGTAAGCTTTTGCTTGCTCAGAATGCAAGGTAAAGTCTTCCTGTTGGAGTCTGCAATTGGGGTGGTAGAAAGTGAGAGCACCCCCTTTCTGGCCTTCTGACCTCATTTTAAATGAGGTTTCCTTTTATTAATTTTTACCTTTAGCCCAGTGGACCCACACCACAATATACTGACCCTGTTATTTCTTTGACCTCATCTTCCCGTACTACCCCCCTCACTCTCTCTGTTTCAGCTGTACTGAAGAAACAACAGTCTCTTCAACGTTGTGTCTGTCTCCTGCCTCAGGGCTTTTGTATTATTTCCTCTCTTCTAGTGTTCTCCTCACAATAGCCACCTGGCTTTACTTTTCCTTAGCTTCAGCTCTATTCAAATGCACCTCCTTGGTGATGGCCTACCAAGATCATCCCATTTAGAATTCTAACCCAGCACTCTCATCCCATTACCTGTCTTTATTGCTTTTTATAGGAGTGAAAGCCTTCTCAAATATTATACAATGTTCTTTTTTCAAACTTCTAAAAAATTTATTTTAAATCAAGTTAGTTAACATAACTAGTGTACATCTAACTAGTGTTAGATGTACAGGGTAGTGATTGATCACTTTTATACCTCACGTGGTACTCAGCACAGCAAGTGCATTCCTTAATCCTCATCACCTATTTAACCCATCCTTCCCACCCTGCTCCCTTCTAGTGTCATCAGTTTATTCTCTATAATTAAGAGTCTGTTTCATGGTTTGCCTCTCTCCCTCTTTTTTCCTCCTTTTCTCATTTTTTTTTGTTTCTTAAGTTCCATTTGACTGAAATCTTATGGTATTTTTCTTCCTCTGACTGAATTATTTCATTTAGCATAATACTTTCTAGGTCCAACCATGTTGTTGCAAAAGGCAAGATTTCATTGTTTTTTATGGATGAGTAATATTAATATATATTATATATAATATATAAAATATATATTATATTATTATATTATTATATATAATATATATTAATTAAAATATATAATAATTAAAATAATATAATTATATTATCATATATAATATATAATATTCATATATATACATAAACATTGGGGTGTGCATATCCCTTATATATAAACATTGGGATATGTATATCCCTTTCAATTAGTATTTTTTATTCTTTGTGTAAATACCTACAAGTATAATATGCTGGGTCATAGTGTGGTTCTCTTTTAACTTTTTGAGGAACCTCCATACTATTTCCAGAAAGGCTGCACCAGTTTGCATTCCCACCAACAATGGTTGAGAGTTCCCCTATCTCCACATCCTTGCCAACACTGATTGTTTTTTGTGTTGTTGATTTTAGTCATTCTGACTGGTGTGAGGTGATATCTCATTGTAGCTTTGGTTTGTATATCCCTGATAATGAGAAATGTTGAACATCTTTTCATGTGTCCATTGGCCATCTGGATGTCTTCCTTGTTAAAATGTCTATTTGTATCTTCTGCTCATTTTTAATTGGATTGCTCATTTTCTGGGTGCTGAGTTATATAAGTCCTTTATAGATTTTGGATACTAACCCTTTATCAGATATGTCCTTGGCATATAACTTCTCCCATTAAGAGGGTTACCTTTTACTTTGTTGATTGTTTCCTTCACTATGCTGAAGTATTGTACGTTGATCTAGACCCAAGAGTTTATTTTTTCCTTTGTTTCCTTGCCTGGGGAGTCATATCTAGGAAAAAGTTCCTATTGCCAATGTCAAAGAAGTTACCGTCTGTATTCTCTTATAGGATTTTTATGGGTTCCTTTCTCACATTTAGGTCTTTAATCCATTTTGAATTTATTTTTGTGTTTAATGTAAGAAAATGGTCCAGTTTTGTTCATTGCATGTTGCTATCCAGCTCTCCCCAAACCATTTGTTGAAAAGACTTTTTTCCATTGGATATTCTGTTCTGCTTTGTTGAAAATTAATTTGCCATATAATTGTGGGTCCATTTCTGGGTTTTCTATTCTGTTCTATTGATCTATGTGTCTATTTTTGTACGAGTACCGTACTGTCTTGATTATACAGTTCTGTAATATAACTTGTAGTCTGGAATTGTGATGCCTCCAGCTTTGTGTTTCAGGGTTTTTGGTTATTCAGAGTCTTTTGTGGTTCCATACAAATTTTAAGATTGTTTGTTCTAGCTCTCTGAAAAATGCTGGTGGTATTTTGATAAGGATTGCATTAAACTATGTAGATTGCTTTGGGTATTATAGACATTGTAACGATATCTGTTCTTCCAATCCATGAGACTGGGATGTCTTTCAATTTCTTTGCGCCATCTTCAATTTCATCAGTGTTTCTTAGTTTTCAGTGTTCAGGTCCTTAACCTCTTTGGTTAGGTTGACTTCTAGGTATCTTAACAGTTTTGGGTACAATTATAAATGTGATTGATTCCTTAATTTCTCTTTCTGCTCCTTCATTATGGGTGAATGGAAATACAACAGATTTCTGTATGTCAATTTTGTATCCTGCACCTTTGCTGAATTTGTTTATCAATTCTAGTAGTTTTTTGGTGGAGTTTTTTGGGTTTACTATGTATGCTATCATGTCTTCTGCAAACAGTGAAAGTTTGAATTCTTCCTTACAGATTTGGATGCCTTTTATTTCTTTTTTTCTGATTGCTAGGCTAAAACTTCCAGTACTATGTTAAATAACAGTAGTAAGAGTGGACATCTGTCTCGTTCCTGGCATTAGAGGAAAAGCTGTTTTTCCCCAGTGAGGATAATATTAGCTGTGCATTTTTAGTAGATGGCCTTTATTATGTTGATATATGCCCCCCCCCACATACTTTGTTGAAGATTTTTATCATGAATGGATGCTGTACTTTGTCAAATGTTTTTTTTGTGTGTGTGTCTGTTGAAATGATCGTATGATTCTTATCCTTTCTTTTATTAATGTGGTGTATATCATGTTTATTGATTTGCAAGTGTTGAAGTATTTTAGCAAGCCAGGAATAGATTCTACTTGTTAGTGGTGAATGATTTTTTTTAATGTATAGTTGGATAGCTGGATTTAGTTTGCTAGTATTTTATTGAGAATTTTTTTATTTGTAGTCATCAGATATATGGGCCTGTAGGTCTCTTTTTAGTGGTGTCTTTATCTGATTTCAGTACTGAGGTAATGCTGGCCTCATAGAATGAAAGTGGAAGTTTTCCTTCCTTTTCTACTTTTTTGGAATATTTTGAGAATAGATATTAACTCTTCTTTACACGTTTGGTAGAATTCACCTATGAAGCCATCTGGTCCTAGACTTTTTTGTTGGGAGTTTTTTTGATTACTGATTTAATTTCTTTGCTGGTTATTTGTCTGTTCAAATTTCTTTTTTTTTTTTTTTTTTTTTTTAATTTTTTTTTTTCAACATTTTTTATTTATTTTTGGGACAGAGAGAGACAGAGCATGAACCGGGGAGGGGCAGAGAGAGAGGGAGACACAGAATCGGAAACAGGCTCCAGGCTCCGAGCCATCAGCCCAGAGCCTGACGCGGGGCTCGAACTCACGGACCGCGAGATCGTGACCTGGCTGAAGTCGGACGCTTAACCGACTGCGCCACCCAGGCGCCCCTGTCTGTTCAAATTTCTGTTTCTTCTTGTGTGAATTTTGGTGATTTATATGTTTCTATGAATTTATCCATTTCTTCTAGGTTGTCCAATTTGTTGGCATATAGTTTATCGTATTCTTATAATTATTGTATTTCATGGTGTGATTTCTCCTCTCTCATTTGTGACTTTATTTATATGGTCCTTTCTCTTCTCTATTTGTTAAGTCTGGTTAGAGGTTTATTAATTTTATTAATTTTTTCAAAGAACTAGTTCCTGGTTTCATTGATCTATTCTATTGTTCTTTGTTTGTTTTTAGTTTCTCTATAATTCATTTTTGCTCTAATCTTTATTATTTCCTTTTTTCTGCTGGCTTTAGACTTTGCTTTTTTTTTTTCTAATTCTTTTTTTAGGTGTAAGCTTTGATTGTTCATTTGAATTTTTTGTTTGTTTGTTTCTTGAGGTAGGCCTGTATTATTTATATTTCCCTCTTTTCTAATTAAAAAAAATTAACTATTTATTTAGTTTGAGAGAGAGAGACAGACAGACAGACCACAAGCAAGGTAGGGCAGAGACAGAGGGAGACACAGGATCCAAAGCAGTCTCCAGGCTCAGAGCTATCAGCATAGAGCCTGATGTGGGGCTTGAACTCATGGACCACCAGATCATGACCTGAGTAATTATGTAATTCCACAGTAATTATGCACTGTTTTAAGGATTTTATGACACATAGTAAATAACACATTAATTCTTACTGGTTTTTAGGATAATAATGAGTTCTTATACTAGCAAGGAAACTGAGGCACGGAGCGTTTTAGTTAACAGTCCAATGTTGCATAAGCTATAAGAAATAAACAGAATATGACTAAAATAATAATGACCAAATTACCTATGTATAAGAAAAAGATTCAAATGCCTTAAAATTCCAAGCCCTCTAAGTTATACTGTAAAATTTTTCAGGCTTTCAGGCTAAAAATGAGTAAGAATATTATCTGGATTCCTCAGATGTTTTCTTGGTGCCAAGTATTGTAACATTTAAATGTAGATATAGTGTTTTCCAACTATATTATATATTACATGTTTGTAGTATTAAATGTTTACATATTAAGTTTAGTATTTAAATATTTTAAATGCTTAATATTAAACATTGTAGTATTAAATATTATAATGTTAAAACAAGATGTTTTCTATGTTGTATATTACATATATCGCATATATTTTTCTAATGTTTATTTATTTTTGAGAGAGAGAGCATGAGCAGGGGAGGGATAGAGAGAGAGGGAGACAGAGAATCTGAAGCAGGCTCTGTGCTGTCAGCACAAAGCCTGACATGGGGGCTCAAACCCCTGAACCATGAAATGATGAACTGAGCTGAAATCAGATGCTCAACTGACTGAGCCACTCAGGTGCCCCTCACATATTTTTCTTCCTGAAACTTTTATATCAGGCTTTTATAAGAGAAAAAAAAAAAAGTTGCCTAAGTGGTTCCTTCTGAATAATATTATTTAAAAATTGTAATAACATTATAAAAACGTGCTCACATTTACTTCATCATTTTCTTACTCATTCCTAAATTATTCTACACTTTAAAATTATGGAGGTGGTGGAAGTCATATCTTGTACTTATGGTTGGGTTTTGACGTTTATTTACTTCAATGCAAACGAGAACCTCTTTTTTCTAAACATAATTCTCAATGTCCTTGGACCTTAAAAGCTGAAGGTTTAAATAAATATCCATTTTAGTGGCTTATGATGTTAATAATTTCACACATATTTCATCCATTACTTTGTGAAAAATAAAAAAATTCACAAGCAAAGTTTATGAATTTGAATTTTATAGGTATCTAAACATATTTTATGTTTTTGATATGTACTACTCTTTAATAAAATGGTATTCAAATCAGTTGTCTTTTAAAAATACTTATAAAAATAAATACATGTATTTTTCATTGGCTAAGTGACATATCTTTGCTTATACTAGCATCCCTTTTTCCTGTCTTTACCACCTTTTCCCAAATACATAGAAACAGAGTTGTATGATACAGGGAAATGTAAATGATAGTGATGTAAATGCTAATCTTAATAGGCATTAGTTATAAAATGTTTAAAGCAACATTAGTGGCAATGTTCTTATGGTCTGTAAGTCTGACCTAAGGTCAGACTTGAAAACTAACCAGTGTAAAAATTATGAGAGGAGGCAAGTATATCTCCAACATATAAAGTGATAAGATTAAAAAAAAAAAACACTGCCTAATACTAGATTTCACAAAGGAAATGATGGAAAAACTTCTTGATGTTACTTTAAAGATGCCATTCCATTGTCTTTTAGAATACAGGATTTTGAGACATGAAATCTTATTCATATTTTTCTCTTCTACAAATAATATGTTATTTTTTTCCTCTCTATGTGCTTTCAAGATTTTTCTCCATCAGTTTTGTTCAACAATTTGATTGTGATCTGTCTTGATCCAATTATCTTTGTGTTTTTCTGTTTAAAGTTCTTTGAGCTACTGAAACTTAGTTACATTATTCCTTTTTCAAATTTTCTATTGCCATGAATATCAAATATTTCCCAGAGTTTACTGATAATCTAACCTTCTTTTCCGATTATTGTTACTTTGTACTTTATTTTGGGTAAAGTTCTATGCCTTTAACTTCACTGATCCTTTCTTCTGATATGCCCCATCTGGTATTAATCTCATCTCTCACTCATTTTTTTTTTCATTCCAAAGAGTATATTTTACCTTTCAAGATCAATTTGTTCTTCTGTTTTATGCTTAATAGTTCTATTCTTATGACAATCATGCTTTTCTTATATTTTTGTATATATTTATAAGATTTATAATAGCTTTTTATTTTCTCCCTTACTCCTTTGGGGTTTATTTATTCAAGTATAGTTGACACACAATGTTACATTAGTTCCAGGTCTACAACATTATGACACTACATCTCTATATGTTATGCTATGTTCACCAGAGTGTAGCTACCATATGTAACTATATAGTGCTTTTACAATATCATTGACTATTCCCTATGCTGTACCTTTTATTCCCATGACATTATTCCATAGCTGGAAACCTGTATTTCCACTCCACTTCACCCTTTTTCCCATCCCCCCCCCCCCACTTCTCCCCTCTGGCAACCATCATTTTGTTCTCTGTGTTTATAAGTCTGAATCTGCTGTTTGTTTCTTCCCCTTTTTCTTCTCTTCCTCCTCCTCCTTCTCCTCCCCTCCCCCCCCTCCTCCTCCTCCTCCTCCTCCTTCTTCTTCTCCTTCCTCTTCTTTAGATTTCACATATGAGAGAAATCATATGGTATTTTTCTTTCTCTTTCTTATTTTGCTTAGCATGATACCCTCTAGGTCCTTCCCTTCTTCTTTCGAAGTTCAAATAAAAAAAACTGAGTTGGCCTTAACAAACAAGAAGGAATATATTTTGGTGATAACCCAAATAGACAGAAAGTAGCATTCCCATTTTAAAGGAAATTAAAAAGTACAGGGAAAAGAAGTATAAAACTCTTGTTAATTGGCCAAGTAACTGACTTAATAATATTCCAGTGTTGTCTGACTTTGATTTGTAATGTGACTTAATAGTACAAAGAAACTGTCATATATTATGTATGTATACACACTCTACATATTCATATACACCTATTTCTATCAAACACCATTCATAAAATAAAACCTAGATGGATGATACATCAAAATGCTTTTAAAAAACTATGAATAAGTATACTTGACTTTAGATTCTGGGCCTAATTTTGATCTGCCCTCGAAGCATGATCCTTTTAAGACACTGCTTATGTTCTATGTAATACAAGGCCTCTCTAGTCTGGTTGTTGGGAACTTCAACTCCTGTGATTTACAGAAATTATTTGGCTTACTGGGTTCTGGTGGTTCTTTGGGTTTTTATGGAATTTCACCCAATGTTTGCAAAAATAAGGACTGAAAGATTTAAAGAAACTCCTACATTGATTTCTAAAGTTCTCTTTCTAGTTTTCTCTTTTTCAATATTTTATCCACACATTCTTTCTATTTCTGGCTCATTGAACTATAATATGTTTCTCTTCAACAAATAAGGGACTCTTTTGGTTACCTCATCTTTGTGCTATGGCCTGAAAGCCAACTTCAGATAGTAAATAAACTAAGGCAATCACAGGACTCAAGTTGTTTTTCATTTAGTCAGGTTTCACAATCCTGTACATCCTATTGTCCAATATAAGAAAACATGTCTAAAAATTTGATATGTCTTTTTCTGATATCTTAGTTGTTAATGGCATAAAGATAATTTGTCTGAAAGTTAAAGAGCCTGGAGGCAAGACAAAATAATTCGAGTCCTAAGCACAATTATTCACAAAATTGAAGATGAGGGAATACTATACAACTCATTTATATGACTACTATTACCCTGATATCAAAAGCAGACAAAGACATTATAAAGAGATACTTTTCTGTATTAATGTAGATAACAAGATCCTTAACAATGATGGCAAACTGAATCTAGCAATAAATAAAAGTGATAACTTATGACCACCAAGTGGGTTTTATCCCAGCAGTGTAAGATGCTGAATTAATATTGAAAAACAAATCAATGTAATTTATCATATTAGAGACTATAAAAGAAAAAAAATGGGCAATAGCACAAATGTATAAAAAGCATTTGACAAAATTCAACACTCATTCATGATAAAAATCCCCAGCAAACAAGGAAGAGAAAGAAATTTCTTCATCCCCAAAAAGAACATACACAAAATATCTACAGCTGATACTTAATGTTGAAAGAGGGAGTGTTTTTTTCTCTAATATTAAGAGTAAAACAATTATATTTGTTATCACTTCCACATGATATTGCATTAAGATCCTGGAGTGCCTAGATGGCTCAGTTGGTTAAGGGTCTGTCTGACTTCGGCTCAGGTCATGATCTCACAGTTCGTGGGTTCAAGCTCCACATCAGTCTCTGTGTTGACAACTCAGAGCCTGATGCCTGCTTCAGATTCTGTGTCTCCCTCTCTCTCTGCCCCTTCCCTGCTTGCACTCTCTCTAAGAAACAAATAAATATTAAAAGAAAAACTTAGAAAAATCATAACCAGTGTCTTAAGCAAGAAAAAAAAAATTCACACACATTAGAAACGAGTATAAAGCTACCTTTGTTTATAAACTACAAAATAGTCTGTATATAAAAATCCCATGAAATGTACCCAAAAAAGGCACATAAGTTAATAAGTTAACAGGGTAAAAAAATCAATATGTAAAGGTCAATTGTATATCTCAGTGTTAGCAATGGATGTTTGTAAAATGAAATAAGAAATAAATGTCCTTTATAAAAGAATTCAACAACATAAAACTCTTAAGTATAATTTTATGAAAATATTTGAAAGATCTCTACAACTGCAAATATCTGACTGCTAAAATAAATACAAACATAACTAGAGAAAAACATTATCTGTAAGGATTATAACATTCAGCATTGTAAAGATTCCATTTCCTTCAAATTGATCTATAGGTTAAATTCAATTCCGTTTATAGAAATTTAGAAATAAAGAAGCTGTTTCTAAGTAGATAATTTAGGCTTTTTGTAAAACTACAAAAGCTGTTTCTAAATAAATATTTTATTGCACCTCTGCTTTCAACCTGGATTTTAAATTAATCTATTTAAATTAAGATGCTATTAAAAACACATGTTGCAATGGTAACAGAGCCTAAGCTTCTGACAAAGAATAAACAGAGAAAAAGTAGTCTAATACTCGTTATCTGCAGGGTGGCTATATTAAAAATGTGCTTCACAATAAACATAATACATAAGAATTAAAAGATGGTAGGCATATAGCTTTCCCAGATGCTCATAAAAATGAAAAGCTCTAGCATGTAGTGTCAGTAAGGGTAAGATAAGATTCAGTAAAGGAGTTCACGTGTATTCTTTGAACTTAACTGCTAAAAGCTGAATGAACATTATGCTATATCAAGGGACAGAGCCCTTAATACAAACTTCCATCTAAATAATTTAATATTTCTGTGATTTTTTCAATCATTCTTTATCAGCAAAAGATATTTTGGGGGAAATGTGCAAGGATTAGAAGAAAATATAGACTAACACATGATACTCCAAGCTTTATAGCAATATTAGAGATTCATAAACATGAATACACCAGATAATTTTTATGACAACTTTCACATTATAGGATTTGAAGTTTAGAAAAGTTAAATATAAATTTTTCAGACTTAAAAATCTGATGACTTATGGCAACTGGGTGGCTTAGTCAGTTAAGTGTCCAACTCTTGATTTTGATTCAGGTCATGAACTCAGAGTTCATGGGATTAGCCCTGCATCTGGCTTTGCACTGATAGAGCAGATCCTGCTTTGGATTCTCTATCTTCTTCTCTGTCTGCTCCTCCCCCACCAACCATCTCCCAAAATAAATAAAATAAACTTCAAAAAAATGAGAAATACCTGGCAGGGGAGATACCGTGATTATGAAGTTAGTTTTCCAAGGGCAAGGCTTATCCATTGCACTCTCGATGTGCAATTTCTCCAAATGTGGGAAACTCAACTGCAAAATTTGTGGTAGTGGGGGACTGCATTCACATTTTTCCTGGTTAAAAAATAACTCTGATGACTTGATGGCAGAGCCGTGATTTGAACTTAATTTTGTTTCATTTTAAAGATTTTAAGTGGAATATGTATAAATTTATATGCATAAGTATGAAATACCTACCATTTTATTATATTTCAATTAGGTAATTAGATAATGCGAATGCTACCTTTGTAAGGGATTGAGTATAAATCTTTAAAAGTAAGAAAATCCCCCGTAGCAAAAGAATATTTAATCATGTGGAATTTATTTGAGTGATCTAAAGATGATTTGGTAATGGGATTCTTATTATTATACTTACTAAATATAAGGATTTTTTTGTTTGATTTTCATATATCAATATTGTAGGGTGTTTGTATGCTAAGAGTAGTGAGAGGGAGGAATGAGAGTAGATGGAATAGGCCCTACAAGCAGAGCAATTGGTCTTAAAGAGAACAATCTGGAGTATTAGGGGAGAACTGAGAACATATGGGTATATATACAATGGTTTGGTAAATGTGCTTCTGGGAATACATGAAAATTTTCTTCTATTATTTTTCTCAGTGAAATTAAAGTGGGAACATAAAGCACAGACACAAACACAGCGGCAGAAAATAGCTAACACTGAAGACCTGATACTGCTATCTTGAGAAAGATCTGCTTGAAGAGTTGTCCTTTTACTAACGATGTCTAGAAACTTCAATCATGGGAAAAATCGTAACTGATGAGAATGGCTCACGAAGTGCATAAACTGTTCTAAAAAAGTGGTTTTCTGTGAATACCTATTTCCTACTGATAGTCTTGAAATGTGGTACCTGCTAGACAAAGGGTGCCTATACGAATGGTCCCAAGGAAAAACTCTAGACACTCAGTTTCTGGTGAGTTTCCCTGGTAGAAAGTATTTCATATTCATTGTCACTACTGGTTACTGAGGGAATTAAGCACATTCTGCCTGACTCTACTAGGAGAGGACTTCTGCAAGGTTGTGCCTGGTTTCCTCTGGATTTTGTCCCATGTGCCTTTTTCTTTTGCTGATTTTGCTTTGTATCTTTCATTATGATATGTAAAATCTGTGATTATTAATGTATGAGAGTCCTGTGAGAGGTTCTCCTAGCCTGGGAGACCACTTATCGGCACACACACACACACACACACACACACACACACACACTATATGGTTAAAATATTGAACAACTTGGGCCAATAATTTCACCAATTTATGGTGAGAGGTCTCACTTTCTATCATTGTTGGGAATTCTTAAATCAAGTGCTGATATATCTATGAATATTAGATAAGTAATGTATCTTTAAATATGACAAAAGAGCCATAAGAATTTCAAAATTTATTTATTTTTTAAAAAATCTTTAAAAATGTAGAAAAAGGACATGGTATTAACAATTTAGAATTAGTGAGATCTTTTTTTTTTTTAAATTTTTTTTTTTTCAACGTTTTTTATTTATTTTTGGGACAGAGAGAGACAGAGCATGAACGGGGGAGGGGCAGAGAGAGAGGGAGACACAGAATCGGAAACAGGCTCCAGGCTCCGAGCCATCGGCCCAGAGCCTGACGCGGGGCTCGAACTCACGGACCGCGAGATCGTGACCTGGCTGAAGTCGGACGCTTAACCGACTGCGCCACCCAGGCGCCCCTAGAATTAGTGAGATCTTAAGGATGGACTTAAAGGGTCTATCTGGGTTTCTAATATACTATCTGCTTAACTAGAATTAGAGCTAATTCAAAATGAAGTATTGGAAATATTGTATAGTAAATATAAAAATATTCTGTATGAAGATATAGAAGATGGAATAAAATTAGAAAAAACAAGACATATTTAAGAAAATAGAACTTTAATTAATGAAAGCCATAAGCCTTGCAGGAAAAATTGATATTAAAAAAAATGATATCAAGAAAAAAATTGCCATTTAAAAAAATAATGTTTATTTAATGTTTATTTATTGTTGAGAGAGAGACAGAGCATGAGTGAGAAAGTGGAAGAGAGAGAGGGACACACAGAATCCAAAGCAAGCTCCAGGCTTTGAGCTGTCAGAACTTGAAACCACAGACCATGAGATCATGCCCTGAGCCAAAGTTGGATGCTTAACTGTGAGCCCCCAAAATTTGATATTTTAAGTGTAGACATGAAGAACTAGTGAACTGGAACTTACATTCAAAGACGTTTTCCATAACTTAAGATATTAAAGAGAAAGAGGTAGAAAATATGAAATAAAAAATAAAAGACATAGAGGATGGAATATATATGTAATCAGAGTCCCAAAATAGAAAAGAGAGACTGTAAAAGAGGCAATATTTGAAGTGAAATATTTCCATAAATGATGATATACTTTAATTTATAGTTAAAGAACCATAATAAACACTAAGCAGCATATATAAAATAAAATATAAGCTACATAATAGTAAAACTACAGAATGTTAAAATCAGTTATATTAAAATATCCAGATGATATAGTTTATCCTGAAAACATAACAAATCAATACAAACATTGTCAATAGAAACAGTGAAAGTGAGAAGACAGAATAATATCAAATTTTCAGAAAGAAGGAAATTTCACCTTATAACCTCAGCTTAATACTAATTCATGAATTAAAATAGAATATAGCATTTTATACTAAAAGAATCTAACAATTTACTATGATGGACTTTGCTAAAATAACCTTTTAAAGAAAATGTAAGTTTCTTTATTTGGATAGAGAGACAGAGAGAGTGAGTGGTGGAAGGGCAGAGAGAAAGGAGAGATAATCTCAAGCAGGCTCTACACTGTCAGCACAGAGCCAGATGGGACTCAAACCCACGAACTGTGTGTTGGTCATGACCTAGGCCGAAATCAAGAGTCAGACACTCAACCGACTGAACCACCTAGACACCACATTGCTAAAATAACTTTTAAAGCGTATATACCAAGAAAATGGTAAATGATGTCTGAGAAAATATGAAATTAAATAAATAATCAGAAAGAAAATAATGATAAGCATGTGAGTAATTATAAGAAAATGTTTACTGTATAAAACTAATGAGAATGTCTAAATTTTGAGGGAAAAAGACAGAGATAACCCAAATGTTGGACAGTCCAAACCATGAGAAAGAACAAAAATAAAATGAAATAACATGTTTTAGGATATTTAAGAAGAATATACTTATAGTTTTCCCTTAGGTTTGAATATTACAATATTAAGAGCAATCAATAAACAATATACATACAATAAACTAGAATGTAACTGTCATTCATCACCATGCCCCTAATATTTGTTGAGTTTAATGAATTCAGAGTCTGTATCAATATCTCTTGTATCATTATTTCAAGTGATTTTCTTGTACATAGCATGTAGATGGATCGTGTGGGTTTTTAAATTCAATTTGCCAATCTCTGACTTTTGCTTCGTATATTTAGAGCATTTCCACTTAATGTAATTATTGATTAGAGATTGAGTGAGGCATTTTATTTCTTAGGTTTATTTCCTTTGTTCTTCATTTCTTTGTTTTTACTTTTTCTGTTTTCCTATGGATTTTCATAGTTTTTTTTTTTATTTTTTACAATTTCATTTTGATTTACCTATATTATTTCTGAGTGTTTCTCTTTGTACAGATGTTTAATAGTTGCTATGTGTATTATATTATCCATGTATAATTTATCACAATTATTTATGTTTACCATTTTGAAGGAAGTGTAGAAAATTTATGTCCCTTTAAGTCTCTTTACATTTTCCCAATTTAAAATAATTGTCTTAAACATTTCCTCTACATACTCAAGAATCACATCAGATGATATTAAAATATTTTCTTTCACAGCCAAACATAATTTAGAAAACTCATGAGTTTATTGTATTTACTTGGATTTTCACTTTTTACATTGTGATTTCATCCATTTGGATCTTCCAAGATTCCTTACTTTATCATTTCCTTTCCATCTCAAGAATTTTCCTTTAGCTATTTTTTTTTTAGGATAGTTTGTTTGATAAAAAATTCTCCTGTTCCAGACCTGGAGGTGAAATACTTGAATTTTATTAATTAACCCATAAGCTTATTGTGGTTTTGAAGGTCAGTTTTATTCTAAAATCAATAAGCATTCATTGTTTTGTCTCTTTCTAGACTGAGCAAGTGTTACAGAGACTAAACAAAGCATTGGCACCTTGAATTTTTCCCATTCTCTTTTGGGTAGCCAAGCTTCTATTAAAAGCTCTTTGGAGAGAACAATATATTTAGAGGTAGGTAAGAAGTCAATGTTTTTTAATTTCAGGGAGAAACTTTATTTTGTAGAAAATTGGGATATCTCTCTTTAGTAGGTCTGGATGATATGTGGAAGGAAGTTCTCCTTTGTTACTTTCTTCGTTTTTATTTAAAGTTTTTCATTACCAGGATTGTTGTCATGAACAGTAAGAGTACTTTGAATTGCTATATTATTATAACCCTCATAACATGTTAATATTTCTGTTATTCCAAATATTATTTCAAAACAGTCACAAAAGTATCATCACTGAAATGGCAATTTCAGTTGGGATGCTGACAATTCAGTATGTTCCAAGTTCACTGAACTTTCTCAATCTTCTATAACCAGATTGTTTGGACTTTATTTTTAAGTTATATTCTGGATGTTTAAAAAATGATTTATGTACTAACTGGTCTTTGGTCATATTCTTCTTAAAGCCTATTCTTGATTTTTCTGATATTTAATTATACAAGGAATCTGACGTTATCTACAGATTGTGTGTAAATCATTTAATCTTTGAAATGAAGACCTGGGAATGAGTGAAATTAGTGAATCTACTGGGGATAGACCACTGTACTCCCCTGCTGTTCATAATAAATATTTTACCTAGATTCCAGAAAATAAGTTGCTACATTTAAAGGTGTCCCAAATTCCTCCAATTTTTTTAAACTATAAATATTCCTACAAATTAGCACTTCATTCTGTGATATTAGTATTTGTCTATTATTCTAGACAATTTCTTTTAAAACCTAACACATGAAACACTGTTTTATTAGTTTTTGTTATAAGTGGCCATGCCTTTTCTTTAATTTAGGTTAGCTTTATTCAGAAATACAGAGATGATTCACACTTCTTCATGGCCACATTTTAAAAGCTGTAGACAAGAACCATGAAAAAATACTGCCAAAGATTTTCAATTAAATACGAGTGCTTGGACACAAGGTCTTTTTATTTAACATAGTTATTTTACTTTATTTCATTTCATTTGACATATTTCTATATTTAAATGCTATAATATTTATGTTTTTATTTTTTATTTTTTATTTTATTTTTTTTTAAAACGTTTTTTTTTTATTTATTTTTGGGACAGAGAGAGACAAAGCATGAACCGGGGAGGGGCAGAGAGAAAGGGAGACACAGAATCGGAAACAGGCTCCAGGCTCCGAGCCATCAGCCCAGAGCCTGATGCGGGGCTCGAACTCACGGACCGCGAGATCGTGACCTGGCTGAAGTCGGACGCTTAACCGACTGCGCCACCCAGGCGCCCCTGTTTTTATTTTTTAAATGTTTATTTATTTTTGAGAGAGAGAGAGTATGAGCAGGGGAGGAACAGAGAGAGAGGGAGACACAGAATCCAAAGCAGGCTCCAGGCTCCAAACTGTCAGTACAGAGCCCAACTCAGAGCTTGAACTCAAGTACCATGAGATCATGACCTGAGTAGAAGTTGGACGTTTAACTGACAGCCATCCAGGCACCCCAAAATTATGTAATATTTTTCATTTTTTCAGTTTTTTAGTTCCATGACGTTGGTTTTATGGCTTACCATTATCAGGTACAAGTATGGCCTGGTATGTTCCATAATATTCTTCCAATCTAATGCAAAACATGAACTTTCTCCTTGGATTTTTCTGGTAGATTTTTTTTAAGTATCTCATGTTTTAAAAGTTAATCCAATACAAAAAAAAACAGTATCAAAGACACAGAACTTTTACACTACATTTTAACCATGAACTATATATCATGAAAAGCAAACTTCAAACGTATTCAACACTAACAAATTAATTAAAAGCATTTTTCATGTCACGATATGGATATTTTGGAATTATTAGAGAGATTTTATTTTACATAGAATAAATTTAAGTAACAATACTTTACCAGAATTTGCTTGTTAGCTTTCTAATTGTAAGATCTCTGGCCTTTAAAGAGTTAAAACCTCTAAAAGAGTTGAAGAGCCATGTTACAAAGCTGTAATCATCAAGACAGTATGATACTGGCACAAAAACAGACACCCAGATCAATGGAACACAATAGAGAACCCCGAAATGAACCCATAAATGTATAGCCAACTAATCTTTGACAAAGCAGGAAAGAATATCCAATGGAATAAAGACAGTCTCTTCAGCAAGTGGTTCTGGGAAAACTGGACAGCGACATGCAGAAGAATGAACCTGGACCACTTTCTTACACCACACACAAAAATAAACTCAAAATGGATGAAAGACCTAAATGTAAGACAGGAATCTATCAAAATCCTTGAGGAAAAAGCAGGCAAAAACGTCTTTGATCTTGGCTGCAGCAACTTCTTACTCAACAGGTCTCCAGAGGCAAGGGAAACAAAAGTGAAAATGAACTACTGGGACCTCATCAAAATAAAAAGCTTCTGCACAGCAAAGGACACAATCAGCAAAACTAAAAGGCACATGATGTAATGGGAGAAGATATTTGCAAACGACATATCAGATAAAGGGTTAGTATCCAAAATCTATAAAGAACTTATCAAACTTAACACCCAAAAAACAAATAATCCAGTGAAGAAATGGACAAAAGACATGAATAGACACTTCTCCAAAGAAGACATCCAGATGGCCAACTGACACATGAAAAAATGCTCAACATCATTCATTATCAGGGAAATACAAATCAAAACCACAATGAGATACCACCTCACACCTGTCAGAGTGCCTAACATTAACTCAGGCAACAACAGATGTTGGCGAGGATGCGGAGAAAGAGGATCTCTTTTGCACTGCAGGGGGGGAATGCAAATTTGTACAGCCACTCTGGAAAACAGTATGGAAGTTCCTCAAAAAAATTAAAAATAGAGCTACCCTATGACCCAGCAATTGCACTACTAGTTATTTATCCAAGGGATACAGGTGTGCTGTTTTGAAGGACACATGCACCCCCATGTTTATAGCAGCACTATCAACAATAGCCAAAGTATGGTTAGAGCCCAGATGTCCATCGATGGATGAATGGATAAAGAAGATGTGGTATATATATACAATGGAGTATTACTCGGCAATCAAAAAGAATGAAATCTTGCCATTTGCAACTACATGGATGGAACTGGAGGGTATTATGCTAAGCGAAATTAATCAGTCAGACAAAGACAAATAACATATGACTTCACTCATATGAGGACTTTAAGATACAGATGAACATAGAAGAAGAGAAACAAAAATAATATAAAATCATGGAGGGGGGCAAAACATAAAAGACTCTTAAATATGGAGAACAAACAGAGGGTTGCTGGAGGGGTTGTAGCAGGGGGGATGGGCTAAAAGGTTAAGGGGCATTAAGGGATCTACTCCTGAAATCATCAATGCAGTATATGCTAACCAATTTGGATGTAAATTAAAAAATAAATTAATTTAAAAAAATAAAAGAATTGAACATATGGCGTATTAGAAGGTACACACAGACAAAGCCCTGTGGATAGAACATGCCTAGTGCTTCTCTCTTTTAAGACGTAAGTCTATGTCCCTCTTTTGCACTGATTGACACTGATGACACAGAACTGTAATTTTCCTTGTTAAGAGAAGACTTTCTCCTATTTTCCAACAGAGATATTACAAAGTAGCCAGCATATCGTGAGACTAGCCGTGCTGTCAGCATAGAACCTGCCTGGGATTCTCTCTCTCCTCCTCTTTCTGCCTCTCCTCCACTCTCTCTGTCTCTCCAAATAAATAAACTTAAAAAAAATTAAAAAATAAACAAAGTAGCAAGAATTAAACAATTCCAGATAACTGAAGATCATATTACATATTTATTGTATTATTTATTTTATTTCCCTTTTAAAAATATTCTACCTGGTCTAGATGATGGATTTAGCCTGTCATGCTTTCCAACTGATATATTTTAATTCCATTCTTTCAATGGACACACTTTAATTCTGTTTCCCCACAGATCAAGCAAGAAAATAACAAATGCTCAAAGATTGCCACTCAGCTTGGTTTATGGAACTTCCAATAGTCTCCACCCACAAGTCTCTTCTCTAACACAATGGACAAAAATAAACTTTGGCTATAAACTTAGTGATAGCCAAAACAAAAGGGGAAACTAAATGCTGGAAATTACTCAGTAGAGAAATATTTTTTTCAGAGATGAAATTTTAATAGGAATTGGTTATAAATTAATTTTCTCATTGTCATTGGGGAACATTTTCTAATGTTGCTTTCTGGTAATGTCTTTGGAAATAATTTTGTGTCAAGTCTGAAAGTGATTTTCTTATTACCATTCCTTGTACTAATTAAAGAAGTCAAGATTTTGCTATTAAATATCATTCCTGCAAAATGATTCTGTGAGGACCTATACTTCTATTCAGTTATGTACTCAATTGAAGAACATGCCTTATAATAAGAGAGCATGGGAGGACTCTTCGGTACCTCTACACAAACTTCTCTATATATAACTTCTCCCTAAGCTTTTGATGGGTCCTGGAGTGCAGACAATTTGAGTTTATATTTTCTGACAAGTATTCTAAGTGCTTTCTTTCTTTGTAAGTTATAATCGAATTATACGCTCTATAAAGAAAAGAAGTGTATAGGAGATTTGCCATTTTTATACAAAATCTAAACATTTGTGGAGAGTCAGAAAAATGAATTAAAAACCTCATACTGAAGTATATAACATATTAAGGTGTTTTCTGGGTTCAGACCTTGTCAAGAAATCAGTAGCAGGTTTTAATTTCTTTGAAACTCCAATTAAAACGTTCACAAGCAATGAAGGGGAAAATGTGAAAAAAATTGCTATGGCATTGGCATCTAAGAAAAATAGATAAAGCATAAACCTGACAAAGGAAAGTAGGATTGTAATTTTAACATTTATTGAAGTAGTATTTAGGGGAAAAAATGGTATATGAAACAAGTATTATTTTATAGTAATGAATAATATAATACTAAATGTGAACATAATGGTCTCGAACTTTTATGCCCTGAATAGCAGGTCTTTGACACACAGCTATCAATCTTTGTCAGGTCAAGTACATAAAAAAAATCATTTAAGCCTTGCTTTAAAAATTCAGCTAAAAACTTGAATGAAGGAAAACAAACATGGCATATGTATTATTTTCAAATAGATAAGGGCTATATATGAGGTTCCTATTATATTTGCATGGTTAGAGTACAGAGATATATAAAGAATAGCTATCCAATGGTTACAAGACCTTACTAGAGGTTTTATTTTGATTAAATGAACAGTTAAGAGGCAAATAGACATTTGAGGAACATTTGCACTGTGATATATGGGATGGATAAGAGAGGCCAGAGGCTGAAAGGAAAATCAAAAGGATTTTTGATCTGTTGCAGTGGTGCTTTAATGAACCATGATGGCTGATACCGGGTTATAGAAGATCTGAAAAATATTGTAAAGGAATCACGGGTAGATTGCCATGGACTACGTGAGACCAGAAGGCAAGATTTTATAAATCAATGGGAAATTTAAATGTGATTTTTGTTTATAATTAAAAATCTCCTTTATTACAATCAGTTCCCACCAACTTTAGTTCTGATTCACCTGCACATCTATCTTCCTCCAGATCCTGAAACATCTATGTCTGATTACTTTATCCTGTTAGAAATTATGCAGGGATGAGAAGTTAATATGGCCAGTGAATTCTTCAGGGTCTCCTTCATTTAACCGGTAGAAAACCACATTACACAAGATGAAAAGAATTTCTTATATGATATTTTGCCACAGATGTTTTTCAGCAATTATCCTGAAGATACAAACTGACAAAGATGCAGTTCTTGTGAAAATAATTCATGAGTTTACCACCAGAGGTAGCTGAAAATAATTTTAAAACATATGATTATATGGTAACTCTAACAATTTGAGGAACCATCAGACTTTTTTTCCAAAATGGTGGCACCATTTTACATTCCCATTAGCAATATATGAAGCTTCTGATTGATGTACCACAGTTTGACAATGTTGGTTATCATCAGAATTTTTAGTTACAGTCATTCTAGTGGGTGTGATGTTGTGTCTCATTGTGGTTTCGATTTTCATTTTCCTGATGACCGAATGATGTCAAAACATGTTTTCATGTGCTTAGTGACCATTTTGTATATCTTTTTTAGATAAATGTCTGTTCACATTCTTTGCTCCTTTTTGATTTCGTTATTTATCCTTTTATTATTGAGTTATAAGAGTTATTTATGTATTAGACTCAGGTCGCTTATCAGAGATATGATTTGAAAATATTTTCTCACATTCTATGGATTGTCTTTTCACTTTCTTGATTGAGGTCTTTGAAGCATCCCACTCTTAGGTATATATCCGAAATAAATGAAAATATCTGTCCCCACAGAAAGTGTGCGCAAATGTCTATAGAAACATTACTCATAATAGCCCCATTTTGGAAACAAACACAAAGTCCATCAACTGATGAACAGATAAACAGATGTGGTATGTTCATACAATGGGATATTATGAATAAAGTCTTAACATATGCTATAACATAGATGAATCATGAAAACAAAGACCACATAGAATATATTTCCAATTATGTGAAATGTCCAGAATAGGCAAATTTATAGAGACTGAAGTTAAAATGATGGTTTCTTAGGGATAGGGGATAAGAGGATGATAGCTAAAGGTCATGGTGTTTCTTTTTCAGATTATGAAATGTTCTATTATTGACTTTGGTGGTGATTGTACATATCTGGGAATATGCTGCAAATCACTGAATTGTACAGTTTAAGTGGATGAATTGCATGGTATGTAAATTGTATCTCAGTAAAGATGTTGTTAAAATAAACCCGCATAATCAGGTTGAGGTTATCATAACCCTGGTTTTGCCTAAGTTTATGTTGCCTAAAATCATTAATAACTTATGCTTACTTAGTTGTGTATTTATATACCCACAAGGATTTATTAACAGATCTGCTAGACTGAGTGACTCTGACAATTACATGCACTGTTCTGCTTCTCAGCATAGGCTGTCAGGAACACAGCCCAGTAGTTTACAATAAGAGTTGTTAACTTCTGGGCGTTATGGAAATTTTGAGAAACTAAATGTTCAAAGATCTCCAGAATAATTACACTTAAGTGTATTTTTAACATATGATTTACTCTATTACTTTGGAAAATGAGTTTTTAATGTTTATTTATTTATTTTGGGGGAGGGCAGAGAAAGAGGGGGAGAGAGAGAATCCCAAGCAGGCTCCATGATCACTGCAGGGCCTGACTCAGGGCTTGGCCTTACAACCCTGGAATAATGACCTGAGCCGAAATCAGGAGTCAGAGCTCAACCAACTGAACCACTCAGGCATCCCAGAAAATGATTTTTTTTAACACAAGCACAGAAAAATATGGCCTTTGCACTTATTTATATTTTCTTATAAAAATAAGTTTCCACTGGCTGAAAAACAAAGACAAGATTATGCAAAAATACAAAATCAAGTTTGGATTCAACTAAGAAAGTGATTTCAATTATGCTAATCTTTGGTTTTGCTTTCATACTAATGCATAATAAGAAAAATGAGAATTCATAAGAATTAAAATCATATCTCATACCACATATTTTTGTTTAGAATAAGTACATAAATACCTTCAGGACATGGACAAAAATCATGGTTTCCTATGAGCAATTTCCAAACTAAAGAAAGAGACAGTCACATGCATGTTTTGCTTATCTGGCTCATGAAAATCCTGGAAACAATCCATGGACTTCTATACTCAGCAACTTTTTAAGAGAGAGAAAATCCTGGATTCTGGCCAAGGAATACTTTTTTCTTACTTCTAGGATCAATGCTTCTTAAGTAAGATTTATCTACTAGAATCTACTAAAACCCAATTGAACATTAGTAGGTCCTTCTTCCTCTGAAGGAGAGGGATCTTCTCCCAGTCTCAAGAATAGCTTATCACTGTTTATTTCTACTTAAATATTTCTTAGATGCATTGCACATATAAATAATGATAAGTGATTATTCTGGTCTCTTCTTATCTGTTCTTCTAACATGTATGAGAAAAGACCCATCTCTAATACATGATAGAGTAATTAAGAGCATACATTTAAGTTCATAATCTTTCCACAACACCATGTCCCATTAAACCACAAGTGTATCTCCAAATAGGATTTTTTTTCCATTTCATGGATATCAATCCTTTACAGAATAAAGAAAAATTAAATTAAATTGTTTAGATGAGAATTATGAGAGCATAACCATCAAGAAAAGAGGAAGTAAAAATGTAATAAGACAAGCAGAGAGCACAAAGCTAAAGAGGGCAGAAATGAATATGCCTTGTGTTTGTATCTGTGAGAGTTATTGCATCATCCACTTTATTTTTCCATTTTGTACAGAGAAATCATAATTTGAGTGAAAGCTTTAAATAAGACTGATTGAATATGAACCTAAATTATTCTATAATACCTGAAGAATCAAAGGATTAAAATACTTATAATGGAATTTAGGAAATAGAAAGACTCTAATCTTATAATTAAAATGTTTAAAAATGTTAAATTGAGGAATCATCTAGCTATGCATGCTTTGGTATTTAATTTCTTTTTTCAAGCTTCATATCCACAAAAGTAATCCAAAATACAATTGGAGGAAGATTAAGCATGCTAGAGCTTGACAGAAAAGGATCCTTCTGGGAAATAGCAGGTGTCTTATTTTGTTTTTCTTCTTTAGACTGTTTTTCAGAGTTACTGAAATTGAACACTTAGATATTAGATATTCAGGAGAAGCCATCAAGTTCTTTTTAATTAGGTCTACGGATGACCCCTAAAATAAACACACATGAACACAAATGATCTAGAAAAAGCCATTGATGTAAAACTATGCTACTTGGTACTTATTCAACAAAGAAGGAAGTATTCACATACCGTGACACCAAAAGCATGTTTAAAATATTGGAAAACTAAAAGAAATTTTAAAAATAAGTTCCCTCATAAAGCTGCCACCATAACACAAAAATGGTTTTCATTTCTTTTTATTTATTTCCCAAAATTAATCATATGTATATTCCTTTTATATCATTGTAATTTTGTGTGTTTGTATGGATAGGTTCTTAGTGAGATTTTTTCAACAAATCAGTTATTATTATTCTTTTTAATATTTATTTATTATTGAGAGAGAGAGGGAGAGAGAGGCAGAGCGTGAGTGGGGGAGGGGCAGAGAGAGAGAGAAGGCCACAGAATCTGAAACAGGCTCCAGGCTCTGAACTGTCAACACAGAGCCCGATGCAGGGCTCAAACTTGGGAACGGTGAGATCATGCATGACCTGAGCTGAAGTTGGACACTTAACCAACTAAGCCACCCAGGCGTCCCTAAACAAATCAATTATTATATGAAGATTTTTCTTCTAATTTCCTACCTTCATATTTATGTTCCTTGAGGCTTCAGAAAATCACCTAGAAGGGAAACGTTTACTTTACAGCTTACTGTACAATCTTCTTGTTATTAAATGATGCCCATTTATTTTTTTATTGGGGATAATTCTTTAAGACCCATATTCAGACACAAAGAATATGGTTTCTTAACAGTTAAAATTCATTTGCCTCTGAGCATGTTTCAGACATGGTGCTAAATTCTTTTCAGTTATTTATACACTTGTTCATGACACTCATATTAAATCATGCTATTGTTATACAAATTATACAGATAAGAAGGCTGAGATCTATAGATACTGAGTACCTTGCCCACAGTGGTGACACCGAAGTTCAGATGGAACCAGACCTAAAAATAAGTATGACTCCTGAATCTCTACATTTCAACTGCTATGTTATATGGTATATTAAAAAAGTAGAGATTTTTAAGATCCAAAAAGTGTTTACAGACTACCTTCAAAACAATGGCACCGAATTGCAAAGTTTCCAGTAATATTTGAATATACTACGTCTTATGAAGAGGTACTACCAGAGTAGCTGAATAATAGATCAAAGAAAGGGTTCTGGTAACTACAGATAGAAAGTTGACCTACTTTGAATTACTGGATACATGGAAAGGAATAACAGTTCTTACGTGCATTTGAGATTACCAGTTAGATGATGCTATCCCTCTGGGGAACCTAAAGGTGACTGGTTAACAGATATTGTGACTCCAGAGAAGAATATTCTCAGTTGGTTCTAAGTCTGATGTACAACTGAACTTTAAATATTAAAAGGTGATGGCAGTATTAGGAGCTACAACCAGGATTGTTTTATGGGATGTTAATAGTGGGAAAGAGAAACTGAGGAACTCATAGGACCATAGCAAAGAAAGCATTATGGTACCTGAACTTTCACCTGGATTTACATATTAGACTTTCATATTAGACGTGGTTGGTTAAAAGTGATATAACTCAATCCAAGCTGGCTTTTAAAAAGTGATATTTAATTGTTCCTCCAACTACAAGCAGGAATTTAAACAATATATTCAGGACTACTTTTTACTCTCTCCTATTCCCATTTTGTTTTCTTTCCTGTTATCTGCTCTATTTTCATTTTCTCAGTTCATTCCTAGACCTCTAAGTGTAGCCCAAATTGGCTTTGAGTCACAGGCCCACTCTAAAATGTCAGCAAGCTAACTCCAGCCAACATATACAGACTGACACTGGTGGGTAGGCAGTTTCCAGAAGTAAATTATTAGACAAGAACTTAGAGGTTGGGGAAACAAAAACAGTGAATGCACACCTTCTGGTCCTTTCTTTACAAATTCTGTTTTGATTCCAGTACGTTCCTCACATAATTGTTCAAATGAAGGTACTCATCATTTTATTCTCTTCTTTAAAATCCTTCATTTAGTAGATCATGTTTTTTTCACTTTTAAAAATATGTTTAATGTTTATTTTTTAGAGAGAGAGACAAACAGAGTACAAGTGGGGGAGGGGCAGAGAGAGAGGGAGACACAGCATCCGAAGCAGGCTCCAGGCTCTGAGCTGTCAGCACAGACCCCCATGCAGAAATCGAACCCATGAACCCTGAGATCATGAGTCAGACTGTGAGCCTACGTCAGACACTTAACCAACTGAGCCACCCAGGCACCCCTGTAGATCATGTTTTTTCATTCAATTAATCTTTTTTTTTAATCCAACAGATCATTTTCCAAGCAGGAACCTATCATCCTTCAGATTAAGAACTCTAGCATTTAGTCCAGCTTCATTTTCAGCTGTTCCTTGCCCTACATTCTACATCAACACAACAGGAGTCTCTTGGCTGCTATGGCACATTTACCTGCACTGCTCTTTCCACCAGTTACCTCTTAACTTGTCTCCTAAGCCTCTACAGTACCGCAGGCATTCTCTTTACACATTCTGCATACTGGGGCAAGAGGACAGGTGAGCATTCAGTGAAATCACAGATTTGGAGAGCTCTGCTCTTTCTTTCTGTCATTAGTGAATGCATAGCCATAAAGTAAAAAATTCAGCTCTTCAAAGGATGCAGAATAAGCTGTCTGCTGTCCATGAGAATCACTGTGGACTGCTGGCTCCATCGCTTTACTCTTCTAGGCTCTTTGGCTTCCATCAGCTTTTGAACCTAGTCTGATCTCAGTCTTTCTATTTCTGCGATCGCCTGTCTCTTATTTGAGCATTTCTGTTACATTAGCCTGGCATCTGGCTCGTGTCAGATCAAGAATTCTACCTCTGCTCTCTGAAATGAGTATGCTTTCCCAAAACTTCAATTTAGATATTAATATGGTAGATGATAACATTTCAATGCTTCAGTGAGGTTTTAAGTATGTAAATTAAAATACTTACTATATTAATAATATCAGATTATTTATTTAAAGTCAAGTCTTTATCCTCAAAGTAATAAATGTTTATCAATCCATATACCATATTATCAGAAAAAAATGAATAAACTATAAAGAATTGTTACAGGCACCTGCTTACATGATATAGGAATGAAATAAGCTTTTGTAACAAGCTAAAATTGTTTGTTCTGTACCTTTATTAATAAGTATATTTGTATTCATCTTCTGTCTACAGAAATGAAAGAATTTTTAAAAAATCAAATGTAACTGTTAGTTTTATAGTGATGTTTTTCTTACAATGATACTTTATATTCCTTTTAGAATATTTTTTATTGAATGAAATTCTATATTAACAGAAAATCTTAAGCCTTTTTGGAAAAAGATTTCTCTATTTGTCCAAATCTATGACTGTGTGAATAGCTTTGTATTATTTATTTGGGTTTTAATTACTTTTTTCAAGTTTCAATTTATTTAGGTTTTAGTTTTGAAATTAACTAGTTACTGCAATTCCATGCATACTTGGTAAATGACATACCATTTTACTTTTATAATTCTGGAAGTTAGATGTTTATTGCAATCTTTGAAACGTGAATGTTAAAAATCAGGTCTAACTCCAGGGGTGCTTGGGTGGCTGAGTCATTTAAGTGTCTGATTCTTGATTTTGGCTCAGGTTGTGATCTTGTGGTTTGTGAGATCCAGTCCGACATCCAGCTCCTCTAAGACAGTGCAGAGCCTGCTTGGGACTCTCTCTCTCCCTCTCTCTGCTCCTCCCTTGCATACGTGCATGTGTGCATGTGCACTCTCTTTCTGAAAATAAATAAATAAATAAACTTAAAAAAATCAATTATAACTCCATCATTCATATTCTTAATACCGTAAGAGGTATCTGACATCAAACCGTTATGATATATCTAAGAAGTTATTTGCATACATATATATGGTAATGCATATATGTAGCATAGCTAAAATAAAAATATATGTTTATAGATTGAAATTGAAATCAGGTAAGTGAAGTTATTTAAATAAAGTCATAAAATGAGATCGAGTCAGAGCTGGAAGTAGAGTTTGTATCTCCAAATTGTTAGTCAAATCTCCCTTTCATACTGCAAGTTGCTATTCAATAATAAATAATCAAAGGAATCTATGTTCTTTAGTAGGTAGCCATTTTAAATACTATTCATTATTCGCTATTGCATTTCATTTTAACTCTAAATATCAGTGCTCTGAAGTGGACAAACGGTGAAACTATCTACTTGCAGCTGAAATGCAAGATTTGGCATAATCTAAAACAAAATGAATTTGAAAATCTATAAGCACTCATACCCTTAATTGACTCTTATTCTGTCTGTTACTCTTTTCTTTTTCTCAGGCACACAAACACACACATTTATTCACACATTACACACACACACACACACACACACACACACACCACAAACACACTATGACTATAAGAACTAATCTTGGTAGCATGTTTTAAAGGAATTCTCTAATGCCTCTATATTCTCATTTAAAATATTTTCTCTGCTTTAATTACTTAATTAACCAACTGTCTGGCTTTGTAACATTTCATTGATTATTTATAATGACAATAATCATGACAGGCAGGTATGACAAAAATAATGAAGATGACTCTGCAGTGATTCTTATAAAGTAAAATATAAGACCATTTTTGAATAGGCCAAAATAATATGTCAACTTAATTTCTATATTAATTAACTCCAATCATTTTTATACTCTTTGCTTATCTTTCCAGGTAGATTGCTTTAATGCAGTCTCATACATTTCAGTATAACATCCAGCTTTGGCAAGTTGCAGTTTCACTTAATTCTATATGTGATTAGAGAGTAGAATATTTTAACATTGCAGAGTCAGATAATTAAAGTTTTAAAATATTTTATTGACTATGATATCATTTTATCTATTTGTAAAAATCTTTGATCCCATGGAATTAAATTACATATTTCATAAAATAATTACATTTTAGAACTAATTATAAGAAAGAAAATCTATTTTAGTGTGTAGCTACATTAACCTGTATTATGGAATGATTTAGGAAACAGGTTTTCTGTAATTATTCCAATATTCTTTAAAGAATTCGATTTTTCTACTTTATCCAGAATGCAGCATAACTGATCATGTGTTTTGGCTGTATTCTTAATCTTATTCTCTCTTATTGTATTGCATACACATATTTGGATTGTTAACCTATTTTTCTTGGAATTAGTAACAAAGAGGCTGAAAATTTTACCAATGGGAAAGAAACTGGAACTTTTAACGTAAGAGAGGCTTATATTTCCATTTTATTTTTTAACATATTCATTTATTTTGAGAAAGAGAGTGTGTGAGTGAGTGGGGGATGGCAGAGAGAAAGAGAGAATCCCTACATGGGGCTCAGTCTCATGAACCATGAGATCATGACCTGAGACGAAATCAAGAGTCAGATGCTTAACTGACTGAGCCATGTAAGAGGCCTTAGATTTCCATGTTCGCTTCTGTTCTAAATTAATTTTAGCTTGAAATGAGATATTCTTTAGAGCCATTAATAACTTTGCTTAGATATATTTGTGCATGGAAAATATCAAATGCTCTTTTATGAAAGAATGAAAACAGTAACACAAAATGTTTCTAGCCTAATCTTTCATTGTTTTTTCCCTATTTAGCATATCTTAAAAATAGCATAAATGCAAAATTAGAACTGTAATATGGGATTGTAGTATAAGTTTGAAAGTGCTTTTTTAACATGCTTGCCAGACTCTTTAGGTTAGGCTGATTTATATTGATACTGGAAGTCAAAATAAGGAATCACAGAACCACGCAAGGGATCACTAGGTCAAAACTTGGATTGGAAGAGCCACAAATTTATGCTTCTGCAATGATAAGTATTGCTTTGCGTGTATTTTGTTTACAGATGTGTGAGTGATGGTGATGGTAGTAGGTAGTGGTCATCATGCACTCTTCTCAAACTGACATACCGAACATGTAAATACTTGATCCACTTCCATTATTTAGAATTGATTCATGACAAATTATTCAGAGGGGTTGTACTAATCTTTGATACTATCTAAAATGGCTTGAATTGCTAATCCTATGAGTAGAAGCAGACAACTTAGCCCGTACATTGAGATTTTTTAAAACAAATCAGAAAATATGTGTCCCTCCTTCCCACACTACTTACATTTGCGAATTGGAGAGAACGGTTATTACATATGCACACATGGAGAGAATATTTATTGCATGTCAATCTTAATCAATAAATAATCAATAAAAATAAGATAAAATTAGATTGGAAAGCATAGAAAGCAAAAGATTCGCAAATAGCAAATGATTTGTGGAGAGTTTATGTTGCTTCACACATACAAATTTGGAAATACTGTATTTCCTTTCTAAATACACACTTTTCTCCATACAAATAGGACAATATACCAATTTTTTTTCTATGTAATTTGTTTTCAATAATTATCTGGTTTCTACTATGTGCAGCCTAGACAATTACCTCACAGTGTTCAGTTGTGCAGGGTAAGAAGGCCAGCTATGATTGTGGCTTAAATAAAACAACGAAAACTCCTAATGGAGATCATGAAGTCCCCATCTCTATAGTAATAAAAATGTTAGCAATGACAGGACACACTTCTCCTTCAAAAGGAATCTGAGTAAGTGCCATAATTAAAATGGTCGGTCAATCTTCTCAAAGTCACCAAAAAAAAAAAAATTCCACCCTAGGTGGGGTGTACCACCATTCCCTTTTGCCAGAGTTATATTCTACTGTGTAGACACTAGCTGACTGTTTTATACAGAGTCATAGGCAGAGAGTAGGACCACAGAGAGAGAGGACCTAACCCCAAGGGGACGATACTTGGTCATCTTACAACAAAGAGACAGGTAGCTCACAGGCATATATTTAAAATAACAAGAAAATTAAGAAGAAAGTATTTGTTTCATCTCCTTGAACAAATGTAGATCAAGAGAAAAAAAAAAGTCAAATTCTCACTCACTGATAAAATGTGAGATGAGATTCATTCATATCTGACCAAGCCACAGTTTTTTCTCTTTTAGGGAAAATTTTAAGAAAAGGATGGAGAAAACAAGCCAGAGCTAATTCTCCAGAACTCCACATGTGATGAGAAAACAAAATTTTTAGTCTATATAAACTAAGGTAGAAAAATAGAAGAGAAACGTAATTCTCCTAAATGTAGCACATTAAATTTCCTTTAAATCTTTAATAACTCTTTCTCAGGAAAACAAAACATTTGACAAATTTTATATATTCTACTGACTGCTAATTTTTTCGCTCAAGTATCTGTTTGTAGTAATAGGCTATCATAAATTATATCTCCAAAGCAGGTCATCAGAGTGAATCTTGGCATTTTATATTAGGAAAATATATTTATGTTGTATTTATTCGGCATGTGCATCTAAAGAAAACTAGGGGAAAATTAAAGAAATAATTACGCTAATGAATAATAAGGAAAAAAGAAAAATAATAATAAAATAGTAAGATTCAAGTGGTTGCCTAGGTATAAGTAGAGTAGAAATCAATGTAGTATATTATGTTCACTGCAGAAATCCTCAAAAACTTAAATCACTTAATGCTTCCTGGAAAATATAAGTGAACCTTTATCAAAAATACAATCAGAACTTCAATGAAGACCAAAAGAGAAGAATACTGAAGAGATTTTATTAATAGAGTAGGTTATAGAGGTCACTATTAAGTTTTATTTTAATGAAAGGTAATCTCAGCACGAAAGTAAAATGTGCAAAGAAGTGAATGTACTGAGATTGCAAGGGAAAAAGAAGCTTGATTAGCATAATGATTGCCATCTATCCTATCTGCTGCTTTCACATCAAAAGAGCAAAACTCATCATTTAACTATAATGAGGGACATTTCAAACATACCAATTTAGTCAGTATTTAAATTTCCTTTTCAGATAGCAAGTCCACTTGTCATAAACTACTATTTGCCAAGAAGATTTTGAAGATATAGTGATTTTTTAGATGCTAAATCAGTTGATGTATACAAGTGGAAATAAATTATACAGAAAGTGATATGCAATAAACATCTCTTTCTCAAAAAAGAATGCATTCTGTAAGTGTATGCTTATACTTTCATTCAGTGGTGTTTGTAAGAGTAAGACATAGAAATCAAATGTCTATCAGTAGATGTCTGGTTGAATCAAGCATAAAGTATCCACAGAAGGTAATTCTATGTTGGTATTTTTTTTAATGGGGTATTTTCTTCATTTACTAATGTGAAAAGAAATCCACAATACATTGTTAAATGAATACATACATTATAGAACTGTGTTCAGGGTATGTTTCTGCTTAAATAAAAAGTTTCAGAAGGTAAATAGATGACATGATGATGATGATGGTAAGTTGGTAGGTAGAGAGACGGTATAGATCATGATGATGATGATAGATTAGATAGATAGATAGATAGATAGATAGATAGATAGATAGATAGATGATAGACAGATAGATAGATAATAGATAGAGAAAGAAAGACAGATAAGTCAGAATTAGTGAGTATAGAGCAAAATTTAAAGTGAGGGTGATACTGATTTTGATTATGCATAGACAATATGAGGGAGCATGATTCACTCAAATATTATTAGTAGCTTCCACAGAAGAAGTAATGTTAAAGAGAGTTGTATGGGGTTGGGGAATTTTAACTTTTTTATTACACATTTCACAGCAGTTTTCTTTTTTCTATAGAACATATGCAAAATTTATGATATGAAAAACGAATAAAAATGAACTTAAAAAGCTTTAAAAAGTCTATGAATACTGATAAACCTATGAACATGGTTAATGCATATTTAAGAAAATATATGTTTTCAGACGCCACTTTATTCTGCATTTGCAAAGGAGAAATTTCAATGAAGTAAATGCTTTAGTAAGAATAAGGGGAGAGGTACCTGGGTGACTCGGTTGGTTAAGAGTGTTACTCTTGCTTTAGGCTCAGGTCACGATCTATGGTTTGGTTCATGAGATGGAGCCCATGCCTTTACAGCATGGAGCCTGTTTGGGATTCTCGCTCTCCCTCTCTCTCTCTGCCCCTCCCCAGCTTGCATATGTGTATTCATGCATTCTCTCTCTCTCTCTCTCTCTCTCTCTCTCTCTCTCTCTCTCTCAAAATAAATAAACATTAAAACAAAGAAGTGGAATAGCAATCACTGATTTCTGAAAATTAGGTTTCCAGAACATTCATATTATAATCTTCTGGGATTTTTATTAAAATTTCAGACATTGAAACCTAAAAAAAACCCAAACCTAAAAAAAAATTCTCAAGCATTATTTGTGAGAAAAAAGCCTGAAGAGAGATGCCTGTGTGGTTCAGTCAGTTAAGCATCCAATTCTTGGTTTCAGCTCCATTCATGATCTCATAGTTTGTGAGTTCAAGCCCTGCATCAAGCTCTGCACTGACAGTACGGAGCCTGCTCAGGATTCTCTCTCTCTCTCCCTCTTTCTCTGCTCCTCCCCTAGTCGTGCTGTCTCTCTCACTCTCAAAATAAACTTTAAAAAAATGCCTGAAGAAATGGCTATAGAAAATATACATATACAGAGATGTGTCATAAGGAAAGATATTTTAAGCAGGGATATAAATGGTTGGAAATTGTCATGATGCTTTAGTAAATTTTGCTAGGCTATGTTGCATAACAACAACAACAACAAAAACTCCAAATCCATGTGACTTCCACGTCAATGAACATTAATTCTTCCTTCAAGCTAAATGTGGGTTGTGGGTCAGCTGTAGTTCTACTCCAAACTGTCACTTTGGTTCTATAATTCCTCTATAGGACCAGGGTGAAGGAGAAACCTATCTCTGGATGTACTCTTAGAGGGAGAGATGGGGAACAGAGGGAACCTAGGCAAGCAGCTCAAATAAACTTAAAGCTCTCTTTGGGAATGGCATTTTTCATGGCCACAAACATTCCAATAACCAAAGAAGATCCTATGGCCAGGGTCAACAATAAGGCAAAGAAATGAGGCATTTTCTAAATCATATTCAAAGGGAAAGGACATAAAATTATCAAACTGTGATAGAGCAGTGAATTGTGAAAAATAACACAATCTACTATACAAAGAACGGTTGAAGAAAGATAGTATAAAATTACTTTATGGAAAATAATCTCCAACATAAAATTGCCCATCAGCATCATATTATGAGGTTTAGATTACATACAACTTAAATTCTATGAAGCTTCTTTTTTTGTTTGTTTTACTTTTATTTCATTCTAAACTGTCTGTGTGCCTTCCTTCCCTTTTTCTTCCCCTCACTCCCTCTAACCCTTCCTTCCTTCCTTCCTTCCTTCCTTCCTTCCTTCCTTCCTTCCTTCCTTCCTTCCTTCTTTTGATAATGCAAGGTTCTGTAACTCTGTTGAATTAATTCAAGTACATTGGCCTATATGCTTCTATGAGATTTACTAATGTGAATACCTAGGGCTTGATAAACATTATATGTGTATGTATGTGTGCATATTCTTCACAAACCCAACCTAAAATACATGAAGACAGCACTCCTGAGTTCAAACCTTTGTTTGACACTACGTCCTGAGGGGACCTTAGGACAATCAGTTTCTTGTACCTATGTCTTTCTCTGTAAAGTAGGTATGATTATATAATACCTACTCCAAAGTGTTGCAAGGGTAAATGAATTAATATAAGTGATTTGTTACAATAATGCCTGGCATACAATAGGCAAAAAAGATTGTGTAAGTGAATGTTACCATCACATTATTGTTACAGGAGAAGAAACCTTTTTTCAGAGAGTCATATAACAATCTCTGAAAGATTGGGCCTTTGCATTAAGATCTAACTGAAAAACTTTTATATTTTTGTCCCTGCCATATGCTGTTGCAGTTATTGGATCCATGAATGTGATTTTTTTCAAAAAAAATTACTGAATTACTAAATTTCTATTTAGCAGAGAGTCATTTATATAACTATATTGCAGTCTGGATATTATGTACATGTGAAAGCATTGAGAAACTGAGATATATGCTGTGTTTTCCTGAAATAATATGGTTTGAATGACTTCAGGGTCTGATTATTATTTGCATAGTTGACTTAAGCTTGAAATGCACATTCAAATGTAAGTGAAGAAATATAGTATCATCGACAATATATAATTTTTTAATAATTAAAATATATAGAAAGGTATATTTTTAAAACATGTCAAAGCACACAGTGTTAAAATATAAATAACAGGGCGCCTGGGTGGCTCAGTCAGTTAAGCATCCAACTCTTGAGTTTAGCTCAGGTAATGATCTCATGGTTCCTGAGATCAAACTCCACAAGGTGGGTTCCATGCTGAAAGCATGGACACTGTTTGGAATTCCCTCTCTCTCCTCTCTCTCTCTCTCTCTCTGTCCCTCTCCCCACTCACACTTTCTCTCTCTCTCTCAAAAAAATTTGTTTAATGTTTATTTATTTTTAAAAGAGAAAGGGAAAGAGCATGAGTGGGGGGAGGGGCAGAGAGAGATAGGGACAGAGGATCTGAAGTGGGATCTGCACTGACAGGAGACAGCCTGATGTAGGGCTCAAACTCCTGAATCCTGAGATCATGACCTGAGCCAAAGTTGGACGCTTAACTGACTAAGCCAACATTTAAACATCCAACATTTAAAAAAAATTTTTTAAACATAAATAACAATGTTACTCTTTATTTGTAAACCATATTTACATTTTGTTATATAAGAAAATTTTAAGAAAAAAATTTTTAATCCTAAAATGAAAAGATACACTTTTTAATCCAGGATAAATCAAAATCCATACCAGTGACATATTTTTTTTATTTTGCATCCAAATTAGTTAGCATATAGTGCAACAATGATTTCAAGAGTAGATTCCTTACCCATTTAGCCCATCCCCCCTCCCACAACCCCTCCAGTAACCCTCTGTTTGTTCTCAAATATTCTCTCACTAATTTCACTTAGCATAATACCCTCCAGTTCCATCCATGTAGTTGCAAGTGGCAAGATTTCATTCTTTTTGATTGCCGAGTAATATTCCATTGTATATTTATATACCACGTCTTCTTTACCCATTCATCTATCAATGGACATCTGGTCTCTTTCCATACTTTGGCTATTGTTGATAGTGTTGCTATAAACATTGGGGTGCATGTATCCCTTTGAAACAGCACACCTGTATCCCTTGGATAAATACCTAGTAGTACAATTGCTGTGTCATAGGGTAGTTCCATTTTTAATTTTTTGAGGAACTTCCGTACTGTTTTCCAGAGTGGCTGCACCAGCTTGCATTCCCACCAACAATGCAAGAGATCTTCTTTCTCTGAATTCTCGCCAACATCTGTTGTTGCCTGGGTTGTTAATGTTAGCCATTCTGACAGGTGTGAGGTGGTATCTCATTGTGGTTTTGATTTGTATTTCCCTGATGATGAGTGATGTTGAATATTTTTTCATGTGTCAGTTGGCCATCTGGATGTCTTCTTTGGAGAAGTGTCTATTCATGTCTTTTGACCATTTCTTCACTGCATTATTTGTTTTGTGGGTGTTGAGTTTGATAAGTTCTTTACAAATTTTGGATACTAAGCCTTTATCTGATATGTTGTTTGCAAATATCTTCTCCCATTATGTCGGTTTCCTTTTAGTTTTGATGATTGTTTCCTTCACTGTGTGGAAGCTTTTTATTTTGATGAGGTCCCAGTAGTTCATTTTTGCTTTTGTTTCCCTTGCCTCCAGAGACGTGCTGAGTAAGAAGTTGCTGCAGCCAAGGTCAAGGAGGGTTTGCCTGCTTTCTCCTCAAGGATTTTGATGGCTTCCTGTCTTACATTTAGGTCTTTCATCCATTTTGAGTTTATTTTTCTGTATGGTGTAAGAAAGTGGTCCAGGTTCATTCTTCTACCTGTCGCTGTCCAGTGTTCCCAGCACCACTTGCTGAAGAGATTGTCTTTATTTCATTGGATATTCTTTCTTGTTTTGTCAAAGATTAGTTGGCCATACGTTTGTGGGTCCATTTCTGGGTTCTCTATTCTGTTCCATTGATCTGAGTGTCTGTTTTTGTGCCAGTACCATACTGTCTTGATGATTACAGCTTTGCAGTATAGCTTGAAGTCTGGGATTGTGATGCCTCCTGCTTTGGTTTTCTTTTTCAAGATTGCTTTGGCTATTCAGGGTCTTTTCTGTTTCCATACAAGTTTTAGGATTCTTCTAGTTCTGTGAAGAGTGCTGGTATTATTTCGATAGGGATTGCATTGAATATGTAGATTGCTTTCTGTCATACCAGTTACATTTCTAAGGAAAATTCAGTAACATAGTAAATTCAGATTAATCCCTAAACCAATACAGGCTTAAATATATAATATTCTTAATCTTTGAAGGCTTACACATGAAATTTGACTATCTTTGAATTGTTATAATTTTCATCTTTGAGTCATTTACTTTTATTCCCAATATTTTTCATTTCTGAAATACAGATACATATTATCTCACTAATGCTCATGCTTACACAAACATTCTTCCCTTCCAGAGAGACCATGCATATAGGAGATATTTTTTTTCAATATAACTTAACAAGTATTTATTAGACAGCTGGTATTTGCTGACATTCTGCTATCTTTTACAGTTCTATTGACACTTTCATCAAATACACAATTTAGTAGCAAAAATTGTATATGAATTTCACCATTTGCCTTTGGAGTTTTGATTTTCATATTTTTGACCCACTTCACATTTAAAGGAGTTTATATACATGAGCTAATCTTTCTCTTTCTCATATTTCTGCACCATCTTAATATCATAATGGTCAGATACACTGCACAATTTTCAAAAGACATGGAAATAAAATAACTTTATTTGTTTGAATTCAAAATTAGATCCCAAGTATCAGCATGTCATAATTGTTGAACCTGTTGGAAGTATAATTATGTTGCCCCACTGCACCATGTAGCATCTCATCTGTCCACTTGATCCTATATTATTCCATGTTGATTTTGAAGTGCAGTCCCAGTGTCCTGTAAGTGCATTTTCCAGAATTATAAAAACCCTCAGTATATGTTCTCTGCTAATGAATCAACAGAACTATGTTTCTATGGCAACCTAGCTTCCAAAGCAAACCGCTGCCCATTGCATGATGCGAGAATGAGTGAAAGAAAGTGCTGAAACTTAAATAAAGACTAGTTTTTTAAACAGTTAGGTTTTTTTTTCATGGATGTGTAGATATTTTGCAACTTTATGACAGACAGATATTATCAAGTATGTATGTAAAACTACTGTCTTGATCTGAATGAAAAAAAAAATAGAAGTCTGAGAGATTGGGTTTATGAAAAAGTCAAAGAAGATCTCATGGATGAGAAAACTGACCATCATTCAACTTATATTTCTACTTTTTTAAAAAGATTTTTTTAAATATTTATTATTTTTGACAGAGAGCGTGTTGGGAGGGCAGAGAGAGAGGGAGACAGAGAATTCTAAGCAGACTCTGTGCTTTCAGTGCAGAACCCATGTGGGGCTCAAACTCATGAACTGTGAGATCATGACTTGAGGGGAAATCAAGAGTCAGACACTTAACTGACTAAGCCACCCAGGCACTCCTAAACTTATATTTCTACTTTTTATTGGCCTCTGTTCTTGCCACAGTTAGTTTTGGGATGACAATCATGAGTTATTTTTCTATTTATACATCTTGGTCATCCATTTTATGAAAACCAGTTTTTAGCTGGAGTGCACACAAAATCAAGTATTTGGTATTAAGGTAACTGTTTCTTAAGTTGCATTACAACAGTACTCAATCGTGTTCTATGACAATTGTATTTTTTTTTTTTGCCTGGGTGAATGTCAAGTACATAAATGTATTACAGGTTTATAAAACTAGCTGATTATCTCCATTCTCTCCTCCAGCTAGGTTTAGCAAAAGCAGTTGGAGTATGAAGAGGAACAAAATACATTAATTTGGCTAACTGATTATTCAGACTGCAGAGTTGCTTTTGGGGCAATTCAAGTTTCTGCAGTAAATCTTTAGGAACTCTCTAGATTGAATCACTTCCAGTCTTGTGTCTCAGCAAATCTGTTGTACCAAAGCCCAGATATTAAAGATGTATTTAATGAAATCCTTACTACTGTGAATATACAGCAAAATTCTTTGTAGGGACAATTTATAGATTAATGCTAAAATATCCAATCAATTCCTATGTATCCCATTTTACTCATTCCATTATGCAATTAAATTGAGAAACAAGCATCCTTAATATTCAGATAGCAATGCTTCATAAGGAGCAACACAGTGTGAAATTTGGCTATTTGAAAAGACCTACATGATTATTTTAAATTATGTTCGATTTTGGCTTTAAGTCAGCAGGTGTCCTTTCATATTGTTCCAGTTATTTTCCATGTCCGCAAATGAGTCATTTTCAAAGTGCTTTCAGACATCAGATTAGCAACCGGTAAGATGTTATTTCACTGAATTCTCCCTAATTTCTACACCTTATCAAGTGTGGGAGGAGTTTGACATCTCACTGTTTCAGAAGGCCTTGTAAGAATTGTTCTTCCTTCAACCTCTTCATTTTTGTATCACCCACACACAACTTAGTTGGTAACTTTATTATAGAGGAACTATCTGTTAGAAATTATTTCATTTTGTTGGTTTTTTTCCTCCTCTTCCAAAGTGACCAGTGGTATTTGAAAGCATGGCTGCTGTATCAGTCTGAGTCCTTGGGTGTAGTCCAGTGACAGTATAGGAACAGCTGCCACAGCTGACACCCCCCCCACAAAATATGTAGTGTGATGATAAAAAATAAAAACTTCTATGGTTTTAAGCTCCTGAGATTTGGGTGGGGCAATTTTATTACTGCAGGATAACTTGGCCTCACTGATCTAAATGCTTCAATTGTTAGGCAATTTTCAGGTGATCAGATCCTCTTATATAAAATTTATATATGCCATATACATATGTACATACATAATACATTGCACATAAATATCTGTTGAATGAATGAAGTGACACATTAACAAATATCTATATGCATATTTTATCCCTGTCATGCTTTAGCATTTTTGTGCCTCAAATATCATAGTTGTGAAATGAATACTTGTTGAATGAACAAAGGAGAAGTTGGGCAAATATCTACATACAAATTACATTTAAGAGAATGTATATTAATAATTCTGGAAATTTTGTCCAAAGTTAAAATAAGAAATAGAGTTTAACACATTGAGCTATCTGTAAATGTTCATTACATTTAGTTAGATACATTTAATTTGTAAAAAAACAAAAAACAAAAAACAAAAACAAAAACCTCCTTTCAAACTCCTCATTTGATAATCAAGAGTATTCTTGTAATTCCTGATTCCTTAAGATATTCCTGTTAAAGAAAACATATTGCATTCACTTGATCTTAATTTAATGTTATTTTCTTAAAAGTCAGTGCATTTTATTCAACAGCAACACAACTTATATACCACACCTTAATGTTTAGTTTTTGAGGCACATGACTGATATTTCATTATTAATTATAACTCCCAGCTTCTGCTTTGACTCAAGACTTCCATTTACATTTAAATTCTCACATTTGACTTGCTAAAACCATGATGAGATTGAAGGAAAATTATCCGATTTTATTACTTAGACTTGGTAATTACTTGAGTTGGTTTCTGTTTAAAGGCAGTATCCTTGACATAGTCATTTATAATTTAATTTTTTCACTGACAGAAACCATTGACCTAAGGATTTTCTTCTCTCATAAAAAAGGGACATCGCTCTTCAAAATAGCCTCTTTTGTTGCTCCCATGGAGCATTCCCTTTCAAGGTACCAAATAAATATCACTGAAAAAGAATTTAAGAGTATTTTAAATTTTTTCTTAATGTTTATTTTTGAGAGAGAGAGACAGAGACAGAGAGACAGAGAACGAACAGGGGAGTGGCAGAGAGAGAGAGAGAGAGAGAGAGAGAGAGAGAGAGAGAGAGAAGGAGACACAGAATCCGAAGCAGGCTCCAGGCTCTGAGCTGTCTGAGCTGTCAGCACAGAGCCCAACATGGGGCTTGAACTCAAGAACCATGAGATCATGACCTGAGCTGAAGTCGGACGCTTAACCAACTGAGCCACCAGGTGCCCCAAGAGTATCTTTAGAATACAACAAAAAAAACATTTCATTAATACCACCTTCTTTCATTTTTGATGCATTTGGAATGAAGGGCTTATTGAAATATCTAATATCTACTGAATTCCTGGCTTAATACTTAATGCAGAACTATGTGCCATTCACTGAATTTTCTCATTCATACTAGAGAATCCTAATTTAGAATGTTAGTGATAAGTTTTACTTATCATGACTGATTGGTTATCCTAACGGTGACCACATGGAAAATAGTTTGAATTAACACAGTGCAATGAGTACCGGAATGCACAATTCTACCAGTAGTAATTTGTTAACAGTCTTTAACTTTATGCAAAACACGCAATTTGATTCAATAAAAAGCTCATTCGAATGAAGTTATTCCCTACGTACTAATTTATTCATGTATATTTATCCTCTTATTTTTTCTTAAGTTCTTTAAAAAATTATGTCATGTGGGCAAGGTAAGTATCAAGTTGTGACAGTAAATAAATATCACAAGAGGTGCTCTGATATCTCTAGTTGTCATTGGGTTCAGCATACCTGTGCTCTAAGGAATAACGACAAATGCTAATGTTAACTAAGTTGATGGCATTCAATCTCTGCTCTTCTTCCCATGACTCTTATTGCTAAAAATCAAGAATATAAGTTGTATGTAAGCATTTTGCAGTTTTTGAGCCAACGCAGGCAGTATATGCTTAAAGTTCTCTTGCATCATAAACTATACATCATAAACTACTTACGAGATATGAATTTAAGAAGTATTTTAATTTTTTGCATTTTTTGAAGTAATGCTACTTTCTTAGAGGGACAAAGAACCTTATAGTTACATCTTTCCATGCATAAAAAGTAAATGTTATACATAGGTAATGAATATTAATGAAAAGAGTTACTGTGACCATGCTGTATCATGAAAAGTCAATGAAATCCCTGTCTTAGATGGTTACATTCTGTTTTCTAGACAGCTTTAAAAAAATCCACTTGATCTCTTCATATTTAGAGCACCAGGATATCACTAAAGTTAATTTTTCAAACTTAATCAAAAGCAAAATTTATTAAATGTTATATTATTATTCAAATTGGATTTCAATAGTTATGTATCTAAAATAGACCCAAACTGTAAGCCAATCTAAACCCTGTATTGCTATCTTTGAGAAGATTTTCTTAGAAACCTAGAACAAAGGAAAATGTTTCCTACATTGTCTATTCTGATATGCAGGTGTGAAAATATAACTACACTTTATTAACCTTGGTTTCTTCAAGGGAATAGCAATATCTTTTTCTAAATTTAGTGGAACATCATGATGAGAAAAGAACAGTTGGAGAAACTTGCTGATACCAGCTTTTAAATCATGAGTGATGGCTTTTATTTTTAAATAATATTGTGCATTTTAGGTAATTTAAGCACTTTTCTTACAGTATATTATTTTTCTACAGGAATATAATATTTTTTCTGAATAACATTTCCTTCTTTTACCTTACACAAAAAATTTTAATATTCTTAATTCATAAATATTCTTAATATTTTCAAAAGTATCAGTGACCCAGTCATCTCAGGTAGCACAGAACAGAACATGCACATAACATGACTGATTGTTGAGAGTATCACCACATACACACATACACACACTCAAGAGTGCAGATATTGTTGTCCACACATTTAGTTTGTACACATTGTATTTACCTTTCTTTTCACTCAACACATGTTGAAAATTAATCCATATCACTATCTATACATTTTGTTACATTGTGTAGGAGTAAACAATTCATTAGTCCTCATCTAAAGAATTCAGTGTTTATTATAAACTTTGTGCTTTTTCGTTCATTGTCAGCACAGACATCATTAGATGCATGATATTCTTTCTGATAAATTCCTAACAATTTAGTGTCAAAATACACTCCAAAGAGACTGAATGATTCACTCCCTCCCTAATCATATCTGAAAATACATGTTTTCCTCAATTGCGGCCATATTGCAAGATAGAAAATATTTACTACTGAAAATAATGGAGGAAAATGTATACTGTAGTTTCAAATAGTATTTCTCTTATTTATATAGATGAAGTGCCACCTCTTTCCATTGCAAAACTGTATTTCTCTTTTTGCCAACTATATGATTATACCCTTTGACTACTTTTCAATTCGGGTTTTGGGTTCCAGATATTTATTCTTGTAAAAGCTATTCTTATAATGCATAGTCTACAATACTCAATTGTATTTTTTCAGTTGAATGTTAAATGAAAGATTGCTGTGAAACAATCTGAACGCAGGACTTTGCAACAAAATTTTAAGTTTTACTATAAAAAATTTCAAATAGGTATAGAGAAAGAGAAAGAACAGCATAATTAAATTTATGTGCCCTTACTAGCTTTAACAATTATTAGTATTTTGGCAATCATGTTTCTTGTTTTCTCAGTCTTCAGAGTCACATCTATTGCAACCTTATTCACACCCCTTAGAATTGTTGTTGTTGTTGTTGTTGTTGTGTGTGTGTGTGTGTGTGTGTGTTTTAATGTTTATTTATCTTTTTTTTTAAGAAAAAGAGAGAGGGAGCAAGCTTGAGTGGGAAGGGCCAGAGAGAGAGGGAGACACAGTATCTGAAGCAGGCTCCACACTCTGAGCTGTCAGCACAGTGCCTGAATCAGGGCTTGAACTCATGAACCACAAGATCATGACCTGGGTCAAGTCAGAGCTTAGCTGACTGAGCCATCCAAGCACCACTGTGTGTGTCTTTCTAAAAGGAAAGTCTGGGCATCATGTCATTTCTCCCTATATACATTAGTATGCTCAATAAAGACATGTTTAAATAAATCATAAAGCCACTAACAATAAATCTTAAATGCTATGTACTATACATACTTAAATTTCCCCAATTGTTTCAAATGATGTCTTTTTACTGTTGTTTTGTTCAAATTAGGATCCACAAAGCACGCATTATATATTTTTTGGTGTGCCACTCAATTACTTTTTGTTTTCTTGCAGTGCTCTTCCCTTTATTTTCATGATACTTGAATTTCTGGAGAAAAAAATGTAGAATTCCCTATAATCTGGATTTGGCTGACTGGTTCCTACTGTGGTAATTAAAGGATCCACTAAACACCACACTAATTCTTTCAGTAATCTTCATGTGGGATTTGTTTCTTCAAAGGTTTGTCCTTCTTAGTTTAGAAGTCTAAAAAAGACACTCTTTCTTCCATACTGACAAGTTTGTAGCCAAATATTGACTGCCAAAAGCAAAACAAACCAACCTCAAATCTATTAAATGTAAATTTAACAGAAGATGAACAACAACCTTATGAAGAAAATTAATATGGAAATGTTAAAAAGAATAGAAATTAAGAGATAGACTAAGGGAAATACCCAATTTTATAAAAATCAAGACCCTGTTAAATGTGGTAACCTACTAGTGACAATTGTTCATTCTGCTGAGCTTCCTGATTGTTCAAGATAATTTTTAATTTTTTTATTATTAATAATAGTGCATTGTACAGATAACTACCTTAAATAGTCTACACAAAACACTTCCTATCTTAAGTTATTACATAATTCTCTTTTCTGGTAAATATTCTACTTAGATTATTTTCCCACACAGAACCTGGTAATTCTAAAATTTATATGGCAGAATCAAGAACAACTAATAGGCAAGATGATTTTGAATAAGAGGAAGAGGAGAGAGGGAAAGAAATTTGTTCTAACAGTGAAATATAAAGTTATAATAATTTAATACATGGCATTTGATAAGTAGGCAAATAGATAATTATACAAACCTGAGTTCTGGACATCCACATGCATGGAACAATGAGAGAATAATCAATGATTTTGGAGAATTTTCTATTTATGGTGAAATTCTAAAAGTTGAAACCTTAGAAATTTATAAGCACGTCTATCTTTAAATTGAAACTTAGACTTAAATGAAAAAGAAAGTTTAACTGTACAAAGCTAATGTTAAAATGTGTTTATAAAAGGCATAATGTAGTATCTTTTCATATTGACATGTATTTGCGAAGAAATCTTTGGAAGGTAAACAAAAAGATAACAGCTTTTCTACTTCTTTTTTTTTTTTAAGTTTATGTATTTTGAGAGAGAGAGAGAAAGTGAGCAGGGAAGGTTCAGAGAGAGAGGGAGAGAATCCCAAGCAGGCTCTCCATTGTCAGCACAGAGCCCAATGCGGGACTTGAACTCACAAACCCTGATATCATGACCTGAGTTGAAATCCAGAGTCGGATGGTCAACTGACTGAGCTATCCAGGCACCCTGCTTTTCTACTTCTTAGATCGTATAATACCTTAGTAAGTAGAGGACAAATGTGGGAAGACTAATCAAATATACATTTTTCATTTCTGAGATTTTATAATCTACCTAATATATATTCAGCAAATTAATACAAAATATTAAATAATAAAGAAGCAATATTTTAATGTCCTTGGGAAGGAAGGATTTATTAATCCAAATGAATAAAGCTGAAACCAGAAAAATATGTGTTTAAAGGAAAATATTTTTAAAGAATAAGTATGTAATTTATTTTACTGATTACCAGTCGCTTTGTTAATTGGCAATCACTGGGTTTAAATAAAATCATTCTCACATATTTCCCTAATTGCTAGTCCTTGGAAACATCCAATCAACTTCTTATTTTGATAGACTCTTTCAAGCACCACCCAAAAGTTTGATTTCCATCCATTTTTCACTAATATTAACATGAGGATTGACAAATAAAGAACCACGACGCCAAGTGCATCATAGGATTTGTTCTGCAGTGAGTAATCCAGAGCTACTCTATAAAACATGTGTTGCCATGGATTTTTAAAAATGTCTTTAACAAATCATGTTTCATACAGCAAGTTGCTTCAAAATTAAGAATGCATTTTTAAGATTGTGAGAATAGATTTTATGCACAACAGACCAGAACACTTCATAATCTGCCAACAATAATTATACAATCAGGAAACCTCTAATTGTTATTAGCAATACAACCCCCGCCTACCCCTCAGCAGAATTCAGGTTGAAGAACAACCATAGGACATCAGAACAATGAAGCTCGTTTTCAATAGAGCAGTGAAGTATGCAGTATGCATATTACTACAAACAGTAAATAGCGAGCACCCTTGTATCTGCAATCATCTATCTTATGGTTGACAGTGATCTAAGTAGCTGGAATCTCCTCAATACATTCCAGAACTTATAAATAAGTTTACAATATCCAATCTCTCTATAATTCTAAGTACTAAGAGATATCTCTCATCAATAGAGTATCATACTAAACCTTCTTTGCCTACTTCTTTATTTATTCCCCCAAGTATTCTCCTTCATTCCTTAAGTTTAGTCAGCTTGTTAAAGACCTTGCTAGCTTTACTGTGTGCCTTCTTAAATGAACCATTATCTCTAGTGTGAAGGCTGACTAGATTTTTTTTTAAAGCTGTCGATCTTAGAATTTCAGAAAAAAAAAAATCAAAAAACCTTTCAAGGTGATGTGATTCAGATCTTTTGACCTTTCTCAGATACTCAGGGTTTTCAAAAAACACAACTGAAGGACACCCTTGAAGAAGTAGGAAGGACTATAAATTGTTAGATAGGCAAGGCTGAGCCCCCTCTTTCTACCAAACATGTACCAAAACATGTACACGTGCTTGCTCTATCAGAAGCATCTGTATATTTATGTTTTCAATAATATTCTGTAGGTAAGACCATTTCTTTAATCCAGTAATACCTAATTTTATGTATTATTATTATTAATGTGAATAATATTGAGCATCATTATCATGCAATGTATTTAAGTTCTTTGCATCTATTATCTCATCTGGCCTCACAAGAACCTATGATGTAGTTTATTATCCTGAAATTTAAAAATGAGGAGATCAAGACTCAGTGATGTATCATAACTTATTAGTGGCAAAGAGGGTTCATTTCATTGAACTTTCTGAGTATGCAAGGTGAATTTTTATTTTTTAAATTATTAACAGTAATACATTATGCAGATAACTACAGGAAATAGTCTACAAAGATAACTGCCTATCTTACATTATTACTGGTGTTCAGATATAATCATCCATGATATTATAAAATTAACTGAAAACGAAACTCCTTAAACAAAGTTAATGATGTTTAAAATGGCTATATAGTTTAATTTGTCAAAAATTGATTGCCTGGTTAAAGCAAGAATCAGGGAGAATGAAGGAGGGGAAGACTGGTATGGTTTTTTTCCAAGAGGAATAAAATGACTTATATGTCTTTTCTATTAGAAAATTTAGAGAAGTTTCCTTGAGATATCCCACTTTCCCTCCACTCTCTTCATCTTCTATTTCTTCCTTTTTATCTGCTGCTTTACCACTTATCCATATGCGTTCACTTTTATTTCTCTACTTTGCCCCCTTTTTTCTCCCTCACTTTCTTTTATCTTATCCTCTGTATTTTGCTCTCCTTTCTTCCTCCACCTGTTTTCCTTAAAGTGTTGTTCAAGAAAAAGGCAAATGATGGAGAATATCTAGGTCCAGGATCTGAAATACAACAGTCATCTTCACTAGCCGAAGTCCTCAACCCTTGGTTGCTAGTATTAGAAAATCAGGAGAAGCCTGCGTCCTAGAATGGCATGGGCAGAAGTGTATTTGTCAAAAGCAATGTGAGATCTTGGAGCAGCGACTGATGGATTCTAAACAAGAGAATGAAGGTTGGCTCTTTCCTTGGCTTTCATTTATTCATTCAATGGATATTTTGAGAGCTATGAGGTGACAGAACACACATAGCCTTATGGAGAATGCATCCTATTCCTAGTTGAACAAGTAATTTGAAGGTCTTTTTGTGCCCATTTGAGACATTAGATGTGCTGTTTTGCCTTACTGTTAACTGTATATTCTCACATGTTCTCCAATGATAATATACATTGTGTGTTCCCAGGGATCTGAGAAACTAGTGGGTATCATTAAAAGTAGTTTTTCTTTCCTCTTTGGCATATTGCTATAAGCCCGCACTAATATGGCAGCCATTAGCCACGTGTGGCCAATAAGCAAAAAAATATGGCTAGTCCAAATTGAGATGCGCTGTAAAAGCATACTAGGTTTCAAAGACTTAGTATGAAAAAATATTATAAAAAAATATCATTCATACATTTTATATTGATAATTTTATATGAATTTTTGGATATAAAGATTAAGTTATATAAAATATGTCATTAAAATAGTGTCACCTGTTTCTCTTTACTGTTTTAAACATGATTACTAGAAAACTCAAAATGACTTTTGTGGTTCATGTTATGATTCTCTTGCACAACACTGCCCTAAGATATGTCATCTTTTCTGTTTTTCATGTCACAAGAAGATCTCTGTGGTAAAACATTTTCAATTCCATATCTTTGCATGGAAAAATTGTCTTTGTATAGGAAATTGCCAAAGAAATGTGAAGGTCTAAGCATTTCAGCATTTATTTACATCCTCAAATTATACTAGTAGATTAGACAAGCATGATTTCCTTTATAAAAATAGTTCTGCAGTTCTCCAAGTAGGAAGCTTACTGAAGTGGACAGAGATCTAAATCTTATTATCCATTCCGCAGCCTGTCATTTAAGGACATGCATACTGGTTTATAGTTCCCCGGGGCCTATTGCAGTCTTTCATTTAAAATGATTCAATTTAGTCCAGACCAAGCCAATAACTATTTGTTAAATTTTTCACAAGTTTCAATGGCAGTTTGCCAGACGGTGCTCAAGCAGACTTCTCTTTAACTTATTATGCAGCAAGAACGAATGGTACGAAGGATATTGGGAATAAGGATATAAGTGCACAGAAATAGTTCCATGGCATCCTTGGTCCTTCAGGAGACTGAGTAGAAGACAACTGAGTCCTGAGAGTCACATCAGTATTCAAAGATCTCAGAGTTTTCCTACAGATATGTAAGGCAATCGCAGGGAAGTTTATTTCTAGGTTCTGTTTCTACTACAGTATAGCGTTTCCGCAATTTAGAAAAATGCCCCTAAATTCCTGGTGAATCTAAAACCTTCTTCTATAGAAATGTGGTAGAGTAAAAACTGCAGTTATAGAAGTCACAAAAATCTGAGTTGAATGGCCTCATTTGTCCACTTCAATCTTAGATTAGATCTCTTAGGGCATGGTGGCCTTTTCAGCTTGACTCCTTTCACTAAGTGATATGCATTAAAGATCTCTTCGTGTCTCTTTTGTGGCTTGACAGTTTTTTTTCTTTTATCACTGAATAGTATTAATTTAATGGATATACCACAGTTTATTCATTCATTTCCTGAGGAGTATCTTGGTTACTTTCTGTTTGGGGAAAATTATGGATAAAATTGCCGTAAACATGTATGAACAGACTTTTTTGTGGACACACATTTTCAACTCATTTGGGTAAATATCTAGGAGAGTAATTTTCGAATCATATGCTACAAATATGTTTAGCTTAGTAAGAAACTGCCAAACTGTCTTCCCAAGTGGCTGTATCATTTTGCATTTCCACTAGGAATGAGTAAGAGTTCCTGTTGTTTTACATCCTTGCCAGCATGTTGAGCATCTTTACATATGCTCATTTGCCATCTGTCTATCTTAATTGGCGAGGTGTCTGTTCAGACTGTACGTGAGGTGTCTGCCCACTTAAATTAATTGGATTGTTTATTTTCACATTGTTGAATATCAAAGTTCTTTGTATATTTTGGGTACAAGTTTTAATCAGATATATGTTTTCCAAATATTTTCTTCCAATCAGTGGCTTGTATTTTCATTCCCTTACAGAGCTGGTTCCACAGAAAAAGTTATTTTTTTTAATAAAGTCCACCTTATTTCTTATTTCACTGATCTTGCTTTTGCTGTTTTAGTAAAAACGCATCACTAAACCTGGGTTCACCTAGATGTCTCCTCTTTTCTTCTAGAAGTTTTAGAGTTTTTCATTTTACATTTATGTCCATGACCCATTGTCATTTAACTTCTTGTGAAAGCTGTAATATCTGTGTCATGATTTTTTTCTTCTTTTTGTCATATGAATCTCCAATTGTCACCATTTGTTGAAAACAGTATCCTTTGTCCATTGACTACCTTTGCTCCTTTGACTCTATGCAACTCTATTCTGGGCTCTCTATTCTGTTCTGTTGTCCTATGTACCCTTCCTCAACAGAATGCCATCTTGGTTCCTGTAGGTTTATTTTTAATTTTTATTTAATTTACTTTTTTAATTTACATCCAAGTTAGTTGACATATAGTGCAACAATGATTTCAGAAGTAGATTTCTTAATGCCACTTACCGATTTAGCCCATACCCCCTCCCACAACACCTCAAGTAACCCTCTGTTTGTTCTCCATATTCAAGAGCCTCTTATGTTTTTGTCCCCCACCCTATTTTATATTATTTTTTCTTTCCTTCCCTTATGTTCATCTGTTTTGTATCTTAAACTCCTCATATGAGTAAAGTCATATGATATTTGTCTTTCTCTGACTAATTTCACTTAGCATAATACCCTCTAGTTCCATCCATGTAGTTGCATCTTCTTTATCTATTCATCCATTGATGGACATTTGGGCTCTTTCCATACTTTGCTATTGTTGAAAGTGCTTCTATAAACATTGGGGTGTATGTGCCCCTTCAAAATAGCATACCTGTATCCCTTGGATAAACACCTAGTAGTGCAATTGCTGTGTCATAGGATAGTTCCATTTTTAATTTTTTTGAGGAACCTCCATACTGTTTTCCAGAGTGGCTGCACCAGCTTGCATTCCCACAAGCAGTGCAAAAGAGATCCTCTTTCTCCACATCCTTGCCAACATCTGTTGTTGCCTGAGTCGTTAATGTGAGCCATTCTGACAGGTGTGAGGTGGTATCTCATTGTGGTTTTGATTTGTATTTCCTTGATGATGAGTGATGTTGAGCATTTTTTCACGTGTTGGTTGGCCATCTGGATGTCTTCTTTGGAGACTTTATAGATTTTGGATACTAACCATTTATCTGATATGTTGTTTGCAAATATCTCCTTCCATTCTGTCATGTGCCTTTTAGTTTTGCTAATTGTTTCCTTCACTGTGCAGAAGCTTTTAATTTTGATGAGGCCCCAATAGTTCATTTTTGCTTTTGTTTCCCTTGCCTCTGGAGACATGTTGAGTAAGAAGTTGCTGCAGCCAAGGTCAAGGAGGGTTTTACCTGCTGTCCCCTCGAGGATTTTGATGGATGCCTATCTTACATTGAGGTCTTTCATCCATTTTGAGTTATTTTTGTGTATGGTGTAAGAAAGTGGTTCAGGTTCTTTTTTCTACATGTCGCTGTCCAGTTTTCACAGCACCACTTGCTGAAGAGACTGTCTTCATTCCATTGAATATGGAATATTTGTCAAAGATTAGTTGGCCATACATTTGTGGGACCATTTCTGGGTTCTCTATTCTGTTTCATTGATTTGAGTGTCTGTTCTTGTGCCAGTACTATACTGTCTTGATGATTACAGCTTTGTAATACAGCTTGAAGTCTGAGATTGTGATGCCTCCTGCTTTAGTTTTCTTTTTCGAGATTGCTTTGGCTATTTGGGGTCTTTTCTGGTTCCACACAAATTTTAGGATTATTTGTTCTTGCTCTGTGAAGAAAGCTGGTGTTATTTTGATAGGGATTGCATTTGATATGTAGATTGCTTTGGGTAGTATTGCCATTTTAACAATATTTGTTCTTCCTATTCAGGAGCATGGAATATTTTTACATTTTTTTGTGTATCTTCTTCATCTTCTTTCATAAGCTTTCTATAGTTTTCAGAGTATAGATTTTTCACCTCTTTGGTTAGATTTATTCCTAAGTATTTTATGGTTTCTGGTGCAATTATAAATGAGACTGATTCCTTGATTTGTCTTTCTGTGGCTTCATTGTTGGTGTCTCGGAATGCAACCAATTTCTGTGCATTGATTTTATATACTGCCACATTGCTGAATTCATGGATCAGTTCTACCAGTTTTTTGGTGGAATCTTTTGGGTTTTCAATATAGAGTACCATGTCATCTACAAAGAGTGAAAGTTTGACCTGCACCTAGCCAATTTGGATGCCTTTTATTTCTTTGTGCTCTCTGATTGCTGAGGCTAAAACTTGTAATACTATGTTGAATAATAGTATTCAACAAGAATACTTGTTGAACAAGACAAGGATGTCTTATTCTTGACCTTAGGGGGAGAGCTTTCAGTTTTTTCCCCATTGAGGATATGAGCGTTGGGTCGTTCATATATGGCTTTAATAATCTTGAGGTATGATCCTTCTATCCCTACTTTCTCAAGGGTTTTTATCAAGAAAGGATGCTGTATTTTGTCAATTGCTTTTGCTGCATCTATTGAGAGGATCATATGGTTCTTGTCCTTTCTTTTATTGATGTGATGAATCACACTGACTGTTTTGTAGATATTGAACAAGCCCTGAATCCCAGGTATTAATACCACTTGGTCATGGTGAATAATTTTTTTAATGTATTGTTGGATCCTGTTGGCTAATATCTTATGAGGATTTTTGCATCCATGTTCATCAGGGAAATTGGTCTATAGTTCTCCTTTTTAGTGCGGTCTCTGTCTGGTTTTGGAGTCAGGGTACTGCTGGTTTCATAGAAACATTTTGGAAGTTTTCCTTCCATTTCTATTTTTTGGAACAGCTTCAAGAGAATAGGTGTTAACTGTTCCTTAAATGTTTGGTAGAATTCCCCTGGAAAGCCATCTGGTCCTGGACTCTTTTTTATGGGAGATTTTTTATTATTAATTTGATTTCCTTACCTGTTATGGGTCTGTTCAAATTTTCTATTTCTTCCTGTTTCAGTTTTGGTAGATTATATGTTTCTAGGAATTTTTCCACTTCTTCTAGATTGCCCATTTTATTGGCATATAATTGCTCATAATATTCTCTTATTATTGTTTTTATTTCTGCTGTGTTGGTTGTGATCTCTCCTCTTTCATTCTTGATTTTATTTATTTGGGTCTTTTCCTTTTTCTTTTTGATCAAACAGGCTAGTGGTTTATTAATTTTGTTAATTCTTTCAAAGAACCAGCTTCTGGTTTCATTGAGCTGTTCTACTGGTTTTTGTTTTGTTGTGTTTTGTTTTGATAGCATTGGTTTCTGCTCTAATCTTTATTATTTCCTGTCTTCTGCTAGATTGGGGTTTCATTTGTTGTTCTTTTTCCAGATATTAAGGTGTAAGGCTAGGTTGTATATCTGAGAACTTTCTTCCTTCTTTAGGAAGGCCTGGATTGCTATATACTTTCTTTTTATGACTGTTTTTGCTGCATCCCAGAGGTTTTGGGCTGTGGTGTTATCATTTTATTTGGCTTCCATGTACTTTTTAATTTCATCTTTAACTTCTTGATTAGCCCATTCATTCTTTAGTAGGATGTTCTTTAGTCCCCAAGTACTTGTTACCTTTCCAAATTTTTTCTTGTGGTTGATTTTGAGTTTCATAGCATTGTTGTCTGATAATATGCATGGTATGATCTCGATCTTTTTGTACTTGCTGAGGGCTGATTTCTCTCCCAATATGTGGTCTATTCTGGGGAATGTTCCATGTGCACTGGAGAAGAATGTATATTCCACTGATTTAGGATGAAATGTTCTGAATATATCTGTTAGGTCCATATGGTCCATTGTGTCATTCAAAGCCATTGTTTTCATGTTGGTTTTCTGTTTAGATGATCTGTCCATTGTTGTAAGTGGGGTGTTGAAGTCCCCTACCATTATGGTATTATTATCAATGAGTTTCTTTATGTTTGTGATTAATTGATTTTTATATTCGGGTACTCTCACATTTGGCACATAAATGTTTACAATTATTAGTTTCTTGGTGGATAGACCCCTTAATTATGATATAATGCCCTTCTTCATCTCTTGTTACACTTCTTTATTTTAAAGTCTAGATTTTCTGATATAAGTATGGCTACTCCGGCTTTCTTTTGCTGACCAATAGCTTGATAGATGGTTCTCCATCCCCTTAATTTCAATCTGAAGGTGTCTTTACATCTAAAGTGGGTGTCTTGTAAACAGCATATAGACAAATCTTGTGTTCTTATCCATTCTGTTACCCTACGTCTTTTGATAAGAACAGTTAGTCCATTAACGTTTAGAGTGAAAACTGAATTGTATGAGTTTATTGTCATTATGTTTGTTGTATAGTTGGAATTTTGGGTGGTATTCTCTGGTCCTTTCTAGTCTTTGCTGCTTTTGGTCCTTTTTTTTCCTCATCTTTTCTTCCCTCAGAGAGTCCCCTTAAAATTTCTTGCAGGGCTGGTTTAGTGGTCACAAACTCCTTTAATTTTTGTTTGCCTGGTAAACTTTTTATCTCTTCTTCTATTTTCAATGACAGCCTGATGGATAAATAATTTTTAGCTGCACATTTTTCTAATTCAGCACATTGAATATATCCTGCCACTCCTTTCTGGTATGCCAAATTTCTGTGGATAGGTCTGCTGTGAACCTGATCTGTCTTCCCTTGTAGGTTAAGGAATTTTTTTTTCTTTGCTGCATTCATGATTCTCTCCTTGCCTGAGTATTTTGTGAATTTGAGTATGATATGTCTTATTGTTGGTTGGTTTTTGTTAAATCTTATGGGAGTTCTCTGTGCTTCCTGGATTTTGATGTCTGTGTCTTTCCCCAGGTTAGGGAAGTTTTCTGCTATGATTTGCTCACATAACCCTTCTATCCCTTTTTCTCTCTCTTCATCTTCTGGGGCCCCTATGATTCTGATGTTATTCCTTTTTAATGAGTCATTGATTTCTCTAATTCTTAAATCGTGTTCTTTTGCCTTAGTCTGCCTCTTCTTTTCTGCTTCTTTATTCTCCATAAGTTTGTCCTCTATATCACTGATTCACTGCTCTGCCTCATCCATTCTTGCCACCACAGCATCCATTCAAGATTGCAGCTTAGTTATAGCATTTTTTAATTTCATCCTGAGTAGTTTTTACTTCTTTTATCTCCACAGAGAGGGATTCTAATCTATTTTTGACCCCAGTATTCTTATTATCATGCTTCTAAATTCTAGTTCAGACATCTTGCGTGTATCTGTGTTGATTAAGTCCCTGGCTGTTGTTTCTTCCTGCTCTTTCTCTTGGGGTGAATTCCTTCATTTCATCATTTTGAAGGAAGAAAAGGAATTGATAAGGTAAAAAAATTAAATTAAAAAATTAATAACAACACACACAAAAAAAATCAAATAAGTAATGCGAGATCCTTGGTGTGTTTTGGTCTGGTTATTGAAAGAAGCTTGATAGATTAAGCAAAAAGGGATAAAGAAAAAAAAAGGAATATGTTTGAAAACTTGAGAAAATGAATACAATGAAATAGAATAAAATGAAATGATGGAAGTAAAATAGAATTTTAAAATTTTCCAAAACATTAAAAATATAGTGGAAAAAAATAAAGAAAATATTTTTATAAAAAATTGAAAATAAAAGTAAATTTTTTCTCTTTCTGTCAAGAAAAAAAATGAAAAAAAAAGAAAAGGAAAATTGAATAGATGGACTAGCAAACAGACTGAAATACAACTGAAATTACACCTTTTTCCCTTAGAAGTCAAACTATGAAGCACTTTATAGTCTGTAGACTAAGCAGGCAGAGAGATTTGTGGTGTTCCTGAAGAGCAAGGATGGCCTAGTTAGGTGGAGCTGAGTGTAATAGCTCTATTCTCCACTAGATGGCGCCGCTTAGCTTACTGGGGTGGATTGTTGTGGTGCTTATAGGTGTGTACGTGCATGGGGGGGGAGGGGTGAAAATCTTGTCACTCTGATACCCAGTCTCTAGTATCAGAACTCTGTGCTCTCCCTGACCAGCAATCGGGCACTTGTCCTTTGTCTCTGACTCTGTCCACTCTCCACTTTTACACTGTCTGTGACCAAGTCATCAGGTTGCCAGATGGCCCCTCCCTCCTGAGTTTTATCTCAGATGTGGCTGTTTCCTGACCCCTCACTTCTGAGGGACTATGGCTTTGACCTGCTCAGATCATCTGGGGGAAAGTCTCACTGAGCAATGGCCAGGTGCCAGCTGCACCCAGGGACCTTCATGGGACCATGCTGCTGCCGATGCCCAGAGACTGTGTCTGGGTGCCAACCCACCCCAGAAAAAATGTAGCAGCTAGGTTTCAGGGATGGAAAATCACAGCACACATCTGGTGCCAGGCTTCACCCTTAATGACTTTGTTCCAGCATCAGCGAATGTGGCTGTTCTTTGGGTCTGCTGGGACCAGGTAGCCACACAGCCTCTAACTAATGTTCTTCTAGCAGTGGGACTGCTTCTCCTCATGTGGCCTGAGGACCTCTCAGAACCCACTCTGCCCCTGGGGATTCACCCTTCCCACCAGAGCACCGCTGGTTATTGAGCTGCAGAGTTTCAAACTCTGCACTCCCCCCTATTTAAAGAGTCTTAATGGAATTTAAACACACTCCATTCTCCTTTCTCCCTTTTTAGTTCAGTCCCTGTGGCTGTTTCCACTTTTCCACTTTCTCTCCGCTGCTTTTTGGGGGGGGGTGCTTTCCCCATACTCTCCCCCTGTCTCCGTCCTCTCTCCGCAAGCAAAAACAGCCCCCTGCTCTCTGTGGCTTCTCTCTCCCCCAGTTCACCTCTCCACACCATGTGCCTGCTTAATTCTGTGGTTCAGGTTGTACAGGTTATTGTGTTAATTCTCAAATCAGTTTTCCAGGTGTGCAGGATGGCTTAGTGTTTATCTGGCTGTATTTCATGGACGCGAGATGAAAAAAAAACTTCCATGCTGTTCTGCCATCTTGGCTGCTCCTTGGTTACTGTAGTTTTAGAGTTAGTTTGAAGTTGGTGGTAGTGCCATTTTTCCAATTCCTTCTTTTTATTCAGTATTCTGTTCATTATTCTGTTGCTGTTTTGTTTCATCTCTGTCTTTCCACACAAGTTTAAGACCTGTTTATTGATGTACAGAAAATGGGCTTGCTGACACTTGCATTGGAATGCTTTCAGTCTATATATCCCTTAGGGTAGAATTGACATCTTTACAATATTGAGTCTTCCAGGACATGAGCATGGACTATGGAAATATACCTCTATTTGTTTAAATCTTTGATGTCTTTGATCATAATTTTTCCACATATAGATTCCATACATATATTATTAGATTTATCCTAAAGTACTTTATATTTTGGTGGTATTTTAAATGGTACTATGTTTTTAATTTAATTGTTTATTTCTGGTAGATAGAAATGCAATTAACTTTAGTATATTAACCTTAGACCTAGTAACTTGCCATAATTGCTTCTTGGTTACAAGAGATGTTAATTGAACCTTTGAAATTTTATACAAAAACATGTCACCTGTGAACTAAGACAGTTTTGTTTCTTCCTTCCCAATTTGTATACCTTTTATTTTCTTTCCTTCTCATATTGCACTAGGACTTCTATTATGATGTTAAATAGTAATGTTCACAGGGTATAACAAAGCCTTGTCTGATATTGTAAGTGTAGGCTATAGGTTCTTAACATTAAATGTGATGTTCACTGTAGGTTATTTGTAGATGTTCTTTAACAGAGTGTGAGTTCGAGACCCACATCAGGCTCTCTGCTGTCAGCGCAGAGCCTCCTTCAGATCCTCTGTCTCCTTCTTTCTCTGCCCCTCCCCTGCTTTCACTATCTCTTTTAAAAATAAATATTAAAATAAATAAATAAATAAATAAATAGATAAATAAATAAATAAAATACATCGATTTCATCTTTTATTTATTCTTTTTCTAATGTTCTCCCTTTCTTTGCCGAGGTTTAGCTATCAAGTTTCTGACTTATATATTTCTTTTCTTTTTCCCTGAAGAACTTTTTTTTTTTAATTTTTTTGCAGTGTGGATCTACTGTTGATTACCTCCTTCAGTATTTGTTTGAATGAGAAATTCTTTATTTCTCCTTCACTCTTTGAAGGACACTATTATCCTTCACTAGTTGTTTGGTGTTTGTTTGTTTTCTTTTTTTTTTTAATTTTTTTTTCAACGTTTTTTATTTATTTTTGGGACAGAGAGAGACAGAACATGAATGGGGGAGGGTCAGAGAGAGAGGGAGACACAGAATCGGAAACAGTCTCCAGGCTCTGAGCCATCAGCCCAGAGCCTGACCCGGGGCTTGAACTCACGGACCGCGAGATCATGACCTGGCTGAAGTCGGACGCTTAACCGACTGCGCCACCCAGGCGCCCCTGTTTGTTTGTTTTCAATACATTAAGCATTTTCTCTTTTCTTGCTTGAAAGGTTTCTGATGAGCAATCCACTATAATTCATTGCTTTTCAATAGATGAGGTATATTTTTCTTCTGGTTTCTTTTAAGAAGTTTCTCTTTTTCTGCAGTTTGAGTATCATATACCTATGTATAGATTTGTTTTGTTTTTGTTTGTTTTTGTTTTGTATTTGCTCCATTTTGTGTTCTATGAGCTTCTTGAAACTATGCCTTGGTGTCTGTTGTGAGTTTTGGAACATTCTCTGATATGGGGCCAAATATTTTTCTCTATTCTTTCTCTCCTCCTACTGCTACTGCATTTCTAGGTAAGTATTGATTGTATTTCCTATGCTGTATCTTTCATCTTTGTGACTTATTTTATAGGTGGAAGCCTGTATGTCTCCTCCCTTTCACTCATTTGACCCAACTCCCACCTCCTCCAATTTGTTCTTTGTATTTATGAGCCTGTTACAGTGTTTTTGATTTTTAGTTTTTTGTTTTTTGGGTTTTTTTGGAGTTTCCATCCCTTTGTTTATACTCCCCACCTATTGTTGTACACTATCTACCTTTTTCCTTAGAACACTAAACATATTTATTAAATTGTATTTATTTTAAATTTCCTGTCTGGCAATTTTAAATTCTGTGTCATAACAGGGCCTGTTTTATGTCTTCAGACTATGTTTTTCTTTCCTACCTTTTTATGTTGCCTTCAGATTTTTTTAGAAGTCACACTACATGGCATCAATAATTACATTTTCTTATGAATATAATTATAACATGGGTTGAAGGAAAAAAGATTTATTGAGCATTTACTATGTAGCAAGCCCTTTTAATTAATGTATCTGAGTTGTCTTATTCAATATTCAAAGCAAATTATTATTTTTCTTCTATACAATAATAAAATTCAGTTTTAAGATATCAGATACCAGTGTTCATACACCTAGTGGACAATGGAATCTAGATTGCACTTTCTATATGGCTATATGGTGTTTAATTCATAAGTACGTGTTATAATAAATCAATAAATATCATCTCAATTTAAAGCAAAAATGTAGTTCTGCAAGATAGAAAAGAAATAATACTAAGCCTTCAAAGACTAAATTAATAAAGGTAATGACATTAAATATATAAGAATTGTATCTTAAAATTAAAAAAAAATATGATAATGGATTTGTACAAGTCGACTCTACTAAAAGAAAAACTTCAAAGGAAAACTAAACTTATAATATTTATAAAAATAATAAGTATAATAAATTCTTGTGTATTTCTTATTTTTACAAATCATAAAACTAAATGTTGGCATTCTGGAAGATATTGAATCACCAAGTTATGAAAGGTAGAAAGAAAAACAAAAGCCTTATTCCAAAGTTTCATGGAATATTTTATCTAGTGCTCAATATCTATCTATCAATTGTTTTTACTTTAAAAAAATTTTTGAGTATAGTTGATACACGATGTTACATTAGTTTCAAGTGTACAACACAATGATTTGAGAAGTTTACACATTATACTATGCTCACCACATATGGAGCTACCATCTGTCACCATACAATGGTACTACAACTATCATTGACTATGTAATATTATTAACATTATTGTGATCCAAAGACCCCCCCAGCCTGGAAATCTTTGAGTTTCTTTTTCACAATTACCAGATAGCTTTATTTTCAAAAAATGAGAATACACTGGAGTTGAAAAAATGCTGATATCACCAGGTAAAATAGATGCTAACATAAGAACAATTTGATACCATATTTACTCATTTATTGATTATTTATTTATTGAGCACATACATAAATAAGATATGATTTAGTAGCAAGACATACTTCTGGATTTAAATATTAAAAATACTCTAGTTTTGTTATTATGTTATTACTTTTTATTTGATTTTCCAAATAACACATAATTTTCCAAATGGCCCAAATACATACTGTAGTAACTAACTAGGATGAACAATGGAGACTAAAATGGGGACATAACATTAAATGACATATTAAAGAAATTGAAAAGCATCCTATAAAATATGAGATACATTTTTTTTAAAGTAGGCTCCACACCCAGTGTGGGCCCTGAACTCAGGACCCTGAGATCAAGACCTGAGATCAGGTCAGACATTTAACCAACTGAGCCACCCAGACATCTTAAGTATGAGATACCTTTTCAGTGTTCTGATTAGGAGGATAACATGATAAATGTGAAAACATAATGTTATGTAAATACTCACCCAGGAGTGCTGTTCAAAATGGATTGGAGACAGTCAGAATGAAAACAAGAGAACAAGACCAGATGTGATCCAGGTTTCCATTGGTAGACTTAAACTAGATTAGTTCAAATAGGAAGAGATAAAATTGGAATGTATAAAGAGAAGTGGACAGACCCAGTAACGATTTTTGGATGAAAGAGAGAGGAGAACAACTTGCAAGCCTGAGTTACTGGGAGAACTATGTTAACTTAGTGAAAATCTGAAACTCAGATAAATTCTTATCCAGAATAACAAGCAACCTTTTTCATCAGAATAAGGTATGTATATTCCCTCACAAACACACAAAAAACGCACATCTAGTAAAAGTGTTTCTTTTTAATTTACTTTATTTTTTTTATTTAATTAAGAATGAGCTAGAGAACAGGAAATACATAAATAGATGTTTGTCATGACCTGATACACCTATCAACATGCTAACCAGGGAAGTTTGGGAGGGCAATAACCAAATATAGTAGAAGATGTTGGACAGGATTTTAAAAAGAACTCTTAAAAAACCAAAATCATAGCTTAAAGAAAAATCATTGAAATGGTCCAAAATATAAATTTTAATTAAATTAAAAGTAGAAAAATAATGGGGTGCCTGGGTGGCTCAGTCAGTTGAGCGTCTGACTCTGGATTTCGGCTCGGGTCATGATTTCACAATTCATGGGATCAAGCACCGCATTGGGTCCTGTGCTAACATAGCAAAGTCTGCTTGGGATTTTCTCTCTCCCTCTCTCTTCCCTTCCCATGCTCACGTGCACTCTCTCTCTCCCAAAATAAATAAATAAACATTGAAATAAAAAAGTATAAAAGTAAAGATCAAATTTAATCAGAAGGGATCATGCCCTCTGGGCATCTTTTTTACATTAATTTAGAAAAGAACTTGCATATCAGAATTTAAGTTTTAAATCAATATTATGCTTAAATGTCCACACTTACCTACTTATAGAAAAATATATTCAATCAGTGATTCATATGGGAAATTAATAATTTGAATTTGCAATAATTCATATTTTCTGTGTCATTGCATTTTTACAATGTGTTTCTGAAAGCCATTACAAAAAATTATTTTGAATTCTTGATAAAAAAGAAAAGATAGAAGTATAAGATTTAGGTGCTAGAAATGAACTTTCACTGAAAGTATTTAATAGATTTATAGTTCTTGCTGCCACAATGATTGTGGCTTATATCAAGATTTTTAAGCATTAAGGTTTTTACATAGAAAATGTACATGCAGTTTTATTTGAGTAAATAACTCAAAAAGTTCAAATAGTTTCTTCATAATTCAGCTTTCCTATGAAGACTTAAAATACGATTAAATGGATTTTGCCAATAGCTTGTTTAACCAACAGTGTTCTTTTTTCTTCCTTGTATTTGGATTTGACACCATTAACTAATTACTTCACATTACTGCTTTAGAAGTTGTGAATAGATGTTGAATTTGATCCAACTGACTGGTTGTTTTTTATTGGTATGAAATGCATAGCAAATCACAAGAATGTAGAATATAGTCTATACACTTGTCAGGGAATATTTTACATATCCACATAATTTAATCAATCATTGGCTTCATTATACATTGCGTATTGAACCAGTTACATAACAACACTGAGATTTAAAACAAAAAACAAATAAAAAAAGATCTTTGAGAAATCCCTACCTCTTCTGACTACTTTAATTCATGATTTGCTTAACTATCCATCAACACAGACTATTTAGCCGATTGATTATTCTAATTATAGTTTATGAATTCTAATGTAAACATTTAACTATTCCTAACCTAACATTCTTAGAAGTTTGTTTCAATAAAGGTTAGTTTCAAGACTTGATGGGACACTAGCATAGGTTTATGAAAGAAGGGGTAGTAGGAAGATTTATCCCCTATTCCTGCACATCAAGTGCTCTAGATCTCCTACGGTTTTTCTCCCTAGAGAACACAGATTCTATTTTACCAAGCATCATTTTACAAAAAGTTTTTATTCAAATTCCAGTTAGTTAATATGCACTAAAATACTAGTTTCAGGTATTCAATATAGTGATTCAACATTTACGTACAATACCCAGTGCTCATCACAGCAAAAAGTGCACTCCTTAATCCTCAACACCTATTTAACCCTCACCCACCTCCTCTCTGGTAACCATCAGTTTATTCTCTATAGTTAAGAGTCTATTTCTTGGTTTGCCTCTCTCTCTTTTTTTCTATTTTGCTTCTTTGTTTTGTTCTTAAATTCCACATATGAGTGAAATCATATGGTATTTGTCTCTGATTAACTTATTTCACCTAGCATAATACTTTCTAGACCCATCCATGTCATTGAAAATAGCAAGATTTCATTCTTTTTTTATGGCTGAGGAATATTCCACTGTATATATATACCACATCTTCTTTATCCATTTATCAGTTGATGGACAGTTGGGTTTTTCTGCCATTTGGCTATTGTAGATAATGCTGCTATAAACATGGGGGGTGTGTATCCCTTTGAAATAGTATTTTGTATTCTTTGGGTAGTGCAATTGCTGAATCATGGGGCAGTTCAGTTTTTAACTTTTTTGAGGAAACTCCCTACTGTTTTCCAGAGCAGCTGCACCAGTTTGCATTCCCACGAACAGTGCAAGAAGGTTCCCCATTCTCCACATCTTCACCAACACCTACTGTTTCTTGTGTTGTTGATTTTAGCCATTCTGATAGATGTGAGATGATAATAAAGGGTTAGTATCCAAAACATAAAGAACTTATAAAACTCAACACCCAAAAAGCAGTCCAATTTACTAATTGTTAAGAATGTATTAGTGACAGATTCAGATCTCTTTCCTTGGTTAACTCCTATTCATCCCGGGAAACTCAGCAACACAGACTTTTAGATACTACATGGATATTGCCATATATCCTAGAAACCTTTATAATCTACCATTCTGACTCACACTCACCACTGCAGCCTCATGTTTCGTATATCTCTATCATATTTTTATTATGCATTTAAAAGTTCTCTTATAATTGCCTGTGTTTTTTCCTCTCCTCCACCAGAGTAAAATCTTCTCAATGTCAGAAATGCCTTGTATTCATCCTCAATATTTATAAGGGGCTGGTACAAAATAGGTACCTGACTTTTTGAAACTTAACATCATTTATACCTCATTCATAACAACCTATCTGATCATTTCAGCCCAAATGTTTCTCTCTATATTGAATCACCTGTTACGTGCACCATCTCTTTTGGTATTTGCTCATATATAGCTTTGTATTGTTATCTAAATGTTTTACATTTTAGCTTTTTATGTAACTAGAATATAAAGCTCTTGAGATCAGGAGTTCAACTCTTTTATTCCACTCTTCTTTTAATGAGCAGTACTAGGAATGCAGATGTTCAATAAATAAATACTAATAAGAAAACTTTCAGTTATTTCTTGTATATAGATTTTGTTTAAATTTAAAAATAAAACTATTAAATGGTAAGAAAGGGAGTGAGCTATCTAAGTAGTCTATTACACGAACAAAACATGAACACACAAAAAAATAATTTTCTTGGGGCGCCCGGGTGGCTCAGTTGGTTAAGCGGCCGACTTCGGCTCAGGTCATGATCTCGCGGTCCGTGAGTTCGAGCCCCGCGTCGGGCTCTGTACTGACAGCTCAGAGCCTGGAGCCTGTTTCAGATTCTGTGTCTCCCTCTCTCTGACCCTCCCCCGTTCACGCTCTGTCTCCCTCTGTCTCAAAGATAAATAAACGTTAAAAAAATAATAATAATTTTCTTGACTAAGACACATGTTAAGAGTTGGAATGAGTTCCCAAATTTTCAATCTGGGATTTTTATATTAAAATGTAGCATTTAATCAGGGAAATACAAATCAAAACCACACTCAGATACCACCTCACGCCAGTCAGAGTGGCCAAAATGAAGAAATCAGGAGACTATAGATGCTGGAGAGGATGTGGAGAAACAGGAACCCTCTTGCACTGTTGGTGGGAATGCAAATTGGTGCAGCCGCTCTGGAAAGCAGTGTGGAGGTTCCTCAGAAAATTAAAAATAGACCTACCCTATGACCCAGCAATAGCACTGCTAGGAATTTATCCAAGGGATACAGGAGTACTGATGCATAGGGGCACTTGTACCCCAATGTTTATAGCAGCACTCTCAACAATAGCCAAATGATGGAAAGAGCCTAGATGTCCATCAACTGATGAATGGATAAAGAAATTGTGGTTTATATACACAATGGAATACTACGTGGCAATGAGAAAGAATGAAATATGGCCTTTTGTAGCAATGTGGATGGAACTGGAGAGTGTGATGCTAAGTGAAATAAGCCATACAGAGAAAGACAGATACCATATGTTTTCACTCTTATGTGGATCCTGAGAAACGTAACAGAAACCCATGGGGGAGGGGAAGGAAAAAAAAAAAAGAGGTTAGAGTGGGAGAGAGCCAAAGCATAAGAGACTGTTAAAAACTGAGAACAAACTGAGGGTTGATGGGGGGTGGGAGGGAGGGCAGGGTGGGTGATGGGTATTGAGGAGGGCACCTTTTGGGATGAGCACTGGGTGTTGTATGGAAACCAATTTGACAGTAAATTTCATATATTAAAAAAAATAAATAAATAAATTAATTAAAAAATAAAAAAAAAATAAAAAAAATAAAAAAAAATAAAAAAAAAATAAAAACTGAGAACAAACTGAGGGTTGATGGGGGGTGGGAGGGAGGGCAGGGTGGGTGATGGGTATTGAGGAGGGCACATTTTGGGATGAGCACTGGGTGTTGTATGGAAACCAATTTGACAGTAAATTTCATATATTAAAAAATAAAATAAAAAAAAAAAAAATAAATAAATAAATAAAAAGAAAGTACCCAAAAAAATAAATAAATAAATAAAATAAAATGTAGCATTTAGCATTCACAATTTTTATTTGAATATATCAGAATAATAAGGTGGGTGAAATCTGGCAATAAAAATAGGAGTTAGGATTCAAATCCCAAATGCATAAACAGAGAATTTAAAATTATTTTAGAAGGGATGATGACGATAAAATAAATTAAATTATTGTCAAAACACCTGCATTATTTAAACTATCAGTCTTTTATGGAAAGATAACTGAAGGGGTTAAATGGTGTTTATTTGATTTGATTTTGTTTGCTTGTTCTAAATCCCATTCATTAGATTAGTTATCTCTAGTCTTTAATCTTTTAATAACTAGAGAATGGAACAGGTCAATAAAAGGAGTTAACCTGATGTGACAGATTAGACTATTATTATCTTTACTCCTTCCTTATAAAATTACATACCCACATTTTGTCATGTGACTTTGCAGCTCTTTTCATAAGAGCAAGCAGGATATATTTCATCACTGTGTTGATGTTGGATTTGCACCTATCTGAAACCAATCCCTCAGCCTAAATAATGGAGATTTCATCCTTTATTGCAAACTAGAAACACATCACTTTAATTTTCCTGTTACCTTCTTAAAGGCATTGGCTCAATGACATTTTCCTCTCCTACAACGTTGTGTGTGCGTGTGTGTGTGTGTTGCTTTGTACTTGATCATCCTCAGTAATATGCAAACATGACATTTCTTCCAACTTAAAAAAAATTCAGACTTTCCCTCAACCATGTTATTCCGACCAGCTTATCCTTTGCACCAATACCGCTTGAAAGAATGATGCATGTTTAGTGTCTACAACTCTTCTCCTATTCCATGTTCGACACATTATGATCAGACCTTGTCAAGTTCACCAAAGAAGTCCATTGTTGATAAACCCAATTGTCAGTTCCTGATTTCTGTAATATTTGACAGATTATTATTCCTAGTTACTATCTTTTCACTTGATCTGATGCCATATGTTTTTGGTTTTCTTTCTTTCTCACTGGTTTCTTAGTCTCCACTGCTGGTTCCCCCTCTTTGTTACATGGAACATCTTGATTTTGGAATGTCTCCAGGATTGATAGTACTTGTGCCACTGTTTTTCTCTCTACACTTATTTCCTTTTTGATCTCACAACTATGTACGAATGAACCCCGAAGTGGTATCTGTAGCTCAGGTTTTCTTCCTGAATTCCAGACTCAAATTCCAGATTCAATTATTTCTATTGCAACTTTTCATAGAAAACTCAAACTTAGTATCCCCACAACATATCTTCTTTTTCCTTTCAAATTTGCTCTACCATCAGCCATTTCCATCTTAGTTCTTTGAAACCCTAAGGGCTTTAAAATCATCAATGTTCATTTTAATAAAGCTAGAATCCAGTTCAACAAATCTTTATTGAGTAGCAAACACTTCAGTGCACTAGAGATGTAAGAATTCCTGGAATCCTACCCATGGAACCCTACAGGGAACCCCAAACCATGGAACCTCACTCAAGTTCCTGACTGGAATCCAATGGTTGTACAGTTTATATTACTGGATACTATGGACAAACACATAAATAAGGGGTCCTAGCCCCAACTATGACTAAAAGCACAGAACAATGATGATCAGGAGTTAAGCCTGAAATTTTGACAGATATCTAAGTGAACCTTTATAACTAATATTTAGTTGAGCTTTTTATTAAAAAGTATATGTTATATTTAATTGAGATTTCACAAATTGAATTCAACAAGAATATACGGAAAACCTATTATGGGTCAAGTCCTGAGTTAGGTGCTAAAGTTGTCATGACAGTGAATACAGTGTCATCTTTGACCTCAAGGAGGAAAGAAATAGATTCGTCTTTATAATAATAAAACTATAAAAGGAAGAAAGCCGAGACTCAAGAAAAGGTATCTTACATTCTCTAAGAAGTGTGTGACGCGAGTATAAAAAGAGTGATCAAAGAATGAATAAGGCATAATCAAAAGCCAAAAGTGAATAAATGCTGGACAGAACACAGTCTTGAACAGCAAGAAGAGAAATGAGCACCAGTGACCACAGTTTTAATTTCTTCAGCTTCCCTTTCGAAGGTTGACTAAGTTTATTGGTGTTTCTTTATACATTTCACTCATGGGAGATTTTGCTCTGATTAATATGTTTGTGGAAGGTACATACAGCCTTTCCCTACTACTTCATTAAGGAGCATAATATTATGAAGTTCACTGTGACCCTATACTTAAAGTCTAATTCACCATTCAGCTTTATTATTAATGAAGTTTGATGCCCATTTGCCTATGTGCTGCATCTCTTGATTCAGTCTTTATGCTGGAGTGGATAATGGAGCAGTTTAATATTGAACCCTAAACCAAATAAGGTTAAAAAATATCCATCACAGCCCTAAGGCCAGAAGGAGTAAAAAGAACATATTTTTAAAATTAGTTACTTTAGATAAAAGAGTTTAATTAGTATGGGGACCAGAAACCAAATTGCAAGTGTGAAAGAAGCAAATGAGTGGCTAAGAAGTAGAATTAATGAGCCCATGTAAGTGTTTTACCAGAAAAATAACTGAATACTAGCTCATGAATAGTAGGAAAGAAAGGATATTTTCTTTTCCTTTTTGTTTTGCTTCATTCTAATTTCTTTTAGAATTTTGGCATTTGGAAAAGAGGAAATAGATCATGAGAAGGAAGATCCATGAGAGATAGAGAAAACTCATTAAAAATATATAAGATGGCATAAAATCAAAACATGAAGAGATTAATTTTAGATCAGAAGAGAACACTTTTTAAATTAAAATGTAATGAAATTATATTTTAAAAAACATAAGTATTTTAATATAAACAAGAGGAAACTTGAGAAAGTTTACTTCAGATAATCTCAGTGTTCTCAGTTGTAGTCGATATAGAATCTTCAGCAAAGACTCTGGTAAGTTGAGCATGTACACAAAGTTGGAAATTGCCCTGTTAAAGTGTCACTGGTATATTGATAAAGCAATTTGTAGTTGCAAAGCAACAAAGCAACAACAGGACGATGGTAAAATAACATTTTACTGGGTTTAATTTTTCTAATATTTTCTGAGGCTCAGTTTAACCTGAAATGTCTTTCTGTTTTATGTAATAACCTCTTCTTATTTTAAGTTTTACATAATTATTTGACTAAGATTAACAAAATTTTTGTGTTGGAGATATGTATTAAAATTCATACATGAAATCATCTCTTATTCCATGAATAAAACTGAATTCAATGTCATGTTCATTTTATATGATCATTATAATCCAAGGATAAACTCATTACTAACACTAATATATTTTGCAGAGAGTGGAAATATAATAGTTACTTTACATTTCTGATCCATTATGTAATATTATGAATTAGTTTCTTCACTTCAATGTAAGATCAACAAGTGTAAATATTTATAAGTATTCAGTAGTGAGATAATCATTAAATATTTTTCATGTAATGAATTTTATTCTCTTTTATTTTTTCAATGTTTATTTCTTTTCAGAGGGAGAGAGAGAGAGAGAGAAGAGCTGATGAGCAGGGGAGGGGCAGAGAAAGAGGGAGCGAGAGAATCTCAAGCAGGTTCTGGGATGTCAGTGCAGAGCCCAATACAGGACTTAATTCCATGAACTGTTGAGATCATGACCTAAGCCAAAATCAAGAGTTAGATGCTTAACCAACTGAGCCACCCAGGTGCCCCTAATCTTTTTTTATTTTTAATAGAAGTATAGTTAACATACAATGTTATGTTAGTTTCAGGAGTATATCAATTCAATATTTATATACATCACAAAATGTTCACCACCATAAGTGTAATTACTATCTTGTGCCATACAAATTAATTACAATGCTATTGACTACATTCCTTATGCTGTACTTTTTATCCCTGTGATTGATTTATTTATTTTATAACTGGAAATTTGTATCTTTTAATCTGCTTCTTCTATTCCGCCCATCCCTCCACCCCTCTCCCCTCCAGCAACTACCAATTTGTTCTCTGTATATATGAGTCTATTTTTGCTTGTTTTATTTTGTTTTTATATTCCACATACAAGTGAATATTACCAAAAAATCCCATAAACATGCAATTATTTACAAGCAACAAAATAACAAATTTGAAAATAAAAGAGAATTTTCATCTTAAGACAAGATGGTCAATATCCAAAAGTATTCTATAAGATAGCTATAAGGGGAGAAACATCAGTATTAGTTGCAGAAAAAAAGATATAAATGAAGTTTATTGAAAACCCATAGAGCTGGTATCACCAAGTCATATTTATTTTTATTTTAGAATATTGTTTTTGAAAATACTATTTAATATTGAAATTATCCAAGACCTTTGGGTGTTTACTTACTTTTCTATAGGGGTTTAATTTAGAATACCATTATGCAATCTATCCAATAAATGCTGAAGAGAAGGTTAGTCTTGCTTTCCAGATTTTTTTTTTTAGCTTCTAACATACACAAAGACTGGAAAGTTACCAAATAGACACAGTCTTGCTAAACCTGAGAGTGATTTCAAAATCTAATCAAATACTATATAACATTAAAAGTTAGATATGTTTTTATTTCTTTTCCAGACTACAAAAGAAAACAGGACAATATTTTTTTAAGTGATATAAAATATCTAATTAGATATAGAGTTGGCACCATGGAATTTCTTAGAGTGAAAGGGCCTTGAACCTCACTTGACATAATGGAAATGAGAATAACGTATTTATTATTTATGCATTTGTGCATTAGTTGTGCATTCTTTTATGCATGTGCCATTATATTGGTATAGAAAAAAAAATACTTTTAACAATTACTCTGTCAGATGGTCACCATGGTCATTGCTGGAGATTGAAAGATGGCCATCCCCCTGACTACCTCTGTTCTTTATATTCTTCCACACATGACTATACTTAGAAAACTTCTGAGGCTATGCTTTTATTGCCTGACTATTAAAAAAGGATAAAAATGCACCTGTTTCAATGAAGTGCATCATTTATACAGTCTAGGAGCTGTGAAAGTGCAGAGCTCAAGTGACAGAGTCACTGCATTTTCATCTGTTAGTAGTTAGCCCATCCCCACCATTCTCCATTTTGATGAGATCAGCTTCTAGAAGTACATAGGGAAGTTGAGACCCATCAAGAAGAAAGGTTAACTATTCATAAATGTACATAATTTTCAAATACCCATTGGGTGCTCTATTCATGGCATAAAGTGTGATAATCTGACTTATTGATTTTTTTGTCTATCTCATAGTTTATATTTTATCTTTGCTTTTATTTCTAAGGAATAAATTAGATTACAACTGTCAAAAAAAATAAGGTAAATAACTTGTTTCAAAAAATATCAAAGGAACTTTCAGGCAATGTCAATGACTGAAAAAGAAAATCACCTGTGGGATTATTTTCCCTGAGAAATTCCAGTTTTCATCCACAATTTACTTCAAAGAAATGACAGAAGTGATGTGCCCTTTGTACAGAAAATGTGTGATAAATTATACATAGTGTTCCAGACTCAATGAAAATGGGTTGAAAATTCCCAAGGAAATTTCTTCAGAAATGAAGACGACAGAAAAGGTGGGACATTTTACACTAACACATAACAGTGGTCCTCTTATTAGAAACAAGTAGAAATTTAGACTCACACATGCATGCATACATACCACTCTTCTATTTACACGTAACAAACATGATGTGCTTTACCAATTGAATTGCTTTTCTATTATTGCATGATAATAACAAATCATCATAAATACAATAGCTTAAAATGAAACAGATTTATTATCTCATAGTTACTGTGGAATACAAGTCTGGGTACAGGTTAGCTAAGTCCTTTCTTCAAAATCTTTACAGGCTGAAAACATGAGGTTTGGGTCTTCTTCCAAGCTTCCAGTTATATGTAGAATTCAGTTCCCTGTTGTTGTTGTAGGACTGAAGTCCCCTTTTGCTTGTTGGCTGGTGACCAGAGACAACTCTTAGCTCCCAGGAGCTGCCTTTAAGTCCTTGCCACATGATTCCCTCCACGGGCCGATTACAACCTAGTTGTTTTCTGCAAGGCCTCCAGAAAACTCTGTCTCGTTTTCAATCTTTCTGACCTGTTTTAGAGTTCGAGGGATTAGGTCAAGCTCATTTGGGATGATCTCCCTTTTACTTAAGTCAAAGAGAAGTGACATGGACCTTCTTTACAGCTGCAAAACCTCATCTGCAACATACACCGACATACTGATATATCCCATCCCATCACTCTTGTGCTCAAAAGATCAGAGATTACACCGGGCATGTTCACAAGGGGAGTCTCTGGGGCTATCTTAATATCCTGCCTACCACACCAATTGTCTGGCCCTAAAGCATATGATCAGGCATCAGTACTCATGCCCTCAGCAATAATAAATGTTAACAATATAGTAGAGAGAAAAAATTCAAAGCACTTTAGTCTCTTCATTTCATCATTGTTACATCTTGGTTTTTGTTTCATGATCTTTCAGTTTTTCTCACCTGAATTAATAAAAAATGCTGCCTGTGAAGAGAAACTAAGTTACAACATATAAAAGTGATTTGTCAGAAATAAAGGAATCACTACAGGTAAGAATTGGCAGAAAAAGACATACATGCACTGAATATATGTATCTTGTGTAGGTAATAACATATTCCATATATTATAGATGAAATAACATGTGCATATATATGAATTTATAGTTGTGTGTGTTTTGTATGGATATTACTTTTATTCAGATACATATTGCTAGTTATAAAGCTGTGTAGAGTCTTCATTGATTTGAAGAGAAAACTTTAGGAGTCTGTAACATTACCCAAAATGACTTTAGCTTCGCAAATTCCACTTTCTAGTTTTTGGTTCCTGTGCTTGACCATTTTGTCCCATCTGAGTTATTCATATAGCCTTGATTACTTCAATATCTCTATGAATGGAGTAACGCGTGTGTTAAAGACTTTTTCCCCTTGGGGACTAGTTGATTCTACTGTAGAACCCTGCTGTGTGGGAAGGCTTTATCTATCTTGAAATGGAAAATCTTTTCAAGTCTTATCTAGTCCTGGCAATGTAACTCTAATAGGTGCTCCAAACTGAAAGTAAGACTTCCAGGTCTTGTGAATGCTATTAGGTGGAAAGGTAACTACTCTCACAGAGAATGTATTTTTGGGAAATGCAAATTTGGAAATCCAAATCTATATACACAAATCAGTAATGGCAAATTATTTATCTTTACAAACATTGCTGTAATATGGTTGGAGAACACTTAACAATTCTGAGTTTAGAGAACAAGGAATGTATGTCAGGAACTATGACAATTTTTCCCTAGCTGGGACCTCTTGTCCCATAGATTCTTAGTTGTAGAGAAGGTAGGGACGATCATGAATTTCATTTGAAAAGCAGAATTATTACATATTATAGGGTGCAAGTGAACACTTGTCCCTCCAATTAGATGAAACAACTTGTTTCCAGGACAGGTGGGATTAACTACATGAAAGAATCCATCTCTTTGAAAAATAACAGTTGAAAACCACAGAGGCTTCTGTCACTCACCTCATATGCAAAAGCTTTCTTAATACAAAGACCACGATAAAACACTCAATCTGTAGCTTGACTCAAATCTACCAACTCATTTATAGTAAAAGAGTTGTGGGTAAGGGTTTTTTTTTCACAACACAGACATCTAAAATGGACAGCTACTACTGCATAATTATAAAATTTATTGTAACTTTCTTAAATGTATATAAATAAACTTTTAAAAATGTTTAAAAATTCATCAAATAGTCATTTCTTGTCTGTTTCTATATTCACACTTTACCTATCAAATTGCTCTGCAATTTGTTAGAAAAGTAGACAAAAGAATACTAAAAAATGTAAAAGTGATTATTCAAAAGTAAATCATCAAAACTATGTCATTAATTTGAAGATGCACCATACTTTATGTTTGATTAAGAAAGAAAAATATGCTGTCAATAACAACACACTTATGTCTTAGCATGTAAACATGTATTCTAAATATATGTATTCTAAATATTTAAGAATTATTTAGGTGTACTGATTGTATCCTATCTTTCTGCCACCATCATCACAAGAAAAATGTAAGAAACAGTTTGTCTTAAAACATTTTCACATTCGAAGTCCAAATCTTTCAGACAACTTTTTAAATTGGAACTTTCAAAGTCCCCGTTCTTTTTTTTTTTAATTTTGTATAACAGCATATTCTGTGCCAGCATAAGGATTGGTATGATAGCATTTTCTCCAGTGTTTCCTTCCAAGCTTCTGACAGTCATCCTACAAGTTTTGATGTTGGTGCTTTCTTTTTCGGTATGTGATAAAGAGTCCTTTGTATATATCTCAGTTACAAAACATGATGCAGCGTAATCTGCTTTCAGGTGTCTTTTTTTTTGGATCCCTTACATCATTTATTGTTATTCATCAAGAAAATATGGAATTACTTTCATTGCTCCACCAGAAGATATTTCTTCACCAATATCAACTTTATTCCCCTTCACTGTTTCCATGTTAATTTCCAAAGTAACTTTACATCTCAATAGTGGGGATCATCCTATTTTTATAGATATTTTAATACATAACTAAATATAAATATGTGGCACCAAAAATATGTGGTACCAGTGATGTGCATTACCTATAATATGAAATTATATGACAAAGATCATGCATGAAAAGGTAAGGACAGCTCTTCCATGACTTCCATTTGACTGTGATTATATGACACCATCAATGAAGAGACACACATTTCAATTTCACAAATGTTTAAATGATATGTCTTTTTATAAAATGTTTATTTATTTTGACAGATAGATAAAGAGATGAGATAGATTAGAGATAGAGATAGACATAGACATAGACATAGAGCAGAAAGAGAGGGTGGGTGAGAATCCCAAGCATGCTCCACATTGTCAATACAGAGCCCTATTCCGGGCTTGACCTCATGAACCGTGAGATCATGACCTGGACCTAAACCAAGAATTGGATGTTCAACCGACTGAGTCACCCAGGCTCCCCTAAATAGTTTAAGTCTTTAAAGTGATAAAATATTTTATGTTATCCATCTAATATAGGGAAAATAAAAAATGAGAAAACTATGATTTTAACAAAATTCACAAAGAGGAAAACAGAAACAGTAAAATCATAAAAAATAAAAAACAGAGGGGCGCCTGGGTGGCGCAGTCGGTTAAGCGTCCGACTTCAGCCAGGTCACGATCTCGCGGTCCGTGAGTTCGAGCCCCGCGTCAGGCTCTGGGCTGATGGCTCAGAGCCTGGAGCCTGTTTCCGATTCTGTGTCTCCCTCTCTCTCTGCCCCTCCCCTGTTCATGCTCTGTCTCTCTCTGTCCCAAAAATAAATAAAAAAAAAAAAAAAAAAAAAAAAAAAAAAAACAGAAATTAAATCCAAAATGATTAGTAATGTCAATAATTGAGAAAAAGGGAAATTCAAATATTAAAATGAGAGAATTTTAGACCATATTTAAAAAATAAAGTAGAACTCAATATGAGCCAAAGTAACAGAAGATGACAAACTAAGAGATAGAGGCTAAATAAATAAAGAAAACTGCTATAATAATGCTATACAACTAAAATAGATTTCAAGCAGGAAAGAAGGTACTGAAAAACATTATTTTCTGAGGAAGCTAATATTCCACAAGTGTTATTAGTAAGAAATATGATATTAGACCTGGAACACCTAAAAGAACCAGCAATGGTACTATAGAAATCAAGAATGATTTCAGAAAGATAAACAAGAAGACTGACTATAAGATGAAAATCAAATATTAGCATCTTTTCTCTATCCCAGCAATATCCTCATGGAAAATAGAAATAGAGGAAGTAGATTCTATTAATGTAACAACCAAAATAATTAAATACCTATGAATACACCTAATTAGAAATGTGCAAAACCTTTATGTAATGTCTACAACAAGATGTTGTATGTAACAAATTAAGTGGAGGGGATAGAGAGATTTGGTTAACAAAGGCCCAAGCAATTTGATCTAAATGTTGGTGACTTTTATTATGTGATGAAATATTTGCTCAAGTTAGGGTATGCAATAGCCTTGAATCAGGCCATTTGCAGACCAATGTCATGTAATTAAAGAAAATTATAGGGAGAAAAAATATCGGAGCATCTTTGTTATTTCTTGCAACTTCCAGCCAAAAAAGGAATGGTAGTCTGAAAGTAAATCACACACAATATGTTTTTAATCATGAAAAGCACTCTGTCTTTAGCAAACTAAATTGAGTAAGAGTCCCATAATTTTGGATTTAAAGTCTCAAAATCCAGCTTATTCTGTAATTCAAGCTGAAGCTAATATTAGAGGATCAACTTTATCTGGAGTTCAGATAAGAAAAAGGTTTTGCATATTTTTTGTCAAAGTAAAGCCCTTTCAGTAAAAATCAGTTAAGAATCCCATGTTTTCTATCTTGTTATGTTAGATGTCCTGGACAAATAACTTGTTTAGTTTTTAGATTGCTAAACACTGATTCCGGGCCTGAAGTTTGATGAAGTAATGCAATGGTATTTAGGCCAAAGTTTTTCATGCAATGGATATATGTGGGAAGAGCAAATATTTAAAGATTAGGAATACAAAGGGTAGGCTGTGGCAGACACTGGGATGATTGATCCAATCCATCCGATTCCCAACCTCTTTTCCTCTTTGCAAATCTCAATTATTAAAAATGGGAAAGATAAGCACTTGATCTGTTGCAGTTAGAGGTAGCTACATATTATAATTCTTGGTAAGGGACTGTAAGATGAATTTTTGTGGAGTAGAGAACTTGCCTTTTTTTCATTAAAAATTAATAATGAAAGGATAGCAATAACAGGAGTAGATCTTATGCTTTCCCAAGACATTATCTTTGAACTCCAGTATAATGTATGATGCTGCAACAGTCATCCACAAAAGTCAATAATTTTAGGGGAAAGCCAGGAGAATTATAAAGTTGATAGCCTCAATGTTTTAAATCCCCCAGATTCCACGTTATACAAGAAATATTTTTTAAACTGGTCTAATTCAATATTCTTCCTATGCATTTTCTTCAAATCCCCTCCAAGGAATTTCAAGTTGCTTGCCCCTTTATTATTTTCCTTTACCTTCCCTTTAGGGTTTTTTGTACCCAAACCTATCAATTAAAATTCACATTCTAATGTTATCAAGACCCTTACTCTTTACATGGTATTGCATTGCATACATATTTGTGTGTATATAATATGTATATATGTATATAATCTGAAACATGTATTAAACTTAGTGAAATGAAATTTACTTACAAAGATAACAGAGGCCACTCCTTCTCTATTTCCGTAAACAGTACCATCATTTAACCACAATGCCACACATATGAGCTTTATTTGAAACTACATTTTTGTCTCCCTACACATCCAATCATTAATTTCTGTCTATTCTAACTCCAAAATAGATTTCATACCCATTCAGTTATCTCTTTCCCCATTGTCCCCACATTAGTTCAGATGTCACTTCTTGCAATGAATACTACTGCAACTACTTAACCAGTCTCTTTGCCTTCACCCTTGTCTTCATCTAATCCATTATCCATCCGGCTGCCAGAGTAATCTTATGAAATTCCAATGTGACTGTGTCATTCTTCTACATAAAACACTTCAACCCCTTTCCATTGCTTTCATAACAACTTTTCAACAAGATTTCCAAGACAAGCTGACTCACACTTCCTTCTCCACTTTCATTTCTTTTGCTTCTGCCTAAATCTCCAAACCATAGCCTTGTTAGTCATGTTTCAGATGTCATGTTATCTTCCACTTCTGTGCTACCCTTAGACTGGGTACTCTGGAAATAGATACTGAGATGAAGAGTTGTGTGCCAATGGCTTATTAGGGAGTGTTCTAGAAGAATATACCTGTAAGGGGTTAAGGCCAGCAAAAGTTGGAAGTAGAGAAAACCTAAGCAACGATGTGATGACAACTGAGCTCTTAGCCAATAATGTAGAAAACTTTGGAGCTACGATGTCTCTTTAGATTCCCTCAAACTGTAGCAAGGAGGGTTAGATGTTGATATTGCCACATCAACTCATAATGAACAGTTCTTTGGGAGACAGTATAACCCTAGGCAAGGCAGATTTGGGCAGTGGATGGAAATTCCCAGGAAGGGATACAGAATTGAGACTTTGATGGTAGATAATTCTTAGTGGGAAGAAGATGGATGTCTTAAATCTGAAGAAGGTATCAGAGGGGAATGTGACAGTATTTTTTTCTATATTTCTGTACATACTGTTTCCTTTAACTCAGACACTTCCTCTTACCCCACACAAGTTCTTTATCAGGCTAACCTCTATTCATCCTGCAGGTCTCATATACTATGCCATTTCTCACACTGTATCTTCACTGACCCCAATTGTTGGTGGGGCTCCCTTTTTAATACTCAGTAATATAATGTAAAATATCCCAGTCAAAGAACTCATTGAACTATGTTAACAATTGTCTACTTATTACAGCTCTGTGAAACATTAATTGTCTTTTTTACCTTAGTGTTCCCAGAGCCCAAAATAGTTCCTGACAATAATTGGTGCAAAATGAATAGTTGTTTGTGGTGTGAGTGAATTTCACTCTTATTTTCATATTTTACTGAGTTTGAATACTTATTGCGAGAGAACCCTCCAAAATCAGGGGGCGGAAAAGAGAATACTAAATATCTTAACTGGGTACCCTTTCCAAACATTTTCAGTTAATATCTACTTCTAAATCCTGTTGGTGAAGAAGTTTTATTTTTTTTCTTCTACCATATTCTGTGCCTTCTATTGGTAATATCTTAGTCAATGTATATTTTATTTAATAATATGTAGATTATTTTGACTATATTAAGTTCATCATATAATTTATTCAGCTGATAAGGAAAATTGGTAAAGTCATGAATCAGTGTTTTGCTTGCTTTTTTTTCATGTTTCCATTATGAACATTAGCCACTCAATTTACTGTTTCCTTAATTATATAGGTGTCTGAGGTCCATGGTGAAATTAAGATGTACATTCTTATAAAATGTAAGACATTCTTATTTATACAAAGAAGATACCATAGACATTGAAGGAAAAGTTAAAAATAACTTAGACCAAAGCAGCAAGGGTAGAAATTATACCCTCTATCAGCATAATAGTATATGTTCATTTTATGTGAATTATGACTAGATACATGTGTGTGCAAGTATAGCTAAAACTAGAACAAATATTATGAATGATACATGTTAACCTCCTATTAATTTCCTGAAGAGTTAACACTGTATTTAACTGCCCACTCATACCAGTACATGTCAGAGCATGTAAGCATTGAACACTACTCATTGCATTGAATTTTAGGGATAAAAAAGAAGTCAATTTGAAAGATAATTAGTGATTTCCTGCAAGTTACAATTATGTTTAAATATGTGCATGGTAATCTAAATTCAAATGTTGTCTTATGTTTCCAATAATAGTGAACATATTCTATTTTAGAGGACCTAATCTAAACAAGCAATTTTAAACCAACAATAAAATTGCAAGCAATATGCTCCCTAATAGACTCCCAAGTATTAGGAGCTCTCTGCAGATGCTTTGTCTCTCACAGTCTCACACAGCATCAGATAGCACAAACCCACATTTACTCGTCAGCTTAGAATGCTTCCCCTAAGAAATATACTCCAGAAAGATGAATGACAATTTTAAATTGTTCTTCAATTCTTGTAAACATAATTTTCTTAATTATCTAGACCCAATTCTAAAGTTGCTCAACAGAGAATTTATCAGAGTGCCTTATTAATCTGGAATTTAATGGACATGAACTACCAACATAAAATTTTTTTATTCTCTTACTTTGACCTGAGGTAACCTGATTATAAAATTTTCATTTTTCCACTGTCCCTGGATAATAGCATTATTATCCATAACTATCTAGTCTGCTATCCAAAAGGACAAGGTATGAGTAATTTGGTAAGTCTATAAGGCATTATATTAATAGGAAATTATTCAAATGCAACATTAGACATAACAGTGTTAATGAAATATAGAAATATTTCAAGGTTTTGTTAATCATTAAGGATTATATTTCCTATAAGTTTATGGTCAGCAAAAATTCATTCCTACCATGGTAGCATTCATTTCATCATTTTGTGTAGCTAATCTTGATTATTACTTACGTTAAGTCTAGAAGTTATACATGTGTTTGTACTTGCCAGTAGACTAATTAGAAGTATGTATATGGTCATTCATAGAAAAGTCATGTAACTTACAGAAATTCTGTGGTAAGATAAAGTCTAAAGATAGGAATTAGGATACAATAAAACCTATTTGTAACATTTGATTAACCAGATTTTTTTTTTGCACTAGGATTTCCTTACTCACACTGCAAAGTAATGTTTGAATTCCTGTCAATTGTCAATGGTAATTAATCACTTCTTTTCCTTTAGATAACATGACATATCAAAAGGATTAATGAAATAAAGAAATATATTATAGTCAGAAGATATCTTATTTTATGTGGCTTTTAACACATTCTAAATCTTGAAAACTTGGACATCCATGTGTGATAGATATGAAAACCTGATTAATAAGCCTCTTCATAGAGGCTCTACACACCAGCTTATGGCTGCTTAGGATTTAGTAGCCTTTGCTACTTTGTGAATGGACTCCTGATTTTAGTGATATTTATGAAGTATTAATATTGCCATAAATGTCTTCATGTCTTTTCAAAGCAAAAGAAAAATTAAGTAGGTAGAAAAATATGTCCCACTAAACTCTTTATGCCTTGGGTGTGTTACCAATCATGTTTCTTGAAGCTTCCTTAAAGCTAATTTTTTATATGTCATTGCCCCAGGCCATGTGTTTAGCATTTAGTTTAGCATTCAATATCAAAATAGCTCTTGGAAGGGAATTTAATTTTTCTGTTCATTCATAGAAAATTAAGATTTACAGGGTATATTTCATTTTCCTTCACAAAGGCACTATAGGTCAGAGCCAAGAGTTGAATCAAAGTACATCTTACAAATCTGTATTACTCACAACTCTGTTATACTGCTTAAGCTCATTAAATGAACACTTTAATTCTTCTCAAATCAATCTATTGAAAGCTTCAGCAACCTAAAATTTTATCTAAAATTTTCATGGTTTTTCACATACTAAGGTAGAGGTAATAGGTAATAGTTAATATTTTGAGGTGTAATATCAAATGACGTCCAAGCAGGTCACATTAAAAGTTAAGTCTTTTTTTTCTGCTATTCCTTATGCCAGTTTCCTATAAAACATTAAAAGTAAAATAACTATATATAATAAACACATCTTTTTTAAAAAAATTACATCCAAATTAGTTAACATATAGTGTTATAATGATTTTAGGAATAGAATTTAGTGATTCGTTACTTACATGTAACACCCAGTGCTCATCCCAACAAGTGTTCTTCTTAATGCCCCTTGCCCATTAAGCCCATCCCATCACCCCAAACCCCTCCAGCAACCGTCAGTTTGTTCTCTGTATTTAAGAGTCTTTAATGGTTTGTCTCCCTCCCTGTTTTTATATTATTTTTGCTTTCCTTCCCTTATGTTCATCTGTTTCGTGTCTTAAATTCAACATGTAAGTGAAGTCTTATGATATTTGTCTTTCTCTGACTGACTTATTTAACTTAGCATAATATACTCTAGTTCCATCTACATTGTTGCAAATGACAAGATTTCATTATTTTTGGTCACTGAGTAATATTCCATTGTAAATATATATATATATATATATATATATATATATATATATATATAAAATCACACATCTTTTTGACAGGTGAGAACTACAGAATTTATAATAAGAAAAGGAAATAAAGTCTTCTAAAAAGCAACCCAACAATCATATTTTTTATTATATTGAGTAATAATTGTCCTCATTAAATAAGACTGAGTTTGTCTTATATTAGATGCATCCCCTGGTCTACAAGTTATTTCTTTGTGATCTATTCATGTCTTCTTTTATAATTGTTTTCAATATAGAATGAGTTAAAATATGTTATTTTTTTCATATTCAACATTTTCATGAAACAGTATTGAGAGTGAAATAAATTTTATTGAGTTATTAATAATGTTATTAGGAAATTTTTTGCATACTATAAAAATTTATATAATGACTTGCTAAGTCCTGTGTTAAATAATAAATGTATTATGGATTCTATGCACTGGACACGAATCCTTAATTGTTTTAGAAAAGTATGTTAATAGGGGCGTCTGGGTGGCTCAGTAGGTTGAGCAACCAACTTCAGCTCAGGTCATGACCTCATGGTTTCTGAGTTCGAGCCCCGCGTTGGGCTCTATGCTGACAGCTCTGAGCCTGGAGCCTGCTTCGGATTCTGTGTCTCCCTCTCTATCTGTCCCTCCCCAACTCATGCTCTGTCTCTCTCTGTCTCAGAAATAAATGAACATTAAAAAAAGTTTTTTAAAAAGAAAAATGTGTCAATAAAAAATCAATGAGGTTATAATTAAACTGAACTAAGCATCTCAAAATTATCCTCTATTTACACAACAAACATATATTTTTAGCCTTCCATAAGTTAGATATATTTGTGGGTGGGTCAAACAATGAATAAAATTTTACATGAATTGTAATTAAAATGTTGATGCCCTGTGAAGAAGGTACTATGAGAAAGAATAGAGATAAGACATGACTTGGTCAGGGGCATTAGAGAGGCCTCTCTTAAAAAAATGACATTTTAGGGGTAGGAGCCAAGATTGCCGAACAGCATGGAAGTTTTTTGTGTGTCTCATGTCCATGAAATATAGCCAGACCAACACTAAACCATCCTACACACCTAGAAAACTGATTGGAGGATTAACACAATAATCTGCACAACCTGAACCACAGAATTCAGCAGGTAAGTGGCGCAGAGAGGAGAACTTGGGGAGAGAGAAGCCAGCGGCACGCACAGAGCCGCTTTTGCAGGGGGAGAGAGCACAGAGACTGGGGGTGGGGGAGGGAGAGAATACGGGAAAAGCACCCCTCCCCAAAAGCAGCTGGAGAGAAAGTGGAAAATTGGAAACAGCCACAGGGACTAAACTAAAAAGGGAGAAAGGACAAAGGACAAAGGAGAGTGTTTAGATTCCATTAAGACTGTAAACAAGGGGAGCACAAAGGCTGCAACTCCGCAGCTCCATACCTGGCAGTGCTCTCTGGTGGGAAGGGCGAGTCCCCAGGAACAGAGTGGGGTCTGGGAGATTCTTGGGCCACACGGGGAAAAGCGGTTCCACTGCTGGAAGGACATTTGGTGGAGAATGTTGAAGCCACCTTGTCCCAGAAGACCCCAGAAAACCGCCCACATTTGCTGGTGCTGGAACAAGTTCCTTAAGGGTGAAGCCTGGTGCCAGATGTGTGTTGTGATTTTCCATAATCCCTGAAAAGCTGCTGCTACACTATCTTGTGAACTTTTTCTGTGGTGGGCTGGCACCTAGCCACAGTCTCAGGCCACTGGCAGCAGCAGGGTCCTGCAAGCATTCCTAGGTACAGCCAGCATCTGGCCATTGCTCAGTAAGAACTTTCCACAGAAGAGTGGAACAGGTCAAAGCAACAGTCCTTCAGAAGTAAGGGGCCAGGGAAAACAGCTGCATCTGAGACAAAACTCAGGAAAGAGGTACTGCCTAGGGCTTGGTCACGGACAGTGAAGAAGCAGGAGTGGATGAAAGCTGAAGACAGAGGACAGGTGCATGATTGCTGACTGGGGAGAACAGAGTTCTGATACTAGAGACTGGGTTGCTGGGTGACGTCATTTTCACTACTCCCGCGCATGACCATATGCACCTACAAACACCACAACACTCCATGTCAGTTGGCTAGCAGGGCCATCTAGTGGAGAACGGAGCCATTACACTGAGCCCCACCCAACTGTGCCAAACTCGTTCTTCAAGAACACAAATCTCACCGCCTAGTTAGTTTATGGACTATAAAGTGCTACATAGTCTCACTTTTAGGGGAAAACGAAGTAATTTCACTCCTATTTCAATCTGTTAGCAAGTCCATCTATTCAATTTTCTTTTTTTTCTCTTTTGCACTATTCTTTTTCTTGAATACATAAAGAGAAAAAATTCATTATTTTCAATTTTTATTAAAAACATTTTTCTTTAATTTTTTAATATATTTTTTACTTTAGTGTAAATTTTTTTCAAATTCTATCTTACTTCCACCATTCTATTTTAGTCTACTTCAGTGTATTCCCCTTTTCAAACTTTTAAATGATTTTCTTTCTTTTTCTTTGTCTCTTTTTTGTTTCTTTTCTTTTTCTTGAATGCAAAAAGAGAAAAACTTCATTTTTACCCTCAATTTCTAATAAAAATATATTGTTACTATATTTTTTCCTTTTATATAAATTTTCCCAATTCTGTTTTATCCATCATTTATTTTAGTCCACTACAGTGTATTCACTTTTTCAAATTTTCAAACAATTTCTTTTTTTTTCTTTTTCTCTTTTTCATTTCTTTTCTTTTCTTGAATACCGAAAGAGAAAAAAATTCATTTTTATTTTCAATGTTATTTAAAAATATTTTTCTTTATTTTTTTCTAATGTATTCTTTACTTTTGTCTAATTTTTTTCAAATACAATTTTACTCCGATCATTTCATTTTAGCCTACATCAGCATATTCATTTTTTCAAATTCTCAAACGATTTCCTTTCCCCCTTACCCCCAGTTTTTCTCTAATCTGTCAAACCACTGTCAACACCCAGAACAAAACACACCTAGGATCTAGCATCATTTATTAGAATTTGTGTGTATGTGTGTACTTTTAATTTTTTTCTTTTGCTATTTTTTTTAATTTTAATTTTCTGAATTTTAATTTTTCTACCTCATTAATTCCTTTTCTCCCTTAAAAATGAAAAAATGAAGGAATTCACCCCAAAAGAAAGAGCACGAACAAGCGAGAGCCAGGGATTAAACCAACACAGATACAAGCAAGATGTCTGAACAAGAATTTAGAACACGATAATAAGAAAACTTGCTGGAGTCGAAAATAGATTAGACTACCTTTCTGCAGAGATAAAAGAAGGAAAAACTAGTCAGGATTAAATAAAAAATGCTATAACTGAGCTGCAATCACGGATGGATGCTGCGATGGCAAGGATTGATGAGGCAGAACAGAGAATCAGTGATATAGAGGACAAATTTATACAGAATAATGAAGCAGAAAAAAAGAGGGAGATGAAGGCAAAAGAGCATGATTTAAGAATTAGAGAAATCAGTGACTCGTTAAAAAGGAACAACATCAGAATCTTATGGGTCCCAGAAGAGGAAAAGAGAAATAGGGGTCGAAGGGTTATGTGAGGAAATCATAGTGGAAAATTTTCCTAACCTGGGGAAAGACACAGACATCAAAATCCAGGAAGCACAGAGGACCCCCAATAGATTCCACAAAAACAGACCATCAACAAGGCAAATCATATCAAATTCACAAAGTACTCAGGCAAGGAGAGAATCATGAAAGCAGCAAGGGAAAAAAAGTCCCTAACCTACAAGGGAAGTCAGATCAGGTTTGCAGCAGATCTATCCACTGAAACTTGGCAGGCCAGAAAGGACTGGCAGGATATATTCAATGTGCTGAATCAGAAAAATATGCAGCCAAGAATTCTTTATCCAGCAAGGCTGTCATTCCAAATAGAAAGAGAGATAAAAAGTTTCCCAGACAAATGAAAATTAAAGGTGTTTGTGACCACTAAACCAGCCCTGCCAGAAATTTTAAGGGGGACTCTCTCAGGGTAGAAAAGATGGAAAAAAACAATATATATATATTATATATTTATATATATTATATATACATAATATATAATATATATGTTATATATATAATATATATAATATATGTTATATATATATAATATGTATAATATATAATATATGTTATATATATAATATATATATATATTCCAAAAGTAACAAAGATTAGAAAGGACCAGATAACACCTCCAGAAACTCCAACTCTACAAGCATCATAATGGCAATAAATTCGTATCTTTCAGTAATCACTCTAAATGTCAATGGATTCAATCTCCAATCAAAAAACATAGGGTAACAGAATGGATAAGAAAATAAAATCCATCTATATGCTGTTCGTTTACAAGAGACCCACTTCAGACATAAAGACACCTTCAGATTGAAAATAAGGGGATGGAGAACCATCTATCTTGCTAATGGTCAACAAAAGAAAGCTGGAGTAATCATACTAATATCAGACAATCTAGACTTTAAAATAAAGACTGTATCAAGAAATGCAGAGGGGCATTGTATCATAATCAAGGGGTCTATCCACCAAGGAGACCTAACAATTGTAAACATTTATGTGCCAAATGTGAGACACCCAAATATAGAAATCATTTAATCACAAACATAAAGAAACTCATCGATAGTAATAACATAATAGTAGGAGACTTCAACACCCCACTCACAGCAATGGACAGATGTGAGACACCCAAATATAGAAATCATTTAATCACAAACATAAAGAAACTCATCGATAGTAATAACATAATAGTAGGAGACTTCAACACCCCACTCACAGCAATGGACAGATGTGAGACACCCAAATATAGAAATCATTTAATCACAAACATAAAGAAACTCATCGATAGTAATAACATAATAGTAGGAGACTTCAACACCCCACTCACAGCAATGGACAGATCATCTGATCAAAAAATCAACAAGGAAACAATGGCTTTGAATGACACACTGGACCAGATGGACTTAACAGATATATTCAGAACATTTCATCTGATCAAAAAATCAACAAGGAAACAATGGCTTTGAATGACACACTGGACCAGATGGACTTAACAGATATATTCAGAACATTTCATCCTAAATCAGTGGAATATACATTCTTCTCCAGTGCACATGGAACATTATCCAGAATAGACCACATACTGGGACACAAATCAGCCCTAAGTAAGTACAAAAAGATCAAAATCATACCGTGCATGTTTTCAGACCATAACACTATATGAAACTCAAAATCAACCACAAGAAAAAATTTGGAAAGGTAACAAATACTTGGAGACTGAAGAACATCCTACTAAAGAATGAATGGGCTAACCAAGAAGTTAAAGAGGAAATTAAAAAGTATATGGAAGCCAATGAAAATGATAACACCACAACCCCAAACCACAGGGATGCAGCAAAGGCATAAGAGGAAAGTATATAGCAATCCAGGCCTTCCTAAAGAAGGAAGAAAGATCTCAGATATACAACCTAACCTTATGCCTTAAGGAGCTGGAAAAAGAACAGCAAATAAAACCCAAAACCAGCAGAAGACAGGAAATAATAAAGATTAGAGCAGAAACCAATGCTATTGAAACAAACAAAAACAAAAAAACAAAACAAACAAACAAACAAAACAAAACAAAACACTAGAAAAGATCAATGAAACCAGAAGCTGGTTCTTTGAAAGAATTCACAAAATTGATAAACCACTAGCCAGTTTGATCAAAAGAAAAAGGAAAGGATCCAAATAAATGAAATCAAGAATGAAAGAGGAGAGATCACAACCAACACACCAGTAATAAAAACAATAAAAAGAGAATATTTTGAGTAATTATATGCCAATAAAATGGGCAATCTGGAAGAAATGGACAAATTCCTAGAAACATATACGCTACCAAAACTGAAACAGGAAGAAATAGAAAATTTGAACAGACCCATAACTAGTGAAGAAATCAAATTAGTAATCAAAAATCTGCCACAAAACAAGAGTCCAGGGCCAGATGGCTTTCCAGGGGAATTCTACCAAATTTTTAAGGCACAGTTAACACCTATTCTCTTGAAGCTGTTCCAAAAAAATAGAAATGGAAGGAAAACTTCCAAAATGTTTCTATGAAACCAGCAGTACCTTGATTCCAAAACCGGACAGAGACCACACTAAAAAGGAGAACAATAGACCAATTTCCCTGATGAACATGGATGCAAAAATCCTCAACAAGGTATTAGCCAACCGGGTCCAACAATACATTAAAAAAATTATTCACCACGACCAAGTGGGATTTATACCTAGGATACAGGGCTGGTTCAATATCCGCAAAACAATTAACGTGATTCATCACATCAATAAAAGAAAGGACAAGAACCATATGATCCTCTCAATAGATGCAGAGAAAGCATTTGACAAAATACAGCATCCTTCCTTGATAAAAACTCTCAAGAAAGTAAGGATAGAAGGAGCATACCTAGAGATCATAAAAGCCATATATGAACGACACAATGCTAATATCATCTTCAATGGGGAAAAAACTTAGACCTTTCCCCTTAAGGTCAGGAATAAGACAGGGATGTCCACTCTCACCACTGTTATTCAACATAGTATTGGAAGTCTTAGCCTTTGCAATCAGACAACACATAGAAATAAAAGGCATCTAAATCAGCCAGGAGGAAGTCAAAATCTCACTGTTCACAGAAGACATGATACTTTATATGGAAAACACAAAAGATTCCACCAAAAAACTGCTAGGACTCATGAATTCAGCAAAGTTGCAGGATATAAAATCAATGCACAGAAATTGGTTGCATTCCTGTACACTAACAATGAAGCGGCAGAAAGACAAATCAAGGAATGGATCCCATTTGCAGTTGCACCAAAAACCATAAAATACTTAAGAATAAATATAACCAAAGAGGTGAAAAATCTATACACTGAGAACTATAGAAAGCTTATGAAAGAAGTTGAAGAAGACACAAAAAAATGGAAAAAGATTCCATGCTCCTGGATAGGAAGAACAAATATTGTTAAAATGTTGATACTACCCAAAGCAATCTACATATTCAATGCAATCCCTATCAAAATAACACCAGCATTCTTCACAGAGCTAGAACAAATAATCCTAAAATTTGTATGGAATCAGAAAAGACCCCCAATAGCTAAAGTGATCTTGAAAAAAACAAAAAAACAAAAAAACAAAACAAAAAAAAAAACAAAGCAGGAGGCATCACAATCCTGGACTTCAAGCTATACTACAAAGCTGTAATCATCAAGACAGTATGGTACTGGCACAAGAACAGACAACTAGATCAATGGAACAGAATAGAGAACCCAGAAATGGACCCACAAACACATAGCCAACTAATCTTTGGCAAAGTAGGAAAGAATATCCAATGGAATAAAGACAGCCTCTTCAGCAACTGGTGTTGGGAAACTGGACAGCGACATGCAGAAGAATGAACCTGGACCACTTTCTTACACCCCACACAAAAATAAACTCAAAATGGATGAAAGACATCAGTGTTAAGACAGGAAGCCATCAAAATCCTCAAGAAGAAAACAGGCAAAAACCTCTTTGATTTTGGCCTCAGCAACTTCTTACTCAACACTTCTCTGGAAGCAAGGGAAACAAAAGCAAAAATGAACTACTAGTACCTCATCAAAATAAAAAGCTTCGCACAGTGAAGGAAACAATCAGCAAAACTAAAAGGCACATGATGTAATAGGAGAAGATATTTGCAAACGACATATCAGATAAAGGGTTAGTATCCAAAATCTCTAAAGAACTTATCAAACTTAACACCCAAAAAACAAATAATCCAGTGAAGAAATGGGCCAAAGACATGAATAGACACTTCTCCAAGAAGATATCCGGGGCACCTGGGTAGCTCAGTCAGTTGAGCGTCTGACTTCAGCTCAGGTCATGATCTCATGGTCTGTGAGTTAGAGCCCCGCATCGAGCTCTGTGTTTACAGCTCAGAGCCTGAAGCCTGCTTCAGATTCTTTGTCTCCCCCTCTCTCTGCCCCTCCTCACTCATGCTCTGTCTCTCTGTCAAAAATAAATAAACATTAAAAAAAATTAAAAAAAAGAAGATATCCAGATTGTCAACCGACACATGAAAAAATGCTCCACATCACTCATCATCAGGGAAATACAAATCAAAACTACAATGAGATACCCCTGACACCTGTCAGAATGGCTAACATTAACAACTCAGACAACAACAGATGTTGGCGAGGATGCAGAGAAAGAGGATCTCTTTTGCATTGTTGGTGGGAATGCAAGCTGGTGCAGCCACTCTGGAAAACAGTATGGAGGTTCCTCAAAAAACTAAAAATAGAACTACCCTATAACCCAGCAATTGCACTAGTATGCATTTATCCAAGGGATACAGGTGTGCTGTTTCAAAGGGACACATGCACCCCCATGTTTATAGCAGCACTATCAACAATAGCCAAAGTATGGAAAAAGGCCAAATGTGCATCAATGGATGAATGGATAAAGAAGAAGTGGTATATATATATACAATGGAGTATTACTTGGCGATCAAAAAGAATGAAATCTTGCCATTTGCAACTATGTGGCTGGAACTGGAGGCTATTACGCTAAGTGAAATTAGTCAGTGAAAGAAAGACAAAAATCATATGACTTCACTCATATGAGGACTTTAAGAGACAAAACAGATGAACATAAGGGAAGTGAAACAAAAATAATATAAAAACAGGGAGGGAGACAAATCAGAAGAGATTCATAAATATGGAGAACAAACTGGGGATTACTAGAGGGGCTGTGGGAGGATGGATGGGCTAAATGGGTAAGGGGCACTAAGGAATCTATTTTTGAAATCATTGTTGCACTATATGATTACTAATTTGGATATAAATTTTTAAAAATAGAAAATAAAACAAGTTAATAAAAAAGAATTATATGAGAATACCTTGAGATACTATTTTGAAATCTAATGATTTATCACTTAAAAATATATCTGTAATTGAAGGATTAAAAATAATTCTAAATTGTTTTCTAAAATTCAGTTTTTAAGTGGATGAATATATTGATTATTCAAATGTTTTCCCCTGTATATATCCTCACATAAACATATACACACAAAGCAAAAAAAAAAAAAAAAAAAAAAGTGACATTTTAGTTGAATCTTGAATAATGACATTATTTCCACAGGGCACAAAAGTGTCACCACTGGGATGTTGTATTTACAGTCTCCAGATCTACAAAGGGACCTTATTTCCATATGTGCCTTTATTGGTTACCTCAAACTATAAGCTTAACTTCTTAGGTGTCTTGAGTCAGTCCTGTAACCTCAAGACCTAGGTCATCCATCAAGCTCACATAGCAATGTGGAATTCAGAGGGTATGTGTTGTGTGGTGGGGCTGGCTGAAAAAGTCTGATTGGAGTAGGTTCAAGAATGACTAAAAAGAAAAGGGGCGTCTGTGTGGCTCAGTTGGTTGAGTGTCAGTCTCTTGATTTCGGCTTGGGTCATGGTATCACAGTTTGTGGGTCTGAGCCCAGCATTAGGCTCTGTGCTGACAGTACAGAGCCTGCTTGGGATTCTCTCTCTCTCTCTCTCTCTCTCTCTCTGTCTGTGACCCTCCCCCAGACTCTCTGTCTCAAAATAAATAAATAAACATTAAAAAAAAAGATTGATTGGGGCGCCTGGGTGGCGCAGACGGTTAAGCGTCCAACTTCAGCCAGGTCATGATCTCGTGGTCCGTGAGTTCCAGCCCCGCGTCGGGCTCTGGGCTGATGGCTCGGAGCCTGGAGCCTGTTTCCGATTCTGTGTCTCCCTCTCTCTCTGACCCTCCCCCGTTCATGCTCTGTCTCTCTCTGTCCCAAAAAAAAAAAAAATAAATAAAAATAAAAATAAAATAAAATAAAATAAATAAAAAATAAAAAGATTGATTAATAAGAGAATGGAGATAGGAGATACCTATTCTAGAGGCAACAAAACCGTTGAGTACATAAAGACTTTGGAAGAATACCATAGTTGAGGGGCACCTAGGTGGCTCAGTTGGTTAAGTGTCAGGCTCTTGGTTTTGTCTCAGGTTGCGACCTCAAGGTGGGATCGAAGCCCCATGTCGGGCTCCTACCTGACAACACAATGCCTGCATGAAAAACTCTCCCTCTTCCCCTCTCTCTCTACCCCTTCTCTGCTTGTGTGCACTTTCTCTAACTCCCTCGCTCTCTCAAAAATAAATAAATAACAAACAAACAAAACCCATATTTTATTCATGTAAGAATAATCCATATGGCCTATAATTTGTATAAACACATTTCTTTTCTCATATAATTATACACAGTGTTATTGAACACTTAGTATTGTCTGACAAAAAAAAATATAAAACAGTAAACATATTTTAAAAAATAAACATATAATTATTGACACTTGGCAGCTTAAAAACTTAGCCAATTAAAGGTGAGTGTACTTTTTTCTTTTCTTAAATATAAAATAGGAGCTTTTAACTGGTGATATTAAAACTCATAATTTAATATTTCTATATACCAAGCAGTAGAGTTTTAATAGGATTAATAAGCATTTACATTAATTTAAAAATTCAACAAAAAGACATACCTGCAAAGGAAGTAAACAAACAATTCATAATGATATAAAATGGCAAAAGAAGAAAGTTCATCCTACTGTTAACTAAATATAAGAGCAAATTATAACAACAAAGGAATAACACTGTGGATTATTTGTTGGAAAACATTGAAAATTGTATATCCAATATTGACAAAATGCCAAGGAATTGGGCATTTGCAGATAACTGCTAGAAAGATTCTAATGGCTAGTGATTAGCACTTTGAATATAGAATCTTAGCTCTAATCATATTTGAGTGTGCAATTTTGCCTTTAGTTTTAAATTCTAAAAACAATCCAATGTATATACCAAAGACAAAATAATTTCTAGCATAATAATAGCATACAATAATAAGGAAATGTTTATAACTAGTTTATGTTTCTAATTATACAGAAAAAAAAGATTACAATGCACTCTCAGTTTTGAAAAAAAATACATTTGTGAAAACTTGCATAGAAGAAGACGTGAAGTAATCATGCTAAAAATAAAGAAAAACAGTTGTTTTTCTCGTGGGATCATAAGTGTTTCATTTTTATACATTTATATATTTTTTCCAAATATTTAACAATAAGGTTTTTATTTTTTTTAATATACAAAGAAGGCAGACCAAACACCAGGCTCTTCAGAGTAAAAAGAAATTTGTCATTTGGTGCAAATCTAAACATTGGTAATGGCTTAGATTACTAAAGAAAAATAAGGCATATATTTCTAAAGCCTTCATTGTTATATTTATTCGCACAATGTACCTTTCATAAGAAGGTACAAGAAGAAATAACCTATACTCTTCCAAGCCTGAGACTCTAAACACAATGATAAAGTCACCGAGCAAAGAGGCAGGACAGTGTTTTGATCACAACCTTAGTGGTAGTTCCTAGGTTGTAAGCTTAGGCACTTAGCCTCACAGAACCTTAATTTCCCAATGAGGAAAACTGCATAATCCTATTAGCCTCAATGCTGTATTGCATGAAATTCTATGCAAATATTTAAGGCATTATGCAAACATAAAAATTTGTCATCATCATCTCTGAAAATGTACTGAGCAAGTTATCTGGTATTTTTGTTGACACAGGCAACCAAGTACCATCTCAGTTGTCTTCAAACCCTACTTGAGCTGAACCTTTGCTGGTGAGAAGTTTTATTTGTCTTTCTTCATTACCTAAACGTACAAACTATGCTATTATTATTTTTGCTTGCTTTTGTACAAACAATAACCTGAAATACAGGAAACAGAAAGAAAGAAAGTATTGGAGGCTAAATAAACCCACAACCATGAATGTTACCTTCTATGGCAAAAAGGTCTTTGCTCATGTAATTAGATTAAGGATTTTGAGATGGGAAGTTCATCCTGGATTATCTAAGTAGATGGGATGTAATCACAAGGGTTCTAATAAGAGGGAGTGAGAAGAGCAGAGATGATAGAAAAAATGGCAACAGAATCCAGTGGTTGGAATAATGCAAGAAGTAGGTCACCAGTCAAGGGACAGGCTGCTACCAGATGCTAAAACAGCCAAGGAAAGGGATTCTTCCCTGTAGCCTACAAAAGGAACCAGCCCTGCCTTTACCTTGACTTTAGCCCAGTGAAACTGTTTTAAGACTTATAGCAGCACCCTCAACAATAGCCAAATTATGGAAAGAGCCTAATGTCCATCAACTGATGAATGGATAAAGAAATTGTGGTTTACATACACAATGGAGTACTATGTGGCAATGAGAAAGAATGCAATATGGCCCTTTGTAGCAACGTGGATGGAACTGGAGAGTGTGATGCTAAGTGAAATAAGTCATACAGAGAAAGACAGATACCATATGTTTTCACTCTTATGTGGATCCTGAGAAACTTAACAGAAACCCATGGGGGAGGGGAAGGAAAAAAAAAAAAGAAAGAGGTTAGAGTGGGAGAGAGCCAAAGCATAAGAGACTCTTAAAAACTGAGAACAAACTGAGGGTTGAAGGGGGGTGGGAAGGAGGGGAGGGTGGGTGATGGGTATTGAGGAGGGCACCTTTTGGGATGAGCACTGGGTGTTGTATGATAACCAATTTGACAATAAATTTTATATATTGAAAAAAAAAAAGACTTCTGTCCTCTAGAACTTTAAGAGAACATAAATTTTCTCTGTTATAAGCCACCAAGTGTGTAGTCATTTATTACAGCAGCCATAGGACACTAATAAGGGAAAGAAGGGAAGGAAAGAGGAGAGAAGAAAGAAAAAAGGAACATTGTCACAGCAGCCTGTACTCTAAGAATTATAGAGACAAACCATCAAAGAACAATTCCATGCACTTTCTCCCTACTGACCACAGGAGTTACACTGTAAATGTCAGCTTACATGTAAAATTGTTTTGTTTGCTATTTTAGGTTGTTTATACCTCTATAGGAAAAGAGATGGTCAAGCCCATTTTGTGTTCTTTAAAAAAAAAGTTCAAGCTCTTGCTTGATGAAGGGGTTTCTATGGAAACAGCCTTCAAAATCTAATATAAGGGAAAAAGAAAATATTTTCAGAGAGCAAATAAAAATGAATTCCAGTAGTCTTTAAAATGGTTTAAAATTCAAATGTCAATTTTAGCACATGGAAAATATGTAAATAAAATTTGTCCTGTAGAGATTTTTACTTTGTATTTATGGGCCTAGAATGAAAAGAATAGTTTGTCACCAAAGCAATGCATACTGTGTCTGTGGGTTATTTGGCCATGATATATATTTCATCTTTATTAGATTTTACTAGTGTTTGTGAATACTAATGTCAGTTTTAGCTATATTATCTCCTTTTCTTTTTTCTCTTCTTTGTTATCAATACTCACTCGAAGTGATTTGATTTTTAACAAATTTGCTATGCAAGTATATAAAAGCTTTATTAGTACAATGAATGGCACACTAAAAGGCAGAACTCTATAGTACAAAACCCTCTTCTTTTGAATTTGAAAACATTTGAAAGAATTTTTCTTATTCTTTCCTTCAAGAAGCCCTCCTACCCCAAAACACTGTCCACTACTAAAATTTCTATAATTCAGGGATCATTAAGGTAACAAATATCTTAACACATATCCTTAAAGCAAAAGAGTTACCAGCATTATTGTGGAACAAGTAAGAGGGTGGTAGCATGGCACTAAGTGGAAATGGTTCTTAGCTGCTTGGTAAAGATAAAATATCTGCACCCTGGGGCACTGATCCCATAATTGGAATAACTTAATTAAAAGCTTGTTGACTTTCTTATCTCTGATAACCTGTGTAGCATTATTCAATATCTTTTCTTTTTTAGAATGGGAAAGAAAGGTCAGGTCTAAAATCAGTCTAGAGTAATTTTATCTTAATCTTTTTTAGTAATTTATTTTTCTCAAGCGAATCCTTCACACAGGTATTAATGACAGGATTTCACAACCCTGTGATATATCTAGGGGGCCTTTTTCTCTTTCTATGCATCGAGCATTATCATCATCACCATAGCTATCTTTCCTTGCATTTAATTCTATGCCAAACATTCTGCCTCAGGATTTACGTACATAATTTATCAACAGGTGGGTTTCTTTCTTTTTAATCTTTATTTTACACTTGAGAAAATGGAAGTTTGGGGATATTTGTTGGCATGTCCAAGATCATGTGGTTAGTAAGTAAGAGACAGCCTACATGATGAGAGTATATTTTCTTCAGCTTCCGAGCCTGGTAATTTCTATTGGGAGTTTGTCTACAGGAAGAGGGAAAGGCAGAGTGATGCCAGGAAAGATCCCGTGGAGAAAGTGAAGGGCAGCACAGACAAAGAGGGGTCACTCCAGGGGCTCTTGGGTGGCTCAGTAGGTTAAATATCCCACTTCGGCTCAGGTCATGATCCTATGGTTCCTGGGTTTGAGCCCTGCGGCTGGCTCAGTGCTGACAGCTCAGAGCCTGGAGCCTGCTTCAAATTCTGTGTGTCTCTCTCTCTCTGCCCCTCCCCCGCTCATGTTCTGTCACTCTGTCTCTCTGTCTGAAAAATAAATAAACCTTGAAAAAAAAATTGGGATCACTCCAGCACCGTCTCGGACAAAGCTGAAGTCAAGCTACCAGGGCAGTGGGTGTGCACAGAGATTTACTTTGCAACCAAGTCTATTTATTTTGTGATCCTAAACCGACAAGTACCCAAATGCTAAAGTAATTTAAAAAAAAAAAGTTTTTTTAACGTTTATTTATTTTTGAGACAGAGAGAGACAAAGCATGAATGAATGGGGGAGGGTCAGAGAGAGAGGGAGACACAGAATCTGAAACAGGCTCCAGGCTCTGAGCTGTCAGCACAGAGCCCGATGTGGGGCTCGAACTCACGGACCGGGAGATCGTGACCTGAGCCCAAGTCGGACACCCAACCGACTGAGCCACCCAGGCACCCCTAAAGTAATTAAAAAAAAAAAGGTTTCTTTATTTTAAGGCATGTTCTAGGGCTCCTTAATATATTCACTAGCACTTCAGAAATAATGATTATTTGGGGAGAAAATCACATAGAGAAAGTTTTGTAAAATAACTCCAGGAGAGCTGCGGAAGTGGTATGTGTTATTTTGTTACCTTGTGGTTCTAATAGTAGGTCTGCTGTTTGAGAAATATAATTTTATTGTTCTTAAATGGATTGTATATGTACAATGTCACTGAACACACATTTTTAACAAATATCCTACAGCTCTGATAGCAATTTTTAAGTGTATAATTGACTTGAGCAGCCCTTTTAGTTAAGTTTATAACGTAATAATTATCCGAGGATGAAAGCATTTGCATCAACACACACACACACACACACACACACACACACACACACCTCTTACCTCAATTATAAAAGCTATGTTAAGAGAATTGTTGATACAACCCAAATAAAGTTAAACAACTCCCTCATTTTTCCAACACAAATGTAATGACTGTGATACTGAGACATATAGGACATTATACACTGCAAGCATGCTGAAATGTACAAGTCATTACATTGTCTCTAAAACACTAGATTGCAAACAGGACAGAAAGGAGTACTTCCCAACACTCATCTAGCACTGAATGTGACAAAGGTCATAGAAAGTTATAAATAAAATCTGTAGTGGCCCCACGAATCAGGCATATAAACCAAAAACTTCAATACACAACAGGATTGAATATATCAAAATATACAACTTTAAATTCAGGTTTCCTGATTTCCAAAACTGTTAATCTTATGATGAGACACCAGATTTTCCCGAGTTTGGAAAAAAAATGTGTAGGCTTCACTGTAGACTTCCTGCACAAACAACCAAAACCCAAGTCCATTTTCTTCAAGCCTCCCACCAATGCAGGCCAATTTCTAGTTTTCTGTCCCCGTAGGATCTAGGCAATGACCCTGTTTTAATTGCAGGGGATCCAGCATAGCAGGGATCTGTGTGGTACTTGAAGCTCTTTTAATCCTACCATGCAGGACCATGGACACTGTGCTACCATTTCAGGTCCCTTGAAAGGAAGGTGCTCTCTGCCCCCTTAAAAGGGTTCATGTATATAACCAGACACTCCCCTAAACCTCTAAGCCAGTAAGTAAGTGAACTACATCTTAAAGAAGCTAGTTCATTTCATGAGATACACGAAATTTTATTTAAATTAAAGGATTAGTCAGCTGTTACCATGTTGCTACTTCTTGAAAATGCCAAAGAAGTAACATTTTAGTGGTTTATAAGTATTGTTAATAAAAATGTAGTGTTTCCTATAAACTATAAATTTTATTTTTCCTTAATTGAGCTATAATTAGAAAAAAAATGTTCCTTGCTATTGACCTAAGATAGTCTGCTCTTCATATCTGCACTATCTTTTATTTTATTAAGAAAACTTGAGAAATAAAGGGTGTTGTATTGTTCAGTTTTATTTTTTTCATAAAAGATAATACTAAGACCATTCATTCAAGTGAATGAAAATTCACTTGATTTTTAAATTATCTTTTCTGTTTTTAAGCATAATTACTATTGCTTTGTTAAAATAATCTTTTAATTATACTTATAGTAATTTGGCATTATAAAAATATAAATTGTATATAGTATAAGCACATATTAAAAATACTTTATGTTGATTTTGAATAAAGTAGATAAACAAAACAAGTCCTTACCAGCAGAAATGTGTTTCTAAAATACTGCATTTGCACATGCTCAGAATAATTTTGAATTCATTTTGATTAGAGCAAACTGCTTATTCTCAAGATGTTGACAGACTTTAAAGATTTCCACTTTATTGGTTTACTGTGACATCAATGTTACATTACATTTTATGCAAAAATCTGTTTCCTTAGCAACAGGAAGCAAACTGCTCATTTCAAGGAAGCCAATAGAAAATAATTTTTTTCTTAATGCTAAATACTACAGCTTAATATGGATAATTATACTGATATAGAATATAATGGTAAATTTAAAAGATCTTAAACCCTTCATACACAATGTGAAATGCTGCAGTGTATCAATAAAAAAAATTAAATCTTATTTTAGGGATACAAAATAAAATATATTCCCCTACATACAGAATGTAAAAGAACAAGTATATTATCAGTGAAACTGACACTAACTTTGCATCCTTGAACAACAAAGTCAGTTTTACCATTCTTGGACTATATTTTTACCTCTGTAAAGTAAATTACAATGATTAGATTGGATCCGATGATCTTTCAGTTCTAACAGTCTATGGTTTTATGATTTACAACTCTCAAATTGATTGTTGAAGATTTGCCCTGACTTGCTTTCTGTAGATAACATACCACATCCTACTAGCCTATAAGATGAATATGGACATAATAGGCATATGCTGCTAAGGCAGAGAGGCAGAAGTAGTATCCCCTCTGTCTCTACTTGATATTTTCCAGTGTTTTGGATAAGGACCAAGGAGTTGGGGGTTGATGAAAGAAGACAACATGGGCCAGTATATATATACTGCATCTTGGAAAATGTTGATGTGCACAAACTGAGCCAAAAATCAAATAAGACAAATTTCTGAGTTCCCACAAGAGGATCTCTGGTGTTTGGTATTATTATGAGCATATGGAAATTCTTCTGAGTTTATAATAGCTCCCTTCCTCTTGCATTTTACCCCGAAAGAAGTGAAAAGAAATGGGGTCATATGTTTTTGCATTTCTTATTTTGATTGCATTCTTTTGCTTCTTTTAATCTTTGGTTAATCTTTATACTTTTGTCGCATTCCTATAAAGAAATAATGGGGGCTGCCTTGACTTTGGGATGAACCCCCTCCCTCTTCTAGACACTCTCTTAGGTCTTGGCTGCTTCAGGAATAATAAACAACCCTGTCTGCCCCAACCCATCCAACCCACAAATAAGAGGACGACCAAAGAAAAAGTAAGCTGGCACATCATGCAAAATAAGCATCGTTTTGTACACTATGTTTGCTCTCGTCCAAACTAGGTATAGCAAAACCTAGTTATCAAGGATATAAGCTGAAAACATAGTTTGGGAAACACAAACAATCTGGTAAAAAATTAATGTAAATTTATGCTATGTTTCTATAAGAGTGGGTTCTACCTCAAATGAACAGCAGGAAATATTCTTAGAGTCATAAAGTCATCATAAGCATCAAATCCAATAATACTTAATTTGACATAATGCCTAGCACTCAATTAATATTATCTATTATTATTGTTTTTATTATAATAATATTAATTTAGTGCTAATCCTCCTGATTATAAAGCATTAACTTAAACAAGTATGTTTTAACTTTGAGAATTAGCAGACAACGGACTTGAGAGTCACCAGGTAACCCTTAGTCTCAAAATATCTATTTCAATACATATCTACCAAAATGATTGGTATTCAAGTATTGGATATTGAAGCCACTGGTCCTTGGGACATTCATTCATTTACTTCATCCCTGGAGTGTCTACTGTATGCACATTATCATTTTTGAACACTATGTTGGCAGTACTTACCCCATATTAATGAGTTTAGACAAAACAAAGCAAAATACTGCTTACCTTATGCCACAAACTTTACCAGGCTGTCAAAGATGATGAAGTTGAATGTCTAGAAACAAGAACACAAAGAAGTTATATGGAGGAAAAATCATCCATATCCTACAGCTCTAGGACACAATGGCTAGAAGAAAAAAGTCATCATCCAGAAAAAATGACATTAAGCTAAGGACAGCTACATAAACAGAGATACATTTGTCCTCCACCTCTAAAGTGTCTTTCTTATAGACAAAATAAATCACTTAGTAAGTAGGGAGCATATTTTCCACTGCAGAAAAAATACCCCAGGTTTTGTAATCAGTCACTCTCCCACCTAAAATCTCCTAAACGTAGCCATGATGCAGTCATAACCATAAGATGATTCTACAGATAACCTATAGTAGTAGTATGCCAGCAATAGTAGCATTCAAAGGTCTAGACATGTGGTTAGAGAGGAGAATCAAGAAGTACTAAATGCTCTAAAATTATTCACTAACAAGAATTTCTGTTATTGGGCACTAAGAGGATATTAACCGGCCTGAAGGTAGAGGTCTACGCCACATAGTTTCTTGGAAAACCTTCAAGATCCGAAATATGCAAGTTGAGGTTGACAGTTACAGTAAAATGTAAGAAAAAGATGTATATTGAAAAGTAAATCTGTCCAACCTACTAAAAATATAGGTGTGAACCCATGTAATTTCGCCAGCCAGACTACTTATATTAAGTCAGGTATTAATGAGAGTAGAAGCAGGATATTCTTTGGCTTTTGTTTTAATTAAGCCAGGTAGGGTTGGAGTTACTGTGAAAGTATAACAAACCTACCAACAAAAAAGAAAACCAAAAACCTCTATCCTATGATTAAATGGAATTTCATAACTGAGGTCAAATTCACCTTCAGGTAGCCTAGAATTTGGATTCTGTAGAGTTTTGGTCTGGGATTAGATGTAATAAGGATGACGGAAAAGAATTTGTCTACAGTTTGAGCTGGAACAGATTCCAGTATACAAGGAAAGTTCACGCATATTCAATCCAGCAGCCATAAAAGCAGTATCCAGGTCTTGTTACCATGTCACGCTTGAAATTAAAGAAGGGTGCATCGCAATCCTGCTGCTGCACGCAGAAGCTTCCCCTGTGATCAACCACATTAAACTGTTAAGCCCTCGAAAATCTCATTTGTTTTGAAATCCTAAAAAAATGGCCATTTTGGCAGCAATCACAGTGAATAACTTTGCCCCTCATAGCTATGAAATTACCAAGTTTAAATCTCAAAAATAGAGAAACTTCTGTCATTCGTCCATTTACAGCCAGACTTCAGCCAGCAGGAGGAAGTAGGATATATCAGTGGAGATAGTAGCAAGGCACCAAGTCCAGCAGCAGTGGCTCCAGGTAAAACTCTAGACCCAGCATGCAGCTGGAAGGCTCAGCAAAAAACTTTTACATATTTCTGACTCTACAGACTGGACCGAATGCAAAAGAAATTAGGTGAAATCAGCTTTTGATATGATTCTTGTTCTCAGGATTTACACTGTGAGTAACAGGCATCAGAAAATATGTGATATTTTCCATCCTAGCGCAGGAAAGACAAAAGTGTTATCTACAAAGGGGCATAGACAACTAGCATATGTGCAGGGAAATTGATTTAGTTTAGCCTTTTGATGCTTGGGAGGATCATTAGTACGGATTTTCAAATGAAGAATAATGTAGTTCTCATTTTTGAAAGTAAAATACATTGCCACAAAAAGCATATAAACAATTTCCAGGTTTCTAAAAAGTTTGTGTCGGGGCACCAGGGTGGCTCAGTCGGTTAAATGTCCGACTTCGGCTCAGGTCATGATCTCATGGTTCCTGGGTTCGAGCCTGCGTCTGTCTCTGTGGACAGGCTCTGTGCTGACCGCTTGCTCAGAGCCTAGAGGCTGCTTTGGATTATGTGTCTCTTTCTCTGCTCCTCTCACCACTTGCTCTCTGTCTCACTCTGTCTCTCAAAAATAAATAAATCTAATAAAAATTTTTTTTAAAAAGTCTGTGTCAATCTGAGCCATAAAAGTAGATGAACTCCTTTAAAAGTAATGCTATAGAGATTTTAGAGAAGGTCTAGGAGCCAGTGCATACACATACAAATATACATTGAATATATATAAAATTACTGCTTTAATAAATCTTTATGCAAAAATGGCTTTTCAGCATTCTAAAGAAATTTAAGAAACTACCTGACTTACGTCATAATATCTAAATTCGATATGAAGCAGTTGATGAAAAGAGGTATATTGTAAAATGAAACAATGTAAGACATTATTATAATATTACACACATAAACTAAAGTTAAGAAAATGGTAGCAGTAATAGCACAGATTTTGAATCTTCTCCAAATAGAATTGAGCGATATAGAAAGAATTGTACATCATGACTGAGTGGGACTTTTTCCAAAGATGCAAGACAGGTTTAAGTCTTCATTGAGGTAAAATTGACATGTAACATTACATTAATCTTAGGCATACAACATAACGATTCGATATTTGTATATATTGTGAAATTATCACCAAAATAAGCCTAATTAATTTCTGTCACCATACAGTTAGATTTTTTTCTTGTGATGAGAACTTTTGAGCTCTACTGTCAAGGCAACTTCCAAATATGCAATCTAGTATTATCTACAGTCACTGTTATTAACTGTAGTCTGTAGTAGGCAGGACGAATATTTGAAAATCAATCATTGTAATCTTCCATAGCCTGTTTATATAATGGATTACAATGGTTGATTATATCAGTTGATACAAAAAAAAATTAGCAAAATTCAGCATCTATTCATGACAAAAATTCTCAGAAGAGTTGAAAGGGGGCATTTTCCTCAAGAAGATAAAAAGCATCTACCAAAAGCCTACTGCTAACTTGCTTCTTCATGGAGAAAGACTGAATACATATCCATTACTACTGGCAGAAAAGCAAGAATGTCTGATCTAACCAACTTATTGAACACAGTTCTGGAAGAGTCCCAGCCAATGAAATCTGGAGGGGAGGGGATTGGGAGAGGAAATATAAGGCATACAATTTTCAAAGAAAAGGATCTCTATATGTAGATAACATAATTGCCTATGACAAAAACTACAAAAAAATATTATAAAAAATATATTACTAGAACTAATCAGTGAGTTCTAAGATATAAGATAAATCTATAAAAATCAATTGTATTTCAGTGATCTAATAGTGAAAATGTGGTCACCAAAATTAGACTGAAAAAGACAAATACCATATGATTTCACTAACATGTGAAATCTAACAAAACAAAACAAATTAATGAACAAACACACAAAAAGCAGAATCAGACCCATAAATACAGAGAACAAACTGATGGTTGCCATAGGGAAGGGGATGGTGGGATGGGCAAAATGGGTGGGAAATACAAGCTTCCAGATAAATCATGGGAATTAAAGGTACAGCATACGGAATATAGTCAAAGATATTGTAGTAGTGTTGTATGGTGACAGATGATAGCTACACTTTGGTGAGCACAGCGTAACATATAGAGATGTTGAATCACTACGTTGCACACTGGAAACTAATGTAACATTGTGTGTCAACGATACACAAATAAAAGAAATTAAATACCATTTTGCATCTGCTAAAATATATTACACCTAAAAGGAAATGTAATAAATGCGAGATTTGTATGCTGAAAACTACAAAGTGCTAAGGAAAGAAATCCCAGAAGATCTAAATAAATGTGAACACATACCATATTTATGAATAGGAAAATTCAACAAAGCAAAGATACCAATTTTCTTAAAATTGATATTTAAGTTTAATGTAATTGCTGTCAAAATCCCAGCAAGATTTATAGTAGGTATAGACAAGATTATTCTAAAATGTATATGGGAAGGCAATGAAACTAGAATAACAAAAAAAATTGAGGAAAAATAAAATGACAATGAGTGCTCAGTCTATCTAATTTCAGGGCTTATCCTGTAACTGGTGTAATCAAAATTATGTGGTATTGGTGAGGTCACAGACACATAGATAAGTGGAACAGAATAGAGAATCCAGAAATTGACCCACACAAATATGCAAACTGATTTTTTGTTTTAAATATTTTTTTTTTACTTTAGACACATCTTAGATTTACAGCAAAATCGCAAAGATAGTACAAAAAGTTCCCATATATACTCCACATTCAGTTTCCTTATTATTAACATATTACATTGTTATGGTTCATTTGTTACAATTAAGCAACCAATATGATACATGATTATAAAGCTTGTGATTTAATCAGATTCTCTTAATTTTACTTAATGTTCTTTTTCTATTCTAGGATCCTAGTAAGGATACCATATTACATTTAATAATTATGTCTCCTAAGACTTCTCTTGGCTAAGTTAGTTTTCTCAGACTTTCATGTTTTTTAAAAATATTTACTTATTTTGGGGAGAGCACAAGCGGGAGAGGGCCAGAGGAAGGGGAACAGAGGATCTGAAGAGGGCTCTGCACTGAGAGGCTAACAGCAGTGAGCCTGATACTGGAGCTCAAACTGGAAGATCAAGACCTGAGCCAAAGTCAGATGCTCAACTGACAGCCACCCAGGTGCCCCCAGACTTGTGTGGTTTTCGACAACCTTAGTAAATTTGAAAGTACAGGTAAGGTATTTTTTTTTTCAACGTTTTTTTGTTTTTTTTTTGTTTTGTTTTTTTTTTTTTTGGGACAGAGAGAAACAGAGCATGAACAGGGGAGGGGCAGAGAGAGAGGGAGACACAGAATCGGAAACAGGCTCCAGGCTCCGAGCTGTCAGCCCAGAGCCCGACGCGGGGCTCGAACTCACAGACCGCGAGATGGTGACCTGGCTGAAGTCGGACGCTTAACCGACTGCGCCACCCAGGCGCCCCGAAAGTACAGGTAAGGTATTTTATAGAATGTTCCTCAGCTGGACTTTAACGATCTTTTGCTCATGATTACGCAAGAGTTATATGTTTTGGGGATGGAGATCAAGAGGCAAAATGCCTCTTTTTATCAGATTATATTGAGATACAGTCAATATGATTTACTACTGTTAATATTAACCTGGCTCATCTGGCAGAAAAATTGGTTCTCGAGTTCCTCCACTGTGCAGTTTTTCTTTTTGTACCCGTTTTCACACTATATTATCTAGGAAGAAGTCACCATGTGCAGCCCACACTTAATGAGCGGTGAGTGACGCTCTCCTTTGTTGAGGGTGGAACATCTACATAAATTACTCAGAATTCTTTTGCACAAATTTGTCTTTTCTACCACACTTATTTAGCTATCCAATCATTCATTTATAACAGTATGGACTGAGATATTTCTACTTTACGTTAGGTTATAATCCAGTACTGATTCATTTATCTTATCACTCGAATTGCTCTAAACTTTGCCACTGGAAGCTGTTTCAGCGGACCATTATGTCCCTTTGACATAACCCACTATCGTAATTTTTAAAATTATTTTTGAGCATTTCTTTAATTTCTAGCACTCTGAGATGCCCCAGACTCATACTGTATATTTCCTATTCCATTACCCTAATCAACCATTCCTCCATGGAACTGGTTTTATTGGAGAGTGGTATTAGAAACCAAGATTGTGTGCTGGGCATGCTTCTTGCTACTGGTGTACCATAGTTCCTAGCTCTTCTCAGCTGATGTAGTAAGAAAGTGCATGTGTGTATATAACCCGTGTATATACACATATGTATCAGTAGTTCTATATGTAACCATCTGTATCTATATTAAGCTAAACATGTATTCATACTGATGTCTCAGACTTGATTTAATTACCCCATGGAAGGTTGTAGACTCTCACCCTTGCTTATTTGTAACCTTTTACTGCAGCAGTGAGGAACATGGCCTCCACCACCTGCCATCCATTCACATAATTGTTTCTTTACAGGATATAGGTATAGAAGTATCAAAATATGGGTAACAACTTCATCAACTATATTGTTTGTGTAGTTTCCTTTGCTTTTAGTCTTACAAACTCCTCTGCTTTTCAGTTGTTATTTATGTCAGCAACTTTTCCACCCACCCCATTCAATAAGGCTGTTCCATACATTGACAATACAGTCGGATTGTTTTACAACATTCTGCATTCTATTCTGTATCTCCAGACTTCCTTTATTTATTCCTTTGACAATATCCTTTTCTTTATGTAGATTAAAATTCTTAACATTTTATTTTGTTTTATTATTTTTGAGAAACAGAGAGATACAGAGCATGAGAGAGGGAGGGGAGAGAGAGAGGGAGACACAGAATCCGAAGCAGCCTCCAGGCTTTGAGCTGTAAGCACAAAGCCTGACAAGAGGCTCAAACCCACACAAATCATGAACTGAGCTGAAGTTGGACGCTCAACCAACTGAGCCACCCAGGCGCCCTGGATTAAATTTTTTGAACAAAATCATTTTGTAACTTCCTGAAGAACTTTGACATTTTTCTCAGAACAGATCTGCTGAGAATGAATTCTCTCAGCATTTCTTTGTTTGAGAAAGTTTGTATTTCTCCTTCACTTTTGAAGGATAATTTCACAAGATTTAGAATGCTAGTTTGGTGAGATTTTTTTTTTCAACACTTCAACTATTTCTTTCGACTCTCTTCTTGCTTGTATGGTTTCTAATTAAGAGTCCATTGTAATTCTTTTCATTGATCCCCTATAGATAAGATATATCTTGCCCTCTGTCTTCTTTCAAGATTTTCTGTTTTTGTTTTTTAAAATTTGAATACAAAATTCTTAGGTATAGATTTGTTGTTGTTGTTGTTGTTGTTGTTGTTGTTGTTATCCTGCTTTGGTTTATATTAGCTTCCTATGTCTGTAGTTTTGGTGTCTTCTTTAATTTAGAAAATTCTTGGCCATTATTACTTCAAATATTTCTTCACCTCTGTTCTTTCTTCTCTTGCAGTATTCCAATTTTATATATATTTATATATATATTTATTTATATACTTTTATTTATATATTTATATTTATATACATTTATTTATATATATACACATTTTTATATATATATATATACACATTTATATATATATACACACATTTATATATATATACACACATTTATATATATATATATATAAAATGTGTATAATGTGTATACACATTAATGTGTAAAATGTGTATATATATACACATTTATATATATATACATTTATATATATATATATGTATATATATATACATCTTGAAATCATGCACAATCTTGGATGCTCTGGTATCTATATCTTTGTTTGCTTTTATTTTATTTTATATATTTTTAAGTTTATTTATTTATTTTGAGAGAATGTGTGCAAACAGGGGAGGGGCAGAGGGAAAGGGAGAGAGAGAGAATCCCCCAGTGACAGTGCAGAGCCTAAGGTGGAGCTTAAACTTACAAACCATGAGACCATGACCTGAGTGGAAACCAAGAGTCAGAGGCTCACCTGACTGAGCCACCCAAGTGCCCCTGCTTATATTTTTAATTTGACTCTTGGATTTCAGTTTGAGAGGTTTCTATAGACATTCAAGTTTACTTATCCTTTCTTTAGCCATGTTCAGTCTACTGATATGCCCAACAAAGGAAATTTTCATTCATCTTAATTTTTTTTTTCTAGATTCTCCTTTGGCTTTTGCTTAGAGTTTCTATTTCTCTGTTTACTTTATTAGTCTGTTCTTGCATGTTGCCTACTTTTTCCTATAGTGCCTTTAACATATTAATCATAACTCTTTTAAATTCCCTGTCTGATAATTCCAAAATTTGTGTCATGTATGGTTTACTTATGATATTTGCTTTTTATTTTTTGCACTGTAATTTTTTCTTACTTTTTTGCATGCCTGTAATTTTCTTGAAAGCCAGACATGAAATTTTGGGTTAAAGGAAATGGTGTAAATAGTCATTTAATCTGAGGTTTTATGTTAATCTAGCTTGAATTTGCACTGTATTTAATGTTCTCTGTAGATATAGGTGCCAGAAATTTCAAATTTCTCTGTTGTCTTTGTTTTTGTCTCCCTTTTTGACTTTAGGTTTTCCTAAATATTCCTGCTTAGAGAAAGTCTGAGTCTTGCAGCATTTTCACTTATAATCCATGGTTATTATACTGGAAACCTCTTGGTATGGCCATCAGGTATGGGGCAGAGGAAGTGTTCTGTAATCTTGGGATTAAATCTATCTTCTAGTGGGTTTTTGTATCTGGACTGTAACCTTCCAAAGTGTTTTTCTGGTGGTACAGTGTCTCTCTGCCTCTGAAGTAAGACAGTAAGCCTGGAGGAGGACAGAGTGGGAAGAATGTCCTTCCTCAGTTCAGACAGGACTCTGGTAAAGTCATTTTCTCTGAAGAGTGGTCCTTTCTTATGGACAATGAACTGGAGATATTTCAAAGTGATTGCTCTTCCCTCTACCTTCAATACCGCAAGCGAATCTCTTTGGGGATCTTCACTGTAAGTACCTGGTGGGGTCCTGGAGGTAAAAGAAATTGTAACTTACAGTAGTTTCTCAAAATAATCCATGTCTCAGCCTCCAGTAATTCATCAAAATTGCCATGTAAGTGTTACTACCAGTTTATAGCTCTAGTAGCTTCTACCCTAGATGAGTAAATCTTGGCTGTGACTCTCTGGATTTGCCTTTCTCTCCAGATTTCAGTAGTGGTTCCCTGACATTTCATTTCTCTGAGAAGTCTAAGAAAAGTCACTGGTGTTCAGTATTTTCGGGCTTTTTTTGTTGTTTATTTTGCCACACGAAAAAAGTGACAAATTCCAAGTTCTTTATATGTCTGAGCAAAAACCAGAACTCTTGCCCAGCTAACTTTAGATAAAGATGGGAAAGCAATTCAGGAAAGAAGAGACTGCCTTGTCAACCATTGATGCTGGACAAAATGGACATTTATTTGCAAAATATGAATCTCAACTTGATTCTCATATCTTACACGAAAATGAACTCAAAATGTATCATGGTTTTAGATGGCAAAGCTAAAACTATGAAACTCTTGGAAAAAACATAGGACAAAATATTTTCATAGAGAGCTAGACAGAAAGTTCTTGATACCAAAAAGTATGATCTTTAAAAGAAAAACCCTGTAAATTGGTAATCATTTAGGTTATAAACTTTTGCTTAAAAGAGGATGAAAAGAAAAGCTAACTCTGTAATTTGCAAACCACACATCCACCAAATGATTAATGTATACATATGCCTTAAATACACAAAGAGCTTTCAAAATAGTTGAAAAAAACCAACAAAATAGAAAAAAACAAAAGTCATGGAAAGGTATTTTTCTGGAAAAAAATTACACATATGTCAAATAGCATGTGAAAAGATATTCAACGTCATTAGCCTCAAGGGAAACATAAATCAAAAGCACAATAAGATGTCACCGTACACCATCAGAATGGCCGAAATGGTGACCATAGCAAATGTTTGTGAGGATCTAGGGAAACTAAATTACTCATGCATTGTTGATGGGAATGTAAAATGATATGGCTGCTCTTGAAAATATTTTGAAAGTTTCTTAAAAATCAAAATATTCAGTTTGCATAGAGGCCATCAATTTTACACCTTGGTTTTTATTCCAGAGAAATGAAACTTATGTTTACACACACCAAAACAAAACAAAAAAACTTATACACATAAATGTTAATGTTACCTTTATTTATAATAGCCCTAACACGGAAACAACATAGATGTCCTCAATAAGTGATTGGCTAAACAAACTGTGGGACATTCATATTATGGAACACTACCAAGCAATAACAAGGAATAAACTATTGATACATGAATGACCTGGATGAATTTCCATAAATTTATGCTTAAAAAACCCAATACCAAAAGGTTACACACTCTATTATGCCATTGCTATAACATCATTGAAATGGAAAATTAGAGAAAACAAATAAGAAATGGATGACAGGAATTAAGGATGGGGTTGGAGCTGAAGGGAAGTGGTGTGGCTGTAGAAAGGCAACAAGGGGATTTTTTGTGGTGCTGGAAAATTTCTGTGTCCTGCTTCTATCAATGTTAATATCTTGTTTGTGGTGTTCTATTATCATTTTGAAAGTGTTATCACTGGGGAAAATTGGAAAAGAGTCCATAGGACTTCTCTATAATTTCTTACATCTTCAAATAAATCTACAATTATCTCAACATGAAAAAAGGTTGAGTTTTTTCTAATAAGTTTCTTTTTTGTTACCACTTTACTTTTGCTTCTAAAAATTATTTGGAAAAACAATTTACTGGGTCCAGATGATAGAGACAATGACTGCTTTTTCCTGGTATACTTTAAGAAGTTAATATATTCAATCTGAAGCAGGTCTATAGTGATTTTATTTTACAACCTGTGTCATTAGGAACTTGCAGTTTTTTAAAGAAGAAGTTTTTGTTTTCTCTGATGTCATTGATTCAAGCTATTATATTTGTAGAGGCTTTTCCATACAGATATTGTGAGATGTTGTTATCACTTTTTAGGACTACAACTGAAGCCTGTAGAATAAAATACTTTTCTAAATAATAATCAACAAAGAGTATACACTATTATCAATCATGAGTAGCAATTCCCATATCAATGACTGACAAGAGTGTTATTTGAATATTGTTTTTTATAATATTCAATTACTTATTTGTCATGTATTTGTAACCCAGAGGCATATACGAATCAGAATTTCTTTACATAAGTTAAGTTATGCAAATACTCTTTAGAGCACATAGGCTATTATATTTCCCAGTCATAAAATTGCCTTCAGGCTTCAGGTCAATCATCTTGCACGGGAAAATTTTCTTGTGATTTACAGGAGGCATCACATCTGTTTCTTTGCCTAACACCCAAGAGGCAGTTGCTATATTAGATAAAATACATTTAAATTATTGAATGTCAGAAAATTTCCCAGTGTAATACTTCCCATAGTCTGAAGCCATTTCTCATTTTTTATTTAAATGTAAATTTTATGGAGTTAATCTGAATGCAGAATCACGTGAGCCTATTACTTCGCCACTTCTGGAAACAGTGAATCATAGAATTTGGTGCTGTAAATCAACTCACAGATAATAATTTAGCCAAAGCCCATAGTTTATAGAGAGGGAAGCTGAGAGTGAGGGCTTATGTAACTTGCCCAAAGCCTCAATTTAAGCAGAGGAAGAAGAGAACTATATTGTGAAAAAAAGGTACATTTTGAATATGACACATTGCAGAAATGTTCAGATCTCTTTGTGCAGTGATACTAGATAATGAAAAGAAATCTTGCTACTCATAATGTCACTATCAATTTATATTATATTTCATTTGGAAAGATTTCCTTGAATCCTATAAAATCGTATTACAATCCTCCCTTCAATATGTTTGTGTGGTGCTTTTATGTGGAAATCCAGCATACAAGGCAGATTATTTATTTATTTATTTATTTATTTATTTATTTATTTTTACAGAACCAACACTTATTTCTCGCAGTATGATGAAGCCCTAATCTACTATGTGATGGTATTGGGTGGTAGGAAGTAATTAGGATTAGATTATGTCATGAGGGTAGGGCTCTCATGATGATTAATCTCTCATGATGAGATTAGTTCCCCTTATAAGAAGAGGACAGATAGTTCTCCCCACATGCATGCATGGAAGAAAGGCCATGAGACCACACAGCCAGAAGGCAGCTGTCTGTCTACAAGCTAAAACAGATTTTAAAAGAGCTGCTTTGCTCATCCTTGCAATCTTCATCAGACAAGTCCTTGAGGAGGATTCCATGAAATCCTTGTTCTCCTCTGAGCCCAATTTGAAAACTACTGATGTGTATTATTAAGCAATAAAAGAGCATATTAAAATTCAGCCTTAATAAAGGCAATAGCATGAATTCCATGAAGATGTAGCTTAAAATAATATAGGCTAACATAGACTTTGATGACTGGAAATTCAGGGCATGGTTCATTTATTTTTAGTGGCCTGCCCAAGGACTAGAGTAGGACTCAGCAACATGTAAAAATGTGCAAACCAGTTGAGAGCCTTGCTCTTTCTTGTGTTTCAAAGCCTGTAGCAGATATAGAAGAGGCTATAACTGGACTTCAGCTGAGAATGTTGTGTAAAAAGTGCACCACCCTTCAAAAAGATCTTCCTACACATACTTAAACCTAGAAAGTCATTTGTGTCATCAATCTTCTCTTTTAATTTAAGCACCATCCTGTGCTATATGATAATTAGCTGCATTATGTTCATTTGCTGAAAATGGTTTTCCTTCATACTTGAGAGCCAGAGAACTATGTAAGTTGATTTTGTTTTCATAGCGCATGGAATAAAATATGCAAAGAAAGAGAAGAAATTAACAACAGAAAAATTGGAGCAATAAAACTAATAACAATCCCAAGATTTATTATTTGAACAATATTCAAGGTTTTATAACCACCCAATCATTTTCAACCAGCAGTCAGCATGCTGTCCACCTGTGACTTCCTTCTTCAATCTAGGACAAACTACTGATTTTCCATGAAGTTGTTAACACAAATCACAACCTTTAAGAGCCTTTGTTTTTGATATAAATATCAAAGTCCCTGTTGACTATTAAATATGCTAGAGTTTGATTGATTTATTTATTTTTATTTAAAAAAAATTTTTTTAACGTTTATTTATTTTTGAGACAGAGAGAGACAGAGATGAACGGGGGAGGGTCAGAGAGACGGAGACACAGAATCTGAAACAGGCTCCAGGCTCTCAGCTGTCAGCACAGAGCCCGACACGGGGCTCGAACTCATGGACCGCGAGATCATGACCTGAGCCAAAGTCGGCCGCTTAACCGACTGAGCCACCCAGGCGCCCCTAGAGTTTGATTTATAGCTTAGTAGGTTCAAGTAAAATCGGACATAAGGTGATCATTGCTATATTTCTTTTAAATAAGTCTTGAATGAAGTAATACTACTCTATATATTAAAACATGTTTTAAGTATCAATATTATGAAATTACTGCCTTAAAAATCATTCATTAACCAGGAATAGGCAAGAATACTAATTCTATGCTATTTCAACATTTGTCATGTCTTGTTTATTATCCTAGTTACATAAAAATAGGGAAATCTTCATTCTAAACTTATTGAACACATATTTTGTAAATACCTACTATGTGTCAGACTTTATGCTGAATGCTGAGGGGAAAAAACTGTCTCATAGGAAAAGAGACATATTATTTGCTAAATAAATAAACATGTAAAGGGGCTGAAAAGATTTAAGCCTGTCATATCATACAGTAATATGTTTTATATAATTAATAAGTATATTGAATAATTATGTATAGTGTGATAATGCTTTGCTAATATAATAGGTTCTCGTATTGATGTTCAATTAAGAAGGGAACAGTTACATCTAAGCATGGGATAAACTTGAGTTAGATATTTGAGAAACATGCTTGTTGTATCAGGAAAAAAAAAAACATGAGGGCTAACTGAGCCCTTGGAGAAAAAGTGCAGGAGTTCCTCAGGAGAGACAAACATTAAAACATACATACAGAAAAGTAATGGCCTTTTCTTTAAGATGGGTAGTGGGTATATGAGGGAAGGAAGGAAGGAAGGAAGGAAGGAAGGAAGGAAGGAAGGAAGGAAGGAAGGGAGAGAAGGAGGAAGGAAGGAAGGAAGGAAGGAAGGAAGGAAGGAAGGAAGGAAAGAAGAAAGGAGGGAAGGAAGGAAGGAGGGAAGGAAGGAAGGAAGGAAGGAAGGAAGGAAGGAAGGAAGGAAGCAAGCCATAATATTATAAACCGGTATGGGATCATTAACTGGTATAACCACTTCGGAAAATGGCCACACATACACATACACACACACAGACACACACACACACACACACACGCACACACCACACACAAAACTAGTAAATGCAATCAAATTAAACATCAATAACAAAAGCAGAAATAAATTCTTCTTCAGTCAGAAGAGCACTGGACTGTTGATCTTGGGGTTGTGTGTTTGAGCTCCACATTGGGTGTAGACATTTCTAAAAATGAATAAAATAAATAAACTTTAAAAGAAACAAGGAAAGAAAGAAATTAAACCTCTTCTAAACATTTAAAAACAGAAATCTGGGAGTGCCTGGGTGGCTCAGTCAGTTAAGTATCCGACTTCGGCTCAGGTCATAATCTCACAGTCTGTGAGTTTGAGTCCCACATCAGGCTCTATTCTGGTAGCTCAGAGCCTGGAGCCTGCTTTGGATTCTGTGTATCCCTCTCTGCCCCTCCTCTGTTTGCACTGTCTTTCTCTTTCTCTCTCAAAAATAAATAAACATTAAAATTTTTAAACGGAAATCTGAATAAAGGTCAATAGAAAATGGTACTGCCACTTTCTAGAAATCAAAAATATAATTAAAAAATCATGTTTGAATTTGTTGGATAATGCTAAAGAAGTACTCATACAAAGGTTCATAGTTTCAATTAACTGTGTCTCTAAGAATTAATAAAAACCATCTAAGTACTGATGGCTCCCAAATGTCTATCTTTAGCCCAACCCTTTTGCTTGAACTTCAGACCTTTGCTATTCAATATGGTGGGCATGATGTACTCACATTGATGACTATGTCTCTCAGTCTTAGCAGTACTGTAACTGAGATAATCAAAACCCTCCTCTCTCAGCATGACTCAGGTAGACCACTGAGATACCGATTCTTCCAGTCACTCAGGCTTTATTTATTTTGTTTTCCTTCAATTAATTTTATTTTATATTTTATTTTATTTAATTTTTAGCCATTTTATTTTTTTTTATTTATTTTATTCATTTTGGGGGAGTTTTTTTTTTTAGTATAATTTGTTGTCAAATTGGCTAACATACAGTGTGTACCATGTGCTCTTGGTTTTGGGGGTAGGTTCCCATGGTTCATCACTTACATACAATACCCAGTGCTCATCCCAACAAGTGCCTACTCAGGCTTTAAATCCTTTTGCTCACATTCCATATTTGTCAGCAAATTCTGTTGGCTCTGCTTTCAAACACCCACAATTTAACCACTCCTCAGGATGTGGGCTTTCATCCTCCTGATAGAAATTGACATCATCAGGGCACCTGGGTGGCTCAGTCGGTTAAGCGTCCTACTTCAGCTCAGGTCACCATCTCACAGTCCGTGAGTTCAAGCCCCACGTCGGGCTCTGGGCTGATGGCCCAGAGCCTGGAACCTGCTTCCGATTCTGTGTCTCCCTCTCTCTCTGCTCCTCCCCCGTTCATGCTCTGTCTCTCTCTGTCTCAAAAATAAATAAACGTTAAAAAAAATTTAAAAACAAAAAATAAATTGACATTATCTCTTGTCTGGATTTTCATCTACCCTCCTAACTGGTTTTGCTTCTTCCGCCTTGGTCTAAGCCCCTGTAGTCTAACTTTAGCCGAGGAGGTGAGTGAGTCTGTTACAAAGTAGAATTGATCATGGCTCCCCTCTGCTCAAGTCCTCCAAAGACTCAAAGTAAAAGCCAAAGTCTTCACTAAGCCCCCTATGGTGTGGCTGGTGTCACCCCATTGATCCCAAGCCTTCTCATACTCTCTGCTTTGCTCCATTGGCTTCAGCCAATGCCTCTCTGTGCTGTCTCCTGATCAGAGCAGACACACCTCACAACAGGGACTTAGCACAAACTCTTTCCTATTTCTCTGTATCCACATGACTAATTCACTCGCTTCTTTCAGGTCTTTAGTCAAAAGTCACTTTTTCAGTAAGGCCTTGCCTGACCACCTTAAGGCAATGTATCAAACTCCTTATTATTTCATGCTGTCTTCTGCTGCATTTTCTCCCTAACTTTTATTTGTTAGGTATTCTGGATATATTTGGCTCATTTTCTTTGCTTATTGAACATCTCTACCACTGGAAAGTAAGTGCCTTGAGGTCGGGAGATTTTTGTCTTGTTGTCTTTTCTGCTGCATATTCAGCGTTAGAACATAATATGTGCTGAATGGGTATTTGTTGAATGAGTACATGAAAGAATCCCAAGTTGATGTAAATTTCAAAAACAACTAAAACTAAACCATTTATTGTTTAGAGATAGCAATGAATATGGCTTAAATTTTAAAAGTACAGTAAATTATGAACAAGTGTCATTACAGTAGATACCTCTGAGAAGGGGATAAAAGAATGTTCTAAAGAAGTCCACCGGGGCTTCAATGATATTAGTAATGGCCTTTCTTTAAGATGGGTAGTGGGTCCATGACATTCATTATTGTTTATATTTCTACTGCGCATATACTTTATATAAATATTTTGATTTTTAAATTATTTCATAATAAAAGAATAAAACGGATGGGGCATAAAGTAGGAAAAGAGATCCAATAAAAGATCATTTTAATATCAGCATATCCTCCCCCCGTGCATGGGGCAATTAACTCTCAACAGTGTAAGTCAATTCTTGGTAAGATCTTGGCAAAGATAATATAAAGGAAAAATGCACTCATATGGCTTAAAAATGAAATCATATATAGATTTGTATAAATAATATTCAATACTTAAATAGGAATAAATATATATAAATAAATATCTCATTTTAATATATTTTTAAAATATCCATACATATCCTCTCCCAAAAAGCTAAACATTTCTGAAGATCAAGTCATGCATAATCAAGTAATAAAAGGATTTATCTCATAAACAAGTACATGGGTCACAGTCCAAGAAGTAACATGACATGTATTTTAAAGCATTTAAATAAATCCACTTACTTATTTGGTTCATAAGACACTTCATAAACCGATTTCTTCCTTAGAAAAACTACTGAAGGCAAGATAATTTAGAACTAATGTTTCCAAAATAAATAACTTTAAACTGTACAAAGTATTAAAATATTAAATCTAATTAAATAATGACACATTTACAAATGTTCCATAATAGTACAATCAGTTTCAGAGGCCTGGTTTATGTTAATATCTTTGAGTGCTTGTTCTTTATACAAATCACAACTAAATAGATTTCAAGAGAAACATTTGATGGTGTGATTTATGCAGATTATTTGATTCAATTTCAATTAAGTTGCTTCAGCAATTTAAGCAGCTAATTTGATTAGCTGAAAATGTTTTCCTTCACTAGGATTTATGATAACTTTACATCAGTTCCCCATTGTAAAATGACTTTATTGATTGGTAGAATACCATAAGGCATTTCTTCAGTTTTAACAAGATTCACTTCTTGTGTGCTTTAGACTCAACTCATGTAGTATGTAACTGAAGCTCTTGACATTCTATTTATACATTATACACATTTATAAATCACAAAGTATGTTAGCGATTACAGCCATAGAATCATAATGCATGATCTAAAGTTTTTCACCTTTGGTTGAGAAATTACATTTTATCTATTATGTCTAAAATAAAAGGGAAAAGAAAACTTTTTATTCACAAGTTATGGATCACCTTTGTACTTATGCAATATCTTTGGTAGTTTTTGTTTGTTGGTTTGTTTGTTCTAAAGCGAGTAATGGAAGAACCCCATCTGGCCTTTCTTTTCCTCTACTGTGTTCAATGTATGAGATTTAAAAACAAAACAAAACAAAAACAAAAAACAAAAAAAACATAAAAATATATGTTTTTCATAGTACAATGGGATAATAAGAACTTTGATTACAAAGTGTGATTGGCATCAGCGGGTTTTGCTCAGCAGTTCTGACCCAGATTGTCAGTTCTGAACTGCAGGTAATAAAGACTATGTGTATAAAGACTAAGGGAAAAGAGGAGTAGATTGCAGTCAGTTTAAGAATAACTGCCTACCTCCTCCCTGAAAGTGATTCTAAAGTAAGGTCAAAATCATTATTTTTGGAAAGGCATTGTATCACTGCTCTAATGCAACAACTTATTTTGGTTTTTGTGTTTCAGTTGTATTTATTTATTTTCTTATTTTTTATGTTGTTTTTAATGGGAGAGGTAGTGTCATAACTTACTCCCTGTCAGACTCATCATGAACCCATTCCGAGTCTTGTCAAGTCTCTGAAATGTGTCATGTCTGAGATCTACACAATGGAATTTTTACAAGTCACTAAGTAGTAAAAAGCAAAGGGAAGGAAATAAGCAGATGGATAGGACAAACCCTGAAGGCTGTTTGAAGAAGAGACCCTTCCAGATAAATGACTCCGGCGTTCCTAGGAAGCCCGCATCTCTGAAATGCACAATTTACCTAGCCAGTTAAAAGGAACAGAGGGAAACTGGTAATTCATTGCCAGCACTTAAAGATTTATACTTTAAAAGGTAAATATTCTAGCACACTGGTCGATTCATTACACTACAAGTTAATAACCACTTTTCTTGAGCTTGTTCAAAATGACATTTTAAAATGTCACTAAAGTCATTTGGCTAATTTCAAATTATATTTTTCAAAAGGCCTGGCCACGTTTGTCACTAAGAGTTTTAACCTAAACTCTACTTAACCCACAAAAGAGTAATTATTTTTGTTGTTTCATTTTTTTTTCTCTAGAAAGTGGTTGTAACAACTTGTACAAGATACAGCATAACATAAATAACAGATGTTTTATAGTGCATATTTAACAATTTGCCAAACATGCAACTCTGCTATTAAAAAACATACATTGATTCCACTCTTAACTACTTTGCTGGGTAGAGGAGAGGGGAAAACAGAGTTAAAAAAAGAAAAAAAAATAATAGGGGCAATAAAGTATAAATCTAAAGTAAATTTGAGAGGTTTATACATGCCTCATTTTCAACAATTGGTGTATGACTGATGTAGGTTGATCATTAAAATGACTGCAATTATCCATGTTCATCCTCTAGGAATGTGGCCATGTAGCTCCTACCATAAAGAGTCAAAAGTGGGTTGACCTGGTTTGACCTGGTTTGACCTTATGAACATATGCCTTGTCTAACAGAGTTGAGATAGGAGTTACAAAGTGTCAATCTGAGCCTACCTTTTAGATGCTTGAACACTTCCACTCATTTTCCAAGCAATTAGATACTCACATGTGAAAACGTCCAGTAGTCTGGATAAAGGATAAGAGATCCCTTGAAAGAAGGCTAAAGAGCTTCTGACCGGGCAGCAAAACCCTGAAGTCAAGCTATCTATAAACGCTTTGGAGGGAGAACTATCATCTTCAGTGGGTATCTTGCCACTCAAAAAAGAAGCCTACTTTTCCCAGGCTCCATTGCATTTATTGGTAACTCTTTGATCAAGTTCCAGTCAATAAAATATAAAAAGGAAATATTTATTTAAAATATAAAATATAAAAAAGATATAAAAAGGAAAATTGTAAGAAAGAAATTCTCATGAATTCTAATAGGGTTTAAGACTTTTGTTCCTCAAATGTTCTGTTCTTCTGAGAAAATGATTCTAGAAGCCATCTTGGAATATTCCTAATGATGGAAATCATGTACTCAGGACAATAGAAGAAATAAAAGCTTAGATTTCTCAGGGTGCCTGTATGGCTCAGTCCGTTAAGCATCTGACTTTGGCTCAGGTCATGATCTCATAGTTTGTGGGTTCAAGCCCAGCTTTGGGCTCTGTGTTGACAACTCAGAGCCTGGAGCCTTCTTGGGATTCTGTGTCTCCTCTCTCTGCTCTTCTCCTACTTGCTCCCTGTTTCTCCCTCTGTCTCTCAAAAATAAACATTTAAAAATGTAATAAAAAAAGAAGCTTAGATTTTTTATTTTATCTAGGAACCAACGCACCAATTCATCAGTATCTAGCCAAGAGTTTCTTTTTTTTTTCCATAAAAGAGAAATTCATTTTTTTTAATTAAGCCATTTTTAAAGTGTCTTTTTCTTATTCAAATAATTCCAATCTTAATACATTAACAAATATTATTATCCAAAGTATTTAGGGATACTTGCAAATCAATAATTAAAAGGCAAATAATGAAAAGGAAAATTAGCAAGGACATTTAAAAGCAATGCATAGAAAATAAAAATCAATTGGCTACTATATAAAGAAAAGATGTTTTATCTTACTAGATTTCAGGGACGCAAAAAAATTTTTAAAAAGGCAGCAAAGAACATTATTTCACACCCATTAGATTGGTGAATTTTTTTAGGTCAGATAATTACAAAGATTGTTAAGACTGTAGAACAAACAGAATTCTTACATGTTTCTGAAATAATTGCAAGACTACTTTGTTTAGCAACTTGACAATATCTAATGGAATTGAATAGCTTCATTCCCTTCAGATCCCACAATTCCATTTCCAGTAATATATGTTTATTAAATATTTTTGCACATCTGTTAATAAGACCTTATTTTCTAAATATGATTATCCAACCAAAGGAACCAGAATTCCCTGGAGAAGTGGTTGATTTCAGGGCTGGGGCTGAGAAAACACAAGATGATCCTAGAGCAACTTGTCGTGTCAGATAGCAAGAAAGTAATTTTTAAAAATATATATATGGGGCCATTTTTTAAAAATAAAAACTAAAACGTAGGTGCTGGTCTGAAAGAGTTCCAAATGGCCAAGTCTGTACCAATTTAAACAGCAAATATAACAACAACATTAGATTAAAACTCATGCAACAAAATAAATATCCAATATCCATGAGTTAATACTGACATACATGAATAATTGAATAAAATATGGGGAATAAAGCACAGCTTGCCCTGTCTGAAGATTTCAATTAACAAATATAGAAGTGTTAATCATAAAAATAAAATTCACAGTTATTTTATCAGCAAAAAATGTGCTTATTTAGGAACAGCAGAGAATTTCAATTCAGGGCAAGCAAAATACAGCAAAACCATAGGCAAGTCTGGCAAACAAAGGAGAGGAATGCTGTCTTATAGAGGAAAAGGGGGAGTTGGGAAGGGCTGTTATAAATATACAAGCAGTCCATTGGAGTAAACTGGGACTTCAAAGTGTAGTGGATTTTCATTGGCTGAGTTGTTACTGTTTTTCATTGGCTGGGCTTTTGGGAAGGTGGAAAAAAAACCTTCTTGCTCCCACTGCCATAGTAAAAGAGTAGCTGAAGTAGTATAGACTAACAAGGAATGCCTCTTCCTGATGGGTCTGCAATTGACCACCATTGGTAAGGCATGAGAGAACCCCCCCCCCACCAGTAGCCTCTTGACTCCATTTTAAATGAAGTTTCCCTTTACTAATTTTCCTGTGAAGGAAACAGAAAATTATTATTAGGAAACCATAGAAATAAGTGTTGAAAGGGATCCACTGAGAGGAGCCAAAATGGAGAAACAGCATGAAAGTTTTTTGTGTGTCTCGCGTCCATGACATACAGCCAGACCAACACTAAACCATCCTGCACACCTAGAAAACTGATCTGAGGATTAACACAACAATCTGCACAACCTGAACCAATGAATTCAGTAGGTACACGGCGCGGACAAGTGAACTTGGGGAGTGAGAATGTGCAGGAAGGGAGGTGCTTTTGCGAGTGGAGAGAGGATGGAGGGGTGGGGAGAATACGGGAAAAGCACCCCTCCCCAAAAGCAGCTGGAGAGAAAATGGAAAATTGGAAACAGCTGCAGGGACTAAACTAAAAAGGGAGAAAGGAGAAAGAAGAGGGTTTAAATTCCATTAAGACTGTAAACAAAGGGAGCGCAAAGGCTGCAACTCCGCAGCTCCATACCTGGCTGTGCTCTGGTGGGAAGGGCGAATCCCCAGGAGCAGAGTGGGGTCTGGGAGGATTGCGGGTCACACGGGGAAAAGCGGTTCCACTGCTGGAAGGACATTTGGTAAAGACCATTGAAGCCACCTGGTCCCAGCACCCCAGAAAATGGCCACATTCGCTGGTGCTGGTAAAAGGTCCTTAAGGGTGAAGCCTGGTGCCAGATGTGTGTTGTGATTTTCCATAATCCCTGAAAAGCTGCTGCTACACTATCTCACGAACTTTTTTCTGAGGCCGGCTGGCACCTAGCCACAGTCTCGGGGCACCAGCAGCAGCAGGGTCCAACAAGCATTCCGGGGTGCAGCCCACATTCGGCCATTCCTGGGTGAGACCATGCCACAGAGGGGCTGAACGGGTCAAAGCCGCAGTCCTTCAGAAGTAAGGGGCCGGGGAAAACAGCCGCATCTGAGACAAAACTCAGGAGAGAGGTACTGCCGAGGGCTTGGTCACAAACAGTGAAAAAGCGAGAAGTGGATGAAAGCTGAAGACAGAGGACAGGTGCGCGATTGCTGATCCAGAAGAACAGACTGGGTGGCTGGGTGACGCCATTTTTCACTGCTCCCGCGCATGCGTATACGCACCTATGAGCCCCGCGACAATCCACCCCAGTAGGCTAGCAGCGCCATCTAGTGGAGAACAGAGCCATTACACTAAGAACCATCCAACTGGGCCAACCTGGCTCTTCAAGAACACAAGTCTCATGGCCTGTTTAGTCATAAACTATAAAGTGCTTCATAGTCTGACTTCTAGGGGAAAAAGAAGTAATTTCAGTCGTATTTCAATCTGTTAGCAGGTCCATTTGTTCAATTTTCTTTCATTTTTTTCTCTTTTTCATCTCTTTTCTCTTTCTTGAATACAGAAAAACATTCATTTTTATTTTCAATTTTTATTAAAATTATGTCTCTTAAATCTACTGTATTCTTTACGTTTGTGTAAATTATTTCAAATTCTATTTTACTCCCATCATCTCATTTTAGTCTACTTCAGTGTATTCATTTTTTCAAATTCTCAAACAATTTCCTCTTTTCCCCCTTTTATCTCTAATCTGTCAAACCACTTTCAACACCCAGAAAAAAACACACCTAAGATCTAGCATCATTTATTCGATTTGTGTGTGTTTGTGTTTAATTTTATAATTTTAATATTTTTTAATTTTAATTTTTTTAATTTTAATTTTTCTACCTCATTAACTCATTTTCTCCCTTCAAATTGACAAAACAAAAGAATTCACCCCAAAAGAAAGCATGAGCAAATGACAGCCAGGGATTTAACCAACACAAATACAATCAAGATGTCTGAACAAGAATGTAGCATCACTATAATAAGAATATAGTTGGAGTCAAAAATAGATTAGAATCCCTTTCTGCAGAGATAAAAGAAGTAAAAAACAGTCAGGATGAAATAAGAAATTCTATAACTGAGCTTCAATCACTTCAGATGATTTGTGAATTTGACTATGATATGCCTTGTTGATTGTCAGTTTTTGTTGAGTCTAATGGGGGTCTTCTGTGCTTCCTGGATTTTGATGTCTGGGTCTTCCCCTGGTTAGGGGAGATCACCGCAGATGGATGCCACGGTGGCAAGGATGGGTGAGGCAGAACAGAGAATCAGAGATATAGAGGACAAACTTATACAGAATAATGAAGCAGAAAAAAAGAGGGAGATCAAGGCAAAAGAGCATGATTTAAGAATTAGAGAAATTAGTGACTCATTAAAAAGAAACAACATCAGAATCACAGGGGTCCCAGAAGAGGAAGTGAGAAATTGGGGTAGAAGGGTTATGTGAGCAAATCATAGTGGAAAACTTTCCAAAGAGGAAAGACATAGACATTAAAATCCAGGAAGCACAGAGGACCCCCATTAGACTCAACAAAAACTGACAATCAACAAGGCATATCATAGTCAAATTCACAAAATCCTCAGGCAAGCAGAGAATCATGAAGGCTGCAAGGGAAAAAAAGTCCCTAACCTACAAGGAAAGAGAGATCAGGTTTGCAGCAGACCTATCCACTGAAACTTGGAAGGCCAAAAAGGAGTGGCAGGATATATTCAATGTGATGAATCAGAAAAATATGCAGCCAAGAATTTTTCCTCCAGCAAGGCTGTCATTCAATATAGAAGGAGAGATAAAAAGTTTCCCAGACAAACAAAATTAAAGGAGTTTGTGACCACTAAACCAGCCCTGCAAGAAATTTTAAGGGGGGACTCTCTCAGGGGAGAAAAGATGAAAATATAAATAAATTTAAATAATAAATAAATAAATAAATAAATACCAAAAGCTACAAAGATTAGAAAGGACCAGAGAACACCCCCAGAAACTCCAACTCTACAAGCATCATAATGGCAATAAATTCATATCTTTCAGTATTCACTCTAAATGTCAATGGACTCAATGCTCCAATCACAAGACAAAGACATAGGGTAACAGAATGGATAAAAAAATAAGATCCATCTATAGGCTATTTACAAGAGACCCACTTCAGACATAAAGACACCTTCAGTTTGAAAATAAGGGGATGGAGAACCATCTATTATGCTAATGATCAACAAAAGAAAGCAGGAGTAACCATACTTATATCACACAACCTAGACTTTAAAATAAAGACTGTATCAAGAGACGCAGAAGGGCATTATATCATAATCAAGGGGTCTATCCGCCAAGAAGACCTAACAATTGTAAACATTTATGTGCCAAATGTGGGCCATCCAAATACATAAGTCAATAAATCACAAACATAAAGAAACTCGTTGATAGTAATACTGTAATAGTAGACTTCAACACCCCACTCACAGCAATAGACAGATCATCTAATCAAAAAATCAACAAGGAAACAGTAGCTTTGAATGACACACTGGACCAGATGGACTTAACAGATATATTCAGAACATTTCATCCTAAAGCATCAGAATATACATTTTTCTTAGTGCACATGGAACATTCTCCTGGATAGACCATATAGTGTGACACAAATCAGCCCTAAGCAAGTACAAAAAGATTGAGATCATACAATGCATATTTTCCAACCACAATGCTATGAAACTCAAAATCAACCACAAGAAAAAATTTGGAAAGGTAACAAATACTTGGAGACCGAAGAACATCCTACTAAAGAATTAATGGGCTTACCAAGCAGTTGAAGAGGAAATTAAAAAGTCCATGGTAGTCAATGAAAATGATAACACCAGAACCCAAAACCTCTGGGACACAGCAAAGGCAGTCATAAGAGGAAAGTATATAGCAATCCTAAAAAAGGAAGAAAGATCTCAGATACACAACCTAAACTTACGCCTTAAGGAGCTGGAAAAAGAACAGCAAATAAAACCCAAACTAGCAGAAGACAGGAAATAATAAAGATTAGAGCAGGAGTGCCTATGTGGCTCAGTTGATTGAGCATCCGTCTTCGGCTCAGGTCATGTACTCATGGTTGGTGGGTTCGAGATCTGCATCTGGCTCTGTCCTGACCACTTGCTCAGATCCTGGAGCTTGCTTCAAATTCTGTGTCTCCTTCTCTCTCTTCCTCTCCCCCTCTCACACTTTGTCTCACTCTGTTTCTCAAAAATAAATAAATGTAAAAAAAAATTTTTTTAAAGATTAGAACAGAAATTAATGCTATCGAAACCAAAAAATAAAAACAAAAAACAAAAACAGTAGAACAGATTAATGAAACCAGAAGCTGCTTCTTTGAAAGAATTCACAAAATTGATAAATCACTAGCCAGTTTGATCAAAAGAAAAAGGAAAGGATCCAAATAAATGAAATCAAGAATGAAAGAGGAGAGATCACAACCAACACACCAGTAATAAAAACAATAAAAAGAGAATATTTTGAGCAATTATATGCCAAAAAATGGACAATCTGGAAGAAATGGACAAATTCCTGGAAACATATACACTACCACAACTGAAACAGAGAGATAGAAAATTTAAACAGACCTATAACCAATAAGGAAATTGAATTAGTAATCAAAAATCTCCCAAAAAACAGGAGTCCAGGGCCAGATGGCTTTCCAGGGGAATTCTACCAAATATTTAAGGAAGAATTAACACCTATTCTCTTGAAGCTGTTCCAAAAAATAGAAATGGAAGGAAAGCTTCCAAACTCTTTCTATGAAGCCAGCATTACCTTGATTCCAAAACCAGACAGAGACCACACTAAAAAGGAGAACAATAGACCAATTTCCCTGATGAACATGGATGCAAAAATCCTCAACAAGGTATTAGCCAACCGGGTCCAACAATACATTAAAAAAATTATTCACCACGACCAAGTGGGATTTATACCTAAGATGCAGGGCTGGTTCAATTTCCGCAAAACAATTAACGTGATTCATCACATCAATAAAAGAAAGGACAAGAACCATATGATCCTCTCAATAGATGCAGGGAAAGCATTTGACAAAATACAGCATCCTTTCTTGATAAAAACCCTCAAGAAAGTAGGGATAGAGGAGCATACCTAGAGATCATAAAAGCCATACATGAACGACCGAATGCTAATATCATCCTCAATGGGGAAAAAACTTAGAGCTTTCCCCCTAAGGTCAGGAACAACACAGGGATGTCCACTGTCACCACTGTTATTCAACATAGTATTAGAAGTCTTAGCTTCTGCAATCAGACAACACAAAGAAATAAAAGGCATCCAAATCGGCCAAAGAGGAGGTCAAACTTTCCCTCTTTGCAGATGACATGATACTTTATATGGGAAACCCAAAAGATTCCACCAAAAACTGCTAGAATTGATTCATGAATTCAGCAAAGTTGCAGGATATAAAATCAACGCACAGAAGTCGGTTGCATTCCTATACACCAACAATGAAACAGCACAAAGAGAAATCAAGGAATTGATCCCATTTACAGTTGCACCAAAAACCATCAAACACCTAGGAATAAATCTAACCAAAGAGGTGAAACATCTATACACTGAGAACTATAGAAAGCTTATGAAAGAAGTTGAAGAAGACACAAAAAAATGGAAAAAGATTCCATGCTCCTGGATAGGAAGAACAAATATTGTTAAAATGTTGATACTACCCAAAGCAATCTACATATTCGATGCAATCCCTATCAAAATAACACCAGCATTCTTCACAGAGCTAGAACAAATAATCCTAAAATTTGTATGGAACCAGAAAAGACCCACAATAGCCAAAGTAATCTTGAAAAATAAAACCAAAGCAGGAGGCATCACAATCCTGGATTTCAAGCTACACTACAAAGCTGTAATCATCAAGACAGTATGGTACTGGCACAAAAACAGACACTCAGATCAATAGAACAGAATAGAGAACCCAGAAATGGACCCACAAACACATGGCCAACTAATCTTTGACAAAGCAGCAAAGAATATCCAATGGAATAAAGACAGTCTCTTCAGCAAGTGCTGCTGGGAAAACTGGACAGCGACATGCAGAAGAATAAATCTGGACCACTTTCTTACACCATACACAAATATAAATTCAAAATGGATGAAAGACCTAAATATAAGACAGGAAGCCATCAAAGTCCTCGAGGAGAAAACAGGCAAAAACCTCTTTGATCTTGGCCTCAGCAACTTCTTACTCAGCATGTCAGCGGAGGTAAAGGAAACAAAAGCAAAAATGAACTACTGGGACCTCATCAAAATGAAAAGCTTCTGCACAGTGAAGGAAACAATCAGCAAAACTAAAAGGCAACTGATGGAATGGGAGAAGATATTTGCAAGTGACATATCAGAAAAAGGGTTAGTACCCAAATCTATGAAGAACTTATCAAACTCAACACTCAAAAAACAAATAATCTAGTGAAGAAATGGGCAAAAGACATGAATAGACATTTCTCCAAAGAAGACATCCAGATGGCCAGCCAACACATGAAAAAATATTCAACATCACTCATCATCAGGGAAATACAAATCAAAACCACAATGAGATATCACCTTACACCTGTCAGAATGGCTAACATTAACAACTCAGGCAAAAACAGATGTTGGCAAGGATGCAGAAAAAGAGGATCTCTTTTGCATTGTTGGTGGGAATGCAAGCTGGTGCAGCCACTCTGGAAAACCGTATGGAGGTTCCTCAAAAAACTAAAAATAGAACTCCACGACCCAGCAATTGCACTACTAGGCATTTATCCAAGGGATACAGGCATGCTGTTTTGAGGAGTCACATGCACCCCCATGTTTATAGCAGCACTATCAACAATAGCCAAAGTATGGAAAGAGCCCAAATGTCCATTGATGGATGAATGGATAAAGAAGAAGTAGTATACAATGGAGTATTACTCACTCGGCAATCAAAAAGAATGAAATGTTGCCATTTGCAACTACATGGATGGAACTGGAGGGTATTATGCTAAGTGAAATTGGTCACTCAGAGAAGGATAAATAACATATGACTTCACTCATATGAGGACTTTAAGAGACAAAACAGATGAACATAAGGGAAGCGAAACAAAAATAATATAAAAACAGGGAGGGGGACAAAGTAGAAGAGACTCATAAATATGGAGAGCAAACTGAGGGTTACAGGAGGGGTTGCGGAAGCGGGGATGGGCTAAATGGATAAGGGACACTAAGGAATCTACTCCTGAATTCGTTGTTGCACTATATGATAATTAATTTGGATGTAAATTTTAAAAAATAAAAAATAAAATTTAAAAAATTTAACACAGTAAATTCCAAAGAGAGAGAGAGAGAGAGAGAGAGAGAGAGAGAGAGAGAGAAAGTGATCCACTGATATGTGCTAAAATAATGGGTGAGGATTTGAGGAGAAATTGGATATTTACATAGTCTAAAAGTATATCTCCCAAGAAATTTTTTAATTACCAGAAGAGTATTATAACTTTACAGTTCAGAAAGTTGGCAGATATTAATTTGAATAAGTAATCAAAGTAACAACACTATTAATAATATCTATTATTGACTAGTCCTGATATAAGACACTGAGGAGGGCAGAACTCTTTAGTGGTATCCTTGGCAATAATACAATTTTTTAAATATAATTTATTGTCAAATTGGTTTCCATACAACACTGAGTGCTCATCCCAAAAGTGCCCTCCTCCCTGCTCATCACCCACTTTCGCCTCTTCCCCACCCCCATCTACCCTTCATTTGTTCTCAGTCCTTAAGAGTCTCTTATGGTTTGCCTCCCTCCCTCTCTGTAACTTTTTTTCCCCCTTCTGTTCCCCCATGGTCTTCTGTTAAGTTTCTCAAGATCCACGTATGAGTGAAAACATATGATATCTGTCTTTCTCTGCCTGGCTTATTTCACTTAGCATTATACCCTCAAGTTCCATCTACGTTGCTGCAAATGGAATAATACACAGTTTTAAACTAATTTATGAGTAAGCATCAGAAAATCTCCAACTGGGAGATATTCTGCTAAATTACTGGCCAGTGAACTAAAAACAGTTTCAGTCATGAAAGTCAAAGAAGAAATGAGGAATTGTCACAGGTTTAAAAACTAAAGAGATTTGAAAACTAACTATAATAAGTGATCCTCAATAGAATCCCAGAAAAGAAAAAGATATTAGTGGAAAATATTATGAAAATTTAAAGAAATTCTGTAGTTTGCTATTATTGTTCTAATGTAAATTCTTTGCTTTCTATACTTTACTGTGGCTAGGTAAGATGTTAACATGTTGGCAAGCTGAGTGAAAGGTGTACAGAAAACTTTTTTAACATTAATGTGTATTTCCTGCAAATCTAAAGTTATTTTAAATAAAAATAATAAAATTATTTCCACAATTAAACAATAACATAAATATGAGGTTCTTCAGTGAAGCAACGGTTGCTACAATAAACCCAAATAATCATCTATGAAAATGGTTATAGTTATATGTTCATACAATAAAATACAATAATTAAACCAAATTAATTTTTTATTTGTATTAATACCAATATGAATAAATCTCTAAATCAGAGTTGAGCTTAAAGCTGACTTTTAAAATTGTTTTATGCTATTTAATGAAAGGTTGAAAATATGCAACAAATATGTTACAAATATATTGTTTATGGATGGATACGCTCACAAAGTAATAGTAAATAACATACAGGAGAAATATAAACTTGAACTTCAGTATAGTTTTTTCATCTGGGAAGAGAGAGAAGGATGGGACAATGAAAAGAACACAGAAGACTTCAACACTAACTTTGAATATTCACTTTTAAATAAAAAAGAGGGGCCCCTGGGTGACTCAGTCAGTTAAGAGTCCAACTCTTGATTTTGGCTCAGGTTACTATCTTGGAGTTGTGAGATCCAGGCAAGCATTGGGCTCTGTGCTCATTATGGAGCCTGCTTGGGATTCTCTCTCTCTCTCTCTCTCTCTCTCTCTCTCTCTCTGTCTCTCTCTCTCTCCCCCCCCCACTGTGCTCCTTCCCCACTCATGTGTGCACTCTCTCTCTCAAAAATAATAAAGAAATAAATAAATAAACAAATAAACAAATAAATAAATAAATCTGAAACAAGTATTGCAAAAATATGTTAAGATTTGCTGCGAGTTTTGTGGAAGGTACACCGTCATTGTTCCCCTTCTTTATTTCCACACTTTGCTATATATCTGAAAATATCCAAAGAATCAAAGAAAGTAAAGTGTGAGATGAAAAGGAAAGATATTTAGAAAAAAATAGAGTATTCTCAAAGATACCTGTGATGAGTGCCTAAACTAAGCTCAAGGCATAGGGAGTACAAGGTAGAATATAAAAGCAATGAGTTGGTAAATTATAATATATATAAATCATTAATATAAAATCATCCTGAGATTTCAAGTCTGAGAGTTGAGTGTGCTAACAGAGCAATTTATGTGACAAAGAGTGCTAATGTGATTTTAGAGAGTTAAATGCAGTAAGAAGAGATAAAAATGTATATCAGGAAGGTTGAAACATAAGATTGGACATCATGGAAGAATCATAGATGGACTCAGAAGAGAAGAATAAATGCCATAGTTATCTGCAGACCAAAAAGAATTAAAAAATGAAAGAAGGAAAAGAAAAAGGAGAAGAGAAAAGACAAGAAAAGGAAAAAAAAGAACACAAAATAGGAGAGCAAAGAAATAGACAGGTGAGTAAGAAAAGAACTTGAATCCAAAGTATCATATCATTGAACATTTTCAGATAAGAGGGAGAAAGAGCTCAAAATTTGAAATGGGACCAAAAGGATCATGGAGAAAAAACTAGGATTTTTTTTTAAAAGTACCCTGTGTATGGATTACATATAAATATTTGTGTTTTTTGGCTTGCAAAAGTCTACTTAGTACCAGGTCTTAAGGGGATTAAACATTGTTGAAAGAAATTAAGACCTAAGTAAATTAAAAGACTCCTTGTGTTCATAAATAGGAAGCTAGATAAGAATATATAATATTATTAAGATGACTATCTTCCCAAATTGATCTACATGGTCAATGAAATATCCCTCAACTCACAGCTGTGTTATTTCCAGAAACTAAAAATCTAATCCTGAATTGCATATGGAAATACAAGGGATCCAGAATAGCCAAGAGAGAGAAAGAAAGAAAGAAAGAAAGAAAGAAAGAAAGAAAGAAAGAAATGATTCACACTTCTATCTTCAAAACCTACTATAAAGTTACAGTAATCAAGAGCATGTATTACTGACATGAGGACCAACATAAAGACCTATGTACAGTTGACCTTTGCACAATGGGCAAGGCAGGAGGTTAGGGCCACCAACCCCTGTGCAGTCAAATATCTACATAAAACTTTTGACTCCCCCAAAACTTAACTACTAATGGCCTATTGTTGGCCAGAAGCCTTAACAGTAACATAAGCAATTAACACACATTTTGTATGTTACACGTATTACACTCTATATTTTTATTATAAATAAACTTAATGTTATTAAGGAATCATATTTTTAAATTTTCTTAACTTTAGTTTTTCTTATTTATTTAAAATTTGACATTCAGGCTCAATAATTTTCTTGTCATTATACAGTAAGCAATTCAATAATGCTTTGTTTTGAGAAAAGAAAATACCAAGGCCCAAATTCCCATGATCTGCATTAAAATATACTATTACATTGTCATATATAAAGAGTGCTGTAAGAAAGAAAATGGAAATAAAGTTTACAAATATAGTTGGTGAAGATCTAAAATTAATACCATTTGTAAATAATATACTTTTTTTGCTTAATTTTATATATTGTAGTGAGATGCTTAGAAACACCATAAACATAAAAGATATGTGCTTTGATTAATACCAACAATAAAGGGGAGTAAATATAATACCACATTAAAAACAATAAATTACTTACAATAAGTAAATTATAAATATGAAAATGAATATGAATGAAGTAAAATCTTACTGAAATACTTAAGAGTAAATTTTAAAAATTAGAAATATGTATCATTCTGGTAATAAACTTAGTGCTAAACTAATGCAAGGTAATCAATAAATGTAGTGTTGATTAAAATAAAAATTCTAAAGATTCCTTTTAAGAGGTTCAAATGCAGTGTGTTTTCCATCTCAAAAAACCACAAGAATGCAATCACAATAGCAAGCACTGAACATGAAAACGTACTAAATAAACATTTCATAATAGTGGCAGCAAATAGTAAAGCGTGTCAGAATTTAATGAGTTTCTCTCACACTGTTTCTTTCCCTTTCTTCCATGACTATTTCAAATATACAGTTGCTGTAAAAGTTTCTCAATCAGAAGGCATTGCTCTCTAAGGTTCTGAAAATCAAGTGCATTCCCTATACTTAAGATGGTAATGATTAATGACAAGAAGGTAGACATAAAGGAAACACAAATGCATTAAATAAACAAGAAATATTTCTAAATGCAGTTCTCACACTTCTGTTGGTATAGGAACCTGAGTCATTTAGAACAAGTAGTCACTTCCAAATGCAAACTCTAATCCTTATCTTCTTTACTAGTAGGTTATAAAAAGATCATTTGGGCCTTACAGTAAATGAAAACATTATTTTTAGATGATAGATGATAGATTAGATAGGTGAAAGATGATAGATAGATAGATAGATAGATAGATAGATAGATAGATAGATGATAGATAAATGATAGGTAGATGATAGATAGATAGATAGATAGATAGATAGATAGATAGATAGATGATAGATAATAGGAGAGGGACAGAAGAAAGAGAAAGAAAGAAAGAAAGAAAGAAAGAAAGAAAGAAAGAAAGAAAGAAAGAAAGAAAGAAAGAAAGAAAAGGAAGGAAGGGTGGAAAGGACAAAGAAAAGAAAAGAAAAGAAAAGAAAAGAAAAGAAAAGAAAAGAAAAGAAAAGAAAAGAAAAGAAAAGAAAAGATAAGAAAAGGGAAAGGGAAAGGGAAAGGGAAAGGGAAAGGGAAAGGGAAAGGGAAAGGGAAAGGGAAAAGAAAAGGGAAAGGGAAAAGGAAAGGGAAGAAAAGGAAAGGAAAAGAAAGGAAAGGAAAGGAAAGGAAAGGAAAGGAAAGGAAAGGAAAGGAAAGGAAAGGAAAGGAAAGGAAAGGAAAAAGAGAAGAGAAGAGAAGGAAGGATTTAATACTGAGAAATACCACAGAACTTCTCATAAGCATGTAGAATTCTAAAGGAGTTTTGCAATTATGATAATTGAACTCTGGCTAGCAGAGTAACATTGAAAATTAAGGGTCCTGAAGAATATGTTATACTCCCTGATCACTAATTTAATATTAGACTCAAATTATTTAAATTAGACCCTTGAACTCAATTAAATCTAAGTAATTTTATTTAATATAGTGCAAATCAATAGTTGCCAGATGTGTGAATTTTAACTGACAAAAACTACATTTAAAATAACATAAATAAGACCCCAATAGCTTTTGCTTTTTGACTTCAGATATGTTTATATACCGGAATATATCTGATTATATAGTCTATATCAGTATATATCAGACTATATTGGAAAAACATAAGAGCAGAGTTCTAGAAAACTCATCAGTTTTCATCAGAGTAAGATTATTCACACTTAAAGCAATAGAGTTGTAGAGGTTTATTAAAGAAAATACCTCATCAGTATAAAAGCTATTTCCTTCAGAAGGTTTTAGAGATAAAATGTTATATAAAAGTTGAATAAACAAGAGTACAGAATAGCCATAAAATATAATTTCCTTATATTTCATTTGACTTTGGATTAGTTATTGAATTTACCAGGCATTCCAAAATTTGAAAGGGATAGAAGGTATAAACATCATATTAAGAATGCTATTGAATGCCTGTGAAAACTCTTAAAATTGAATTTTAACTTTGAATCTAATTGTATGCAAACAGAAGGCTTTTGAAATAAATATGCTGCTAGCGTTATTGATTCCATTGTCCTCATGTGACTAATAAGGACCGGTATGTCTCCTGCCATGCACTCTCCAAATATCTTGTTGAGTTACTTGTGATTTTTTAACGGAAAAGAAATATTCCATTTTTACCTTTTCCTTCCAGGAAGAAGCGGGTAGCTTCATATGCATCATTTCTTCTTGCAGTGTTCTACTTAGAGGTGAAAATCCAAACTACAAAGCTGTAACATTCTTTATTTAGTCATGTTCCTTTTCTCTCTGTATTATGTATGATCACTCTGTTTCCTGGATCAGAGTGTTTGCATTTCATATTTTTCTCTTTGATTTCTGGTCTGGATATAAGTTTCCCTAACAACTTCTGCAGGCTCTAACTTGTAATCTTTCCTCCTAGTGAGAGAAATGAAATCAATCATTTCTTGATCTTCCAAAGCATCTATTATTTTAAGCAAAGCTAACCATTTTCACCACCTTGAGTAGGATAATTTCTTTCCTAAGCCATTTTTCTGTATGATCAACATAACACACAGATTCAGACTCTGCTGTGAGTTAATGTGATTTCTCTTTGATTTCTCATGTCTTTTGTGGTTTTGCTGAGACCCTAATCTCACAAATGCCTTTTCTTTTACAGACTACGAATTATCTTCCAACCGAAAAAAAAAAAAATAGTATGCTTTATTTTCACAATCTTGCTGTGTCAAAAATATCCACAATTTATGTAACCACCTATTATAGTCAGAGCATTAAAAGAAACTTTCACAAATGTTTTATTAATTCATATTGCAGCTAAGATAGTCTCTCTTGGTATTACTCATGGTTTGACTTATGCTTTGCCTGGTACCTTCTATTACATCTCTCTTGCTGCAGTCATCCCCCCTGACCCAGTGACAATTAAAATACTATTCTCTCCTTATTCTCTTGATTTCATAAAAAGCAGAGGTCAAAAACCTTTTCCGCAAAGTGTCAGGTAATAAATATGTCAGACTTGGATGATGCAATCTCTGTGACAATTACTCAACTCTGCTGTTGTAGCATTTACGTAGCCATAGACATAATTAAACAAATGAGTGTGGCCATAATCCAAGAAAACTAAAAGGGCCTGGTTTCGGCTATGTACTGTAGTTTCCTGTTTTAAAACTTTAAATATAATTTGGCATCCAAGATTTCAACCCTTCTGTGTTATTTTAGAGATGTGTTCAGCTTCAAGCCAAGAACCATGCACACCATCTCTCGAAAGAGAGGTCTTTACATCTCTCGAAAGGCCCAAATTTGCTAAGTTTTTCCTCACACAGGAAAAAGTCCAGAAGAGCATGATAAGTAGTAGTAGACTCACTCAAAATTTCATTGCATATGGAAATCTCTCATTCCACTTTGTATATCTTAACATTGGCACTTCGCCTTCATGATCACAAGATGGATCCTATAGCTCAAGGCATCATGTCTGCTTTCCATATGGGAAGAAGGCCAAGGGCATAGGAAAATAATTTTGTCCAGCTGAAGCTACCCATTTTTCAAAGTGCTTCTCTATTAACAATTTGCTTTTGTCTCATAGGCAAGAACTGAAATCACACAACACCTGTAATTTCAGAAAAAAAAAAAAGAGAGATAAAGAAAAGAAAAAGGTACTTACTTATTGTTATTACATTAACTAATACCATGGACCGTTATGTCTTATAATAAAATTAAGAAATGATATTAGATTAGCAGCTAGCAATGAGTACCATACTTCTCCCAAAATAACTCTCCTTCAAGTAAAACAGCTTATCATCTCTTGTATTTCTTTCACATTTCCACTGTTTCTAGACAGACTGATCTTCAAATTTTCTCTAAAACTACCCTCATTTCCACAGAGTCCCTGAATATATCTAGTATGAAGAGACAGCATTTTGTAGTATCAGCTTTTTACATTCCTTATCTTTTGAATATACAAGAGTTTCTAATGTTTTTATTTTCTTCTCTCAATAACAAAGATGAAATATCCCTCTGAATTGTGAGAGGTCTTCATTGGTTTCCACCTACCAACTGATAAAATAATTTCCTTACTTTTACCGGTCTACATGCTGGGTCATTGAAGTTTGTAAACATATGCAGGGTCTATGTAAAGACAATTCCAGAGTCTATTGATGTCATATTTTGGGTAAAGAAAATACAGCAGACTTTATAGTTTCCTTATTTACCTTGAATATAGATCAAACTTGATATTGAGTTAGCCAGTATAAAGCTGTTCACTCATATAAGTACTATTTATCTGAAAACCCAAAACTTTTAAATTTTGGTTTGTAACCTTGGTAGAAATTACTTGGGGGAGGATTTAATTTCATCCTATACTATTGGATAAGAAATTGAATAAGGTTGAGGAAAGGACCAGCTAGTAGTGAAATATCTTTTATTTGCTAAGCTTAAAATTCCCATACACTTAACCCTATATCTTTTAAGAGGAACTTCACCTAGAATTTAAACAACTCTTATTTTTGAAAATTAAGTACCAGCTCAGCATCTATTGTTATAGGTGGTACTATCATCTTAAAATACTAGAATTTGTGCTTTAATGATAAGACTTTGGGGTATGTACCTATTTTCTTGTCCAATAATTAAAAATGAGGCTTATAACTGCTATGAACAGAATGACTAATTCAGAGCACTTCTGGTATGCAGATATCAGCAAGAAACTATCATTTTATCGTTTGGAAAATCACCCAAATCATTATTTAGAATAATAAATAGTTATGAAAAGACCATGTTAATGAGCTACGTGATAGATAAAACCCAAATGGTAAAATAATTGGACGGGCTCCTATGTCTTTCAAAAACAATGCTATCAACCAAGGGGTTACAAAGAGAGTACTACAGACCTACAGATTTCAGAAAAAGTCATTAAAGTACATTTCTAGTAAGCAAAGCACACACCTCAAGATGAAAAAGCTTAAATGCTTTTTTTGAAACACCAGGCTGATCATTAAAATCTTCCATAAATTCAGCTAGGTTTTTGAGAATCAGAATAAATAAGAATAAATGAGTAACCTGGTATAAAAGCCACATTTGTAGTTTGGTTCTGGTGTAGGCATAGACATACACATTAAAATAACAAAATAGAGAGTCCAGAAGTAAATGGAATTTTTAATTATTACATGGAAAGTCCCTTTTCAAATCAGTGAGATTATTATGGTTTACAAAAGAAATTTTGTTAGATACACAAAGTAGCCTTTTCAGGGAAAAGAGCAAATGTGCATTCTTACCTCACAGTAAACACCAAGATAAATTCTGATGGATTAAATTTAAGTGTAAAATCTAACATCATAACAATATTTGAAGGGGCTATGGGATATCGGGAAAGAAAAGCAGGAAGAAACCAGGATGCAAAAGTCAGAAATCATAGAAGATAAAACTGACAAATTTGCCTAAATAAAAAAATACAAAATATTGCCAAACCCATCAGATAAAAGACAAATTATCAATTGGGAAAATATTGCAAGTTGTATAATCAATCAATCAATCAATAATACCTTTAATATGTAAAATGATCCTACAAATTAATAATACACATACCCAAAAGAGAATTGGCAAAGGACAGGTAAGATAAACGGGAGCTTAAACAGCTCTTAAACAACTAAAAAGAATCTCAATTTGATAGGAAAAAATGTAATTTAAACTATGTTAAAATAATAAATCCATTTATTAGATTTCCAAAAATTTTGAAAAAAAAATTTTTTTCAAGAGTGTAGAGAAACAAGTGTAGCTATTATAGTTAAGAGAATAAATAGGTATAATCTCCATGGTAAGAAATCTGGTAGGATCTATCAAACTTATAAATGCAAATTTCTTTTACCTGGCAATTCCATCTCTAAATATTTGAAATACATTTACGCATGCAGAATTATGTTAATAACTATGTTTTTAGTTACCACAGCTTAGAAATCATCCAAATAATAATCTAAATCTATGGGACTAGTATAAAAAATCATATACAACCATACTAAGTACTATTTTAAAAATGAGGACATCTTCACCGATTGATAAAGAACCAATCTGTGTGTATATGTAGTAAAAAAAAAAAAAAAAGGACAGCGCAGAAGAGTGTCACAGTAAGCCATGAGTAAACAAAAAACGCAAACACTTAATGGCAAAATTTGTTTCCATGAAGAACGGATAATGGAGGAACAAGGGGTGAGTGGCTGGTGTTTTAATGCTAATCCCTTTGTACCTTTTGAACTGTCAACCAAGTGAACATGTCATCTCTTCAAAAATATGTAAACAAAATATTTTTTAAACATTTAGGAAAATGTTTCAGATAGACAAACAAGAAGCTAGCTCAGCTATTCAAGATGACGAGCCATATACTGGCCTACGCTGCGTGGTCTGTGTAGTTGGACAGGGAGAGGCCTCCGAGCTCCTGCCTGTTTTGTGAGTAGACTCTGGCGAGGGGTGTGGCAGTGGGCAGGGAGGACCCTGGTCCTTTTAATCTTAGATGAGGCTGGAAACAGCATGAGTGTTCTTTGCCGTCTGAGACACTAAAAAGAGTCAGCTTATTCAGAAGGCGCAGGTTCTCATTCAGTATCCACCCACAAGAGGGCTAGAAGTCTGATTTTTATGGGCTGTGAATTTTAATACACAGTAACTCAATAGACAAATAGGGATGGATGTCATTTTCTGACAACTAAGATTCACTTTGGGTGCTAGAGCAAGTAAAGTGATAGGGTTAGAGGAAAAAGTGTTCCTTTCAATATTCATCAAAACAGGGAGAGGGGGGAGAAGAACCTTTCTCTATGAACCAAATCTAACAACTGGATGCAGAAGCAGAATTAGAAATGGTCTTCATATCCCTATCCCAATAGTATTTAAGGAAAGCCTGAATATTTAACTTTGCTAAGGAGATGAGTAAGGAAAGTCTGAATATTTTTCTTGGTAGCTAACGTAGAGTTTTCTGCCTGGATATTTATCGGATTCTTTTTTCATCATTAAAATTCAAATACTATCCTAGAGAATTTATTACAGTCAATTGTGGCTGTAATCGTGGAAGTAGAATGGGCTCTTCTCTCTTCAAACTCATGTCTCTAACCAGCCCTAGTAAGTATTATTCTTTTGTTTCTCTGTGGGTCTCTTTCTCAGGTAAATGATGTTATGACCAGGTTAGAATTCTGTTGTCCTTTTTCCTCCAGTCCTTCATTGTTTTATACTTCTTGCCATTTTCCTCCTTTCAGGGAATTTTCTTGAATATTCCTCCAAGTATCTGTCATGCATGATTTTTCTTATACCTCTAAAACCTCTGACTCCTTCTGCTAACGTGCTAATCCATGAATAATAGTCTTAAACAGATTTAGCTATTTTCATTGCAGAGACTGAGGGCAATCATGCCCTAGGACTGCTACCTGCTCTCTCCTTGTTTGTATGCATATTGTATGCTAAAGACAGAAATCCCAGAGAATTCTGACCTCTTCTGTTTACCTAATTACTGTTTACTCAATTTACCAATTTACCTAATTACCTATTAATAGGCCATAAGTTTTCCTTGTTATTTGCTCCCAATTTATTCTGTGATTCTCACCTAGCTTTTGACTCCCAGTTTGTGTCTTCATTACTGACCTCTAGCAATAGGTTTGCCAATTTAATTTCTGAACTAATACCACTCCTGATATTGACTGGTGGCCTGACTTCTTTCTTAATTATTAACATTTAAGACTCTCTATTGTTCCTCTAAAACAGACACTTGGATTAGTTTTCCATGGTTGTGTAACAAATTACCACAAATACAGCAGCCTAAAACAGCATGCATGTAATATCCTCATTCTATGGATCAATGTCTGGACATGGCCTAATCAGATCCTCTGCTCAGGGTCTCACAAGCTGCAATGACATTGATGGCTGGGACTGTGAAATCATCTGGGGTTAAGAGTCCTCATTCAACTCTTGTGGTTTTGCTGCTTCCAGACCAGCACAAGGGGCTGGGTCACTCTTTAAAGGTGCTGGCCTGATCACATGGACTCATCTAGGAAAATCTCCCTTTTGATTAATTGAAGCTGAGCTGACTTGGGATCTGAATTTCTTCAAAATTTCTTTACGTTTGCCATTGAACATAATCATAGGATTGATATCCTTTTATATTCACAGATCCAACACACATTCAAGGAGTGCTTATTAAACAAGGATTTGGATGATTGGGGGTCATCTTAGATTGGTCTATAAACTTAATGTAATCTCAGTAAAAATCCCAGGAGAACTTGGTTTTTTGTTTGTTTGTTTGTTTGTTTGTTTTTAAGTAAGGAGATGCAAGGGATCTACAATAACCAAAATAACTTAAACAATGTGGTATTCTCATAGATCGGTTTATTGGCAAATAAATTATTGAAATAGAATAAAGTGTCCAGAAATATTAACACACATATACAGTCAATTAATTTGGACAAAAAATGTCATAGCAATGAATAGAAAAGGAAAAGTATTTTCAACAAATGGTGTAAGGCAAATTGAAAAAGTACATTTTCAGGACTACTTCACCCCACACATAAAAATGCTGATTTATGATGGACCATTGACCTAAATTTGAAAGTTCAAATATTATACTACTAGAATAAAACTTAAGAGAATATATTCATTGTTTTGTGGTAAGCAAGATTTCTTAGAAAATAGAAAGAAACAAAAGAAAAAAATAAGCTGTATTTCACAAAATTAAAAACTTATGGTCATCAAAACACATTGTTAAAGATATAAAAAGTCAAGTCACAGACTAGAAGAAATAATCTAAATGCAAGTATCTGACCAAGGACTTGCATTTATATATTTCAATAGAATATACCAAAAAATCTTGCAAGTAAAAAAGACAACTGAATAGATGACTGAGAAGGCAGCCACTTTACAAAAGAAGGCATACTTAAAGACTAAGTTTGTAAGAAAGTGATCAACATTATTAATCATTACAAATTAAAAGGTGCGAGGAGATATAATTCCAAAGCCATTAGACCAGCAACAACTGAAAGTTGGCAAAGATGATGAGCAGCTGGTGAAGATGTAAAGTAACAAAACCTTCTTTGAAAATTATTTTTGCCATCCATTTATTATTAATTTATTTCATACTCTATAGTCCAGCAATTCCACTACTAGGCATTTACACAAGAGACATAGAAATATATATTTATAAAAATAAGTGTATAAGAACACTTATAGTATCTCTTTATATATATTATATAAATATAATATATAATTTGGGTTGCAAACAACACAAATGGGAATCAACATGTAAATAAATAACAGATTATGGTATATTCATAGAATATAACACTACTCAGAAATTAAAAGGAATATATAATGATACAGACAACAATAAAATGGATTAATATAAAAACATTATGTTGAGAAAAAAGAAGCCAGCCACACACACACACACACACACACACACACACACACACACAAATCCATTACATGATTTCATTAACCTTGAATTTAAGAACTAGCAAGACTAAATTATGGTAATAGAAAATGAGAGTGCTTGCCCCTGGGAGCAGGAGTTTTACTAGAAGTGGGCATGGGGAGCTTTTTGAGGTGATGGCTATGTTTCTCTATCCTTTTGGAGTAGTAGTTATTTCTAGATACACAAATATATATATTTGTCAAAACTCAATTGTTAAATAGCTGTGTTCTTCATTATATCTATTTGTTCCTCGATGAGAGACAGAGACAGAGAGAGAAAGGAGAGAAACACATTCAGAAACAGAGATAGGAAAAGAGACAGAGAGAGAGAGAGAGACAGAGGCAAAAGAGAAAGAGATTCTCCTGCCTCTCACCATTGCTTTGTAAGTATGTGATCTGGAGCTATAGCACCATTTCACTATCATAAAAGGAGTAAGGTAATGCTCTGAGGAGGGCTAGAAAAAAACAAATACATAAATAAATGAAATGAATATGAACCTTTGGTTAAGTAAATAACAAAACATCACCAGTCTTGAAAATGAAGAATTCTATAACTCTTGTTATGTAACATAATAAATTCCTCCATTGTATGAGTTATTTTGAGTTGGATTTTAATCTCTTAAACATGAAAGTATATTGATACAAGTTAAAATATATAATGGAATATTTATGCATATTATATACTGTTTGTAATATATATACATATTTTATTATATTATGTATAATATATATAAATAAATAAATGTGGTGCTTCCGTAAATACATCTAAACATAAAATGAATCACATAAAAAATAAAAAAATGTACAAAGTTTCAGTTTTCTTTCATGGACTAGAATTCAGAATGATTTAACATTTAAGAACCATGATTTTTTTGCGTCTATATCAAAAATACAACTACTGAACAAACATAATAATTCTGATGTCTATGACTGGTTATAAAGAATATGAGGATAACTGTGTCATCTAAATTAATACCTCTGAACCATCTTTCTGATGTAGGATATTTAGGGAACTAGAAGCTCAAAGTGGAACATTATAAAAACTCTCCAAGATGAATGCTTTATATAGATATAGAGCATACTGGATATTGCCTCCTGATATCTTTGACATGATTTGTAAAGCTAGGATATTATTAAGAAGGCACCATCTGTTGCATGAAAAACTATTTGGAAACAAAATATACTCTGAAAAGAAAGAAAGAAAAAGAAAGAAAGAAAGAAAGAAAGAAAGAAAGAAAGAAAGAAAGAAAGAAAGAAAGGGAAAAAGAAAGAGAGAAAAAGAAAGAAAGAGAAAGAAAAAGAAGGAAGAAAGGGAGTGTAATACCTCTAGACAAAGCGTAAGAGAACAAAGGATTTGGGATGAGGGTATTGAGGGTTAGTACTCTTTCACATAGTTGAAGAGAAAATGGTGAGATAGCCAAACTGCGCAATCCTGATTTCCTACACTGCAAAATGCATAAAACATTTTAAAACAGTAAGGTCTTGAACCACCAATAAACCTTAAAGTAAGCAGAATTTCAAAATACCTTGATTCAAAATATTGTGACTTTTTCATATAAACAAAATGATTAAATAAGTCAAGAGGAAGTAGATGGTTTTATGAGGCAAACTGGCCCATATTGTTCCAAAATGCTTCAAACATATATTGTGTTTCCTACAAATATTGACACCTTGTAGGATTTTACCTGTGATAATTTTAAGATACAAATATAGAACAGAATATAAGAAGAACATGTTCATGTCCATAGTTATAAGCAAAAATTTAAGGAGTTATTTTTACCCTTCTCAATTCTATGTCTATCCCAACTGCCAGGCACGCTTTCTCCTTAGAGACTTTGCATTGTATGTTCCCACTCATTCCCAGTAAAATTACAACTCCACTCCCCAACCAGACCAATTACCCTCCATAACCTGCTTTACTCTCTTTCTTCTTTAATCTTACCTTCAAACATTCTACATAACTTACAATTTTCTGCTTATCACTTATTGTGTATTTCTCACACCAGAATTCAAGTTTTTCAAGGGCAGAGAGTTTTGCCTGTTTTGTTCCTTGAAATCCCCCAAACATGTTGAAAATGTCCTGCTCATATTGATCATCAATAAATATTTGCTGACTGTTGAATAAATGAACAAATCTATTGTCAGGCAGATATATTGCTAAAATATATTTCTATATTTTTGTGTGTATGAATAAACAACAATATAATAATGATGAAATTATATCAACATAAACATTAAGTAGTAAGAGATTGTGTGCAAAATTAGGATATTGCAGTGTGACTTGCTGCACCCTCTAGCTTTCATGTTTATGTGTACGTGCAATAGCGTATCTTTAAGAAACATGGGTACTCACTACATGGTGGGTCGACTCAGTGCAGATAAACCAAGCACTCAGGGCTGGAGATGTAAGGTCAAGATTCAGACCTCTTAGCTCCAGTATTGATAACTATCCTCATGTCTTAAACACACCCTTTACCAATTTGGGCTTCCTAACATTTAGCAGAGTGCCAGCATCAGACATTTTTTTTTTTTTGAATGAATAAGTGAATGACTTAATCCACAATTGTTTCTTCTAAAATTGAAGACAGCAAGTGTACATGATCTCAATGCCCTTTCCGACCTTGAAGATTATATTTTCTCCAAAAACTTTTTTTTGTTATTGGTAAGAAAACATACTAAGTTGGTATCATAATATTGAAGGTTATTCCAGTGAAGATATTGTATGATCACAGTTCCTGCAGTATTCTGGTTCCAAGTTTTGCTCCGATTCTGCCCATTTAGAAAGACCCTTCACTCAATAGAATAGGGCTGTCGAACCAGATAGACATGCATTAAAAGCCCACTTTTATCACTGCCTAATCATAAGACCACCCTGAGTATCACTTTCCTCAATTGCAAATAACATAACTGAGATCTTCAAAGGGTCATTGTGGAAATTAAATAAGATAATATATGTAAAGTACTCAGTCCATGTTTGACATGCAGTAAATGCTAAATATATGTTAGACTCTCTCTTCCTGTTTTCCAGATCCCTAATTTTTGCTCCCCAGTTTTAAGATATAATTGACACATAGCACTGTTTAAGTTGTATAGCATAATGGTTTTAATTAACATATATTGTGAAATGATTACCCCAATGCATTCAGTTCACATCCATTATCTTCTATAGATTTTTTTCCTTGTAATGAGAACTTTAGGATCTAATTTCTTAACAGACTTTAAATATACCCCACAGTAGTGCTAACTATAGTCATGATGTTTTGTTATATTCCCAGTACTTCTTTGCCTTGTAACTGGAAGTTTGTGTCTTTTGACCACATTCCTGCAATTCATCCTAATTCACCTTTGTAAATTAGTTATTTCTTTTAAAAATTGATTTTTAATAATTTCATTGAAAATGAGGTATCTCTATTAAAAACCTGAAACATGTCCTTAAATTACTGAAGGCACGTTTATGATAATTAATTATAATAAAGCAGAGCTTAATCAGTTCTAATTACATCCCACATGATTTGAAACACTCATTATGGTTCTCTCACATGCCTTTTTTACATAATTGCCCTATTTGTTTCACCTTACTCATTCAGACTAAAAAACATGTCAGCTCATGCATTGATTCAATCCAATTTATTTCTGAAGTACAACAAATTGGAAGCAACAATAGTCACTTTTCTTAAGTGCTAACAGTACAGTACCTGACTCATAGACAATGACTTGCTGATTTTGTCATTATATTTGGACTGAAGAAACTGCCAATAATATTTTGCACAGTTGGGAAGCTACTTGCATATTCACTCACAGCTTTCTGAATTCCAGTATAATGCTATTTTTCGTGGATTTTTTTGGCTTCATATATTGAATGGTTATTAAATTTTGTACCTGTTATCCCAAATTTGACAATCAATAATTCTTCAGTATTCTAAGTACGTTTAAGATCACCCTTGTGCAATTTCTGAGTACACTAAAATGGTTATGAAATAAAGGAGAGGATTTAATATAATCTTTTATAAGAATATAGTAAGGCCGGATGATTTTAAATTAGTAATTGTATGGTTTCTTATACCCTTTAACACTGACAGGAGTGAGCACATGGGCAAGGATGTATAACTTATGAAGCATCTGACTACATATTACCCTATATGATTTGTACCTCACCCCTGAGGTAGACAATATTCTATTTTATACATAAAGAAAACTGACTCCGGGAAATTGACAACTTGGATTATGTATCTTATAAATGAACGAATTGTGACTAGAGTTCATGTCTTCAACTCCACATAGTATCATGCTTAAATCATGCAATATTATCTCTGTCCATCTCAGGAGGGTTGAAATAGATGGTATTAACTGGCATCAGTAGCCTTCCATTAAAAAGAAAAAAGAAAAAAGAAAGGACCCTGTCAAAGCTATTGAATTGTCATCATATGTTAAAACAGAAAAAATTGGGGCGCCTGGGTGGCGCAGTCGGTTGAGCGTCCGACTTCAGCCAGGTCACGATCTCACGGTCCGTGAGTTCGAGCCCCGCGTCAGGCTCTGGGCTGATGGCTCGGAGCCTGGAGCCTGTTTCCGATTCTGTGTCTCCTTCTCTCTCTGCCCCTCCCCCGTTCATGCTCTGTCTCTCTCTGTCCCAAAAATAAATGAAAAACGTTGAAAAAAAAAAATTAAAAAAAAAATTAAAAAAATAAAAAAAAATAAAACAGAAAAAATTATTATGTACAAATCATAATAATACTGCCCTACATGAAGAGTACAACTATGTCATAAAAAGTACATTAAACTAATCAAACAAAATCTAGAATCTTATAAAATTGATTTTGGAGGGGAAATCTCCAATTTTAAAGATTAAGTTGCACAGTATTTTGACATTGTCTTTCTACTGCTCACTGTCCTCTTACAGCTGCTTGCTTTAACTATTACTCACTTCAAAATGCCAATCCTCAGGAATATGCTGGTCTCTGCACACTTTAATTAAAAAGACACATAGGACAGAAGCTGAGTTTGAGTTTTGTCGGCAGACACAGTTGTGTTCCTGACTCTGGTATTTACTAGCAAAATGATCTTAGGTAACTTTCTTGAGTTCTTCAAGCCTCATTTTCATCTTCTATAAAAAAAGCAATAAGTTAATATTTAAGGTTTCTGTTAAAAACCAAAGAAAACCTCTACCTAGTTTTAGCAGATAGGTTTTAGGTGCTTACAAAATCCTCTGGGTGAGCAAAGCCAGCTATAGGTTATAAAATTTGATTTATATAAGATTAATAAATTCTAGAGTTCTACTATACAACATACTGCCTGTAGTTAGTAATACTGTATCCTGCACTTAAAAATTTGTTAAGAGGGTATATCTTGTGTTAAGAATTCTCATCACAAAAGAAACCAGTAAAAAAAAAAAAAATAGTGGGATATAAGGAAATTTTGGAGGTGATGGATATATCTATTAGTTTGATTGTCATGATAGTTTCATAGGTGCATGCATCAACTTGTATGCATTATATGTAGGACATTTTTTGTGTCAATTATACCTTAACAAGGCTAGTTTTTTTAAGGTTTGATTGGTTTAAATAATTCAGCACATTCCATTTCTTTGGTTACAGTAAAGAATAGCTCAGATGTGGACTAAGTTAGTTCAAGCTAAATGTTAAGGATCTTGCTTGAGATACTGAGGCAGACATGCTCTTTTCTCATCTAGTTATGTCCTCTGTTGAGTCTATTTTTTTCCAAAACTGCTTATACAGGATTTAGTATAAGAAAAAGAAAAAAAAAACTTATTTATCAATCCAAGCATGATCAAAATTAATGCATTATCTTTAACTAAGATTACAGATTACAGACTATAAAAGGAAAGGACCTTTTTTTTTTTTTTTAACAAAGCAGTACTTTTCTTTTTTCCTCTCTATAAGTTAGTTCGCCTTTGCCCCGAACCTGCTGTGCTTGTAGGACCTCATCAAAAGCCAGAGGAAGTGGCCAATACACTCCAACCCCATGAATTATGTCACAATCTCTTAATACTATGTACTTAAAAGGCATAGTGTATGTCCTAACGCAAAAGGCAAAAATGTAACTAATTACACAAACACATAAAGAGTATTATCAATTTTCTACTCTGAGATAAATTCTAATAGTTCTCTACCCTGTTTCCTGCAAAGTTAACCTCTCTCATTCTGATGACATTCTATATAAATTAGGACCCTCATGTCTGCATATAATATAAGACACATCTGCTACATATCCAGTGCCCACTTTAATACCCATCATCCATTTAACCCATTCCCCTGCCCACCTTCCCTCCAGTAACCCTCATTTTGTTCTCTATAGTTAAGAGTCTGTTTTTTGGTTTGCCTCTCTTTTTTTCCCCCTACGTTCATCTGTTTTGTTTCTTAAGTTCCACCTATGAATGAAACAATCTGGTTATTTATCTTCCTCTGATTGACTTATTTCACTTAGCATAATACATTCTAGCTCCATTCACATCATTGCAAATGGCAAGATTTCATAGATTTCATTATTTATCATGGCTGAGTAATATTCCTGTGTGTGTGTGTGTGTGTGTGTGTGTGTGTACCACTTCTTTATCCATTCATCAGTTGATGCAGTTAATGGACATTGGACATTTAGGCTCTTTCTATTGTTTGGTTATTGTTGATAATGATTCTATAAATATCAGGGTGCATGTGTCCCTTCAAACCAGTATTTTTTTTATCTTTTGGGTAAATACCTAGTAGTATAATTGTGGATCATAGGGTAGTTCTATTTTTAACCTTTTGAGAAACCTCCATACTGTTTTCCAAAGTAGCTGTACCAGTTTGTATTCACACCCAGTAGTACAAAAGTGCTTCCCTTTCTCCACATCCTCACCGACACCTGTTGTTTATTGTAGCCATTCTGACAGATGTGAGATGATATCTCATTGTAGCTTTGATTTGTATTTCCCTGCTGATGAGTGATGTTGAGCATCATTTTATGTGTCTGGTAGTCATCTGTATGTCTTCTTTGGAAAAATGTCTATCCATGTCTTATACCTATTTCTTACTGGATTATTTGTTTTTTGGGTATTGAGTTTGATAGGTTCTTTATAGGTTTGGATGCTAACCCTTTATCTGATATGTCGTTTGCAAATGTCTTCTCCCATTCCAAAGGTTGCCTTATAATTCTGTAGATTTTTTCCTTCACTGTGCAGAAGTTTTTTCTCTTGGTGAAGTCTCAATACTCCATTGTTTCCTTTGTTTTCCTTGCCTAGGTGTTCTCCTCTAGGATTTTGATGGTTTCTTGTTTCACATTTAGGTCTTTTAACCATTTTTAGTTTATTTATGTTGTGTTATGTAAGCAAGTGTCCGGTTGCATTCTTTTGCATGTTGATGTCCAGTTTTTCCAACAGCATTTGTTGAAAAGACTGTCTCTTTTCCATTGGGTATTCTTTCCTTTGTGTCAAAGATTAGTTGACCATATAGTTGTGGGTTCATTTCAGGGTTTTCCATTCTGTTCCATTGATCTATGTGTCTGTTTTTGTGCCAGTGCCATATTGTCTTCAGCACTAGAGCTTTATTATATAACTTGAAGTCCAGAATTATGATGCCTCTAGCTTTGCTTTGCTTTTTCAAGATTGTGTTCGCTATTCAGGGTCTCTTGTGGTTCCATACAAATTTTAGGATTATTTGTTCTAGCTCTGTAAAAAATGCTGGTGGCATTTTGATAGAGATTTCATTAAATGTATAAATTGCTTTGGGTAGTATAGACATCTTAGTAATATTTGTTCTTCCAATCCAAAATATGGAATGTTTTTCCATTTTTTGTGCCATCTTCAATTTCTTTTAAAAGTGTTCTGTAGTTTTCAGAGTATAGGTCTTTTACCTCCTTTGTTAGGTTCATTCCTAGGTATCTTATAGGTTTTCATGCAATTGTAAATGGAATAGTTCCTGGATTTTGCTTTCTGCTGCTTCCTTATTGATGTATAGCAATGCAACAGATTTATATATGTTGATTTTGTATCTTACTACTTTATTGAATTTACATCTCAGTTCTACTAATTTTTGGTGGAAACTTCCAGGTTTCTTTTTTTTTCAGTTTACTTATTTGTTTTGAGAGAGAGAGAAAACACAAGTCATGGAGGGACAAAGAGAGAGAGCAAGAGAAAGAATCCCAAGCAAACTCCATGCTGTCAGCACAGAATTTGACATGGGGCTTGAACCCATGAGCCATGAGGTCATGACTGAGGCAAAGTCAGACACTTAATGAACTGAGCCACCCAGGTGTCCTTTGGCTTTACATCTAGAGTATCATGTCATTTGCAAAAATGAAAGTTTCACTTTTTCCTTGCCACTTTAGATACTTCCTTGTTTCATTATTCTGTTCTACTGCTTTTTTTCTTTGTTTCCATAGCATTTACTTCTGCTTCCCTTCTTCTGCTGGCTTTAAGTTTTCTTTTTTCTTTTTTTTTTTTTTTTGTCTAGCTCCTTTAGGTGTAAGGTTCTGTGATATATTTGAGATTTTTTCTTGCTTCTTGATGTAGGCCTCTCTTGCTGTATACTTCACTCTTATGCCTACTTTTATTGCATGCACCCAAAAGTGCATCATAGGTGTTTTTCAGATCACTATTTTCACACTGTATCTGGGCTGCTTGCATGCCTGGAGCAGCGTAGTGCACTTTGGAGTCTATCTCAACCAGGCCAGCTGAGTTTGAAAACTCCAAACTTTAGGGAGCCGGTGTGGCAGAGACCTGCACCAGTCTTCTGGGGGAGGGTTTCAGTGTGCTGGGCTTGATGCAGGTTTGACCTAGCAAGGCAGTTGCACGAGAACACAGGAGGGTGGAGTCTGCGACAAAGTACATAAAGGAGCCAGGGTCCAGATTAGCCACCCTCAGAGGTGTCTGTGTACCTATGCTGAGGGGCAGGGGAGAAAAATGGTGCCTGCTTGTTCTTTTGTTCCTGGAGAGGCAATGCCACCACTCTCAGATGTGCTTCAAGAAGAGGAAACTGTCTCTACTAGTACATCTTATGCCATCCTCAGATCACACTGTCTGCCCCCCCTCCAAGTTACCTACCTTCTTTCACCACAAGACCACTGCAGCATTCACCTGGCTCAACACCACTTACAATTTGGACCTCTAAAACTCTAGTCTTTGAGCCCTGCTCATTGCAAAAACTCATGAAAATCAGTTCCTCTTGTTTTCCCAGTCAATGACTTTGGGAAAGTGTTTTCTTTGTCCAATCCCCTTTGTGCTCCTCTCTCTGTCTCTGCCTGTCTCTCTCTCTCTCTCTCTCTCTCTCTCTCTCTCTGTCTCCTTTCTGCAACCAGGACCCACTCTCCTCCACAGCATCCACTATGAGTTTCTCCTCCAAACCACATCTCCACACTTTCTACCTTTATTCATGTGGCCTCTTCTCTCTCTCTAGTTGTTCAATTTGTTCTATCAGTCTTTAGATTGATTTCTTGTGTGTTCAGAATGATTTGATATTTATCTAGCTATGTTCAAGGAAGAAGGCAAGCCTAGGGTCCTCCTGCTGCTCTGCCACCTTAGCTCCTCTATCAGCAAGAAAAAAAGGTTTTTCAAACAGTAATCCAAGAAGTTAAAACTGGGAATTCAACTTATAAAGAGATGTAGGTTGGAAGAAAGAAGTGGCTACAAGGTAAACATTTAGAAAGAGACAGGGAATAAAGATGAAGCAGGAAAGGGACAAGTGTCCATGTTAGAGGAATAATTCTAATAATGCTTCCATTTGATGTGACTATGAGATGAGAAATGGAGATGATATATATATACCCAGCCAAAAAATGAGAAATCAAGAATCAGAGAAGATAGACAAGTTGCTGGAAGATATAGTTTCATGGGCCAGGAATTATGTGATTTGATATAATTTTGTTGGTTGGTATTTCTGGACCAGAGAAAGTTTTCATAGAGCAAGTACCATCAAGAAAAAAATATATGCCACTGGTTACCTTAGGCAATGACTGAAAATGTACTTGTTAACACAAACCCAAATCTGCTAGTCAAGAGATCTGCATCTGAAGGAATTAATCCCATCAGTATCATCCATTGGTTATAAGTAAAGATCAGACTGATGGGGTCACTCTGGTAGGGTTCTTCACTTAGTAGTTTTTGATCAGGCAAAAATCGCTTAATCACCGAGAGCCTCATATCTTCAATCATGAGATGGCTGTAACTGTACCAATCTTGTCAGTTTAATTTGGAATTTATATAAGACAAAGCATGTAAAGGCCTGACATAGAAGGAGCTCCTTTCTCATAACAAATGCTCAATTAATGATTGATATTAGTTGTTGAGTGACCCAGTCAGTGGAAGCTAGTGGCACAGGTGGTGAAAGAATTCACCCAAGGCAGAACAAAGGAAATAGTTTATTGAACATATGGCAAGAGAGCGATGGGCAGGACAGCAAGGCAGAGACTGCCTGCCAAGAGGCAGTGATGGGGGCCTGAAGTTAAGTGGGGAATGTGAGGAGGTATGGAAACCTATGGAATTTTCTTTTTTGTTTGGTACCTGTGCCCAGGTGTAAGTAACCCATTGGTCAGCTAGGGCATATGGATGTTTTGAAGTGGGTCACCTAATGAGTCTGTTTGTATTCAGCCTGGTGGCCACTCTGAAAAGTTTTACCTTAATCAGGTTTCCATTACTCAAGTTGGTTGTTTAAAAGTGGCCTTTACACTTGTATTATTTTCAAATGTAAAGGACTTTTTTCCCCCTGGTAATAATTACTTACACTAAATACAGTCTCACCCTGAAGTTGGCAAATCCTTCTTGAGCTAATAAGCTCATGAGCAGATTCAAGATACTGATATAAAGCTGTTCACCAGGGGTAGTGGTGAGAGCTCTCCTAATGAATGCCTTCTTAAGTCTACAGCTATAGGAAGGCTTAGTTTCAGTACTCTGACTTTGGAAGAGCTTCCTAATAGTGTCCCTGGGACCCATTTGCATTTCCATTATCACTGGTAATCCCTTTTAGCCCCAAAAAGGCTAAAGATCTCAGGATCTTGGAGTTCTGTGTGTGTGTGTATGTGTGTGTGTGTGTGTGTGTGTGTGTGTGTGTGTGTGTATGTGTGTGTTTATGCCTGTGACTAATGCCCCAAGAGGGCCCCTCCAGTTACATATGTATTTGAGGATCTGGTAAGATACTTAAAAGGCACTTAACAACTAGTGCTATGGGACCAATAAGCCCCAAGAAGCAAGCCAAGTGAGGAACTCCCCAAACGGCAGGGAAAGTGGCTGTCTCATCTATCTAAATCCAAGTGATGTGCTTTAGCCTCTTGGAATCTGAGCCTCCTTCCTTAGACAACACTGCTGATGGCAACACATGGGAGCAAGGATTTCTGATGATCGTATTTAACTATGTCTTGGAGCAGCCAGCATAATACCATTTCTCCTATCCATCTGGGGAAACAGAGCATGGAGCTCTCTGTTCTACTCACTAAAAAGAATTTTCCAGGAGAACTTTAAACTTCAACTTAGAATTTTGAAAGAAAATATTCATCAAGAGAAATTCCCAAAGTATTCAATGAAGTTATTTACTGGTCTGTAGTCTTACCGCCTAGCAAGAATTTCTGGAACACATAGTATTGTCAGGTTAATGAAGACTTCCTAATTCTTATTCCTGGTAGTAAGCTATATGGATGTAGGAGTAGCTATCTTTAAATATTACTACTGTTTCTCAGTACAAAATACAAAATACTGATAGGAACATGACATATTGTGAGGTTTCTTACCATCATCCAACCCATAATTTGAAATGGAACTATCCAGGATCTCTCTGAGCTCTTTCTTGTGGGCAAGCTGTCAACTGTGTACCCACAGTCCTGGGATGAATTGCATTGTTCCAACACTGGGGTGAGCCAATGACTTAGGCCTATGACGTAAGAACCTGTGAGTTTTAACTAAACACCTAGAGATTTGTGCTTTCACGCAATAGGTAAACAAATGCTCTTATTAAAATTCACTTAACCCCATGTTAGCACAATTTCCTTTTCATGTCGAACATACCAATTTGAAGCCTATAAATATAAGAAATGAAAAGATTTATATTCTCAGGACATCAAAACTCAGCCAACTAGACATAAAGTAATGTAAATGAAGCTGTTGAATCTGTCATTTGGTGGAGGAGAAGCATCAGTGTGTTCACTCTCTTCGCATTGTGTGATATCTAAGCTCTACATTTATGATGCAAATGCTAGTAGGCAAAGTGCAACTGAAATCAATATGATTTTGCTTAGTATTCATTCAACAGATGCCATCTGTACAATATTCTTTGGGATGGTGTTTAACAGAACTATGGAAAGTAATGACTGTTCGAATATAAATGACACTTTTGATTTTAACTGAAAAGCTACCCTAAGCACCAAAGAAGTGCCAGCTATACCAGTTCTGAAGAAAGTTCTATATATTTATAGCATAAAAGGCATGAAGACACTCACTGACCCATGCATGCTTACAAGAAGAATGATCTACCATTGTTGTACCATAGAGAACTGTCAGTTTCAGGGACTTCCATAATACTGCCCAAGGACATGACAGTTTTAAAAAGAATATTTTATATGACTTTTTAGATGAGCCACCAAGCCATTCTTATTTTTAATACATTAACTCATGTCCAGCTTCACTGTTACTAATACCTTGCCACTAGTGATATGCTAGGACTTCTCATTTCTGTACATTAAAAAAAGGCAAAACCAATAAAAAAAAATAACAACAGAAACTGCCACCAAGTCATTGGCTGCTCACACTGACAACTCTGCTGTTATTTTAGGTTTATTTCATGAAATCATAGAAAAGCACAGCTTCGGATCTGGACCTTAAATTCAATATTATAATCACACATGTCCTCTATACAGAGCTTCTACTGACACAAAAGAATAAAAGGGATCAGCAGCCCTGAGAAAAGATTATACAGGACAGCAGGGAGTCTCCCAGCAAAGATTGCCTTTTAGAGGAGTTCAGCAGATGACAGAAATAACCTCTCCGATACCCTGAATGTGTTCAATCATTGGCCAGGAGCAGCCCAAAAGAGCACGTGACCCCAGCATGAGCAAGTAAATCTCCAGGTGCCTCAACTGCAGACTGTGACCCAACAGACTCTTTGAAATGCGTTCTCTTGGTGAGGGGATTGAACACTATGTCCTCAGGGCCACCACAATAATATTGAAATCCTCATAACATTTTTTTTTGATGTTTATTTATTTATTTTTAGAGACGGGGGAAGGGACAGAGAAAGGGAGAGAATCCCAAGCAGTGAATAGTGCAGAGCGTGACACGGGGCTCGATTCCACAAATCATGAGATCATGACCTGAGCTGAAATTAAGAGTCGGATGCTCAACTGACTGAGTCACCCAGGCACGCCTCTCATAGCACCTTATTAATTTAGTTACCTACTAATTTATTTTTATTTTTATGTTGTAATGTTGTATAGAAATTTCCTTTACTCACTGACTTTCTAGGACAGAAATAATTGAGCATATAATTTTTTTTCTACTTTCAAAATGAGTCATGAACATGAGTGACCTATACAGTCCCTCTGGTCAAACTGGACTAGTCTTTTGTCTTTGTTGTTGTTGTTGTTATTGTTATTATTACTTTCCCTTCCTACCAGACTGCCTATAACATAATTTGTACATAAGTAATACACAAGATCCAAATGAATGATTCTTAAAATGTGTACAGTAATGAGCACTGACAAATCATTTTCTCATAGCTTGGTTTTAAAATCAGGTACAAAAGAGCATAGAAGATCGGAAATGAAATCTGGGACTTGGCAGCCTGTAGGGGAAAAACCCCTATCTACATTTTAGGGGCTTAAAGACTCAAGTACATTTTAAAATATTCTCAGAGTTGATTGAATAGCAAAAAAAAAAAAAAAAGAAAGAAAGAAAGAAAGAAAAAAGAAAAGATTTCCACATGTCTACAACTTGCTGAAGCTCCGGGCTTTTTAATAGCAAGGATGTCAAAGGGAAAGTTTAAGATGCTAGAAGCATATTAGATAAAAGCCAGTGGATAGGTTTGCATTATATCCAAGATAGACATGCTGGAGATTAAATGGGTTGACACATTTAAGCGCTGTGCTATTTACAGCTCTGTAACTAATATAAAATGTTATAAAGAGTTCATTGGTTTGGAGTGTGAATTTGCTTAAAAACCACAGCCCATCTCTGGAGCTGCTTTGCACTTGTTCAATGTTGTCAGGCCAGGAATTGCTTCTCTGTATTCATGGGAACTTGAATTCCATGTTGCCATTTGAAATCCAGCTGCTGTCTGAAAGTATCTCAATTCAGTGAATGCAAGTGAACTCCTTGAATTGCTTTAACTTTCTAATGCATTCACCTTTTAGCTCAATGGATTAGAAAGCAGATTTCACCCCTTTGAATATGTTTTTTTAGTGAATGCTGTGTTCAATGGTGAAGGCACATATATGTAAGCCTACCAGGGAGCAGCCATTAAAGAATCACAAGTTAGGGAATTCACTCACATTGATCATTGCTTTCTTCTTTATATATGCAGAGTGATACATATTTTATTTCATGTTTTATCTGTTGGTCATTATCAGTGTGCTTGGATTTTGGCACCTTTAAACAAACAAAAAAAAGGCATTAATGTGGTTGTAAGTTGCCACTTAAAAGGGCAGATGTTACTATTTCTCAAGATTATAAGAAAATAAAATTCCATAAATATACCAAATAAATTATTTTAAATGCTAACATTTTTAAGTGTTTTGGAGCTTAGAGTTTTTACATGCATTGTTTCATTCTTTCCTTCCTTCTTTCCTCCTTCCTTTCTTTGCTGAGTATCTACATATACTAGGATTATGGTAATGCCTCCCTTCTCTCACTTAAACTCCATACCACCCCCCAATGATTTGGCTTAAAGAAATCATTTTCAGATATTTTATAAGAATAATCCATTTTAAAGTAATTCCTAACTTGTGTGTCTAAATGATTAGTTGAATTTGTAGTAAAGAAGCAGGTGTTAGGGCTTAGATTTTTTTTTTTTTAGTGTTCCTCTTCTGTCTTCTTATTCATCTATAACTCTAAGTCTCCTCTATTGAACCTCTCTAAGGCTCTGAGTAACTCCTTTTGACAACCATCATGTTAAGGCATTTATTACTTATGTATACATCTATTTATCATGCATGTATATTAACTAGAAAAAATAGAATATTGAACATTAACACAGTGTCACTTCTTGAATCAGATTAGCTTTGGAAAACCAGACTCAACTCAACTAAAACCAGTTTAATTTGAATGTGAAAGGAAAGATCTGCAACCTGGTGCATTAGTTTTTCAAGGCTACAAAACTCATTTCCACAGCCTTTGTGATTTAAAACGACACATATCTATTAGCTCATATCTTCATGAATCAGGATTCTGGAATGGCTTTGGGGAGCCTTCTGCTTAAGGCTCCACTGATTACAGTCAAAATGTAGCAGGGTTATGATTTCATCTGAGGTTCTGGATCCTGTTCCAGAATCATGTGCTTGTTAGCAGAATTTAGTTGCTTGTGGTTGTAAGACTGAGGCCCTCAGCATCCAGATCCCCTACCGGCTTGCTACATGATGCTGTGCATGGGCAATTCACATCATGGTGGCTTGCTTCTTTGAGAGCCACTAGGATTGTCTCTTACTCTAGTCTGGAAGAAGGGAGTTTTTTATAACATAATAAGATCAAGGGAATGACATCTCACCATCATCACCTTTTCCAGATAATGTAACTCAGTCAATGGAATTAGATCTCATCCCATTGCTATATTCTGTTGACTAGAAGCAAGATCATGGGGCCATCTCAGAATGCTACTTACTGTAGCTGGTCTGCAATCTAACAGATTTTAGACTGCCAAGGAGTGTTTGGGCTATCTATAGTGAAATGCGAGAACCAGAACAAAAACTTATTTCCTTTATACCCTCTGTCTATGGTTTATCCTGAGGTTTTTCATTTTCATTTGTATAGTTTTATTTCCCATTTAAAAAGTAATTCCCATACCTTTCCAATCTTGCTGTTCATATCATTCCTATGATGGAATAAGGATGTTGTGATTCCCATTTTTACTGTGTAAGATACTGAGCTTCAGGGAGGTTATTAACAAGCTCAACTTCTCTTAGGTAATAAGAAGGTAGAGCTGGGAACTGTTTCAGATATCCTGGCTTCTGTTTGTAATGTGATATCACATATCACAAGCATCATATCTCTATAAAGCTTGCCTTACTAGCTACCTTACAGTAGCTATAAGGATTACCTTAGCATCCCCTAATTCCACATATAAGAAACTGATTGCAGAATTATATGGTATGCACAACAGGCAAATTGGACTAGATGTCAACAAATACACAGAGACATGAAAGTATTTTTGATTGATATTTTCTGACAATAAGGATATTGTGAAACCACTGTCATATTTCCTTCCATCTCTGAAGCTAATATAAAGATTTTTCTTTAGGTGACATATAGAGATACCAATCCAGATACTGATGTACTAAAAAAATTTCTAACAAGATCCCTGTTTTTAGTATTTGTTTTCAGGATCTATTCATTAGAGCCATGATATAAATCTCAGAAATATTACTGAGCTTCAGATTTCCATTAATAAAATATACCAAGTTGGTTATGGTATATCTTTATTACTATTCTGGGTCAATATGCCCCTTATGACTAAGTGTAAGAGTGCTAGAAAAAGTTGGTTGAAAAATAAATACATCTTTAAAATAAAATCCAAAGTGGACCTAAATTTCAAAGCTGATCAGACCAAGTATTAGAAGGCAAAGGTAAATTAGAATTTTAAAAAAAGCATAGAATAACATAAAAACTTGTCAAATCACCATATTACACACCTAAAACTAATGTTGCATTGTGTGTCAATTATATTCCAATAAGAAAAAAAATGTAAGGTGAATTACAATGCAAAAGTCAGAAGAAAGCAAATTAGAATTATTGTTAGCTGGAACTGTGTCCTCATATCACCAATCCTACTCCCAGTCTGAGCAGAAGAGTGCTCTGGTATGCTGAGCTTCATCTTAAGGCCCAGATCAAAGGGCAAAGAAACTTCCGCAAGCCATATTCCCCAATCCTACCTCAGTATCTCTTTCCACGTGGTTGGAAAGAAGAATGAGGGCCAATCAGAGCATGGGTAGAAAAAGAAAGAGAAAAGACCTTCCATGCCCTGACCTTTAATTTTTGAGTGATCCTGGTCTCTAGTAAGAAAGCCAAGTAATTGTGATTGAATATTACCAATTGGACTAACCCTCAAAGAAGCAAAGTTTGGGAGTATAAGGCAAGCTCAAAGAGGGGCTGAAGAGTCTTCCTTCTTTCCAGCATAAAAACATTTCTTGTAATACCATTATAGCAAACATATCAAAATCTGTAGAACACTAGAATCAATAGAGATATTGAAAGGAAACTTTGATGAAAAGCATTTTGTTCCTAGATGGGTCTAGAAATGCAGATTGAAACAATAATAAACAAATATAATTGCTTTACAATTTCTATTTGTAAAATACAAATGCTATTGTGTATTTGTGAATATCTGTGTGAAATCAACTTTTTTGGCTATGGACATTATTGAAGAACCATATTAATATCTCATTAAACATCTGTGTCAGTTAGGTAGCCTGAGAAGTGGGGGCTGAGGCACGGTTATTAGCCTTACAAGAGTTTTATTGGGAAGGTGTTGCTTTGCAACCCCTACGGAGCTTCTGGGTATAATCTGAAACTGGCCCCTATATGTGTAGGGCAGGGAGAGACCAAAGAAAGAGGCAGACCACTCCAGATTAGTAGGTGGCAGCTTTAATAAGCAAAGTGACTTATTTGTAAGGTTTGTCTTAAGAGACTGCAAGACTAGCAAATTTCCATATTCACCCACCAGATTGTAAAAGTTGAGATAGAGGCTCTAACTGGATTCAGTCACGTATAACATCCAGAGATTCTCAAGACTGTATTTCTACCTTAAGATTATATTCTTGGACAGCTTTGGGGAATAGGGAAAGCAGGCAGAGTACACATTCCAAGGACAAGGAAGGGGTTGGAGAGCCTCCAATCGCCTGGGTCCAGCTTGTGTGTCAACGAGTGGTCATGTTTTCTTGATGGCCTTCCCCACCAGGAGGCAATGCTTATGAAAGGGGGAAAGGTTGAGATAGTAAGACTGGGCAGAGAGAGTGTCAGATGGCAATGAAGACGTGAATCTTCACCAAACCACAGGCAGCTCTGGATTAAATAAATAAATAAATAAATAAATAAATAATAAAATGTAAAAAATAAAAAAATAAAAAGGTTGATCTAAGAACCCTATGTTGAGGACAAATGCATTGTCCTGGTGCCTCTAGCCTTCTCGGTAATTGGCTTGGGGGGGGGGGGGGTCCAGAAAGAGCATGGTATAACTTGAAAGCTGAGGCAATTGTGAAGGCATTAATACCAGGAGGCTGTCAGCCCACTGTCCTCCTTCCCACTGAACAGTGGATACTACATGACAGGAGATCCAAGTGGTATATCTCCAATGGCTGCTGCAACTGGTGTTTTAAGGAATTCAGATTAGAAAATTCTGACAATGACATATTCAATATGAATGGGTCCAATCAATCATTTAAACAAACTTAATTGTGTGTATGAATGAGTGTGTGTTTTCTTTTTCTCTCATTAAAGCAGCAGTAGAGGCTGTCAGTGGAAACAAAAAATAATGATTGACTTAATTGTCAGTGAGCACCTGCCACATTCATCTCAGACCTAGAAGGGGTCTCAGGATACTATAGTGCTTGGTTTCTTGCTTTCATGAAGATAAGGCATTAGGATCCCTCTTACATGGAGCAGTGGGGGAGGACTAGAAGGCTTAAATTAATATGAAATATCTGGGATAACACACATTATAAATTTTTTTTTCAACGTTTTTTATTTATTTTTGGGACAGAGAGAGACAGAGCATGAACGGGGGAGGGGCAGAGAGAGAGAGGGAGACACAGAATCGGAAACAGGCTCCAGGCTCCGAGCCATCAGCCCAGAGCCTGACGCGGGGCTCGAACTCACGGACCGCGAGATCGTGACCTGGCTGAAGTCGGACGCTTAACCGACTGCGCCACCCAGGCGCCCCTTAACACACATTATATAAAATACAACCAAGGAAGGGATCTTTCTGCAAATCTGCTCAAACTCCCACAGACTTTTAAGTGTGTGCCTTGATGACAAATAAGAAATTTGTTATATTTTAGGTCTAGCTCAGGACAAATCTATATCACATTGGTTTCTGGGTTGAAGAAGATGGATGGGTTTTTTTACTCAATCTTGCCCTTAGTTTACAGAGTTTTATTTGCAATGACCTGTGAGTCACTCCTGGCTTAGCCCTGGGGTCAAATGGAAATACCAAGTGTAAAATGCAATTATTTAAGAGAAGTTGGCCACATTTTATGATGGTTTGATAAGAATTTGGCTTTGATTTTTTTTTTAAAGGATCAGCTTTCATTTTTAATTTTTTTTTCAACGTTTTTTATTTATTTTTGGGACAGAGAGAGACAGAGCATGAACGGGGGAGGGGCAGAGAGAGAGGGAGACACAGAATCGGAAACAGGCTCCAGGCTCCGAGCCGTCAGCCCAGAGTCCGACGCGGGGCTCAAACTCACGGACCGCGAGATGGTGACCTGGCTGAAGTCGGACGCTTAACCGACTGCACCACCCAGGCGCCCCGGCTTTGATTTTTAACATGACCCTCATATACCCAGAGAAAATAAATCAAGCAATGTTGTTTATGTTTACTATGCTCAATACTCTGTTTTTATTATGAGTATAGCACAGCCTAAAAGTCTTCTGTTTTCTCTAATGAAATATATAGAAACATGGATTGATAAGATTTTTAAAAAATTTTTCTTAATGTTTACTTATTTTTGAGAGAGAGAGACAGAGAGAGATATAGCATATGCAGGGAAGGACAGAGAGTTAGAGAAGGAGACACAGAACCTGAAGCTGGCTCCAGGCTCTGAGCTGTCAGCACAGAGCCCAACTCGGGGCTCAAACCCATGAACTGTGAGATCATGACCTGAGCGGAAGTCAAATACTTAACCTACCAAGCCACGCAGGTGTCCCACGGATTGATAAGATTTTTAAAGATGATTGGGCAGGAGAAATGTGATCATTTGGTGATCTTCCAAATTAAAATACAAATTCCAATAAAATTTTCTTTATAAAAACAGACAGTGGGCCAGATTTGGCCTGCAGATCACAATTGGTTGACCCTATGGGACAGTAACTGTATACTTGTTTGGAAACATGGAAGCCATGCATCTAAACTTTCCTGGCCTCTGAAAGCTGATCCTGATACTTACCCATAGGCTCACTTTTCCCCCGAGGCTAGCATGGCTATGATCTGACAAGATCTAAAGGTCACTTTTCAGCTACAGAAACAAGATCTTTTGATTTGTAGAAAGGATAGATCAAAAGTTCCAGAGGAGATCAGTTGAGGGTATCCACTTTTTGCTTTGATTTTTCTTTCCTTGTACTGATCCCCACCATCCTGCTATCCCTATCCTTGCAGAGAATAAGAATTATATGATATTCAAGCATATATCCTTGTCTGATACACCAAGCAGAGAGGAATGGACGTTCAGGTTTGGTCTAGTTAATTGAAATCATCGAGGCATAAAATAAGTTGTGCTTTACAGTCTGTTACTGACATCTGAGGGAAAACCTGACTTAAAATTTGCATGTGTAAAACCTGGAAATTCATAATGGATCCTTAAGGGTAATGGTGACTTGAGACAAATTCAGCACATCTTATATCTTCTGTATGTAAAAATGATGGAAAAGACACATTGCTCTGTGCAGGTTCACTAACATGGGGAAGCAGAATTTAGAATTCACCATCTGTGTTTCCACTAAGGGAAATTTTATTCATTTCATATACAAGCTTTCATTTCCAGCTTTGAATCACTGACGCCATAATGCTATTTCCTCATTGCATGATTCATCAGTTTCATTTAATTAAACTGAAATCATAGAAAGGTAGAATTCTGCCAAGCACTTTTTGTCTCCGAACAACCATTCTTCTCTTAAAGGCCCTGACCTGAAGTGAGAACAGAAGGCCAACCATCTCTTCCAGTTTACAGTTACTTTTTGTTTCCCCTGGAAAAAGTTCCAGGTCTTTCACCAGATAAAGAGCACCTTCTAGAAACCTAAGAGCAACTCTAAAAGATGTTGTTGTCTAAGATTCAAAATCCTCCCGTTAAAAGTGTCCAGAGTAAAAAGTTACTGCTGTCACAGAACTCTGAAAGTATTGATTCTGCTTGACGTCTGTTATTCCTTTTATTGTTGAGGGAAAAAAATCACAAAAACCATTAGCACTGTATCTTTGCCTGAAATGGAGCTGACCTATTTCATGTGTATTTCCAAAATTGGCACTAATTTTGTGCATCATGAAAAGAGAGACTTTTATTCAGGTGTAAAGGTTTAGGTAATTGTGAGTTGGAACGGTTTGTTTTTTTCCTGACTTCCCTAATAACTGTGATGGTTTAGTGGCTATCATGTATCGAATAACTTCTATGTGACATAGTGTTTGATATTTTTCTCCAATCCTTAAATAAACCGTGTGAAGGAGCATTACCCCCATTTGGACAGTAAAGATACTGAGAACCCAAGGGTTTAGTTGTGCAAAGATCATATAGCTAAATATCAATGTCACATTATAATCCAAGATCTGTTGGGTTTCTAAGTCCTTCGCTTTTGTATGTTTTTGTTTTTCTTTGTTCCTGCTATGTCATGGTTAGTTTTCCTGATGTGGAGAACTAAAAAACCCTCTGAAATTTAACTTTTTGAATCTCTCCATCTGGGTTAGGAAAGGAAAGGAAATTGTGTTCATTTATCTTCATCTTGTCTGAACTCCCGTGTACCTTAAATTGTGTGCTAAATAACCAACCTCTAAATGCATATTGTCTTAAAGAGTTCTCTGATTTTTGAAAACGTCTCCACAAGTACTTATTCGTGGCTAAAAGGTCTGCTTCTATCTGTGTGTGCAAACCTTGAGGAAGTTTTATTTTCAAATACAGTTTGGAAAATCCACAGTGATTGCCTACAGAATACAACAGCAGAAATAACTGCAAAGTAATAATAAGGAAAATAACCATGTATTCAAGCTAGAAAATGATTGTATGGATCAAACATATGGCAGCATTATAGAATTGTGAAAATGTGTGCTGTGATATATGAATGACAAGAGAATTTTAAAATGATACTGATCATCTGATTTTCCCCTATTCTCTTTTGGAGCAATGTTTAATGCATGTATTCATACTGACTTTGTAATTATGTCCCTGGCTATGACAAATTTTCCTCCCTATGTATGGAGATTATCTGAGGCCTCGCTAATTACAATGTCCTATCGTGTATCTGGAGACACACAAGTTGATGGGATCATATCACCGGAGGGGCATACCTGCACATTACAAGTATTTTTATATGAACAGTACTGTCCTTTTGTTTTGCTTCTCTATACTTAAGTTTGAACAGAGAAAGCAACAGAAGGGATTTCAAACTTGCTTAACCAATATTTTCTGACAGTAGGTTTTTAAGCTTTAGAATAAGTTATTTAGGGATGCTATGAAATCCATTTCCCCTTGAGAAATCTAAAAGCCAGACATTTCTATCAGAATATATTTGAGAAAAATCTACCAAGAGACAAAATGTTGGCTTAGGGTCCTTTTTTCCTTTTTTGACTCATAGAATCTTGCCTCTAATAATTATTTGAATAAATGCAGCATTTCTAAGTAGCCATTTTAAAATCTCATTCCAATTTTCGTATTCAATTTTATATATCAGCTTTGTACTCGAGGCTAGATAACGATATTGTCTATTCATGCATCTCACTGGGAAGGGATTAAGTCATCTGCAGCGCCTTCTTAACTCTGTTTTGAAACAAGGTAGAATATAAACAAATACATCAATTAAAAAGCAGAGAAAAATCCTCCTTTTGTCTATATGTTTCATTGTAATTGGTGTTAGAAATGTTTCTACATGGGGAGTTCTGAAACTAATGAAGATCAGACTTTGAAGGAAACTTTGAAATACATTGCTGTTACTGATTTGTAACTATTTTGAACTGTAGTCGTATTTTCCATGCTTAGTGGCATTGCAGAATACTTTTAATTTAATGGGAAAGAAGGCAATCTCAAAAGAATCTTGGGAACATGGTTTGGCTCAAACATTTATCGCTACTATTGAGAAAACTTTCCTTTCCTATAACTTCTATAAGAAATGTAGTTTTACCAATTCAATTATTGTAATCCTTTAACTAGTAAGCAGCCACTGAAGCAAAAAATGAGGCAAAGATGAAATGATAAGAAGAAAATTCTGAATTTAAATCTCTTAACTTCAAAAAAGTTTGTTTTCAAAGTTTATGAAAACTGATCTAATCTTTTCTGTTAATCATTCCACTGTAAGAAGCTAGCCAAACAATTAATAGAAAAAGTAGCCACAAGAACTGGACAGAGATATCCAGAAGGGATGCACAGAACAAAAATTACACTGTTTCATATTCCAAGCCAGTTTCATGTATAATCTGGTCATGGTGTATCATGCAAACTACATGAGGAATTATTCTTGGCAGGCTTTTTCCTTTGGTCTACAAACAGTATGACCTTGATAGGCAAGGAGAGTTTAGAAAGGGCAAAAGCCTAGTACAGTCAACCTTCCAAGAGGAAGAGTTAGTTCCAAATTAATGTATTTATCCTACTTCTTATAACGCAGCACCCAGGGGAAAGATGGCTTATTTGATTCTTAGGTTCTGTCCTTCAAGAACTGACCAGAGGAGAGATGGTTTACTGAGTTTCTGTAAAGATAGGAAATCAGTTAATCTCTGTCAATCTCAAGGTCAAGTAGGGCCAGGTTGATGCCATGCTTAAATTAATTTTATCTCATTAGGCTGAGATATCATCCCAGAAACAATACCATCACCCATTCCATATCATCTGTAACTGAGCTGAGCAGCTGAATTTTCCAATCAAACACTGAACAGAAATAAGCGATGTGTAACAGCAAAACAAGGAGATGATAATGACAATGATCCAAATGTGATTCTACTCTGATCATTGCAACGAGTCAAACTTCTTTCATTTTGTACCAATGCTCATAATGCTTTATGCCTCAAGTTGGCAACCATAATTAGCAACAGCTTCCATTCTTCAAACTTTAATTCTGAACCAGGCATTGCACTGAAGTGTCCTATAAATGTGAGGGGAAAAAAGAAATCCAACAAAACGTTCACTACGTAAAGGAGTTTTCCAAATCCATCTTTGTTTATATTCACACCCCCCCATACACACACTTCACCTCCTAACAGACTCCTTTTTGAGAGAAAGCAAAAGGCAAGCTGAGAACAAAGCACAAGCTAGCACCCCACAACACCCCCACCCCCAGGTGGGTATGTATGACATTCCTCAGGCATTCCTGCCTGCCCAAGAACAAAGGAAGAGGAAAAACAAATGGTTAATTGATAGAGATAATAGTCATGCAGAACAGGAATCCCCATCAGTTTGCAACTGTCTTACTGATTTACAAGAAAAAAAGCAATCTTATCAATAGACAGGCCTCCAAAAACCTACAGACTCAATTTTCCCAGGGCCCTAACATCACCATCTCCTCCATAGGATAGAAAATCTTACATAATCAGTCAGTCCTCACAACCCCAGTACAGCTCTTTCTGCCCACAGGTCCTGCCCCAGTGCTATAATAAAAACACTATTTTTGCACCAAAATCTCAAGAATTCTTTCCAGGCCTTTGGCTCCCAAACCCCACTTCAAACCACATCAGTTTTATCCTTGTATTTTTGACCATGTAATCTCTTCTTCTCATCAAGCAATAGATTGAGAGAATAAGGCAGGGAGGCAACCCAGCCCGGGGCCTATTTGGGTGTGGCCCACAGAGCTAAGAATGGGTTTTACAGTTAAGGGATAATAAAAATGAAACAAAGAAGAACAAGCAACAATGATTTTATGTGATCCACAAAGCCTAAAATATTTTTGATTGGCACTTCACAGGAAAATTTGTCAACGTCTGGATAACACATTGTATTAGTTTCCTGGGGCTGCTGTAACAAATGACAGCAAACTGGGTAGTTGAAAACAACAGAAATTGATTCTCTCACAGTTCTGGAATTCAGAAGTCTGAATCAAGATGTCAACAGGATTGCTTCCTTCTAGAGGCTCTGAGAAGAATTCATTCCATGCATCTCTCTGAGCTGTTGGTGGCTGGCCTGCAATCATTGGTATTCCCTGGCTTTAGGTGCTTCACCCCAATCTCATTACAGGGCATTCTTCTCCAGTCTGGAGGTCTCTGTTTTCTGGTAGACACCAGTCATTGGATTAGGACCCCTTTCCCCCAATCCAGTATGACTTCCTGTAACTAATAAGTAAAGACTATTTCCACATAAGGTCACATTCTGAGGTTCCAGGTGGACATGAATTTGAGGGAAACGCTATTCAATTAGTATAAGCATTTTTAATTTCTTCTAGGTTTGAGAATATAACAAACATTCCCCCATCACCAACCTAAGAAAGTCAAGGTAGCATTCTTCTCCCTGATTTATCCCACAATAACCTTACCTTAAATGTTTACTTCCACAGAGAGGCATGCCTGACCACTGAGTATGAAGTAACTACCCAGGCACTCTGTTATCTCAAAATTTCAGATGTACTAATTGTGATTTTGCTGAAATAATGATTTAAATTACATTTTTTTGCATGAAAAACCTGTATATATGATTAATTCCCTTCACTATGAAGGGAGCCTGGACAAACTCCCAATATGCAAGCTTCACACAGTTTTATTGTTCTTTATTCATTTAGCTATTGAAAGAAGTCTCATGAAGTCATTAAAGTATTTACTTAAAAAAAAAAAAAAGAAAACCCTCCTGGGGTAATTGAAGGAATCATGAAAAAGCAAAGTGGTAAAACAAAAAATGGAACATTGTTCTTTTTTCTGTATTAAGCAATGAGATCTACTTACTATATCTTAATAAAGTTGCAGTTATAGAGGTCCTATAAAAGGAAGTTATGAATAACAGCATAACTCAAAGGAGATTCATTTTCACTTATTGACTTATTAGGCATGGGATAAATGAATATTTCTGTCTTGAAAGGTCAGAGGTTAGACAGACTAAAAATGATAAGCATTTTTTAAAAAATACCACATAAATACCTTATTATTTTGCATATTAATTTTATTATTTAAAAAAAATTTTTTTAACGCTTATTTTATTTTTGAGACAGAGAGAGACAGAGCATGAACGGGGGAGGGGCAGAGAGAGAGGGAGACACAGAATAGGAAGCAGGCTCCAGGCTCTGAGCCGTCAGCCCAGAGCCGGATGCGGGGCTCGAACTCACAGACACGGACGGCGAGATAGTGACCTGAGCTGAAGTCGGACGCTTAACCGACCGAGCCACCCAGGCGCCCCTGCATATTAATTTTAGAATATAGTTTAAATTAAAATCCCAGGACTTTTCTCTTTATATCTTTTAAATGTGAAACTAATATCATTTTCCAATTTTGAAATCTAAAACATTGGTATAATTTTTTTTTTTTTTTTTTTTTTGAGAGAGAGAGAAAGAGAGTTAGAGGGAGTGAGTGGAGGAGGAGCAGAGGGAGAGGGAGAGAGAGAAAGAATCTCAAGAAGGCTCCATGCTCAGCACTGAGCCTGACTCTGGGATCATGACCTTATCTGAAATCAAGAGTTGGACACTTAACCCCCTGTGCCACCCAGGCACCCCCCAAATATGTTCTTCTAAAAACATGAATAGTTTCTAGTATTCCTGATTCTCGTAGAATCTTTATGTTGGTCTTCTCTCATAAATTGATTTACTCCTTCCAGGACCCATAAAAAATTAAAAATGAGAGATTTAATTCTCCCTGATAAAAATAAGGGACTCCTTTTCCTTCCCTGCCCTTTTTTTCTTAAAGCATTTACTTTAGAAAACTCACAAATGTAAGTTATTTTCCTGTCTCTTTGAAATGTATATAGGTATTCTTTTTAAAATTTTTTTAAAGTTTTTAATTTATTTTTCAGACACAGAGAGAGACAGAACACAAGTGGGGGAAGGGACAGAAGAGAGGGAGACACAGAATCTGAAGCGGGCTCCAGGCTCTGAGTTGTCAGCACAGAGCCAGATGCGGGGCTATAATTAAGGACCCTGAGATCATGACCCGAGCTGATGTCCGATGCCCAACTGACTAAGTCATCCAGGTGCCCCAAGATATTTTTTAAAAGCTAAATAAGCCTCTTGCCAACTTTAAGAACCAGAATGTCTTTCCCCAGGACCCAGAAACCATCTCTTTGAAATGTAATCATCAAGAAAGACTCTGTCCTTATCTACCAGTTTCGGTGGGAGAATAGGAACCTAACTGCAGCAGGTGCCTGCTCCCAAACAACCTCCTGTCAGGAAGACATGAAAAGTTTATTTTCCTTTGGTTAAAGTCAATTAACTAACCCTCACGGTCACCTCAATTACCAGGGGGATTTAGGATGAACCATGTGTGACAAATGGTTTTGTCATGCCCTCTTACTTGAACGCTGGTCAGTGTTGGTTTGGGGAATGTGTGTGTAACAGGTTGTGTCTGGCTCTATAAAAAGCTAAGATTGGTATCTCTCTCTGCAGTCTTTCAGCAGATTGCCCGTGAAGCACATCATACTGCAACTTACTGCTTATTCAATAGCAAAACGGTTTTCTTTCTCTTCTGCCTTTGTGGAGAGGTTTCCTGGGTTGGTAGGAAATTTTGTTTTTAATTGTATTTCCCCAAATAGACTATACAAAGTAATCCGTGCACTCTCTGATTTGCCATCCCATTAAAAATGGTGTCTATTTTTCGCTTTCAGATATCACCTATATTAACAGATTCAACGTAGGGTTTTTCAAAACCATAAGAATGTAATTAAATATCTCTCCTTCTGAAGTTTGTAAAACATTAAATTGACAATATAAACTTAGTCTAGGATCTTGTGTTTAATACATGAGAAAATACTTTAAATTACATTTAAGTTTCAAATTATATTTGAGGTAATTTCTGATTTGTTTTTTACTATTAGGTTTGAAGTTGCCAGCTAGATATGTAATTTGTAAAGTATCTGTAGTATTGAGTGGATTTCCTTGCTAACTCTTTATTTATTACTTTTGCCTTTAAAAGTCTTCACCGTGATCAGCAAACACGACATCAACCTGTAAATACTTGTATTGATCACTAATATCACAACAACTAAATGCTTGTCAAAACACTAATGGTAAGAGAGAATGTGATGCTGTGACTCCACAAAGACAATTACAGGAATATTGTAACTGTTCTATTGTCTACCTGTCTACTATTCAAAGGATGATATGCCTGCATTGTCTATAGAGAAAAAAGAGGTAACATTTAACTTTAGCTTGCTTCAGAGGCTTGCCACCTCTTGCCTCCGGGTGTCTGTAAAGTCACCCTCAGTACAAGGTTCTTCTTCCCTTGACAATGACTGGCAAAGCAGGTGAAAATCTCTTAGTACAGCTGTCCGTTCCTCTTACCACCATGGACTTTTTATTACACTGGCCATTCAACTAATTCCAAAATGGTAGATTGATTAGAAAGCGTGTCATAGATTTACCTTAAAGATTCCTAGAGCTGGTACCTAGTTGAAAACATAGTGTCAATCAATCCCAGTTAAATCCCAGCTCTGGCCTAGACTAGATACGCTAACTAGGAAGAGTTACTCCATTTCTCCTCTTACCTTTTCTTTACCAGTAGAGGGAGAATAATAATAGCTCTTTCCAAAAGGCTGCCATGAGGATATGATGAGGCAATTTGTTTTAAAAAGTCTTATACAATTACTGGTACATTTCATTTTTTCTGCTAATGGTTATCTATTGTTCATTGTCATTTCCTATTGGGTAGAAAGGGCTTGCAGGACAACTTCCTAGTGGCTGCTGACTTCCTCTTATGTTAAGTGCCTATAAGGGAGTACTTTAGTTATGCATTCAGTGTGCAAATGATTATATAGGATATTGCCATTATCAACAAAGAATATTTAAGAGACTTTTCGACTCAGTTTTACTTGAACAACTAGGTAAAATTTATTTATGGCACTGTGGATTCTGTACTTACCGATACAGTTTTTAGGGAATAGTTGAAAATTTCTGCTTATCTCTATCTAATTGCAGTCATTGTTGTTAATCCCATTATAAAATAATTGTTGTAGTTCATATACCAAATGTTCTCCCACTGAACCATGCTTCTGATAGTCATGCTCTGGTTTAGTCCCCTCTGGAGTTGAATTTGGGCTGGTCCCATGGAACAAATAGAATGTGGTGATAGTGATTTCAAAGGCAAACTCATAAGAAGGCTTGCAGCATCTATCTGGGAACCTTGGAAAGCATAATGAATAAAGCTGGTGACCTTTTATGAAGTTCTGCTATCCTGAACTGCCATCCTGTAGGAAAACCAAGGCTACTCATGTGGAGAGGCAATATGGAAAGAAAGATATGCCAGCCAGTCTCCAGCTATTCCAGCCATTCCTGCTTAGGTGCCAGATATGTGAGCGAAGAAGCCATCTGGACATCCAGCCCGGGTATACTTTCAGATGACTCTAGTACAAGCCCATGACTCAAGTACTAAAACAACACTTGAACTCTGAATGAAAGCCATTCAGATAAATCCAATTAACCTATAGAACCATAAAAGATAGTAGCATATTTTTAAGCCAGCTTTTTTTTTTTTTTTTTGAGAGAGAGACAGACCATGAGCGGGGGAAGGGCAGAGAGAGAGGGAGACACAGAATCTGAAGCAGGCTCCAGGCTCCGAGCTGTCAGCACAGAGCCTGATGCGAGGCTCGAATTCACGCACCAAACCTTGAGATCATGACCTGAGCTGAAGTCGGACGCTTAACTGATTTAGCCATCCAGGCGCCCCTTTAAGCCAGTTTTTTAAGGTGATCTGTTATACAGCAATACAATAGAAAACATTTTTTTATACTTAATTTGAAAGAAATGGAAAAAAATACCTTTTGTTGGTTACAAAATGTAATTGTAACTTATAGATACTTTAGACTGATTTCTCCAAAAACATTTAAGAATATAACCAAACTTAACACAAGCTAAAATAAATAAGTAAATAAATCTACACATAGGTTAAAGATTCTTTTTTTTTTTAATTTTTTTTAACGTTTTTTTATTTTTGAGACAGAGAGAGACAGAGCATGAACGGGGGAGGGTCAGAGAGAGGGAGACACAGAATCTGAAACAGGCTCCAGGCTCCGAGCTGTCAGTACAGAGCCTGACGCGGGGCTCGAACTCACAGACCGTGAGATCAAGACCTGAGCCAAAGTTGGCCGCTTAACCAACTGAGCCACCCAGGCGCCCCGGCACATAGGTTAAAGATTCTACCCAGGACTTTGGACCTTATGGCAGTGTTTGCACTGAAATGTATCACCCCAATCTCATATGTTGATGTCCTAATCCTCAGTACCTCAGAACATGAGGACCTTTAAAGAGGTGATTAAGTTAAAATGAGGCCTTTAGGGAGGGTCCTTATCAAATCAGATGAAGAAGAGATGTGGACATCTGAGAGACAGTAGCAATGCCCATGCATCTTTCCTCACATGCACAGAGGAAAGGCATGTGAGGCCACAGTGAGAAGGCAGCCAACCGCAGGCCAAGAAGAAGTCTCAAAAGAAATCAGCCCTGCCAGTGCCCTGATCTTGGACTTCCAGCCTTTGGAACTGTGAGAAAACAAATTTCTGATTTTTTCAGTTGACCCAATCTATGGCATTATATTATAGCAACCCTACCTAATACAGACATGAAATAACAATTAAGAGCCAGAGTCTTTCCACAGCTGATTAGATGGGTGCCCTTGGCCAAAGTATCCAGTATTGGCTATTGTCCTGTGCCTGACTAGTATCAACCTGCACCTTTGCTTTGCCTTGTCCGTGGTCATTCTGGTTTGAAACATTCTATCACTTCCACAAAACTCTGGGCACACTTTGAATACATTCTCTTTTCTGTGTAAGTTAATGTGATTTGGTTTCTGTAGTTTTTAACCAAGAACACTAACCATGACAGATCTTTAGTTGAATACTGATGTTTAGATGAGTCACAGTAAACCTTGATAAGGTAAGGGAGTTCTCCAAATGCCTGTAGGCGTTCTTAAAGCAAGCAGTGCACACGGTTGCAAAAATTCACTGGTGGAAGAAGAAAAGCATCACATTTAGTAACAATACGAGGATGCAAATTTTGCTTAGTAAGATATTTAGATAGTGCTACAGAATAATAACAATAATCATAGCAATAATAACAATTATTATTATGTGAAGCAAGAAGGGGCTACCAAATGCTTATTAATGGCTCTTTGAATAATAAACTATATGAGAGGTCTTGACAAGTTTATTGCTTTAGGAGTGAACTAGTGGGTCATGACATTTACAAGGGCTGCTTTTAAAGAAAAGCACACCTGTGTTTGAAATCTCATAGATTTGTCTTTTACTCTGTCATTTGCCTCATCTACAAAATGAGAATAATGTATTTTATATAAAATTATTCTAAAGATTTAAAGAAGAAATTTATGTCAAACATTAGTCATGGGATACAACAGAGTCCATCTGTTTTCTTATTTTCAAGTCCATATCCCTTTTAGAGGTGAGAGGAGGATGTGGTTCACTTGCCAAGAAAACTAAGTTTAGTCCCCTCTGAATATAAACAATCTCTCTCAATATAAAATGATCTCTTAGGGGGCAAATATTCAGTCAATTCAAAGTTAACTGTCTAGTGGGGATAATTCTCTCCTCTCAACTGGTAACTTTTCTTCTTTCCATTTACCTAGAAAGACTCCTGGGTGTCAGAGAACACATAGGTGATCTCGCGGCAGCAGGGATGGGTCTACCTGGTCTGCCGTCCTCAAATCTGGATTCCCCAGGAAATGTTATCTTCTCCTATGCAGTTGCTGAGCAAATACATTACTGCAGACATTTGTAGAGTTTCCTCTTGATGCAACTTCAAAGAACAATTCTTTGTGAATTACCAGGGCCCCTGTATCTGCCCTCACAGCATTGACGGTAGTCCCAGCACAGCGATCACTGGCACTCCTACCCTTCCTGGCTGGGCTGTCATCTTCATGATGTTCCTTTCCCTTCGTCACAACAGCAGGCAGGATAGAACCAGCCTATTTTTCTGCTTCTTCTTAAAAGAACAAGAGAGAAAAGTCTACCTTGCATTCCGTAAGGAGCCAAGAGGAAATAATGGAACCGAACGATGGTGGAGTGCTAGTGTTGACCTTTGCAACTGGAACATGCTTCCCTTCCTCCTCCATGATGTCCATGAGGGAGTAAGTGCACCTTCAGTGGTGGTCTACACTGAAGGTAGGTGAACTCAAACAGGCTAAAAAATATTTCTGCTTTGGACTCTCTTTCACCCCCCAACTTAGCTGTGTACTTTCTGTTATTCCCCATAAAGCTCAACCCCAAATGAGAAGTAGAGGAAGAATCAAGAACTGTCTGTCATCTAACTTCTTATTTTCTCCTTTCTCTGTCTTATCTTCTTTTTCTTGAGGTCTTAAAAGTGCTCATTCTTTTCTTCCAGTGGGTGAGAATTCCCTTCTGTCTCATTTTGAGCCCTGTCTTCTTTGAGACTTATATAGTCTTTAGTGGCCTGACATTTTTGACATAAAAATGAAATTTGAAAAATCCTTTGTTTGTCTACCCAAAGCCTGTTACTTGAGGTTATTATCTTGCTTTACAAGCATGCACACACACACACACGCACGCACACACACACACACACACACACACACACACTATATTTCTTCCAAGTTAACAGCTGATCACTGTTCTCCCCCTCTCTGCATTCTATGACAATTCTAGTTACCCCTCAGGCATTGGATACTTCTGGTGAAGTAGAAGCAAGATCCTTACATGGAAAAATAGAAAAGGAAAAGCCTGTTATGTTTTTTAAGATGCCATTCTGTTTATTGAATAAGATAAATACTTACAATTGAAATTGTATCTTCAGTTTATTCTTTCATTCAGTCAGTGACAAATAAGTATTGAGCTCCTACTATATTCCGGCATTATCTTAGAAAATTGGATGATATAACAGGGAACAAAATGGAAATAGTCTCTGGCCTGATGGGTAAGGCAATCATAGAACAAGTAATTAAAATTGTGATAAGGATCACAATAAGCACAGAGTTCTATAGCACTCCATATAGGAGAAAGTTCAAGTTTCATTCTGCTAAGTGACTTTTTAAAAATATTCAGGTAGACGTACCTGAAAACTAAGTTTGAATGTAAATTAATTTTGAAATAATTGAACATATCTTTTAGGATTCTTTGAAATGTAGAAATCATAAATTACTTATTTTATTAGCAAAGTAAATTATAAAAATGATGACAAGTACACATTTCCTTCCCAAACTAGCAAGCTTTTCTATTAATGAAAAATATTTCATTACCTGAAGAGAACTTTAAAATGAAATATAATTTTTTAATTTAGCTAAATATAAACAAAGGACATGAACATATTTAAGGAATGACTCCCATGAATTGAACAAGAAACACGTTAAAATGGACTGAACAAGTTTCTTGCGGTGAATGTCTATATTTGCATTTTATTAACAGTCATTTAGAGTGGCGATAATTAGCCTATACCCATTAAGGAAACCTGATTTACAGACTGATAGCCCATAAACTGTATAATTTTTGATGTTTAGACAAAAAAAAATCTGGTTGCATGACAAAAGTGTTCTCTAAAGACAAAAAGAAGCTGAGAAATGCAAGAGCCAACTAATCTCTCACCATCCGGAACAAACAAGCTCTTGTGTTCCAAGCTGTCCTTTGTCTAACACTACGCAAATGGAGCAAACATGCAATGATGAGATAGATCATAAGACCATAGTCTGCCATGTTTCATCGCCTCTACTTGACTGAGAATGCAGTAGCATGATAAATAATATCACAGGATAGAAATAATTTTATGCATCATTGGTTTGATTTAGGATCCTGAGTCCCAAGGATGTTGTACCTCTCCAACCTACAGAGGCTTTCTGGTTTAACTTTGACATGATATTTAAAATATATGGGGCTTTAGTCGAATCAAAAATCATTTATATCAAGGTGCAATATATATGCATTTCTCTAGAAGAAGAAAAATGCCAGCTGCCATTTTCTAAGTGCTCATATATGCCAGGCTTTATGTTGAGACTATTAATATACGCTATGTCACGGAAATATCATAAAACCCTATGAGGAGTGATTATCATCATTTTTCTAATGAGGAAAGTGCGTTTTGAAAGGTTAAAGAAATTGCTGAATAGCACAGATAATAAGTAGCAGAATCTGTCTGATTTCCAAGTACATGCACTTTACTAATTTTCCTACACACACTTTGTTACAGCCATACTGCACTCGAAATGCAATTTGTTTTTCCAAATACCTATAATGTTCACCATCTTATAGAATTGCCATGAAAATTAGGTGATGTTGGAAGGGCAAGTATTTTAATCCCATTTTACATAGATGAGAAACTTCAGGATAAGAAAATTAAATATATTTTGGTATGATATCTATCTATCATATCTATGTATCTATCTATCTATCTATCTATCTATACAACTTACTAAATAGCAGCAGCTAGATAAACCCTGATCTTTTGGCTCAAACTTTCATGTTTTCACTTTTTTATTTGTCTGTTCACTGTTTTGACTTTGCGTCACATGTGTTCTCTTTGGTTAGAGAAGAGAACTTCCTCAGTCAAAATGCAGGTCCCTGAGGCAGCGTTCCAAATTTTGAGCCAGGAGACTTGGACTTCCATGCTCTTTGAACAAATTCAAAGGAGAGGAATAAACTCAACTACATGGAAATGAGAGGGGAAAAAATAACTTTTAACATCCATGCTCCCTATCTGAACGTCTTCTACTCTGCTTTTCTCCAAATTACAATCCAATTTTTTGATTCATGATCCAAGTTTTCTCAAACACCTGCGATTCAAACATTACCAAAGGCCTAAATCATTGACACTTTTGTAGGTAAGAATGCCACAGATTTCTCTCCTTTCTCTTATCCCGGTAAGATAGGCTGCTTCATTATTCCAAGCATATGTTAAGCTCTTAGGATACACTAAAAATAAGGGGGCATTTAAAAGGAGTTATAAAAGGTAAAACCCTACCTAGGAAACATCTCTAAAGAGCAGCTTTTTCGTTGGCCTCAGGAACCTCTAGTGGGACTTATCTTCTTTGTAGGAAACAGGCACAGCAGTGAAGGTGACTTAGTTGCCTTCATCTAAACAAAAAAGGTCAGGGGCGCCTGGGTGGCGCAGTCGGTTAAGCGTCAGACTTCCGCCCAGGTCGCGATCTCACGGTCCTTGAGTTCAAGCCCCGCATCCTGCTCTGGGCTGATGGCTCAGAGCCTGGAGCCTGCTTCTGATTCTGTGTCTCCCTCTCTCTCTGCCCCTCCCCTGTTCATGCTCTGTCTCTCTCTGTCTCAAAATTAATAAACATTAAAAAAAAATTATTTAAACAAAAAAGGTCTTTGAGTAGGTGAGGACACCAACCGCATCATTCAATAAGTACCCAGGATTTTTTGATCCCCAGAATATACCTGGTTCCTCAAAGTTCCTGGCACAAAGTGGGAGCTTGACTGAGACAAACAGTAAAATTGGTAACAGTGCTGACCAGGATATAGAGTAAACTTGAGCGAGTTCAATCCATTGTGAGATGGCTAGGCACACAAGCTTCACGCTCACGCTCATCATCAAGGGGTGCTATTTACCCAGCAGGGTTTACTGAGCAGGGGACACTGACCCCTTCACCCCAGCCCATGATTTTCTTTAACCCTGGGAGGAATTTTTGGGAAACCTAATCCCGGAATTTGAAGAGAAATGGTAAGGGAAGATACTCCTGACTGGGGAAATACACTCATTTTTTACTAGAAGTGTTTATTAGAATAAGGATATTCAGTTGTGTGGAGGCAAATGGTTCAAGGTCTTTCCTCACTTAATACTAGCTGACAAAGGTCCTAGCTTCCCCTTCTCAGGAAGGAACAATGAGAGCAGGAAGCCTCAACAAAGTTTGGATATGTGGAAAGCCTATCCTGGATGGATATAAAGATAAGCAAACACACAGACACTACGTAAAAGTTGCACAAGTTGATGAAGTCCTGAGGAGGTCTTTCGTAGGGCTGGTAAATTATTGATATTGAAAAGAGGTTTCAGGGACACAGGAAATATCTATTAATTTTACTCCAAATGTAGCAAACTAGCCATTCTCCTTAGCTAACTGATGATGATGGTGGTGGTGGTGGTGGTGACACCAGAAACAAATTAAAATTCCCTTACTGTTAATCTTTTCTATTAATATTTTTCCTTCATTTCTAGATGTGAATATGAGAATTGCAATTACCTATGAATAACTGTGTCATATCAATACTATAAGCCGTCACAGTGCGACATTGTGATTTTACCCGGATTACACACAATTTGAGTTCAGTGGCTGAGCATAAAATGTGTACATTTATTGAATTTTCCTTCTTCATTTAAAATTGTTTAGACTTGCAATAAAAGTAAATGAATAAAATATTTTCGGAAGTTGGCTTTCAACCTTGTTTATGAAATATTAGCTGTCACTTTGGGTGAATTTTTGAGCTATAAATACATTTAATATTTAAAAGTCTGAAACAAAAAGTAAAATTTGGCATCATTTGACTAGAGAGTTTCACACTGGAATGGTTATATCTGAGGCACACTGAAGAAATCAAACAGAAACTTACACACTCTTCTTTTAAAATTTTTTTTAACATTTATTCATTTTTGAGAGACGGAGAGAGACAGAGCGCCAGCAGGGGAGGGGCAGAGAGAGGGGGAGACACAGAATCTGAAGCAGGCTCCAGGCTCTGAGCTGTCAGCACAGAGCCTGAGGCGGGGCTGTAACTCACGAACCCACGAGATCATGACGGGAGCCGAAGTTGGATTCCTAACTGAATGAGCCACCCAGACGCCCCGAAACTTATACACTCTTAAGTATTTAAAACAGATACAATTAATTTGGGGGAAAAAACACCGGAGGTACAAATTTCCAGTTATAAAATAAATGAGCCCTGGGGGTATAGTGCACAGCCCTTGTGACTATGGTTGATATTACTGCATTGTATAATTGAGAGTTGTCGGGAGGGTAGATTTTGAAAGTTTTCATCGCAATAAAAAAAAATCTGTGATTATATGTTGTTGTGACAAATGTTAACAAGACTTGCTGTAGTGATCGTTTCTCAATGTATGCATTTATAGAATGATAGTGTTATATACCTGAAACTAATACCATGTCTATGTCAATTATATTTCAATTTTCAATTTTTTTAAACTGTTAAGAATTTAGTAAGGGGCCCCTGGGTGGCTTGGTCAGTTGAGCGTTCAACTTTGCTCAGGTCATGATCTCACAGGTTGTGAGTTCAAGTCCTACATCAGGCTCTGGGCTGATAGCTAAGGACCTGGAGCCTTGCTTCAGATTCTGTGTGTCCCTCTCTCTCTGCCCCTCCCCTGCTTGCACTCTCTCTCTCAAAAAGTGAATAAACATTAAAAAAAAGAATTTAGTAAACTTTTGCTTTATATCTTAGAAATTTTAACATCTTAATAATGTCACTTTGCTGATGTCATAATCCAAAAGACATCAAGAGGTAGACACTTCTCTGTGAATCGATATTTTAGATAAGCATTCCCCTTTTCTATTATTTAAGAGGGCTCTAGACTAGCATGAATGCTGGAAGCTTATGAGCTGGATGTGGATGTGTGTAAACAGAATCATCCACTTTTAAAGAGGAATGGAATGTCCCTTACTGTCCTTGCTACAAATCAGTGCTGTTAAGAAGATGCCCTCTGGAGCAAAAAGGCATGAATTTGAATTGTGATTTTTCTTTTAATAGTTTTTTGATATTGAAGAATATACTTAACCTTCCTATGGCCATTTCTTCATATGTAAAACAGCAGGACTTACCTTCTTTGATTTTTCTGAGAACTACAGGAATGAATGATTATTGAACCTTAGATCAGTGAAAAGCATAGATTAGATAAGTTAAACCACGTGAAACTGTCATTTTTATAATTAAAAAAAAAGGTTGCATGTCAGCAGTTCCATACATCCCAACTTAATATTACTATTATTATCTCTCTCGCTAACTACCACTCATTAGTTAAGATTCAGAGCAATGACCACTTCCTCCCAGAGCCTCCCCAACCCTTTACCCTCTGCTTTCTGACTAAATTCAGTTCCACATCTCATTTTGTTACTACAGTACAGGGAAGAGATCTCTATCAAACTTTAATTACGTGTGTTCTTTGTTTATTTCTCAGTCTTGAAATACCTTTTGTAAGATTATGCTTTTTAATCCTGTAGCTTTAGCACTTGCCATATATTTCACATGTTGACATATAAAAATTATATTAGAAGTGACAGTAGCAATAATTTTTCTTCTCACATTGCCATAAGTTTCACCCTGTGAGCCTACCTAGAAGCAAGCCCCTAACCCCACTTGCAGGCTGCTTTCTGTACACTGAGGGACTGCCTATCCAGCCACTTGGGATGCAAAGAGCAACACAGGCACCTTTACTAAATGGAGAGAAAGGGACAATAAAAAGGAGATTGATCCCACCCTTGGAACTGCCGGCACAACAATCCTCCAGAATGAATTTGCTGTCTTCAAAAAGTAATTTCCTGGATATAAAATTATGGCTACAGGAGTCATGGGAGATTTGATGCAAGCAGAGAGAACTCATGATTTCTCAAACAGATTTATTGTCATACAGTGAAAGACAAACACAGCAATCCTACAGACTTCTAATCTTGAATATAGGGTGCATTCCATTCTTAAAAGAAGAAAAAATCAAAGAAAGATAAAAAAGACACAAAAATACAGGAAGGAAAGAAAGGAAAAGTAGGAGAAGGAGGGATGAAAGGGAAGGAAGGAAGGGAGGGAGGGAGGAAGGGAGGGAGGAAGAGAGGGAGGGAGGAAAGAAGAGAGAAGAAATAAATATAAAATTAGCAACAGAGAAAGGATTTTTTTAACATGTATGCATGTATCTCACCATGAACATGAATACAGTATCACGAATATGAATATAGATTAGGTTCTGAAATAATTAAAAACTTGGTTTGCATCTTGTCTTGGTCATTTATTGTCTATGTGATTTTCAGCAAGTTACTTTCCTCTGTATATGTCAGTTTTATATATATATATATATATATATATATATATATATACACACACACACACACACATACATATCCACCTAAAATAGAGATTATAATTATAGTATCTACTGCATAGTTTTGTAAAGAGTAAACAAATTCATGGGCATAAATTACTTAGTGTAACTCCAAGAATGTAGTCATAGTTCAATAAAAGTTCATTTCTATGTGAAAGAGGCAATAAAGGTTCAAAGTTATATATATTTTAAAATACAGCAATCTTGGATGAGAACATTTTCACAGACTATTATTCAAAGGAGATATCGAAATGGTGGCTTGGAAAGTCCTAACAATTATTATTTTATTATGTACAATTATAATTCTTATGTTAGAAAATGTGAACAAAGGGAAATTAAATTCATGTTTGGTAAATGACCCTTGGGATAGTGTGGAACTTCATATATAAGGTCATCAGCAGGAACTTAAACAAAGATGATGTTAATTTCCCTCTTGCCTAACTATATAAGAGAACCAAAACTTATGCAGAAGATCTGCAATGCTGGAGACCCACGTTCCTTCAACTTTGTGTTCTGCCTTTCATGGGATGTTGTCTCTATCCATTTGTTAGTGAGGATAAACTACCTTATGTAACAGTTTAAGTCCCAGAGGCTTAATGTAAATAAGGTTATTGTCTACTCACTCTATAACATATCATCAGCAAAGGGTTCTGCTCCCAAAAGTCACTTAGGGACATGGGCCAATGGCCGCTCTACCATTTTAGAGCACCATCAGATGGATTATGAGGCTTCCTGGTCACCCTGGAGAGGAAGAGAGTGAAGGTTGTTACCAGAGTTTTTCTCTAACTAAGCCAGTTAGTGATATAGATAACTTCCACTCATATTTTATTGAACAGAGGTTGTCATTTGGTCTTATTGGACTATATGGGCTTAAGCTATGTTGGGAATGCATAGAATGTTTTGTGAGCATTACTATCTCTGCTGCAGCCTACACTTTCTAAAAGGGCTTGCCACTGTAGTCTCTTTCAGCCAGAGGCAAGAAATAAAAATAGAAGTGGAGGGTGTTCTCCTTTTCTTCAAGAACAAGATCTAGAAGGTGTACATATACTTTCATTCACAAGTCATGAGCCAAACTCAATTAGGTGGCTATACCTACCTGCAAGGAACACCATGCAATATGATCTTTATTCTGACGACCACATATCTTGCTAATATTTAAGGATTCTATTCCTAAAAAGCAGTGAGAATGTATATTGAAATAAGAATTACAGTCTTAGGATACCTGGGTGGCTCAGTAAGTTAAGCGTCTGACTCTTGATTTTGACTCAGGTCATGATCTCACGGTTGGTGGGTTCAAGCCCTGCATCAGATTCTGCACTAGCAGTGCAGAGCCTGATTGGGATTCTCCCTCCTATCTGTCTGCCCACCTCTGAACTCTCTCTCGCTCTAAAATTAATAAATAAACTTTCAAAAGAGTAAAAAAAAATTTCAGTCTCAGGTACAAAATTTGTGGACAAAATTGTATATGTTCAGTTCATTTTTAGGAAATATCTGAAGGTCTGGATTCTGTTATAAATAAAAATTCAGAATTCAAAGCCATCTTAAGGTACTTCATATGTGTCACCAAAATAATTATTTTAAAATCAATAAACAGTCTACTGATCTATTGAAATACCATTTTTTTTCCTATTCATAAGTAATTTCTTCTGAATTAACTCAGTAACGTGCAGGCTTTTAATGACAAGGAATCTTTCGGATGTCAGTGAACTGAAGTTGAATACAGATTAAGGAAAAATGAAACAGATTTATGGTTCGTGGTTTATATTTCTCTGCAGTTACACAAGGAAAAACCAGTCATCCATTAACACTGCTCAGCAGAGTGTTGATGGCTTCTTTTCTCTCTCAAGTAAGGCTCAATTCTTTAAAAGACACAAGTTTGACAGGACCAAGAGCTAATGTTCCAGTCCTATAATTATATCAAAATCAACTTAAGGGAGACAGTTGCTGATTGTTTTCTTTTTTTGATATTTTTAAAAAAGACAAGACAACCATTACCAAAAATCTTTTGTCTAGTTGAAATTCATCCTTAGATAATCATTGTAAAGAAAAATCCTTTCATTGGTCGCCTAAGGATTACATAAAAGCTAATTGGTGGAAATTATATTACTATGCTTCCCCTTACAATCTGACAGAATATTTCAGACAGTGAATACACCTGGCTATCACGGAGATCTGTTCTTTTCTGTTATCAATAACTTCCTTGCAGACTGATTTGCCATGAATTAGGCCTCCTTCAGAACACCACCTATCTTCAGAATATGCATAAATTAGAAACGTGTACGAGTTAACACAAAAGTTGTAATTCTAAGTCAAAGTACAGAAATGGAGAATTTTCACCCCATATGTGGGACTCAGTTTATGTATCTCTCCAGGTTTGCTCAGCCGTCACTTTCTGTTCTTTGCTTGTGATTCACCTCCAAGAATATTGCCTGGAATTATCTTCATTATGATGGGTTTAATCTTGAGAGGAAGTCCCTCTGAGCTTCAATGCCGCCTTGTGATGAGACCCATGTACTCTACCTGCTGGGTGGCCAGACCCTCAAGCCACCCTCAAGCCGTGGTTCTTGGTTTGCCATGTTGTTCATTGACATAAATGGACAGCATTTCACCACACACACCTTTAGCCACACCAATTGCCTTCTATACCATGAGTTTTCCTATGAGTCCCACAGGAAATTGGCTTTGAGCTCAGCTTCCCCAGAAGTTTCCCAGTAATACTGAATGGGAATGCCTAGAACTCTGAGTATAAAAAACTCTATGGGGTGAACTTGGCCAGCAGGAGGTAGGAAACCAAGTAACTCTGCACCCAGTGGTTGTCTCAGATGTCCCTCACACTGAACAAGTGGCTGTGCTTGTTTCTGGCTATATAGCCAGCTCAGAAATGCACCCCTTTGTATGGGGTGTTCCTCCATCCATAGCTCATTTTACCTCACTGCAGTTTTCCTGAGATTTCACTCACCCACAAAATGTTAGCATTTAAGGTTTCACTTCAGGTTTTGTTTTTAAGAGAGCCTGAGCTGAGACATCCATAACTTAAATATTCTTAATGGAATCAAGAACAGTTGTACTTCTCTCTCTTCCATTTCCATACATCCCTACTTCTTTTTTTCCTATATTCTTTCCTTATTTCATCTCTAATTTTTGTCTCTTATTTAAATTTTGTAACTAATGTTTAAGCTATTCTATGAATTCAGAAAGAGCCAAAACAATTTTATAAATTTTTGGAGGAAATACAAGTTATGCTGCTTTTTCCTTTAAACAGAGCTGATATTTTTATTATTATTATTATTTTAGAGTGAGAGAGAGCACAAACAGGGGAGAGGGGTGGAGGGAGAGAGAGAGAGAGAGAGAGAGAGAGAGAGAGAGAGAGAATCTTAAGCAGGTTCCACGCTCAGAGCAGAACCCAAAGCAGGGCTCGATCCCATGACCTTGGGATCATGACCTGAGCCAAAATCAAGACATTGGATGCTTAACCGATGGGGCCACACAGGTGCCCCTAAATGGAGCTAATATCATAACCAACCTCCAGATAAATATATATTATTGCTCTCAATAGAGAAAGCAGCAGAATATCACTTAGGAGAGTTAATTGTCAAGCTTTGAGGTATTGCTCATAAGAAAACTTTGTTTATGTGATCTTGGCAGACATGAGAATTTATAGTGCAAATAGTTAACACATTAATCTGTATTGAGATTTTTTGTGTTTATTTTTGACCATAGGCCGTTAGCTATAAATGTATAAATGCATAAATGTAATTTTAGGGACTGAAAATAACTTCTTATTCACCTAATCCTAACTTTAATTATTACATAAGGCAATTAAGTCTCAGAGATACTTAACAGGACTTTGAGATCATGAGCTGAGCTGAAACCAAGAGTCAGATCCTTAACCAACTGAGCCACCCAACACCCACTTAATATGACTCTTGAAGACCCATGTCTCCCCTAGTTCAGAGTCAGCTAAGACCCAGGGCTTTCTTCTGAATCAAAGACCAAAGCTCTTAAGTCATTTGTACTTATTTTGCTGTATGCTTCCGCTTTAATGTTCTCTCCACTCTGAATTTTCAAAACTAGAACCAGAGGAAGGAAATTAAAAAAATTTAAACAAGAAAATATCTAAGAAACTGAATGGTAGACTTTGAAAATCTTGTTAAAGAGACAGCTTTTATTTATTTCTCCCTTTAGAGAAATGGCCCATAAACTCTGTTTTTCAACTGTGTGGATTCTAAATTATTTAAATGCATGTCTTTCCAGCAGGCATGGCTTAAACCATAGAAAACAAGGCTATTGGCAGTACTTGAGATTTTCTGACCTAGGTGGCTCTGGAATACTTGGGAAAGTGTTCTTTATAACCCATACTTACACTCTGACAGATAGATGGTTTTTAGGAAATTTGCCATGTGTAGATGAGTCTCAGCAATTAGGGAAACAACAAATTTCTGCTTGCTTCAGTGTGTTCTCTGGCTATGATGAGCATGTGCAATGGTAGCCATGTTTTTTATTGCTTACTTTTTTCTTTATGTCTTTTTCTTTTGTTTTCTATTTGAAAAGTAAAACATAGTAATGATATGAAAAATGGCAATATGATTAAGAGAAAAGATTGAAATAACACTAGTATCTTGTAACTCAGAATTGGCCAATATTCAAATTTCAGAGTACATCTTTCCAGACATTTTTCAATCCACATATATTATTCATTTTTACAAATATGAGATCTTACTATAAATACAATTTTATCCTGATTCTTTGACTTAAAATATATAATGTCCACATCTCTAAATGTGAATATTCTTCCATAAATTTATGCTAAATGGTTCAAAAATATTCCATTATACAGACTACTTCAAAATAGAAAAGAAAAATTATATATAAATAATTTTTAAAATTAGGAACTAAGTACTAGACTTTGGAAATTCTTGTTAAACTAGTAGATTTAATTTATTTCCATTGTCTAGAGATAAAAAGACAAATTTTTAATTGATTTTCTTTTTTTTTTGATGTGGCAGTCAGAGAATTTATACATTTATAAGGCTTGTAATATATCATAATTTATAAAAAAAATAATAAAGGTAGCTAATATTGATTTCATGCTTACTGAGTGCCAGCCCCATAACACTGATCAAAGCTACATATTTTTATTATCACTTTACACAAAAAGAGCAGGCTCTTGAGTAGAAGTAACTTGCTACCCACTACAAAGTTTCAGATGAATTTTTTACCTTAAAAATTTGTCTAAACTCCGGTTTAGTTATTCATGTTTGTATACATATCCCAACAGTCCACTTCTTTTTGAGTCATGGTTTGAGTGGTTTTTTACAAATGTATGTCATGTAAACACTACCGCATCAATACATAAGAGCATTTCCATCATCCCCAAATGTTCCCCTGTCCCACTTTAAGGTGAATCCAGCTCCAGGCAACAACTGATAGGCTGTCTCTATAGTTTTGCATTTTCAGATGCCATATAAATAGAATTATACTGTATGTAGTGTTTGGTTTCTTTACTTGTGTTTCTTAGCATAATGCAATCGACATCATCCCTCTCGTTGCATTTGTCAGTACTTCATTCCTTTGTGTTACATAGTACTGCTCTGTATGGACATCCCATGCCTTACTTATCCACTTAACATTTGATGAAGAGTTTTTTTGTGATTATTGATAAAGTTGCTTTTTTTGTATTTAAAAAAAAATTAAAAAGATGTATGTTGAAAACTCCAACTATACCTGTGAAATTGTGGGGTTTTTGGTTTTTTGTTTGTTTGTTTTTTGCGACAGAGAGAGACAGAGCATGAACGGGGAGGGGCAGAGAGAGCAGGAAACACAGAATCGGAAGCAGACTCCAGGCTCTGAGCCATCAGCCCAGAGCCCGACGCGGGGCTCGAACTCACGGACGGTGAGATCGTGACCTGAGCTGAAGTCGGACGCTTAACCGACTGAGCCACCCAGGCGCCCGTGCATATTAATTTTAGAATATAGTTTAAAGTAAAATCCCAGACTTTTCTCTTTATATCTTTTAAATGTGAAACTAATATCATTTTCCAATTTTGAAATCTAAAACATTGGTATTTTTATTTTATAAAATATTTTATTACTTTCCAGCATACTTTTGTGTTAACAAAATATATATAACTTACCATAGTCTACCTCAAAATAATATTATTTTCTGTATAGAATGAAAAACTCAAAACAGTTTATTTTTATTTCTTACCTACAATTGTGCTATTATTTTTATAAATTTAATTTGTACATGTGCTATAAACATCACAATACTGTGTTAATTTCCCTTAAGTAATAAATTGTATTTTAAAGAGATTAAAAATAAAAATTCTTTACATTTACACTTATTTTTACTATCTTCACTGATCTTCATTTTTTGTATACATCCAAATTATCAATGATCAAGTATCATTTCCTTCTGCCTGAATACCTCCTTTAATATTTTCTTGAGGGCAGGTGTGCTGGCAATAGATTCTCTTGCTATTATTTTATCTTGATTGTTTTAAAGTTATTCGCAATGGTTATTGATTTCTGTTTTGAGAATGTATTTTTTTATTCAATATTTTAAATAAGTCTCACCACTATTTTCTGGCTTGCATTGTTTCTGAAAGCTCCTATATTTCTTTTTTCCTCTCTAATATTTTTTTTCTGTTTTCTGGACTTATTTACTTTTTTAATCCTTGGTTTTTAGCACTTTGATTATGATATAACTAAGGGTTTCTTTCTTTGTGTCTCTCATTGGATTTCTCTAAGATTTAAGACCATGGTTCACTGCTTCTCATTAATTAAGGGAAAAAAATGGCCATTGTCTTTTCAAATATTTATTATGCCCAGTTTTCACTCTTTTCCTTTAAAGACTCCATTACCATATTCATATATCTGAACATTTAATAATGTCCCATACTTCTTGAATGGTTTGTTTTGCTTTTTTTTTCACTCATTTTTCTCTTTGCCTTTAGATTTGAATAATTTTAATGAGCCTCTTTTCAAGCTCACTTATTTTTCTCCTTCTGCTGTGTCCAGTCTTCTCAAATGTCAATTGAAGAAATTCATTATCTCTGATAACAACACAACTTAAATATTTCAGTAATACTCTTAGAAAATGTTGGTTCATAAGACAAAATCAGGGAAATTATTAACACCTATAAACATGAGGAAAACAGTTTTCATTATGTTTAAGTTTGTGCCAGTGTTTTTGTTAGATTTTTTTTTTTTTAGTCCAAAAGTTCTTTGCATCAGTTTCATCTTTTTTAGCTCCTTTACTTTTATTTAGGTTTTTATTTCAATTTTAGGTAGTTACCTCAGTGTAATATTATTTCATGTGTATAATATACCTTCCATACAACACTCAGTGCTCATCACAAGCACACTCCAGAATCCCCATCACTTATTTAAGCCATCCCCCTTCCTACCTCCCCTCTGGTAACCATTTGTTCTCTATAGTTAAGAGTAAGATATGCTGTGTTTTGAGAAAGCACCTCTTCTAAACTCCCCCCTTTGAAAAGTTTATTCGGAAAGAGAGAGAGAGAGAGAGAGAGAGAGAGCAGGGGAGGGGCAGAGAGAGAGAATCCCAAGCAGCCTCTGCACTGACAGTCCATAGCCCGATGCAGGGCTCAAACTCAAGAACCCGTGAGATCGTGACCTGAGCCAAGATCAAGAGTTGATGCTTAACCGACGGAGTCACCTAGGCACACTTAAACACCTTTTTTAGGAGTTTACAACTCCTACAACTGAAAAACCTTAAAATTTTTATCTTACTTTAAGTAAAATATTATAAATTCTAAAATAATAACAGATATACATGAAATTTGTAAATTCATAGAAGTGTTTAGAAAAAATAAAAATATTATTGCAAAAAATATAACAAAGTGCACTTTCTTCATTATTACTTACATATATGCATAAGGAAATTATTTTGGATTTCAAGATAATTTTTTAGACAATAAGGATGTTATAGACATTATAACAGGTATGACCACAGATACCCTAGAAAGATCATAATAGAAGAAAAAACTGAGGTAATCTTTAAGTATGTACATATTTAATTATTTCCAAACTTATTAACTGGAAATTCTGGAAAACATAATACACACCACATATTTTGTTCATCATTACTGATGATGTCATCACATTATATATTCTCTGTAAAAATTCCAGTGGTAGGGGACAAAAGTGAGAGTGAAAAAAAGGAAACCTTGCCATAGTATTATCACATATATATTTTTATATCTCACAGACCTCCCAAAATAGTCCTAGTGATCCCCAGGACAATACTTTAATAACCACTGCTTTAGTGTTCCGTTTCTGCTTTTTTACAATTTTATAATTAAAAAAAAAAAATCAATTCTCGCTTAGCATTTCTTCTATTAAGCTTTCTCAGCTGAAATAACAGGCAGGGTTTTACCAGTTTGGTGGATGCCTACCGAGAGAACACTGTGAAGGTCAGAACCCTGCTTACCATCCCGTCACAGAATAAAGGCATCGTCTTTCGCCCTAGTCTAGATATGCTATGTATCAGGTTTGATTGGATTTAGATCATGCAGAGATCCCCTGCCTTTGCTTGCCACAAATTTAATCACCAAATTTTCCTTCATTAGCTTTTCTCATAGACCCCATGAGTGAGTAATTCAAAATGGCAGAAGTGTTCGGAGCAAAATGAGATTTAGGGTCAAGTGGCAGATTCAGTATCTCAACTCCATAACTTCATTCAATGTATCGTATTTCTATAAGTATCAGTTTATTAATTTGTGATATGGAGGTAGTATTACTACCTCTTAACCATAGAGATTTTGAGTTAAATGTGCTAATATATTTTAAACTATTTCATAATTGTAAAAGCTTTGTAACACTACACTGGTTAGTTGTGATTTTTGCCCATTTGTATTAATACTAATTGCACGTTTATTAATAGAGTAAGATAAATACATTCATTAAAAGTTAATAACGCTTTTTGTTCAAACATGTATAAAAAAGCAAGCGACCAGTTAAAATTGAATGTTCACACCTTTTTGATGTCACATAAGCACAACGTCACAGTGAAGAGGCATTCATTAATTCAATAAACACTCCTAATGCACCTTTTTAAAACATATCACACATTTTCTAATTTTAATCACTGTACATACAGCAGGGAGAACTTCTCTAGAGATATGATATAAAGCAAAATATTTTACTTTTAGCTATGTGAGCTTTTTACATATTAAGATATTTTTCATGCAAAAAAAGTAGTTTTTGTAAAAATTGTGTATATAACAAATGTGAGTAAATTATTTCCCCCATGGAAACAATGACAATTGCTAATTTAAAATTTTTATTACATGGTCAACATTGTGCTAAGAATTTAAATTTACATTATCTCACTTATTCATCAGATAACTTAAGTATATAAATACCATCATAATTCTCATTTTACAGTCAAGGTTACTCAGTCTCAGAAAAGTTATGCTTCCCAAAAACTATACAACTAGACAGCTAGAATCTGTCAGAATTTTCATACTATTTCAGAACCATACTCTCAGTGATGTATTGCTTCTAATTAATAAGAGTAGAAATAATAATAATAACTTCTTTTTAATGTAAGCTCTACACCCAACATGGGGCTTGAACTCACGACCCCATGATCAAGAGTCACACATGTACCAACCAAGCCAGTCAGGAACCCCCAATAAAAATTAATAGTAATAATAATAACAACATTATCTCTTTTTGGTAAGGATGTACTACCTCATACCACCCGTTATCTCTCAACATTTATAAATAGTAATTGATAGTATAATATATATAAATTTATGTATATTTACATAAAATATATAAAGCTTTGGGTTAATTTAGTGAAAAATTACTAAAATCGTTTGTATTGCACTAACTTTACAACCTGGTTTTACTGCCAAAGATGGAATTTTTCTCAGCACAGAAACAATATTTCAGAGAAAGCTTTTTATTTTTCTGGAAAACATTTGTACCAATAGCTTAAAAAGGCAGTGACCTGATCTTTGTCTTTATTATATAGACCTAAATTTGGGTATACTGAATGGTATCAAGATTTTTTTTTTAACTGCTGAGAAAAAGAGGATTCAACTCTCCTTTATCCCAATTGAAAAGTGTATTTCAGTTTTGTCTATTAAGAAAGAGCTGGAGGAGTGCCTGCGTGGCTCAGTCAGTTGGGCATCCAACTTCGGCTCAGGTCATGATCTCACAGCTCATGAGTTCAAGCCCTGCGTCGGGCTCTGTGCTGACAGCTCAGAGCCTGGAGGTTCCTTTGGATTCTGTCTCTCCCTCTCTCTCTGACCCTCCCCCACTCACACTCTGTCTCTATCTCTGTTTCTCTCTCAAAAATGCGCAAAAATGCGAAAGAAAAGAAAAGGAAAGAGAAAAAGAAAGAAAGAAAAAAAGAAAAGAAAAGAAGAGAAGAAGAAAAGAAAAGAAAAGAGCTGGAATTTAAACAGAAACTTAAAAAAATAGAGTATTTAGAGTCTCCCTCCCACCCCTGACACTTTAAAAAAAAGAAGGAGTAGTTCTTTATTTCTCAGAGAATTTGTGCCAGTTGCCAATCTGGCAGAAACAAAAAGGGAAATTTTTTGGCTCATGTAACTGAGAAGTCCAGAGGTAGGGCTGCCTTTGAGCACAGCTTGATGTACTGGCATAAATGACATCCTTAAGCATCTGTTTTCTCTTCATCACTTGGCTTAACTTGACTCTTCATGCTTTGGCTCTGCTCTCTAACAGGCTTAGAAATACTAGCTGTAGGAGGTCAAGGTTTTATATTCTTTCAACTTCACTTCTCTTAGGAAGAGGCAATGTTCTTTCCAATAGAGTTATCGGGACAATTTTAGTGCATCTCTTTGGTTTAAATTGGATACCAAGCCTTAACACAAACGTATGTCAGAAGAATATGAGTCCTCAATTGTCTGAGGGCCAGGTCACTCACATGATTCTCCAGAATCTGATCCCAAAGGCAATGAACCCTCTGTAGTTGATGAAGATAGTACTCCTGGGAGAAACCAGAAAGGAGGATAGAGATGGGAAGGAAACCAAACAAGGGTGTAATTTAAGACAGAGTCTAGAATAAGAGTGTGTTTCAGATACTGTCCAGAAGGAGATGTCTTTAACCTTTCCTCCATTTTATTCCTACTCTTTTCAGTTATTGGACATAAGTAAACAAAAACTCCAGGCCTCCTGTGTGTGAGGGCAGAGCGGTCCACAGTCCTGAGGGCACTCTTTGGAAAAGAAGTCTTAAACTCAGGGCACTGGAAGCAAATGCACATGGGTGCTGAGCAGGGACATGAAGAACCTGAAAAAGATTGGAGCAGCAGTGTTTACTCCAAACCCTAAGGTCAAGGAGTAGCTAGGGATTCCGTCCTGTTGAAAACCAGGCTGCAGCTACCAGAATATGGGTAAAATGAGTTCTGTGTAGTACAAAACAAAAGAGCTCCACTACATTCTCCAAATCAAATTCTAGAAACAAACTAAAATACCTCTTAGTAAAATATTGGCTAATTGGTTAATACTAGAAATCCTGGTTTTATATTTTAAAGGGCAGGATTAGAAAATGAAACAGCTATTGTGCAGTTTTATTGAGCATAAAATTTAAGGGAAAGTTCTGGTTTCAGCTCTCATTTAGAGTATAAATTTGAACAAATTAATTAACCTTTCTGAGCCTCAATTCCCTTACCTGCAAAGCGAGAATGAAAATAAGACCTCTATTGCTAGTTACAATGGAGATCATATGAGCTAATGAATGTAAAAGAGGTTTGGAACTGCTACACTGTTTGGAACATTAATGGATCCACCTTGCCCATTAGTGTGTAAATGTCTGAAGGCCAAGACCTTATCCTCCTCAACTATTCTCAGTGTTTAGCCCAATACTTACAGTGAATTTACCTTGGAGATTCAATAAGAAACATATATTTGGAAGGCAAGATTTTGCTTTGGTACCTATATACTCATAGGCATGACTGTCTTATACAAAAAAAAAATCACGTTAATAGAAATATAATAAACTATTTCAGATTTTTTGAAGACACCTTATATACTTTATGATGTGAAGAAACAAAGACTATGAGGCAAGCGCTTTTTGATTTTGTATCCCATGTCTTAAATCTTTATACATTTTTGTTTTGTTGAGCAGAAATTAACACATAAATTCCAAACATTTAAAATTATTAGCAGTCATTTGCTGTCAGAACAGTAGTCTGGTTCCTTCAGAAAATTAAGCTTGTATATGTGTGGAAGGAAACTGTTAGTGCTTTTCAGAATTAAAATGTCATCAAAATTGTCTTAAGGAAAGGTGTAAGATATAAGGGGGTGAGGAGAGAGATAAAATTAGAGCTGAAAGAGATTCTAGAATATTAGAGTGGCTAATTATCTAGACTTCAGAACCAGGCTCCCTGGATTTATTATTTCAGTTCTGTGTTCTACTTCCTCATCCAGAAAAGGAGATAGTAATAGTATTGTTCTCCTAGGTTGTGGTGAGAACAAATCTCTTTAATACACACAAAACACTTTATCAAAGCATATGCCTTGTTCTACCCTAATATATTCATTGTTAGCCTAAAATTACCAGCGGGTAAAAGACACTCAGACATTGTAGAGTACCCATGAGTATTAACTGCAGAATACATTAGCAGCTGTAAAGGCAAGTACAAATTAAAAATAAGAGACAGGGGTGCCTGGGTGGCTCAGTTGGTTAAGCTTGGGACTCTTGATTTTGGCTCAGGTCATGATGTGAGGGTTCGTGAGTTTGAGACCTGTGTTGGGCTCTGCTCTGACAACATGGAGCCAGCTTAGCTTTCTGTCTCTCTCCCTCTTTCTCTGCCCCACTTCCTCTCTGCCCCCTCCCCGACTTGTGCTGGCTAGTGCACACGTGCACACTATCTCAAAATAAATAAACTTTTAAAAATAAATAAATAATAAATAAAAATAAAAGATGTAATTCTCCTTGTTGGAAATAAGGAAAAAGATTTCCCTCTGCCTCTGCTCCTTTTTTCTTTTGACAACTTGCTTTAGAATATTCATCATCGTAAATTCTCTTTTTAAAGGTATGGAAATCATTTTTAAAACTAAAGAAGTGTTTTGTTAGCTGTGTGAATACTCAGAAATGACTTTCTTGAGGACCTGGGAATATAAACATCCAAGGAAGGTAGGATCCCTGTCTAGGAGACTAACTTCAGCTGGCTTCCAGCTGCAAAATTGTCTTCTGTCACAGAGATATGAAAAGTTTATCATTCCTTTGAGTCACCCCAATTGCCAGGTGATCATAGGTGATTACCCTATGGGTGATCAGGAGGCTGTCAAGCCCTTTGCTGGAAGACTAGTTATTGTTTATCTTCAAAACATACACAACAGGTTGTGTCTTCTTGACTATATGAAAGGATAACATTTCTTTTTGTCTTTGCAACCTCCTAGCCAACTGCCTGTGAAGGACATCACCTTCTGACTTAATGCTTCCTCAGTAATAAACTGTTTTCTTTCTCTACTCTATTTATGGACAGGTTTCCTGGATTGACAGAAGATTTTGTTTTCAATCATATTTTACCAAAACTTACCTTTCCCTTCTATGTGCACCAAGAGATACTCTGGCATTTATAGCTTTAGAGAGAAGAAAGAAGACAGCTGGCATTTCCCCCTTACTTATGTTTTGATAATTTTTTTCTCCTCTGTATATAAAGCAGTAGTCACCAAATCTCACACAAATAGAATTTAGATAGACAGTGTTTCTTTCTTTTTTTTTAATGTTTATGTATTTATTTTGAGAGAGAGCACAAGCAGGGGAGAGGCAGAGAGAGAGGGTGAGAGAGATTCTCAAGCAAGCTCCACACTGTCAGTGTAGAGCCCAATGTGGATCTTAAACTCATGAACCATGAGATCATGACCTGATCTGAAATCTAGACTCAGACGCTTAACCAACTGAGCCACCCAGGCTCCCCTAGACAGACAGTCTTTCATAAGTGCTAGCAAAGAACGAATCCATCAGAATCACTCTTTCTATTGATAAGAAATGAATATACAGGACCCACTGTATCTTACTTTACCCAAGTACTATTGACCTTCAGTTACCAGTCCTATTGTTAAGTAACTTAACTGTCCAAAGTTTCAGTTTAATCATCAATAAAATTGGGATAACAACACCCACTTCCCCAGGTTGTTATGCTTAGTAAACCTTCTTATGCAGTACACTAGTCTGTTTTCTCTAACATTGTGCTGTGGATTTTCTGTCCTTGTCATTATTCTCTTTGTTTCAGTCATGATAATCTGTGATTATCACTGAATTTCTTGGTTCCACTACAGACATCTGCTTGCAATTTGTGATTGTTAATACCAGAACTGCCAGTTAAAAAAAAATCAAAAGGGTTTAAATTTAAAAATTTTTAAAGATTTCTACATTAGTCTAAAAAATGTCCAACAAGAAAATACAGCTAAACACATTATAAAAATGGATGAAGAACAGGATCCGTTTACCGAACAAAAAACTCCAATGGCTAAACCCGTATGAAAAGACAACTCCTCTGAAAGGAGAAACAGCAAATGAGGTGATATACCTTCACTCAGACTGGCAAACTGACAAATGCTATGATAAACATCAAGGATTGTGTATTAGGTAACAAAACAGTGATGTGCACGTCTACCTCTTGGAATGAAAACTGGTATAGCCATTTTGGAGAGCACTTTAATAAGATGTAGTACAACTTAACATGCGTATGTAGCATGACCCAACAATTCCATTCCACATCCCAACATACAAGCTGGCCTCCAAAGAGAATCCTGTAGAATGTCTACCACAGTATTGTTTGTAGAAACAGAGTTGGAGGAGCGCCTGGGTGGCTCAGTCGGTTAAGCAGCTGACTTCGGCTCAGGTCGTGATCTCGCGGTCCGTGGGTTCGAGCCCCGTGTCGGGCTCTGTGCTGACAGCTCAGAGCCTGGAGCCTGTTTCAGATTCTGTGTCTCCCTCTCTCTGACCCTCCCCAGTTCATGCTCTGTCTCTCCCTGTCTCAAAAATAAATAAATGTTAAAAAAAAATTAAAAAAAAAGAAAAAAAGAAACAAAGTTGGAATAATCTAGGTGTCTCTAACAAGAAGTTAAAGAAAAACGCACTTAATATATACTATAGAATGGCATGCAGCTGTACTAGTTGGAAGCAATGAATAGCATTTTTACACTGAGGTGGACAGATCTTAAAAATACAGTGTCAAGTGGAAAATCAAGATATGGAAAATAGAGCTACATCACAATGCGACACATATGAAGGCAGCATGCATAGAGGCAAGTTAAAACTTCCAGATCCCATAGCCATATTACCTGCATATGACTTCTTGTTAGCTGTGTAAACTTGAGGAACTCTCACTAGCTCTGTGTCTCCGTTTCCTCATCCGTAAATAATAGAAAAAAATAGTACTATTTTTATTGTGGTAGTACTTACACCACAATAAAATTGTTGTAATAATTAAATGAGTCAGTATATATGAAAGCCACTTTCTTTTCTCTTTATTTTTTAAGTTTATTTATTTATTTTTGAGACAGAAAGAGAGAGAGAGTATGAGCAGGGGAGGGGCAAAGAGAGAGGGAGAGAATCCCAAGCAGAGTATCCCAAGCTGACAGCACAGAGCCTGATGCAGGACTCAATCTCACAAACCACAAGATCATGACCTGAGTGAAACCAAGAGTTGGATGCTTAACTGACTGAGCCACCCAGGTGCCCCTCAAAACCACTTTCAAAAGTGCCTGGCACGTAATAAGAGCCGAATAATTCTTAAAATTTTATAATTTATTGTAAAATGTATTTAAAACATGTACATACACTCAACAATGCTGTATATTTTTTAAAGTTTTATGCACTTCCCTGATGACATATGAATGCGAGAATCTATTTAAAGGAAGGATAGGCATAAAATAAAATAAAATGCAGGAAAGAAATAAAATAAAACATAAAGTACAAGAGAGGGCTTGTAAAGATTGATGATGATAGAGTCCCGTGAGTGGAAGTGAAGCATGATCTAACCTATTCTCAGTTGAAATCTAAATAAAACTACCTTGCTATTTTAACAACTTCATCTGTATTCAGGCTTTTTCAGGACAACTTGTCACAGTTAGTTAAAATACCATTTTTGCACAAATCCTTAACGAAATTTACATTTGATCATGCATCTAGAGAATAATACCCTAAAAACCTTCTAGGAAATCATATAAAGACATACAATCAAAATTCAGTGTTGCTCAGTCTTACCATAACAATAATATACATACAGAACTTCTGATTGTAAAATAAATTATTTTTTGGTTTGCATAAAGGGAAAGGGAAATCGAGTTTGCCCTGCTGGAGTATAAGCATCTACTATTTTTAATAGTTTTAACCCTAGCACCTGTAAACATGTCGTCTGACACTTAGATTCTCAGTTATTATTTGTTGAGGTAATGAATAGATATTATAATCAGAGATGTCCACTCCTCTCTCATTGGTGGATTTTGCTTGTGTATTTAAGAGCTTATTCTTTCCCAGGGATTCAATGGTCACTACTTCACAAATAACAAATGTAATCCTAATGCTTTATGATCTCTGTCCCTTCGTGCCTGCGCTGAGCTGCCCAATTAATGAAGCCTGACAGATGACGCCGCTGTTCCTTTCTGTCCCCAGGCAACTAACAATGAACCTGATAGCATATTAGAAGTCTTTGGATGCAATAGTCAGAGTCAGCGTTTTGTTTTCTGTTTCCAGCCCATTATCTAAAATGGTTAAAGCGAGGCCCCCAGGCCTGAAACAAACTGCTCCCCATTCCCTTCTCTCTGCCAAGTGTAGTAAATCAGTGTGAGGACATTTCTGCCACAGCATTTTGATTATGCCTTCGTTTCATCTTGAACTTGTCAGAAGCTATAGCAACTGGTTAAAATCCTCATCAGTATGTCCTCCGTGGTTGAGAAGATTCTACTCACTATGATCTCAGTGAGACTTAGGCTCATCATCCCCTCTTTTGTGCTTAGAGACTCCTATGATGGATGCGTGCCACCTGCCTGACTAGTGCCCCTAGATATTTAGTGGATGTGAATCAGACCAAGGCTTACTTATTCCACATCTCTGGGTGTAGTGCTCTGGGTCCTTCTCTTGTGTTCCTCAAATCTTGGCCAGATCAATTCCCAAGCCACTTCCCTCTTCCTGCCTGCCTGATTCCCATTCTGATCTGTGATTGGGCTTCCACATGTTAACATAATACATTGTCTGTGTAAATGTGTTTGCTATTTTCTTTTCAGTTATCCAAGATTAGCAACCCCAACAGAACTCTGTTCATTAAAACAGAACATATGACAAAGAATATGTTTATGTCTTGATTTGTAACTACAGTAAGCAGCATTCTCCCCCTAATGAGAAGGATCATTGTCTTTGGTATTTGAATGACATAAAACTTCAGAGTCTTCTTTTTAAGTCACTTCAATAATACATATTAATAAAATGTTGCTTTGTACCGTATACAATATGTCTTCATTAACAGCCCCTTTATCTCCTCTTTTTCTTCCTATTTATTAAGAATTTAAAACATGGTTTTGAAATTTTCTCACTGCATAAATCTTAGTGATTAAATTAATCACATGTGCCTTCAATATGTATTAGTTACTAATTATAGAATGATAGCAATGATGACAACAAATATAGCAAATATTATGTTTTAGGATCAACAGAAAGTGTTATGAGCATGTCTTAATTTTTCTCAAAGTAGATACTAGCAACACCTACCACTAAGGATTCCTATAAGAAGTAAATTTGGTACATATTAAGTGTTCAATACATGTTATATATATACTATGGTGCCATATAACATATAAGAGAAAATATTCAGCATAGCTTTATATTAATATATAACAGCAAAACAAGTGTGATGTGTGGTAATCGTATTCGTCCAGAAATTACGTTGCTGATAATAGTAGAGAAGAATAATTGCATCTTCCTATGGGTTTTTCTTAAACAATTCATTTCATCTGAAAGACACTAAGCAGGACTTTAGAGTTGAAATTTCAGAATAAAATGTCTTCCTGACATCTCCGATGGTAGATACTACCACTGGTCGTAAAACACAATGCCTATCACCTCATGCTACATAGAAAACTAACATGACAAGATTCGTTTCCATGTTGTATTGTTTAATGCAGTTTGTCCTTTTATTCAAAACCAAGGTCAGCTTTTTCAAAAATCAGGACGGATTTTGCGCTTTTATTTCTTTTTCAGTGAGAATGCTGTAAGTACCATCTTTTATATTGATGTTAATTATATAGCCTTTGTCTCATGTACAAAAATTCAAGCTGGAAGGTTTGTTTTATGCGCTCTCTTGCTTATTTAATGTACATTGTAAATTACCCTGCCACTATATTATCTAATAGATCAAATTGTTTGATGTTTACATAGGACCTGCTGTCTCAAGATTGCAAATAATTTCTCAGGCAACTCATGGGAAGTCAGAGAATCTCTATGAAATAGTAAATGCAATATTTATGAATAATGACATTTCAAAAAAAACCCATAGTTGATATTTTTGATTTCCACTCCAGGGAGAATAAAAGTCAAATGAGATTTCAGCAGGTCATTTTGAGCAGGTAAAGTTTCACTTTACCAAAGCCAGATCTGTATATCAAATTGGAGTGCATGGTGAATTTAGAAGAGATTTCGTTTTTTCATATCCCAGTGTCTGATGAAAGATTCTTGCTTTTCTAGAGTCAGTTAAGTGATTGCAGGCATGTGAATTCTTGGCAATTTCATATGGACTTCTGGGACTAGTAGAGTTCCGAATCTGGAACTTAAATATATATTTATGTTATATGTCAACATTATAACAATCCAAATTGGTGGAACCACATAGTTTACTACTCAGCAAAAAAGAACTAATAGGTTTTGAATAACATCAAGAATGGTAGAAAACTGTAAGATGAAAGAATTTTTTTCAAATAATCACATTCTTTAAATTAATTTGGATCTTGACACAGCACAACACTCTGCCAAGCACTATAGGTTTTGAAGCACACCATCTGGTAAGAATTCGAACTTCCCACTGCAAATTATTTAACTTCTCTGTGCATTAAACTCATACATTATCAAAAGTAAGGATAGTAACAGTGCCCAGCTGCATGGGTTGTTTTGAAAAAGCACATGATATAAAATAAGCACTCAAGTAATTTTTAATATCAAAAGTCATCATGAAGAACAAGGAGAATGAATGTTTTCAATAAATGTGATGATATTTGGCTATACTAATTTTTCTCATAAATCTATTAGAAATATTTAAAATAGATCAGTGGAGAAAAGACATAAATACATAACTCAAAAAAAAGAATATAGATTGTTTATGAGAAATGCAAACTTCACTGGTAAGCAAAGAAATATACATTGAAAAAAATAAAATATTTTTTGTCTTTTAAAGTAGTATAGGGGCCCCCGGGTGGCTCAGTTGGTTGAGCGTTTGACTCTTGACTTCAGCTCAGGTCATGATCTCACGTTTGTGAGTTTGAGACCCACGTCGGACTCTGTGCTGATGGCCTGGAGCCTGCTTGGATTCTGTCTCCCTCTCTCTCTGTCCCTCCCCGACTTGCTCTCTCTCAAAATAAATAAAAATAAACTTTAAAAAATAAAAAAAGTAGCATAGATATGGGAAAATGTAAGAAAACATTATTCAGGAAGTTTACCCTTAAAAACATTCTTGCATATTGCTAATGGGAATGTGAATTCATATAACCATTTTGGAAATCGATCTGGCAATATTTATCATGAGAGTTAAAATGTTTTTATTATTTGACCTAAAAATGATATTTTGCAATTTTGCTATTAGGTTAAAATAGCTGTAGGCAAAAATTTAGTATAACATAATTCATAACTGTGAATTTTTTAAACAATGTAAAATTATAAAAGTAACTGTTAATTATGTTAATTTCAATTCTTAAGATGCATTTTGGAACATAGCATGAGCTATGATTATGGTGAACTGTTAATTTAAAAAAGAAGAATAAAAGGTACACTATGTGCTATGATCACAGCTATGTAAAACAAGGAAATCAAAAGTACTCAGAAGCAAGGCTGAGAGAAATACATCAAAGTATGATTTTAAATTATTTACAGATAAAAAACCAAAATATGATTTGTTATTTATACCTTTCTAAATGTTTCATATTTATATAATTAGGATATGTTATAAAATAAAGCAAACTTTGCTTTAGGAAGAAAATAATTCAAAGACATTTAAATCACTAAAAAGAGCATTTGAAATAAAATTAATTCATTGCTATAGGAAAAATTCAGATCTTATTTTTATATTTACTTCATGTTGTTTTATTTTATTTTTAACAGAAAGAACAAGTTTTTATTATAAACACAGTTAACAGTTAACATACCATGCAGTATTAGTTTCAGATGTAGAATTCAGTGTTTCATTACTAACTACACACCTAACGCTCATCACAAGTGCCCTCCTTAATCCCTCAGAAACCTTTAACCCATTCCCCCTGCCCATCTCCCCTCCAGTAACCCTCAGTTTATTCGTTATAGTTAAAAGTCTATTTTCTGATTTGCTTCTGTCTCTTTTTCCTCCTATGTTCATAGGTTTTGTTTCTTAAATTCCACATAAAACTTAAAACGTGTGGTATTTGTCTTTCTCTGATTGACTTATTTCGCTTAGCATCATACATTCTAGCTCCATTCATGCCATTGCAAATAGCAAGATTTCATTCTTTTTGATGGTTGAGTAATATTCTTCTGTGTATATATACCACTTCTTTATCCACTCATTAGTCAGTGGACATTTGGGCTCTTTCCATCATTTGACTATTGCTGATAGTACTGCTATAAACACTAGGAAGCATGTATCCCTTTGAAACAGTATTTTTGTATCCTTTGGGTAAATACCTAGTAGTGCAATTGCTTGATGGTAGGGTAGTTCTATTTTTAACTTTTTGAGCAACCTTCATACTGTTTTCCAGAGTGGCTGCACCAGTTTGCACTTCCACCAACAGGGCAAGAGGGTTCCCCTTTTTCTACATCCTCACCAACATCTGTTGTTTCTTGTGTTGTTGATTTTAGCCACTCTGACAGGTGTGAAGTGATATTTCATTGTAATTTTGATTTATATTTCCCTGATGATTAGTGATGTTGAGTATCTTTTCATATGTCTGTTAGCCATCTGTATGTCTTATTTGGAAAAAAACTGTATATTCATATCTTCTCCTATTTTTTAACTGGATTATTTGGGGGTTTTTTGGGGTGTTGAGTTTTATAAGTTCTTCATATTTTTTGGATACTAACCCTTTTTCAGATATGTCATTGCAAATACCCTCTCCCTTCCATAGGCTGCCTTTTAGTTTTGTTGTTTCCTTCATTGTGAGAAACTTTTTATCTGATGAAATCCCAATAGTTCATTTTTGCTTTTGTTTCCCTTGCCTCAGGAGACATATTTAGTAAGAAGTTGCTAACGTTGATGTCAAAGAGATTACTGCCTGTGTTCTCCCCTAGGATTTTGATGGTTTCAAGTCTCGCATTAAGGTCTTTCATCAATTTTGAATGTGCTGTCCAGTTTTTCCAACACCATTTGTTGAAGAGACTTTTTTTCCATTGGGTACTCAGAAGCAAGGCTGAGAGAAATACATCAAAGTAGAATTTTAAATTATCTATAAATAATTATAATTATTTACAAATGATTCCTACTTTGTCAAATAGTGGTTGGCCATATAGTTGTGGGTTCATTTCTGGGTTTTCTGTTCTGTCCCAATTGATCTATACGTTCATTTTTGTGTGAGTACCATACTGTCTTCAGCATTACAGCTTTGTAATATAACTTGAAGTCCAGAATTATGATGCCTCCAGCTTTGCTTTTCTTTTTAAAGATTTTCAAGATTGCTAAGCTATTCGGGGTATTTTGTGGTTCCATACAGATTTTAGGATTGTTCTAGTTCTGTGAAAAATGCTGTTGGTATTTTGATAGGGATTGCATTAGATGTGCAGATTGCTTTGGACAGTGTATACATTTTAACAATAATTGTTCTTCCAATACACAAGCATGGAATGTTTTATCATTTTTTTGTGTTTTTAATTTCTTTCATCAATGTTTTATAGTTTTCAGAATACTGGCCTTTCACCTTTTTGGTTAGGTTTATTCCTAGGTGTTTTATTATTTTTGGTGTCATTGTACATGGGATCAATAACTTGATTTCTCTTTCTGCTCCTTCATTATTGGTGTATAGAAATGCAAAAGATGTCTATACATTGATTACATTGATTATGTATCTTACTACTTTACTAAATTCGTGTATCGGTTCTAGCAATTTTTTGGTGGATCCTTTTGGATTTTCTATATAATGTCATCTGCAAATGGTGAAAGTTTGACTTCTTCCTTGCCTATTCTGATGGCTTTTATGTCTTTTTTGTTGTCTCGTTGCTGAGGCTAGTACTTCCAGTACTATTTAAATAACAGGGTTGAGAGTGGACGTTTCTGTATTATTCCTCACTGTAGAGGAAAAGCTTTCAGTTTTTCCCCATTGAGGATGATACTAACTATAGCTTTTTCATATATGGCTTTTACTATGTTGAGTTAGGTTCCCTCTAAATCTACTTTTTTGAGGTTTTTATCATGAATAGATGTTGTCCTTTGTCAAATGCTTTCTGCATCTATTGAGAGGACCATATGGTTCTTACCCTTTCTTTTATTAATGTGGTGTACCAGGTTGATTGATTTATGAATATTGAAGCACACTTGCAGCCCAGGAATAAATCCCATTTGGTCATGGTGAATGATTCTTTTAATATAATGTTGGGTTCAAATGCTAGTATTTTGTAGGGAATTTTTGCATCCATGTTTATCAGGAACATTGGCTTGTTCTCTTTTATAGCGGAGTCTTTGTCTTGTTTTAGAATCAGGGTGAATACTGGCCCCATAGAATGGGTTTAGAAGTTTTCCTTCCATTTCTACTTTGTGGAATAACTTGAGAAGAAATTATATTAACTCTTCTATAAATGTTTGGGAGACTTCCCCTGTGAAGTCAGATTATCCAATTTGTTGGCATATAATTTTTCATAATATTCTTTTATAATTATTTGTATTTCTGTGGTGTTGGTTGTTATTTCTCCTATCTCATCTGTGATTTATTTATTTTGCCTCTTTCTCTTTGCTTTCTGATAAGTCTGGCTAAGAGCTTATCAATTTTATTCATTCTTTCAAAGAACCAGCTCCTGATTTCATTGATCTGTTCTACTGTTTTTTGTTTGCTTATCATTTATTTCTGCTCCAATCTTTATTTCTCTTCTGCCGGCTTTAGGCATTGTGTGTTGTACTTTTTCTAACTCCTTTAGGTGTAAGGTTAGGTTGTGTGTTTGAGATTTTTCTAGCTTCTTGAGGTAGGTCTCTATTGCTATATCCTTCCCTCTTATGATTGCTGTTGCTGAATCCCAAAGGTTTTGTTCCCTTGTGTTTAAATTTTCATTTGTTTCCATGTATTTTTTAAAATTTATTTATTAATTTCCTGTTTGATCTATTCATTATTCAGTAGAATATTCTTTCCTTCTTTCTTTTTCTTTTTTTTTTTTAGACAGAGGGAGAGAAAGTGCAACCAGGGGAGAGGAGCAGACAGAGAGAGAAAGACAGAGAGAGAGAATTTCTTTTAATATTTTTTAAATTTATTTTTGAGAGAGAGAGAGAGACAGAGCATGAGTGGGGGAGGGACAGAGAGAGAGGGAGACACAGAATCCAAAGCAGGCTCCAGGCTCCGAGCTGTCAGCACAGAGCCCAATGTGGGGCTTGAACCCACGAACTGTGAGATCAAGTCCTGAGCCAAAGTCAGATGCCTAACTGACTGAGCCACCCAGGCGACCTATTTTTTTTATTTTAAAAAAATTTTTTGAGTTTGTAATTTATTTGAGAGAGAGAGAGAGAGAGAGAGAACATGAGCAGGGAAGGGCAGAGAGAGAAGGAGACAGAGTCCAAAGCAAGCTTCAGGCTCTGAGCTGTCAGCACAGAGCCCGACATGGAGGTGGAGTTTGAACCCACCAAGCGTGAGATCATGACCTGAGCTGAAGTTGGACACTTAACTGACTAAGCCGCCCGGGGAACCCTGAAAGAAAAAGGGAATCTTAATCAGGTTCCACGCACAGCACAGAGCCAAAGTTGGGGCACTATCCCATGACCCTGAGACCATGACCTGAGCTAAAACCAAGAATAGGACACTCAAATGTCTGAGCCACCCAGGCACCCCAATTTAGTAGCATCTTCTTTAGCCTCCATGTATTTGTGGTCTTGCCAAATTTTTTCTTGTGGTTGACTTCAAGTTTCACAGCATTGTGGTCAGAAAAGATGTATGATATAATCTCAATCTTTTTGTACTTGTTGAGGCTTGATTTGTGACCTAGTATGTGATCTATTCTGGAGAATGTCCATGTCCACTTGAAAAGACTGTCTATTCTATTCAGCTGCTTTAGGATGAATATATATGTTAAGTCACCTGGTCCAGTGTGTCATTCAAAGCCATTGTTTTCTTGTTGATTTTCTGCCTAGATGATCTGTCTATTGATGTAAGTAGGATGTTAGAGTCCCCTACTATTATTGTTATTATTAATGAATTCCTTTATGTTTGTTAATAATTGTTTCGTATATTTAGGTCTCTCGAGTTGGGGGCATTAACAGTTAAAATTGTTAGATATTCTTGTTGGATAGTCCCCTACCCAAAAATCTTTATGATTGTTGCTTTAAATTCAACATCAAGCATATTACTATATCTGTTTGGATTAGATCTCTTGCTGTGACCTTTTCTTGTTCTCTCTTTTGGGATGAATTCCTCCATCTTGGCATTTTGTCTAAGTCTCTGTTTTCCAACGTGTGTTAGAATATCTTGTTATGTTTCATGCTCCTGAGAGTAATGGCTTTATGAAGAAGAGGTCATGTAATGTCTATTGCCTGGTGCTTCAGGAATTGTCTCTGGTATGTGCTGTGTGCATTCTGCACCCGTGTTTGGCTGCTCTTTTCCTCAGGTCAGTTGTCTGCTGAGTTTTTCTTTGCCTGCAATGGGGAGTGTTTGGACCTTGTCCAGAGTGTGGCAACTTTTAATTAGGTGTGCTCTGGTCTGTTTGTTAAATGAGATCTGATGCTCTTTCCACCAGAAGTGAAGCTTTGCAGAACTCTATGCTTAGTAGATGTGGTGCGCGTGGGTGTTTGTCCTGGTCTTCTAGGGAAGGGGCTTGCTGCACTGGTTTTTAGACATGCTTGCCCAAGGAAAGGAGTACCAGCAGACTGCAGGGTGACAGAACTTGTTGTAAGTAGGTTAGGGAGCCAGTGTTGGCGCTGTGCTGTTTACTGAAGTTAGTTTATGATGAGGGGTAGGGGAGCAAAATGGCTCCAGCCATTTGTCCCCTCTGAGGGGAGTCTGTGCTTGCTGATCTCAGAGAAGCACTTTCAGAAGAGTGAATAATTTCCCCCCATGCATCTTAGGCATTTTACAGATCACTGTTTTCACACTGTCTGTGTCTGGGTTGCTTGCCTGCTAGAGCAGTGCAGGGCACTTTGGGCTGTATACTAGCCAAGTCTGGCGACTTTTTAAAAAACATTCTTTTTAACGTTTATTAATTTTTAAGAGAGAGACAGAGAGACAGAGCATGAGGGGGGGAGGGGCAGAGAGAGAGAGGGAGACACAGAATCTGAAACAGGCTCCAGGCTCTGAGCTGTCCGCACAGAAACTAACATGGGGCCCAAACCCACGAACCTCTAGAGCATGACCTGAGCCGAAGTCAGATGCTTAACTGACTGAGCCACCCAGGTGCCCCAAGTCTGCTGACTTTTTAACCTCCAAACGTTAGGAACCTGGTGTGGCAGGGGCCTGCACTGCTCTTCTGGGGGAGGGTTTCACTGTGCTCAGATGAATATATGTTTGACCCAGAAGGGCAGTCCCACCAGAGTATAGGGCATGGATTTGGGAGCAAAGCAAGCTGAACAGCCAATGTCTGGTTTGGCCGCCCTCAGCGGGTGTCTCTGTACCTATGCTGAGGGGTAGGGAAAGAAATGGCACCTGCTGGCTATTTTATTCCAGGAGGGGCAAAGACACCTCTCACAGATGTACATTAAGAAGTAGGAACACTCTCTCCCCGTACACGTTAGGTGATCCTCAGATTGTGCCCATCTACCTGGGGTTGCTTGGGTGCTTTCTTTCCCCAAGTAGGGCAGTGTCCTCAGGTCTCTATCCTAGCCAAGCCCACAGACATCTAAAACTTTAGTCGTTGAGCCCCACTAGTAACAAAGACTCATGAAAATCAGATGCTCTCATTTCCCAGCCAATGGCTTTGGGGAAGTGTTCCCCTTGTGCACTCCTACCCTCTCGTGCCTTTCTCCATGACCAGGGCTCCCTCCCCTCCACAACACCCAGGACCAGTTTCTCCCCAAACCACGTCTTTACACTTCCTACCTTTCTCCATGTGGCCTGTTCCCTCTCTCTAGTTGTGCGGTCTGTTCAACCAGTCCTCAGGTCAATGTCTTGGATATTTGGAATGATTTGATAGTTATCCAGCTGTGTTTGGTGGACGAGGCAAGCTTCGTGTCCTCTTACTACACCACGGTCTTACCTCCCCCTCCAGATCTCAATTTCAATCTGTATATTTCTAATAATAACAACATCAGAATATCATGCCACTGATTTAAAAAACTTTATTCATTGTCATAATGATTCCTAAGGATTCCCTCTAAATATCTTAATTTTAAGCTTTATTTATTTATTCAATTATTTATTCTCAACCCATTTGATTAATCAGGAAGTTGAAGTTCAGAATAGTGAGATGAACAGCCCCAGGTAACTGAGCTCATAAATGGTAAAAGTGGAACCCTGGGGTATTCTGGTATTAGATGTATGTTTTGCTTTAAACTATGTGGGTGCTTCTCTCTTATTTGTAAGAATTAAAGGGACAAGAAACAGGTAAAATACTATACCAGTTTTGTTATTTATTCAACAAGTATTCATTGGGTATAATTGGCATCAGACCATGTGATAAATACTGACATTAAAAAGTAAATCAGGGGTGCCTAGGTGGTTCAGCAGTTAAGTGTCAGATTTCGGTTCAGGTCATCATCTCCATGTTCATGAGTTCAAGCCCCACATCGGGTTCTGTGCTGACAGCTCAGAGCCTGGAGCCTGCTTCAGATTCTGTGTCTCCCTCTCTCTCTGCCTCTCCCCCACTTACGCTCTGTCTCTCTCTGTCTCTCAAATATAAATAAACATCAAAAAACTTTAAAAAAGTAAATCATAACCCTAAACACACGGATCTTGAGGCTTTTATGGTGACAAGCAAAGAAACAAATACAGAAAATGTCATCTTGGAAGTATGTGCCAAATACACATAGTAAAAATCATCTTGGAAGTGTGTCCCTATTGCGATGAAAATATAGTGGAGGCATAAGAATGTCAACCTGGGGAGTCAGAAAAGGCTTCATAGAAATGGTGATCTATGAACTAGATTTCACCAGATTGAAGAGGAAGTAGAGAAACAAAGTCACAAGTCAGGTGGCACTTTAGAGGAACAGTAAGTAATCCTCTAAGCTGCAACCACAGTGTGAAAAAAATAGTGCATTGGGCTAGGACATGAACAAGCTTACTGTGGAATTATAGGTGATTCAAGTGTGATTAAAATATATGGAGTAGTGAAAAGAACATTAGACTGAAAAGGAGAAATGTTTGTTTCCGATTTTGCCTTTGTTATTAGCAATTATCATGAGTCTTTTATGTGCTAGACACCGTACTACTTTTGGAGCTTATGGCAATTAGCAAAGACAAATAAAAACCCTGTCCCAGTGGAGCTCATAGTCTAGCAGATAAACATACATTTTTTAAAAAAATATTTATAATATATCTTATAGTTGCTAAGTGGTATCTAGGGGTGGGGGGAGGGTGTGTATGTAGGAGATATTAGTGACATTCAAGTTCTGACCTGTAATCTGTAGGAGTCAAATTTAAGGGGAAGGTGGAAGTCCATGTAGAGAAGGGAGCAGCATTTACAAATCGCAGAGGCATGCCAAAGCATGCTGAGGTCAGTACGGCTGGAGGATAGCCCTTGAGAAGGAGAGATGAGAAAAGTTCAAGCAGAAAATCAGAAGTGGCCAGATGAGTCACAGACTTGTAATGGAGTTAGGGGTTATTTTAAGGCAATGGTAAACCTTAGAAATTTTATGACATCGCCGTGAAGAGAATATTTTTGAATGATCACTCATTTATCGGTGTGGAGAGCGGATTGAAAAAGGCAAATCTAAAGACAATGATACCACTTAAGGTATAGCAGCGAACAAGGGAAGGCATAGTGGCAGTTTCAAGTCACTAGGGTCATAGACGTAGAGAAGTCAATTTCACTTAACCTCCTTGAGCCTCAAGTTCATCTTCTAGGAAATAAAGATGTTGGGTTGGATGGACTCCCATTCGCTTTCCATTGGAAAAATACACCCCAGAGTGTTCAGCTCATGTTACACTGAAAGGAGCATTTCACCCCCACCAGGGGCCTTCAGAGAGCAGTGCCATGAAAATTTGACTTACCACATAGCTGTGAGGGACTAGGCTGTGAGAGTTTGAAAGAGAAAGATAAAAAGCAGCCACAAGAGAAAGAGGAAAGCTAATAAAGTGAAATGTCTGCTGGGAACTGCTTCACACAGGCTCATTTGTGACGATTCCTAGGGGAAACCAACAAACTAGAACAGTGTGAAATTTTTATCGAAAAACCCCAAACCACATGAAAACTGCCTCCTTCCAGTTTATGCATAAATGTTACACCAAAGGGATTTCATTCAGATTTGGGGAATGTTTTCCCCTTAGCCCAGGAAGCTTTCATCTGAGCAAAAAGAGAGACCTGTTACCTTGTCCAGAGAAGATGCTCTCTCCAGGTTGGCTGTCCAGCTCCCTGATCTGTGTGCTTGCAGTCTAGCAAAGAGTGGAGACGAATATATAGGTGTTTGGCTTTTCCGAGTTACCACATGGAAAATCAAAGCAAGCATTTTTTTTAATAATACCTGAAAGAAAAAAAAAAAACAAAACCAGGTTCCTGCCATTGGTAGTGGTAATGGAGAAAGAACTGGACAAGAGTTCTCACCTGGCCTTCTCTTTCTTACACATCACTCCCCACGCCCCAACTCTGTTGCTACCTTCTCCATCATTTATAGCCTTTCCCCACGAGGGGCCCACACACTTTTGGATCCCCCTGATTGTCAGAAGTTTTTCAGTCCAGTGATCTACTTGGCCCACCTCCTGCTCCGATGTGCCTCTTTTACATTCTGCTCTATTCGTACTTAATGGTGTTATGACCAGATATATAAAATCTTAAACTTCAAATGCCCTTTAAGAATCATATAATCCAACAGGTTCATCAGACTGCTCGAACAACTGAGTTGGAAGTCTCTGGCATCCTGTGTCTTCTCAATCCTGTTCTGAATCAGGACCAAATAAATAGGAAAAGGATGCTTCATGTCAAGCCACAATACTCCTTCCTTCTATTACCACGCCGGCAATCTCTTTGCCATCATTCTGAACTCAATAAAAGGCAATAAAATGGTATTTCTGTTTCTGAAATTTTCTAATTCACATATCAGTGTTTTTCCTGAATGCTAGAATTCATTCTGTTCCTGCCTTTACAGAATTTTAGCCTGATAGTTCAGGTGAAGTTGTTGATGAAAATTAATTCAGAAAAGCATCAGTGTTTATAAACACTAGAGGCAGTATTGATCTATTTATTCTTGACGTCCCATAATGCTTCATTCATTATATTAGGGCTCCTCTGCCACTGTTCACTCATGTGTCTCATTGCATGCCTGTCTTCTTTTTATACTGTAAGCATCTTGATGGCAGGACCCATGTATTCTTTATTTTTGTATTCTAAACCTCTAAAATTGTATCCAGCAAATAGAAAGGGCTGAGTGAATATTTGCAGAGTAAATAGAACTTTAGTTTTGAACGGAAGAGACAGTGTCACCTATATGAAATAAAGGCAGTATAAAAATCATGCAAAAATATATGTCAATGAATTTTATTTAAGATATCTTATCTTTAGAGCTTTGATGCTTATGGAGGCATGATACAAATCTGAAGACAATGATTTTTGAAACTTCTAACATGATTCCAATTCCTTATATGCAACCAGGAAAGAAATAGTAAAAGAAGCTAGATCATTTAAATTGTGTATTCTCTCATTTATTAAAGGGTTATGCAGTTTAAGAAATAGTGACTTGAACTGGTCCATCATTTCAAACAAACAAAATTATATGTCTATCTAGGGTTTGCAAAGAGTTTCTTTGAGTTTTAATTTGTATAAGGTAATGACATTAGCATATTTGTATAAAAATGTATAATTTTTGTATAATTTGTATAAAAATGTATAATTTGTATAAAAAATGAAGTTAGCATATGTAATATGATTTTGCTAAAGACTAGTAAAATTGTATTACATATGCTAACTTCACTTTTTACACTTTCAACTAGTCTTTGTTCATTTCAGGCTGACATAAATATTTCCACAGCAGAGGTAGATGTGTAGTAATTGGATCTTAGACATATAGTAACATTTCTCATATGGTAATTCCAAGTCTTTTTACACTTAAATCATCGCTGTTACATAAGGAAAGACAATCTCTTTGGGACTGAGGAGGCAGCAATTTGTTTCCTGGATTTGGTGTTAAAAAGAGGCTTTGGACAAATGATCATTAAGCCACTGACTAGAGCTGCCTAATAAATATTGAACCATCACCTACAAGCCGTAAACAGGAGGCAGTGAAGAGCCTCATCAGCAGACTCTGGTTAAATTTGCCTTTGGATCTTGCCAGAAAAAGTGATGCTTGGATGTCTTCCTTTTACAAGGCAGCAAAGAATCCCTCACAGTTTGCACCTGTGAAAATAATATGTTCCCTCTAGCTTTGCCCTTGCTGCTTAAGGGCCCCATTGACAAACTAGTGGATATATTTCTGTAGAAAGGATATAGAAAAGCATTCTTAAAATATATTCTGTGTAATACAAGTTTGATTAGGTTTGCCTTTCAAAAGGGGAAAAGGCTTCTGTGATCAAATAGTTTAGGGAAACTGATTAGACAGGTTCCTTTACTGATGGATTTCTTAAGAGTTTAAAATGCAGTTACACGTTATCTGTCTCGAGAAAGGAGGTGGAGAACACAGTGTTTTTCAAACTTAATGACTACAGAATCTTTATTCAACTCTCAAGCATCTTGTGGGAATAGTGTTCCGTTAAAAACACTTACAAAACTTGTATTTATGTCAATGAGAATGGAAGTTAAAGAACAACAGTCCATTAGTTGAGGAAACTGAAAATAAGTTCAAATGACAAAAACAAAAAGTATCACTTTATGCGATAACACCAACTAAATACAGTAAGATTTTTTTCTTTCTCCATTCTGTCTTTGTCTTTTCTTCCATAGTAAGAACCCTGGCTCCCAACAGTACGACTGTGTTTGCTCATTTGCTCAGTTCTATAATACAACATGATTTAATTCCTATTTCTATATTCTAAAAGGATATGGTAGTAACGGAACTATTGTCGCAGTGAGCACACCTCACAATTTGTCTTCTAAATACTGTCTCATTAAGTGCAGGAGTACTTAGAGTTACGGCTGATCACAAGATGATTCTGGAATATCTTATTGAGCCAGAAAGGATGCAATCACTCAAAAATGAGGGATCACATACAAATGATACAAGAACCAATTTGACAAATGGGCCACTGACCAAATCTGGGAAAATAAATCTTCAAAATAAAGAATGACTGTCATGAATCAAAACACACAGAACACAATGGAGTATTTTTAAAAAGTATTGCAGAAAGCTGAGATGTGCAGCAGGAATGTGTATATATATATATATATATATATATATATATATATATATATCACACACACACATACATACAGTTGACCTTAAACAACAGGGGTTTGGACTGGTGAACTTAATAGGTCACTTACACACAGATTTTTAAAAATATAAATAAAGTATAGTACTTATTTAGAAAATAAGCTGTGAGGTGTGCTCACTGAGACTAGTATTCCATTACTTCTATATCCTTTCAGAATGTAGAAACAGGAGGGGTGCTTGGCTGGCTCAGCCATAGATAATGTGACTCTTGATCCCAGGGTTATGAGTTCAAGCTGAATATTGAGCGTGGGTCCTACTTTAAAAAAGAAGAATATAGAAACAGGAATTATGTCATGTGTATTGTAAGACTCAGCAAATGAGCAAATACATTGATATTGTGGGAGCCAGGGTTCTTACTATGGAAGAAAACACAAATAAATGCAGAATGGGGAAAGTAAAACCTTACTGTATTTAGTTGGTATCATCAGCACAAAGTGGAAATTTTTGTAATTTGTATATATTTTCTCTTTTTATGATTTTCTTAATAACATTTTCTTCACTCTAGGTTACTTTATTGTAATAATGCATATAACATACAAAATATGAGTTAATTAACTTGGTTATCAGCAAAACTTCAGGTCAGCACTAGGCTATTAGTAGGTAAGTTTTGAGGGAGTCAAAAGTTTTATGCAGATTTTTGACTTCACAAGGGGTTGGTGCCCCAAATCCTTGTGTTGTCAAGGGTTCAGATATAACTATCAAGCTACACAGGGACTATTATCTTGTAAAATTAAAAATCTTGAGAAGAACTAAACATTGTTTATTTATATACAGTATGCTAAATATTTTGAATAAGTGCCTCACTCATTTATAGTTTTCTAAAGGATTAGTTTCCTACTACCCAAGGATGCTGTGAAAATAGGTGAGAAGAAATTTTGTCAATGAACAAAAAAGCCACAGCAAGCACAAAAGAATTCATGAATCACATATTTACTCTAAAGACCAAGCAAACAAATAAACTCAGGGAGAGGAGAAAGCTCTTTCTTACAGTAGAATGCCAACTAATAATTGCCAAAAGATTGATGGACTTAGAAAAATCACTATTCTGTAACTAGCATAGTAAGATTAAATTCAGGCCAGGATGACATTTCATACAGTGCTTTTTCTACACTACCTTTGGCTTAATTCTTTGTAACTGAAACTATGAGCACTGATTGACAAACATAAAAGAATGAGGTTTTATAGGAAAGTTATGTTAAAAGTCTGGATGCAGTGCTGATGGTTTTATTTTTTCCCCAAAATGATTCTGAATTCCGCGATGTGACTTAGAATTCTTAGCAATATTTTGACCAATTATCTAAATTGAGTAGCTTCTTCTCCACTTCTGGCCCTAATCTTCAGAATCATTAACCCTTTTCTTGATGAATTCTGATGTACCATATGTTCTTTCTCAATTATTTTTGTATCATTCCAGCAAACTGCAGCTAACATCAAAGTATAAGATCAAAGTATTTTACCTACACATTCCGTTTCTTTTCTTTATTTTTTATAATTGTTTGTTTAGATATTTCCTTGCTGACCACCTGATCCATAGTACTTTCTCTCTGCCTCAATTTTTTTTCCATTGGTTACATTTTCCAAGTTGGTGAAAATTAAGGAAACAATAAGGAAGCAATAAAGAAACCTATCAGAAACAATATTGACCTTATAAGAAAAAAATTTAGCAGCTTTCTGTATTTATCACTTTTCCCAAGTTGAACATATTTTATAATGCTGACTAAAAATATCATGATTTTCATATCCTGAAGTAATTGAAATGTCAGCTGACTTTGTCATAACTAACAAAATTGTAAGTTTTTACAATTAAGCGGCATTATTTTATCCTTTTTTTATATCTCTTCTTTCCTTCTTAGTTTCTGGGAAGGTGCAGGTATGCACCGTGAGCCTAGGAGATCATTTTGACTTAAGATTAAAAGCTAATAGTTAGTTATAGAAACAGAAAGTCATTTGGTAATTTTTTGATGTAATTCAAACCTTGATGTAGGCAGGTATCCTGTCATAACGGACATCTGTTTGATCACTACTTAAAAATCTAATTTGAAATATCTCTTGAAGCTACTGTCACAAACTGACAAGTATAAAACAATTATTACAGTATGGATGGTTTATTAAAATTGCTAGATCATTCTTCGATTTATCAAATTTCCTTGTCTTCTCTAAAGTTGAAAAGTCAGATATCAAGGCATTTAAAAACAGATTCTCTATAACTAGAACATATATTATAAAAATCATCTAACCTAGATGTTCTAACATCTAACTTCATATGCATGTGGATCTATTATAATAAGTAATACCATGTGATAATTGTTGTTAGGACACCTCACTGCTTTAAAGAAATCTTTTATGGAGCAAGAATGAAAACTCTGGTTAATGAAGAAAATGCAAACATTTTCTACTAGTCTATGTATATCCAAAGTCATCTAGATGTGAATTTAGCCCTCCTTGAATAAAACAGTGTAAGTAGTCCTATTCTTCATGATTTAAGAATTACAGCAGATACTGTATAAGTTTAGTTTCTTGAAATATGAGTATATCCATCTTGCAAAGGATGTAGGTGGATGAAAATTATGTCAATTAACTCAGCAAGATATTGCAGGAACAAATTAGTCTTCTTTTAAATGGCCCCAAAACAGTTTCTGGCAAGGGAGAAATAAATGATAATATCAAACTTCACTGATGTGGAATTAGGAAATACTACCCGAATTGCTGAAAAACCAGAATCTTTGGGAAGTTAGTTAAAGATGATCAGCTTTTACCAAGATAATAAAAGATGCAGTCGTTTTCAATGGTGTTGACATGTAAGGATAGTTTAACTGGACCTGCTTTATTGATTAGGTCACAATTATGATTAAATCGGACATTTCATTTCTGAAAAAGATAAAGGTGGGGGCCATGCTTTTTTTTTTTTTGATTTGCAAATAGGATGGCTAACTTAGAGCCTGATATATGTAGAAGGAACCAAGTAAAAGTTTTCTGTACATATAAATGGTTAAATGAAAAGAAAAATGAATGACAATGCTTGAGGAGTTTGTTTCAACAGAACAAAGTATCTCACAAATTACTTATTATCCCCTATAATATTTTTTTACATAATAGTAAACTCTAGCCCCACATATTGACTTGTTAAGAAAATTAAAAAGGGCTTCAGCTTAGTTAAAATGAATACTGAAAGAATGTAATTTCAAAAGGATTTGTTGAGCGCCAGTTCTGGGTTGTAACACAATAGTTTTATCCATTAAAAATCCTAAGTAAAAAATACTTAACCTTAGTAACACTTTAATAGAATATTTAGAAAGAAACATCAGGGAATAATCATTTGATTTATTCACCATGGCCACCAAAATTCAGGGAGAAAAGTCAAGCAAAGTGAGGGGTTATCAACTGCAGTGGAGACAGGGGAAAGGAGTTGTTGCTATTTTGTGTAGGTTAGGGAAGGCCTCTTTGATAAGGTGATATGTAAGCAGTGATATGTGAGCAGGCTAATCATGAAGATATCCAAAGGAGGACATTTTTAGGCAGAAGAAACAACAAGTACAAAGTGTGGCCTGGAGTGTGCAAGTTGTATTTGAGCAAACTGCAAGGAAACCAGTGCAGCTGAGGTGGGGAAAAAAGAGGAAGAGGGTGAAAGTAGATAAAGTCTGGAGGGTAATACCAGCTCAGTTCATGTAACCTTATGGCTTGAAAATTTTGGATTTTTACTTGATAGAGATGGGAAGCCATGAAAACATTTCAAGCAGAGGACTTGCATGATCTGTCTTACATACATTTCAAAGGGATCACTCTGTGGTGTGTGGAGAACAGAGGAGGCAAATGAAGGGTCTATTCAATCCAGGCAAGATATGATAGTAACTTGTCACCATGGAAAGAGCTTTGGAAGAACCAGAAAGTGACCATAAATTGGACATGTTTTTAGGAAGAACCAGCATGATTTGTGCCTAAGCTAAATGTTTGGTCAGGCCCAAACTGAGCCAGAGCAACTAACCGGAAGGATGCAGATATCTTTTATTAACAGGGAGAGGACTAAAGGAGGGGCATGTTTAAGGAGATGGAACTCAAGAGCTTGTGGCAAGAGGATGATGTCTACTGGAGAACCAACAAAATATGATACTTTGGGAGCTGGGTATAGAGTTCAAGGAAGAGATATGAATTGGGGACTCATTAGCACTAAGTAATGTTTACTGGATGAAATCAGTTAGGATGTGAGTGAATTAGTAAAGAAAATGGTCTAATGGTTAAGACCTAAGTACCAACTCCTATCCCCTAAAAACAGAATAGAGGATTAAAGTTCCTTAATCAGACCTATCAAGTACCATATTTGCAACAATTGACAAATGAAGATACGTCTTGAAAATAAAGAATAATTATTTGCACTCATCATGAATTATCATTTATTTTATTTTTTAGAATTAAAAAGAAATGGAGTATATTTTGCCTCCACAAGGAGAAAGAGAGAAATATGTATGAGGAATATGGCTTCTGTTTACAAACCTGTGTGATTTTTTCAGACCCAACCACAGGTAATTACAAAGGCTTTACATGGCAGACCTTATGGGGACACCAGACTCCATAGCAGATTTGGGGCACAGCCGCTATTTTGCAGCCACTGGGGGGGAGGGAAGTCAAGAGCTCAGGACCCACTTCTCATTCTCTTCTCATATGTACATTCTCTTCTCATATGTACATTCCTATCTATAGGACTTTCTTTCCTTACGTCTCTATCTTGAGGCCTGGGGCAGAGGTCTTTGAGTGCCTCTGTTGAGGCCTCCTTATGCGGGAAGGGGGAAGAAAACCTGATGGCACATTTACTCAGGCTGACCCAGTACTTTTCCACTCCTAGCCCTTCCTCTTTGGTCTCTCCCCCAATCCCAAGTCCATAAGTCTGCCAGCACCTCTTGTTCAGGGCTTCCTCAACAGTGAACCAACCCAACCCCAATGTCTTTGTCTATTCTCCTGACACTGGACAGGTGTGCTGTTTGAGGTGGGGAAATGGAATGGGGGGATGGAAACTTTTTCCAGTTTCAAACTTTTGCTTAAATTGTAGCAGTAAGTAGGGGTTCTTGGGTGGCTTAGTTGGTTAAGTGCCCAACTCTTGATTTCAGCACAAGTCATGATCTCATGGTTCATGTGTTTGGGCCCCATGTCAGGCTCAGCTCCACAGTGTGGAGGCTACTTGGAATTTTCTCTCTCCCTCTCTCTGTCCCTACCCTGTGCTCACTGACTCTTTACTCTCTCTCTCTGTCAAAAATAAATAAAATAAAATAAAATAAATTATAGCAGTAAGTAATTACAGATTTAACACTTTCATTTTGGTTTGTTGCCTGAATGGGTTACTCTATCACTGGTGGCTCAGTTCTCTTTCTCAGTTTAACTCAGCTCGTAACAGTGTAAATCATCTTTTTGTAAATGTTATCAGAAAAAAGTTAGTACATTTTACTAACATTGTGTAGATTAAATTTATAGTGAGGTGTTTTTCTGCAGTGAAATATATTATAAGCAGTGACTTTCATAAGTAACATTTCTTGATGTTCAGGTAGTTATTCCAAAAATCTTATAAGCACTATTTTTGTAGGCAAATACTGCTCTGGCCTTATGTTAATGCTTTTATGTTCCCATGAATTCCTTCGCAAAAAAATGATACTAAAATCAATAAATCATATTTTACTCACTAGGCTCTTTCTCCTGCTAACTATTCTAGCAACACTGTTAAATAATTATACCCCCAATGAATTAATGGTAAGCCACAAATTTGGTTTCATATAAATTACTGGAGTATAACTATAATTAATTAATCTTCCCAAACTTTTTTTTATTGCTTGCTCAGTACAATAATTGATAAACAAGAAATAATCTGTATGAAAATCTCTCATTATTGAACATGTAACATGGTTTTGTTATTGTTGCTGTTAAAGTTTATTTATTTATTTAGAGAGAGGAGATAGAGAGCACAGGAGCTGGGGAGGGGAGAGAGAGAGGGAGAGAGAATCCCAAGCAGGCTCCATGCTATCAGCACAGAGCCCAAGGTGGGGCTTGACCTCATGAACTGTGAGATCATGACTAGAGCCGAAATAGAGTTGGACGCTTAACTGACTGAGCCACCCAGACACCCAAATATGTAACATGTTTTAAGATTTTCTTGAAAAGACAAAATACTAAAATTCAGTCAAAGCCAATTCCATTTTGATTCTAGATATGTAGAAATAAAGATTACTCATGCATCATCATGAAAAGTGAAATCTGTCTATTCAGATGATTTACCTTTTACCTAGTACTTCATGTTTCAAAGGAATTATAATATTATTTAAATATTATTCTTAATTCTATTCTTAATGTTGTCATTAGGACTCAAAGGACCAAAATGTCTTATACATGACAAGCACGGTTCACTGGGATTTACGTAGAGAAAATTAAGCACGAATAGATTGTCAATAGCTGGTTCTGTTTTCAAATCTGAAAACTACTGGCTGATGAGTTCTATCAAAGTCACCAAACGTCTCTAAATTCCAATCTTCTTAGCTCTAAAATTAAATATCAAAACATTATTTCATGAATCAAATTAGTTGGTATAGTTTAATTATGACATATATTGTGACTATTCAACACTGTAATATTTTTATTACAATATTAGATTTGTAGAATTTCTTGGGGAAATGTACTGGATCTCCTATGTGGCAATAGGTAGACCACACCTAGGGAAGTTTGTAGTCTTCCTTTTCTACTTCTCAATGCCTTCAGCTTTTCGCCACTCTGCTTCCTTGTTGCCCACCAGGCCAAATGACCTCAGTCTTTTAGCAAAGGATGTTTGTTCTTGTGGGCCCAGTCCCTTATCTCAGCCAGAATCCTCTGTGTCCTTCCTCACATCCCACAAGGCTAGATTTTCTGGGCTGGACAAAGTGAAAGTCACTAATCAGAAAGGAATGGTGTCGTGGCAGAAAGAACTCTGGAATTAGCCCTGAAAGGTCTCAAATCTTTGGCCTTCATTGACTACCTCCCTAACTTTCAGAAAACAACTAGCTCTTGTTTTCTTAACTGTGTGGTGGGGCTAAGTAATTCTCTGCAGCTGTATTTTTAATGTTTGAAGATTAAATGAAATAAGGTTCCCTAAGGTGCCTTGTAAACAGTAAAACACATAAAAAGCAAGTAGATATTACAATTCAGATAAACATATCCATGCCAGTGGAAGGAAGGCAGTGACAATTCCCTGGAAGCCTTCTGCCATTATGAAGAGGTGTTTGAATATTTATCAGAAGTTTCCAGAGATGAGATCTCTCCTCTATTGTTGAAATGATGGGAATGGCATGGAATACTGCCTAGGAATGAGGTAAATTTAGTCAAGAGATAAATATAGATATAGATATCATTTCCATATTAAGAAACGGATACCATTTAAAAAACTGATAACCTAGGTGCAGAAATATACCATTTAACTGCATTATGTCTAATTTTTATTTTAAAAAAAAACCATACAAGGTAGAAATGGTAATGGTAATTCCTCTAGCATCCCTCCTAATAAATATTTTACATAACTTATCCCATCATGGCTTTCTTTTTCTTAGAGAACTACCAACCATCCCACCATACATTTACATGTACTACCCTACCCTGCACACATACATTACTTCAAAAAGGTCATATTAAAAAATGGATAAAATACACCTGTAGTTTGAAACCAGTACCAGGGAGAAAAAATATTGATTCTCTGGTAAGATGAGGCTGTCTTGTTACTCTTAATACCATCAACTGTATTTGAAATTGCTTGATGGTTTTTAATTTCTAATGTTAGATCTATGTCTCCAAATATTTCCACGCTAATTCTCAAGACGAATAGATGTCATGCGGTGTGTCTGGAAGAAGTTTCTGAAACAGAAATGAGTAACAGATGGTTTTTCATACATTGGAAGGACTTTTGATTCAGATATTAAAGATGAGATTCAAAACACTTGGACTGTATCTAATTGTTCCAGACTGGTAAATGGAAAATTCAAGTAATTTATTTAATGTGATTGGATAGAATAGATGGATAGTGGTCTGTTTGCCTCTAATTGCACCTTTTTTTCCTGGGGTATATGAAATGACTAGGTGTAATATATATCAAATGGTTACCTTTAGAATTATAGTCAGAATTTCACAAAACAAATATAACAGAAAACATTTCAAAGTTGAAATTTGTTAATATACCCTTGAGTAAATGTCCACTGAAATTCAATGTTGAATATTTAGTGAAGGATTTCTATATTTAGTAGAACTGAAAATTTTAAGTGATCCATGGGAAAGTTGATAGAGGCAGAAGAGGAAAGCTGAGTCCATGGTTTTTTTCTTTGTTATGGATGGTTTGTGAACACTGAAATCCATTGCCAAAGAAATCACATTGAGATTCCAATCAATTTAAATAAGCATTAAAACAATAGCAATATTCCTCAAGCACTTAATGATTATCGCAAACAGCCTGATTATTTCCATTTTTTACAATTTACTAGAAAAGTTTAAGTTTGTTACTTGTTATTTTTATGGCATTTAAAAGTCTTATTTCATTAATAGGTGCTCTCATCAATCCTGAGGGCAATTTGGCTTTACTTTATTACTTTCACTTTGCTTTTATTACTTATTAATGTACTTTTGAGATGAGAACATGTTTGTGTTTGTGGTACTTCAGCAAGCTGGAAATATTATTCTAAAACAATACCATCTGGGGAAAAAAATCCATGATGTTTATAATATTTCACATTGAGAGCCACTGTTCCTAATGTTTCTGTGATTTGATTGTTAATTTATTTTGCTTTTTATAGAGGTAACGACATTTCTTTCATTTTTCTCTATATCAAACTGTGAAGGAAGGAAACACACACACGCACACACACACACACACTGTAATTAGGCTAATCGAACTTCAAGTCGTACTCTGCCATTTACCAACAACATGATATGAACAGAAAATGCTAGTACCAAAACCTGCACTACTTAATTTCCCTTCATTGGGAAACTGCAGAAATTAAGTGAAATAAGGTATATATATATATACATATATATTATGTATATATGTACATATTATATATGTATATATATATACAGACACACACACATACACATCTATAATAGAAATGCATAAGGAATGTATCATAATATATTTTAGCTATGTCTTCACGATTTCTGTGAGATATTGGTGATCACAACCCTCTTGGATTATCATTTCAGAAGATCTTAGTGATATGTAGCCAGCATTTTCTGTCAGTCATGGAATTATGATTGCTGAATTTTACCGGCTAGAATTTTATATAAAGTGTATTACTAACACTTAGGCAACAGGGCTATAGTTTTACCAGTTCCTCTTTTTCCTTTCTCAGATTTTAAATAAATTTTCTGGGAAAGTTTAATTGAGAAATTTAAAAAAATATTTCTAATCTTTTCCTTTAAATGTAAAATAGTTCCTTGTTACATTTCTCTGGCTCTAGTGCCTTTCATTCTTGATTCCCATTGTTATTTCAATAGTTAATATTTCCATGTCAATCTTGGGTAGTTCTTGTTGCCTTGTTACTATTGTGTAATTGTACAAAGTATTCTAAGATGTCTCAAGTCTTTATCTGATGTTTCATCTTCCTTACATTTCCAATATTGATTACATGAATTATCTTCTTTATTCTCACTTATTTAACCATGATTTTTCATCTTTACTTTTTAGTTGCTTGCTTGTGTTAATCCATTAAATTCATGTCATGTTCATCAATTTATAATTTTCTGTCTTTATTATTTTCTTTTCCAGTTTTCTTGCACATGCTATATTATTTGTCTGAATTTTCATTCAATCTGTTTTCTTTTATTCTAGTTGATGATGATAACATTAAATATTGTCTATTTACTTGACTGACTATATCTTGCATTCCATACTTAATTTTTCACAAATTTGTTGCATTCAACTTGGAGTATGATTATAGTTTTTCTCTCTTTGTTTTTGTTTGTTTATTTATTTATTTTAAGAGAGAGAGACAGAGAGGGAGAGAGAGAATCTTAAGCAGATACCATGCTCAGTGTGGAGCCTAACATGGGCCTCAATCTCACAATTGTGGGATTATTACCTGAGCTGAAATCAAGAGTCAGACACTTAACTGACTGATCCACCTAGACACTCCAGCTTTTCTCTGTTTAAATCATTATTTCAATAATTTTTTTCAAATAATAGTTATTGATTTCCTCTTATGTGGTAGCTATTTTGGCCCCGACTTTCTGAAATTTACAACACAGAAAACAATCAATTAATTAATCAATCAATATTTGTGTATAAATTTATAAAAGTTACTGGTTATAATAAGTGCTATAAAGTGAATAAATGGACTCAGATCAGTCAGATGTAGAGGACAGAAAATAATGGTGGGATTCCACATTTATAGAAAAGTCAGAGGATGCTTCCTTTAGATTACAATTAAGCTTAGATCTAAAATATAACAAAGGGTCAACAAAGCAAACTGTAAGAAAAAGAATGATCTAAACAGAAATGATAAATTATACTAAAGTTCTTAGTTGTGAATATCCTGGCATCTTTGAAATGGCACTAAATAATCTTGTATAGTTTAGTTTGGCCTTGTTGGCAAGGCCATATATTAAAGGACTTTCTAGTAAATAAGTAACTAATGAATTTATATTAACAAACAATCCTCAAATTGCTGTGTGGAGAATAGATTGTAATGAATAAGGGTGGAAAGGGTAACAACAGAGTCTTGAGCCAATTTAGGAGTTCAAGAGACGTAATGAAGATAGTGTTTATGAGTAGAGCTATAAAGAAATAAATCTGGGGGTGCCTGGGTGGCTCAGTAGGTTAAGCGTCCAACTTAGGCTCACTCAGGTCATGATCTCCCGGTTCGTGGGTTCCAGCCCCGCGTTGGGCTTTGTGCTGACAGCGTGGAGCCTGGAGCCTGCTTCAGATTCTGTGTCTCCCTCTCTCTCTGCCCCTCCCCTGCTCATGCTCTCTCTCTGTCTCTCAAAAATAAATAAATGTAAAAAAAAAATTTAAAAAAAGAAAGAAATCTGAAGGTAGAAACAATAGGTATGTAGTGTGTATAGTATATATAGGTTTTCCCAGAATATTGAAGCAAATATTAATTTAAATGCCTTACTTAGACTATATGCTTTAGGGTGGCTACGCTATCTACCAATACCAGTATTAGGTAGGTTGTTTCAGAAATTGTATATTTAGATAATCCACCTGGCCTAGAGGGTATTTAAATTAAAAGATAAATACATATCCCTGAATTTGTGAGGCTCACATTATTCAGAATAATTGGAGAGAGGATATAGTGAGAATCCTAGGTTCTATCACTCATAGCTACATGATTTCTAAAGAAGAAAAGTTTCAGTAGTTGCTATTACTGCTTAAAATACCTCAAAACTTACTACATGAAACATTCATGTTAATATGCTCTCAGTTTTTGTAGAGTAAGAATTCAGATATGGCACAATGGAGATGATTTGTCTTGATTCCAATATGTCTGGAACCTCAGGGAAGATGATTGGATAGAGGTGATTCAGTGCTTGAGGACAGGAATTAATCTGTTGACATCTCAGTCACATGTTTAGTAATTTGATGCCGTCAGCTGGGACCTTAGCTGGACTAAGGGCTAGACCACCCGCATATTATCTCTCCATGTGATTTCTCTGTGTAGGCTATTTTGGGCTTCTTCACAGCAGACTAGCTAGGTTGTAGGACCAAGTACCCCAAAAGAACTAGGTAAAAGTTATATTCTTTTCACAATCCAACATTGGAATGCTCACATCATTACTTCCACTAGAGTTAAAAGCCTTTCTAGATTATAAAGAAATAACATAAGTCTTACCTCTTAATTGGAGGAAAGTCAAAATCACATTGTAAAAAGAGCATGTGCATTGTAAATGTTGTTACACCTCTTTCTGGAAAACACAATCCACCGTGCAATTGATTCAGTAAATAATGGAACTCTGCAAGTATGATTTGCTTTATATGCTACTTGCAAAGAGTCAGTCACATCATTACTTCACTGAATGTATCATCTTAACTTTAAATGTTATTTTAATTTTCAGCTTGATAGTTTAAGGAGAGTGGGTCATGGTTGAAAACCACACCATTTAAAGACCATTAGGAAACACATTTTTCTGAACAGTCAAAGAAGCATTTCAACTTATTAACTTTCCTATGATGAATCACAAAATGAATCAGCTTTATACTAGGAAGTCAGCACGGCTCAATAAACTAATCAATGAACTAAGGCTTCAGCATATGGTATAGACACTCTACTCCCCCCGAGATATTTTAAACTCATTAAAATGGTCCAAACCAGATAGATGCACATGCAAATTTTTTTTTAATTTTTTTTCAACGTTTTTTTTAAATTTATTTTTGGGACAGAGAGAGACAGAGCATGAACGGGGGAGGGGCAGAGAGAGAGAGAGGGAGACACAGAATCGGAAACAGGCTCCAGGCTCTGAGCCATCAGCCCAGAGCCTGACGCGGGGCTCGAACTCACGGACCGCGAGATCGTGACCTGGCTGAAGTCGGATGCTTAACCGACTGCGCCACCCAGGCGCCCCGCACATGCAAATTTTTAATGCAAAATGAAGTCCTTACCAAAAATGATTATTTTTGCAAACCCTTTGAAAGTTCTTACCATATGTTCACGTACATTCTTGAATGTCTACCTTTCTTACTGTTCAACTAATCGATCAAAATATATTGGACACCAGCCCTGTAAAAAACTGAGGAAACCCATAATACAATTGTCCTCTTATGATCATGTATTTATTGGCAAAAGTTAATAAAGTGATAAAAATATTGAATTATCACTTACAAGGAAATTGATACTAATGCATTCTTCTTCTAACATGTGTTTTGCATCATAGAATATGAAATAGAAGCATCATGAGATGTATATTCAACTTGACATATATGTCTCTCAATAATAATTTGCTGTAGGCAAGTCACTGTGATAAGTGCTTTATTTCCTTTGTTTCTTTCACTGCTTGCAATATGCCTGTACAGTGTCTTAAAAAATAGAGGTTTATTATTTTTTTTTAACTCACGAAGACAAGAAATCTGGAATAAGAAGTCCAAGGCTTATTTGGCAACACAGAAGTGGTACAATGATCCCTGTTCTTCCCAAACATCAACTTTTACACCTCCAGGTCTTGTGTCTGAATTCAAGGGAGGAAGGAAAGAAAGGCCAAAAGCTAACAGATCTAGGGACTGGATGCACACACCAGTCTAGTATAATTTTTAACAGAAAAAGGAGTTTTCTAGAAAGAATACTCAGATACTCTTTAAATTAATGGAACTAATCCGGGAATTGGCTCACGTGGTCATCTTTAAATTATAAAAAAGTATAAGGAGACAAATATTTATTTTCTTCTTTTGACTCTGTAGAATAGAAAGGCTGGGGGAAGAAAGGACCTGTTAATATTCTTTTTTAGCACTCACTTCACCTTGTCTACACATAGCCTATAAAGTCACCGCATTTATTGTCCATGTTTTATAATCGAGATGAGGGTGGCTTGGAAGTGTTAAGCAGTTTTCCCAGTGCCCTATGGTCAGTAGCTAATAGAGCTGGGCTACAAACTGGGCATCTGAATCGGCATCACATTTTCAGCAGGGGTACGATGATGCTTCTTATTATCATCCTGGATCAGAAAGTCATTATTTCGAGAAACCTCCTTTTCATAAGTCTTTCTCCTCACATAATCATCAGGGAAGATATTAATAGTTTTGGAGCATCTGAAAGATGCCATAAGTTTCTGTAAAAGTAATCTTTCTTAAATCAGTTAAAACAAAATGGCAAGGCTTATAAGTGTAAGGAATCTGTCCATGGCCACACAAAATAAGAGAGGGCTAGAATTTTATTCCAATTCTACATAATTTCAAAAGCTGTTTCTTTTTATACTATACAAAAAGGGTTTCAATTTTCCTAAATATAATGACTATTCCAGATGCCACCCATCTATATCCATTCTGTAAAAGATTTTAAAACTAATGTATCATCTCTATCTAATTTATCTATCATCTCTCTATCATCTATCTATCATCTACCAATCTACTAACAGATATATATTTAATTGTGGTAAAAGCACAGAATATAAAATTTATCAGTTTAACCATTTTTAAATGTATAATTGTGTTAATTATATTTTCATTATTTTGCAACAGATCTTTAGAACTTTTCAGCTTGCAAAACTGAAATTTTATACCTATTGAACAACTTTGAATTTCCCCCATTCATGACAACTACCACTCAATTTTCTGTTTCTATGAATTTGACCACCATACATACATACCTCATGGTAATAGAATCTACGGTATTTGTGTTTTTGTCACTGGTTTATTTTACTTGGCATATTGTCCTCAAGTTTCCCCATGGTGTAGCATGCCATATAATTTACTCCTTTTTAAAAGCTTAAGAATATTCCATTGCATGTATATACTACATTTTCTTTATCCATTTTTCTATCGATGGTCATCATGTTGTTTCCACCTGTTATTGTGAATAATGCTGCAATGAACATGGGTGTGCAAATAATCCATTTGGGATCCTGCTTTCAATTTTTTTGGACATAGACAGCATTGCTGGATCATTCTGGAAGTAATTTTAATCAATAAAATAATTTAAAAATATATATGTATATATATATTTCATTTGGAAATCATTCCCCTGCATCCTTGTAGTTTTATGTTACAAGAATTAACCTGTGGCCTTTGACTCTCCAGTTATATGGATCCATACATATAATCTTGTTTCTCAAGATTGTCAGACTCTTAATGAAATCTTCTGCTTTTAATCCCATTCTGGACATGCATGTCCTGCTGATTCTATCCTTCAATGTCAGTGACCACAGAAGAAATGCATTTACAGTAATACTTTAGGGCTTGGGGGCGGGGGGGTGGTATATGGAGCCTGGCTGCCTAGAGAGACAGTTTTGTAGTGTGATACAGAGAACAGGCTGGGACACCTGGGTTTAATCCTGTTTGTACTACTCATTTTCTCTGTGTCTTTGGGCAAGTATCTCAACCACCCTGTGCCTCAGCTTCCCTTTGTGTAAATTGGGGATAATAATACTAGCTACTTCTTAGGATGTTTTAAGGATTAGGCTAGTTATTATGAAGAAAGTTCTTCGGATAATACCAAGTAAATATTATGTGCTAACTATAATTACTTTTCTTACTGTCATGATATTTGTTATTGCACACTCATTTTTTATTCTCAGAAGCCATTCTGTCTCATAAGTCATGATAAAAAAAACATGGCTCTTAGTCCCGCCATAGTTATTCAACGGGCCACCTGCAATTTCCTATATTGATTATTTGTCAAAAGTGGTTACATTAGAATTGAACTATATGGTGTGCTCATGTTGAATCACAGATATTCAATTGTGAGAGCAGCCAATACTGTCAATACATTTTAAACTTGCACACTCATGCATGATTGAATTTTTGTAAATAATTCTATGCACAGAGTAAAAGCTCAGCATATATTATTTTCTTCTGCTTTATAACAACTATCAAAGTCAGAAAGTATGTCACTTCATTGTAATCTTAGCAAGAAAGGAGGAAGTAGGAATATCCAGATCTAGTTGTTCTTAGTCCAGCTTCTCTTTCTCCATTCAAACTGTCAAGAAAAAAAAAATGTACAATGGAGACAAAAAATAAAAAAAAAAGAAGACATTATTATTGGAACTTGGGCAACAAATGAAAATTTAAAAAATCTAGCAAAATAGTCCTTGGTTCTTAGAGCAAATATATACTTAGATATTTACTGCAACAATGTGCCAAAAATTTTACATGGCAATATCATAGAAAATGGAGCCAGAGAGACAGAGAAGCTTCCTGGATGCATGAGTCTAGCTTGCCAAGACATCCTGACCCAATCATGGCTGCTGACCCTGCAGTGGGAAGCACAGACCTCAGAATTGCCTGGGGTGCCTCTACCTGTTATTTTCCAGGTAGAGAGAAAATAAATATTAATTTCTTAATATTAATATATAAGGTGTATTAATTGTAATCAATTCAGAATCTCCCAGTTGTGTCCTCAAATGTTATTCTTGGTATTTTCCATATTCCCTTTAAATCTCTCTAGCCTTCTGCTGTCTGCTCTGTATCCCAGAAAACTGACCTGTAAGGATGATACCAAAATCGCCCTTGACCCCTGGCTTCTAGTAGGGTTTGCCAATGATGAACACTAGCAGAAAATCAGAGGGAAGAGATGCCATGAGATTTTTATTCTACAAGTTCCCTCCAGCAAAGATGCCATGAGTTGTCAGTGTCCTTCAGCTGAAGGTCACAATGCCTGTCAAATGTCTTTTGGCCCACAGATATTTCTTTCTAGCTTCCTGCCTTTTCCCCTACTGTTGGTCCTTTAGCACCAGCTCCTCCTTCTATAATTAGTTTCAGGATTCTAGAAGATGCTTGGGAACTTTTCTAATACTTGTCCATACTTTCATAAATTATCCTTTTATTAAATCCTCCTCACATGACACAACTCCAATATCTCATTATTCTCTTTTTGGGACCATAATGAAAAAAACACATCAAAAACACTGAGGTGGAAATACATTTTCCTACAAAAAGAGAGACAGAGTTAAGGAAGATGGGTGAGATTATGCATGCTGTACAAATGTTTCAATTTCTTTTACAATATTTCTTAAATATTGTATTTATTCTTAAAATAAATATTCTTACATTTCTTAAAATTTGGAATTTACATTGTAACACAGAATTTATAAGAAAAAGGCTTGAACTTGATGTGTGTTATTGACTAGATCTCCCACAGTGTCTGGTTCGCTGTTGTTTTGTTTGCCAAATGGAGTGCTTACTATTGGTCTCTCATATCCCATAGACTTTGCTAATGGTCAGCTGAGATCATTAATATAAAGAAGCTTGTGCAGTAAAGCAGTAGGCTAATATTAATTATTCATATTAGTGCAAAGTGAGGTTGTCAAAATGTTTACTATGAGTAATCATTTAAAAAGACAAATCAGAATGAAGAAATGTTGGCACAATAATTTGAAGGTTAGAAGCTAAAAAATAATTAAAAATCTCAATCTTAGTATGAATATAAGAAAACTTTAGTGGTGTACTTGAAACAATATTAAGAATTTGGTTTATGGTAAATGTTGAGTATGTCAACATGTAGTAGGTTACTAAAGTTTCTTATCTTAAGGTTTCTTATAGTATTATCTTAAAGAAGCTTTCCTATTTTATTCAGAATGTGCACTTTTTAACAAACTACTCCTTGTGACTATTTGAAATGTAAATTTTAATAATTGAAGTGCACATCCTGAAATGTGGAGGGAAAGTACATGAGTAATGTGCAAAGTAAATTAAATATTTATTCCAGTGAAATTATTCAGAAGGGCTTCTTAGATTTTTAATACTGTGAAAAATGTTAAAAGCAAGATTTTATATTGACACAAACAATTTTAATGAGGAAACATACTTCATGTTGTCTCAAGAGGGAAAATATTAAAATTACTTTAAGATTTGCATTTATCACTTTTCTTTTACTTAAAGCATCTTGTGTCAATTTTAGCGGAAACAGCAATCTTCTTTCTAGATTAATCTACTTTATCTGTTTCAAATAACATTGACACAATTATGAGGAAGCATGTATTTCCATTAATAAAACAGATTTACAACATTTTTTTTTACAAATTCTAAATAAGAGAACATAGCTTCGATTAGTGTCTCTTTGAGAGGAGCTGAAACTTTAAAGTGCACTGGAGGGCGATTAATTGCATTTATTTCCCATAAAACTCTTTTCAGCCAAGACTATTTTCCTTTAAAATTAAAATTAAAAAGAAAATTAAGAAAAGGCCTTTTTTAAAATGTGGTCCTTTTTTAAATGCCTCAAGTAAAGTTATTCAAAAATACAAGTTGGCCAACCTTCTCTGTAAAGTGCCAGAGAAAAATATTTACACTATATGGGCCACTTGGTTTCTGTTACAGCTACCTACCTCTGCTATTACAGTGCAAATGTAACCGTAGACGATATGTACACGGATGGGAAAGGCTGTGTTCAAATCACCAGTGCTGTGACCATCGTCTGCCAACTCCTTTTCTAAAAAGTCAGTACTCTGTATTATAGTTGACTGGATGGCCGGAGACTTTTTCAGAACACTTTCAGTACATATTTCAAACATTTCAGCCGAAATGAAGTTTACATTAGAAATAACAAATAAGCTGATGAAGATCATGCTCCTACTAAATTATAGGGTATTTCTGTGCTTTGAAGAGGTGAGCGGCTGTGCTTTAGATCTAAACTCCTCTTTGGAGAAGGAAACCCGCTATAGTGTTGGAATATGAACAACCATTTTGTCATCAGAGTAGTTCCATGTAATTGAAAGATAAAGGTCCCTGAATTTAACTTCAGGTTACAGTATGAATCTAATATTCTTAGCTTGTTTTTCCCATCTATGAAATAGAGCTCTTCGCTGTGAATACTATATTATTAATATATAATGCTTGAAGTTCCAGACAATGGCAGGTGCTCAGGTAACATTAAATCGTCCTCCATCTTTGGGCACCTGTTGGGATGAGCACCGGGTGTTGTATGGAAACCAATTTGACAATAAATTTAATATTTAAAGTAAAATAAAATAAAATAAAATTTAAATAACAGAAAAGAAGCTTTAAAAAAAGTCCTTCTCCATCTTCTTCAGCATTTTATGGAAACAACATTGGCCTTGAAGGAAGACTCATAAAAAAAATCTTCAAAAAAAAAAAAAAAAGTACTGGACCATGGTGGCAGAGAACAGAGGACTGCAAGATGCAGCAGGAAATACCCGCTTTGCTGATTTTCTGGCTTTTAATTTTCCTGCACTATTTCCTCAAATAACATAAGACATTTTCATAACATGGGGTATTTGGAAAGGCCTGGGTATCAATCCATGCAATATATATTGCTCTCACTGACTCACCTGGGGAAGCATATCAGGCAGTTCATATTAGGGTGAAGTCACAAGTTGTTTAGAAGAATCCAGAAATTCATAGCCTTTGCAGTGAAAAGCATGCATAAATACGAGCTCTCCTTATCTACTTTTTTAAAGTTCAATTCATTTTCAGAACTCTCTATCAAAGGGAAACCCTTACATTTAATTTCCTAATTGGAAAAATATGAAACAACATTGATCAGAAATTAATTTCATTGCTAAAGTCATGATTATATACTATAAAACAATAAAGGGATGTATCTATATGAAAACTATTTTTATAAAACACATTTTAAGAGAAAGTAACTTTTTTTTATTACAAGTTACTGACTTTTTTTTGCGCTTAGGATCATGAAACCACACAATACTTTGAAAAGTTGAGATAACTTTGCCTTACACTCACAAAATGCTCCCCAAAATGATAAAGCAGAGACAGACAACAGGAGCCATTACAACCACAAGCCATAAAACTTTTATTGTATGGAGTGACTGCATACACTTAATGGATTCAAATAGCTGTTATTACAGGAACTTACTGAAATCCAAACTATTTCCATTTAGGTCAGCCATGTCTGTAAATCTGTTAATTAGTCCTTTCTGCTTAATTGCATTATAATTATCACAGGCTTATCTTAACTATTCACATTCACACTATTCATGGTCCAGGTACATGTCATTGTCCAACAATAAAAATGTATTTATTCATTTTGAGACAAATATTTCAGAAATTGAGAATACAAATCAACTTCCTGGATTTGTCTGGTCCCACAGCAGCCTAGTTCTATTCCCCGTTTTCCTCCATTCTTTGTCCAAATACATTTTTTTTCCTCAGAAAGAAGAGAAAATTATCTGAAGAGAAATCCCTTTTAATGAGAAACAGATTTAAATAATAACAATAGTAATAAATCTTAGTAGACCTTCTTTGTGATATGTACGTCAGGAGATTATTCTTGTTCTTCATCCCTAATATGGTAAAAACATAGATCAATAGGAAAAAATGACATTTGATTAAAATGTTTAAAGTAACAGCAAACAAGATTGTAATGCATCCTTGTAGTGATTTAGTATTTATTTACATACAATTCCGTACTCTTCAATACAGGACCCCTGCTCCCCTCACACACACACACACACACACACACACACACACACACACACGGTGTCACTGTTAATGTTGCCTGTTAATTACAGCTTCATGTCTCCATTTGTCCTTTCTTAGGGGCTATCTTCCCCCTCCTCCCCTGAATGTCTATCCCTGCAGTACTAACCTTCATCCTCCCTCACCTCATGTTTTATAGTTGCTTTAGAACTGGCTTTGGCTTTTCCTACTCCAAACATCAGACCCTGGTAAGATGAAACTTCTGCAGTATTAATACTGTCTCTTGTACTTGGGTATCTTTGTGAACTCTCCATGAATTTAGAATGTCATGCAGCCTCCTGAGATTTGTATTCTTGCCCCTTTACCATAGGGCCCGACCTAGCTTTGTAGCCTCATCTTTAATTGTCTACGTATGCATCTTAACTTTCAATGAAAATAAGTTTTAATTGAGTTGGTTACTCAACTGGAGAGTGTGATCTCTAGTTACCCATACCTACTGACATAGTGAATTCGCAAGCTCCCATCTCTAGAAAGTTTCCCAGTTACCCTCCCCCCTTAAATTATATAACTAATCCTCTCATGTATGTTTCTTGGTAGTTCATCTTTATACCTTCCCCATTGTATTTAAATCAGGACCTTGTCAATAGAAAGTGCTGCATAAACATTTTGAATTAGGTTATGTCACTTCTAAAATGCAAACACAAAAGAGGCACAACTGACCTTGTATTTACTAGAACCATGTCAATTGTGTCTGAAAACTCCATCTGGAATGCTTTTGACGGTGATTTGGTAATGGTTTCTGTGACTTTACAGTGGCTTGTCAAGGGTTCCATAACAGTCAACAATATTGACTTGGAATACAATTTCACATTTTACAATTATGGGCCCCTTGATGTGAGAGTACTATCGATCATTCTTCTTCTTCTTTTTTTTTAATGTTTATTTATCTTTGAGAGAGAGGCAGAGTGCAAGCAGGCAAGGGGCAGAGAGAGAGGAAGACACAAAATCCGAAGCAGGCTCTAGGCTGTCAGATCAGAGCCCAATGCAGGTCTCAAAACTCAGGAATTGTGAGATCATGACCTGAGCTGAAGTCTGACGCTTAACTGACTGAGCCACCCAGGAGCCCCCGAAAATTGTTTTTCAAGATTGTCAAACTTCCTGGAGGAAGAGACCATCAGGAATTAGACTGCATTCCCTTTGAAAATAAGTTTGTCCCGAATTCTTGTAAAAAGAGACTAGCTGCATCTTCCCCTTTTTATTCTCATTTTTAGAAATGCCAAGATTTGTACACCTCTCTTTCTGATCTACATGTTTAAATCAAACTGCTCAAAATGCCACTTGCTTTGAAAGCAAAGTACTTGTTTCCATGACATATACAATGAATGTATATAGTAAAGCATCTTTCATATTTTCATCAATTTTATTTCCGCTTCTTAATATTGCCAACATTTAAAGCCAAGTTCATGGAACACCAATGAGAACATCCAAGCTATTTATATTAAGCATTTTAAAGTATTTTAAAATACAATCATGCTCAGATAGAGTTGAGAAATCCCAGAATTAAAATTGCCTTCATGAAAATGAACAGGTTATAGCTTAATACACGGAAATAGCCATAGTACATTTTAGTGAAGTGTTTTATTCTCCATGGATACTTCATTTTTCATTTATCCATAAATGAATGTTCACATTAAGAATATCCATCAATACTCAATGTTATAAAAATGAATGCGTGAATAATTTGTACGTGAATATATACATGGCCAAAGTTTAATTTGGCTCTCCATTCAAAAAAAGTAGTGTCGGTGGATATTTTGGGCATTATCAGTCAATTCATGCTTACTTTTTTTTCAGAGGTTTATAATCAAAGTAAAAAAAAAATCTGATTTAGCTAAGGAACACACAATGAAATGTATTTAGATTAAAAAAAAACTATTCTAAAAAGATAAGCATAACCATGTCAAAGCCTCACTCATGTATTCACTAACCAGTTGGGGGAATTACTGTACTAAAAACTAGTGTCAAATGCACAGGTGTGAGCTTCCTCCACATTCCGTAGGCTAGGCTTTGATCACAGCACTCTTTATCCTCATACTTGCTCCTGGCAATGGAATCTATTTTTAAAGGTTATTGCCAAGATCACTTTGGTGATTTCCCCCAAAATTAGATGAATGAGTATGGAGTTCTTAATAAACAACTGATATGCCGAACTATTTACAAGAACGTAATGATTAAAGCCTAAATTTAACTCTCCTCTTCATGAAAGAGGCATTTGGGAAACTATTAACCAACAGGTTTTACACTACAGTGAGGCTTTCTCTGCTTTTATGTCTAAGAAGTTAGAGGGCTCCCGCACTCATGTTCCTTAGAGATGCCTATAATAGAATTTTACTTTTAACGTGATTTTTGAGCCTGCTTTCATTTTTTAAAAAAGAGAACATCATTACAATTTATAACAAAGATGTAAAACTGACAGGAGCCAAACGTAGGAGCTGGAAAAGACAATATATGACACGCACCTAAAACTATATTTCTAGAATGTTTTTAGTCCGGCAATTATTAATGATACATATTTAAGCCCATATCCTCAATATGAACTGTTACTCACTTTGTTACATAATAATTCTTTATCCACAATAAGTATATACAAGCACTATTCTTCAACGTTTTGTTAATTTAGAGAATGTATGCTTTTGTAGAGCATAAAGAAAAAAATCAATTCTTTCTGTATTTAATTTCAGTCTTGGTAGATCCAAACATTTCTGTGTTAACTTCTTCATACTTCATAAATGCTGTGAGGCAGAGAATAAAATGATAAGTGTAACATTTTATTTTCCCCTTGTATTTAAAAGAAATGACCTTGGTGGTTCCCATCCTAGTTGGTAAATCACCAAAACTAAATGTAACTAGAGTTCTATTTAATATTGTGTCAGGAAATGGACTTGACTAAAATACAGATTAAAAACTGGTCTTATAATAAGGTAAAAACTGGCCTTTTCTTCTAACTTAATTTGTTCTTGGGAGTAAAACATCTGGATAGAAATGCCAGGAAATCATGGTTTTCACTAGCTCTATTGCAAACAGGGCATACAAATAAAAAGTAAGAGAAAAATCAAAATAACAATATTTTCCAAGCAAAAAATTACTATATAAATATTAGGCATGAGATTATGCTCCCATTACAAAAAGGGACAGATTATATTTAAATATAATATTATTAAAATAATTAAAGTAATCCATCTTTAAAATATGAACCACAGAACTTAACAAATTCAAAATCCTAATGGGATATAAGTAAAATAAATAAGATTAAAGTAAAAATATATAATAGTATTTTATATACTGAATTTTGCAACTAATCTATTTTACATACATTTAAGTAAATTAATATGAAAGCTGCTACTTTATTTACCTTTGAAGCCATAGAATGGTTCGATAGTTTTACATTTTAATAGTTTTAATTTTACATTGGTTTTCTGCATTTTAAATTTAAAACTTCCTGTTACTGAAGTGCAGTAAATTTTATCGGATTTAGTTAAACTTCTTATGATTTTTGCCTAGTGAACAGAATTTATAAATAAAGGTAGCCAACCCAATAAACCAAATTGAATAGGGCAAAAGCTGTTGGGAAAAATATTCGAGAATAGGAGTCAATTTTGGCAATGCGTATGTGTATCCTTCCTTCCCTCCATGATCCTGTTCTGCAGTCTTCAAAGCAGCAGAAGAAACTGGCACAATCTTTGCCCTCCAAACACTGGTACCCATAATCCTCTTCTCCATGTGGCAGAGAAATGCTATTCATTGGAATCAGAGTGGATCCAGGATGGAGTCCAGGGGACATCTGAGTAAAATAATAAATGAGCTTTTCAGAAAAAAAAATCTCATAAAGAAAGATCAGTATGGCTCCTCAAGGCAAACTCTGCGATAAAAATAATCTTAGTTTTTAGAAATCAGAGAGGTGTTCAATCCTAATGCGTTTTTAGGTTATAACTTACTTTGTAACACATAACTTCATATTATTACACATTCCAAAGACCTTTCAGGGAAAAAAACGCTCAAATGTGGAATATATTGTATACCTTTAGAAAACTGGCCCACCAAAATATGGTTAACCATGAATCTAATTCTAAAACAAAAATATATATTTTACACTAAAACATTTATAATTCTCTAAGTGTCTGTTTGCTACTATTATATTACATAATTTATTTATTTTGGTGATAATGAGAGCAAATAGCAAAGATGGAATTTTGATAATGCAGAAAAGCTTTGAAGAACTGTGAATGAATAAAAAAAAGGCATGGATAGGGTTTGTAGTAGAGGATAAGTGCAAGGCATCATATTTGGAAGAGACAACATGCAGGAGTTAAAAACTCAGGTTTTTGTTTGAGAACAACTGTGTCCAAAATTTGGTACATTCTACCAATATAGCTAGCCTCATAGTTGGAATTATATCAGCACCTGATTTTTGTGATGGCTGTGATGAGTATATTACATGACTTATTTAAATGATAAGTGCTCCATCTTGCCCACTTATAGCAGCTACTTTTATCAGGATCATGTGGGACCCATATGAAACTAATTTTTTATGATACCAGGTTCTGAATAATACTTATATAATAAAAAAATTTTTAATATTTTAAAATCAAGCAAGTCCAGGATACTGTGAGACATTAAAGCAATCACGTTGGAGTCAGACAGGTTAGGTCAACAATTCCATTTCTGCCCAGCAGAGTTATGTCACCTCGAACAGGAATTGTTAGTGCTCTTCCTTCTGTCTCCGTGTCTTCTGTACAAAAGTCACAGTAATACACAGATCCATTTGGTGATTAAATGAGATGATGTGCATAAAGCACAAAGCAAAATATGAAACATACAAGTATTCAGCTGCCAATAGGTAATCTTGTTGCCATTGCTAGTGTTGATGCCTGTGGGAGATACATCACAATTTGGTATAAAAGACGTGCTAAGCAACAATAACAGTAACAATAACAACATGGACCTTATAAAAAATGTTACTGGAGGGGCACCTGGATGGCTCAGTCAGTTGAGCTTCTGACTTTGGCTCAGGTCATGATCTCCTGGTTTGTGAGTTTGAGCCCCCAATAGGTTCTGTGCTGACAGCTCAGAGCCTAGACCCTGCTTTGGATTCTGTGTCTCCCCTTCTCTCTGCCCCTCCCCTGCTCATGCTCTTTCTCTCTCTGCCTCTCAATAATAAATAAATGTCAAAAAAAAATTTTTAATGTTACTGGAAAAAAAATTAATGAACCCTTGAATAAAACAGCAATTAAAATATTAATGAAGATTCCAGTTTTCATAACTCTTCCTTCAGAACTTCTCCATATTTAGGGATTATCTTAAAATGCGAATCCTACGACTTGTAAGAATCATTGATTTTATTACCTAAACACTAAATACAATGCTGAGATCACAAAAATTATTTTAACCTGATCCTAAATTCTTCCTAATGAAAATGTTTACATTTTTTCATCCTGCATTTTGAAAGAGACAAATCTCAAAGCCTTGAATATTAAATATTGTATGGAAAAGATTTTAAAAATTAAACAAAAGAGAATTTTAAAAAATTTGGACCTATACTAAAATCCATTTTATTTCAACAGAAACATAGAAACCAAACTACTAAATGTTAAAATTCAGTAGATGTAAAAAGTAGCAAATAATTACATAGAGTGATATTTTAAAAAGATAAATGCAGGGGCGCCTGGGTGGCGCAGTCGGTTAAGCGTCCGACTTCAGCCAGGTCACGATCTCGCGGTCCGTGAGTTCGAGCCCCGCGTCAGGCTTTGGGCTGATGGCTCAGAGCCTGGAGCCTGTTTCCGATTCTGTGTCTCCCTCTCTCTCTGCCCCTCCCCCGTTCATGCTATGTCTCTCTCTGTCCCAAAAATAAATAAAAAACGTTGAAAAAAAAAATAAAATAAAATAAAAAAAAAAATAAAAAGATAAATGCATCACACAAGTCATAATATTAGAAACAAAATGTGCAGCCTAAAGATAAAGAGCAATGCCCTAAACACAAATCAATTCATGACTCCACTTGCCTGGATGTATCATAAAAAGCAGAAGTAGTATATTATTAAATGTTAATGACATATCTTTTCAGGTTGACACTTGGGGATACTTGAATAAGACTCTGAAACTTTAATGGAGCACTAAAATTATGTACAAAATGAGGCAAATTGGTATTCATTTCTTTGTCACTTAGCACTTACATAACATATGTTCAAGTGCTAATCAGAGTGGAAAGTGATTAAAATACAAGTTTGTTTGGGGCACCTGGGCAGTTCGGGAGTTCGAGCCCCGCGTCAGGTTCTGTTCTGACAGCTTGGAGCCTGGAGCCTGCTTTGGATTCTGTGTCTCCCTCTCTCTCTGCCCTTCCCCTGCCCACGCTCTGTCTCTCAAAATAAATAAATAAATAAATAAATAAATAAATAAATAAATAAATAGATAGATATGTTAAAACATTAAATACAACTTCGTTAACAGGCAATTTCAAGGTTATATGGCACAAAACACATTCCAAATATCCCTCAGCACTGCCATAAATAGGAAGATGGTGTGTTTGTTAGAAGATATCAGTTGTGTATGAGGGGATGATTAAACATTAAAGTGCACAAAGGTGGAGAAAAACTGTAAGTGGTTCATTTTAAAAATGGACTAATCTGTAGTGTTCAAAATCATGGAGAGCTTCTATTGCAGTGACACTTTAAATGGACAATTTTCCAGTTTCCTGCTGTCCCTCAAAACACCACAAGTCCATAAACTGAAAGAAGCTACACTTTAATGAATGATGGATGTGAACAGAAATATATTTTATATGTGCTGAGAAAAATATCCCAAGAGCTGACACAGTAGCAATAAAATAAAATATTTTGACACACAGATTGTGACCTGGAAACCACTAAAAAATTAATCAGTAGAATATGCACATTCCAAACCTCATTTATCTGAAGTGCAACTTTATTACCCATCTTATAATTTCTCAAGTAAAGGTCCCGTTCCCCCCCAAAATAGCAAGCATTGAAAAAATAAAAAAAAAAATAAATCAGGTAAGTGATAGAAAAATAAACTACGTAATCAAAGTTATTTTTTTACTTTAAATAATATAGTTTTGAGAATATACCATTATATTGTTATTTGAAAATGTCACTAAGAATATAGCTGAACTTAACATCACAATAAATTGATCACGGTCTCATTATTAAAGATATGTATGTCTGGTTATATATTAAGGACTACACTATGTAGATATTAATAAAGGAGATAGGTATACAAAATATATTTCAAGCATCAAGACACATTAATGTCAAATAAATATTATTAAGTAGTAAATAAAACATTTATGTACAAATTATATTTATGTATGTTTATATATTATTATTTGTATCATACACTAACATCATTAATGTTATTAAATATCAATTACGTGAATATGAAATATTATTAGGTCATGTTATCAATATTATGAAACACTAATATTACTGTCCTTAATCTCCCATTTAAAACTTTACATGCGAGAATGCCAGCCTGAGCACAGGTTTTCTCAAGACACTGTACTTTCATAAAATCCATTTCAAAACCTACAAAAATCCACATCAGTGTTAACAACAGACGTGAGATGGATCTTAGTGATGCTGAGTGGTCAATCAGCATGTCAGAGTTTGTGCTGTTCCTGAAAGACAAAGAACAGGTGAAAACAAGCCAACAAGCGAAGTGGACCAAAGGAAGTCACATTTTGGAAGAGGCTCAGGAAATGGAAGCATGAGGGGAAGAGCTGTTCTTCCCATCAAAGCTCCAGAGATGCTACTCTAAAGCAGGAAGAATGGGAATGATAAAACAGGATGGAAAACATGGCTTTTGTGAAATGTCCATCTCCGGAATAGCTACCGCGGTCTGAACCATCACTCATCCACGCATGTAGAAAGTAGAGATGCTGACAGGTTGATGTCTGCTCACGTTTAGAACCTTGAAACTTCGACCATCAGATCATCCCATGCCACTCCACGGAGGATTAGGGCTCCTGAAGTTGGTATTGGAATGTCCTAGTAAAACCCTCATCATCATCGTTTAGAGTGTATGTGTGCATGTTTGGAAGCACCAAGATGTCGCGGTCCCCATCCCCACCCCCACCACGGAAGTGAAATCTGACACTTTGAAATTCAAGAGTGGCATGCCAAGCTTGCAGGGCCTATTGGAGAAAAATCGCCAAGAACTTCCGAGGTGAACTTTCAAGGTACTAACACTACAAAAGAAAAACATGGAGATGAACAGCTAGAATTACTGATTCTAATAATTCAGGAAACATAAGAGAATATTAACCTTTGTAATTAGTTCACTCAGAAATACTTAAAGAGATAAGTTGTATCCATTTAAGGAAAACAGGATAGAGAACAGTTAGAAAATAAAAGCTCTCGGAAATTAAGGAAAACATTGTAAATTCAGGAAAAAAAATCAAAACATTGTGAAATAAAATCTTAAGGAAGTTGCCCACAATATACAGACAAAGAATGTATCAATAACAAATAGGATAGTAAAAAATAGGATAAAAAAAGAATATCTGCAACACATGGATAATTAACCTAGGAGGCCTACAGGTATCTAATAAGAATTCTATGAGGAATTTAGGAGAAAACAGAAAATAATTGAAATAAAGAATCAAGGAAATTCTCAGAAATAGAAGATAGGAATATTAAGTAATGAAATGAATGAGGTAAAAAAAAACAGAGAGTGTACTGGCCCTCAGAAATGTTAACACCACGGAAAAAGAGATGAGATGAAAATTTTCAGGTCAGAAAGAGAAAGATTTACTATCAAAAATAATAATCAGATTGGCATTATAATTAGTGATAATGAATTAAGAGGTAGATATTTAAGTGTATTATTTGAAATTTGAAAAGTAATCAACAATAGTTATTAAAGGGAAGATAAAATATTAAAGGAAAGCATAAGACAGAGATGGTGGGAAAGCTATATTTTTCTTTTATACCAAAGAGTCACAACTTTAATAAACTTGGTACCTTAAGAATCGGATATATAATGGAAACAATCATCAGAGGAAAGTAAGAGCAAAATGATAAAATGTGGTTAATTCTAAAGACTAGGAGCAAATGTTCACGGTACAGAATTTTATTCTTCACTTGTACATTTTATACTTCTTGACTTGTTCAACTGTGCACTTATTATTAAACTTAACTTTTTAAGTTTATTTTTTGAGAGAGAGAGAGAGAGAAAGAGCATGTGCACGCACGAGTGGGTAAGGGACGGAGAGAAAGGGAGAGAGAGAATCGCAAGCAGGCTCTGTGCTGACAGCATGGCGCTCCATCCCATGGACAGTGAGATCATGATCTGAGCCGAAGTCAAGAGTTCCATGTTTAATTGACTGAGCCACCCAGGCACTCCTAAAATTAATTTTTTCAATGAGATTTTTTTTTACTTGGGACTAATCTGGTCCCTTTCAGCTATAATAATCTATGATGGTTTAAGTTGGTAGAGAAATATTAGTGTTATTTGGAAATCAAGGTTAAAAAAACAAAGAGCCACTGTTGTTGGTATTTATATACCTCCCGAGGATCTTTATACGACCATTGTCACAGCTGATATTAAATGGCTATGCCGTCTGTTGACAACATCCCACACCTACTGACACCTTACAGTTATTTAAATAACCTTGTATTTCACATCTCATCAATATCAAATGATCTCTCCTAGAGGCTTTGCCAAATGCCATTAAGGGAAAGATTTATAATTTGTGAAACTGCGTATTTATATGGCTTTTATTTCAGTATTCTCAAAGGTAGATGAATGTTTATTTATATAGATATGCATTAACTGAAAATAAGATCATTTATTTGAAGAGAAGGAACTGAGGGGTGGGGATTATGGGCAAAACAAACAAAAACTTTCCCACACATTATCTTCACTCTAATATCCTGGGTCCTGCTGTCTGTGATATATTACTTCTTGAACTATTGCAATAGTTTCCAAATTTATCTCCCTGCCTTGTTTGTCATTCAAGTGTATATTCCAGGCTACCTCTAATCGTCTTTCAGAAACATAGATACAAATATGCCAAGTTGCCTAAAAACATTCATGGCTTAACAGTCCTGACAGTACAAAATATAAATTCTTTAGCTTGGTACTGGAGACTTTCCACAACTTGGCCATATACCACTTTTCTATCCTCAACCTAGGTTATTTTCTTTCCTAAGATTCCTATTTTCTAGACCAGCACTGTCCAGTACAATTTTCTATGATGACAAAAATGTCCTGTGTCTGCACTGTTCAACATGGTACTCACTAGTCAGATGCAGCTATTGAGCACTTGAAATATGACTAATGATACTAAGATACTGAATTTTAAATTTGGGTTAATTTTAATCAATTTAAATCAACCTAGCGATATATGGCCAATGGCTACTGCACTGGACAATACAGCTTGGAACATATATCAGTCTATCTATATCTTATTCTCATAAGTCTCATAAGTCTATCTATATCTTATTCTCACGTAAGACTCAGCTTGGCTCACATGGTTCTTTCTCTATCTTAAATATTCTTCCTAATTTGTTCTCCTGAACTTTGTAACTTACTCTGGAAAGAACAAATTCGATGATATCACACTTCCTATGAATTTTTCTCTGTCAAATCCCCTTTGAAAGCATTACTTTACAACTTTCTGAGTGAGTTATTTACACCTGAAATGAAAGGAAACCACCCACTCCATCGTGACTCACATTAACATAACCTCCTCTCGGCACTGTGTGCTGAAGTCAGTGTTTCACAGACCACATCACCTGGTGTTTCTGGACTTCCTCAATGCGAGGGATAAACCACATAGGTCAGGCTTCATTGTACTTGTCTCTATTTCAATATGAACATTTCCTTTAAAATATGCTAATATATATTTACTATAGAAAACACTGCTTCTGAAAAAGTATTTGAACCCAGTCTTCTGAGCTAATTCTCTTATTATCTTTATTTTTATTTTTAATTTGTATTATACTTTATCTTATGTTTACATGTATATTATATTTTTCCATAATGACATTTAAGATCTATGAAAGCAAAGAACACATTCTATTGTTTTTTCTCTCCAAAGTGCCTTGTCCATGATCGGTGAAATACATTTCCATGATTGCATACTTTAACCAAGTTAAGAGATTACAAATAAGTAAGTCTCTCCTCAGATGGGTATACCAGGCTCCTGATATAGGTATAATATGGTTTTCTGAGATTTCTAATCATCCATGGGATGAATATTCTAGTTTCAACACGAACTACTCTTTAGTTAATAATGAATGGCTTACTACAATTGTATTTCTATGACCTTTACCTGTTTCGTAGAGTCTGGATTCCATGCTACAACACTCTTAACTTAGATTTTAAAAAAAAACAAAAAAACAGATGTTGACATAAACACACCTGAAGCATGTTCTTAATGAGTATGAGTAAAAACACAATAATATGTATTATATGGCATGGAAATATGGGCCAAATTAAAATGTCAATGATATTCACAATAACAAAAAATAAAGAGGAAAGAAATAGATATGGAAAGACGGAAGCAGGGGGCGGAAGAAAGGAAGGAAGATGGGAGGTAACGGGGGAGACAGAGAGAGTGAGAGAGAGAGGGGGAGAGAGAGAGAGAGAACAGAAAAAGGAAGGGAAATAGAGAAAAGGCCTAATATATCACATGGAGAGTAAGGTAAAAAGTATTTTTATTAATTTGTTTTTTTAAGAGGGTCATTGGAGCTAAAAATCTATTGTATTCAAATATTATCGCTTTTTTAAATAAATTGAAATAATCTGAGATTCTCAGTGAAGCAAAGAGACCTCAAGAAGGGGGTTTTGGTTTTGCTTAATAATAGACATGTTGATCTTTCAGTGACTCTAGTCGAGGTCTTTGGTTCTGACTTGACTGTTCCTATAAGTCATTCAGAGAACAAAAAGGGAAAAATGCTATGTTTTAAACTACTCAGAATTTTGAGTTTATGAAAGAAAGTGGGGGTATGGAAGGAAGAGAGAGAGAATCTGGGGAGGGAGAAGGAGAAGTGGGAGAAGGAGGAGGAGGGAGAGGGAAGGAGGAAGAAGAGCAAGAGGAAGGAAAAGAAAAACAGGAAGATGAGAACAGTAACAACAACGACAACAACAACAACCGAAACATTTGAAAAGGTGTAAAGCCAAGATGCTTCAAGACTTCTGGGTCTAGGTTATGCAATTTTTTGTCCTGGCTGGCAGAAGAAAGAACAGACTCCACAAAACCATTAAGTAGAGCACTCGAGACAACAAGCAAAGCTGTTTATTCTTCATGAAAGTGCAATCTGATTTACTCAATTAGCAAGACCATATGGTTGAACACAAAACCAAGCAGGGAGTCAGATTTGATTACTGATCCTGGTTTTTCAATCAAAATGCCATTTACTATTAAAAGAGCTCATAAATCACATAACTGAACAGAAAGGAGAGACTATAGAACTTTATTCTGGATAGCTCTAATAAAAATATTTTTGTACCTAGGTAGTCAACAATAGATATCAATTTAACTTTTAATGTTTGAAATTTAGTGCTTCAAAGCTCTTATTTAATTTTTATTCCTTATCTTTTCATGTTTATTATTTTGCCTCCTGGACCTGATGCTAAATTTTAAATACCCAATGTATAGATTTTTTTCCCTTAAATTCTAGAACATTGCCTAGGATATGGGTGTCCCTAACAAATATTTGGTGAATGAATTATTTTAAAAAATCATAATTTTAAAATTTGCACTCCAATGGTTAAGTTTACTGAGTGAATGTGATAGCCAAACTGATTTGCTATAGTCGTAGAGTAGCCACTTTTTGGTTGAATGTCTTTGATAATATAATAGTAGTCGCTACATTGTATATTTTTATAATGAAATTAGAGAACCTATGTGAGATTATAGATTTCCTGCCTTTTATTCAGTTTCCAAAAGTAAAATTTTCAAAGTAGTCATTGAACATAGCTATGGATGAGTAAATGATGAAATGGAAAATCCAGAGAGGATGCTTGGCTTTGATTAAAGGAAAATGGTAGAAAACCTGCATTTTTCTTTACCTAAAAATTTAGCAAATGGATATTAACATTGACATTATGGCTCCCTAATGGTTTATCCATTCAGGGGTTATATTATATCCTATGGGTAAGCTAAAATAAGTCAAATTGAGAAAGTCACAGACTAATTCTGCAATGTAGGTTATCAAATGTGTACTGCCATCAATGTGCTCCACTTTCTTGGAATATTGCAGGAAACTGAAAGCAAATACACATAGGGTTTGGTCCTTGGAGTGTAATATGAAAAGTAAAATACAATTGAAAATGATGTCAAAGTTTGATAAAGAAATTAATGAAAACTGGGAGCAGGGAAGAAAAGCATTGAATCTTAGAACTTGCTAAGTTAGGAGATAATATAAAAAACTCCGTGACTTATTATATATGCTCTATGGTAGGCTTACAAGCTTGCCATTCAGGATAGCTGTTCTCGTTAATTTAGGTATTTGGGAACAAATCCACTTTGAAAAAAAAAAAAAACATTTCCTGGAATCAGCAAAAAAGTGGCCTTTTTTTTGGTCAATACTGGAGGAACAGATGTTGACTTTTCTGAGTCCTATAAGAACAGGAAACACCAAGGAGTGATTACAAGCTTCAGCTCTGGCACCAAAAAAGACCTAGGTTTGAGTCTTGGATTCTTCAGTTCCTAAGGCGGTCTGTCCTGCAAATCGCTGCACTTGTCCTCATAGCAACATAAATGAAATCATGCACATAAAACACCTGGCATACTCAGTAAGTGCTGGATATTACTTGAAGGTTGTTACAATTGCCATTATAATAGATTATAGTTGATCATCCAATACTTAAGTATATTGAAATTAATAGAGCCACTTCTAATATATCAATTTGATGTGATGTATGTTGGGGTAGATACATGATAGGGAAGGGGGAGTAAGAGAGCACAAATATAGGCGAATCAAAAACACTTCATAGCTATGACTTTCAAACACAGCTGAATACTAATATTAAAGAGGGTTCTTTATCTCTAAAAATTAAGTAATTTTGTGGGCCACCTTTAGTTAGAAGTGAAAATCCTAACACAAAAATAGCATCAAAGAGAGATCTTAAATAATTTTGGGGGTACAAAAAATCTCCCAGTTGGGGAAAATCCACAATAAGAAACCACTCTTTACAAGAGGATTTAGAGTCTTTCCTAAGGGGCACTATCAATATACCTCTCCTGGTAGGCCATGTTAGGTACTCCGGTGTCATCTTAATGTTATTTATCTCTTGCTGGGTACTTCAAGAATCCATATTTGTCTAAGCAAGTATAACATGAGTATTCAGAACACTATCTCTATTATGATAAGTTGATGTTTATAAAATACAGATTTTTATAACATACCGAGCTCTTATTTTTTTGCTTTCTGTCTCTAGTAGTCTTTCCTTTTTTGTTGCTGGTAAAATAATGCAAGGTGCCATATTCCATTAAGGCTGCAAAAACAAAAATGAAACAAACAGAAACAAAGAGGTCCATCGCAGTCACATAAGAAACCTTAGGTAATGACTTCCTGGCGATTGTGCTCAGAGTTGTCATAGTCAGGACTGTGGTGATACCTGCGGAGGGAGGGGAAAATAGGAGATAAAAAGTAACAGACTATTTTAGTTCTGCCATCTGATTTGGCAATGCTGTAAGCGGTCACAAACAATGGAAACAAAAGGATATGATTACTCCTGATTTACACAAAAAATTACTGGTAACCATAGCTACATTATGTACAATGTGCTCTTTGTGTCTGTATGAATTTTATTTTTCTTTTTAAGCTTATTTATTTATTTTGTAGTGAGACAGTGAGTGAGAGAGGGACAGAGAGAGAAAAAGAGAGAGAATCCCAAGTGGGCTTTGTGCTGTTAGTGCAGAACGCAACTTGGGACTCGATCTCAGGAACCATGAGATTACGATGAGCAGAAATCAAGAGTCATATGCTTAGCTGACTGAGCCACCCAGGAGACCCATGTGTCTGTATGAGTTTTCCTCATCTAAATTTGTGACTGCAGATATCTGACTCCCTGTACTCATTCTTCCATTCCTCCACAGCAATAAATTCTCCAAGTTTTAGCTGGCATGTGGCTGCCTGGAAGAACTTCTTTGCCCCCTTCTCTCAGTCATGTGTGGACACAGCTGAGGAGAAGTAAGTCAAGGGTGTAAACAATGGCCAATGGATGGCATTAAAAATGCAAAAAGGGAGTCAAAAATGTCAAATTTCCAGGTATAAAGTAAGTCACGGAGATGTAATATAAAGCATGGTGATTATAGTTAGCAATACTGTGTTGTATATCTAAAAGTTGCTGAGAGTAGATCTTAAAAGTTCTCATCACAGGGGCACCTGGATGGCTCAGTCAGTTAAGCAACTCACGTTCGATTTCAGCTCACGATTTGTGAGGTCTGGCCACGCTGACACCTTGGAGCCTACTTAGAGGATTCTTTCCCTCCTCTCTGCTCCTCCTCTGCTCTCTCTCTCTCTCTCTCTCAAAATAAATAAACTTAAAAAAAATTTTCGTCACAAGAAAATACATTTTGTAACTGTATAATGATGGATGTTAACCAGACCTACAGCGGTAATCGATCTGCAATACACACAAATATTGAATCATTATGTTGTACTTCTAGAACTAATATAATGTCAATTGTATTTCAATAAAAATAAAAGATGGCATTAAAGAGATAGGAAATGCCCATCTTTCCCTCTTCCTCAGAGCTTTCTGCAGGAATACAATGGCTAGAGCACCAGCAGCCATCTTAGAACATTAGATAATCATGAGGATTAAAATCATCCACAACACAGCAAAAAACTAGAAGGAGCCTGAGCCCCTCACACTGCAATCGCCCTTCCACTACCTACCTCTGGGCTTCTCACATGAGAAACAAATCCTCTTCCACCTAATTTAAGCTATAGAGATTTGAGGTTTTCTGTCACAAACAATTAAAATTAATCCAAACTAGTACAGTGTTTTCTTACACAATAACTTGAATTAAAGTTATTTTTTAATCTCAAGTTTAAGTAAAGAATAGTAGGGGCGCCTGGGTGGCGCAGTCGGTTAAGCGTCCGACTTCAGCCAGGTCACGATCTCGCGGTCCGTGAGTTCGAGCCCCGCGTCAGGCTCTGGGCTGATGGCTCGGAGCCTGGGGCCTGTTTCCGATTCTGTGTCTCCCTCTCTCTCTGCCCCTCCCCCGTTCATGCTCTGTCTCTGTCTGTCCCAAAAATAAATAAAAAAAAAACATTAAAAAAATTAAAAAAAAAAAAAAAAGAATAGTAGCAAGATTATGTCAATGGAATACCTAAAAAGCACAGAGAAAATTTTCATATTTTGAAGAATTCAGCATATAAAATTGGGATGTCACCCTGGGCCCCAGCCCTGTGTATGTATCTCTGGGAGTATCTGTTTGTTTTTAGTTATGGCTTTCTTGTGGTTCTTACCACGGCTCATCTTGGCACCCTTAACTCACAGCTGCACATACCATATCTCTTCTTACCTAAACCGCTACAATTCTCATTCTATGTCCACCAGACATGGCCCCAAATTCTGACTCTTCCTTTAGTTCTGTGACCTTAAGGAAGTTTCTTAACGTCTCTATGCCTTTCATCTAAAAAACTGGCACAGTAATATCTTACTACTTATAATGAATTTACACATGAGGTATTTATTTTATTTATTAGTTCTTAAAGTAGATACTTAGAATATTGATTTTATATCTTCCTTTCTAACATTAGCATTGTAAAACTATAACTTCCTCTCTGAGCAATGCTTTAGTTGCATCTACAGATATTTATTTGTTAAATTCTTATTAAAATTTAGTTTGAAATATTTTCTAATTTCCATTTTGACCCAAGGGTTATCTAAAAGGTCATTTTAAAATTTCCAAATAGATAAGGCCACTATTATCTATATTATGTATATTAATTCTTAATTTACTTCCATATGCACGTGAAAGTATAGTATGTTTTGTAGTTAGGGATAGTCTTCTATGAATATTAATCAGGTCAAGTAGTTGATAATTTCATTCAGATTTTTTACATCTTCATTGATCTTTCTCCCACGTAATTGTTCTACCATGAGTGAGAAAGAATGTTAAAATATCCAAATATGATAACAGATTTCTTTTTTACTCTATTATTCCTGACAATTTTGCTGCAATGATTTTTAAACCAAAACTGTTTATTAAGGCTAGGCATACAGGAAGTGCTCAACAATTACCACGAATAAACAAGTCTTTCCTCTTCCTCACCTTACACCTTTTTTTCTGGTAACTTATCAAATCACAACATTGCCACACTCAGAAAACGATAGATTTCCAAATGTATTCCTGGCTTCCATACTTTTGTCCCAATTGACTCAAAAAAAAATTAAAGACAATGTGTGCTTTGATTTCAATATCAGTGACTGCATTAAATTTCACTTTACTAAAGTACTATTACATTTCTATTCGTAAATCAATGAAAACTACAGAACTTAGCTTTCAGATATTTATGTCTTTAATTTAGTAATTAATATCACAGTCTTTCACATAAAAATAAGATAGTGGATTTCCTATAAAATATCTTTGAATCCATAATAATAAAAAAATATTTGGGTTATTAAGCAGATTCATTGATATTGCCTCCTTGGTTTCCCTTGCTCAAAATCCTACAAGTCTTCCACATCACATTGAGAATAAAATCCAAAGTCTGTAAAATGACCTGTTACAAATATGATCTAACTACTGGCATGTCTCCAATCTCATTTTCTACCACCTCTCAGTCAGTCTAGCCATTGTTGCTTTTTGTTTTTTTTTTTTTTTTTCGGGCCTTCAAGCATGGCATGGCAAAGAAGATCCCACGTTAGGACCTGGTGGTTCTCCCTGCCTGGATTATCGTTCTACCAGATACCCACCAGGTTAGCTCCCACACTTGACTGGGTCTCTGCTCCCTCCTCAAACAAGTCTGGCCTGACTCCATAACACAAAATAGCAAACAGCATATTTACGCACATCCCCTGACATTCTCTTATATTTATTTTGCTTTCTCTTCATAACCTTTATTACTCACTGATATTATATGCTTTTTTATATTTGTACATTACCTGCATACCCCACTAAAACATAAATGCCATAAACATGAGGATTTTAGAACTACTGTTCACTGTTAACACTAAAGCCCCCAAAACACTGCCTGTTTCATTAAAAAACATTTGATAAATGTGACATAAATAAACTCAGGAAATTGTCCTTCAATTATGTGCGTATGTATGTATGTATGTACCTACACTCGTTTTAAGAAAAATCTTGGTCCTCCAAACACATAGGGCCCACAATTATAAGAGATATTCTTCAAGATAGATCTGGCTATGGCTTCACAGTTGATATGCTAAAACTTAAAACTATGGATTCACATAACAACACAATTCCACAATTGGCTATACCCTTTCTGAAACTACGGCATGTTTTTTGGCTTTATAAAAATATAATAGTAGAATAGAAACAACCCATTCCAATTTTCTTAAAACAACTCATGGTAGCATACAAAGAATCTGAAATACTTTACTTACTTTAGGACATAAAATAATTTGAAATTATAATACTAGTTTAAATAGGGAAACGAAACTCAGGTATGAGTACATTTTATTCACTGGCTATATCTACACCTCTCTTTAGACTCTCAAGGGCACTGAATTTTCAAATACAGAGCTGGGTGCCTCGGGTTTTATCTTGCCACTTTTGTGTGATTTGCATTTTACTGTATTTATTAAATGTAGTTATTCACCAGCTATCATAGAAACCGCATGAAAACCTCCTTTGTTGAAAATAGACTATCCCAACTTTATATTTTTTAAGACACAATTTTCAGTAGTATGATCATGTTTTGCACTGATCTTGGGAATTAAATTGATCAATAAGATATCTTTGTATATCAATACATAAATGGATGTTATTTTCTTTTAAACAAAGGTATAGTAATTAGGCATATTTTCTTATATGATTTTGATTATTGCAATTGACTGCTAAAGAAAGAAACCAAAGGTCTATTTTATCAAGTATGAATCACAAATTGCCCTTTTAATCAGTGTTATTGTACAGGCAACTCTCAAAATATTCATACACTAATTACACATTTCATAGATCACAGAAGCCTGGCAGTTTTTGTCCCTTTCAGCGACTTGCCCTTTAGAAAAGTTGGCTGTTGATTAGCACCATTGTAAGAGCGGGAGATTCCGAAGCCTTCTAAACACACATCAGTCAATAAATGCTGGCTATCAATGATTCAGCAAAAGAATAAAAATCTTGATGAAAAGTGACTGAAAATATCGACCAAATGAAGATTCAGGAATTCTGCATGGTTTTCGCTTATTAATTCTTGCTGAGTATTTATGCTTCCCTTGAACTCCATGGACAGGAAAAATATAAAATTTTCTGAAATTAAATTCTTTGTGAGTCAATTTACTACTTGTTTTTCGTATATTCCTTTCAACATTGTATTGCACTGGAGTATTTTTTTAAATTTTTGCTTGATTGTAATGTAGAGGGATATTCGAATATATTCAACTACAAACTTTTTCACATTGAAATATTGCAACAGTCCTAGGATACTTATAGCATAATATTACATATCATACCGAGTGATGTTCTTGCAGGTACCGCATCTTTATTGATCCAAAAAGACACCCAAGAAAGAACAACTGTCAGAATACACGGAATGTAGGTCTGAATAGTGAAATATCCCATTCGTCTGCTCAGGTCAAAAAAAATTGTCATAATAATATAATCCCCTAGAAGAAAAAAAAAGTTTTATTTTTGCTATTAAAATACATAAAAGCATAGGTTTGAACCAATAGATTTAAATACAAAGCCGTTTGGGGCGCCTGGGTGGCGCAGTCGGTTAAGCGTCCGACTTCAGCCAGGTCACGATCTCGCGGTCCGTGAGTTCGAGCCCCGCGTCAGGCTCTGGGCTGATGGCTCGGAGCCTGGAGCCTGTTTCCGATTCTGTGTCTCCCTCTCTCTCTGCCCCTCCCCCGTTCAGCTCTGTCTCTCTCTGTCCCAAAAATAAATAAAAAACGTTGAAAATAAATAAATAAATAAAAAAATAAATACAAAGCCGTTTGATGCTAGCATCATTCACTGATTGGTGTTTCCTTACCAGAGATGGTGTGAGAAATTTCAGTGGAGTTCCGTAACCCTACAAATGCAAACTGATATAATCTCCAGTATTTAGGATCAGCCACTTCTACAGAAGGTTTTTTCCACTTATACTCAATTTCATTTTTAGGGTACCCATCTAGATAAAAAAATTAAAATAAACATATAGAGTTTAGCAAGATCCAAATCTGTTACTGTTGCAATACCATTATTCAAAGGCAAGTTCTTTGAAATTCATTTTTGTATGATAGGATATGTCAAATATAGAAAATACAGCATAAAATATATGTGTACCGTTTAAAATTAACCATATAATGATCCAGTAATGATAATCCATGCCACTCCACTTAAATCAAAAAACAGAATCATGCTAGTTTCTTAGGGAAATTCATGTCCCCATCCCAATGTAGTAGTCCCTCACCCAACTAAATGTAACCACTAACCTGATTTCTGAAATCAGAAAATAGATGTTCTGATATGCATTTCTGAAACATATAGCTTATTTTAGGTTCTTTTTCAACTTGATTGGTGCCATACTAGATGCATTACTTTATATTTTACTTCTTTTGATGTGATATTTGTAGTAGTCATCCATGCCAATGTACGTAGCTTTAGTAAATTTCTTCCATTGTAAAGATGTACTGAAATTTGCTTATCCATTTTGCTATTGTAGATGCTTATAATGTTTCTTGTTGACTATTACTAACAGTGTTGTTTGTACCATTACCATGCATGCCTCACAAAATACAGATACACAAAATTTCCCTGGGACATATATCTATGTATGGAAGAGCTAGGTCATGGATGGCATAGAATTTCCACTTTATGAAAGAGTGCCAATCTTCTATTCATAGAGAGCATACCATATATTCTCTCACCAGCCAGTGTGTGAAAATACACGTGGATCCACAGTCTCATTTAACTTGATGTGGACAGCCTATTTTTACTGGTCTCTAAGTATATTTTATTTCACATTTTCCTTATTATGAATGAAATTTCGTAATTTTTTCATATGTTTATTAGATTCTTGGGTTTCTACTTTGGAGAACTGCTTGTTCTGTTACCTGTTCTTTTATTGGATTTTCTCCCCCCCCCCCCCCCCGCCCCGCTTTTTTTAGTCTGTTATCTACATACTCTGAATACTAGGTTTTTGTTAGTTACTTGTGTTGAAATGTAGTTGCCTAACATAGAGGTGCATTCTTTCAAAAAATTTTTGTTTCTGACACAGGTCAGGAAAATCCACAAGGGCTTTTTAAAGTAATCGAGTGAAGGAAATTCAGGCTGAAAATTCACGTGAGGGTGGGTCTGCAATTATATCCTCTCAAGGAGTTATTTCACCCCTAGTATGCTGATTGCAGAGGCAACTGTTCTTTTAGACTTTAGTGGTTGTGTGTGTGTGTGTGTGTGTGTGTGTGTGAGAGAGAGAGAGAGAGAGAGAGAGAGAGAGTGTATATGGGGGAAGGGGAGGTTATTCATTTTACCCTAAGCTCCCAGGCTTTGTAACCCAGCTGTACGTACAAATTATGTTCTAATAGATCTCTAATCCACAAATCTGTCAAATTCAAAGCTCAACTTTCTGGTTTCATTTTTATTGCTTCAATTCTTTCCTGGTGATTACTCACATGTTTTTGAGAATGTTTTTAATAATATAAGTTTTAAATTGTTTTCAACAGAAGAGTTGGTCTACCATAGACCAACCAGAAGAGTTGGTCTACCGATAGAATCCACTATCAACTTTAAAAATTTCCAGAACATTATGTCATTTTGTACTAGGATCTCTTCATCAGCCATGATAAAATAGCTGTCATCTCTCCACTAATTTGTTTTAAAAATCTGTTTTCTCTTTTTTTTTTTTTCGCGTTCTGTCTTGTTTGATAGGCTCTAACCATCTTGCTTTTCCATAATCTCTATTTTTTTTAATTATCATTGTTGATGCAATATAGTATATAGGAGTGTGGGTAGAAATAAAAACAGTGAGCTCATTACTTAATTACTCTAAATTTCATGATATTGACTGTTGAAATGGGGATATATTGAAATATTTTGAATATATTTGTTGTAAAACATTAGGAATAGAAAACTTAATTCTCTACTGGATCGATATGGAATACCTGAAAAAAGTTAGCTGTGATCATTATGTTTATATAGGTGATAACCAATTGAATTCACAAGGATAGAATATTAATTTCCAACAATTAATTTCCAAATCATAGTCAAAGAGATATCACACCAAAGATGTAGTCATGGTATCCAGAGGCAAGTACAAAATTTGCTACATTTTCAAATACTTTCATATCAACTACTCTTTGAATGTTGTATTCATCAAGTCTTTGGTATGCTTTGGCCATTTTATTCATTAAGAAGTTAATGTTAGAAAATCAAAACAGTGGGATAGATTATAACTTTAAAAGGATATTTTAATATGACACAAATCATTAAGAAAAGTCAAGAAAATTCAATAAAAACAACAAGAGATATTTGGGGATTTTTGTGAGTGAAGAAGCAGGATAATACTTGTGAATACATAAAACGTAGTGTGAATAGATTTTAGTATGTAATATACAAAGAAGTCAAATTTCAATAGAAGGAAAATAGCACTAGACAATTTGTGGATATAGGCAATTATATTTCTTAAAATCATTTTACATGTTTTTAAGACTTACTCATTTATATATTGTCTAGAAAAACCTTTATAAGATATATATGTAAATATGTCAGTAATTATGAAATAGAATTGATATTCATATAGAAAGGTAACAATTATTTTCTTGAAATAAAATATTTTTTATATCAAAATTACTTAGTTCTAATCATTTCTCTGTATTTCAATATTTCTTTCAAATAAAATAAACTTATTTCTACCTTGGCTTTTCCAACTCATTAAAGTCTCAAAGATTTAGTATTCATGTAGTAAATATTATTCACAAACCAATCTTTGAAACATATCTTAAAATCCAATGTAATAAAGTTAAATCTTGCCTCAGGGAGACGAATAAAATTTGAATCAACATTTTATTCATGGGAGTATTAAAACATTTGAACACTATCTTCAGGACTACTTTATTTAATCAAAATAGGAAAAGGCACTGGGATAAAACCAAAATTTGTAAGGAATGAAATAATAAAATATACATTTACTATGCATTCATTGTCACTTTTTAATTTAAAAGCCAGAAACAAATATGTCATTTGTAATTATTTTATCTGAGAGAAGAATATAATCCCCACCTCAGAAAATTATATAAATTGCATTTATCTCACTTTATTTTACATTTTTAAATAAACAGGTCTGAGGCTAAAATTCTATGAACTTATCATGCATTTTGTCACTTACAGCTTGAAAATTCCAGCGGACAGGAATGTTCATCCATAGGAAAGTTATGAAGCTGAAGATAACATTCTGCATTAATTGTCAATCTATTTAAATGAAAAAATAAACATTAAATAATAAGTAGTTTCAAGCATTAAAAATCCTTTGTCTAATATTCAAGAATGATTTTGGCCTGTAATAGCAGTCTGTGATATATTAGAAAATAATAATAATTATAATACTTCAAAGTTTTAAATGTTAATATTGTAACATTCATAAGTGAGTATGAAAATTCTAACATTTTCCTTTCCAGCCAATTAAGCTACCACTATATACATTTCAGTAAATCTGCTTACAGTTAAAACTTTATACTTCAGGATCACAAAAACACATTGCACACACACACACACACACACACTCACACACACAATTAACTGAGTATACATGGTTATGTAAGGTGATTGTTCTCTCTTAAGTTTTCATGAACATCTTTTCACTAAGGATGATTCTTAAGATTAGGATGATCCTTGATAAGATATGTTAAGATATGTTCAAGACAACGAATTAAATAAACTTGAATCTTATATACATCAACCTTCATTTAATCCTTTCTTAAGGATGCTTTATTACATTATTGAAAATTTTATAGTAGATTGGGCTCCTAGAGAAAATCTCAACTATTTGCACCATAGGTTAAAGCACATAATGTTCACACCACACCCTCTTTTGTTGCAGAGTTGGGGAGGGAAGGAGGGAGGAATCAAGAGATTTTTCTTGTTTGCTTTTCATTCCTTTCATATGCTAGTTACTCTGAGCTTTAAAAAAAGTTTCCAAAGTATACCGCTATTTTAGATTTTAGTGTATGAAAGGAACTCCACATTTCTTTCTTTGTAATACTGAAAAAGGAAAATTTATGACTTGACCAAATATTAGTATGGGAAATAAATTAAAGCAGCTATATTTTTTAAAACAGTATTACCTTAAAGTATATAAAACTCGTCCATCATTCCAAATTCGAAGCAGACGATTAGGAGTTGTTATCCAATGTGCATCAGATTTTCTTGAGTTTCTGAAGAAAGTGTCAGGAATCCAAATTTTTCCTACCATATTACTGTTAAGCATAAGCACTTTCATGGTACTATTGAATTTTAAACGACTATCAAACCAGGTTTGGGCAAAAATTATATCTATTGTGTATTCCTGAAAGATAAAAAGAAAGGTAACAACTTATAGTAAAGTCACTACTTAGACTTTTTTTAGATGTTTCATTTTTACATTATAAAATTTCTGTAAGTGAATAGCACTGAAACTTAGTGTTTTCAAATAAGAAATATGCCATTACCTTAATTTTCATTTTTAATTATTTGCCTGAGTCATATAAGATGAAGTCCAAGATTTCTAGTAATAACTGCTTCCTAGTGCGGCTTCATAATTGTTTTGTAAATTTTATTCGAGATTTTATAATATGTAGTATATAGTCATTTAATACAAAAGCAAATTACCTTAATGTCAACAATTGTATCAATTTTTGTGACATTCACATGGAGCATCGGTTAAAAAAATCACAAATAAATACAAAATCAAGATGCAAATACCAAATTACCTAAAATCCCTTACATTTTCTTTTGTCCAAAAAATTAATTACAATTATTTAGATCCGCTGTTCTCAAAATTTTCAAAGCACACACACACACCCTTATTAAGCGCTTTTAACATGCCAAGCACTGTATGTTGAGTTTTGGATGTATCATGTCATTAAATCCTTACTGCAACCCTGTGAAATAGGTACTGCTATAACCTTTATTTTTAAGTCGCATTTACTGAGCAATACAGAAGTAAAATAATTCTCCCCACATCACAGAGGTAATAAGTAAATGATAGGGAGACTGAATCACCACAGGCTGAATCCAAAATCCACATCCACGACAACCATACATAATGGTGGTCATAGTGGAGCCTGATAGGTGCTGGTATTAGAGCACAGGCTGTGCCCATTATCAGCAAGTGACTGTAGATAAGAAATTCCAGGGTTATGAGAGAACCCTGGAGGAAGTGATTAGGTATTACCTGCCTTTGTATCCTGACAAAATGTCTGCCATATTATAAGCACGAAAATTGATTTGATAAAATTAATGAATAAGAATGCGGTAATTATCGATGCTGTTGAGGAAAGTAATTATGTATGTGTACAACTTTGATATTAAGAGAGACAGAAAAGAGTAAATTGAAAAATATGAAATAGTATATGAATTACTTGTTGTGGGAGAGATTGGTTCCCCCCTCTCGATGTAAGGCTAGCAATTGGCCAATTTACATGGACGGACATGTTTAGTGTAAGAAAGAGAAGTGTAATTAGGAGTTTGACCAATTGAATGAAAATTTTTTAAAAAGGTAGAGAGAATAATAAGTACACAGACTAGGAGTTAACTTGTTATTAGGAAAGTTGTATCAAATCCTAATTCCCAGCAGAATATTTATAATTTATTTGACTAGAATATAGAGGAAATAGAATAGATAAGGAATATAGAATAGAAAGGAAAACCTTATTTTATGTATTTTGGCGTTTTGTTTTTATTTACTGAATAAATTTGACATGTAACATTGTATAATTTAAAATTGTTTTAATGTTTATTTATTTTTGACAGAGAGAGAGAAAGACAGAGCATGAGCAGGGGAGGGGCAGAGAGAGAAGGAGGGAGACACAGAATTCGAAGCAGGCTCCAGGCTCGGAACTGCCAGCACAGAGGCCTAAGCGAGGCTCGAGCTCGCAGACCGCGAGATCATGAACCAAGCCAAAGTCAGACGCTCAACTGACTGAGCCACCCAGGTGACCCCATCATTGTATGATTCGAAGGCATACAGCATACGTAAAGTTACTTTGATATATTTCTGTACTGTCAAAGATTGCCAATGTAGCAATATTTATCATATTACATAATTATGGTATATTATTGTCTATATTAATTATATTGTACATTTGACGTCTATGGCTTACTTACTACTTACTACAAGTTTGTACCCTTAACCACCTTAACCACCATCATCTTATCTATTTTAGATGAACAGTGTTGCAATTTGGGGAAGGCACGTACATATTAATAGTTAAAATAAAACTTTGGTTTGTGAGCATATTCATTCTGGAAGCATGCTGATAATCCAAAGCACCTGTATATCAAAGCAAATTTCAAGAGCCATTGGATCAGTTGTGATCCTGTGATGTTTGACATCACGTACCACTCGTATTGCAGGACATCGCTCGTTTGTCAAGTTAAAATTTATTAGAAATGTTTTCTTGTCTTGCAGAACACTCACAGAACAAGTTACTTGCAATCCAAGGTCTTATTGTATTTAAAATCCAACAGGGGCCTAAACATTACACAGTTGAAATGTCCTTTAAAAAGGGGTTAAGAAATATAGATAAATTACTCCGGATAATTTGTCCATATAATGATGTAATATGTGATCATTCAATACTCTACCCATATATTTAGCATCTAGTATCATCTAGCATCTAGCCAGTCAATTGTTTTGCATGGATGTGAAGATTTGAAGTCCTTAGGCACAAAAACACTCGCATTATGATCTCCCCTTCACATAGTTTTGATTGCCATGAGGTTGCCAGAGAAATTTAGAGAGGGAGAGAGGACTGAGATTTAGTTTTTTCCAACTGAGTATGGAATGGCACAGGATCAAATTGTACTGTGGAATATAGGCTGAGGTTTCTTTTCCAACCAAGTACCTTCCATAGCCACAAACTTGCTGATGTTCACAACTCAAGCTGAGTTGTAACGCAAGACATATCTCATAATACATAATACTGAAGTATATTTACTCTGTAGATGCTTAATCAACTCACTAAGGAATATTAATGGATTAGGCATGATTATTGGGGGTGGGTGGCGAAAATGGGTCCTTCCAGACAATATCAGTGGTACTTTCTCCCTAAATCTTGTGGAAAATCCTTGGCCAGCTTTACAACAGTTATCTTTAACCCCTATTCTGACCTCCTGCTTCTCAGGCCAGATGTCTTTTCTTTAGAATAAATTATGATTTATCGAAGCAGCCTCTTCGACTGACACAAATAATTAACCACTCAGAGTCTAACAGTGTAACTTGTGTTAATGACATGGTTTCTGGTTTTAATAGCAAATGCAAATAGAAGAATGCTCATGTCTCTTCTCTGGTGGATCCGAAAAAGAGTATTTAATAACATTATGTGCCAGAATTATTTTGTATCTTTGTATGGAATCAAACAGTATTAACTGCTTAAGATAATGGATAAGGCTTACATTCCTGCCAGGATTATGGCTTCGCAAAGCTCCAACATTGGTTGGTAAAGGGGACATCATGCTACCTGATATATACTTGGCTGCAGTATTCCTAACTAACAGGGCATTAAAGGCTGCACTTGAGAACTAACATGTCTAGGGGTGGGATTTAGCAAGCAGCTGAAAACCCTGCTTGGCAGCTGACAGAATCTTCTTTAGAATACCTGTTGATAAAACTGCTAATTGCCATGGAAAGAGTTATGATTTCTAAAGAGTAAACTCTCCCAGGAGAGAGTCTTGGGGGAAATGGGAAAATTTTTCTACTCATAATTATTCCCTCAAGCGAGGACCAAGAAGAGAAAGATACAGAGCATATGTCTTGATAATTCAACCTTCCTAAACCCGTTGCAGATGCTAATACTTTCAAGCTCTTTTAAACTGCTAATCCTTAATAAGTGCCTCACTGAGATAAGAAGGTCATTAAAGTTTCTGCTACTTTATATGTAATCGAAAAATCCAATTTCGTTTACTCATTTGTATTAGTATAACTTCCAGAAAGTGATCAAACTGTGTTATTGTTCTTCATGTTCTTATTTAGAAGCTATAATTAACTGGATAATAAATAAGTAAAAAAAAAAAAAAAAAAAAAAAAAAAAAAAAAAAACAAAACCAAACACATGAAAAGGAATGTCCATTCACTCAAGACAAGTACAATAGCTTCTAGGATAAACAATTTGAAATAAGGCACAGTACATTTAACATTTGAGATCCAATGTACATTATGAGACTTACTTTGTTCCTTGCAAGTTAGCTGAGAAAACAGCATTCATGAATAAAAGCGAAGAAGTGAGTCATTTTATTTTTAACTCAATTGAATCAAAGCATAGTTGATGAAAGTATATGTCTTGTAGTCTTCTTACCACGTGGTCAGACTTGCAGTTATGCACTGTGTCTCACAGTTAAAAGTACTAGTTTTCAATACTATTGTCCTAGTAATGGAAGAAACTTCACACAAAATGCAGACCTACGTAACTAATGTAGGTGTATAATTTCATCATGAAGTTTGTTTGATCCTGATCTGGTCTTCACACCTTGGCATCAATCTGTCCCTAAACCATCTATTCCCGTGGTCAAAATAGTAGTATACTGGGCCAAATAATGGTTATCAATATATTAGATGTGAAGGCTACAGACATGTAGACAAAAGGTACAGGCATAATCCACAGGACAAAGAGCTTTAGTGGTAAAAGTTCATAGGTAGTTGCTCCACTTTGCTCAGTTATTATAAAAACACCAATCCTTAATACTATCACAATATGGTTAAGTATAAAGCTTGGTGCTATTCTATTTTTCAACTAGAAAAAGAGATAAGGAACAAAGAGGATATGTCATGGTAAATCATTGAAGTCATCCAGAAATATACTGAGAGAGAATCAAAAAGTAGACATGAATCCTGGGTTCTGTTACCAACCCTTTGGGCTCTTATTTTTATGACTCTAAATGTAGATTTTCAAAAGAACATAACATCATGTGCATTCACTGATTAACTTTTTAAACATATTTTTCAGTGATTAAGTTACTTCTATATTGTTCTGGGTTTACAAAGATGAAAATAGAGCCTTCCCGTTATGAATATACTATATACGAAAAATAAAAAATTAGAAATTAATAAAACTTAGGAAATGTACAGATAAAGAGAAATGGAGACAGTAGAGGTGATTTTCAGCTAGGGAAATTTGAGGAAGACTTCATGACAGAAGTAGTATTTTACCCAAACACTGAAGGATATATGAACATTCAGATACATGCTGGGGTCGAATAATAGAAGTGGGGAGGAAGTAAAAAGGTAGTAAAGTGTAAGGCATAATGGGGAAAAAAATTTAAGTCATATACAATGAAAAAAGTAGTGTATTTTGTGTCCATCAGGAAATGTGCATACCTCAGACACACAGAAAATTCTACATCTATAAGAGTTTTTGACAACAATTACCAATAATTGACTTGGAACCTAGACACCACTCCATCCCCATGTACTACTGAACTGAGTGTTATGAACTGAAAGCCCTAATACTCCGTGTGTTAATTTTATGCATCATGCTTAATCATACATTTCCTGCTAAATATTTATTCTATAATATTCGATGTACAATTTCAAAGAGTAAGACATCAATCTTAATATGATCACAGACAGCTAAACCCTACAAAGGATACAAATAAAACAAAATTCCCACTCCTCAAAAAATGTATAATATATACTAGTAAAGAAAGAGTTAGATTCTAGATGTATATAATAAATAACCAATAATCTGGCATGGGAAAGATCCTTACAACCCTTATGAACCTGTTTCAGTCAGGGTTCTCCAGAGAAACAGACCCCTTAAGATGGATGGATGGGTCAATGGATGGTTGGACAGACAGAGAGATAGCCAGAAAGGATCGATAGATTTACTTAAAGGTAGTAACTGATGAAATTCTGGGGTCTTTCAAGGCAAAAACTGGCAAAGCAGGCCAGCAGGCTGAAGAAACAGAGAAGAGTTGATGTTTCAGTCTTGAATCAGAGTCAGCCTGGTGGCAGAATCTCTTCTTCCTTGAGGGACCTCAGTCCTTTCTCCTTAAAGTCTTATCTGATTGAATGAAGCCCATCCACGTTACAAAGCATGAGCTGACTTACCCAAAGTCTACTAATCTCAGTGTCAGTCACATCTAAAAGGTACCTTCACAGCAACATCTAGACAAATATCTGGGTACTATACAATAGCCAACATGACACATAAAATAGACCATCGTTATACAGTTATAGCAGTAGGAGTGGGATATTCATGGATTCAGGAGGCTTTAACAAAAATTATGCATGTGTTTATTTGCTAGATAAATTACAATAACTAGTTTTTGTGGTAGGAAGAATCACATTTCCTCAACTCATGTTTTCTATATAAATCTACACTCTCCTTTTTGTCCCATCTCTTACTCACTCTACCTCTCAGAGAAGTTTGTTCCATATTTCTTAAATGACTAAATTGGATATATTAAAAATCATTTATTAATAAGTTCTAATCTCTTTTTCATGTGCTGCACCCTGAACTTGATCTGAATGAAATGTCTCAAGATCTTACTGGAAGGTGGGAGTCAGGTAGGCGCACAGGAGTGCCGTCAAAGCGATTTGAGTCTCACCTTCCCAACCCTATTCTACAGCCCCATTTTAATTACTAGTAGGAGAAATTTGGGGGTTTTTTTTGTTTATTTTATCTCCATTTGCCTGTCTTCTATGAATATTTGTCAGTAGATTCAGAATCGATGCAGAGGGATAAAAATGGGAGAATTATTTATTGGTCCTTTCAAACACAAAATATGCTCCAGAAAATATAGATTACCATTTTTTTCCATACAGATACTCATTTGTTAAGTTTTCAGATTCAATTTTGGTATTGCATAAAGATAATGAAATTTGAAATTCTAGTGTTCAACTGGAGGTCTCCCAAAATAAGATACATGATTATTTGCAGAGTAATTCCAAAATGTTACCTACATTAAGGTCACTGCATGGGATCAAACATACAATATTGCCTATTCCCTGCAACATTCATAGGAGAATAAGAAGTACGGACTGTCCTCTTCCAGGGCATCTACTGGTAGAACAGGAAAAGTTCTGGACATGTCAATATCTCCTTCTATCAGAACACCATGAGCAATCCATTACCTCAGATCTTTAAACAATAAGGTCCCCTAAACATTTATAAATTTGTGAATTCAACCTTCCATAGTTATGCATGTCTTGTGAAATTTTATCAAAATTATGAGCAACTGATACCAAATATCACATGGAAGGACAATTTCTTGAAAAAATTCTAGGAACTTCCCCAATGCATAGGCCTCAAAACGATGTTGAACATCACCACGTTTTTCTGAGATGGATATAAAAGAGGAACAGACATGTCTGCCACACAGGGAGCTGAAGTGAGATACAAAGACAATCTGGAAGGCAAAAGAAAGACTCTCCAGATTCACTATAGCACTGCATCGAGCACCAAAACAGAAACATAAATGGCTGGAGAAAAAGCAGCCAAGTGAATCTGATATATTGTCAAGAGAAACCCAAATTATTTTCAGTATGCATAATTGGACTATTCTGAACCCATGAGGTGAGACTGCATTTAAAAAGGGGCAATTTGGTGTAGTGATTGTGGGGTGAATGGCACTTTGGGGAAGACTTCTAGGGCTTGAATTCTGAATATAACAATTTTTAGTTGACCTTAAGTAAATTTCTCAGCTTTTTCTTTTCTTTTTTTTTTCTTTTCTTTCTTTTTTCTTTTTTGCTTGTTTGTTTGAGAGAGAGGAAGTGTGTGTGTGTGTGTGTGTGTGTGTGTGTGTGTGCGCGCGCACGCGCACGTGTGTGAGCTGGGGCGGGGGGCAGAAGGAGAGAGAGAGAATCTCAATCAACCTCCACACCCAGGGCCCAGCCTAACGCAGGGCTCACTCTCACATTCATGAGATCATGACTCCAGCCAAAATCAGGAGTTAGATGCATTTAATTGACTGAGCTATCCAGGTACTCCAAATTTCTCAGCTCTTTATGGCTCTCTTTCCTCCTCTTGAATCGGGATAATACAGAGTTTAGTACATAAAGTTCTTGCTACTATTTAATGTAAATTACTTAAAACAATGATTTCACACACGGTAAGCATACTATAATATTATGGTCATAATAATAAAGGAAAGACTTCATAGCATTTTTATTTTTTAAAAGTTTATTTATTTATTTATTTTGAGAGAGAAAAAGACAGAGAGAGGGAGAGAGAGAATCCCAAGTAGGCTCCACACCATCAGTGCAGAGCCTGATGCAGGGCTCAAACTCACAGAACTGTGAGCTCATGACCTGAGCGGAAACTGAGATTTGGATGCTTAACCAACTGAGCCACCCAGGCACCCTCTTCTTAGCATTTTTAAAAGGGGGCAACAGGGCTTTTGCAAACATTCCAATTTACAGGGATTATAAGACACAGCCATGCAATGCCTCCTCTGGAAGATGTGAACATTTTATAGACATAGTTTTATTTTTGAAGAAATTTCTTCATGTATAGAGACTGCCCGTTCTAATACCAATATTCCAAGTCGTAAAAAGTCTCTAGCTTCTGGAAAGCTAATTTATTCTAAATATTCATATTATTAGTTCATTTGCAGAATTTGAATCAGTTAATCAGTTTCTGTTTCATGAAGCATCTGGCCCACTCAAAACTTGGGACACCATTTGAGTTGTTTTTTTCCTATTTCAGTAGCCACTCTTTCTCAGTCTCCTTTGCTAGTCCCTCTACATCTTTAATCTGCCTGAGCAATGCCGTGCCCTAGTTTAGCACTCTGTTCCCTTCGCTTTACTCCCAAGGTCTCATCCAATCTCGTGACTATAAGTATCACGTATATCGCCTGAAAATTGCAAAAGCTACATTCCATATACAGCTGCTTCCCCTGACATCCCAACGTGTATGTGTAACTGCCTCCTTAACATTTTCATCTGGATTGGTTAATAGACACCTCATGTTTAAAGTTTCAAAACAGAACTCTTGATCTCCATTATCTTACAAAACAAAACAAAAAATCTTGTATCTTTTCTCCATCTCATCAAGTGACAACTTTATCCTTCTGAGTTAAAGTAAAAAAAATCTTGGAGTTATACTTGACTCCTCTTTTTCTCTAAAACTCCACATCTGGTCTATCAAAATACCCTGGAATCACCATTTTCAAATTACTTCCAGGATCTGGTAACTTCTGATTTGCTTCACCACCAACTTTTTCCTTAATTATTGCAATTACTTGTAACTAATTTCCCTGCTTCCACAACTGTTCTCTTATACTTAGTCCTTCATTCAGAAGGATAGTGGTCTCACTGAAAACATTAAGTCATATCATTATCACTCCTGTGGATCAACACTTTTCTATCACATTCTCACACTCATTCAGACAAAAAAAAATACGCTACAACCTTTAAATGTACTTAGAATTCCAGATGATCTGAACCCTAATTACAACAACTTCTCCTACCTCTTTTAACCTTCTTAATTTTACTACAAACACTACTGTTCTCCTTGGTGTTCCATGCACATCTCAGAGCCTTTACTCCTGCTATTGCCTCTGACAAAGCACTCTCCAGATATCTGCATGACTTTCTCCTTGAACACTGTTGATTTCTATTCAAATGTCACCTAATGAGTGATGTTTCCCTTGTATACTGAGTACACTAAAACCTTCCCACCATCCTGACCCTCTCTACCGAGTGCTTTGCTTCACTTCTCTATATTTTATTAATTATCACTTAATATGTTATATATTTACTTATTTTATAGTGTTGCCCCAACTAGAATGTAAGCTCCATGAGGACAAAGGGTGTTTGATTATCCAATACTATAACCTAAACTCTTGTTTAGCATGCATTCTTCTTTTATTTTTTTTTATTTTTTAATTGAAGTACAGTTGACACACAGTAGTACACTAATTGCAAGCATACCACATAATGATTTAACGCCTGTATATAATTTGCTATGCTCAACACAAGTGTAGATACCTTCTGTCACCATGCAATGCTATTACAATACCATTGACTATATTCCCTATGTAGTACCTTTTATTCCCATGTCATATTCATTCCAAAACTGGAAGACTATATCTCTCACTCCGCTTTACTCATTTTGTCCAACCTCTATATACCTCCCACCCTTGTGCATTGTTGGCAAGAATCTAAATTGGTATAGCCACTGTAGAAATAATATGGAGCTTCTTCAAAAAATTAAAAATAGATATACCATATGATCTCATAATTCCACCCCTAGGTATTTACCCAAAGAAAATGAAAACACTAATTTGAAAAGACATATGCACCTCTATGCTTATTGCAGCATTATTTACAATAGCCAAGATATACAAGCAGCTTGTGTCATTGAATGATGAATGAATAAAGATGTCATATGTATATATATGTATACACACACACACACACACACACACACACACACACACACTATGGAATGCTACCTAGCCATATATAAAGGATGAAATCTTGCTATTTGTGACAATATGGGTGGGACTAAAAGGTATACTAAGTGAAATAAGCCAGACAGAGAAAGACAAGATATCATATGATTTCACTTAGATGTGGACTCTAAAAAACAAAAGAAATGAATAAACAAACAATAAAAAGCAGAATCAGACCTGTAAACTCAAAGCTGAAAAATAGCATCTGGCATATAAAAGACAATAAATAGTTGTTTATGGAATAAATGGAATATATATATATATATATATATATATATATATATATATCCATCCTCCCTGGTGTCTACAATGCATTTGAATTAATCTTCAAGAATTAGGCCAAAATCTCATAAATTCATGGCTAAGTTCATAATTACAGGTCTATGATCTAAAGTCATACAAATATAAGTCAACATGTGAGAGAAGGTTACATTCTAAATGGGAAACCTATAAATACATATCATGACATCTGGAAAGAAATAATCATCATGGGTACTCTTAAAAGCATGGTAGGGGCACCTGGATGGCTCAGTAGGTTAAGTGTCCAGTTTTGGCTAAAGTCATGATCTCACAGCTCATGAGTTTGAGCCCTGCATCAGGCTCTCTGTTCTTTGCTGTCAGTGCTTGACCTGCTTTGAATTCTGTGTCTCACTCTCTCTCTGCCCCTCACCCCCCACACACACACTTTCTCTCTCCCTCTCTCTCTTTCTCTCTCAAAAATAAACATTTAAAAGCATGGTAAGGAATTCCCTGCAACAGAGGATTGGAATTCAAATGAGGGCTCTGCTTCCTAGAGAAGCCCTATCACCAATGAACCATCTGTTTTCCATCTGCATGTGCAAAATGCCATTGATTGGTTCAATGCTAGATGGCTAGATTTTTTGTCTGTGGTCTGAGTGTGACAAGTATTACTGCATCTGTAACTACACTGTATTAAAAATATATTCATTAACAATAGTATACTTGAAATTTGTTAAGAAGATAGGTTTTGTTTTAAGTTTATTCATTTATTTTGAGAGAGTGAGAGAGTGAGCACAAGATGGGAAGGGGCAGAGATAGAAGGGGAGAGAGAATCCCAAGCAGGCTACAGGCGATCAATGCAGAGCCTGACGTGGGGCTCAATCTCAGGAACTCTGAGATCATGACCTAAGCCCAAATCAAGAGATGAACATTTAACTGACTGAGCCACCCAGACAACCCAAGAGGATAGATCTCTCTCTTTTTTTAAGTTTATTTATTTATTTTGAGAGAGACAGAGACAGTGCAAGTGGGGCAGTGGCAGAGAGAGAGGCTGAGGATTGCAAGCAGGCCCTCTGCTGCCAGTGTAGGAGCCCCACATAGGGGTTCAACTCATGAAATTGTGAGATCATGACCTGAGCTGAAACCAAGAATTAGACACTTAATGGACTGAGCCACCCTGGTGCCCCAAAAGGGTAGATCTTAAATGCTCTCAACACGTACACACACACACACACACACACACACACACACACAGAGAGAAAAGGAAAGAGTAAAGGAAAAAGAAAAAGAAGAAAGAGAAGGAGAAGGAGAAGGAAAAGGAAAAGGAAAAGGAAAGGAAAAGGAAAAGGAAAAGGAAAAGAAAAAAAAAAGGAAAAGGAAAAGGAAAAAAAGAAAAAGAAAAAAAGTAACTCTGAGGTGATGGATATGTCAATTAGCTTGATTATGCTGATCACTTCACAAGGTATATATATATATCAAAACACCAAGTGGTGCACCTTAAATATATACATTTTTGTCAATTACACCTCAATAAAGCTGAAAAAAGCATTTCTTGCTGTAAGAATTATTCTTCCTATCTAAGCAAGATGGAATACTGTATTTAGAAAGAATCTACATGTCTCATGTCTTAAATTATTTATATTAATTACCACTTTATAGATTATTTCCATTGTCCATAGTCTTAATGCAGAAAATGAATTTTCTGACACTGTCATATGCTGCTAGAATGGCATTGTATGTACTGTTTTAGAAGCACTGACTTCCAGTGTTTACCTCAATAGTTTGGGTATAATTGTGCATATCACAAAGCTGAGTGTTATTAGAAAATCCAAGGCTTAGCACATAATTTGCAGAATTCCCATTATAGAAATTTGCCATCATTTCCATTTTAGCAAAACATCAAATGTCAAGACATTTATACAAGTTTTTCTCCTTTCACATTTTAATTAAATTGTAGAGCAATTGATGTTAGTTCATATTCACTGCCAATTTAAGACCTAAAGCTTTAGTATTTTATTAAAATCCTTTCCACTAAAAAATGAACAAATAACACATTGAATAAGAGATAAGGCATTTCTTTTAATTATATGCACAATTTTAAATACATGTTAGATAACAGAATGGATACTGATACTGAAAGGGTATATTGCAGTGAGAAGTCGTTGTAAAGAACACTGGCTGGATGGAATCAGGAAATCATACTATAGTCCCAAAGCTGTGACTTTCTAGAATATAATGCTGACCAAGTCACTTATTCTGTCTCACTGGAAAAATGAGGGCACAAGGCAAGATCATTATTATGATCTTTCTGACCTCTAACGTCCAGTGATCATGAGAACATTGTTGATCATGAGAATGTTATAAAATGTTAGAAATTAACTTTAAAATTTTTAAACATAAGCTAAGATAAAGACTGAAATGGACATGTCGTCTTTCAATGACCCTTCCTCCCATAAAAATAGTTCTGTAGGTGTTTTTGTTACTTTCATTTAATCCCATTTAATTTCTGATTGTTGGATATGGCTTCAGGCTGTGGCTGCCAAACCTGGTTGACTAGAAGTCTTTGAAGAACACTTCAAATTTCTGATTCCAGATCCCTGTCATGAATTACTTAACCAAAGTCTCTTGGAACAATGGCTGAGAATTTGGATTTTTCTTTAAAAAATGTATTTATATACAGTTTGGGTAATACAGGGTTGGAAAATATTGACAAGATTCTAGCCCTTCCTCAATGCATTTCTATACTATATTGATTAGGCTTTTGCATAGGGAAGAAAAAAGTAGAAGAAAATAAGAAAATGAAGGAAAGAGAGACACCCTTGCTATACAGAATAATAGATCTTTAATTGCAGAAGCTGAGGACATTTGGACACACTTTGGAGTTGATATCTACAAATGGGAAGATTTGTGTAGTTTTCTCTCAAACTGAACCATGTAGACTGCCATCTTTCTAAATACAAGCTCCCTTTATTAAACAGCATAGCAGAACTTGTGTGTGTGTGTATTTAAGAGAAGTATGGTTTTTAACATTCAACTAAAATATGTACCTCTACACAATTTTAGAAAGTAATCTTCTAAAATGAGGAAATAGTAACCCCTTGAAGTTAACATAGGCCATGCTAAAGTACCACTACATGTACAAAACTGCCTTTTCCTAGATGTTTATTGTTTGGTTATGTTTTTATATTATTAGCAAAGCATTAACACATATCACTGTCCTCCTATAAATACATTTTATATTGAGATACAAAACAATGTTTTTCAAGTGGTTGCCTGTTAACTTTGGGTTCAGTATTGAAAGCCCTTGGTAGGTACCAAATAACCCAAATAATTCAGTTTTAAACAAAGGGGTGAAAAAAGGAGGAATCCAGAGGTATGTTTGAATCTACCATAACAAATGAAAAAGTGCCTTAGAGCAGCTGGGAAGAAGAAAGCAAGGCCAAAACCAGCTTTTAATCACATGTGTGAAAGTCACAAGTTGAAACATACTATCTAGACCCTCCTTCTGCCAGAACTTTCCCTCTTAAAACCTAGCTTGAGGCCAGAACTACCAAGAAGTACAGGCACATTCTACAACATTCTGTATTTACTAATTCATAAAGCACTCAAATTGTAACTAGCCCAGAGTCTCTACCATGAGGCATATCATTAGAAAAGAATTCAAAATATGCACCTCCTTAATCACAATAAAGTGGGAACATTCCAAATGTTAAATAATGGATTATTAATATATTATGGCACAAATACATTCCCAAATATTATGCGACATTTAATGGTATTTAAAAAAATAATTAATGGAATAACAGTCATGATATAATAAATGCAAATATACAAAGTTATAAAACAATATATATAATATTGTAGCATTTGGTAATACTATGTACATAAAGCCCCCTTGCTCTGTGCTCCTCCCCTGCTCTCTCTCTCTTTCTCTCTCTCTCTCAAAAATAAATAAATAACAATAAACAAATACATACACACATACATACATAAATAGTATAAGGTCACCATTTGTAACTTAAATACATATGGGTTCATACATAGCATTCTTTTGGGTACTCCCTCTTCTGTATTGATCTGATTTGCATTTTTTAGCCATCTTCTCCATTAGGATTTATGCTTCTCTGAAGGAAGACAGTCTTATCTTTTATAACTTAGTAGCCAATGCACCAACTGGCATAATACAGGCAGGAAATAAATGCATGATAAACAAAACCACAAAATAAAAATGAAAATGTATTTGTTTACATCAAATAATAATAATATTATTTTAATAACTTTTAGATATTCAGCTATTAATTTAATTTCTTAATCTTAGAGCTTTAACTTCTTACTTATGGGGCAAATGAGCACACTGGATCAAAGAAGCATAAAGATGAGAATAACATTTGTTTGTTTATAATTTTATATTTACTAGTGTTCAATCAAAAAGTTCCTAAATTTTATATTGTTTTTAAGACAAAGCTTATGAAAATAAATAGATTTTAGACTAACAAATGCCAAAAAATTAACATAATATGCAGAAGTTAAAAAATTAAAACCATGGAAACAAGCCTTAAAATATCATACAAACCAAACAAATAAACTTAAAATTGTTAAATATACATATATTTCTTCAAGTACGTTAGTTTGCCATGGCCAAAAAAAGAAAAACCCTTTATCTTCCTCTCCATTAGCATATCCAGGTCAATTATCCAGATACAAATATATGTATATTGTTTCTATGCCTTTGTTGTTTCAGTTTCATAATTCCTCAACTTAATGTACTTGGCAAGGAGTGACTAATTCCTGTTAATATAGCAAAAGGAATAAACAGGGTTTCTTTGATATGTTGAAGCTATGCCTAAAGCATTATCTCCTGGAATCTAGAAGCAACAGGGACAAAAGAGAGGGAATGAGAGAGAGAGAAGGAGGGAAATCAGTTGATTATTAGCACCAATTGCATGAAACATACTAAAGAAATATATTCCTTGCAGTGAAAGAAATTCTTCAAGAAAAAGCTCTATCTGAGCAGCAGCTTTCTCAATATATTTAGAATGTTTAGACACAAGTTATATGCATGGGGAGTTTATTATCAAAAATGAGTCTGATAAGATAAAGTAATGAAAGACTTAAAAGTTAGCTCTCACCATTTTCACATAGATTATTAACTATAATCCCTAACTTCTCAACCCCCCCTCCCCCCTCGATACACACATTTGATACTTGGCTGTTCCACTTAAATGAGTAAAACAAAATTTGATTGCTGGGAAAATCCCTTATTTCTGGTCCATAATGAATCATGTTTATTACTTTTGTGGTTCCACATATACTTTTGTTTAAGAGTATTTTTTTTTCTTTTATGGGGAACATTTGGATTTTCCTTTTCTGGTAAAAGGAGTCTGTAAGGGAGCATTATTTTTAAATATGTCTATACTGATCAGAAAGAAAGCATCCTGATTCTTGCTAAGTTCACTCAACTCTGTTTGTGTCCTGCTCACCCCCTTGTAGTCATCTCCAGCAGGTAGTTATTTTGCAATCCAGTCTGGCTGGCGCTCTAGCTACTTTCTAACTCACACTCCTCAGGATGGGTGCCCTTACTCCTCCGCTCTGTCTCCATTACCAAGACCAATCGCCATTTAATGCAGGAAGAATCTATTCAGCTTCAGCTCTATATCCTAAGACTGTGTGGTGTACTACTCTGGCAATTAGAATGATATAAAGTAATTTTTTCACACATGAACTAGGACCTCATTCTTTACATATATATTTTTTTAAGTTTTTATTTAAATTCGGTTCAGTTTGTTCTCTGTAGTTAAGAGTCTGTTTCTTGCTTTGTCTTCCTCTTCTTTTTTTCCTTTGCTCATTTGTTTTGTTCTCGAATTCCACATGCAAGTGAAATCATGTGATATTTCTCTTTCTCTGACTGACTTATTTTTCTTAGCCTTAAGGCCCTACCCTCTAGGTCCATCCATGTTGAGTCTGTTTCTCTGGCCCAGGGTATCAAAATACTAATCTCGGTTATCTCTTAATATTGAACTATATAAGGATGCACCAGTTTCTATAAGTAAAGTCACATCCAAAGTATACCTGTAATTTTCTTTCCTTTTTTTTTTTTTTTTTTTTTTGCCTCAGAAATATTTGGAAAGTTTTATTTAAATGGTTTGTGTTCCCTTTTAACCAACACCAAAAAGAGAAAATAAGTTACTGCCATTCCAAACACGAGTGTCGCTTCAGAGAGGAGTGGGCATGGATGTTAAGAGCTGGGCAGTGCCTGCTTCTCCAGGCTGCTCTTCCCAGCCGTGCCACTCTGGGGTTGGATGGCCAGTCCCAGGAGTTCACTCATTCCTGGGCCTTGGAAAGTGAGGGAGCAAACTGCCCATCCTGCAGAGAAGGATTTTCTCTCCCCTGCAGGTTGGGACATGAGTATGGTGAGACCTGGTGGTTCTAGAGGTGAGGGGAGTGGAACGGTCAGATCTGAAATGTTCCATGGAATCTCCAGGGCTTCCAGGTCTGGAGAAATATGTTTGCTAGAAAAATAAGATGCTTTGAGAATTTCTGCAGTCTGTATTCTCTGACTACCCAAGAGAAACCTACTCTGTTGGTCAAAGGGGCAGCAGGGAGGGAGGGGAGCAAAGGCTGGAGGCCAGGAACTGGTCTGACCCCAGTGAAAAATTCCAGAGGAGAGTGAGGCAGGCAGCAGTCTTTGGTTTCCTGGGTCCTCTTCCTGGCAGCTGTAGAGGCTGTGAAGCCTCCCGCCTACCTGGTCCTTGAGGTGTGGACTCCCAGGCAGTGGGCAGCATTGAGAGAGGAAGACTGGCCATCTGTCACAGGCTGGTGGGGGCCCAGGCCCTAGGCCCTCAAAATAAAATGCCCAGGGGAGCAGGGCCAGCAGAAGGAGCAGGAGGCTTGGAGAGGATCTGCTTCTCCAGCTGGCCAAAGCACAGTGGTCGTGGTTGTTACCGACACAGGCCACATAAACCATTGTGTGGGGAAAGTAGTTCTGCTTATGATTGCCATGCAGCAGGTGGGGCCCTTGGCGAAGACCGCTACATCTTCCCTGCCATGGGTCTAAGGGCACAGGGGCACGGCAGATTGAGCCTGGTGTTTGTTGTGAGTATAATCCACTATGGAAACATTCTCTTACTCACGCCCTCACCTTGTAGCCAGGCCCATTGCCACACAGGATGGCAGCGGAGGGCTTCTGGTCCGTGTTGCTCGCCATGGGGGCCAGACCAAAGATAGAGTCGCCACAGGGGCTGGAGGTTGTATCTGCCAAAGGTGAAGATGTGGGAGTGGTCCTCGGTGAAAAAAGTGAGCTTGTTTTCCAGGGAGATCATGGTGCCTGCCTGCGCAATTCCCCAGCCCATCTCCACTGCCTGGTGCAGTGCCTGCTTGGTCTTTCCCTCCAAACTATACCTGGAATTTTCACCTATGACTGTTTCTGTACTTACTCCCCTTGTGCTTACCCTCTTGTTAGATACCCATAACGTCATCCTGGATTGCCTAGAACTCTTAGTGATTGCCATTTGAGTCGGAGAATTGCTACACGCATTGAATGCTGTCTTAGCTATCAGAGGGTAAGCTGGTATTGTTACATTATCCTGAGATATTTATTCAGAAGAGTAACAACTCATAATTTTCCCAAAGCCCCCAAAATGAAGAGGTTAAAATACATTTTAATTCCAGGCTAATAACCTCTTTTAACATTATTTTTCCTTTAATTCCAATTGTATGTTTTTGTTCTCTTTCTTTTTAAAGTTGTTTATTATTATTCAGGTTTTTTTTTTAATTTTAACTCCAGTATAGTTAATATATGGTGTTATATTAGTTTCAAGTGTACAATATAGTGATTCAACAATTTTATACACTGTTGTGCTCATAAATTACTCAGAGTTTTAATTAGAGCACAAGTAGTTGAACAGCCTTTATCCAAGTTACTTTATTTTTGTTCAGTCTTCATTAATGCCTCTGTTACTCATTTTGAATTTAAATGTAAACTATAGAAATAATCTATTTATTGACTAATTTCTTCGGTGGTCAATTACTGAATATCCTAAGTTTTGATAGTGAAACCAAAATTGAAACCATTAATCTAACCATGAAAAAAAAAAAAGGAAAAATATATCCTACTGTAGAATAATGTTTTAGGTCTTCTCAGTAATTTACAGAGATACCATTTTATATAGCCAAGCTGAAAAAGAAATAACCATTGTACATGAAACCAAATTTTGGCTAATTAAAACAAATAAAACCATTAAACTATTACATTAATTTTGTTCCTTACCAGTAACTTAAATTTGTGAGTAGTTAACAGGGGGAAAAAAAGAACATCCTCTCCTCCTACTTGCTTAATTACACTCAAGTCTGCTTGCTCAATGACACTCACATTCAAAGCAATTTTGTTCATTTTATGAAAACTGAATTCTAATTTTCCTGCATTGTTTAGTTAAAACAGACTTCCAGGTAAACTGTTTCTTATTAATCCCCGGTATGACAATGTTTCCCTTTTAATAAACATTATCAATTATTCCATGTGTTTTTTTTTCCCTCGTATGTGCTTTTAGTATCATCAGTTTAAATAGCAACTTCATTTAATTAGCTTTTTAAAAAACTATCACTGGCCAGGGTTACAAGTGTGTAGTTTGCCCTACTGGGAAAACTAAATCTTTAATCCTATGAAACTTTTCTACACTAAAACACCATAGAAGCCTCTCAGTAGCCATTCTTGTCAAAACATCTCTGGAATACTAATACAGCCTTAAATCCTATTTCTCTTTATTTTAATGACCACATTTTTTAAATGAATTCAACAAATTGAAAACAAGAGCCCAAGACAAAACACACACAGTTCAGAAAATGTAGTCTTCCATAAACTGCAGTAGGGTTGTTTTCTTTAAGCATTGGTTAATTAGAATTAAACAGTATGTAAGATTCTCCTAAGGAGAAAATGAGCATTTTGGTAATCAAATTTACATAATGTTGATACACACAAGTATATAGAATGCTTCATCTTTACAAAAATCAACTATTTGTTTAGGAATTCGATTTGGGCAGAGCTAATACTCAAAAACTTATTAGAGCTTCCTTTTTCCTTGGTTTCTTTGCCACTGTTTTATCTTCTTTTTGTTGCCAGCCTTGATGTTGCATTTACTACCTCAACTTCATTTTTCAGGTCTTTCAACGTATGTGTTCCTTACGGTCTGATATTTATTCCTTTTTTCCTTCTCTTTAAGATTGTTTTTCCCATCTCTCAGAGGTTTAGCTAATTTCTGACAAATACTTGTTCTAGCTCTTTCTCCTGAGAGTTAGCTCCTCTTTTCAGATTCTCACATTCAACTTCTTTCCACAGCCAATTCATATTCATTTGCACCAAGGAGACAAGGATGTCAGTTATGGTGTGGCCAAAATACTGTCAGTACAGTAGTCAATGCAGGCAGCTGTGAAAGCTAATGACAATTGCGTGAACATCATATTAAGTGAGAGAAAACCTGGGGCTCACAGTAATACTGTAGGAATCAGCAGACACAGGCAATTGTTAGGCATGATGGTTATTCAGATAAAAAAGTGGTTAAGATCTATAATAAAGACATGATTTGACTGTTGTACTAATGGATAAATGAAGTAAGAGAGTAAATCAGCAGTCTTAAGAATTATCTTTAGGTGGTGTTATGGACTGAATTGTGTCACCCTAAAATTTATATGTTAAAGCCCTAAGCCCTACTCCCTCAGAATATGAATTTTAGATTGCCCCAGAATAGAAGATCTGTTGCCCAGACTAAAGCAACCTCTCAAGTGGTCTCTCTAACTCTCTTAACTGGTCTTACCCATCTTCTACACTGTTATAATAGTGATCTATTAAAATATACATCCACCTATGATACCTTCCTGATGAAAAGCTTCCAGTCAATTCTCTGATCCAAGTGGATATAATTCATGCAACACACAGCCTTCTGTTATGGCTTGGAAGATCATCTTTAATAAAGACCTTAAGCATCTTTCAGCCTCACTTCCTCACATATCACCTTATGTTCCAGTGTTATCAAACTGCTGGAAGTTCCCCTGATCTTGTTAGGTTGTTTCATTTCTCCATGACTCTGTGTGTGCTCTCCACTCTGCCAATAAGTCCTTTTCTTCTCTGTTTTCCCTTCAGTCCTTCTGGTTCTCTTTCCAGATTTCTACAGATAATTTTTTATGCCTTGGCATCGCTCCTACCAAACACAGCACTTCGGAATAACAGACTACACAGTCATAGATATGGAATATTCTAGCTCTAGTCCCTAAACATGACACACAGTAATTTCACAAGTTGCCCTGAACTCATTCAGAATTAGCTATCAGAATTAGTCACATAACCATTTTATTGTGAAGGTATATACTCAAGAACTCTATGACAGACAATTATTTAATATTCATTACTCACCATATTTATGGGGTCAACTGGTCCAATGCTGTTTACATAAACATCAGTTTCAATTACTGTGGGCCTCACTGCAAAATACCAACACAAGGAGTGGTCAAAGGTAAGAACAGAAGTTGTGTTAAAGAAATCCTAGCTTTAATAAATCTTCATAAATAATAACATTTACCATTTAAGTAATAAAATATTCCTCATTAGAAAATGAGGAAACATACCCCATTACAAAAACACAAACACCTTTTCAGTTTACTAATCAATTATGTACGTAAATATTAACACTTTTAACTAAAATATTTTAATGTACAACCTAAAAGTGTTATAAATATTTAAATCATTCATTAAAATTAACAAAGTTAATTCAATATAAATTGCTAGATAATTTGCTTTCTGCAATATTATAGGATTTTAGAATTGGAATGGGTATTAGAAGCTAAATATAAAATAATCCCACTTAATGCATATCAATGGTGTGCTGGTAAATGTTTAACAACAGCCTTGCTCCAGTAGTGGATGGGGAGGAAGCCCTGATTTATCGTTCTTACAGATATCCATGGGTGACTATTCCCACAGAGACCCATTTAAGGATACCAATGTGAAGTTGCTGAAAGCAGACTTGGGACAATATCAAGTAGCTATTGTGAGCAAATATAAGCATGTTCTAGCACACAATGGACTTGAAGCATGGTTCTGAGGATTAAAGAGATAATGTCTGTCAAGCATCTACGTTCAGGTCTGATTCTTACGGGGAGCTTCATAAATATTTGCTGTTCCTTCTTTCTCCCGTGTTAACAACATTCCTTTAGGTTGTTTAAATTGGCTCCAGAGTTAGGTGTATTTTTTTTTTTATGTTTTTATTTATTTTTGAGACAGAGAGAGACAGAGCATGAGCAGGGAAGGGACAGAGAGGGAGACACAGAATCAGAAGCAGGCTCCAGGCTCTGAGCCATCAGCACAGAGCCCGATGCGGGGCTCAAACTCACAGACTGTGAGATCATGACCTGAGCCGAAGTCGGACGCTCAACCGACTGAGCCACCCAGGTGCCCGAGTTAAGTGTATTTTTATCTAACTTTCAGAGTATATTGTAGAGATGTCACTATAGAGTTCATCTATTGTGTTTCATACATAACCATTTCTGTCTTTCCAATTGGTCTTAAATGGTATATACTGTATATCATTGTTTTTATATTCTATCAAAATGTAGTGCAGGTCAGCCTTTTAAATGTTGTCAAATGACATGATTAAATAAACACCTGCAATGCCGCCATATTTAATTGTGCTTTTTTGTTTGCCATGAAAAACATTGTCACATAGTTTCTTTTATTCTCCTTATCCTACTAAATAAAAGATAAAGGATTCATTTATTGATTTAGCCAATACTTGTTGAGGAGTGAATGTAAAGGGTTCAAAAAGTAGATAAGAAGAAAACCATTTCAAGAATAAAACCTATTAGATACCTCCCAGAGATTTATAGAGAGATGATGCAAACAAAAGAAAACAGAAAAAAAACACCTTGTAGATTGAAAGTTTCTATACCAAAGTGGCATGTTTAGTAATATTTACTCGGCTCCCCTTGCTAAATTTTATCTGATTTCCCATTTCTGGCCTAATATTTATCATTCTTACAATTCTGACACTATGTCAACCTGTCTGGACACACCTCCACCTCTAACACATAGCTGAGTCCACCTGTCAGAGTCTCTATCCAGCTCCAAGGCCCCTGTATTGGAAACTTCCAAGCTAGAGGGTCTCCCACGCCAGCAAGATTCAATGGAATACTTGAGGCATTTGGCAAAAACAGTGCCTAGAGAATTTTGAAACAATGTTAAATTTTACCAAAACTAAACTACACTTAGAAAAACATAATAACATTTACATAGTTTGTTTTTCCTCAAATAAAGATTTTAGTAGGTGGCATACATATTTCCTTACTAGAAAGATAAATGAGATTTGCTAAAAGTAGATTTAGTATGCAAAACTATAGGTCTGTAGATCTGTCCAATACATGACTGTGTTATTCAATCTGCTAGCCAATAATTATATTTTGTATAAACATAAGGTCACATGATTTATAGAAGGCTTTATAAAGCCTGATGACTTCTGAGATGATTTGCCATTTATTTTTGACTATGAAATGAAGCCAATAAATACCATACAAAATTAAGATAATTTTGGTCAGATTTACAGTAATGGATTTTATGAAACCCAATTAATAAAAAATAGGTTGATTCGTTCCATATGTAAGTATATATATTACCAGTTAAAGCAATTAAGGGCAACGTTCAAACTTATTTAATTAGATTATTTTTCAGCTCATCTGATAAATCAACAAACACTAAACATCTCTTTACTGCATGATAGTAAGGGCTGAACATTGTCTATGCCAAGAAATAAGATTCCTGAAGACATTTCTATATACAGGATGTACTTTTCACATTTACAGTGTAGAACATTTTAGATTTGAGTGATCTATCCTGGTTTCCTGATATCAATATTTCCTTAACCAATTATAAGACAAATATATGTATACCATAAAAGTATTAACTCTTGCATTAGGGCATAGCCACACAGAAATATTTCATGAGCAACATAAAACAAGTCCATCTGGGATGGGATGAATGAAGAATCACACTTAGTGAGTCCCATGTAGAACATTGCTATTGATGAAGATATTCAATAAATAACTTAACAAATATATATTTGCATACCAGGAGTATTTTTAAAGTTATTGTGTCTTCTATTTTATATCTTTGGGCTCTTTGTATTTCATTCGGTTCTTTAAACTTCAGGCCCAAAACATGAGGAAGAATAAGCCTGAAGGTGGACTAAAATATTTCAGATTAATTTTGAAACTACAGCTAGAGATGATATCCTTCAAAATATACAGTAATGAGGAAAACAACAGAAATCTGCATTGTTCCTTAATAGTGACTCATTACCACTTTTATCGCTTCATACTATAAACAATACTTGTGGGTGAAATCACTGAAAATATAGGCTTCTTGGAAGAGTAAATATTTTTTCTTAGCACATGATTTTCTCAGTCCAAAGTTTGTTTAATTGCAGGGGTGGTATTTAAAAAAGAAAACTAAAAGGACATTGTCATTCCAGGCTCATTAAGTGATCGTTAGAAAGTGGCCATAGACTATGTTTAATTCTTCAACACACATGGAAATGAGAGATCTCCTTTTTTGTGACAACATAACAATGCTGAAAAAACATGTACTTCCATAGCAAATTACATTTTTCATAGATGGAAGGCAGGTAGATGACACTGGATTATTTTTGCAAAGCCCCTCTCCACATTGTGATTCTAAGTACTTTGCTTTAAGTATCTCACCAGAATATAAACTCTTCGTGGGAGTGAATATATGGAAAGAATGGACATTTTGGGCACCTTAAAGAAAGTGCAGAGAATAGTATGAAGAAGGAAAAAGAATTAAAAAAAAAAAAAAGGAAGCAGTGAGGTCAATGAAATTTCCATGTTCAGCTTCCAGATAGCTAAAACCAGATACCTATTTTCCAGACATAAAATAAAATGGATTTAAAAAATATTTTCTTCATAATCATTTTTAACCATGCTTTCTTGGATGACATATTCAAACAAAGATATCTTTAGCAGATTATGTAGCTTCTGGGTCACTTTTTTATATTAATTCTGATTAATTAATTAAGGTTAATTAAAAATTAATTCTGGTCAATTAAAAACTCTAATCCTAGAACATAAGTTTAACAGTCTTTTCCATTAAAAAAAGAAAGAAACCCATTGATTCATATGATACCATTATAACATACTGACTCTGAAAGAACCATAATTAATGTTTTTCTTGCCATAGAAAAGACAGCAGGGGTTCTCAACCCAGATACTTTTTTGGGTTTGGGTCCAGATACTTCTTTCCAGGACTTGCTAACAGGGAAATGTCAACTAACACTCACCATTTCCCTCTGCAGGTTACATATGGGCACATAGGTATTTGGCTATGTGTGGATGAAAAGGTACACATGGGTAAATAAGTACTTAAGTGAGCCTAATACTGTAGCCACAATACTAACACAAAAATCCAGAAAAAATACTAACACAAATTTTGGATAGAAAAAAATGCCTACAAAGAGCACTTCAACAGTCAAGTCATTTATTATGGATACAGGTAAAATGCAACTATGCATGGTACATATGCTTACTTAAATAGAAATTAATCAAATTAAAGTAAAACTGTATTCTCTTGGCCAAACAACATTTCAATACTCAATAGCCAAGAACCAATTTAAGTATCCAATGCACATATATGACAATTTTAATATATATTTAATTATCTATTTTAATATAACTTAATTTATGGGGGCACCTATAAATTAAGGTGGCTCAGTTGTTTAAGCATCTGACTTCAGCTCAGGTCATGATCTCACAATTGGCAGGTTCGAGCCCCATACGAGTTCTGTGCTGACAGCTCAGAGCCTGGGCCTGCTTCAGATTCTGTGTCTCTGTCTCTCTCTGCCCTCCCCCCATGCTCTGTCTCTCTCTCAAAAATAAATAAACATTAAATTTTTTAATATAACCTAATTTATATATATTTAAGTAGGCATATTTATTTATTTATTTATTTACTGAAATTGTCTTCTTGGGAAAATATAAGATGGGCCTCTTGTTCTGTAGTTAAACATCTCTGTAGGCAGCAGACTTAGCAACCTGCTCCTGCTCCTACACCTGATCAGGGTAAAAGAAACAGAGGAGCCATGGGTTCTAGAGAGAAAAGCAGTGGAGTATCTTCACACTCACTCTTTTGTGTGTCTAGGATATTTTAATTTCTTGTGGGCATAATTCACATCAAAAGAAGTTGACTGGGCTGGAAGGATCTCACTAGGTCTTTGACCCAAGAAAGTTGTGCACCAGCAGCACACATCTCATATCTACTGATGGAAGGGCTAATGCTGGTGAAAGGTAGAACCATCTAGGTTTCCCAGGTCAAGGAAGTAAACAGTATAAAACGCCTATGAACAAACAACAGAAAACAATCCTACCCTCCTACTCATAAACGATGTTATTTATACAAATGCCTCTCAAAGGATATCAAGGGCTAATTAGGATTTGCCTGAAATGAAGTGGAAACTAACAAGACAAAGGTTTCAACTGCACCCAATGAAATGAACAGGAAGACCATCCCCCTTGGTAGTTCCTGCATGTTCCCATCACTAGAAACCTCAAAGACTTAAGCAGATGGAATAAAAGAGCAGATCACACCTCCTCACCACCTCACCCCACCAAGTTCCTCTCTAGTAGCACTTGCCTACCCCATGACCTAGGAGAGTGATGGCATTGATTCTGTTCAGATATTAATTTTTAGATTAGCTCAAACTATTTGAATCACTAAAACTCCTTGGAAAGCCATAGACTCTACCCTAATAGTTGTTAAGAAATAAAAAAAAAAAAAGAAGATTCAACATAGAGTAGTTGAAAATTCACTAGAATTAGACAACTTTTTAATGTTAATTTGCCATTAAGCTTAGAAGTCCTCAATAAGTTGACTGTATAAATTTTCATAGCATCAATGAAGAGTAAAGATAGCAATGAAACTCTGGACAGAGAGGAATGCCTGCAAAGGTGACCTAAACAAGTCAGCTATTCATTATGTATACTCTGAGGTACACAGATAAAGTGCCACTGTGCATGGTACGATTATCAAGGTTCTTGGGGCATGTTTAATCTACACTACTAAGCAAAGTGATGATGTCACAGATGTACATAGAATTTGAAAGCCCGTATCTTGATCTGAAATAATATACTTAAAATGTAAATTGATGAAATACAGCTATCAAAATACCTACATATGGAATAAAAAAAGACTTTACATACTGGCTTCTATTCAGAAAATATACATTCAGCAAATATTAAGTGAACCTTATGCTTCAGGCATTGCTTTAACAACTAGGGATATGGTGATTTCTACTTTCAGGGAATTTATTTATTGGAAGAAAACAGACAATCAACTAATAATAGTGAAGTATGATAAGTAAAATGGAACTACAGTTTTCTGCTTCTTGTGATAAATATTTGGTATCAAATTAATCTCCCCAATGAACATAACTATAAAATTTATTTAAAAATTTTAAAATTATTGAAAGAATCACACAGCAGCTAACAAAATCAGGATTTGATGCAACAATTTCCTTGAAGGAATGGAAATGCAGTGATGTAAGCTCTACATTATGCTGGCCACTTTTCCCCATTGGTGCATTTGCTGTTTTACTGCACAGAAATGGCTTAGAATTTGCATCTGGCGCATTGGGCTGGAGAAACAAAAATTGAAGTTAATGTCTGTCCAAACAGCTATGACTTCTCTGCCAGTCAGAGTGGCTACAATGAACAAATCAGGAGACTATAGATGCTGGAGAGGATGTGGAGAAATGGGAACACTCTTGCACTGTTGGTGGGAATGCAAACTGGTGCAGCCGCTCTTGGAAAACAGTGTGGAGGTTCCTCAAAAAAATTAAAAATAGATCTACCCTCTGACCCAGCAATAGCACTTCAAAGAATTTACCCAAGGGATACAGGAGTGCTGATGCATAGGGGCACTAGTACCCCAATGTTTATAGCAGCACTTTCAACAATAGCCAAATTATGGAAAGAGCCTAAATGTCCATCAACTGATGAATGGATAAAGAAAATGTGGTTTATATGCACAATGGAATACTACTTGGCAATGAGAAAGAATGACATATGGCCTTTTGTAGCAACATGGATGGAACTGGAGAGTGTTATGCTAAGTGAAATAAGTCATACAGAGAAAGACAGATACCATATGTTTTCACTCTTATGTGGATCCTGAGAAACTTAACAGAAGACCATGGGGGAGGGGAAGGGGAAAAAAAAGTTAGAGAGGGAGGGAGGCAAACCATAAGAGACTCCTAAAAACTGAGAATAAACTGAGGGTTGATGTGGGTGGGAGGGAGGGGAAAGTGGGTGATGGGCATTGAGGATGGCATCTGTTGGGATGAGCACTGGGTATTGTATGAAAACCAATTTGAGAGTAAATTTCATATTAAAAAAAGAAAAAAAGGAACCAACAGAGAAGAATTTAATCAAACATTCTACCTGCAATTTCTCCTCAAGGTATTTACTAACTCCTAAATTGTGCATATGCACAGTGTGATGCTAAGAAACCAAATATAAATCAGAATCTAAAATAATATGTAGAGATTTCAGCTATTTCTGGCATATGTGGGGCCATCAAGGAGAGGGGTTCCTAGTACAAACCCCAGGCTGTCAGTGGAAACACTTCAAATGGTTATGCCCTGAGGAAAAGCAAAGTTTTACAAAAAGAAATACACCAGTTTGGGCCAAATAAAGGCAATTTCCTTAACTTGACTACTAAAACAAAATTAGAATCCTCTCTGGAAGGAAATAACATCATCTAAGTCTCCATTATTTTTAATATACTCTACTGGCATTCAATAAAAAATTAACATACAATTAATGAAACAAGCAAATCAACTTAAACCAAGATATAAAATGAAAAAGAAATTTGTTAAAAAGTTACACAAGTGATCAAGATACTGTGATTATCAAAGACTAAAATAATTACAGCTAATATGTATAAGAAAATAGATAAAAAGATGGCAAATTTGATAAATACTTGAAATACTTTAAAAATCATTTGCAAATACTGCAAGTAAGAATTATTGATCCAGAAAAGAGGCCAATAATAAAAGAGAATGAGGGGCACCTAGGTGGCTCAGTCACTTAAGCCTCTGACTCTTGATTTTTGGTTCAGGTCATGATCTCATGGTTCATGGAGTCGAGCACCACAGTGAGCTCTGCACTGACAGCACAGAGCCTTCTTGGGATTCTCTCTCTCCCTCTCTCTCTGCTCTTCCACCATTCACACTCTCTCCCCCACTCTCTCTCAAAAATAAAATAAACATTAATTTAAAAAAAAAGACTTAGGGAAAACGTCAAACATATGTGCAATGGAGTCACAAAGAAATTGACATAGAAAAAATATTTGAAGAAATATTCACCAAGAATTTTCCAAAAGCAATCAAAGATTCCAACAAATAGATTCAAGAAGCCCTATGAACTCTCCCAAATACCAAAAACAAAACAAAAAGTCTGGGGACCTTACATAAAACTGCAGAAACCCAAAGACAAAAAAAAAAAACCTGCAGAGATAAAAGATAGTTTATTTCTAGAACAGCAACATTGTTGTTGAAAAGTGATTTTCAACAGAAATAATAGAATATAGAATAAAATGGAGTAAGGTTTATAAAATTTGAAAAGGAAACAGCAACTATCCTGGGTTTAAATGTTAACTGAAAATATCATTCAAATGAAGGCAACATGAAAATATTTTTCATGTAAAAACAGAAGTAATTTTTTGCCCTGAAATTTACACCAAAACAAACACTGTAAGGAATATTTTTTCTAAATGGGGACACAGTACTGAAGAAAGTAAAGAATAACAAATGGGATAATTTGATGGTAAAAACTAATTGCTTTTAAACACTTTGATAATAAGAGTGAATTTTGGTATTTCAAAATATAAAATAAAAATACATGGATATTTGGGGCACTTGGGTGACTCAGTCAGTTAAATGTCTGACTCTTTATTTCGGCTCAGGTCATGATCTCGTGGTTCATGAGATACAGTTTTGGTTTTGCACTGACAGCATGGAGCCTGCTTGAGATTCTACCTCTCCCTCTTTCTCTGCCCCTCCCCTGTTCACATACTGGCTCTCACTTGTGCGTTCTCGTTCTCTCTCTCTCTCTCTCTCTCTCTCTCTCTCAAAATAAATAAACACTTTTAAAAGTTTTAAAAAAAGAAATGACAAAAAAGGGAAAAAACCTCAGATCTTAAATACAAAAAATATCGCAAATGTTATTATGAAACAACTTAACACTAGTAAATTTGAAAATTTATATTCCTTAAGAGGTTCAGCCTACTAAACCTGATTATTAAATTCATTGAACCAACCGGCACACCTGGATGGCTCACACTCCGTTGAGCTGGTTTAGCGTCTGACTCTTGATATGGGCTCAGTTCATGATCTGTGGGATCAAGCTCTGAGTTGGGCTATGTGCTGATAGCGTGGAGATTGCTTTGGATTCTCTCTCTCTTTCTCCCTCTCTCTCTCTGCCCCTCCCCCGCTTGTGCTTGCACTCTCTCTCTCTCTCTCTCTCTCTCTCTCAAAATAAAATGATAAATAAACATTAAAAAAATAAAATACAGTAATTGAACTGTTAAAAATTTTTTCCCAAATCAAACTCTAGACCAGCATGACTTCCCCAAATAATTTTCCTGAATATTTAAGGAAATAATATCATCCATTTTAGATAAACTCAGAGATGAAAAGGGAGGTAAACCATAACTCATTTGTAGATGCTATCATGATCTCAGTTCTGCAACTAAAAGAGACATTAAAGAAAGTAAAAATAAATGGCTAATGTCTTTCATGAACAGATACAAAATTCCAACACAAAATAGCATCAAATTGAATCTAGTGATATTTTGTAGTTACCATATCACAACCAACTGGTATTTGTTACAGAACTGCAAAGTTTTAAAAATCAGACAAAGCTACTTATAGAACAAACAATAAGTAGAATAAAGGGCAAAACACAATCAATATGATTGTTTCAGTGGTTGCACAGAAATTATTCAAAACATAGAGGAAAAAAAGAATTCTAGCAAATAAGAGAAACTAACAAGCATCTTAAAAAAGAATCCTACAGCAATCATACCTAATAGTGAAGTATGAATTGCTCTCTCTGATACCAGGAACAGTCCAAGACTATTCAAAATGTACTCTAGTCCTACCCAATTCAACATGGCATGAAAAAAAGCATAATTTTGGAAATAAAGTAAAATATTCTTTATTTGCAAAGTAGACACTATTTGCAATGCAGTAATTATTTGTAATGGTCAACTATCTTTATAGAAAATCTAGAAGAATATAACAATAAATGATTAAAATTGATACAGAAATTTCACAAGGCTTCTGAAGACAAAAAATATGCAATTTAGCCATTTTTATATATATTGCTAATGTAAAATTAGAAAATAAATTTTTAAAAATGTATTTACACTTACAACACAAAATCCAAATATATAGAATTAAATCTAGTAAAATATATTCAACATTTCTTCACAGGAAACTATATATACATATATATACATATATACATATATATACATATATACACATATTCATATGCATATGTGTATATATGTATATATATGCATGTATGTATATATGCATATGTGTATTATATATATATATATGTATATATACATACATGCATATGTGTATATATATGGAGAGAGAGAGAGAGAGAGAGAGAGAGGGATGATGCTTATGAACTTGGTATGGTAAAAATTCAATACGGTAAAGATTTCAATTTCTCTATATTGACCATAGATTTAATGCAATCCCAATGAAAATGTTGGCTGATCTATATTTTTTGTTTGTTTTAAAAAAGTCATGGGGGGCACTTAGAAGTTAATTATTATAAAACTTACACTTAAATACAAATGACTGAGAAGAACAAAGTAAGATTACCTGCACTATTACTGGCTTAGAATTCATTAATTAAAACAGTGCTGCACGGGCACAAAACTAGATCCCTACCTACCTTTCAAATAATCTCTTTTAGGAAATATCTCTCAGCTTTTCAGGCAGTTTTATCAAAACTTTGCTGTTGTACTCTTTATTGTAGCAGTTGTAAAATAATTATATCAAAAATATTTATGTCTTTCTTCCCACATCAGACTGTGAATTCTTAACACTGCCAATTTAACTAATAAATTATCAAACTTAACAGTCTCTGACATACATCAGACACTCAAGGAATATGAGTTACATGATTAAAATGACATCAGTAAATAAGATTTTCATAGTCACCAAAATCCCAAACAGATAATTCAAACTTACCTCCTATATCTGGGCGAAGTTTATTGTCATAGCCTTGAAGCAATGAGTTGAGAATTTGTGTTATATCTCCTTCATGAATCTTTGGTGCCAAGACCCAAGTTTTGTTCACTGTTAAATCCTCATCATCTTCGTCATCCACTTTATCAACACTAAATAATTCAAAAATGATAGAAATTTCAACAAATTGTGTACTTAAAAACACAGTTTAAGATAATCATAATTCTTATTTCTTTGTTAGGAAATAGTAAGAGGAGAAAAAAAGCATTAAAAATATTTTACATTCAGTAAGACTGATACTTTCTTCAGATGAATCATGCTGATATAATAATACTCAAAAATTAAGAATTCAGTACAAGAAGTGTAGCACATAATTTTTAAATAATAAGTTAAATCTTGACCACATCCACAGTTGTCATTTAAGGTCATAGAGATTATGCACTGGAAATGTGAATGATGGTCTTAGATTTGCACAGTATAGAATCTGCACAACTGTTTATGGTGACTCAATCACAACACATCCCCCCAAAAAATTAAAAGGTAAATAAATACAGGAAAAGTTGTAATAATTGCTGTAGTGAGATATTTAAAAATTCATGTGTAGAAAAGAAGAATAAAGGAAAAAGTATTCAATACATCTATGCCTCTTCTTTCAATTCAGAAGAACCTAGATATCATATTCTAAGAACTTTTTCAAAGATTGTCTTGTCATCAAATCTTGAATGGGTGACTCACCTGACATATATGTAGGGGGACACGACTATCAAGTTTTATGAACAGAAGTGAAACTTTAGAAACCAAATAACACCATTGCTTTCATTTTGTAAATGAGATAACTGAAGACAGTAGGGAACTAGCCAATGCACAAACTCACTTTTATTAGGAAAACTGAAAAACAAGTCCTAACTAACTCTTCAGTTAATGCTTCCTACTACACCCCTGTGTTTAACAAGCATAAGGATGCAGCTTAATCCTGCGTTGTGGTAGAAAATGCAGCAATATAGATATTCATCTACAATTCATCAGAATTAACAAACTACTCTTCATTATTCATAAAGAATGCCATCCTCAAATGAGTATGATCATCCTAGACTTAACACCTACTCCAGCAAATCTCAGCCTTCCAGTGAAAAAGGGTCAAAAGGATAAACACATTGGTGAAATTAGGTAAATCCAAAATACATCAGTTATTTCCAAATATTTCAGAGATAGGCTTCCCTCTAGCAGTAAACATGCAAATTTATCTCAGTATCTTTAGTTTAATTTTCCACACTATCCATTTTGATTTCTTTTGCTTTGGACCTAAAACATCTTCGCTAATGCAGCCTTCCCCCTCTTTATCTTTTAAAACCTTTTTCCAGTTTGATTGAGATATAACCAATGTATATTATAGTACAAATTTAAGGTGTACAACATAATTGTATGTATATTTAAAGATAATTACCACAATAAGCTTAATTAACATCCACCCTTTTTATTCTTAATGAGTACAAATTAACATTATAAATGAAAACTTCATCTTTAAAGTATCGACTAGTCATTTCTTCTCCATTGTAATTCTATTGATGGTTATTATCAACAGATAATGGAGAGGACTATTATTCTCAGTATTTCTTCTCTCCTTCCTGTCAGAAAATTATACTCACTCCACTGACTTCTAATTTGGTCATGTGACTTGAAATGCTCCTTCCTTGCTGGAGGATTGTACTTCCCTGTTCTACTGAATTCAGGGGTGGCCCTGTGGTCTGCTTTAGCTAATGGAATATATGTGGCCTGCATCACTACGGAGCAGATTTGATGTCAGAGCACAGTTCATCATATCTCTCTTGTCTTTCTGCCAAATGACCAGAAACATGTAGAAGCTACTCCATTACTTCACTCCCACAGCGAAGGCAACACGGACAGAGCCACAGCTGATCTACAAGGGACATGCATCCTCAGTGAGAAACACTGAGTGTTGTAAGCCACTGAGATTTGGGGGTACTTTATTACCACTGTATACAACTTAAATTCCTACGTAAACTCCAATGGTACATTTAGTTAACAGGTTTTCAATGAAGCACCCATTTATATTATTTGTATTGCTGTATTTAACTTCAAAAAGTATACACTACTGAAATCTAGCTATATGATCATCTTTAAAATAATTTATTTTCTCTCAATGAAATATACACACACCTACATTCATTCATAAACGAAATCACTAAAAATAGTGAAGTATTAAGAGTCCCTGCTGGTGTGTCCTCCAGGAACATTATCTTATCCAATTAGAATTGCTAAGATATTGGCAACAACCCAAATTCTAGAGCATCCATTTCGCTTAAACTCCCAGTTTATGGAGTGAAACATCTGGTGGTTTGAAGCAGGCCACTGAACATAGAAGCAGTCGATCTTTCTTTGAAATATGATTGTAGTCAAATGGAAGTTTCCATGAAAAAAAAAAAGCCTTTTCTATTTTTTAACAGTAGCAATGTCCTGATAATCCCAAAGTACAAGTTCATAGTGATTTATAGTCCTCTTTTCCCAGCTGGCTTGAAGGTAATATGAGACTCTCAGTGCTATCACAAAGCTAACTGTCCTCATTTTTGGCACTAATAGAAAGGAAATTTCATTATGGTTAATTTTTCTGTATCTTCCCTCCAAGCTTTCTAAATTACCTTCGGAATATTCATTAAGTATGTGAAGACCTTATTGGTATTATTTTGGTGATTAAAAAGTACTTGTCATAATTTTAAAAATAATTCACATAGTTGATCTGATGTCTCGATATCTTTCACAGGCTGGGGGATATTTGTAATGTTTACATATGTTGAGTGACTATTCACATAGGGGAAAGAAGTATGATTTTCTTAGGTAACACTGAGAATTTCTTGACTCATGCTCAAGTACTTCTTTTAAATAATTTAACTAAGTATAATTTTATAGTTAGTGGAAATACATTTAGACCACTGAGTATAAAATTTTAATAATTATTATCTTAATGATTGACATTTTTATTGTTACTATCAACTACTGAATACCTATAGTGCATCATTAAGTTCTTACCATGTTTTAGTAATTGTGTGCTAGGTTCTTTCCACATTTTATGTCATTTAATCCAGAGTAATCCCATGAAATAAATATTAATGTTTCTATTTTACAGATAAGAAAAAATAAATTCCTAGAATTTCCAGGATACACCCTTTTAAAAAATAGAACCAGGAATATTGATTAATTTGAAGACTTGTTTTGTCTCTCTCACTTTTTTTCTTTTTTGTTTTTTGGTTTTTTTTTTTGAATTTTCCATAATATCATCACATTTTATCTTCATTAAAAATTTCAGGGTGGTTGGACTGTGAGTTTTCTAATTCATAAGAACACAGCAACTCTTACGGTAAGTAATTAGTATATTTGGATTGTGCATGAATAGGATGCTTAATCTCCATCCTTGAATTCCAAAGGGTTAGAATAATAATTTCAAGGAATCACAAACACATGCTCTGATGAAAAAGACTTTCTAACATGTGTGCTCAACTTCCAATCCAATGCTTTAACTCATTTATAGAGTAAATATCATGTACTACAAATGTGCTAAGTCCTGAAAATAAGACAAAGTTCCTTTACTGATCTAGATTATCTTATTTTTTTAATAAAGGAGAAACCTATTTAAACAAATGACACAGAAAGCCATAACATATAAAGATATTTATTACAGTATTATTTATAATAGCACAAATTTTAGGGGCACCTGGGTGGCTCAGTCGGTTAAGCGTCCGACTTCGGCTCAGGTCACGATCTCATGGTCCGGAGTTCGAGCCCCGCGTCAGGCTCTGGGCTGATGGCTCAGAGCCTGGAGCCTGCTTCTGATTCTGTGTCTCCCTCTCTCCCTGCCCCTCCCCATTCATGCTCTGTCTCTCTCTGTCTCAAAAATAAATAAAAACGTTAAAAAAATTTTAAATAGCACAAATTTTAAATACTAAGAGGATATTTAAGTAAATAATTATAGAGCCCTATGATGTAATGAATGTACCCACTTGATTGATTTGATTGATTGTACCCATTTGACTGATGTACCATACAGATTGAACCGTCTGTAAAAAATAGAACATTATTTTCATGATTTAATGTTATATATAACATATAACAATTTGCTTTTTTCAAAGCCTATGTATAAAATGGCTGAAGATTTGGTGGGAAAGCTGCATAATGAGTATTCTAAGTATTCTACACTAGTGGAGCTATAGAAAATTAAATTTTGTTTGTATATTAATAGTATGCTATGACCTTTCTGAGGAATTTTATAATACAAAGACATGAAAAGGAGTTAATTTGTCATTAACGCCTACCTAAAAAATGAACTGCCTTTCCCTATACATCAGATAGTGTTCGGAAATAAATTTCTAATCATAAACCTAAGTAATTCAACAGAGCGTTTTATAGAGAGAAGCGGGGCTTTATACTCTGCCAAGAAAACAGCAGGGGCAGCCATGAAAATTCACTCCTCAGTTTTCCCTCCATGGGAACGTGGTTGACTGATGGCCCAGCTGCCGGCCCTCTGGACCAGACCTGCATCTACAGGAGACCCAAGGTTCCCTTGGGGGGCTCGTAGCAATAACTGAACGTAGTAGAAATCCTAGTTGTATAGCTCCATTCCTACAGGACCAGGGACTCCTCTAAAGGGCAGCTTATGTGAGACAATTCTCACTAGCCTGCGCAAAACTTGATTAGAAGTCTGAGACTCTTTTGACACAAACTTTCTTTCTCCCCCGTGTTCACAGGTGTCAGACTTCCATTATTATCTGAAGCCTCTCTTTCCTTATGTCCACTTCCTCCTGCTTACCTTACATAGGCATTTCTCTCAAAAATCTCTTGGGGCCCCTGGGCTCAGTCGGATGAGCATCTGATTTCAGCGCAGGTCATGGTCTCGTGGTTCATGAGTTTGAGCCTGGCGTCCGCTCTGTGATGACAGCTCAGAGCCTGGAGCCCTGCTTCTGATTCTGTATCTCCCTCTCTCTCTCTGCCCCTCCCCTGCTCATGCTCTGTCTCTCTCTGTCTCGCAAAAATAAATAAATGTAAGAAAAAAAAATTAAAAACTCTCTTACGTGTCTAATCTCAGCTTGGTATCTGCTTCTCCAAAGCTTCTGCCTCCCACATATTTTTTAACTGACACTGCTAACTATTTACTAAAGAAAAATTTTGAGTCACATACATCAGTGTTGGGTTTTCTTGTTTTTGTTTTTGTTTTTGTTTTACTAGGCTATTTTAATACATTATACAAATCGATCAGTTTATATACTTACTGTTTGTGAAAAACTACTCTAATGAGTTATTACTATTCTTAATAAAACAAGCAAAAGCTTTGAACTAATAATAATTCAAACAGACTAAGTAAACCAAAGTATGCTATACCCTATAATTATAAGGAGAATTACAAACAGAATTGTAATGCTATATATGCTATATCATCTTTATAGAATAATAATTTCAAGGAATCAGAGATTCCTTGATAATTTCAAGGAGACAGAGAAAAATAATATAGGTCTATAGCCAGTCAATCAAGTAATATAACCTGTCTTTCATACATAGGCTAAACATTCATCAGAGTTTGCCCAGGATGGCCGTGGTTTCTATCTGTTGTCCTAGAATAATAATTGCACCCACTTTTACTCACAAAATGACCTAATTTGGATGATAAATTATATAGTCACCCTGTATATAGTGCATATAAAGGTGACTTCAAATGCCCTGGTTCTGACACCTGGGGAAAACTCTTCCATTAATCTGTTTAGAGGGTCAAGATGATACTTCAAAGCCAGGCCTCATCTGTGATCTGTTATGCATGACAGATTAGCCTTTGTTTATAAATTTCAAATATGTTTTTATAAGCATAAGACAAGTGATAAGTTCCAGGAAAGAAACATACCTGTTCTCATGTTTCTGAGTAGGAGATATCCTAATGCCAAAGCCTACAGGAGCTAGTTTTTAGAGACTAGATATTGATTTTAGATCTGAAATTCAAAGAAAATGAAAGTAAACTAAAAAAGCGAATTTTCTTGCTTTCTTTTTTCCTCTATATTCTAGCCGCTAATTTTTTTTTTAGACAAAGCTCCCTTCTACAATTGCAGCTCTGAATCATTTTTATTGTTTGTACAAGTTAGTAGGGAAGCAGAAGAAGTAAAAGCCTGGTAGGTAACAGGGTTACAGATCTGAACTTTCGGAGGTTTAGAGAGGTGAAATGATAGCCCACTCAATTCTATGATTTTCCTTTTAGCACAAGAGAATGTAAGACTCATCACTTAACACACACAAAGAGGAATACTTAGGAAATTTGAGGAAGGAGAAGGGACCCTAACCTGGAACATTAAGTGTGTTCCACTCTGTTTCCAAAGTGTCCAGTATCTAATTCTCCCATAAAATTGACCACACTGCATCTTAATTAACTACTTTATTTATTTATTTATGTTTATTTTGGAGAGAGAGAGAGAGAGACAGAGTGCGAGCAGGGAAGGGGCAGAGAGACAGGGAGACACAGAATCGGAAGCAGGCTCCAGGCTCCGAGCTGTCAGCACAGAGCCTGACGCGGCTCAAACTCATGAACCCCAACACCGTGACACAAGCCCAAATCAGACGCTAAATCGACTGGGCCACCCAGGGGCCTCTTAACTACCTTATTTATTTATGGACATCCCTAAACTCCTTGAAGGCAGCGGTTAAGGTTTTCAATGTTCTATCATTGGCACCCAGACCAGTGCCTGACACCCAGTAGGTGTCCCACAAAAAAAATTCACTGAATGAATGGAAAGAATATTCGAGCCCATCTTGCTGTTTGCAAGTAAAATTAAAGTGAATCAAGAAAACAAATGAAAACAAAAATCATTGGCCTTAATAGAACTTACTAATGTAGCTAACCTAATATAAAATTAATTTCAAAGAACAAAGTAACTTTCTGATACTAGTACTACTGTCAGACTTATAAAATTGACATAAAATTAGTAAGAGGAAACGTAACAGGGAAGGTACAAGTCTTATGTGAAAAAAAACAGAAGACTATCGGAACAGAAACAAAACACAAAGGCAAAGTATATATTTTTGCTACAAGACACTACCGTTAATATATAATCCCCAAATTAGCTTGTAAATTTAATGAAGTTTTAATCAGAATCCCATAGTTCACATGTATGAGGTTAAAATCCTCATAACTAAATAGAAGAATCAGTATGGGAGTTTATAGGAAATTATCGAAAAAAGAATTATTAGATGAAGTTTGCCCTGCCAGAATAAAAAGAAAACATATTCTTACAAGAAGGAAAATAAACCATAATTTTCATTATAATCTATTAAAAAAGTGACCATTGGGTTAAAAGTATATTAAAATTAACACCAAATTCTCTATTGTTCGAATTTATATACATAGACCCTGAGAGAACATACAATAGAAACAGTACAATTCTTCATGACACTCACATTCTCTACGCCTTTGATGTTCTTATGCATCAGATAGAATCTATAATTCTGCTAAAAATTTTACAAAGTGGAGGCATAATATTGAAGCTTATTAAATTATAAAACATATTAAAATATCTTAAAATCGAGTGGAATAAAGATATGGCAATGAGTTCCTCTGAACGCAGAAAAATATACCTTTTTTCCCTAACTCTTAGAATCACAAAATGAGAAATTAAAATATATTCATTGACATAAGGATCCTCTCAGACCATTCACTTAAAAAAGAAGAGAATACAAATGGGTAGAACTGAAACAAGAAAAATATCTTTCTAGTCATTCCGGTTCTGACAATTTGAAGGTTTTTCAAAAAGAACTGTTACTAAGGAAATGTTCTCACTCTCTGTCTCTCCCACTCTTTCTTCTTCACTAATACTGACCCAAACTTATGCCCATGACATTGAGTCCTTTCCCAGAGTTGCAGTTGATGCCAGCCTCTATGATGTCCGCACTATAGTTAGTTCATCTAGAATTCGGAATACCAATTATATAGCATTTTATCATCAACATAAACTACCAGAATGCAGGTTCACTGAGGACAGGGACTCTGCCTTCTTTGTTCTGTACATTGAGCATATATTCTGTTCCATATATGCCCCATACACAGGACACAAATGTTATTAGGGCAAGGATTCTGTCTTACTTACCAGTGCATCTCCAGCTGTCAGAACTCTGCTTAACACGCCGTGGGCCCTGAGTAAATATTTGTTGAATGAGTGCTAATGCTCCATAGATGTTTACTGAGTGAATTAATAGCTAAGACTATTTCCTGAAACATGAGGCTTCAATTGGTTACACTATTTTAGTGTAGATAGAATTAGATTCTGAGATATTTAAAAATAGAAAGAGACATAAATTTCATCTGCCTCCCACAGAGCACAAGAACTCTAACAAGCTTCTGCTTGAAGAAGTCTGGTGATAAGGCATCCATAATTTTGTTAGAGGCCTTTTGTGTTGAAAGAAAATGTGACTTCACGTAGCTTCCACTAGTCAGTGATGGTATGTCTATTATACCTATGTGTAATAAATTCAACCATGATTTTATTTAGCATCCTTAAAAATAAGTTGCCATTCCGAGTCCTCAAGAAACCTTTTCTGGATTCCAAATTCTTGCTATTAACTCTTTATCCTATGGTGTTTTTTTCTAGATCAAGTGTTCCACTTTGTTAAAGGTTTTCTTAAAATAATTAATCTGGCACTATACATAGTATTCCAGATTATGTGATAGCGACACAAATTTTTATACTTACTATGCTTCCATCAACTGCATGGTCTGTCCTTTCTTTTCATCATTCTTTTCATTCCTCTCTTCCTTTCTTCCCCCCTCCATCTACAGTCATGCTAATTGCTTTGACTTAAATTGCATTTGTAATCTGAGAAGTGTGGTGGTTAAGAATGCAGGCTCTGGGCATAGAATTACATGGATTTGAGTGTTGGATTCAGCACTTATTAGCAAGATGTTTAGCGAGTTTAAAAATTGCTGTGCCCCAGTTTTCCCATCTGTAAAACGGGGAGAATAATAGAAGCAAATATTATTCTCCCTTCATACTTGATTGGTAATTTGGCTAAGTATAATGTTCTATGTTGAACATGTGGCTTTAGAATTCTGGAGACATTTCCCCCTTCGGGTATGGCTGGTGAGAAATCTGTTGGCTCTTTAATTCTCTTTCCTTGATTGAGATCTGTTCCAACAGCAGACTCTTCTGTTTATCATTGGCCTTCTGAGTATATATTTCCTTATTGTGACTATAAGATGTTTTGCTTTGATTAATACCATAAATCCAGGCGTTACCATGAGTAAAAGCTGCATATAGGTTGTACGCATATCTAGTCTATTTGCCACTGCAAACACAGCACGTTGCACTTTGTTTGGCATGTAACAGGCATTCAAGAAGTATTTGTTGAACGAAATTATGAATGATCTCACTGGAATCCCAAAGATACCTAATAATGCATAAGGGTTGAAGGACTTTACCGTACTTGAGACAACTTTAACCAGTATAAATTATACTAGAATCACTGTAATTCCCAGAATATCCATCGTTATATCTTTTCAGTTAAAATTTTAAATGCTATGTACTTTGCACAAATTTTCTCTCTTGGTCTTGAAACAAGCTGGAAAGGAGAGTGTCATTTCTATTTTCACAAATGAGGACTCTGTCTCAAAGATTTTCCTGAAATCACCCTAGTGGGAAATGGTGGAGCTAAAACTAGGATTTACATTCTAATGGCCAAGTCCAGGATTCTCAACTGGTACCGTGTGTACCTGTGAATTATTCTCTTGAGGTCCATACATTTAATTTATGCCCACCTTTCCTCATTCTCTCATGGCAGTCATTTATTATATTTTGATATAAATAATTAAATAAATAAATCTTAAGAGCCCTTTTTTTTTTTTTTTTTTTTTTTTTTTTGGTTTTCCACCCTACCTTGGCTCCTCTCCTTTGGGACCCTGCCTTCATTAATATTTCCTTAGACAAATTTTAATCACCTTTATATAACTATAAAATATTAGGTTAGCCTATTTAATGATTGAATGAAAAGTCAAACATGTCCTTTTGTTGCTTAGGCAAAAGCGTGTCTCATAATATATTATGGAATAAAATGGAAGAAGGGCATAACTAAAAGAGTCTAAACACAAGAGATTTATCAATAATGATATTTGCATTTTAGCTTCAAAAGCATTTGTCTCTTAGTCTTTCTTTGAATATTTTATGATCATGGAATATCATTACTCAGTAATTTTGTCTTCAGGTTTGCATTGTATTGTATTAGAAAATTAAGTCAAAAATGTAAATGCCTAAAGAAAAATCATTCACTAGTACCTCCATAAAATATATTACTGAAATTACTTGAAAATAATATATCTTATAAAGCAAATGTATTTGAATATTTTCATTTGGGCAACTGAACGCTAAACTGTATGATTATTGACTCATGAAATTGTTTGAAAAAAAAAAAAAACAAAACAAGTTATTTTCCCTGGGCTCTTCCGGAATATAACTTCTTAGTCAAAGCTTATCATAAATTACTTTTTAAAACAACTAAAACCTCCGACTACTTTTTCAACTCTTGTTAAAAATCGGATTATAATTAGCTTTTCTCAACATTACAAATAAGTCAAATCAGGCTTAAGAGATTTTAACCAACTTATCAAGATGCCATAGAGCCTCACAGAGAATGAAACACAGGTACCATGACTACAGCTTTTAGTTACAATAAGAGGATAGGCTTTCAGAGTTCAGCAATATAAAAATCAATATAGTGTCTCTTCTCTGTGCACTTGATGGAAACTAATGAGGAAGCAAGCTATTGTTTCTGATTAGATATAAGAAATAATAACCCCCAATTTGGTAAATCCCCAAATAGATGACTCTAAAGATTTATTTTAGAAACCAGCATATCAAAATTCTTAAAAACAGAACTGTGATTAGTTTTAGAAAGGCCCCTCAAAAGAAGGAGAAAGGGAGAAGGAAATATGAATGTAAATGGTTTATACATGCTGAAACCAATTATCTCCAACTAAATATTAAAAGGATGAAAACTTCACCACAACTGTAGCTACTTTAAAGTGAAGACACAAACTCTCATTATGGAGGCCCTGAGAGCTAATTATAACAGCAATATATAGCTTTATTTTTTAATATTCTTTTATTTATTGGCCAGAATAATCCAAATTATCTGTAGTCTTGTGATAAAATGAATTATTTATATATACATATTATTTATCTATATATATCTATATCTATCTATCTATATATATCTATATATAATTATTTATCTATATATAATTTTAACTGCATAAGCCTTCTCTCTGACTCATACATAAGGTAAAACAAAGTACATGGAATTTCAATTAGAATTCCACTCTTGAAAACTGCAAAGAAAACCCAGTAGAGCAACCACTGAGGTATTTTAAGTTTCAGTTCAAATAGTAAACATATTGACTACGAGAATGTGTAGAAATCATTAATGATCTCAAACCACCCTTCATTTCCTAGATGAAGAACCTGTTCAAGGAGGTTAGGGACTCTTGACACAGGTGATCATGTCTCCAGACTTCTAGAACCCATCCCTGTCAACTACACTGCACAACTCTTTAATTCTGAGCAGCGTGAAGAGACTTCTGGAGCAAATTATGAGGATTGCAATGTAAATATCCTCAAAAACAAAAGATATTACTTAAATAAAACATCTTTGTAGATAGACGGTATGTCCTTTAAGGATCAGCCTATTAGGTTGCAAGGGAAAGTCCTACTTACAAAGGTAAAGGAGCATACAGGTTGTTATTTCAGAAAGCCACTGGGTAAATTTGTTTTTACTTATGAGAACACAGATTCATTTGTAGTATTATGAAGATTCGTGAAAACACTGATACATGATCTATCAAAATATCTCCTATAATTTTATAATATATTCACAGAAATAAGCCATCATGGTACAACTTATATACCACAAATAATTAGTCGGTAGTATGTTTGTGCCCATGCAGAACATTTAAGTTTCTAAGGGAAAAAGGTAAATAAACTAAAACTGCAATACTTAAAAAAAACATTGCATGTCAAACATTTTCTGACAAGCCTAATATTGCTTAGTATAGCTTAATCCATTTCCTGTTTTTGGAGAGAAAATACAGTTGTTCTATCTGCTGGTAATGACAACAATATTCACTCTAGCTATATACTAAAATTAATCATCATAATAATTTATTTCAGTAATGACACAAGTATAGAGGCATGTTTCCATCTGCATAGTGATTTTATTCTGGAGTTCTAAACAGGATAACATAATATAATAATATAATTTTAAATATGTATTTATACAAAATACATTTACATGATATGTATTGTATATCCAAGACCTAAATAGTGTCTGTTAATATATTTTAATTCCATTCAGCCACTACTCCTCTATACCTGACCATTTTATTTTTCTACCAGAATTATTTCAAAGTTTTATTGGAAGATATTACAATCCAAGAAGCTCAAGTCTTGTTCCTGTTAAATTGGAGGCTTGGGGATGCTACTGTCTCTCTCTTTGCCTCTCTGTCTCTCTTTCTCTGTCACACACACACACACACACACACACACACACCACATTCACATCCATACATTTTTTTCTTACTTGTAGACAACCAATTAAAATAAAAATTATTTACATACCTCAATAAAATATACATGGTTATCTCCAAATTAAATATAGCACACCCTCAAACCCAAAAGATTTTTAAGCCATATGTATAATCTCTCTTGATATAAAACTTTGGTTTTTCCAGAATACCAAAAAAAAAAAAAAAAAGATAAGGGAAAAATCAACGTTACTTTATAGAAAAGCATCATGCATACCATGTTGTGTAACAAGTTTCTAAAATAACTTTCTCTTTAAAATGCAGAATTATCCAGAAAGTTCATCAGTGACATCCATTCACTAAATTTAGTAGCAAAATCATTTCTACTCCCCCTCCCTGCTCCCAGTAACTGACCCTTTACTAGTTTCCACTGTGGCAAGTCACACAAAACAAAACAAAACAAACCCAAACTCAACTCCCCTCTGCGCTTTCACACATAGGTTCCTTTCATTCTATCTGAAAACAAGTAGATCTAATCGGAAAATAAAAGGACGGTAAAAGATCGCACTTGTGCCCAGGGGAATGCAAATTACTTAACTTAGAATGATTTTTTTTTTTCTAAGAAAGAGAAATGAGGGGGGAGGGGGTGGATACCACAGAATAGTTTCAAGTCCTTGAATGTACTCACCAGTTTCCCAAATGCAGGGTCAGTAACAAGAACATCAGCCTCACCACTCTACTTTGGCTCCACAAAAGAAAAGGGGAGAAGAGAGCAGCTTTCCAAGAACCCATCAGGATTGCTTTTTCCGCTCAGTTCTCCCAGCCAGGACTTTTTCTCCCACCTCAGCAGCAGCCGGGTGAGTGAGTACGAGAAGGGAGAGTGTGGGAAGGCAGTACACCTCCCAACCAGGTAGGATGCGACTCCCAGCGGAATGGAGCAGGGGAGCCAATAAGACCGAGAGGATGCTGGCATAAATTATCTGAGAACGAGTTGGGCCAATCTCCGGCCCTGAGAGGCGGGGCTTCTCCTACTAGAAATCGGAGCCCAGTAGGGAAAAGGGCTCCGTCTTTCCAAAAGAAAAACAAACCTCTTCTCTCACGCAGCCTTGGAGAAACGTTTGAGTGGCCTTGACAGATTCCCTCCCTGGGAAAAGAAGTCTCCCTCTTCCCCCTGACCTTCCCTCCTGCCTGACTCTATTTCGGGGGCTGCTGCCTTTTTCTCTCCCGCGTTTGGATTCTGAATCTGCCTTCCAAGGGAAGGCAGTACCTAATCCGTTTCCCCAGGCTCACGAAGGTTCTGCTATTTTTTGTTAATCATCGTTGGTAATTTGGAGTGTCGGCCGGTGTCTCGTTTCTCTTCGCAGACCCAGCAGCTGGCACAATGCCCGGCACAGATGAGCTCTCGGGAGATGCTGAATATATAATTGAATGAATGAATGAGCGGGCTTGGTGCATTCCTGGTAATCACGTTTCCAACCCCCCGCCCCCTTCCGCTGCCCTTATGAGTGAGAGGATTGGCAGTCGCCTCTCCCAGGGCACCAAAAATGATGCTCATGAATAATCCCCGGCAAGAACAATCTCATTTTACAAAAACATAAGCAAAAATTCTATTTTAAAAAGGTCCTCTTAGCCATAGGAGTTGGAGACCTATTACATGGTTAGTCCTTGCTCTCTGCTCCCTCCCCAGTTGGCTTAGCGTTTGTGGAGCTCCAGTGTTTGGTACCTAACTTCAGAGGCTCTGCTTTGAGTTTGCAGCAGAGCCCAACAGTTACCATGGCAACCAGAAGCCTCTGGCAGATTGAACAACTGTACAGACGAAGACAGTGGTGGTGGTGGAAAGCAGTCTCGCTCTGCCCAGCCATCTTCTACCTTTATGCCTTCCTCAATCCCTGCTTCCCACTGAAGCCAACTGGGGTGGAGGTCTTTGGCGGTCTCATTAATCACCCCACCACTACCTGGAATTGACCAGATTCAGGGTGAACCGCATGTAAAAACCACGGAAGTTACTTGAGAGTATTTGTCTCCAGGGCAAACAATTCAAGGCACAAGTAACAGTGTTTGCACAGGAGCATAAGGTAACTGTTGCTGCTACCTTATCTTCTGAAATCACTTAAAGGAACTGGATGGAGGTAACAAGGTTACAAATATTTTCTTGCCCAGAATAACAGATGGTGCAGTGCTGGGCTTTTCTCTTCTCTCTGATTGATTCTCCATCTTTTTAGTCTCCTCTGAAAATAGTATTGACTTCCTTGTTTTCCTTCTCCTACCAACCATTAATTAGGCGGCATTATTCTCTTTCACAAAGCATGCTAGTCAAGGTAGCTTATACCAAATAATTTATATAACAATAAAGTTTCATTATAATAGATTTAGAGGTGAATAAATTTAGTTAAAAGTTGATGCCAATATAAATCTGAGTAGGTTTTTTTTTTCTCCTTTAATTAAGAATGTGCTTTGGATAGCTATTTAACTGTTTCATTGGATGCCCACACTAATACACTGATCTGATTAGCCAGTGAACCAGGAATTAATTCACTATAAGTATCCAGTGAATACCAAATACCTGCCTGGTTACTCTTTGCATTATGTTAGCATTAGGGAAGATTTATGCATATATTAATAGGAATATGACACTGCATGGTGTTATACAATAGTAGTTGATAGTTCATCGGTCAAAAATTCTTAACAAGATTTCACTCTTCTTGTTCTCATAGATATCTGAAAGATGCTAAAAACAGTTAAGGAAAATTAATGGAGAGGAAAGGTGAAGGATATACCCTTGGGTAATTACATGTTGACTGTTTACTCTTATGAAAGATAAAAGACTGGAGTAATTTCTAGACTGGGAAATTTCCTGTATTTTACAAAATCTAGATATTTGAACAATTTTGTGTTGTAATATTTTCAAATTTATCTCACTCTTTTCTTTCAAGTAATTTTATCTGACTTTATTTCTATCTCTTCCTTTGATTTTCCCCCTTTTTATAATATATGTCTTCTGGAAAACTGATCCTATTCTGCTGTCATAGTTAATTATAATTCCCTGTAAACTGAGTAAAAAGGATCTGAGCCCTCCGGAACCTGGAGAAGGAATAATTATTTTGGATATCAGCCATGTCTTGATCCTGATGTCTGTCTCATTTGATTTAATAAATCAAATGGGGCAGGGGAATGGTGACATATATTGTGAGTTCTAGAAAAATCCAAGTAGGTAAGCAGACAAACCATAGTCTCACAGACTATGTGCCCCCTGGCACTCAAGGGGAAACAGATCAGGTGCCTTGCACAATTCCAGAGGAGAAGGCCAGAAATTGGGCCAGTAAGGGACTGGAGGAAGCTCTCTGTCGTCCATTGTGGCCATCATTTCCAACTTAAGACAATTGGACCACCTGAGACATTTATCAATATCTGGAGATATATCTTCAGTTGTCACAATTTGGTGGGTGGGGGAAACTACTGGCATCTAGTGGGTAGAGTCCAGAGTTGCTGCCACACATTCTAAAATTCAAAAGAAAGCTGTCCCACCACAAAAACTTACAAAGTTCACACTATCAACAGTACCAAGGTTGAGAAGCTCCACAGTACAGATGAAGAAGATAGATACCCAGATTCTACTGTAGCTGATGATTTCCTTATATTGTTTTTGAGTCACCATTCTCTTCCTCCTTCCTTTGATAGGCTGAGCCACAACCATTATCCAGCTGTATCTGGCTGTAATGATGACCAAAGCATTGTGCACATCAATTTTCTTTTTTCCAGAATTTGTTCCAAAGGTATCATCTGAGAATAAAATGCTTGAGGTTCCTATTAAAAATGCAGATCCGTGGACTTCTCTCCACACCTATGAATTATGATTTATAGCAAGAACCTCTGGCAATTATCATGCATTCAGAAAGTTTGAGAACAATTGTCCCATAATCATCTCACCATATAACCAATGCAATGTGACCTGATTATGTCCGTGCAGCCCTGGCCTTAGCAAAGCCAGCTTTTGACATACTCATCTGTTATTAATTTATTCATTAAAAAATAGTATTGAAAAATTCTGATGTCAGACACTGTGCCTGGAAGTAAGAATACAATAATGAACAAGACTTGCAATTTTTGCTTCAGTTTCTTCACTTATATAAAATAGATAAGAATTACATTTAGCTTATAGAGTTGTTTTAAGGATTAAATGGATTAATACATGGGGGTCACTAAAACAGTACATGGATGGTAGGAATTACTCAAAAAACGTCATGGTTGTTAACTCATTGAGAGTAGGCTTCAAATTTGATTCATGTACCCCAGTCCTAGTTAGTCCCTGGCACCAAGTAGATATTTCTAGTAGGTAACAGTCTAATAGGGTGGATGGAGAGGATTAGGGGATGGAGAGGATCAGCTGTTCTCACCACATCCTAAATATTATCATGATACCTGGTTTCTCCAAAGGGAGAAGACACTTTGAGTCCTGTTTGAGCTCTCCCAATGCACTTTTAGTCAGATGGCCACAAACTGTACATCAGTCAGAACAATAATAACAGATCCCTAAACTTATGTCTCAGTATCTTACTTGTTTTGTCTTGCCATATGCCACTCCCTCAGCTTAAGAGGTCTTTCCTGGGGTGCCTGGGTGGCTCAGTGGGTTGAGCGTCTGACTTCGGCTCAGGTCATGGTCTCAGACTCCGTGAGTTCGAGCCCCCCGTCGGGCTCTGTGCTGACAGCTCGGAGCCCGGAGCCCGGAGCCCGGAGCCTGTTTTGGACTCTGTGTCTCCCTCTCTCTCTGACCCTCCCCTGTTCATGCTCTGTCTCTCTCTGTCTCAAAAATAAATAAACATTAAAAAAAAAAAAAGATGTCTTTCCTCCTTTTCATTTGCCTTCTCTTGTCATTCTTTTCTAGTTAAGTTTCAGTCTTATTTCCCACCCCCCCCCCCAAACCTTTATTGATTCTTAACACCTTGCTAGTCTGTTGTATAGTCTGTCCTATAGTAATAGTTAAAATCTACTAAATATTCACTACGTGTCACCAGGCATTATACTTAACAGTTCTATAATACACATAGGTGCAATAGTCTTCTATCACTTAAAGCAACCATTTCATATTCATATCATAGAACATATCACCATTTTGGGAAACTACCTGTATTGCTACCTAAATTCTCAGTTTTATGTTTTTAAATCTTGTATCAAAGAGTTACATAAGTGCTTATTGGAACTCATATTAAATATGTGTATATTTAATATTATGTGTATATTTAATTCGTACCTTTCTGTCCCTAAAATGTAGCATAATGAAGGCAGAGATTTCATTTGTTTTCATCACCTTCTTTGCCAAAAACAGCAGCTAACAAGTACTAGACATTCAATAAATATCTGCAGAATAAATAAGTATTCAATGTATAATTGAATAAATAAACACATGAATGGCTTTAATCCTTTTATATATTTCTGGAGCCCTTAAGGGATCTCTATTCAACAGCACAAGTCTCAAGTGCCCGTCTCTAAGTGGACAAAATCTAAATTTTGTTGCTTGACTTGTTCCTTCCCATTGACCAGGGGAATTAATTATTTTTCCTATTTGCAGGTCAACATGATCAAATTTAACAAACCAAGACATCTTAATTTATGTAATCAAGTTATTATTTAAATCAAACAAGGAGAGAGGGCCAGCACAAAGAGATTTCAGGACTGAAGGTACAGACTCTTTTTTGTCAATCTGTTCAATCTCCTTAAACTTGTTATGTGGCCTCTCCAGTACAGCCAAGAGAGGGAGTTTAGAAGCGGAGCCTTGGTGGAAGACAGCAAGGGAACTATAGCTTCCAACTCTAAGTCCATCCCATTTTTTTTTGTTTGTTTGTATCTGTATTGTAATTTCTTAATATGGCTTTTTGCTGCTGGTTATCTCTAGTTTTTCTTGTATCTTCCATATTTTCCTTTCTATCTGATTTACCCACCAACATGCAAATATGCTCATATACAACATCAAAATATGCATAGACACACTATTAACCTCATTTCCCACTCTATCTTCCATTTTTATCACTGACTCCCATTAATAGCCATCCCTCCCTATTCCTTCATCATTCACCACTCACCAAACTCTGTGTTCTGGCTTCTGCCCCCAAGACACCAATGCCTCTATGTTGCTAAATCCAGTAGACATTTCCCCTGGTCATCTTGTATGATCATCCATTCACCTGCATTTCTTCCAGTTGACCATTCCCTCTTTCCCAAAACCCTCCTCCATGCCATGGTACCATGCTTTCCTGGTTTTCCTCAAGTATCTTTAATAACTCTTTTTAGGCTTCTATACATGTTTGTTCCATCTGGCCCGAACATTGTAGAATTACTCAAATATCAGTTCAATTTCTTTTTGCTTCAAACTCTCACATTGGCAACCTCATCTATTTTCCAAGATTATATATATATATATATATATATATATATATATATATATATTTTTTTTTTTTTTTAATGGAAATATATCCCTTCAAATCACATTTCAAGTCTGGAATTTCTATTGGACTTTAGATGCATATGTCCAACTAATACCAGCCTAGTCAAACCAGAAACCTCACAGTTTCTCTAGATATATGTATTATCTGATCTATCATAAACTCTTCAGTTTAATTCCCATATGATTGCTATAAAAATTAAGTTAGTCAATTTATATAAAGCTCTTAGATAGTGCCTGGCACATAGTAAGTGCTCAGTTAATCTTAATTCTTGCTATTATTATTACCATTCTCCAATTTCTTTCTATTTCTCCTGCCAATTAATCCAAACAGCCATCATCTTTTACTTGGACTACCACAACACCCTCCATATCCAATCATGCCTACCTCTAATTTGTTTTTTATATAACTATCAGATGGTCTTTTAACAAATAGAAAGCTATGTTCTACTCAAACCATTCAATGATTTCCTATTGCATTTAGGACAAAAATGTCATATTATTATTATGGTCTTTGAGACACTCTAGCTTCTGGCCCCTCCCTCTCTCCCCTACTCCACCTTAGCAGCTATCTCCTTCCTTCAATGTGTTCTAGCTAGAATCACACTCCTTTGTTTTTTTGTTTGTTTGTTTGTTTGTTTGTTTGTTGTTCTTGTTGTTTATTTTTTATTGTGACTTATTGATACTTTTGGCTTTTGCGGGTGATTTTCCTATACCTTGATCACTGCATTCACCCTTCACCCTTTGTCTGCTATTGTCCTCTTTTCTCAGCTTAACTGGCACATCTTCAAACAAGCCCCAATTCCCCAGTTTAAATTAAGTCCTCCATTGTGTCATCTAATATCACTCAGTACTTTTCCTTCCTTTCTTTTCCTTCCCACGGCACTTTTCCTTTCCTTCCTCAGTACCTTTCTTTCTTTCTTTCTTTCTTTCTTTCTTTCTTTCTTTCTTTCCTTCCTTCCTTCCTCCTCTCTTCCTTCCACTTGCTATATTTCATAATTCACTGATATATTTAGTTTGCGTTAGTTAAACTAAGCCTTATGGCTTCAAGCATTCTTCTATATACTAAAGATACCAAAATAACCAACAGTTTCATGCTCTTATGGAGCTAGCATTTTATTGAGCTCTCTATAATATAGATTATATATATATATCTTCATTCTTAAACATATTTTTATAAACATGTTTAATTTTTGTCTCTTATCCAGGCTGTCATTCTTTGATAACAAAAGTTTTTGTCTTTTCTTTGTTTCCACGGCCCCCGATGTCTGGGATAGTGCCCCAACATGTCTGGGATACTGCCCCATCATAGCCATTAACTGAATGAATAAATGAATGAAGGAATGAATTACAAGTACCAGAAGTTGGAATTACATGAGTAAACCCTCATAAGCATCATGCATCATATGATTAATTTATATTTGGAAAAGATGGAATGTAGAGTTAGGTCACATAAATTTAAATCCTGTCTACACTAATTATTTTTTCATGATTTTTAGCAAACCATGACATCTCTCAGTTATCTCAGTAATGTCAGGTTTCTCAGTTAGAAAATGTAGATGACAATTACTCCTACCAAAACAGATATGAAGATTAAAAAAATAATTTTAGTATTACTTTTTGTAAACCATTAAATGATGTAGAAATACTAGTTGTTGACATTGTTGTAATTATTTTTTGATAATCAGTACCGAATTATAGTAAGTAAAGAAAGCATGACAAGGAAATACAAAATATCAACAGCTAACATTGATGTAGTCCTACAGTTTTCTAAACATTGTATGTCTTAGTTTATTTAGATATCCTAACTTATTGGAAGCCTACAACAATCGTGGGAGGCAGGTACAATGATAATTCCTTTAGTTTACAGATGAGAAAACTGAAGAGCAGAGATTTACTTCCCCATATGGCACAGCAAGTAAGTGCTAGAGCTGGGATTTGAATCTAGGGAATTAGGTTCCAGAGCCCATGTTTTGACCTGCCATGTGATATTGTCTTTTAGATGAGAGATAAAGCATAGTGTCAGCTTCACAGAAAATCATCCATATTTCTTCTAAGACAACTTTCCCCTCTCAGTTTAACCAACACTGTTATTTCAGTGACTACATACCAGGGCATCATTATTGTGAAAACCTTTCATATTGTATTTTAAAAGACCAGCCCATAAAAATGTCAAAGGTGGGAAAGAGTTTTTGAAGAATGACCCTGAAGCAGCCATGTTTCAAAAGAATGTAAGTCCTGTTTAGGATATGAGACACTTACAGGAAAGAGGTCCAGCTCTTGGAGATTCATCAAAGCCTGACATTTAATGGAAAACTTAAAAGGTCTTGATGGAGTTTTATTATATCAATTACTTATATAGTCTAATATATTTTATTTTAAACATACCTTGCTGGCAGGACTGGCATTGAAACAGTAACCCCAGGGCATCTTTGAATGGGCCCTATCCAGTACCTAACTCCCTTAACATCCAGTATATAGCCCTCAATGTGTCTATTTGTGTGGTTTTGACTAGTAGCTAACGAGTAATATAGTTTCCTATGGCCATTAAGGTCCAGACAGAGAGAACATCCTTCACCTTGCTTTGTCCTCCGTCTTCTGTCTCACTGTAGCTCTTGGTCCAGCAAAGAACACAGCAACTACATGTAAATACTGGGAAACCATGGATAGTCTTCAAGTATAATCTTAGGCATGTGAGGAAGTGCCATACACATGAAAATAATTGTTTTTAATTACAAAAATCTGGGGAGCCCTTATAAACATAGATTCTAAGCTTATTGGATCAGGGTGGAAGGATTATAATGCTGGATTGTCAAATGTTTTAAATGAGTACATGCACTAAGCAAAGATTCTAGATTCAATATGTTTATTCAAGGGGCTAAGAGTATTTCTACCAGTTTGCTTAAATGGTTGATCATACCTTCACCCAAAGGTAAAAAATAATTAAGTTAAAACATTTGTGATACTGAAAAGCAGATATCCAAAGTATGAGGAAGAAAAGGTAGTTGGTATGAGTTTGTCTCACTCACCAACTCTAATCTATGCACCTAAATTTGTTCAAGGACACTCCCTTAACTTTAATGTATTAATCATGGAAGCTCCAGCAGCCTTGAAGGATTCTAGGGGGGACTATTACCTGTAGCCTGGGGATGACAGTGGAAAATGCTGCCATTAAATGGAATTCCCAAAATCCAATGAGGATAATGGGATACCAGGGATTCCTTATATTCAATGTGCATGATAAAACCCCAGAACAGCAAGAGCTGAGTGGCAGCACTTAATTACCAAAATAAAGGTGGGCATGGTTACAGAAATTGGCACTATAGGCAGTAACAGTGATCAGCATACTTTGACCTGTGGAGGTCCTCGGTGTTAGTCAACTGATCAAGGTGTCCTTAGAACTAACGTAGATGGTCAATCTATAGACTTCATATTGATTTGTGTATTATGAAAAATACTAGCTCTTGTGAAGAGGGGTGATTTGAATTTCCAGAAGAGCGTCCAAGCACCTCAACCAATTTTTACTCTTGAGTCAGTTTCTGGACCCAAAGTCTCTTAATAAAGGGGATATTCGGTTTCCTTGTAAAAGGTTGTGGCGACACAGACAAAAACTTACTCTGTAAATCTACCTCCTAGCCTTCCTCCCAGAAATTCTGCCAACATTTAGCAGAGTGACTGTATTGCAGAAGTTGAATATCTAGACTCTAAGGCAAAAAAGGCCCTGGGTCTGACAGCAGTTTCTGGAGATCCAACATGCAACTGTAGTATAGTAACCACAGTAGAGGTCTACAGAGATAACCGATGTATGGTTTGGTTACCACAGTGAACCTGTGTGCACTTAAACTCATCATGTGATTTTATCCTAGTTAAAAATGCGTGGGTGTGAGGCACACACTCAGCAACCGGCAGAAGACCAGATTAGTTCCTTGACCTGTGGAGAAAAACCCAAGTAAAGGCCACAGAAAGACCTTTATCTATCAACATAATAAACAAAATGCAATACCACATTTCTGCCACATCAAGGACTTCAAAGGAGAAAAAGCAGTACTTCTTGCAACATTTGCATTCAGTTTTTCTGTGGGCATATGCCGAAGGCAGATGGATATAAAAGAATAACAGTGGATTATAAAATATCTAAGTAGTAATGATTCCAATTAGAACTGTTATCCACATTTTTTCATTGCTGGAGTTTCGACAATCCCCTGACACATGGTCTACAGCAAATATTTTATTGCTGAATCCCATTAGAAGCTTACTTTTTAGTTGAGGTCAACAATACACTGTTGCTGAATTACCTCAGAGCTAAATCTAACATCCGTCCTAAGGACAGAATCTAGTCTAAAGGCACTTCTGTTGCCCTTCTATTGCATAAGGTGTCATAGTGTTCAATTACATTGATGACACCATGCTGGTAGGACTTGGGAAACAAAAAGAAGGAACTATTCTAAACAACTTGGTAAGGTGCATGCTAATGGAAGGTGGAAAAGAATTCCACAAAAATTCAGAGGCTTTCACCTTGATGAACTTTCTAGAGGATCAATGGCCTGTACATGTTCAGATATCCCTGTGAAGGTGAAGGGAACTTTGCTGTATCAGGTCTTTCTTATTATTGAGGAAGGAACATAATTCCTCTGGATTTTGGAGACAACAGATTCCTTATTTGGGTTCATTATTCCAACCCATTTGCCAAGTAACAAAGTCTATGCTTTATTAGTGCTTTTATTATTTTTATTGGGATTCTATAAAAGAGAAAATTGCGCACTAAGTTTAGATTATTGCACAAGCTGCACTACCACTTGGGCCACAGGATACTGTAAATCCAATTATGTTTGACATGATTGTGGCAGATGGGGATACTGTATGGCACTTATGGGCAAACTCTTATTGGTGACTCACAAAGTAGACTTTTAAGATTTTAGAGCAAACCTACGCCATTCTCTTCAGATTATTATCTTCTTTTAAGATATACATTCTGGCTTGTAACTGGTCTGTAACATAGAGAATGAACACTTTCCATGGGCCACCAAATTACCATACAATATGCGCTGCCCTTCATGAATTGATATTGTAGGGAACGGACAGAAGTCTATCATCAAATGAAAGCAACACACACGAGATCAGGATTGAGTGAAGCATGAAGCATAGATTAAGTCACATGAGCAAATGGCTCATATGCCTGTGGCCCATACTCCATCTCCATTGCCCTTCTTTCTCAATCATGGTCCTTAGAGCCCCATTAGGAGTTCCCTGAGACTAATTACTGAGGAACAAAAAAAGTCAGGCCTTACTTACAAATGGCTCTGTAGGATCGACGAGAACAATTCCAAAGTAGACAACTGCAGCTCTACAGTTTCACTCCATGACATTTCCAAATAAATTGGTAACGAAAGGTCATCACAGGAGCGCCTGGGTTGCGCAGTCGGTTAAGCGTCCAACTTCAGCCAGGTCATGATCTCGCGGTCCGTGAGTTCGAGCCCCGCGTCAGGCTCTGGGCTGATGGCTCGGAGCCTGGAGCCTGTTTCCGATTCTGTGTCTCCCTCTCTCTCTGCCCCTCCCCCGTTCATGCTCTGTCTCTCTCTGTCCCAAAAATAAATAAAAAACGTTGAAAAAAAAATTTAAAAAAAAAAAAAAAGAAAGGTCATCACAGTAGGAAGAACTTGTGAGTAGTATACCTGTTTTGTTGTGTTTGGTTTTTTTTCCTGAAATTAAAGATGGTCAGAGGCAGAATCCACACGGATTCACAGGCTGTGACTAAAGATCAGAGACTTGGAAAAGATATAGTTGGAAAAATAGTGACAAAAGGGTATGGGAAGAGACATCTAGATAAATTTATCTGAATGAACACATAATGCCAGCATATTTTTTGATCCATCATCTGTGAATACTCACAAGGAATAGTTTCAGCAGAATAAGATGTTTATACTTTCATGAACAAGATGATGTTGTATGACTGTCAATTAGCCTCTTTCTCCAGCTATCCTCATCCTTACAGACTGTACTCCTACATAAAGTGGGCACAGCAGCAGGGATGAATGTTGTACATAGTATCAACAATATAGATTCAACAAATATGGTCTGGCTTGCAAATTCCCAGGTTTTCAGTAATAGATAATAATACTTAGCTCCCAGTACGGTACCATTCCCCAAGGACATCAACCATCTACCCAGGAACAAATTGATTAAATTGGACCCTTCCAAGGATGCTGTTTTCTTCTGCAAGTTAGCTGAGGTGTCAAGAGGAGAGGTCGTGAAAAACACCCCAGCTTCCAGTTTTTCTTCACTCTCTATCCTTTTGCTTGTCCCACAATTGATATCCTTGATGACCTGTAATCATTTCAGTCCTGCCACCACCCACAAAACTACACAAGCCTGACTCATTTTTAGCAAAAGTCAAAGGTGACCTGAAAAAAAAGTCCAAATTACAAAGTGTCTAAGAATATTAGCATCTAAATACCTGAAAATAAATAAGGTCTCATGTGTTGGTTCACAGTATTGAAGCCCTTTTACATTAACAGCTTAATGGACAAATCTCAGATAATACAGCAATCATTATCAGATATCTACATCTATTTCTTTGTACTTCTATACCGTATTTGTGTTCCATTTACAGCAGTTGCTCTTTTATATTATAGTGTTTGTCACTAAATGGTAAAGTGTCTATGGCAAAGGTTCTCTTTTTTTGTCTTTGTATTCCTAATATCTGGCTATAGTGGGCACCCTGTAAAACTGTTGAATGGAAAAGAGTGAATTTATGAATTACCTGCCACTCAGTATGTCCATCTATAGAAATGAGAACAACATTGAAGTCATAACAACATAATCAAGCATTGGAGATTTGTTATATTTGGGTGCACAAGGTGGAATAAGTATGGGTTAATAAGGGTAGAGTTTTCTCATAAGCAATAGAGACGGTACAAGGATTTGGTTCAAGCTGAGCCCTTCAGAATTGTGTATACTGCATTTTTGTTGATCAAAACAAGACTTGAAAGTGAATGAGGGAAATTGTGTCTTGAGCACAAAAGAGGAATATATTTGTCTGGATATTCAGGATAGTGGTATATACCAGGAGTATGGATAATCAGTCTCTGAAGCAAATTGTGAGGCAAGGAATATAGAAACAAATTTATATTAAAATATTTTGTAGGTAGAGTAGATAAGAAGGATAAAACTTATAAAACATATGAATCATTGGAAGAAAGAAAGAAAGAAAGAAAGAAAGAAAGAAAGAGGGGAAGAGAGAGGGAAGGATGGAAAGAAGGAAGGAAGGAAGGAAGGAAGGAAGGAAGGAAGGAAGGAAGGAAAGGAGAAACAGAAAGAAAGAAATCACTAATACCAAATATAATGGCAAAATGCAATTGATACATATTTGTTTGATGAATATGTAAGTAAACTAATTAATGTTTTGCTAAATTTATCACCTTCCTAAGAATGTAAGAATATTTCTAGGAATTTAGCAAACATTTATAAGCCAATATAATAGTGATTCTTCTCTTAGGGTTTGGTGACCTTATAATGAAAGAATGGATGGAATTCATAGTCTTTGAACTCCTTTTTACACAAATAGTATGCATACCCTTTTTTTTTCTGGAAAGAAGTTCCATCTCATTCTCATTGATTCAGCAAATACATGACTACCTACAGGGATCTGTACTTCCCTCTTTCAAAGGTTGAGAACTATTGCCCTAAAGTACTCATATAGCTGTTGATTTGCATGTGTGCTGATATATCCTCTAGGCCCACCACCAACATCATTTAAATTTTAAATGATCATGAATCCATATATCCTCAGAATAAAAAAGAATACAGTAAGATCAAGAAAAAAAGTCAGATAATAAGACTTATCCACATTAATTTACACAGGGAATAGCCTTAGAAGTTTTGGGGGTTTTTTTGTTTTGTTTTGTTTTGTTTTGTTTTGTTTTGTTTTGTTTTGTTTTGTTCATAAAGGGATCAAGATAGAGATTGGTGCTTTGAGATAATTTCGTCAATCCTCTTCTATGATTCAATTGTCTACATTGCAAGAACTTGCTGCTGACAGGGTGACAGTTCACAGTTTTGATGTCCTTGTAGTCCACATTATTTCAATCTGTCTAGTAGCTGTACTCTTTGTGAGTTTAAAGTTGTTTAGTCAACCAAACAAGGACAGTATAGATTGAATTGATCAATGTCACCTTGAAGGGAGATTAAAAGGCCTTTTTTGTAAGGTAGTGAAACACAGGAGGCTGGGAGAGAAAGCTTCCTAATATGCTGAATGACAGAATTAAGTTTTGAAAAAACCTTGATGCAGAAATGAATGTAAAGAACATCATTTCAGTTGTTTTAAATCATGGTTATTGAAATGTAATCTACAAATGGTAAATTTACCCTGTGTACGTGTACAATTACATAGGTTTTAACAAAAGTATACCACCGTTGCTATGTAACCACTGTTGCTATGAAGATGTAGAATATTCCTATTATTACAAAAGTCTCCCCATAAACTTCATAGTTAGTCATGTCACATCCAGCCCTGGAAATTGTTGACTTGATTTCTATCTCTATACTTTGCCTTTTTCCAGAAAGTAATATAAACAGAACCATAAATTATGCAATCTTTTGTGTCTGTGTCTTTCATTTTGCTTAATAAATTTAAGATTCTGCCTTATCAGGTGTTCATCAATTTATGTTCGTTTGTTGCTAAACAGTATTTAATTTTAGAGCTGTACCAAGACTTATTTATTCATTGAACAGTTTATGTACATTTTTCCCAATGCATGTAGTTGCTGCTATACACATTTGTATATAGGTCCTTTACTGGATACATATATCTTTATTCTGTTAGTTGGATGCCTGGGAGGGTAATTGTTCACCACATATTATATTGTTGTACTATATTATTTATATTATATTATCTATATTATGTTATTTTCATATTATATCTAATTATGTTATATACTAATATTCACATCTTATATATTATATATGAAGTGCTAAATTGCTCTCCAAAGTGGATGTACCATTTTGTTTTCCTGAATGCAATGTTTAAGAGTGGTTCTGCATCCTTGCCAACACTTGGCATTGCCAATTTTTTTTAGCCATGTTACTAAGTGTGCAATGAAATCTCATTTGGGTTTTAATTTGCATTTCCCTAATAAATAATAACACTGAACTTCTTGAATGTGTTTGCCATCCGTATTTTTTTTTAATTTATTTATTTTGAGAGAGAGAGAGAGAGATAGTGTGAGTGGGTGAGGGGCAGAGAGAGAGGGAGACAGAGAATCCCAAGCAAGCTATTCACTGTCAGCACAGAGGCCAATGCAGGGTTCAGACTCATGAACCTTGAGCTCATGACCTGAGCTGACCCCAAGAGTCCGATGCTTAACCAACTGACCCACCTAGGTGCCCCTATATCTCTTTTATAATGAAGAATCTGTTCATTTTTCTACTTTTAGTGGATGTATTATTATTATTATTATTATTGAATTGTGAGAGTTCACACAAGCCTTTTAATTGATACAGGTATATTGTGCTTCACAGACACTGTGTTTTTTAGAGATTGAAGTTTTGTGGCAACTCTGCATTGTGCAAGTCTATTGGTGCCATTTTTCCAACCGCATTTGCTCACTTTACATCTCTGTGATACATTTTGGTAATGCTCACAATATTTCAGACTTTTTCATTATTGTGGTATTTGTTATGGTGGTCTGTGATCAGTGATCTTTAATGTACTATTGTAATTGTTTGAGGGCACCATAAACCATGCCCATATAGGATGGCAAATTTAATTGGTAAATGTATGTGTTCTGACCGCTCCACCAACTGGCTATTCCCCCTCCTTTCTCCCTCTCCTCAGGCTTCCTTATTCCCTGAAATACAGCAATATTAAAATTAGGCCAGCTAATAACCTTACAGTGGCCTCTAAGTGTTCAAGTGAAAGAAAGAGCTACATATCTCTCACTTTAAATCAAAAGCTAGAAATGATTACGCTTAGTGAGGAAGGCATGTCGAAAGCCGAGATCAGTGGAAAGCTAAGACCGTTGCACCAAAAACTAGCCAAGTTTTGAAGGCAGAGGAAAAGTTCTTGAAGGAAATTAAAAGTGGTATTCTAGTGAAGACAGGAATGATAAGAGAAACAGCCTTACTGCTCGAATGGAGAAAGTTTGAGTTGTCTGCATAAAAGACCACCAGTCATAACATTCCGTGAAGCTAAAGGCTAATCTCATCAATTCTGTGAAGGCTGAGAGAGGTGAGGAAGCTGCAAGAAAAAAGTTTAAAGCTAGCAGAGGTTGGCTCATGAGGTTTAAGGAAAGAAGCGGTTCTCCATAACACAAAAGTCCAAGTTGAGGCAGCAAGGGATGTAGAAGCTGCAGCAGTTTTTCAGAAGATCTAGCTAAAATAGTTAATGACCATGACTACACTAAACAACAGATTTTTAATAGAGACGAAATGGCCTTTCATTGGAATAAGATGCTATCTAGGACTTTCATAGCTAGAGAGGAGAAGTCAAGGCCTGGCTTCAAAGCTTCAAAGGGCAGGCTGACTCTCCTGTTGGGGCTAATGCAGCTAGCAACTTTAAGTGGAAGCCAATGCTCATTTACCATTCCAAAAACTTCTAGGGTGTTTAAGAATTATGCTAAGTGCTCTGTAACTGGAACAGCAGTGCCTGGATGAAGCACATCTGTTGACAACATGGTTTACTGAGTATTTTAACACCACTGTTGAAATCTGCTCAGAAAAAAAGATTCCTTTATATTTCTGCTCAGTGGTGCCTGGCTGACTCAGTTGATAGAACATGTGACTCTTGATCTCAGTGTTGTGAGTTTGTCTCACATTGGGAGTGGAGATTACTTAAAAATGATACCCTAAAAAACAGATGTACAACAACATTAATGTTATTTTCATGCCTGCTAACACAACATCCATCCTGAAGCCTATAGATCAAAGAGTAATTTCAACGTTGAAGTCTGATTATTTAAGAAATATATAATTGGTAAGGCTATAGCTGTCTTAGATAATGATTCCTCTGATGGTGAAGTAAATTGAAAAACTTCTCGAATGATTCGCCATTCTAGATGCCATTAAGTCCATTTGTGATTCACCGGAAAAGGTAAAAATATCAACATGAACAGGAGTTTGGAAGAAGTGGATTCCGACCCTCACGGATGACTTTTAGGAGTTCACAATGACAGTAGAGGAAGTTACTGCAGATGCGGTGGAAATAGCAAGAGAAATAGAATGAGAAATGAAGCCTGAAGATGGGACTTAATTTCTGCCATCTCATGATCAAACTTTAAAGACTGAGGTGTTGCTTCTTAGGGATGAGAAAAAAAAGTGGTTTCTTAAGATGGAATCTATTCCTGGTGAAAATTCTGTGAAGATTGTTGAAATGACAACAAAGCAATGAGAATATTACATAAATGTAGTTGATAAAGCAGTGACATGATTTGAGAAGATTCCAATGTTGAAAGAAGTTCGACTAGGGTAAAAACTTGTCAAAGAGCATTGCATGTACAGAGAAATTTTTCACAAAAGAAAGAATTGATAAAAGAAAGAATGGATGGATATAGCAAACTTCATTATCGTCTTATTTTTTGCCATTGCTGTTTTATTTTAAGAAATTGCCACAGCCATCCCAACCTTCAGCAACCACCACTGTGATGTCAGCAGGCATCAACATTAAGACAAGACTCTTGGAGCACCTGGGTGGCTCAGTCAGTTAAGTGGTCGACTTCAGCTCAGGTCATGATCTTGTGGTTTCTGAGTTCGAGCCCCGCGACAGGCTCTGTGCTGACAGCTCAGAGCCTGGAGCCTGCTTCAGACTCTGTGTGTCCTTCTCTCTCTGCCCCTCCCCTGCTCATGCTCTGTCTCTCTCTGTCTCTCAATAATAAATAAACGTTAAAAAAAATTAGAAAAAAAAAAAAAAAGACAAGACTCCACCAGCAAAAAGTTAACAACTCAGATGAAATCTCAGATGATGGGTAGTGTTTTCAGCAGCACAGAATGTTTTGATTAAGGTATGTGCATTGTGTTTTCAAACATAATGATATTACACACTCAATAGACTATAGCGTAGTATAAATAGAACTTGTATATGCACTGGGAAACCAAAACACTCATTTAAATCACTTTATAGTGATATTTGTTTTATTGCGGTGGTCTGGAACCAAACCCGGAGTATCTCAGAAGTATGCCTGTATATGATTTGTAAATATTTCCTCCAAGAATGTAGTTTGCATATTTATTTTCTTTAGTTCTTTGAAGACCAAAAGTTTTTAATTTTGATGAAGTACAGTTGTCAATTTGGTTTTCTTTTACGGTTTCTGCTTTGTTTGTACTATCTAAAAACTCTTGCCTAATCCAAAGTCAGAAAGATTTTCTCTTATGACTTCTTTGCAGTTCTAGGTTTTGTGCTTAATTTTATCATTCAGTTTGTGTTGATTTTTATTTATTTTGCAAATGATGCATCAAATCCCCTTTTTTTCACTTATATGTCCAGTTGGTGTATGGACAACCAAATGGTCCAACCATTTGTTGGAAAGACTATCCTTTTTCGACTGAATTGCCTTACCACCTTCTGTTGAAAATTAATTTATAAAATATATGTAGTCATATTTCTGCGCTATCTATTCTGGTCTTATGATCTATATGCCTATCCTTATGTCAATATCAAATTATCTGGATTACTATAGATTTAGGAGACCTCAGGAATAATGTATTTTAACAACTGTATTTTCTAGTCTCTTAGGTTCCTGATCTCTGCCGCCATTCAAATTTAGAGACCCACCACTATTTCTGCACCTAACTGCTCCATCGCCAAAACTATAATACCGGTATTTAATACTCAGATAAGAAATATACTTGGTGCTGCTTGTTTACTTTTCTTTGAGTTTGTCATCAGTCTATTCTGCTTGCCATTAAAGTCTTAAGAATTAACATTGAAATTTGTGAGTCCATAAGAAAAGAGCCAAGTAGCAACTTGGTATACATAATGAAGATCATAGAAAAAAGTATACATTGCCTTCATGATACAAATATGTGGAGTAAAAGCCTGTTGATCAGAGCTCAATGTTCTACACAGAGGTGTGGTGTCAGAGCCCTGTGACGGGATTTGCCAACGTGTTTCACACACAAACACTAATTCCATAAGATTTTAATCATTTCCAAAAATTTATTCCAAAAAGTAGTTATAGGTGACCCTTCAAAAAATGCAGGAGGTAGGGCCAATAACCTTGAAGTCAAAAATCCATGTAAACTTTTGACTCCACAAAAACTTTATTACTAAAAACCAACTGGTGACCATAAGCTGATGTTACAAATTAACAGTCAATTAACACATATTTTGTATGTGTTATGTAGTATATACTGTATTCTTACAATAAAGTAAGCTTATTAAGAAAAGAAAATGTTAAGAGAATCATAAAGAGAAACTACATTTACAGCATTGTACTATATTTATTGAAAAAGTCCACATATAAGTGGACCTGTGCAGTTCAAATCCATGTCGTCCAAGGGTAAACTGTTTCTGATTCAAATAAATATGATAATACTGGACTAAGGAGACTCGGGCTCCCATCCTATAGGGATTCTCAAAGGCTTTCATGTGTTTTGGGAATTTCCAAGAAGGGTAATTAATATTTAGAATTAATTATAAAATCTCCATCTTCATTTTTGTTTTCTTTTGTCTGTTTTCTTGGATTAACTCACAGTTTAAAGATTCTATAGAACGATTTACAAAATGCTCCACTGTAATAAAAAACGACGTTGCTATAGTGTCTTCTTTGCATGTTTCCTTCACAAACATGTGGTAGCTTTGGGACACTGGTTTAGCATTGGGTGGTTTGATTTCCTAGTCAAATATCTTTCATCTGGAGATAAAGAGTTGATTTCACAATTGAGAACGAAGATTGAGATAGGAAAAAAAAAAACATATTAGAAAAACTAATTGAAATCTTCTAGAATATTCAAAATAAAAATTAGTTGAAATTAGATACAATATTATTCTAAAATATTTGTATACTTGTATATACAAATACACATGGATTTGTAAAAATACAAATATTTGTATTTTTATTACAATTAAAAATTATATTGGTATATAAAATTAACAATAGGTGCCATTAAATGAACAATTACTTTTTAGTAGGATGTGTGTTAAGTCTTTTTGGATAGATTTTTCATTTCATTTAATCCCTAGAAGAAGTCTTCCACTTTAATATTACTATGTCTATTTTATAGACAAACTAATAGAAACTCAGAGAAGTTAAATAACTTGCCCAGGGTTACACAGCTACTTAATGGCAGAGCTGATATTTAAATCTCAGATCTTCCTAACTGTAAAACCCTGCTGCTTTCTACTATACTTCAAAAGGATTTAAGGTTGCTTAAAGCTAAGAGCATATTTGCTTCATTTAAGTAACATGATGCTAGCAAAACATCAAAGAAGGAAATTGCAAATTAGATACCAATGGTAAAAAAGCATTGATTTCTCTAATCATCAGAGAAACTTGGGACTTGAATACTCAAAGTAACTAAAACTATGTATCCTACCTAAATTTAAAGATGTCCTCTCAATGTTTTTCTTTGTTCGTTCTAATTTATTAGATGCATGGGTTCATTGACAGTACTTGATGATTGTAAATTAAGCTCAGGGTATCAGAATCTGCTAATGAAGAAATCAGTCTCACAACATCAGCTCAAGTGTCTTTATTATAGCATCTCATTAAAGAGATCATAAGCTTACTAAGAGACAAGATTAAATAATCACAATGTTACAGAGGTGAACATAATTTATCAGGTATAGAAGTACAAGCAGTAAATGTGACTACAGAGAAATACTAGAAAATAAAAATCATTCATATAAGCATATGAGCCATGGTCTCTGAATCTTTAAGTCACTGTCTGGTAATAAAATAGGTGCTTGGTAATATCTCAAAGCTATTTGAAGCTAGTATTATATATAACTCAAGGTAGGGAAGAGTTCTGTCAGGTTATGATATTTCCTTGTAGGACCATTTCCAATGAAGTCTGCAGCAAATTCTGATAAATTAAGCCTACACTGAGCTTCACCTCATGCATTACATGTGATATTGACTAGTACACGAATAAAAAGTCAGATCCTGAGCTATCATCCTGATGATGATTTGTTGGGAATGTCATCTGTGCAAATGCAAGCCCTGTTTTATGTTGAACAGAGGAAGTCTTGTAGCCAAAGGGATTTAAAGTACAACCCATCTCTAGCTACCAGACAGAACACTGATACATTTGGGAACTCATGGATTCAGTGGAGACTCAAGAGACACAATTATTCAGATCAGAGATAGAGATCAGTCATTACAGTGACAGGGAGAAAAGCCTTTAGCAACAAGAAGTAAAATATGAACATTCCTGGATTGATTGGAAGATGTGGAAAAGGACAGGGTGAACACCCAGAAGAACAAGCAAAAAAACACCACAGATTCAATAACAGCCTCTCTTTTATAAAAAAGCGTAAATGTTATTTACCTGTTACTTAATGCAGAGAAACTAGAAATCAATAACAAAAGCCACTCCCTTAGAATTCACTGTGTATAATAATGGTACAGTAAATTACATGTAGTTTTCATAAATGAGTGTAGACTTAGTTATGCCTAATAAATCTTTTTGTCAACTTCAAACATTCCTGAGTAAAACAAAAAAGAAAATATCCAAATCCTGTTTCATACACATATATGAACCATGTGGATATTTTCTGAAAGTTAGAATTAACATTTTGGCTCCCAGAATGTACAAAATCAGGAGTAAAAGAACTTTCTCAAATATTTCTGCTGTAACAAGCCTTAATTCTATTTGAGTATGATGCGCCTCAGTACCATTTACTTGTGTATTCTGAAAAATCTGTATTCACAGCTTGTCTTCTAAATAAACTGAGATTTTGGAGGGGAGGAAATCGTGTATTATTCATCTTCGTGTCTCTCTAGTGCTTAATGTATGCGTGGAATACAGGAGGGGCATCATAAGTTCACTGAAATAAGCAATAAGGTGGAATGAATAAAGACTAACATAAAGAGAAACAATGTGTCGTTGCATAAAGACGATTGGAGCATGGATTAACAATTGGTCTTGGATGGTGATTTTGGCATTAATCTAAGCATGTTTTAAGGCTTAAATTCCTTCATCCGACATTGAGTGTCAACTAGATCAGTTGTCTTTAAATATTTGTTTATTTTTGTGTGTGTGTTCTCAGAAGAAAACTCACCACAAATCCCAATATACAAAAAGGGTAAAGATCGAGTCGTACTGGATACATCAGGAACATAGGTAATGGAGCCCTGTCTGCTTCTTCCATTCCTATTTGTTCTTATCACGTATCATGCAACAACAATCCTTAATCAACCTCTTAAATGAGAAGTGTAAAGAGTATAGTTGAAAACCATCATTCTACTACATGATCTTTAAGCAATGAGTAGATATAAGAAATGACATATTTATAGAATGCATGTGTAAATAACAATATAGATAAGTATATAATATATTAAAATATATGGCATATATTAAACATAAATACACAAAGAAATTATAATAAAAGAGTTTTTATAATTAAAGTAACATACCATCTCTATACCCCATTCTTGGTGCATCTTGCTATATGATTGAGCAATCGTCGGGCTTTCCTATAAACTACTATAATGATCAATAAGTTGTTAGGAATGAAATATTTCTCTACTTATTTTTAAACATATTTGTTCTCATTTTTATAATTGTATGAACCCTTTTAATATACTTAATTTTTTAAATAAATTTTTAATGTTCATTTATTTTGAGAGAGAGAGCACGCACATGTGTGTATGGGGAGGGGCAGCGAGAGGGGGAGAAAAAGAGTACCAAGCAGGCTCCACGTCCCACATGGGGCTCAGCACAGAGCCCGACCTGGGGCTCGATTTCACAAATTATGAGATCATCACCCAAGTCGAAATCAAGAGTTGGATGCTTAACCAACTGAGCCACCCAGGCATTCCTATACACCTGCTTTATAATGTCTAGCCCAGTTGTAGTACTAGAAGTATACAAAATAAGAAAGCAATTCAATATTAAAGATTCTTTCTCATGTGTGGTTCATTTTGAATTCCACGGTTTACTCTTCAGCTACTTTGTAAAGACTGTTTTCTTAATCTAATCAAATTATTCCCTTACTCATGAATTTAATAAGTGTACAGTTATATAGTAAATATTTTCTCTAAAAATAACTTGAAAATACTAATGAAAAATAATTTTTAAATTGCTATTACAGGTTTGTCATTATTTAAAAGTGGTGTAGGTTGTGTTTTACTTGATAATTACTTTGTAATCTTGACCTAAATATGATCATACATATTGAGTTCCTGCCTATTATTACCCTTTTTATTAATAGTGTGTCCTGATGTATACACTTTATTTTTTCTTTTAGTTTTCTTTTTAATGTTTACCTTATTATTTTTGAGACAGAGACAGAGCATGAGCGGGGGAGGGGCAGAGAGAGAGGGAGGCACAGAATCAGAAGCAGGCTCCAGACTCTAAGCTGTCAGCACAGAGCCCGACGCAGGGTTTGAACTCGTCAACTGCAAGATCATGACCTGAGCCGAAGGTCAGATGCTCAACCCACTGAGGCCACCCAGGCGCCCCGTGATGTATACACTTTAAAATATTGTTTACCTTTTATGAAAACGGAAGATAAGCATTCGTTTGAAGTTATTCACTGCCAAGGAGATAGAATAAAATCTCCTTTGTATGTTTCAAATGCAGAATTTAAACCAAATATAGGTTTTATACATTTGTGAATTTAAAATAATGTTTTGAATAAGTTTTATGTTCCTTTTGTACTTACATATTTAGCAAGGGAACATTAGTGTAGAAGATTCAGCTAAACACAGTCCTTGATTTTGTGGAAGCTATATAGTGAGCAAAAAGCAAAAATCCATTTAATAATAATACTCAAAGTTTTTTGAGTGCTCAGTTTGTGCCTGGCACTGTTCTAATATTTTTGAAAATGTTAAACAGAAAGGAATTTAGGAGCAGACTCAAAACTAAGCCCCTTGGAATGATTCCCTAACCCTCTGTCAGCACCGGGAAATTGAAGGGTCAGAAAGCCACCACTGCAATTATTAGCTCCAAGAGCAACTCGTTTGCAGTTATAACCAGGATTTAGGAATTGCCATCTAGAATGTTGGATTCAGAGCCATTTCACTATCTCCTAGCAAAAAAATAAAATAAAATAAATTAAAAAGTCCTTGGGACGCCTCTCATACCACTTAGCTCATTTCCAAATTCAAATCTCTAATTCATCTGTTTGGCGAAGCTGAAATCAGATCCAAGGTCCCAAATCTAGGAAACTGGGAAAGAGAGTTTTGGCACACTTGACGGAGGTTTAAAAAGTGTTTCAAGTGGGCCAATTCACCCCAAGTACTATTTTTGTGTGTTAAGGTTGTGCATTATTTTACAAATTGAGATTGGTTGTTTGAAAAGTTGAATCAAGGCAGAGGATCAAGAAAACCTGTGTATTTCCTCCAGGCCTATAGCAGGAATTGGCATAAATACTATTTTTGTTCAGGGAAAACCCCTAATAGCCGTGGAAAACAAAAGTGCACCATTAGTAGGCCATGTATTTTTTAAAACTTTTAGGAGATAGAGGATCTTTAGGATCAAAATGATGAAGAAGTAAGATTGAAGCAAACTCATCACAATTTAAAATACAAACCAAGCCACTGCAAAGATTATTGTAATTCCACGGCATTCCCAAACTAACATCAAGCAACAAGTGATCAAGGGGGACTCCTTGTCAATTCTCAGAGTTTTTAATTAATTAATTAATTAATTAAGTTAGTTAGTTAATAATACACCTTCCCTTGAAGTTAAATTTGCTATAACAGCACAGCTGTCTAAAGAGTTTTAGTAGTGTGTTTTGGAGGTGGGGGCTACTAAAAGGGGGCGACTAGAAACTTGGGACTCCTTAAAAAAATCAATATTCCAAGAATAAAAGACTCTTTATTTTGGCAATTAGGAAGGCACATAACCAGACTTTCTGTGTTTCACCCATATAGTGTCAAGTGCAGCCTGCCAGGTAAGACTTCATTTTCTTTAAAAAAAAAAAAAAAGAATAATGTTTATTTATTTTTGACACAGAGAGAGAGAGAGAGAGACAGAGCATGAGCGGGGGAGGAGCAAAGAGAGAGGGAGACACAGAATCCCAAGCAGGCTCCAGGCTCTGAGCTGCCAGCACAGAGCCCAAGGCGGGGCTTGAACCCACAGACCGCGAGATCATGACCTGAGCCGAAGTCGGAAGCTCAACGGACTGAGCCACCCAGGCGCCCCAAGACTTCACTTTCTTATACAAAATATGAAGATGGCCAACAGCCTCCCTCCCCAGGCCCCGTTTCTGGGGTGAGACTTGTTTGGGAAATCAACCTATAACACTTGAATGGAAACCTACATTAAGTACCTATATAAATAAATCTGCATTTTCTTTCCTTAATGTAATAAATTTCCTAGAATTTTGAAGATAATAAACCTAAAGAAAAGGAAAAAAAAATGAGTGATCAGAATAACTGAACCCAGAAGTAACAAAATGACTCAAAGAAAATCCTGAGTACTAGAAATTCTCAGAGCAGTTTTGGGGGGAAATTAATCCAGGGGGAAAAAATTCTGCTTGGATAAAAGAGAAAGTATTAAATAATATGATACACTTACAATTTAAAAATATAAACTAAGTAAGTGTGGATTTGGCTAAAAAAAAAATTTATTACCTGAAAGGAAAAATCAGCGAAGTCTTTCAGAACCTAGAGTATCATTCTAAAGGAGATATTTAGAGGCCTATCTAATGTGTTTTCCTTAAGAAGAGAACAAAGAAAATGGAAGAGGAGAAAGATATGCTGCTTTTATTGTTGCTGTTGTTTGTTGTTGACCTTGTTTTACTTTTTTAGGGGTTAATTTCCCTAGAACTATCCTCAGATTGAAAGAGTCTATCAGGGGCGCCTGGGTAGCTCAGCTGGTTGAGCGTCTGACTTTGGCTCAGGTCATGATCTTGCAGAGTTGGGGAGTTCAAGCCCCACGTCAGGCTCTGTGCTGACAGCTCAGAGCCTGGAGTCTGCTTGGGATTCTGTGTCTCCCTCTCTCTCTGACCCTCCCCCATTCATGCTCTGTCTCTCTCTCTCTGTCTTTCAAAAATAAAAACATTTGAAAAAAATTTTTTTCAAAAAGAGTCTATCAGATGCTGAGAAACCATTATTTCATTCTTTCCTTTAACGCAGACCTATTAACAAACTGGCAAAATTCTGGAAATCTTAAGATGAAAGATTTTAAAAACTTTCAGAGGGAAATAAACTATTAACTGTAAAGGAGTAAGAATAAAATTTGGAGGCGCCTAGGTGGCTCAGTTGGCTAAATGTTTAACTTTGGCTCAGATCATGATCTCATGGTTTGTGGGTTCCAGCCCCACATCAGGCTCACTGCTGTCAGCACAGAACCCGCTTTGGATTCTCTGTCTCTCTCTCTCTACCCCTCCCCTACATGTGCTCTGTCTCTGTCAAAAGAAATAAATAAAATCTAACAAAAAAAAAGATTAAAGTCTGCATCAAATTCCTCTTTTTTGATGCTAAATATTAGGAATAGAATCATGTCTTTAAATTTCTGAATGAAATTTATCTTCAACTCAAAGCTGTATTCTCAGTAATACTTTAACTTTGGAAGATGAAATGTATTTTTTCAGTCAAAAACTACTCTTCAAATAATCATTGTTAGTTCATCAGTTTATCATTTAAAGCATTTTTAAAGAATTTTATGAGAATATAAGGCAGAATTTTTTACAAGGCAATTTAAATAAAGAGAGAGATGTAGAATACAATAAACATTAGCTACAATTTAAAATGGTTGAGCCAGTGTTCCAAATCTAAATTACTTCTAAAGCATAATGAAAGACATTAAGCTATCAATCACAGTTCATATTTTAAAATAGTTGATTATTATGACATAAAATCTAGAACTGATTAAAATAATCATATATTATGAAAATATGATTAATTTCAGGAATGAAAAGAGGGTTAATTTCATTATCCTTCCTGAATACAATGGAAAAATCCCATTATAATCTTTATACACACTGAAAAAGTATTCAAGAAAATCTAACATGCACTTATGATTACAAAGAAATAGTAACAAATTTGGATATAAAAATAAATTGTTTATTTAATAGAAAATATCTATCAGAAATCTACCAAAAACTTCAAATGTAATGGTGAAAAATTAGATACATTTAAATTATAGTCAGACTAGATAAGAATGATGTTATTATTCAGTATCATCCTAGAAGAATTATTTTAATTGGCTTTATATTTTTAGAGCAGTTTAAGCTTCACAGAAAAATTGAGGGGAACTTGGAAGTATTTTGATAAAAAACACATACATTATATCTATTGAAAAGGAAGATTTGTAATTGTCATTAAATACATCATGTAAGTTGATGTGTAAACTCCATAAGAACAAGGACTATTCTGTCCTCAGAGGCTAGAAATTGCATTGCATATAGCAATACTTAATGCTTAAGTATTAAAGTGACCACACAAAATAATGATGTGTAAATGTTGATAGCTTTTCTAAGCAACATAGAAGAAATTAAAATGAAGAAAAAAAACAACAAACTTATGAAAAATCTAGGAATAGAACATAAATGTGTAGGGTCCAGGGGGTCCTGGGTAGCTCAGTCAATTGAGAGTCTAACTGTGGATTTTGGCTTAGGTAAATGATCCCAGGTCGTGAGACTGGGCCCTGAGCTGGGCTCCATGCTGAGCATGCAGCCTGCTTGGGATTCTCTCTCTCCCTCTCCCTCTGCCCCTTCCCCACTCACTCACATGCACGTACTCTCTCTCTTAAATAAGAAAAAAAATAAATAAATTAAATAAGAGTGTAGGGCCCATGTAAAGATAATGCTGACACTTTCGTTAAGGACCTATAAGACAACTTGACAATAAATTAGAATATTTTATATTCTGGAATAGGAAATCTTTGTAAACATAAAGATGTGAATACTACTAAAATCAATGTTAAACTTTAAACAAAATAAAAAGACAAATGACAGACTCTAAGAAAATACTTGAAATATGCAAAATGCATTAGTAGCAGAATATATAAAGAGTTAAAGAATTTTCAAAAACACATTAACAGACATGGATAGTTCACCAATAAACAACTTATAAGTATTCAGAAATACAATAAAACCTTGACTGTGAGTAACTTGTTCTGCAAATATTCTGCAAGACAAGCAAACATCTGTAAAACATTTTAACTTGATAAATGAGCAATGTCTTACAATATAATCAGTACGTGTTGCCGAACATCACATGATCACAACTGAGCCAATGGTTCTTGAAATTTGTTTTGATATACAAGTGCTTTGAATTCCAAGCATGTTTCTGGAATGAATTATGCTTGCAAAACAAGGTTTTATAGTACTGTCAAATCGAAAGGTAGTAATAAAAGTAAGCAAATGTAAATTAAAATGACAGTGGATATAATGTTTCACAATTTAGATGGGCAACAATTATTTGAAACTTTGTTATATTAAGATGCTTTGCAGGTGAAATTTTGGTAAGAAAGTTCCAGCATGGAACCAACAGGTAAATATGTCAGATGTCATGCATTAAAGGTAAAAAGAACGTTAAAAAAGAAAAAACTGAGAAAAACAATGGCCAACAGCATGCATGGACCAGAAGGATAGCTGGGTAGAGGTGGAAATGTGGTGGAGGAAGGGCCATATATGCCTAGAAAAGTGAAAACGGACAAAACTAAAAACTGAACACGATAGAAAAAAAAAAAAGAAAAAAGGGTACAGTGAACAAAATTCATTTTTTTCCTAAATAGAAAATCCCTTGCACATTCCGAAGAAGTATTATGTATAATTAATATGGTTTAAGTAAAAAATGATAATATGCCATCAGAACACAGGGAAAAATAGCCTTCCTTTTCTGGATATTATCAACATGGCATAACAGAAGTAAAAATTGACCTAAACCTGAAGGGGAGAATCTCAGGCTAAGGATGAGCAAGTATGAAGCCCAAAGAGAGATAACATGATAATGGCCATCTAGAGATTAGGAATCACTAACGTGAGACCAATGCCTAGGGTAGATTTATGAAAGATAATTAATAGAAATTATGGATGTTTAGGCTGAGAAATAACAAACATTTTGAAAACATATAAAATGCTAATTTTTTATATTATAAAAAATAGATACATAGCATAAACACACACACATTCACACATACACAACTGAAAACATACTCTGTTGTAAAAAAAAAGAAAAAAGAAAAGAAAGTTTTCCCAAGAATCTGTTTATAAAAAAGACAGAGAAAGGGAGAGAGGAAGAAAGAAGAGCGTGAATGAGAACTTGAAAGAGTAAGATCCAAATACAAGTACTTATGTCACAAAGCAATAACTAGGTGGATCAGGGCACTGACAGCATTCTCCACATCATCTGGCATTTAATACACACTATGAAGTGTCGATCTCCCATTTTTACGTATGGGAACTCCAGTGAACTTTGCCCAGGTACTATTGGGCAGCTCTAATGACCAGCATTCTTAATGGATTGGATTATCTCCATTTTCTTTAGGGCAAGTGGAAATATTTAAAGTCACATTTACTTAGGAGTTTGGGCACATTATTTGCATAAACATTAACCTTACTGCTGACACTACTATTATAGTTAATAATTTTTATTGAAGATGAGCTGTGACAATAAGGAAATGTGGAGATCCTTTATAGTAATACATTATTCTTTCCATCTAAAAGAAAGCAAAAAAATAGTGCTGTTATCAAGCACAGTGAACACTGTTATTTGAGCAGTCCACTTGCTGGCTGTTAATCGTCCGTGACAAGACTTAATACTTGACTAGAGACCTGTGTTGTTTGACACGTAAGCCGTCATCTCTAGAATAGGGGCACGGCATGAAGGAACACTTATGGTTGAACGAGACAATGCAATCTAAATTTAGGAGCGTTGCAGACTGGATAGGGGGTGGGCGGGGAAAGGGACAGAGAAAATGCTGCGCAGTACAGAAATTTAATCTGGCGTGATGAGGTAAAGCAAAGGCAACAGTTAGGCTTCCAAATACTAGGAAGAGCAGGAATCCTGTATACAAACTCTGAAAGCGTGTCATCCTCATGATTGAACACCATCTCTAAGATGAATGATAGTTGTTCTCTGTGTGTACTAGACAACGGGAAATCTGGGTCTTCAGCTGATAAACCCCAAGATTCACCAGAGCTGAATCCTGTCCTTGTCCTTGGTTAATACCAGGAGAAAGGGAAACGGTAGAGTTGCCTTTATAATTCCTCTCGGGGGGCGCCTGGATGGCTCAGTCGTTTGAGCGGCCGACTTCGGCTCGGGTCATGATCTCGCGGTCTGTGAGTTCGAGCCCCGCGTTGCGCTCTGTGCTGACAGCTCAGAGCCTGGAGCCTGTTTCAGATTCTGTGTCTCCCTCTCTCTCTGGCCCTCCCCTGTTCATGCTCTGTCTCTCTCTGTCTCAAAAATAAATAAACATTGAAAAAAAAATTTTTTTTAATTTTATTTATAATTCCTCTCTGGAAGCATTTAGTGTAGTTTTAGATTTAGTTAGCTTTTTTTTTTTTTTAATTTGTTCTAGTCGTCTCTCTGAAAGTCTCAAAACCAGTTCCATCTTCATGCTGCCAAATATTTTATAAATATTAACCTGAAATTATTATTTCTTAACATGATCTGGAAAACAGAAGGAAGGTATGTGATCATTTGTAGGACTTACTTTTCAATATCTAGTATTTAAGCAATTGGATAACTATCCTTAACTTTAGCCTTTGAAAACTTGTAGCCTTTGAAAACTGAGACAATTTTCCTTCTTTCCCAGACTCTTAGAGAAGAGAATAGACTGACTTTCTGCTCATAAAACACCTCAGACTTTATAATTTATAATCTGCTGCTTCCTGCTCCCAGCTTTGTGCAAAAGAGTAGGAGTTTTCCAAGGTGCAATTTTAACTCACCACACACTGGTAAAAATTAGGCTTGAAATTCTGTTTACGTTCTTTACATTTTATGAATTCTCCTCATCTTTTTCAATCTTTATTTTTGTACATAAGTTCACAACACAAACGCTCCATTTGCTCACTAACGAATTCAGTCTTCTCACCACTTTATCTCTCTTGTTTGCTCTGACAACAGCAAACTTTCTTTCTTCCTTCCTTTCTTTCTTCCTTTCTTTCTTTCTTTCTTTTTTTCTTTCTTTCTCTTTCTCTTTGTTTCTTTGTTTTTTTATTGTTGATCATATTTCTCTTTTAAACGATATTTGGAGATTTTTTATTGTCTCTATTTTGAGATAGTATCACACTAAAATGGAAGTCACCTTGCTTGGATTATTATTTATAAATGCCAAAAGATGAAGGCTGGACGTTGGAGAGGAAAGACCAATTCTCTCATTTAACTAGTTTTCCCAGAAAGAGATCTTGACACCAGTAAAAGTTTCTGAATATTAGGGAATATAAAATCTCTGATTTTTTTTTAAGTCTCAGAACATATTTATTTATGTTTATTTATCATTTTTAGGGCAATTCACATGTAAATTCTTGATAATGTGATAATTTTCAATGTTCTTTTCAAAAATTAAAGTATAACAATTTTTAGAATCAAATTGATAATATCCGTTAAGCGTCATAGATATTTAGGGAGGATACAAAACAAACTCTGTCTCTCTGAGTTTAAAATTTAGTTATAGAAACAATGTGTGGATACAATACAGAGGAATTCATAATACTAGGCAGTAAATAATAAATACCAAATGAATTTTATTGGTTAAAAGCTATTTAAGGAAACAAATTTGCTTAATAGGGGAACTTAACCTACATATGGAAAGACGAAAACTTACTAGGACACTGGTCAGCAACTGACCACTCTGGTGAAAAAGTGATGTTTGGCTCATACTACTTGGATATACAAGTATGGGAGAAAATTGAGGGTCATCTTAGGAGTGCTGTCTCCTGGTATTGCTGTCCTTGTTTTATTTGTACACAGTAGAGACAAGAGATTTACTCTAGTGACTGAATGCAGAATTAATAAGAAGAGGGGGACTGACTGCAGTAAACCAGTTAAAAGTTACTGCGGTAATTTCTGTGAAACGATAAAGGTCAAAATTAAAGTGGTGGCAGGTGGAAATGTGGTCGAAATTTGTCAGACTTTGGGTATTTCTTGGATATAAATGGCCACTTTCATCAAAGGAAAATGTAAATGTGGAAATAAGTAAAATCCCAATGAGGTTTAGTTTCTTCTTTCTGCCCTTTCTATGTAGCAGACACTATTTTGAATATGAAAGTATATAAAATTGTGAACGAAGTCTCTTTTTTGAATAGAGAAAATCAGAATTTTTGGGACAAAATGAACATTTCTGGAAAAGAAACAATTATATCTGATCATAGTATGTGGTAGTTTATTAGGCACTTGGTGAATATGTATTAAACATCATATGTGTAAGCGTGTGGATACGACAAGATACGGCATATATCATATACCAACACTGACGTACCAACCATATATGACACATATACACATATGATTTAGGATTTATATTAATTTTGAAGGATCAATACATACAAATCTACCTAGTATGATGATTTTATTTTAGAAGAAGTAGGTCACTGGTAATTTAGAGCTTTATGCTTTAATGATAGACTATAGCCTATTGATGGGTGGAAGTGTTGAATCACTCTATTGTACACCTGAAATTAATATAATACCGCACGTAAACTATACTGGAAATCAAATAAAATAAAACATAAAGAAAATAAAGAAAAAAGAAAAAGAAACTATAGCCTTTTGGGAGCAAGCCTGAATTTCTATTAATGCGATAATCTGAGAATTCAATAATTCAAGTTTTGCATGGCTCACGTTGATTTTAGTCAAGTTCAAAATTCTTATTTCAAATAAACTCGTTAGAAACTTACCATGTAAATGCTAAAGAAAGAAGGTGGTTCTTTATAAGTGTATCCACTATGCCCCCATGCTGTACCAGCCGTACAATTATTTTCAGATTAAATTCTCTCAACAACCTCGAAGACTAGATTTTAATTAACACAGTCGTAATTCACAATGATTAATCATTTACTCCTAGCTACTATAGCACAAGGCACCATTGTATCTAGGGTTTTTTTTAGGTAAAACTACTAACGATCATTTTAATGTGTAACTTTATGCTTTTAAATGCACACAAATGCCATTTATATACATAAAAAATATTTTTCCCAAATGGTGTTTCAGTGATAAAATGTTAAATCCTACTGCAGAAACAAACAATCACAGAACTGGACAAATCTACATGTCTCATGTATGTTCCATGTGCAACAAAAGCCAGCAAAGGAGCTCTGGTCATTGTTAAGTCAGAGACCTGGGCTGAGGACTCTGCCTTGACATGTTCTCAAGTTTACTGCAGTGGAAGGAATAACATACAATTAACCACTGGATTTGAAGGCTTTCGTTCAGAAAACAGACACATTACTGTAGCCAAAGCAAGTCGCACAGCCACATCAAACTTGGAAGGAAAACTGTATCTGAAGAACCCTAAAGAACACAACAAAGATATGTAAGAAAATTTTTCTTTTTTTTATTCAAAAAGTCTTTTTTTTAATATATGAAATTTATTGTCAAATTGGTTTCCATACAACACCCAGTGCTCATCCCAAAAGGTGCCCTCCTCAATACCCATCACCCACCCTGCCCTCCCTCCCACCCCCCATCAACCCTCAGTTTGTTCTCAGTTTTTAAGAGTCTCTTATGCTTTGGCTCTCTCCCACTCTAACCTCTTTTTTTTTTTTCCTTCCCCTCCCCCATGGGTTTCTGTTACGTTTCTCAGGATCCACATAAGAGTGAAAACATATGGTATCTGTCTTTCTCTGTATGGCTTACTTCACTTAGCATCACACTCTCCAGTTCCATCCACGTTGCTACAAAAGGCCATATTTCATTCTTTCTCATTGCCACGTAGTATTCCATTGTGTATATAAACCACAATTTCTTTATCCATTCATCAGTTGATGGACATTTAGGCTCTTTCCAAAAAGTCTTTTTTTTTTTTTATGCTTATTTATTGTTGATAGAGAGAGAGACAGAGCACGAGTAGAGGAGGGGCAGAGAGAGAGGAAGACACAGAACCTGAAGCAGGCTCCAGGCTCTTAGCTGTCAGCACAGAGCCCGACATGGGGCTCAAACCCAGGAACCGTGAGATCATGACCTGAGCCAAAGTTGGACATTCAACCGACTGAGCCACCCAGGCGCCCCAAGATATGTAAGATAATTCTTCAACTTGACCTAAAAATGTTTGTGTGTGGGTGTGGCTAAAAATAATTTGCAGTAACTTAAATTTAATATTATAAAAATATTTGAAAACATTGTATTATATAAAAAAATAAAATTTCTATATTTTCTGGCTAGTGGTGTAATAGTAAACAGTTTGTGATCAGTCTGAGCAACACACTTTATCTAATGAATCTGTTTCTCTTCTTAAAAATCTGTAATATTTTAATAAGTATTAAAAAAAAAAAAGGGGGCGCCTGGGTGGCTCAGTCGGTTAAGCGTCCGAGTTCGGCTCAGGTCATGATCTCACGGTCCGTGAGTTCAAGCCCCGCGTTGGGCTCTCTGCTGACAGCTCAGAGCCTGGAGCCTGTTTCAGATTTTGTGTCTCCCTCTCTCTCTGGCCCTCCCCTGTTCATGCTCTGTCTCTCTCTGTCTCAAAAATAAATAAGTATTAAAAAGAAAATCTGTAATATTTTTTATTGGAAAAATAAAGATGAATCAGATTCTACATTTGGCCCAATATTTGGCAAAAAGACCCAAAATCTCTTCCAAATGACTACAAATCACAGTGAGGTAGTTGGATTATTTATAAAGAAAAAGTTCTGAAAATCATACATTGAGATATTTAAATACGCCTTTCTAAATAATCCCCAAATGAGCAATGTTAAGTTGCCTGAGTTTTATAAGAAAATCTTCTGTATGACTTGATAAATACTTCCTTCAAGTGCACCAGAATTTCAAGTTGTCGTTTTTATGGATGCATTTAACCACTGTTTATGTACTGACCTCATTTTCTCAATAACTTAAAGCCTGTGAACACTACTTCCTTTCCAGAAGTAATTTTACTTCAAGTCTGTGGGGAAAGGTTAGCACAATCAAAATGAATATATTACTTTAAATTTTATATCCCTTTAGCTCCCTGATTCACTGTATCTATCTTTTAAGCTCTTGGCCTTTTGACATCCCTAGACACAAATTCAAATAATGTGAAAAGTATATTACGTTGTAATTTGTGTGAAATATAGAAAAATGTCAAGGTTTTCATGGAAACGAATAAAAGTTCTGAACAAGTAAGGTGGCTATAATTTTTGAGACACAAAAATCTTTTTCTAAGTCATTGGGAAAGAAAGCTAGACAAATCAAATTATTATATATATGAGAAGGAGAAGGAGAGAAAGAGAGAAAGTTTTGCTGTTTAAATCACCTTGTGAACTTATAGTATTATACAGAGCTAAATATTAACTCATTGTAAGATTTTATTTAATCTGCATATTAAATATAGAGCCTTAATAAAATAAATGGAAAAGCAGATTTACATCTATTGAGCACCTACTGTCTTTTAGACATGATGGTAGGCATATGGACAGGTAGGGAAGAGGTAAGATAGCTGATAGACAGGTGCTGCATATATACACACACACCTGTGTAATATACATAATATAATATGTATATAAATTCATATATACAAACTTGGGTGCTGTACATTACACCTGTGCTTGAATTTTCTTATTTATAAAATGAGGGCACTAATATCTACCTCACTGACTTACTATGAGGATTAAGTAAGGTAATTGTCAACATGCAAATACTCTCCTCCTGCATCTATTAAATGTCCCGTTTTATGGTCATTTTTTATTCATTCATTCAGCATCTTATTTTATTTTTTAACACATGTCAGTTTCCAAGTACCATGCAGACACTGGGGATTCTTTCTGTATTAAAACACATTCAAAGTAGCTGCCCTTGTGGAACTCATATTTTATTAACTCTGTACACTTAAAAAGAAAAAAAAATCATTTATGAAACTTTTGATTTCCTGATTTTTACCCTACACTTTTGGTGACTAATTCTTTGAAGGTAATGTCTAAATAAATGACCCTTCCTTTGCTGTTTCAATGAAATAATTACCCTATTTATCTTCAGCCTTTCATAATCTTATACTTATAACCTCATTTTAATATTTTAATATCGAGTAGTGCCCAAGCATCCAAAAAAGATATTGTAAAAAAAAAATACAGAAAAGGGAAGTTCCTACATTTGTCTACAGTTTTGTTCTCTTATTGTTCAATACAGCCATTTTCCCATTCGTTATCTTTGATATCCCCTAGACATAGCCTCTGACTGTGGTCCTTTTTAAATCTTAAAAGTTGGGGCACCTGGGTGGCTCTGTCGGTTAAGCATCTGACTCTTGATTTTGGCTCAGATCATGAGCTTTCAGTTCATGAGTTCAAGCCCCACATAGGGTTTCATGCTGACAGTGCAGAGCCTGCTTGGGACTCCCTGTTTCCTTCGCTTTCTGCCCCTTGCCTGCTTGTACTCTCTCTCTCTCTCAAAAGGAAAGAGAGGAAGAAAGAAAAAAAAAGAAAGAAAAAGAAAGAAGAAAGAAAGAAAGAAAGAGAGAAAGAGAGAAAGAAGGAAGGAAGGAAGGAAAGAAAAAAAAAGAAATCCTAAAAGCTACCATTATGCCTAGGAATCAAATAGCAAAACGCAATTCACTGTTGTCTTTACAAAAAGAAATTAAGTTTCCAAATATTCCAGGAAAAAAATCCGTGTTTTCACTACTCAATTTTGAATTAATGAGCCAAAGGCCTACAATTCTAGAATAGAAGTTTGAGGCCAGAAGTTATAATGAGGGCCAATGGCTAGCCTCTGTATTTGTCATCCCTTTTTTCTACTTTAACTCAAATACCCCGTTGCCAATATTGTTAAAATAACTATTTTTCATAGGATAAGGTTGAACACTATATACAGGGGTTACAAAAGCCAACAACATAGAGGGTTACTCTATAACTTTAAATCTGATCATATTTCCTTTCTTATTGCAACAAGTTGCTACTCTAGCTGTTCATATTAAAGCTTATCTAGTAAGTCTTAATCTTAACCTTCCTCAGAACAGTAATTTGAACTTTTGAATATCATATGAGAATATTGCTAGCAAAATTATTGCAACGGATGATGTTCTTTTTTTACTATTTTTTTAAAAGTTTATTTATTTATGGTGAGAAAGAGGGAAGGGCAGAGATTGAGTGGGGGAGGGGCAGAGAAAGGGAGAGAGAATCCCAAGCAGACTCTATGCTGTCAGCACAGAGCCCAAAGTGGGGCTAGATCTCCCAAACAGTGAGATCATGACCTAAGCCAAAGCCAAGAGTCAGTCGTTTAACAGACTGTGCCACCCAGGCACCCCTCAATGGACGATGTTCTAATCTTTAGTAGTCTTGATAACGATTTTGATATTTATTGGACCCTAGATTTTTCAGAGTCACATATTTAGACAAAAATCATTTTGCACTTCTTCTCATGTCATTTTTGTGAGAGGCAGAAATTGAGTCGTAAAATGTCCAGGTAAGAAAACCAAAGTTTATAGAACCTGATCATCAAATAATCATAGTTAAAAGTTAAATTTGAAGAAAATCTCAGGTTCTGAGACCCTCACTGGAAGAGTCAGTCAATTAGCACAGATTCACAGTTTATTCTTCTCAGGCAGAATTTCAGTTGTCCTTGGGCTTTCCTGTTTACAAATTATTACTAATTAGTCTTCAGGATATATATCAATTGATGGTGACTCTTATTAATTTCCTCTCCTACCCTTCCTTGTCTCCAGGAAATCATCTTGTTTCTGATTCCTCAAGCTCATCCAGCAGTGTCAGGCTTTCAAGTTTTTCTCATTAGCTCTCACTGCTCAGTTCTCTCTCTTTGTAGAGCTAACAACTTTTCCTCCTTCACCCTGAGCTCAAATGTGCTTTTTTTCCCTAGGAAATATTGCCACGATCCCAAAGATGCTTCCTCAAAGTTCCCAAAGCATCTGTGGGTTAAAGCACCCGCCATCAAAGCATAAATATGTTTATAGAGAATTATATGTCAAAATTCTTGTTTCAACCACTATGTTACAACTTACTCAAAGGAAGATTCTGTCTCATTCATTGCTACAATCCTAGCATCAAATTTAATCCCCAACAGGCATGAAATAAATGTTAACATTACTGTTTTGGTGTAGGGATACACCAACACATTTATTCATATAATCTCTAATAAATAATTACAGAATACCCACCAGGTACCAGGTGCTATTTTGGATAAAAGACTACACACTTTACAAGCAAATAAAATAGTTCAAAATTGCTATGAGGAGGTAAGCTTAAGTAACAAGTAAGAGGTATTTCTGAATCAGTTTTGGAATTCAGGGAAGGCTTTGACAAGAAGGTGATACTGAATCTAAGGTCCAAAGTGTGATATATTCCATGATCCCTTCCTTTTCGGAAATCCTGGAGCCGGATGTGTTTCCAACTTCAGAATTTTTTACATTTTAGTAAGGTAAATATGGTGATTATATAGTAGGTCATGTAATATCCCTAACGGGGAATGGTAGCACTCCAGTATTAAGATATTTCTATTTCAGCAGAGAAATGGAAATGTTCACTTTAATTAGTAAATAATAACATCACATTAGCTCAAGTCAGATCTTGTTTCCAAATAAGCACAGGTCAGGTTAGGTCCAAGTTTCTTGCCAAATAAATTCCAAAACTCTTCTTGTTTCCAGAGCTTTTTGGGTTTTGAAATAGGAAACAGATGCTTTTGAACCTAAAATAAGAGCAAACATTTACTGGGTTCTTACATTTTGTTGGGCAAGGTTACTTTATATGCTTATGATTAAATCATTATTACAGCCCTGTAATGGATGTACTATTTTATGAGGCAGAGAGAGATTAAGTTCACTGAAAGACTTAAAATCACATAGCTGAGTGACTGAATCAGATTTAAAAGAAGGCAGTCTGGTGCTCGAGGCCATGTCTTTAACCACACACTGAAATGTCTTTCTGTAAGCTATGTAAATAAAGACAGTTGACAGCAGGATAGCAGGAAAAGGGAAATGAACGAAGAAGGAAGGGGAGTAGAGTACGTTCTAAACATTCTAAACCAGTATACCCAAAGTACAGAACAAAAAGCCTTATTCCAAACCAGTAACAGAGTTAGTATCTTATGATTTATTTGGCACCAAATGGGCAAAAGTTAGGGGATAAGAGGTAGAACTCGGTAAACTCTATTCGGAACATTTTATGTTAAGTGCCTATGTGTTATTCCAAGGGAGATGTTCCTGTACAGTTGCACAAATGTGTGGCTTGGTAAAGGGCGTAAGGTGAATATGTTGCCATGAGGTTATTAGCAAAAGAATTGTACTTAAGCCATGTGGATGAATGATATCCAGGCAAAATGTTTTGAAAGAAAGGAAGATTGTAAGGAAACGAATAAATGCATCAAGAAACAAACTATGTAAAAGAAGATCTGAGGAAGGAGAATACTAGAGGAACCCAGAAATAGCACAGAGAGGTAGACAATACCAGAAGACTGTGATGTTCTAGAAGCCTGGGAAATACAATAAATGCAATGAAAATAGAAATAGAAGTTAATTTAATGAATATGAAACAAAATTCCAACTATGTAATATGGAGGTATTAAGTATATCTTCTTTCTCAATTAAAAAAAATTGGTCAATGAAAAATAAAGATTAAAATTATAAAATAAGTAGAAAGTCCTAACAAAACATTAAGAAAAAATCGTATGATAAGGTTAAAGAGTACGGTGGAAAATTGGCAGCCAAACACTCCTATTTTTTATGAAAAAGTAGTATTATATTGTGATTGTGAAATATGCTAAAACTGATCTATGGTAATGGAAGCACAATGTGGTAAAATCTATAACTGTTGAAAATATTACACTTGAAATGTGTGAATTGTGTATGTAAAATATACTTTAATGAAATTGTAAAAGAGTAATGTTATGATAAGATAATAACATGATTATTATGAATTAATACTCTTTGAGTTAAAAGTCCAACTCCAGAAATTAGAAAATAGCAAAATTAAATAAATAAATAAATATATATATAAATATATAAACAAAAACAAAAAAAATAAAGCACACTCAACTGGAAAATGATAAATATAAAAGCATAAATTAATCAATTAGATGAATAAAACCAGCCTACACAAGTAATCTTAGAGACATTTCATTTTTAAAAAATGAAGTAGATGAATATAAAAGAGAAAGCTCAAAGTCACAAAATTATAGAAAGGAGTCAGTAAATCCACAGCGATGCAAAATATTTTTTAGAATTTCAAGAATTTGCCCAATATTTTTCTTATAGATGAGAAAATCTGGTATGGAAGGAAAACTTTTTAGAAAATACAATTTCTAAGTTTAACCTTAAAAATTAAAAAAGGAAAACCTGCAACTGCACTGAATTGTCATGAAAATAACAGAGAAAATTCAACATGAACAAACTCTAGATATTGACACTTCAGATGTGTTCTGAAGACAAGCTTCATCAGCATCACCTGGGAGCTTGTTAGAAATTCAAAACCTTGGGACATTTGGTGGCTCAGCGTTTGACTTCGGCTCAGGTCATGATCTCACAGTTTGTGGGTTTGAACCCCGCGTCGGGCTCTGTGCTGACAGTTCAGAGACTGGAAGCTGCTTCGGATTCTGTGTCTTCCTCTCTCTCTGTCCCCACCCTGCTTGCACTCTCTCTTTCTCTTGAAAATAAATACACATTAAAAAAAAATTCATAATCTTGGCCTCAGAATCTTTACACTTACTAACTCAGTCTGTATAGTAACAAAATCTTCAGTAACTCGTATTCACTATGAAGTTCAGTATATATTGTTCTAAAGGTGAAAATACTTCAGAAGTGAGTTGTATCAAACATTCCAGGAGAAGATTGTTCTAGTGTCATTTAAGTATTTTAGAGCATAAGGAGATAATGAAAGCTTCTAAGTTATGGAATTCTATGGAAAACTATTTTTAAAAGCAGCATAACTTTCATATGAAAATAGGAAGGATAATAAGAAATAGCCTAATTTCAGGGGCTCCTGGGTGGCTCAGTTGGTTAAGTGTCTGACTTCAGCTCAGGTCATGATCTCACGGTTTGTGGATTCGAGCTCCACATAGGGCTTTACTCTGACAGCACAGAGCCTGCTTCAGATTCTCTGTCTCTCTCTCTCTCTCTGCCCCTCTCCCACTTGTGCTCTCTCTCTCAAAAATAAATAAACATTAAAAAAAGTCTCTATGTATTGTACACTATAAAATTTCACTAATAAGGGCCAAACTGAGAAAGAATTATGTATTTAAACAAAAAAAGGCCTAATCTTTCTTATATATCCTAATGTAAAACTTCAATATATTATTATAAAACAGTAGCACTTTAAAAATATTACACTGTGGGGCGCCTGGGTGGCGCAGTCGGTTAAGTGGCCGACTTCAGCCAGGTCACGATCTCCCGTCTGTGAGTTCGAGCCTCGCGTCGGGCTCTGTGCTGACAGCTCGGAGCCTGGAGCCTGTTTCCAATTCTGTGTCTCCCTCTCTCTCTGCCCCTCCCCCGTTCATGCTCTGTGTCTCTCTGTCCCAAAAATAAATAAAAAACATTGAAAAAAAAAATTTTTTAAAAATAAAAATATTACACTGTGAAGCACAGAAGTTTAATGATATTATAAAATATTCACTCTACTAATATGCTAAAATAAACATATGATCAACTTGATAGAATTTTAAAATGGAATTTCTAAAGCACAATATCAAATTATACTTTAAGAAAATGTTTATTGGGGTTTCTGGGTGGTTCAGTCGGTTACAGGTCCAACTCTTGATTTTGGCTCAGGTCATGATTTCACAGTTGGTAAGATCAAGCCCCACACTGGGCTTCATGCTGACAGTACACAGCCTCCTTGGGATTCTCTCTCTCCCTCTGTCTCTGTCCCTCCCCCACTCAAGCACTCTCTCTCTCTCTCTCTCTTTCTCTCAAAATAAATAAATAAACTTAAAGAAAGAAAAGAAAATGCTTATTATGGTGAGAAACTGAAAGTTTTACATTTAAAATTGGCAACAAGACAAGGATGTCCAATCTCCCCACAACATAGTACTGGAAATCCTAGCCTCAGCAATCAGACAAGAAAAAATGAAAGGCGTCTAAATTGGTAAAGAAATAAAATCATTACTATTAGCAGGTGACATAATAATATATATGGAAAACCCTAAAGACTTCACCAAAGAACTATTGGAACTTATAAATAAATTCAGTGAAGTTGCAGGACACAAAATTAATATATATAAATCTGTTGCATTTCTATACACTTACGACAAGCAGCAGAAAGGGAAATTAAGAGAACAATCCCATTTACAATTGCATCAAAAAGAATAAAATACCTAGGAATAAATTTAACTGAAGAGGTAGAAGACCTATACTCTGAAAACATAAGACACTGAAGACAACACAAATAGGAAGATGTACCATGCTCATGATTTAGAAGAAATAATATTATTAAAATGTTACTGCCCAAAGCAATGGATACATTCAATGCAATCCCTATCAAAAGACCAATAGTCTTGTTCACAGAACTACAACAAAGAATTCTAAAATTTGTTTTGAAGCGCAAAAGATCTCGAGTAGCCAAAGCCATCTTGAGAAAGAAGTACAGAACTGGAGATATCACCATCCCACATTTCAAGATATACTACAAAGCTATAGTAATCAAAATGTGTTGTACTGGCACATATATGAATGGAATAAGATTGAAAACCTAGAAATAAGCCATGCTTACATGGCCAATTAATCTACAACAAGGAGGCAAGTATATATATAGGGGAAGATGCTATTCGTGTTGGAAACCTGGTCGGCTGCATGCAAAAGAATGATGCTGAACCACTGCTTATACTTCACACAACAATAAACTCAAAATTCATTAAAGACCTAAATATGAGTCTTGGAAACATTAAATTTCTGGAAGAAGACAGGCAGGAATCTCTTGGATATTAGCCTTAGTAACAGGTTTATATAAGAATATACCTCCTCAGGAAAGGGAAACAAAAGCAAAATAAACTATTGGGACTACCCCAAAATAAAAATATTTTCTGCAGCAAAAGTAGCCACTAACAAAACAAAAAGCAACCTACTGAATGGGAGAAGATATATGCAACATCAACAAAGAGTTAAAATAATAAAACGTTAACAACTAAAATGTGTAAAGAATTTATACAACTCAACATCAAAAAAAAACACAATATGATTAAAAAATGGACAGAGGACTTGAATAGCCATTTTTCTGAAATGATAAACAAATGACAAACAGCCATTTTTCTGAAGAAGACAAACAAATGACCAAGGGACACAGGAAAAGATGCTCAGCATCACTAATCATCAGAGAAATGCAAAAAAAAAAAAAAAAACAAACACATTAAGATATCACCTCACACCAGGCAAAATGACTAGAATCAAAAAGACAAGAAATAACAAGTGTCGGTGAGGATGTGGAGAAAAGGGTTCCACAGTGGTGGGAATGTAAATTGGTACAATCCGGGTTGAAAATGATAAAGAGATTGCTCAAAAACCTAAAAATAGAATTGCCATATGATCCAGTGATTCCACTACTAGACATTTACCCAAAGAAAACAAAAACACTAATTTGAAAAGACATATGTACCCCTATATTTATTACAACATATTTACAATAGCCATATATGGAAGTGTCCATCAGTCCATGAATGGATGAAGTGAGATATATATATATATATATATATTGAATGTTTCTCAGCCATAAATAAAATAGTATGTAATCTTGCCATTTGTGACAATGGATAGCCCTAGAGGATACTGTGCTAAGTGACATAAGTCAGACAGAGAAAGATAAATGTCATATGATTTCACTCATATGTGGAATCTAAAAAACAAAAAAACTTACTAAAAGCAAAACAAAATAAAAATACTCATAAATACAGAGAACAAACTGGTGGAGGAGAAGGCGGTAGGGAAGTTGGTGAAATAGGTGAAGGGGATTAAGAGGTACAAACTTACAGTTATAAAATAAATAAGTCATGGAGATGAAAAGTACAACATAGGGAACATAGTCAATAATATTATAATAACACTGTATGGTGACAGATAGTAACTACACTTACCTGGTGAGCATTCTGTAATGTATAGAACTGTAATCCAATAATAAAAATTTAAAAATAAAATAAAATAAGAAAAATGATGAACTACAAAAAGGAAAAAAGAAAGTGCTCATTAAAATAAGCCAAATGATTGGTGTCCCTGAGTGGCTCAGTCGGTTGAGCGTCCAACACCAGCTCAGATCATGATCTCACAGTTTGTGCATTTGAGCCCCCGTATCAGGCTTGCTGCTGCATAGAGCCGCTTCAGATCTTCTGTTCCCCTCTGTCTCTGTCTCTCCTCCACTTGCAATCTGATGTTCAAAAATAAAAAAATAAAAACATTGAAAAAAATTTTTTAAATAAGATGATTATTTATTTGGGTTTTATAATATGTATGTATATATGTGTGTGTGTATATATATGTGTGTATATATATGTAATCTATATATAATATGAATGTATGTATATACATATATATACATATATGTATATGTACATATATACATATATTTACATATATATAATATGTATGTAACATATATATAATATGTATGTATATATGTGTGTATATATATGTGTGTATATATATATATACACACACACATATACATACATATATAGAGAGAGAGAGATCAAAATTCTAGCATAATGCATAATTTTTTAAAGTTTATTTATTTATTTTGAGAGAGAGAGAGCACAAGTAGGGAGGGACAGAGGCAGAGGGAGAGAGAGGATCCCAAGCAGACTCTGCACTGCCAGCACAGAGCCCAACAGGGGGCTTGAACCCATGAACTGTGAGATCATGACATGAGCTGAAATCAGGAGTCAGAATTTAACCAATTGAGCCACCTAGTTGCCCCCATAATGCTTAATTTCTAACAAGTAACATGGTTAAAAAAGAAAGTCGAGAAAACTCACTAAGATTATCATTATTTAATATTTGGGGGGCTGCATTTTCCAACGTTATTTATAGAAGGGGAAAAATAGAGGACTATATTTGAAAACAAAGAGGCAAAATATCAACACCTTCAATTTATTTGATTATATAATTGGAAAATTCAAAATAATTAGTGAAAAACTATTAAAAATAAAATATTTAAAAATGATTCTTGACACCAGTTATTTTATAAGAATCAGTGGAAATAAACAACTTTTGTTAAAAGTATAAGAAAAAATATTCCATTTATAAAATCAAACATGAAAGTAGAGTGCAGGACCAAATCATAAAGATATCTGAAAGTAAAACTGTTAAAGAACGTAAAAAAATTAACTAAACCAAATCCATTTTTCATCACTATAACATGCAATATTGTTATAGTATAAATTATTCCTAAATTAATATGGCATATCATGACCCTATCAAAATTACCAATACTATTTTTATTTAGGGAAACTGTTTCTGCAATATACTTGGAAAAATAAACATGTGGAAATATCCAAGAAAATTCTGAGTAAAAGAAAAGGAAATCGTGGATAGTATTTCTCCAAGAGAGTAGATACATGTGTAACACCACAGAAATAAAAAGCATTTGGTTTAGGGACAGAAAAAAATAGACTCATGAAATAGAATTGAGACTTTAGCAAGAGAATGAACTGCTCACAACATTTATTATGATAAAGGTAGCATTTAAAGGCAGCAAGTAAAAAAAATGCATTAATCCATAAATAGCACTGAGGCAACTGGAAAGATCTTTAAGCAACAGCATTAAAAACAAACAAAAAAAAAACAATAGAAGGAAAGAAAGAAAGAGAGACAAAGAGGGATAGAGGGAGGGAAGGAGGGAGGGAGGAAGAAAGGGAGGAAGAAAGGAAGAAAAGGAAACATCTGGATATGTCAAAGAATTAATACAAAAAATGCAAAACAAAAACATAAAGAAATAAAGCTTTAAAAGCACTTGAAAAAAATCATATATGCCATTTCATAATATTAGGATGGGAAAGATTTACTAATAAGGCATAAACCCAAAAGATAGAAAGAAAAAAACTGATAAAAATAGAGTTTACATAAAATTTTAACACATTTATAGAAAAACCATCATAAATGGTTATATGTATCATAAAAGCAAACATTGCACTGAGGAATCTATGGTAGGCAGAATTTTAATATGGCCCACAAGATTTCTAGCCTCTGAAAATCATAGGAGTGTAAATTCTTTTCTCTTAAATGTAGGAGGAATTTGTGACTTGCTTCTAACTGATAGAATATGGCAAAGGTGAATGGATTTTACAAATTTCATTAAGGTCCAGATGGTCAACTTTGAGTTAACCAAAAAGGGTTTTGAGTCTGTCCTGATCTAAAGGGTGAGCCATTTTTAAAAAAGATACAGACATTCCTTGAAAGAACAGACAAAGCACCAGAATTTTTCCTCCCCATCTTGAAGATTCCAGCCCTCTTGTATAAGAGGGACTGTGAAAGGGCCATGAGGTGGGGGACAATGGGTGGCCTCCAGGACCTGAGATTGACTTTGAACATATTACTTTGGGAAATGAGACTGAGAGACTCTGGATTGTAATTATACATTCTTTTACCTTGAAATGTTTATTATTGCATCTATTACCTTCATAACTGATTTTAAGAAAGTATATTTGAGGAGGGAAGTAAGTAGATCAGTGCAAACTGACAAGTGTGGAGAGACTATCCATAAAAATAAGATATTAGACAAGGCACAGTGACACAGAAATTAGATACTTAAATGCTGGTAGAAAAGACACAGGAATAAAGAGAGTTTGAAAATAAAACAGAATGACAAATGGTAGAATGAGAAACCCAAGAATGAAGAAATAAAGTAGTGGTTATGAAAATAACTCAATGCTTCATCACTTGGCAACCAGTCTTTTGTTGTTGTTGTTAACACTTACTCATTTTTGAGAGAGAGAGCATGAGTGGGAGAGGGGCAGAGAGAGAGAGGGATACACAGAATCCGAAGCAGGCTTCAGGCTCTGAGCTGTCAGCACAGAGCCTGAGGTGGGACTTAAACCCACGAACCGCGAGACCATGAACTGAGCCCAAGTCGGACCTGCGCTGAGATCAGATGCTTAACCGACTGAGCCTTCAAGAGTCCCCCCACCTTTTTTTTTTAAGAGAGAGAGAAAGGGAAAGAGTGTGGGAGCAGGCAGTGAGAGAGAGAAAAAAAAAATCTGAAGCAGGCCTCTTGCAGGGTGCAGAGACTGACTCGGGGCTTGATCTTACGACCTTGAGATCATGACCTGAGCCAAAATCAAGATTAGGCTGCTTAACTGACTGAGGCACTCAGGTGCCCTATTTGGCAATCAGCTTACTACTCAGGGAAGATTCACACACCTGGATGGATTGGACTTTGGGCACATCTTAAAACTATTTTCCAACATTTTTCTATGTGTCTTCCCCCTCCCCCCCGCCCTAGCAACTTTGTCACTTAAGTCTTCCCCAGAATCATAGCACTGAATCAGAGATTAGCCTAGAAAGTATGTAGTCCAGTGATTCTCCATGCTGTGTTAAAGGAAGCAAAGAGAGCCCCGACTTAGACACAGTGATTCTCAAGTGAGAATGAAGGTCAGAGGGCAGAGTAATAGAACACAGTTATGGGGAAGTGCTCAGCAAGAGAAGATATTTCAAAGAACTGCCACATTTACAATCTAATTTTATCCTTAACATCCACAAGACAGATAAGCTAGGGCTCACTATTTTTGTATTTCAAAAGAGTACCTGAGTGTAAAAAGGTTAAGTGACCATGTTACATGACAATATGTGTGCATATTTTGGTGGTTTCTATCTATAACACCATGTGAAAACTGAAAGTTTTAATGGGTTGTCTAAGGATCAGAACACTTTTTGACTGTTTGGAGAGTTTAAAGTGTTTTATATTCTCTAAAATTTCATCTCTTTTACTACTAAGTGCAATTTTGTTTTCTGATCTAACGATTTCTTGACAGTAGTTATTTCTGTAAGGAGAGGATTATAGACGACTTCTCCTCGTTTCTTTTTTTCATTTTTCTGCAATAAGCATGCATGGGATTTATAATCCCCAATCTATAACTGTTATAAGTTTTCAAAATTTATTTTAGTTCATTTTGAAACTTCCTGGCCATATAGCCCTTAAAAATATATCATATAACATGAAATAACTTTTTAAAAGAACAAAATATTTCTATTAAAGACCAGAGGAAACATTTAAAACAAGATAGGAATAGCTTAGAATACTGGTTACAAACACGGCTCTGAAATCAAACTATTCGGGTTCATATCCAAACTCTGTATGACATAATAAGACACAATACACATTTGCTGGTAATGACAATTAGGCGAAATCGCTAAGGCGTGCAAACTTTAGCATCAATACAACTTGTGTTGGAAAAGTGGCCTCATTATTGTTGCATTTATGACCATCTACAGACTACTGAACCTCTCTAACCCTCAGCGTTTTCGTGTGTAAAAGAAATATAAAACTTTGTTTACAAAGTCTGTCGGTGGCATCTGGGTGGCTTAGTTGGTTGAGCATCTGACTCTTGATTTTGGCTCAGGTCACGATCTCATGGTTCATGAATTCGAGCCCCACATTGGACTCTGTGCTGACAGATCAGAGCCTACTTGGGAATGTCTCTCTCTTTCCCTCTCTCTCTCTCTCTCTCTCTCTCTCTCTCTCTCAAAAATAAAATAAAGAAACTTAAAAAATACCCACAAAGTTTGTCAAACTAATAATGATTGCTATTCATTATTAATTAGATTATTGAGAATTATAAATTATTAATTATTACTGCTATCTTTGAGAATTACAAGGCCTAATTATCCTATGTGACATATTGATCTTCATAAGGAATTATTTTGTGCATTATTACCCTGACTAGGTAATTTTTTGAACCAGCATTAACAAAATAATTCAGAGATGTCTGACATATAAATATAATTCTACCAAGATCAATTAGTAAAAATATTAGAGGGCAGTTCTCTTGGTAAGCAACCATAAAAAGATGGTGAATGCCTTGCATATTCACTTAGCTTTGATGAGAAGAATCTTTTGCCCAAATAATATTTCAGGGAAAATGTGCAATTCATTGGTCAGTCTCAGAACCCCCCTACATACTAAGAAGGACAAATATCAACTTCTCTAACCCACTTATCAACACCGACTGTCTTTTTCTTTCAACAAATATTGACTGTATCCTTACTATAGGTCAATCACTGTTCTCAGGTCTAGAAACACATCAGTAATGAACAAGATAGACAAATTTACTTTTCTGGTCAAGCTTAGAATACAAAGAGAAAAATAAGAAATAAATATATAACTAAAGTCATTTTGGGTAGGTTAAGCACCATGAAGAAAACAAAACAGTGATTTGATAGAGTGACTCAGGAACAGGGAAAAAAGGCAAAATATTACACAGGATAGTCGGGGAAGACCTCTCTAATGTTATTGGATTGGAAATGAGATTTGCATGACAAAAAGGAAAGATGCATGAAAAGACCAGAGGAATGGAAATTGCAAGCAGAAAGAGATACCATGACCATCATTTATGAGATTGAGAATGGAGTAAGGTGAGATTGTAGTGGTAAACAATGGCCAGATCCTTTACTGTCTTGTATATCTGGTTAAGCCTGAAGGTTAACTCTCCTTAGTTTCGGAACAGCTATGTGAACAGTTTGTTACTTCCTGTTAATGGGGTTAACAGTATCTGGGGAACCCCATGTTGGCTGTGATCCAGGAGTGCTGTAGGGATGAGACTTCCTCAAATCAACTGTGATCACATGCACCCACTTGAATCGAAGAGTTTGTTTCTTGACTGCTGCGACAACTGGTTTAAAGATGTCAGGCATTTTGCTTTGCTTACACTTTGCTCTAAGCAAAGCCCATTATCTCAAAATCCAATAACTAAGTATTAATCATCTTAAACTAATTTTGTGGATGAATAGTTTCTTTTAAGAGGCTAAAAGGAAGAAAGTTTATTTTGTTCCCTTTAAGTACCACATGATTATACAATAAAAATGATATTAAAAATAGTGTATTACACTATTCTCTCCCATATTAGGGATTAAAATATTTCTTTAACAAGTCCTAAATCTTCTGTTTAACTCTTTAAGGAACAATTGATTTTTCTGGAATGCCCTAGGAATAACTGGAAGAATATAGAAATAAGACGTCATTCCTTCATTCTCTCTTTCCTGATTCACTCATAGGTGAGTTTCAAAGTAAGCACTGAGTATCACAGCACTAAGGCAAGGGACCATTCATTTAAATGTTGAGGAAAAACAAGGAAATAGCAGACTGATTCTTTGCCTCCCCACAATTCTCCCAATCTCCCAATCTCCCAAGGCAAGAGCCTCTCCAGAAAAGAGCATTTCCCCCATAATGGCTTTAACTGGCAACAGTTTCTGCGGGTGTGACTCATTTGGACCATGTTTTGATGGTTGCTAATCTCCCCGTTCATTGGCTTGCTATACATGGATAAGTTTTCCTTCTCTGGTGAGAGTAGGAGAGCATGAGTTAATCCTCTTCTAATTCTTTGCCCTTGACCATTTACACCGTAATGGGAGTTCAAGAGTGTGAGAGTGACCGGCAAATCTATCAAGCAAACTTTTACTCCTTTTTCCATGCGTATTGTGAGGCTACATTTCCTGTCTAACGCTGCAGACAGATTCAGTGATTTATCTATTGCTAGTCAACGTAAGATATGCAAAAGAGGACTCTATCATCTTCTGAACCCTAAGTATGCCCAGGTGCAAATGATCACATTATTGCCTCACCCGTCAGATTGATGAAGACAAACCCTGCAAACCTAAAAGCAAGGTACAGAAGACGGTGGAGCCACAGGTGAAGAAACCTCAATCCCCAATCGTTCGGTGGAAAGCCACATTCAGCAGGAATGCCCATTTGGAACTTTATGTAAGAAATCCAATTTTCATGTGTGTAAACCATTTTTTGATGCATTTATTTTAACAATTACTGTCTTGAGGATAAAACAAGTGTTATATTTTATTTTTAAAAAAATTTTTTTTAACGTTTGTTTATTTTTGAGACAGAGAGAGACAGAGCATGAATGGGGGAGGGTCAGAGAGAGGGAGACACAGAATCTGAAATAGGCTCCGGGCTCTGAGCTGTCAGCACAGGGGCCTGACGCGGGGCTCGAACTCACGGACCGCGAGATCGTGACCTGAGCCGAAGTCAGCGCTCAACCGACTGAGCCGCCCAGGCGCCCCACAAGTGTTATATTTTAATTCAGAAAAAGAAAATTCGGAAAAGCTGGTTCTTTCCTGAAATACCAAACAAAGTGATGTTAACAAAGTCATAAAGTATTTCTAAGAGGATCTGAAACATCTGAGTGTTCAGACACACAGCCCTTCAAGGAAGGTCTTCCTTTAGGAAAAATAAATCTTTTGCACTAGCTACACAGCCCTCTTATAATTATCAGACTATTGACTGCCAGAGAGATTTAACAAGAACAGATAAAATTGGATTATCGGAAAATAGAAAGGAGAACAAATTATTAATAACATTTGTTGGAGTAAGAAATATGTTCACATAACTCAGAAAATTATGTTTTACTTTTAACCTACTTCTACACTCTTGGGACACTCATGTCACATGTTGGGATAATAAGAGAAGATTGTCACGTTCATTTCTGCTTATATTCAATAAAAGATCTGCATGCAGTATTACAGTTAGGTTTTGCAAGGGGTGTTTATGGTTTGGTTGGGGGCATTACATGCTCCTCTTATTTGGTCTTTAGATTGACATTTAGTCCCAATATAGCCCATATACAGTCCTATCTAAAAGGTGGCAACTTACATAAAAGCTATGAAATGGTATGAGAAGTCAATAAAGAGAATAAGGGTTACAAGGGAGGCTAAAACAATAGGCTCTAGATTAGTGTTGGAATTGGTCACTGAGAGGATGTGACTACTGATTGGCTGGTGAGCTAGACCTGGGTAATCAGAGGCTCCTTACCCTCTCCCCTTGCCTTGGAATGTACCTCCCATACTAGCAGCTGTTTCAAAGATGTGGCCTTGAAAGAGTAAGGTGTTGTTGAGACCATCTGGACTGAACATGTGACTGAACCCAGGTAAGACCTCTGTGTAAACTTTTAAGATGCTAGTGGATGGGGCTAGAGATCTGCTCTACTGGTGACTGCCAAAGACAAGCCTCTTATGTAGGCTCCCTTGTTATTAAACCCGCCACTTACCAATCTGCAATGTCCCACCTCCTGTGGTCTCTCTTCACCTGTGTGTGCAAGGACCAGTTTCAGTTTTCACCCAGAAAACTCCTGAGGTTGCAAATGCACACAATTAGGCTTTCTGGTAACATACAGAAGTGATATGGTTACTCTTTTCTAACTTGCATGTCACAATTTAAAAGAACAGTAAAGTAAGTTGAAAAGTAATTTCACTACATCAACATTATTTACACCACACAGAGCATAATCAGTTCACACAAGATTGTATTATTTGGTGGTGGGGAGAGATTGATGACGGACCCAAAAGGTTGTACAGCATAGTAATCAACAAAGTTTTGAAGTCTGAATGGTCTAGATTTATTCTGTCCTTTTCCAACTCTGAGTCCTTGGCCATTTTATTTCACATCTTTGAACTTTGCTAGCCTCATATGTAATGTGACTAGAAATAATACATACAATACACATGAGATTTAAATAATATGATATGTTCATGATATTTAACACAGTGTTTGGCACATGACCAGCTTCCAATAAATGTTAAACATCTTTTCTGATAACCTTCATTATTCTTTTCCCCCCTAATTATGAAGTAACACGCAAAACTTCATACAAAATAGGGAATACATAGAAACACAGTAAAATGATAGGAACAAATCCTTGTTGAACATTTTCAAGTTGCTAGACTCCTTTTAAAGAATTTTATACGTTTAACTCTTGTAACCTTTAAGAGCAATCCAGTTTTCTATCAAAGAGAAAACTTAGGCTCAGAAAAGATGAAGTAAACTAATCAAGATCACAGGACCAGAGTTAAGATAAATTAAAATGATTTCCAAGTGTGAACTTTTTTTTTCAATATATGAAATTTATTGTCAAATTGGTTTCCATACAATACCCAGTGCTCATCCCAAAAGGTGCCCTCCTCAATACCCATCCCCCACCCTCCCCTCCCTCCCACCCCCCATCAACCCTCAGTTTGTTCTCAGTTTTTAACAGTCTCTTATGCTTTGGCTCTCTCCCACTCTAACTTCTTTTTTTTTTTTTTCTTCTTCTTCTTCCTTCCCCTCCCCCATGGGTTTCTATTAAGTTTCTCAGGATCCACATAAGAGTGAAACCATATGGTATCTGTCTTTCTCTGTATGGCTTATTTCACTTAGCATCACACTCTCTAGTTCCATCCACGTTGCTACAAAAGGCCATATTTCGTTCTTTCTCATTGCCATGTAGTACTCCATTGTGTATATAAACCACAATTTCTTTATCCATTCATCAGCTGATGCACTGTTGGTGGGAATGCAAACTGGTGCAGCCGCTCTGGAAAACAGTGTGGAGGTTCCTCAGAAAATTAAAAATAGACCTACCCTATGACCCAGCAATAGCACTGCTAGGAATTTACCCAAGGGATACAGGAGTACTGATGCATAGGGGCACTTGTACCCCAATGTTTATAGCAGCACTCTCAACAATAGCCAAATTATGGAAAGAGTCAAGTGTGAACTTTTAAGTGTCATACTACACAAGGGTCCTCCACGATTCCACTACCCAGAAATCTCACTGCCCACCCATAAATCGCCTGACCAGAAGTAAGCATTGTTATATTCAGGATATGTCTTACCAGTACTTGTTTTGGTCAGATTGTTTATTATGATTTTTTTTTTTAAATTTTTTTTTTTCCAACGTTTTTTATTTATTTTTGGGACAGAGAGAGACAGAGCATGAACGGGGGAGGGGCAGAGAGAGAGGGAGACACAGAATCGGAAACAGGCTCCAGGCTCCGAGCCATCAGCCCAGAGCCTGACGCGGGGCTCGAACTCACGGACCGCGAGATCGTGACCTGGCTGAAGTCGGACGCTTAACCGACTGCGCCACCCAGGCGCCCCTTATTATGATTTTTAACATATTCTTTATATTAGTTTCTTGGGGTTGCCAGAACAAAGTATCACAAACAAGATGGCTTAAAGCAACATAAATTTATTCTCCCAAGGCTCTGGAGTATAGAAGTCTGAAATTAAGATGTTGGTGGTTCCACACTCCCTCTGAAAGCTGTAGGGGAGGATCATTTCTTGCCTCTTCTAGCTATGGGTAGACCCAGGCATTTGCTACCTGTGGCTGCATAACTTCAAGCTGCCTTGGTTTTTACATGGCTGACTTACCTCTGTGCCTGCTTCTTCATATGGTATTCTCCTTGCATGTTTCTCTCTCCTCTTCTTATAAAGAAAATAGTTCATTGGGCTAAGGGCCCAGCCTAGTCCGATGTGACCTCAATTTAACTAATTACATCTGCAAGGACTCTTTTTCCAAATAAGGTCACTTGCTGAGCAACTGAGGATTAGGACTTCAGCCTATCTTTTTGAAGGACGCAATTCAACTCTTAACAGCCTTATAATAACATATGAAAGTAGATTTTTTCTTAATTTACATATTTTAAAGTACTACAATCAAGTACCTGTCAGGATAGTGAATAAGATGATTATAATTTTTTAGGTGATTTTTTAAGCTAAAAATATACTGGAAAACTATAAACTATTAGTGTATAAATACTTTTATTTCATATTGTCTTGGATTATCTGGATATATAGTTTTGTTTTGTTTTGTTTTTTCACTTGCATTCTCCAAGCCTATAAAGTTTCTCTAACAGAATGGACTAGAAACAAAACCAAAATTGGGCTCATTTCTATCTGATGATATGAAATTAGGAATTAATCATATTAGGAATAAAAGCTCCTGACAACTTTCTTGAGGTAATCCAAGGATGTTGAAACAAGTGAAAGTAATTTTAAACTTTTTCTATCTGTATAATTAGAAAGTTCTACCATCTGGGTAATCGTGTTGTTCATTCAGCACGAATTAGTGAGTATGCTTTTTCAGATCAGGCACTCTTTCTGCTCTATATTTCCTTTGTATCTTCACTCAATCCCTTCCATCTAATCACTGTAGAACACGAATATCACAATAATTATGGAACCTTGATTTATATCATGATATGCATCTACAGACAAATTGAAGGATCAAGAGTGTTAATTCACTGTCGATTATTTATTGACAGCTATCAAGCATAGAGTATATTGCTAGATACAGTAGGTGATTCCAAAGTGAGGAAACTTTCCATTCCTTAAGGACCTCAGAAACAAACTGAGGCAAATATCCGACCTGTTGCTATGTAGTTTCAGAACTCCACACCTCTGTTTATTTTTACCCCATTTTATGCCACAAATAATTGATGTGACTCTTAAGATACATATTATGTAATAACATCAAAATTTTTTATTTGAGTATAGTTGGCACACAATGTTACATTAGTTTCAGGTGTACAACATAGTGATTTGACAAGTTTATACATTATGCTATGTTCACGGCAAGTGTAACTACCATCTGGCCCCATTACCACAGTATCACAATATTATTGACTGTTTCCTTAGGCTGTGCCTTTTTTATCTGTGATTTATTTATCCTATACTGGTGTGTAATAACATTTAAAAAAAATAGTCTTTGGCATGGTGCCTGGTTGGCTCAGTAGGTTCTGCATCCAACTCTTGATTTCGGCTCAGGTCATGATCTCCCGGTGCATGAGACTGAGCCCTGCGTTGGGCACTGTGGTAACAGTGTGGACCCTGCTTGGGATTCTCTCTCTGTCCCTCCCCCCCCCCCCCCACTCTCTCTCTCTCTCTCTCTCTCTCTCTCTCAAAATAAATAAATAAACTTAAAAAATAGTCTTTGGAAAAATAATCTAAAGTGATAGACTTTGACTACATCTTAAAATATTGTGAATATTCACATATGAAATATTTCAGAGATATCTATTGTTACAAATTCTAAATGTCTCTTCAACTAAAAGTGAAGCCATGTACACTTTCTCGTTTCTGGAACAACTAATAAAAGTGATCAAGTTTATAAAATGAGCTAGTGCTTAGTGTTATAATATGTATAAAAAAAAACAAAATAGCCTACCAGTGATTTTAGCTTGGGTGAGAATGACTTATTTGCAAGCATGTTTCTCAAAACACATCAAAATAATTAGTTTTGCCTATTTTTCAAATAAGATCAATACATTCAGGATGTTGAATTTATATGTAATGAAAACATATGTGTGTATATTTCTTTAATATAAACTTTTTATGAAGTAGAATACACATACAGAAACGCATAAATCACAAGTGTGCAAATCAATAAATTTTCACGAATTAAACATGCATATGTAACCAGTAGCCAAGTCAAAAAGAATATGATCTGAATCCAAGAAGACTCCCTCCAACCTCCTTCCAATTTACAACTTCACGAGTATAAGTACTTTTAATGTAACGGATTAGTTTAATCAGTTTTTTAACTAATGAAATCACACATATTCATCCATAATATTGGATGTAATTTTTTTATTCTCAGTCCATACACTACTGTACATTATTACTCCCAATCTGTAAATGACTATATATGTATTTTATATGTGTACTATATATATATAGTATATTGTATATATATACATGTATATATATACAAAATATATATTATAATACTATATAATTATTTTATCCAATCTACTCTTGATGCATATTTGAGTAGTGAGCATGTTGGACCACTAGCTAATTATTCCCAATAGTTCTGAGTTTTTAAAATATTTTTTAAATGTTTAAAACATATTTTTGAGTACTTTAAAAAAACACTATGAAAAACCTCATGTACAGTTGAAAAACTATGCCATGCAAACAATCTATTGCAAATAGTGGAATGAGTCTTGGCATATCAATATTCTGACATGTTGAAGTCGGTGTTCTATTGTACAATCTTCTATTTCAAACTTTCAACAAATGTAAAACTTCTTCAACATATTCAACTTAGAAATTGCTTGACCATTAAAGGGCTTATTCTGACATCTTATTCAGAGATGCTATATTATTCATGATATGTGCAGAATTAGTTCCCTTTGCCCTGAGGGATTGTAAAGAATCCAAGATCATGCATCATGATTAAAGAGAAATTGAACAGTTAAATCCTTAAATACATGTGACAAGGAATAAGGCAACCCCTCCATGTTATCCAGGCTATTCTTTGGCCGCCTGCCAATGATGTTCAATCAGATGGGGACTTCCGACCAGATGCACTGCCTCTGAATTAGAAGGTCCATATTATTGCTCTCGATAAAAGCGCAAATGTACGTTGAAATGGCCCAAGTGTTCCAGCCTGCTGAGATTACTTTTCCTTTATAATTCAAATAAAATGAATATCTCTTCATCCACTCAGTTGGACATCTAAGACCCTTCTTGTATCTTCAGATGCCTGGCTGCCTGGTGCAGGCTGAGTCAGAGAAACTATTTTTCTTCTCATCACCTCTGGCCCCACGTGTCTCTTCTTTTAGGCCAAACTGAGCCCATGAAAGTATTTTGCTTAAACAAAAGTACATTTAACTTAAAAGGAAATAACACTCTCCACTAGTGGTACCATCAGTGGTAGTTTTAAATTATCATTTTTATTTTTTGCTTCCTTTATTGCATTACTTCGTTGTCATTCTTTATGTTTAAAAAATACATAACACGGTTTAAGTTCTATCATAAATATATTCATTGTTTTTTAAAGTTACTTTAAGACCTACCTCCCAATGCCAGGATCAATGGACTCCTGTGAGTGTTTAGTTCTTGGTAGACTCCAAGAAACTCTTGGTAGAATCAAGAAACTCCTGGAACGTTTTTCAAAATATTGTAGCAAATGTATTATTAAAGATACTCATGATCCCGAAATAACCTATGGGGACTGAATCACAATTTTACCATTTATTTGCTGGATGACATTTGACTGATTATGCTCTCTTCCTTACTTATGAAATGGAAACAATAATGGGATATATTCCATAGGGTTGTTGTGAGATAGTTTATGAAAGGCGGTGCCTGGAACATAATTAGAACCATGCGTGCACTGATTATTAATATTATAATTATTATCAAATGCTTCTAAAATATAATATATAACTATTATCTGTGAAATTCCAAACTAAAAGAAAATCAAAGTAATGTGTTCTTGGAAACGGGAAGGTTTTTGACTTCTACCTCCACTCTTTAACAGCTATGGAGCTTCAAGTTATTACCTAAGCCACCTGGACTTCAATTTCCTTATCTGTAAAATGGGCGCAGTTAATCCTACCTTGAAGTATTGTTCCAGGGATTCAGTGATACAATCAGTGGCATGCTCCAGGAGGTATATACAAAACTTCCAATAAATATGAACCTCCTTTACTCATTCCATTTTTTTTGATACTTGAGCGGGACTTTTTTTTAATAGCCTACAGTCACTTGACAAGGGTAAAATAACCATTGTTCAAGGTGTTAGATTAGAGGTAGAGAGACAAAATGACTCATCACACGAAAACATGTCACATTTTATTCTACACTCCTGCCCAACAAACCAACAGAAAAGCATACAGTGTGGGATCTTAACACGAATGAAGTCTACTGCACAAATAAAACATGACACGTTCTGTACCTGACAGTTTCTCCATCACAGCAAGAATTATCGTTACACTCAACCGAAGAGAAGGATGTAACTCAGGTGGGTAAGATTTATAAACATTATGAGACTGGATTAAAATAAAATTCAAACAATACCTTGTAATCACAAGGATTAAATTGTTTCCATTTCAGAAAAACACAATCGTAAATATCATTTCATCTTCCAATTATTTTCTTTGCTGATAGTTGTAACCATTGTAAAACATATGATTTGGACAGAGCCAAAAAAATGACCAAAATTCCAAGAAGCATGGTACTTACTTGTTCTACAAAACGGCTGTTGACTTTTAAAAATACATTGTTGGAGGGGTGCCTAGGTGGCTCAATCGGTTGGGCGTCCAACTTCATCTCAGGTCATGATCTCATGGTCTGTGAATTCGAGCCCCACATCAGGCTTTGTGCTGACAGCTCAGAACCTGGAGTCTCCTTCCGATTCTGTGTCTCCCTCTCTCTCTGTCCCTCCCCTGCTTATGTTCTGTCTCTCTCTCTCTCTCTCTCTCTCTCTCTCTCAGAAAGAAATAAACATTTAAAAAAAAAATTATAATACATTGCTGGAAATTTCATATATAAAATTATTTGTTGATTACTTATTGTAAGGGAAAAGACAGTTAATGATATTAAATTATATCGAAAAACCTCTTCTAAATATTCACTTTTTTCAACCAGAAACAGAACACAATTTTTCTTTTTTATTTTCTAAAACTGTAGCTAGTGTATTGCTGAAAGAGGAGGAAAAAAGAGCAAGAATAGCTTGTGGAGTCTCAGGTTTCTAAAGTTTTTGACTAATGAGGGATCTTTACATCTATACCACAATATATCATTTCCTTGATGTGTTTAGTACCAAACATAATTGTTCTTTAGGTATCTTGTGATTGAAACACCACGGATATCAAAATACAGGAATTTGAGTGTCTAATGTAACAGGGATCCAATCTGATCTGTGATTTCAGACAAATGGGACTCTTGTTCCTAAACTTGTTCTAGATCTGGATTCTTTGGGGTTGAACCCAAAGAACAGAAAATTCCATTTTCTGTCTGTCTTCCTGAGACTACCAAGTTAGCATATTTGTATGGTATAACTCTAGACTAAGTCCATCTACCTAAGGGGGAAGGTCAACTCAAGAATGTTGAAGTGGAAAAACTTTAATATCTTAAAATTTTTCTACTGAAAGTACATTTGTAAAAGACATAGTGACCCTCTCAGCCTTTTTTTTTTTTTTTCGGTATTATCTGGAGGCTTTTGTATTTATGCTTCTTTTGTAAATGACAATGTTCCTCCATCATGTTAGGGCTTAAGAATTCAGTTCTGTGTGTCAGACACATTTTTTCCTGATGTCATCCACAGCCATTGCTTCAGGAAATACTAACTTTGCTATTACTTCCAAATCTCTAGCTCTGGTTCAGTTTGCTGTAAGTTCCTTCAGATCCTCAAGGACTGCGAACTCAAAAAAACCAAACTCATTATCTTCCTTTCCCAACTTACTCCCCACTCCAACCAAATGTGTTTCCTCCAATGCTCTCTTCATTTTAGTAAGTGGTGCCATTCTTATTATTCATCCAGTTTTGAAAGCCAGAAACACAATTAATTTTAGATCTTGTTTCTCCTTTTACAACCTATATCTAATCAGTTACTGAGATCTCTTCAACCTCCTAATTGGATCTTAAATATATATATATATATATATATATATATATATCCACATTTCCTGAATCTACTTGAAGAAACACCATCCTCTACTAAGATCACTACAAAAATCTTTTAAGTGATATCCCTGCATTCAGTCTTCCTCCATCTCCTTTTTCCATTGTCTTCACTATAGCCAGAGTGCTTCTAGAATGAAAATATTGACCTATTGCAACACCTGGGTGGCTCAGTCGGTTAAGCGTCTGACTTTGGCTCAGATCATGATCTCACGACTCATGAGTTCGAGCCCCACATTGGGTTCTGTGCTGACAGCTTAGAGCCTGCTTCAGATTCTGTGTCTCCCTCTCTCTTTTCCCCTCCCCTGCTCACACTCTCTCCCCTTCAAAAATAAACATTAAAATGGGGCGCCTGGGTGGCGCAGTCGGTTAAGCGTCCGACTTCAGCCAGGTCACGATCTCGCGGTCCGTGAGTTCGAGCCCCGCGTCAGGCTCTGGGCTGATGGCTCGGAGCCTGGAGCCTGTTTCCGATTCTGTGTCTCCCTCTCTCTCTGCCCCTCCCCCGTTCATGCTCTGTCTCTCTCTGTCCCAAAAATAAAAAAAATAAATAAATAAAAATAAACATTAAAAAATTTGAAAAACATATTGGCCTCTTATTACCATACATAAACCTTCAATATCTCCTCAAAGTACATAGAATTAAATCCAAACTTCTCCTTAGCTTATAAGACTCTTTGTGACTTGCTTTTCCTTATTTGTTGAACATAAAATCCCATTACTTTATCAATTTATAATTCCAGCTACGTGGTTCTCTCTTTTTTTCTTTAAATTCACATGCTTTACATACCATCATTCTGAAGCATCCTCTTGTTACTTTCCTACTCATCATTCAACTCTTAGTTTAGCAATCCCTGCCTCTAGAAGCCCCTCCCTGAACACTGTTCACCACTGTTGACCTCAGAATCAGTGTATGAGGGCAGAGCGAGAAAGTCTTAACACACTATGTTCATTACAAGACTTCCGTGGTGAAAAAGTGATAAAACGGCCGCCTAACTTTACTGTTAATTTAATATGACTGAAGAGAAGAAAAACCTTTCTACAACTTAAATTATGCTTTATCATTAAGGATGATTTTAACAGATAGGAGTCACCATTCGTTTTCACTGCACCAGATAACAGTGCTGTTGTATGATTATTTAAGATGAATCTAATATCAACAAGGCCAAATTGAGGAGGAAAAATGAAAAACACATATAAACATTTTAGCGGAGATGTTACGCTCTGTTATTGCCAAATTGCTTAGGTTTAGATCCCCACTTTAACATTTACTAGCTCTACAAATGTGGGATGTAACTTAATTAGTTTGAATTTCGGTGTCTTTGCTTGAAAACAAGTGATAACAATTTCATCTCATAGAGTTGTTATAATAATTAAATAAGAGGCGCCTGGGTGGCTCAGTCAGTAGAGCATCTGACTTCAGCTCAGGTCATGATCTCACAGGTTATGAGTTTGAGCCCCAAGTTGGGCTGTGTGCTGACAGCTCAGAGCCTGGACCCTGCTTCAGATTCTGTCTCCCTCTCTCTCTGCCCCTTCTCTGCTTGTGTGCTCTCTCTCTCTAGCTCTCTCTCAAAAATGAACATTAAAAAAATGTTTAAATAATTAAATAAGTTAAAACACACAAAACAGTTCTTATAACAGTGCCTGGTATACAGTGTTGATCGAATAAATGTTAATAGTAGTAATAGTGTTGTCAGTAGTTTTTAAGATGAGTAAATACCTGTAAATAAGTGCATTTTAGAACATTCAATGTTTTTATAAATGAAGAAAATTCATTATCTCTGGACAAATGTTTTCTTGAGCCAAAAATGAACAATCGTATAAGCCATCCCTTTCAGAAAAGGCCCTTCAATATTACAAATGAGGCTAATTCTCATTGTCAAGTGGTTTCTATTTCTCATTTTTAAGTAGTTTTTATTTCTTGCTACAAGAAATAAAGTATTTGAGAATTTCACTCAACTTGTAGTTTGAATTGAATCATTCATTGTCTCCAAAATCTTTTTTTTATTGTACAAAATTATGGTATTAGATTTGAAAGACACTTTTTTTCACCGTAACAATAATATCAGTACATCTGAGAAACATTAGCTTTAAGTGGAATGGTTACAAAATCAAAAGGCCATTCTTATTTAATATAAAAGTGATTTTTAACACTCCAGCTAAAGCTTCAATATTTCATAAAACCTGTTCAGTTATGTGATATAAATCCCAAAAGCTTAATTGTGCATTCTAACTGTTCATCTATTTATTAAGTGTTTATTATGAGCTGTAATTATGATGTTTTCTTACTATACTGTGAAGGATCTGACCCCTGACTATGACTTCATCTTCTGCCATCTTTCCCTGTTTTAACCATAATGTTTTCTTCCCTTTTCTTTAATAACCTCAACCCCTCCCCCAGTTTGTACCTGGTGACTGTTCTGTGAGCAGTGCCCTTACTGCTGCAAAATTTCTTCTCATCCTTCCTGCTTTCTTTTCAACATCACCCTATAGAATATGATTTTGACCAAATTTTAGGAAGCAGTTCCCTCCTCCTATTACTCCCATATTTTCCTTATTCTCTACCTTTTGTTTTCTTCATGCCATTTCAATTGTAATTTTAACACTTTCTGTTAGAGTTTTTCTTTCTGTATGGAAGTTAAACTCCACAAAGGAAAGTATGATTCAGCCTTGGAGTCATTCACTGCTTTATCTCCAGGATCTGGAATGTTACCTAATATCTAGCATGTGCTCAATAAAAACCTGTCAGTGAACAAATTCACATATAAGCTAATGTGATTTCTTCTGAATACAAGAAAAGGAGGCATGGTTGGTGATAGCCAAAAATAGATGGCCTTTTCCATCCTGTTAAAGACATCACAGATGTTTTTCATTATGAAAGAACACCCGAACTGATTAAATGGTAAGATAGAGAAGGAAGGATTAAATGGTAAGATAGCAAAAAATATATATTTGTAAATATTATTTAATTCTTCAATAAGACAATTGTTTCTAAACTTAAAAGCAGAAAGAAGACATAAAATTAAGATCAGTAGGTTAAACTACATACAACTTAAAACTTAGTAGATACAGAGTAATGTAAAACAAAAATTTGAAACAAATAAAAAGAAAAAATATTTACAACACAAGTGGAGGGTGAAAGGTCAATTTTTAAGTCATAAATGTGTCATTCAGACTAGCAAGAACAATATAATTATATCAGAAATGAATAAATAAACAACCAGAAATATATTTAATATATTAAATAGCCAGCAATAATTGGGTTTTTGCCATGTGCTCTATTTGAGACACTGTGCATTATACTTTACACACATTGTCTCATTTAATTCTTCCAATAACCCTGTGAAGATAGATATTACTATTAACTCTATTTTGTCAAAGAGGAATCTGAGGAACAGAGATAATTAATTTGTTCAACATTAGACACTTCAGAAATAGGATATAGATTCAAACCAAGAACTATCTGGGGGAACCAAAAAAAGGTTTAAGTTGCTAATAACTCTGGTAGATGACAATTCTAAAATAGGGAAGCATACAAAGGAAGAGAATACAATTTCACAATTAAAGAATGGTCCTCTTGTTCCTTATTCCTTTATCACACTTCCTTGCAAATTCACAGCCTAGTTAAACGCTACCTACTCTACTTCTGACTCTGTGCAGCTCAACACATAATTCCTAACAGTGTACAACATGGTGAAATCGCCCCCATCATTAAAAAACTTGCCTTTTCTTGTCCTACTAGTTCCTGTCCCATTTATCGACACTTCTTTTGAATGAAATTCTGCAAAGTGTTTATAGTCCTTCTATCCAATTTCTTCCTTAATGTTTCTCTCTTAAATTCATTCATCTGGCTTTGACTTTTCTGCTTTTCAAAAACTACTCTTGTCCAGATTGTCAATGACCTTCACTTGGCTAAAACCAGGGGTAAACTTCCAGTTGTCACCATGTTATAGCAAACTGTAGCATTTAACAGAAACAACTACTTATTTTTCCCCATACATTCGTTTTCTTTTTCTTTTTTTTTTAGTTTATTTATTTTTGAGAGACAGAGAGACAGAGAGAGAGAGCAAGTGGGGAAGGGACAGAGAGAGAGAATTCTAAGCAGGCTCTGCACCACCAGCGCAGAGCTCGATGTAGGGCTTGAACTCACAAACCCCAAGATCATGACCTCAGCCAAAGCCAGTTGCTTAACATACTGAACCACCCAGGCGTCCCTCTATACATTTTCTATATACACATTGGTTTTCAGGATACACCACACTCTTGATTTTTCTATTTCCCCCAACATTATTTCTTCTAATTATTTTTGTTGTTGTATGTTCTCCTCATCAATTGCTTAATAAGTTAATACCCCAGGAGTCAGTTTGGAACGTTTATCTTTTCTATCCAGATTCTGTCCCTTGGATATCCACCCCGTCTCATCATCTATACACTGACTTACTCGGTTTAATACTCAGCTTAAGATTTCCATCCTAGACCTCTGCCCTGGACATTAAATCATATATAACTTCATAACTTCATACTTGATATCTCTACCTAGACATCTGATATCTTTTCAAACTCAAGGTATCTACAACTAAAAACAAAACAAAACAACGACAAAACCCCTCCTCTTTTATCCTCCTTAATTCCCATGTCAGATAAGAGAAATTCTTTCATTTGCTCAGATTTTTAAAAATCATACTTAAGTCGTTCTTTTAAAAAAATTATTCTTTTATTTACCTTATGATCATAAGAACACTTACCAATAGATCTACTCTCAACAAATTTTTTTCAGTGTATATGTTATTGTTGACTATAGGTACAATGTTGTGCAGCAGATGTCTAGAGCTTAGACATTTCCTTCTCTCATCCCCTGGAAACCATCATTCCACTCTTTTTTTTTTTTTTTTTTTTTTTTTTTTTTTTTTTTTTTTTTTTTTTTTTTTTTTTATTTTTGGGACAGAGAGAGACAGAGCATGAACAGGGGAGGTGCAGAGAGAGGGAGACACAGAATCGGAAACAGGCTCCAGGCTCCGAGCCATCAGCCCAGAGCCTGACGCGGGGCTCAAACTCACGGACCGCGAGATTGTGACCTGGCTGAAGTCGGACGCTTAACCGACTGCGCCACCCAGGCGCCCCTCATTCCACTCTTTGATTCTGTGGATTCAACTATTCTTAATACCTCATCTAACTGGAATTATGCAGTATTTTGTTATTTCACTAGTTTATTTCACTTAGCATAATATCCTCAAGGTTCATTCATGTTGTCACATATTGCAGAATTTCCTTCCTTTTAAGGATCAGATAATATTGCATTGTATATATCTACCACTTTTTTCTTTATCCATTCAGCTGTCAATGGATATTTAGGTTGTTTCCACATCTTAGAAATTGTGAATAGTGCTGCAAACATTGTGGAAATGTTCATGTCTCTTCAAGATCTTGATTTCAAATTCTTTGGATAAATACATAGAAAGAAGGAGTATTGCAGGATCATATGGTACTTGACTCCATTTCTCCCAAACACCACATCCAACTTATCAGGTAGTCCAGTTGGCTGCACCTTTGAAATACATCCTAAAATTTCAACCTGTGAATTTATAATTTCCATCAAATTTGGAAAGTTTAAAGCCATACATCTTCAAAATTTTGTCTCACCCCTCTGTTTGAAGTTATCTACAACTCATTTCTGCTCTTTCAGTTAATTTTTATTCCTCTCTTTATTTTGGATAGTTTCAATTCCGATGTCTTCAATTTTACTAAACTTTTCTTTTGTCATGCCTAATTACCCATTTTTACCCATTAATATCATTAATCCCACCCAGTGTATTTTTCATCTCAGTTCTTGTAGTTTTTATTGCTAGATGCTTGATTTGTGTCTTATTTATATCTTTTGTGTTTCTATGTAACTATTTGACCAAATGTAATACAGTTACAATATCCTTTTCTGCTGATTCTAAAATACAGGTCAATTTTTATTGATTGATTATTCTCTCCATGGTGGGCTGTGTTTTACTACCTTGAGTAATAGTTGATTGAATATCAGACATTATGAATTTTACCTTCTTGGGTGCTGGATATTTTTGAACTCTTATAAATCTTCTTAACCTTTGTTCTGGGATGTAGTAAATTTAGTTCTAAATGATTTGATCCTTTCAAGTCTTACTTCTGATTTGGTAGGTAGGTCCTGAGCAGGGCTCAGTCTATGGCTAATTATCCCTGAGTATTGAGGCCAGATCACCCTGAGTTCTCTATTCAATGCCTTGTGAATTGTGAATTTCTCTAATCTGGCTCATGAGATGAGGCATTGATATCAGCCTGTGTGAGTGTTGTGTGAGTCCCTCTGTCTCTTTGGATGGTTATTCCTCTAACATTGATTCCTCATACATTTGTTCTAATGAGTAATTTTTCAGAATGCTTATGGTACCCTCTGCAGATTTCCAGAGTTTCTCCTTCTGTGAAGCTCTCTCATCTCTAGCAGTCTGTCCAATGAACTATAACTGGATTGGTTTTGTTAGCTTCATCTCCTCAATTTATGAAATCCTCCAGGCTCAGCTTTAGTTGCCCCACCCATGCTGTGGATTCTAAACTCTCTCAAAGCTGTGGCCCTCACTTCATCTGTTTCCTGTCTCCCAGGGATCACTGTCTTTCATCGCCTGATATCTAATGTTTAAAAAAAAATGTTGCTTTATCTATTTTGCCTGATTTTTTTTTGGAACTTTCAGATGTAACAGCAAATCACATCCCTGTTGCTCCAATTTGAACAGCTGCAAAAGCTGTCCTGTGGATTTTTAAAGGAGGAAAGAAAATAAGAGCTGATATTTTCAAATATAGCTACATAACACATATATGTACTTCTTAGTACAATTAGTGTGTTGTGCATTTTTTCTTCTTTTAACTACTTCATAAAGCTTCATTTTCACAGTTACTCTTAAAATATTTATGTAATTTACATTTTGCTAAACTATGAAGAAAGTTTACATTCATTTGAATAAGCTAAAATAAATGGGAAATAAAAACTATTACATTTTCTTATCTTCAGTAGATAGACCAATTACACTTGCTCCTTAGAGACAGAAAGAAAATATATTGTCACTTGCAATCTGACATATAGAAACAGTTTTTGAGTTAATTAAAATTAACTTTCATCAAGAAATGATTCTTGTCACTTAATCTGGATATCTAATACTGAATGCATTTGAGTAATTTACCAAAAGCATGCTCAATTTAAATTATTTCATAAAATCCCAGTTGACACAAATATGGACAAATATGAAAAAGGATGATTAATTTTCAATCAGCAATAATATTCGCATGTCTTACTTCATTTGACAGATTACTGGCTCAGAAAAAATTGAAAAAGACTTCACATAATTTTCTTTTTTTTATGTAAACCTTTCTGAAAAATCAGAAAAAAAATACAAATGGTATAGGCAATACAGATAATGCAGGAAAATGAAAGTTAATGATCTATTTTGATTGGTGTTGAGACAAATTAGTGTTTTATAGACAAAAAAATAGTTTTTCTGATTCAGTGATTTGTACACTCAACTTGGAACAGAAAAATAAGTTAGTTTGGATTCAGCATGTGTTTGAGCTTGGAAAATTGCTTAAATTTTCTGAGTATGAGTATCCTCATCTATAAAATCACAATATTAATTCTATCTGCAAATTTGCTGTGAAAATTAATTTTGCAGAGCTTTATATATGCACACTTGTGATATAATCATTCTGCATTATTAAATATTTCAACACCTTTATTGTAATATATAAGATTAACTGGGGTGCATGGGTGGTTCAGTTGGTTAAGTGTCTGACTCTTGATTTCAGCTTAGGTCATGATCTTATGGTTCATGAATTCAAGCCCCACATCAGGGTCTGGGCTGACAGCATGGAGTCTGCTTGGGATTCTCTCTTTCTCTCTCTGCTCCTGTCCCACTCATTCTCTCTCTCTCTCTTTCTCTCTCCTCTCTCTCTCTCTCACACACACAAACACACACCCACCATACATAAATACACATTTAAAAAAGATTAAATGAAATATACTATGAATTGTAGCAAACTGAGAGTGTATCTTCTCAATTAAAGATTTGTTTCAAAAATAATTTCCCCAATTAGAAAAACATTCTTCCTAATATGAAGATTCACGTGTCATTCTGTCAATGAGCACTAAAGAACACATGTGTTTTAGCTTGAAACTGCCATTTACAATTTAATAAATAAGCAAAAACTATTCAATATTTTGCACATTAGAGGTTATTCATTATATATATATATATATATATATACATATATATATTATATGTACTGCAGACTATGCTATAAGTGTTAATATATTTTAAGTTATTGTTGAGTGTTTTTAGAAGCTAAAACTATAAACTTTGTCCAAGTAGTAATAAGGAACTTGAAAAAAGAAATCATTCACAAACAAAAGACAACAAAATACTATGGGACAACATTGTCTGGGGATATAATAAACCAGGAAATCTGAAAAGAATCTTAATATAACTAGATCCTACATAAAACATTATTATTAATATCTGAAATTCAAAGAAGGAAGAAAAATCTCTGTGGAACATTTCCTCTTCTCAAAAAAGCAAACACAAACAAACAAATACCAGTAAGCTAAAAAGTGTGGAAGCCTGAAGGAAATACTAATAATAACTCAGAGACTCAATCTTGAATCCGGGTTAAAGTGATAACACTAAACCTGTGTACCTTGTATTTACAAGGGACAAGGCATCTCAGAAAAATAGTACCCTTGGAGCCATGTAAGAACAAATACAGATTTTATCTGGACTAAAAGATACCCAACATGGATTCTCTAGATTCCCACATATTAAAATGAAAAATGTTGAATTCATAAGCAAAAATCATTGAGCATATAAGAGATATGGAACTATTAGGGTCAGAGAAACAAACATATTGATGAAACATTCCTAATTAACTTAAATCCCCTAAAACATTTTAGATCATAGAAGAAAAAATAGAAAATAAAAGTAATTATTGAGAAAACATTTTTAAAATAAAAGACAAAATCATAAAAAATGAGTAGGAAATCAGTGAATATAAAAAATTCCCATAGATATAAAAATGAAACAAGAGAATTTTAGAAACATATACATAATATTGCTATAAACACATCAGTGGATGAATAACAGGTTGGATACAGTTGAAGAAATCTCTAGTGAACTGAAGGACTTGAGGAAATTACCCAGAATGCAATTCAGAGAAACAAAGAGAAGAAATTATGAAGGAAAAAAATGAATCAATGTAAAGGATAGAAGATGATATTCTAATATTTAATCGAACTATTATAAAGGAATTTAGAGAAAATGGGAGAAATCTGATATCGGAAAAAAAAATCACTGAGTAAACTCTACAATGGTGAAGGACACAAATCCACAGACATAAAATCACAGGATATACTAAGCAGGATGAAAAAACAATCTATATAAATTGAAAACATTTGAACACAAAGGGTTGACCCTAAAAGAAATCAATAATATTGAAATCAGACCTCTTAACAGAAACAGTATAAGCCAGAGAACACAGGGATCATTATAAAAAGTTTGAGGATTTTTTTTAAGAAAAACATGTACTAGTAGAGTAAGATTGATATTAGTATATTTTTGGAAAAGTGACTATGTGTAGAATTATATGAAAGTGCTTTCTACAAAATGTAGAAAAAGGGGAAATGAGAAAATGAATTTGGAGAAGATGTGAGATTACAAACAGGACAGGTACCAACTAAAAAACAAAAATGGAATGCATAAGAAAACTAAAGGTATAACCTCTAAACATACAAAAAGGAAAAAGTAGAGTATGAAAGAAGAAAATGTCAAGTATTGCAAAAAAAAAAAAAAAAAGAGGGTAGAAAAGAAAATAGAAATTAATCCAAATATAGTTTTAAAAACTCTCGATAAAAATAAATTAAACTTAATATTTAAGGATAAATTGACAATGCAGGTTGAAAATATCCAGCTATATGCTATTTAAAAGCAACTCATGGGGCACCTTGGGTGGCTCAGTCAGTTAAGCGTGTGACCTTTTTTTTTTTTTTTTTTAATTTTTTTTCAACGTTTTTTATTTATTTTTGGGACAGAGAGAGACAGAGCATGAACGGGGGAGGGGCAGAGAGAGGGAGACACAGAATTGGAAACAGGCTCCAGGCTCCGAGCCATCAGCCCAGAGCCCGACGCGGGGCTCGAACTCACAGACCGCGAGATCGTGACCTGGCTGAAGTCGGACGCTTAACCGACTGCGCCACCCAGGCGCCCCAAGCGTGTGACCTTTGATTTTGGCTCAGGTTATGATCTCAGTGTTTATGAGATCGAGCCCTGCATCAGGCTCCACACTGTCAGCGTGGGATTCTCTCTCTCTTCCTCTCTTTCTGCCCATCCCTAACTCACACACACTCTCTCTCTCAAAATAAATTTAAAAAACATTTTAAAAATTGTTCTAAAAATGCAACTCATTTAAAGTATATGAATAGTTAAAGGTGTGAAGCAAAAAGATGAGAAAATGTTAAATCAGGAAAAATGTTCACACAAATGAAAATTACATTAAATTTAGATAACATATTTTTAAGATAAAAAGATTTATTAAAAGTAAGTAGGATCACTACAAAATTATAAGATATTTATTTCACCAAGAAGATACAATAATTCTAAATCCATATGCTCCTAATAAAATTGTCTCAACCATAGAAAGTGAAAATGGATAAAAACTACAGGAAAACATGATAAAGTGACACTCATAATTTTCTCAGTTATTGATTGATAGGACAGAAAATTTTTATAAATATTTCTAAATTTTGAATAATAAAAAATAATTTAAAAACTTTTGCATAGTGAAGGAAACCATCAACAAAATGAAAAGGCAACCTACTGACTGGGAGAAGATATTTGTGAATGACATATTCAATAAGTGGTTAATATCCAGAATGTATAAAGAACTTCCACAACTTGACACCAAAAAAACCCAAATAATTTTATTAAAAAACGACAGAGGATCTAAATAGACATTTCTTTTCCAAAAAGAGACACACAGATGACCAACAGATACATGAGAAGATGTTCAACCACCACTAATCATCAGAGAAATAAAAATCAAAACCACAATGAGATTTCACCTCCATGAGTCAAAATAGCTAGAATCAAAAAGATAAGAAATGACAAAATACTTTTTTGGTGAGGATGTGGGGAAAAGGGAACCCTCCTGAGCTGTAGATAGGAATGTGAATTGAAACCAGGGTAGAAAACAGTACAGGGATTCCTCAAAAAAATTGAAAACAGAAATGCCATATTATCCAGTAATTATACTACTGGGTATTTACCCAAAGAAAGTGAGAACAGTAATTCAAAAAGATATATGCACCGCTATGTTTATTGCATCATTATTTACAACAGCCAAGACATGGAAGCAACCTAAGTGCTCATCAATAGATGAATGGATAGATAAGATGTGGTGTATATACACACAATGAAATATCAGCCATAAAAAAAAAATGTGATATGCCATTTGTGACAACATGGATGGACTTAGAGGGTATAATGCTAAGTAAAATAAATCAGAGAGAGAAAAACAAACACCTTACGCTTTCACTCATATGTGAAATTTAAAAAACAAAACAAATGAAAAAACTAAAAAAAGGGAGAGCAAACAAAAAAACAGACTCTCAAATACAGAAAACAAACTCTGGTTGCCAGAGGGGAGGTGCATGGGGGAATGAATGAAATAGATAATAGAGATTAGGAGGGACAAACTTTCAGTTAAAAAATAAATAAGTCATGGAAATGAAAAGTACACCATGGGAAATATATAGTCAAGAAGATTGCAATAATGTTGTTTGGTGAGAAAAGGCAACTACACTTATTACTGAATAATGTATAGAATTGTTGAATCATTATGTTGTGCACTTAGAAACTACTATGTTAATTATATCTCAGTCAAAACTAAAACAAGATAAAATAAAAAGGAAGAAGTGGAAAATATTTTTAAATAATACAAGTAACAATTTTGTTTGAAAAGTTATATTTAGAACTCTCAACCCAGCATTTGAAGAATAAACATTCTCCTCACACAGTAAGCTAATGTCAAAAAATTAAAAAGAAATCTGTATCAAACAGAACCTCTTTCCTGAACTTATTAGAAATCAACAAAAAAGAGGGGCGCCTGGGTGGCTCAGTCAGTTGAGCGTCCGGTTTCAGCTCAGGTCATGATCTCACAGTTTGTGAGTTCGAGCCCCGCATCGGGCTCTGTGCTGACGGCTCAGAGCCTGGAGCCTGCTTTGAATTCTGTGTCTTCCTCTCTCTCTGCTCCTCCCCCACTCATGCTCTGTCTCTCTCTTTCAAAAATAAATAAAAACATTTAAAAAAATTTAAAAAAAAGAAATCAACAAAAGAGAAATAAAAATTCCCCCTTATTCTGGAAATTTTTAAAGCATACTTCTTCATAACTATGACTAAGAAAGAAATTTTGAAGGAAATTTAAAATTAAATATAATGGAGTAATGAAAACTATTACACAGAAAATTTGTGAAATACAGTTAAAGCAATATTTTGGAAATAACACGTAGCTATCAATGTTTATATTAGAAGAGTAGACTTTTCTTGGGGCACCTGGGTGGGTCAGTCAGTTAAGCCTCTGGTTCTTGATTTCAACTCAGGTTATGAGCTCATGGTTAGTGAGATCAGGCTCTGTGCTCTGTGCTGACAGTGTGGGGCCTGCTTGGGATTCTCTCTCCTTGCCTCTCTGTCCCTTCCCCATTCTCAAAGAAAATAAACTTAAAAAAACAACAACAAAAAAAAAAAAACAGAAAACCTGACAATTTATTTTTTTCTTTTTTTTTTGAGAAAGAAAGAGAGAGAGCTCCTGTACACACACAAGCATGGAGAGAGGGACGGGTGGAAGAGGAAGAAGGAGATAGAATCTTTTGACCATGAGATCATGACCTGAGCTGAAATCAAGAGTTGGATGCTTAACTAACTGAGCCACCCAGGCGCCCCAAAACATGACAAGATTCCAATGATTAAATGAAAAAAGTAGCAAAAAAACACAAGAATGAAACCTGAGAATCTAAAGAGAAATAATGAAGATCACAGAAATTAACAAAAAAAAGAAATATATGCCTATTAGGGAAATTTTCACCAAAGCCAAAAGTCATGTTTTCTTGTAAAATATTAGTAAAATTAGCAAACTTCCCATTAGATTTCTATAGTAATAGAATCCCTATTATTGGCTAGGCACTTGGTCACCCGAATAATTGCTACATTCTTTAGCATCTCTGGTAGCTGGTTTGCCTATGTGATAAAGTTCTGAACAGTAAGAACTTAAGAATGTTCCTTGAAAAGAAGCATGAAGAATGCTTCCTTGAAAGAAGAATGTTCCTTGAAAGACAGCTGGCACATACCACATGTCCCTTTTGCTTTGGCCTTTTTGCCTTCCTTCTTGCTTATACAAATATGATGGCTGAGAATGACTAGCCATGTTAAGGCAGGAAGTGATTTTGGGAGTAGAGGCTCTGAAATATTGAATAGGCTAGAACAAGATGAAACCCTATAAATCTGTAAAGCAAAGCCTTATATCAGCCCTGGACTGCCCGCCCTCAGACCTAAACAAAAGTAATGTGTTTCGGGGCATCCAGTGGCTCAGTCGATTGAGTGTCTGACTTCAGCTCAGGTCATGATCTTGCAGTTGGTGAGTTCTAGCCCCACATGGGGAGCTCTGTGCTGACAGTTCAGAGCCTGGACCCTGCTTTGGATTCTGTGTTTCCCTCTCTCTCTGTCCCTTGCTTGCACTCTCTCCCCCAAAACATCAATAAACATTAAAATTTTTTTTTAAAAGTAATGTATTTCTACCTTACTTAAGCCACTGTTATTTTTAGTCACTATTAACTTGCATCCAAACCTAATCCTGATATAGATAAAATGTAGAAGGAAAAGACTATCACAAGAGATAGCTTCGGGGCGCCTGGGTGGCTCAGCCGGTTGAGCTTCTGGCTTCGGCTCAGGTCATGATCTCACAGTTTGTGAGTTTGAGCCCCGCATCCGGTTCTGTGCTGACAGGTCAGTCTGGAGTCTGCTTCAGATTCTGTGTCTCCCTCTCTCTCTGCTCCTCCCCCGCTCATGCTCTGTCTCGCTCTCTCCTTCAAAAATAAATTTAAAAACATTTAAAAAAATAGATAGCTTCTATTTTTTTCAATTAAAAAATAAAAGGTGACTCATAAATTGAGAATTAATTGGGGAGTGAAGAAGAGATGAAGCTTTAAAGAGAGACGAGATACAAAATAATCACAATCTGGAATACTACTTGGCAATGAGAAAGAATGAAATACGGCCTTTTGTAGCAACATGGATGGAACTGGAGAGTGTTATGCTAAGTGAAATAAGTCATACAGAGGAAGACAGATAACATATGTTTTCACTCTTATGTGGATCCTGAGAAACTTAACAGAAGACCATGGGGGAGGGGAAGAAAAAAAAAAAACGGTTAGAGAGGGAGGGAGCCAAAACATAAGAGACTCAAAAAGAGAACAAACTGAGGATTGATGGGGGGGAAAGTGGGTGATGGGTATTCAGGAGGGCACCTGTTGGAATGAGCAGTGGGTGTTGTATGGAAACCAATTTTATAATAAATTTCATATTAAAAAAATAAAATAATCACAATCATTTCAGAAAGTAAGTACATTAGGGAACAAGCTAGTATTAACAGGGAGTTCTCAGGGGCCCCTGACAATCGTGACAGTGATTTAAAATTGCACCAATTTGCCAACTGGTATAACTTTTCTCCAGCCTGGTTTAGTTGTTTGGGTTGAAGTATAGAGAAGGCAGATGGTTGGAAACAACCGGATATAGGTTTTACTGGGAAAGTATTAAGGAGAGAAAGTATGCCAAAAAGTTGAGAGTGTTTGCCAGGTACTTATTATCATAAATGGTGCACAAGACTGAGACCAGTCCAAAGGAAAAGAAGTGAGGAAATGATGAGGTCGGTAGGTTGTAGGTCTTAATGAAGTTCAAGAACTTTGTAGATACGTGGGAAGAGATGTGGACAATTCAAAGATTGTTGTCTGACAAAGTATGATTATTGAAATTGAGTTCAAGATTTTCTATCTTCTCTTTCTAATAATTTTTCCCCCTGTCCTGGTAAAAAAAAAAAAAAAAAAAAAAAAAAAAAAAGGACAAGTTGTCTTCTGTATTATAAATAAAATTAAAGTTCTTAATGAAAAAATTTTAAACATTTCAAAAAAAGAAATAAAATGATCTTCAGAGAGACACGATCCCCAGGGGTACACAGAAGGTTTTCTTGAAGTGTAGAACTACTATTGCCCAAAGGATTATTTTAGCAACTAGTGTAAACGTACAATTCTAATAAAAATATAGGCATCCCTCACCATTCGAACTCATGTGAACTGACAAACCTAATAGAATCATATTGTTTCATAGATTCTTGTGGAGGAAACTATATCCTTCCCTATATCTAAATTCTTAGATCTGAACTCTCTTTGATATTTGAAACAGGGAATCAAATATATTTTTTGCAGTAAGAGAATACATTTAGGTATCTATGTTACAATTTTCTTCATATCTTCAAACTAAATAAATTTTCAATTTCAAATTTTTGTACTATATTATTAATAAACCTTAGTAAAATATTTTAATGCTGCTCTTCACATTTTTCTTCACATCTCCACTTAATAAAGCTGACGCTTCAATGATATCCTGCTGGCTTCAGTCTTAAAAGTTTTCTACTTCCTCAGACGTTTTTAAACCATTTTACTTACATTTTTCATTTGGCTATGTTTTAAAAGACAATCTTGACAAAAACATAAAAAAATACATTAAAAAAATCTATGTTTCTGAAACTTTTTCATGCTAAATGGCTTATAAGATTTCAAACAGCTGCGTATGTCAGAAGCTATTTTCAAAGAGTGGTGTTCAATGTACAGAGGTGGTCAGGCTTGGCTGAGATTGCTGCCGCTAATGGGTATTCACATCTCTTTTGTGTTTCCCAGGTGGGGGAAATAGCATAATAGTATAGTTCATTAGCATCGCCAAGTGATTTAAATTGGATAGGTTATGAGCATAATTTCGGATGCTTGGAAGTCTGCAGACAAAGAAAGATCATAAATTGTAATATATGATTGTGGGAGTCAATGTCATTCCTAGGGGAATGAGGATTCTTGAAACAGACATAAGCTTTAACCTCCTTGTTATTTCCATTAAAGAGAGAAATAGAAAAAAAATTCCGTATCAATATAATGTATAGATGGTGAAGAATTATGGACTTTGAGAATTTATGAAAGGCATGATTTAAAATGATCTGTGGAACTCACAGGCTTCCATAGGCTATTAGCCTCAGACACATTGAACAGAGCCTAAAAAAGAGACTGTCAGACACAAAATGAATATACTTTGCTTCAATAGGCATTATTCTTACTCTTGAAACATAATAATTTCTTTAATTTAAAGTTCTAATGAAGCTTAAGTATAAAAACTAACTCTGGGAAATATAAAAGTGATTCATAGAAAGAGAAGAATAAGAATAATTCACAGGTAAAACTGTCTCTTGAAGAATTTTCAACAAGCAGAAATGGAGGGAAGATAAGGTATACACCCAGGAAAAGGGAAACACAAATTCACAAGGAATAAATACATACAACCCATTTGCAGGTCAGGAAATCCTCCACTGAGGATAGCGGATAAAGTACTCGAAGGAAAAGACAAAGACAACTAGGCTCTATAATTTAGGATATGGTCAGTTATATTATGAAGAACTATCTCTATTTAGTTTGAATTTTATCCTTGTCTAATGATTAGCTATGAAATAGTACCCTGACATGATGAGATCTGGATTTTAGCCGGAAACTCTACTAGAGAGATGGAAGATGAACAGGAATGGAGAGAGACAAGGTGAGGAAGTCATTCAAGAAGCCAAGGGAGAGAAACAGAGGTTGAGTGAAGGCAGAAGCATTGCGATCAAGAAAAGGAGAGAAATAAAAGAGATGTTTCAGGGAAAGAAGCAACAATTTCTTTTTTTCAACTGGACACAAGAGCTGATGAGGGATTGAACATGAGAGTGGAAACAAAAACCAGAGACAACAGTGATGATAAGCATTCTTTTTTGAAACAGATGGTCGCCAACATGGTCAGTACTAGGATGACCTTTCTGAGTGGATGGTTCCACCACTCAGATATTCACATGGTGGTGGCTGCGAGAATTTTCATACATACACATGAAAGTCTTAATAATATGTTTCCACAAAGGCTTTCAGATACCATTCTCTTTGAAATTACTTCTTCACAGAAAACAAGATGAAACAAAACAAACAAAAACCCGTGTAACTAATTGAGAAAAAAAAGGTGAATGTCACTCCACATTCACTAAAGAACCCTGGCAGTCAACTGTATGTTGCTCGGGCAAATCCACTTTGTTAAAATGAGGCGTTGACGATAATAAATATAGATACCTTTAATATACATTTTCCCTAAGTGCCACCACTATTATTTAGCCACAAAAAAAATATTACTAAAGCATTCACCTATATATGAAGTGTTGCAGATTGGTCACACAAGTTACACAGACCACATCTTTCAGAGACTACCAAGGTACAAAGCTTTATGAAGGAACATCACCTCTCTGAAATAGTTCTCCTTGGTGAGTCCTGCATTATCAGCACGCCTTTACTAGTGGCTGCTTGGAGATGGGCCTTTGGGGATTGATTCGTAAATAAAAAGCCTCATGAAATCCAAATCAAAGTTTATCAGTCTGAAATAAGGGTGCCAGACCCATTATTACCACCATCCTCACAAAAAGAGAGATTAATTCATTTTATGTTATGCCCTTCATTCATCACAGGAATTCTGGAAATTACCAAAATGATGGTTCTACAAGGTTATGCAAATATCCCTTGAGAAGGAGATGTTAAATGGATGAATCACGTACCTCACGGCAACCACAAATGCCCTTATTTGTCACTTCTTTGTAAGCAGTTGTGTCTCTGCACTTAACAATTATGTTTATTGTGTACTAAAAACGTTTTTCCCTTTACACTGTAAATGATATTAGTGAATATAAACCAAAAATTAAATGATCATATTTGCATTTGTTCCCAGGTTTCCTTGACTACCATACATCTATGCAATTAAATCTTGAGCATCTCCTAAAAAAAACTATTTCCAAGGAAAAGCGTTTTAAGAGTATCACTGTATTTTAAGACAGCTTCCAAAACACGGCTAAATGAGTTCACTCCATTGAACATGAGCAATTTGTCGAGATTTTAGTAAAAAGAAACGTGATGCAAAGATTAAATCTTACTCAGGACTTGGACAAATCAATAAAATTCAGGGTATTTTAATTTACATGTCAAAACTATGCAACAAAGAATCCAGTACAATTTGTGGTTGTAAGAATCTAGCAGCATAAGTTGTGGCTGAGGTAACCTGAAGTATTCATCTATGTGATTTTTGTATATCCCTCCTTCTGGGCATTTTCCTCTTGTTCCATTTATAATTCACTAGGTTTCAGATATTCACTTCATGAGCAATCAAAAAGACAATAAATAGACAGAAATGTTATCATACATGTATATCAGCAAGATTTTCCACCCTCAGAAAATAATAAGTCAGCCGGTGCTGCATAATAATAAAGCTGATGCTTATGTCCCTTCTTCCACCTCTTCCTGGTTGTGTGACACTGGGCAAGTGACTTAACTCCACTGTGCCTCAGGCTTCCCACTGGTAAAATTGCCATAGTATTAGTACTTGCCTTGTATTTTCTATGATCCTTAAATAAGTGGATTTATGAAAAATTATGTGTGTAGTGCCTACCAAAGGAAACCTAGCTCAATAAATGTTAGTTATTATTTTCTTTAAAATTTTTTAATGTTTTTATTTATTTTTGTGAGAGAGAGAGAGATACAGAGACAGAGACAGAGAGTGGAGGGGTGGGGAAAGAGAGAGAAGAAAACACAGCATCCGAAGCAGGCTTGAGGCTCTGAGCTGTCAGCACAGAGCCCGACGTGGGGCTTGAACTCAGACCGGAGATCATGACCCGAGCCGAAGTCAGGTGCTCAACAGACTAAGCCACCCAGGCGCCCCTAAATGTTAATTATTATGGTAAGAATTGAACTGTGCAGAAAGGAAGAGAAAATGAGACAACTTAAAAGGCAAATAAAGAAGTAAATAAATCTGGATCCTGGTAGACTCTATGGTGAGGCTGGTAAGAATGAGGACCTCTCCAGCAAGGGAACCTGGAAGCAGGTTCAAGGCTGAGTTACTTGAAGAATTCATTCCCAAGATAGAGTCTGGAAACCAGCTGACGATGGAAGATAATCCCAAATACCTCTGAACATGTGGACATGGCGACTGCATGGGGGATCATGGAACATTGGGTCAGTTTCACCCTATGATCAAGGTAGGACTGGAGATGAGCAGATAGAGATTTCCCTGTGAGTAAGGTCAGCAGTAGACATATTATCTCTGTTACACAGGGTTCTGATTTGTGGGGTCCAACACACTTCTCTCCCTTTCTAATTTAAACATCTATACATACACACACGTAAAAATTTTAAAGTTCAAACTATTACAATCAAAAGTTCTAACAGTTAACCTACTGCTAGTTCCCATAAGACATTTTTTTTGCTAATTACAAGGATGATGGAAACTTTATTTAAAACAAAACATGGATCATTTATTCATATCTGCCACCTGAAAGTTGAGCAGGACAATTCTTTCTTCCACCATCTATATATCCTCTGAAATAGAAAGTCCTATAATACTATATACCAGACCCACTAATTAATACTAATAGTATATATTAATGCTATTCATTCTTAATAACAACTCTTGATCTAGTTGATTGGGACCTGGGAAATGGAAATGACGCTTGAACATTGTACCATGAAAAGCTTAATTCCCAAAACTTAAGTGCTCGGATGAAGAGATAAAGATCTGTGGCAACAGTGTCTTCTGGTGATTGGATTTAGAATAATAATAATGACTAGAAGAATGCCAATGATTTCTAATATTTACGGAACAATCCACTTGTACTGGGCACGGTATGTTATCCAATTCAGGGAGTATCTGATAATGAATATAAACAGCATTAAATATATGGAGGAAATATAATAAGGAAGTGATTGTGTTATGGTTAACTATAGCAATAAGCTATGACCTGGGGAAATATAAATGTGTGACTTTTTTCTTCCTAGCAGAGTGCTAGAGAGATGGGGAACACAGGCTTCCCTTCAAAAAGACTCTCAGGAGTCCACCTGTGACATTGGTAATTTTACCTAATTACCTGTTCCTAATATCTAATATCTGATTCAGAAATAAGACACTGTCAACAGACTACTGACAGTTCTTCTCCTGGTGACAGACCCATAATAATAAAAATGTGAAGGTAATGTATAAAATCGGAACAATTATGATGCTAATCTATAATAATAACAAAAAACTATTAAAGAAGCAAGAACATTCCGGCGTTCCTGGGTGGCTCAGTCAGCTAAGTGTCCAACTTTGACTCAGGTCATGATCTCACAGTTCGTGAGTTCAAGTCCCACACCGGGCTCTAGTGCTGACAGGTTAGGGCCTGGAGCCTGCTTCGGAGTCTGTGTCTCCCTCTGTCTCTGCCCCTCCTCTGCTCATGCTCTGTCTCCGTCTCTCTCTCTCAAAAACAAACAAATATACAAAAAAAAAAAAAAAAACCCAAAACCAAAACCATTAAAAAATCATTTAAAAAAAAAAAAGAAGCAAGGACATACTCCATATGTCTTAACACATTATCTCACTGTAGGCAGATCTAAATGAGAAATCAGATACTGGTGAAGAGTTAGCTCAGTGTGTAAGTAATCAGAACAAAGAAATATGATAAATTGAATATTAGTTTAAATTAGGCTTACTTTGCCTGATGCAACCATCTGCCAATAAGGATGATTTTGCCCATATTCAAGGACCAGGATATTCTAATAATGTGTTTGCTAAGTCTCTTCCTCCTCTGGTAGAGCTTAGATGGGCCCTGCAGACATTTGCTTCCAAGGATCTTTGTTAGGCTTCTGCAGCTGACTAACAACACTTGGCGATTTAAATTTTCTATTTTGAAATGTTGAAACTTGGAATCAGGTTATATTCCAGTCCATAAAACCTGGAAGATATTTTGTCACTTAAATGCGAATTTGAAACTTCTTTTTTGACTTTTGTGTTCAACGCTCCGAGACCAAATTTAATTCTTTGATTTCTTGCATTTTGAGATGTTGGGGTGCATACCCAATTGAGCCCTTAAATTTTGAATTATGTAAAAAAAATTCTGATTCTAAAATTTTAAGTCAATTTTCTGATTAGCCAAATTTCTCCCTACCGAAATGTTCAGCGTGCCATATGCGAGTTTACTATGTAATTCTTAGAATAGCCTAAGAATAATAATTGGAACCACATAAAAAGTGAGAACACATGCCGTCGTGATCTGCTTGCTCAGAACCTCGGCAAGACAAATCCCATTCTCCCTGACTTTCAGTCTGCAATTGTTATACCATAAATAACTTCCCTTTCTTTGTACATTAGCTTTAAATATGCATACCCACTCATCCCATTATTCTTAACCTGCGTGAACAGCTGGATTCATTACGGAAACAGAACTTTCTTTCTCTTCTGCAGAGAATGAGATGAGAGAATAATTTAAAACATTTACAACAATGAAGTGGCAAATAGGCACGATATAGATGCCTTTCCTGGCTTTCTGTGCCAGTAGCTCCTTGTTTCCCTGTCTCCAGAGCACTCTGCTCTTCTTAATGGAGCCCAAGTGTCCTGTATTGCTTGCCCTATAATTTTCTGGACAGAGCGAGCTGGTGTGTGTGCCAAGAGAGAACGACACACTTCATTATCTTTTCAATTGGCCTGAAAATTATTTGTTTAAAAATCTTTCCCACTGTCACTTTTAGAAGTGTTTGCGAGAGTGATTGTTATAGATTTCCCTCTAATTATAATTTTGGAGTTGCCTCACATTCATTCATACTCTCCGATAATTCAGGAAGAAACTGAACTTGAAGTTTAAAATCCACTTGTCTTCCCCGGCTTTGTTTCTTTCCCAAGAGTTGCCCCGTCGTTATTCATCGGTATTTTGGTTCACAAACTGCTCTCTTTTCACGCATTCAGTCATTCCCTTTTCATTCTCCTGAGAGCACTTCACAGTGCATCTTCTGAGGGACAGATTGTACCATGCTCTTAATTTCTCCCTTCACTACCCACAAAATTATCACATAACAGCACCGGAAATTTATCCAGTACAGCACTTCATCGCTGATGTCATTTTAGCTTGAGGAATGCTGTAATTTTAGGGTATTATCCTGCCACATTTGCCTAGTGTACATTTCTAAAGCATTTCATCATTTTGTTCTCTAAACATTTCTACAATTTCAAGAGTCTTATAGAGATTCAATTGTGGTCTGTATACAAATTACATTAAAAAAATTCTGACCCAGGGGTGCCTGGGTGGCTCAGTAGGTTAAGTGTCCGACTTCAGCTCAGGTCATGATCTCACAGTCCGTGAGTTCGAGCCCCATGTCAGGCTCAGTGCTGACAGCTCAGAACCTGGAGCCTCCTTTGGATTCTGTGTCTCCCTCTCTCTCTCTGCCCCTCCCCTGCTCATGCTCTGTCTCTCTCTGTCTGAAAAATAAACAAAAACATTAAAAAAAAAATTCTGACCCAGACTTCTCAGGCGCCTTATTCTAGGCCTATATAACTGCTGATGAACAAACCAATTTGAAAAACTATTGGCTTCTGACATTATCATATTTTAGTGTCTGATACATAATTTTCTTTCTCACCATATAGATTCCACTTCCCACAATTATTCCTCTTTTCCTCGTCTTTCTGCAATGTGGCAGATGAAAGTTCTGCCTTAAAGAAAGGGCATTAATCAGCTCATATCCCTTTGTTTTTCATACTAGTTTACGTTAATGAGATCAAAGGGTAGCTCTAAATCCATCTACCTACATTAGGAGTAGCAGGAAGGCATCAGAAAATGAGAGCTACATGCAATCCTTTCTCTGCTGTTTACTAGGTTGTAATTTTCAAAAAAAAAAAAAAAAAAGAAGAAGAAGCAAAACCAAAACCTATTTGCATATCATTGTGATTTTTTTAAATGTTGTGGTTGACTTGGAGCAGTTTATTTCTAACACATTAGAAATCAATGTTTTGTCAATAGTTTGATGGAAAAGTTCTTAATATCCATGACATCACACTCTGAGAAGCCAAGCTAGCGTCTTCATTTTTCAGACTCCTGTGTGGCAAGAGGTCCAGATTTGATCTAGATTCAGCCAAACAGGTAAACTTACACAAGACCTGAAAAGTGAAAGCCAGAAGAATGAAGGGCATCTCCTGCTCCTGTTTATTCTAGTAAAGCATGGCCTAGAAGATTTGGAAGTTTCTCCATCAATATTAGCCATAGCAAATAGCTCTTCTAACTTCACAGGACTTGGAAGCAGGGTACAGGCTTTCTCCTAACTTGGATTGTGGAGAACAGCACTCTTCTGCATCTGGACATAACAGCAGTTACATAACAGCGCTTCCTTGGTTATGATGTTTGATTGTGGCAGTGGGGTTAGTTCTGGAACCTGTGGCTTCCTGATTATAGAGGAGGTACTGGTTTTCTTGGTAGCTGTTCTGTAGCACATCTTTGAGAGACTTTCCTAACATAGACCTTCTTTCCATAGTCTTCCAAAGAGTCTCTCTACAATTTATATCCTATACGAAATCCATTCTTTTTTTTTTTTTTTTTTGGGGGGGGGGGTCTACACCTTCACAATGATTGGTAAAATAGCTGGTGGCAAAAGTGTTTGAAAATAATAGATTCTTAAAGAAATGAAAATTTGGAGTTGATCAAGGGATCTGGTTCAGTTTAAAAAGGCAGTGTACTTACTAACATGAGATAGGCCACAGGTAGTCTCTGGTAAAGAAGTTGCTCGAATTCTGAGTTGTAGTGAGATCTTAGCCAAGTTATTTAATTTAAATTACCTGCCTCAACTTCCTCATCTGTATAATAGTACAAACTGGTGGCTTTGTTAGAAAGATAAATAAAATCATATATTTAAAGTGCCTAAAAAGATGTCTGGCAGGAGTGGTTTTGTTATTATTTTTTTAAGTATTGTTATCATCGTTGTTACTATTATTGCTGTGGTGGTTGTTTTTGTCAAGAACTGTGAAGTCTTGTTCACAAGTGAACTAGCCACAATTTTCTGAATACTGGCAGAAGATATGAGATTCCTGGGTCAGAGACAAAAATCAGTTCTATACTCAAAGCAATAACAATAGCCAGCATAACGTTAAGTTTGCATCCATTTCCTGAGTCCATTTCTTACAGAGCAACAAGAAGAAATTAAGGAGTCACCTGCACACACACAATGGGTTATATTATAAGAGAAGATCTTCCAGTTCAGGGAAACTACGTTTTTGTGGGTTTTTTTGTATGGAAAATAAGCCTGACTTGTGCCCCAGAGAGAGACATTACCTTTATCATACTGCACCGAAAACAACTTGACTTTGCTACTGTCTTTATCTTCTAGGGCTGTTTACTATACAAACATGTTTGAAAGATCATTTGAAACAAAGGCAGCCAGTGCCTTTACATATGTGCAGAAACATGAAAGACTCATAGAGAATTGTTTCAAAAAGATCTCCCTCTGACTTGTATACTGCCTTGGCTTCTGGTGAATTTTTCCATGGGTATATGCCACCTTAGTGATTCCTCTGATAAGTCAGACTGATAGAGGCTTGGATTATATCTGTTCACTTTATCTCATATAACATTTAACTAAGCCTATTATCAAGGCAACTTTAAGAAACAGGATGAAGCAAACCTGCAGTATTGACCACAACGGTGGTCTCCCGGGTTCTCAAACCCAACCAGCTGAGAAAATCCCATAAATCATCAGGGCTTATTTTAGGAAACCAGGAAATCTTCTCTATAAGCTTTCATATAAACCTTTCCACTTGTCCTGACACATTAATCCATGTAGAAAAGAATGCATTAACAATCACAGACTCTGCCCTGGCCCTCAAGAAGGAAGTCTTAGGACTATTCTATCATCCCTAATAACCCCAGCCAGTGAGTTGAGGGTGAGCTGAATGTCTTTATGGGTCAAGGTGGTGTCATTGATCACTTCAGATAAAGTCAGGAAACAAACTTCCTACTACCTTTTCTAATTGGATGACTCTAATTATAGGGATAAACTGCCCTCAGGATGCATATAAATAATGAGTCAGTTATCTCTCCAGGAAGCCCCTTTGAATAATCAAGGATAACTTCATTTTGGAAAGAGTTCTGCAGTCTGAAGTCTAAATGATCTACTGGCAGGCAATGTTTCCTTAAATAGTTGAAGGTCTCTAAGGTACAATTTACCATGTTTTAAGGAGAAAAGAAAGTCTGTGCCTAGTTTCCATGCAAAAATGTACTCCTGGAGCACACGGGATACCCTTGGGGAAAAAAGTGTTATTTGCAATTGCAGAGATCTCCAGCTGGGACCTATATAAGTTGAGAGAAGCACAGGATGACAGTGCTTCCAATGTGGCTGAGGACAAAATAAACATGAAATGGCCAGAAGAGGAGGGAAGTTACAATTATGAAGCATATTTCATCATCAGTTGGAAAAAAAACAACGAACAGAAGTATTTATTCATAATTTCTCTTGCCCTACTCTTGTAGCTTTCTTTTTGTTTCTCTCCCACTTTGGTCCATATTTCACATAGCCTATAGTTGTGGAGATAGTTTTATATAATTACGAATATCAACACAGAATTATGACTATACAAATGAAGGATTGAAATTAAACCGCTTCCAAAGAAAAATACAAAGGCTTCTAGAATATTTTTTTTTCCTTTTGAAGCATTGTTGAATATATTTTTTGCTGTTCAGTGATGGTTTCATTATGTTTCAGATAAGCTTATTGTTATTTTTATTTTATTTTATTTTATTTTCTAATTTTAAGTATGGGAAGGGTACTAGTCGAAATAGAATAGGCAAATGGGCAAACTGTGGTTAACATGGCAAACTGATGGTGGAGTGACTTCGTACATTTTGGGAGTTTGACAGCTATTAAATATTATATAACCCAAGTTCTGGATGATGTATGTATGACCAATCAGAAGCAATTCTCTGAGATTTGGGAGAATTATGCAAGATGAAGACTGTGCATCTCTTTTCACTAACATGATAGGTGTTAAGAGGCAGAACACAGAGTAAGAATTTAGTTGCTAAAAACCGGAAGCACAAGGTGGATCTGGACCAAGCAATATCATACTAGCTTTCTGATTAGGGGTTTTCTTGACTGTGGCTGTAGTGTATATGGATTCGGATCAGTGATTTCTTAATCATAGAACAGATAACAGCCTTCTTGGCCCAGTCCTCCAGTGTAGATATTATAAATTTTTCTGAAAATTCATCCCAAGTTCTGTTTTATTAGCCTTCCTAACAATCCCATGGGCTATTTTTAAAACTCTGTAATAAGTTAGTTCCTGCTTAAATTACCTCAGTAGACTATTTTTGGCAAATGAGGTATGATTAATATAGTGCCATAGGTTTACTCTATAAAAGTATTTATTTTTTTAATGAGGTATATATCTTTAATGCCCTACAAACTATGACAGAGCTCTTATAAGAATATACTTCATGTTCGTATAGTTTTTTTTTTCTAAAATTATATCCAATAGTTCTGACTCCTTCAAACCTAAAATCAAAATCATTTCAATTTTACTGCTTTGAGTAATTGTCCCCTCCAGGCACTGAATTTTTAAGTAATTTCATATTTCAGTGTTTATGGAGATACTTGCAGTTTTTCTATGAGCTGTTAATTACAAATGAAGTGGCTTTTTTAACAGCAAATACTAACACGATGGCCCCAGCTGCATCCTGATGTATGCAATCTGAAGATGTTTTCTAGACATTTATCTCTTTAATAACATGAGTCTACTTTGTTATTCAATTGAATAATAGAAGGCACAGCTATCACAGACAATGATGAAAGATCGAATGTTTCCGCATCATTAAGATAAAGTCACTCCCCTTTGAGATTTCAAGTAAAATCTGGCTAAGTCAATCACCAGAATTTCTTTTTAGAGAATTACTCAGTCAGGAAATCTGTTCACGTTTATTGAATATTTAGTATATACAAAGAACTGAAGTCTGCAATAGAGCATAGGAAAAACAATAGACAAAGCATCATTTTGAAATAATGACATTTAGTTACCCATGCCTGAAACTACATGCAGAAAGAGAAACAAACAAAACTCTAAGGGCTAGGATCTGAGGGCAACCAACTGAGCTGGTTTCCTTGAATACCTTCCCTAGTACTCTGTCACAGATCACAGAGTTTCAGCCTGGAGGTTCTTCATGGGCTAATATGATTTTTGTGAAATACTATTAAATATGTAAGGTGTTTATATTCATATTAATTCCTTTCAAGCCAAGAGACTTACAGAATGACTGCGTAATTTAATGGCAAGACCAGGGAATTTGAAATTGAAAATATTAAAAATGTGGTTTTAGGCAAGTCATTTAACCTTAGCTCAAAACAAACTATCCAGAATGCAGCACATAAAATTAAAGACACGGAAAACAAAAGTAGAAAGTTTAAGGAACATGGGGGATACAACTATAAGAGTTAACATAATGAATATTCCAGAAAGGGTTGGGAGAAAGGAGAAAGAAGGATTGTTAAAGATACAATGGATGACAATTTTCCAGAAGTGATAAAAGAAACAACCCACAGGTTCAAAGACTCTCACTGAATTTCAATCAAACACTTTGATGTCAGATGGCCTTACTGCTTGCCATTAAGAATATTATATGACAGGGATGTCCACTCTCACCACTGTTGTTTAACATAGTGCTGGAAGTCCTAGACTCAGCAATCAGACAACAGAATGAAATAAAAGGATCCAAACTGGCAAAGAAGAAGTCAGACTTTCACTTTTTGCAGATGACATGATACTCTACATGGAAAACCTGAAAGCCACCACCAAAAAAACTGCCAGAACTGATAAATGAATTCAGCAAAGTCGCAGGATATAGAAAGAGGATATAGAAAGTCAGTATACAGAAATTGGTTGTATTTCTACACACCAATAATGAAGCAACAGAAAGAGATATCAAGTAATCGACCCCATTTAAAACTGCACCATAACCATAAAATGCCTAGGAATAAACCTAACCAAAGAGGTAAAAAGATCTGTATGCTGAAAACTATAGAAAGCTTATGAAGGAAATTGAGGAAGACACAAAGAAATGGAGAAACATTCCATGCTCATTGATTGAAAGAACAAACATTGTTAAAATGTTGATACTACCCAAAGCAATCTACACATTCAATGCAACCCCAATCAAAATAGTACCAGAATTCTTCTCAGAGCTAGAACAAATGATCCCAAAATTTGAATGGAACCACAAAAGACCCTGGATAGCCAAATAATGTTGGAAAAGAAAACTAAAGCTGAAGACATCACAATACCAGACTTTCACCTGGACTACAAAGCTGTAATCATCAATACAGTATGGTATTGGTGCAAAAACAGACAAATAGACCAAAGGAACAGAATAGGGAACCCAGAGCTGGACCCACAAATGTGTGGCCAACTAATCTTCGACAAAACAGGAAAGAGTATCCAATGGAAAAAAGACAGTCTCTTTAGCAAATGGTGCTGTGAAAACTGGATAGCAACATGCAGAAGAATGAAACTAGACCACTTTCTTACACCATACACAAAAATAAACTCAAAATGGATGAAATACCTAAATGTGAGACAGGAACCCGTTCAAGTTCTAGAAGAGAAGACAGGCAACAACTTCTTCGTCCTCAGATGCAGCAACTTCTTACTTATGTCTCTGAAAGCAAGGGAATTAAAAGCAAAAATGAACTATTAGGACTTCATCAAGATAAAAACCTTCTGCACAGCAAAGGAAACAATCAAAGACTAAAAGGCAACCAATGGAATGGGAGAAAATATTTGCAACTGACATATTGGATAAAGGGTTATTATCCAAACTCTATAAAGAACTCACCAAACTAAACACCTGAAAAACGATCCAGTGAAGAAATGGGCAGAAGACACGAATAGACATTTTTCCAAAGAAGATATCCAAATGGTTAACAGACACATGAAAAGATGCTCAACTTTGTTCATCATCAGGGAAAAACAAATCAAAAGTACATTGAGATACCACTTCACACATGTCAGAATGGCTAAAATTAACAACTTAGGAAACAACAGATGTTGGAGAGGATGTGGAGAAACAGGAACCCTCTTGCACTGTTGGTGAGAATGCAAACTGGTGCAGCCACTCTAGAAAACAGTGTGGAGCTTCCTCAAAAAATTAAAAATAGAACTACCCTACAACTCAGCAATACCACTATTAGGAATTTACACAAAGGATACAAGAGTGCTGATTCACAGGGGCACATGTAGCCCAGTGTTCACAATAGCCAAATTATAGAAAGACCCCAAATGACCATCAACTGGTGAATGGATAAATAATACTACTAGGAGTACTGGAATACTGCTTGGCAGTGGAAAAGAATGAAACCTTGCCATTTGCAACAATGTGGGTGGAACTGAAGGGTATGATGCTAAGGGAAATAAATTAGTCAGAGAAATATAGGTATCATATGTTTTCACTCATATGTGGAATTTAAGAAACTTAACAGAAGACCATGGGGGAAGGGAAGGAAAAAAGAAAGTAGTTACAAACAGAGAGGGAGGCAAACCATGACTCTTAAATACAGAGAAAAAACTGAGGGTTGATGGGAGTGGAGGGGAAGGGGGGCGGAGAAAATGGGTGATGGGTGTTGAGGAACCACTTGTTGGGATGAGCCCTGGGTGTAATATGCAAGTGATGAATCACGGGAATCTGCTCCAGAGGCCAGGAGCACACTGTACACACTGTATGTTAGCTAATATGACAATAAATTATATTAAAAAACGAACATTATAGATTAATAGGGAAAACATATATTAGTAAATGTGGGCAACATAGGAGCCCACTGGTAAGCACTGGGCCATGCAAGCATAAGTTTTCCACAAAGGTGACTTATGCTTCATGCACAGTCCAGGTCAGTGGGAAGGGCGTGGAAATAGTATGAGCTTCATACATAAACAGAACTCCCCCACTCCAATGCAATGCCTATTTGTGAAATTGCTGAGAAATGCAAACAAAAAAAATGATGTGGAGCCTAATTTTACTCAATGTAAGCTTAAGAAGTGTTATAAAAGTTTGCTGATGGTGTGCTCAAATCAAAAAAATTATAAATTGTTATCTAGTGTTTCAGTTCTATTGCTATTAAAATATCAGCTATAGCTCCATCAAATTTAAAGTACTAACTGGGATTCAGTATTATAGAAATTATAAAGACCTAAGCTTAATAATGATATATGCTTACCAAGTCATTGATAGTGACACCTTGTATAAACAAAACTTCATTTTTCTGAGTAGAAAGTGAAATGGTAAAATCGTGCCTTCAGAAATTAGTACTGTACTACCTTGAAATATGCTAATCAAATAAGTTAAGTACATATTAAATTTTAGATGCAACTGTTAGATCTGTATCAAAATTTCTCAAGTGGTATAAAAAGTGCCCTAAGTAATTATGTTTGAATAAAGAAGCAGCAATGTACTCCATGCACATTTTAACTGTAAAATTTAATATTTAAGTAACGGTAAATGGCAAATTTGAGTGTGTGGAAACAGAAAAGACGAAGTCTTCAAATCTTGATGGCTACTTCCCTTTACTGAAATTCTAAGACTAATTATTTAGTCTCTGTTTCTGCCACTAATTGAAATAACATTGTATTCTCTTCTTAAAACTTTTATTTCATCTTACCTATTTTATGTAATATTAGTGTTACCCAGCATGCATTCTGGGGTGATGAAAACAAGGTTTTCTAGCTCATTCTTGGTCATCAATACGGACTCCACTTACAACACATGTTCCAATTCCATTCCGCTCATCTCTTAGCCCTCTAGTTTTGGCATTGTTCCTGCAATTGAAATGTGTTGTTTGTAATTGTTCCATAATATTTCTTGCCAGAATAATTTCCATTTGACATTCAGCTCTAGTCTCTATTTAGTTCTGGAAATTTTAGGAAAGGAAACAGAAGGCCAAACATCTAACTCCATAGAAAACGCTTTGATACCTCAGTTCCTCCCTTTCTGAAAACTACTGAGCAAAATAAAAATGTTGTCCTTTTATATATGGAATCTAAAAAGTTAATTTAATTAAAATTTTTATAAAATGTTTATTTATTTTTGAGAGAGAGAGAGACAGAGTGTGAGTGTGGGAGGGGCAGAGAGAGAGGGAGAAACAGAATGCAAAGCAGACTCCAGGCTCTGAGTTGTCCACACAGAGCCTGATGTGGGGCTTGAACTCACAAACCATGAGATCATGACCTGAGCTGAAGTTGGTCGTTTGACTGAGCCACCCAGGTGCTTCGAAAATTAATTTAATTAAAAAACCCGAATTCATGGGTATGCAAGCTGGTGCAGCCACTCTAGAAAACAGTATGGAGGTTCCTCAAAAAACTAAAAATAGAACTACCCTACGACCCAGCAATTGCACTGCTAGGCATTTATCCAAGGGATACAGGTGTGCTGTTTTGAAGGGACACATGCACCCCCATGTTTATAGCAGCACTATCAACAATAGCCAAAGTATGGAAAGAGCCCAAATGTCCATCGATGGACAAAGAAGATGTGGTATATATATACAGTGGAGTATTACTCGGCAATCAAAAAGAATGAAATCTTGCCATTTGCAACCACGTGAATGGAACTGGAGGGTATTATGCTAAGTGAAATTAGTCAGTCAGAGAAAGACAAAAATCATATGACTTCACTCATATGAGACAAAACAGATGAACATAAGGGAAGGGAAACAAAAATAATATAAAAACAGGGAGGGGGACAAAAGAGAAGAGACTCATAAATATGGAGAATAAACTGAGGGTTATGGGAGGGGTTGTGGGAGGGGGGATGGGCTAAGTGGGTAAGGGGCACTAAGGATTCTACTCCTGAAATCATGGTTGCACTATATGCTGCCTAATTTGGATGTAAACTTAAAAAAATAAAAAAAAATAAAAATAAAAATAAAAAAAGAATTTTAAAAGAGGTAAAAAACCAAAACCCGAATTCATAGTAACAGTAGAATGGGAGTTATCAGAGGCAGGGATGTGGTGGAAAGGCGGGGGGAAATGTAGGGTGGTAGTTGCCAGGGGGGCTAAAGGAAAGAGGCTCATGGGGAATAATTGTTTAATGGATACAGAGTTTCAGTTTTGCAAGATGAAAAGAGCTGTGGAGGTGGACGGTGGTGATGGCACAACAATGTAAGTATACTTAACACCACTGACTGTACACTTAAAATGATTAAGGTAGTACATGTAATGTTATATATATTTACCACAATCAAAAAAACTGGAAAACACACTTATGGAATATTTCTCTACTACATTTTTGTGATGAAAACATAATTCTTTTTCACTCTTCCAACAACAGCAAATTTTTTTCTATCAGAATATAATTTCTAGTAAATTTCTTTTGTGATGAAAAATATTTGTGCTCTAGGAGGACCTGACATCTAAATCACAACCCACTTACCTGAGTCACCAATCCCCTCTATACTTCTTGAGGGACCGTGTTGAGATGGGCAGTTGTCAGTATCATACAGTAGACGGCTTGTCATCCCAGTGTAGACTAAGCATGGGTGACTTTGGTAATGGAGACGTATGTGGCAAAATCTATGATTTGCATGTGTTGTCTGCTCTCCTACACGTTAATTAGTTGTATTTCTACGTTACATACATTATGCAGACATACACATATTAACAGCTCAAATATAAACTATATCATCCTTAAGTAGTTGATTTGTATCGTTTGGAAAGTACAAAGATATGTATATGAGCATTGAGAACAATAGTATTTTTATTTGTCTCCCTTTTTTACATATTTTTAAATTGCGTCTTCCTTTTTGGAGTTTTCCAAAGGAAAAATAATTGTCTTTGAGTGTAACGGCCAATGTTTGAGGTGTAGGCTGAGCGTCGCCCCTCTTCAATGGGCACTGCCTCTCTCTGTAGGCGGGGAGAGGGGAAGAGTGGCTGTGTTTATCTTCTTTACTTTAGATGATGCAGCTAATTGAGATTATTTTACTCAAAAATTTGAATCAAGCTACACAAGCACTGAGTTGTTACTCTAACACGTCAATAAAGTCCATAAAAACCCAGTTCTACCTTCCCTCACCTCAGGGGCCTTAATGCTTACTCTGAGACCTCATATATCCTTTTGCTGGGTTCCTTTTGTGCTCATAGTGGTTGGCTTTCATTTTTATATTTATCTGACCTTTCATGAGCATTTTAGTTTGGAATTAAAGTTAGCTTTTAAACAGTAAGTATCAAAGCAACTCAAAACTGGTATGTTTCAGTTACTTTATTTTTTTAAAGTTTATTTTATTTATTTCGAGGGAGAGAGATAGATGAGAGGAGCATGCACATGAGCGGGGGAGGGGCAGAAATAGAGCGGGAGAGAGAGAATCCCAAGCAGGCTCTGCACTGACCAGGGGCTCAGTCTCAAGAACCGTGAGTTCACGACCTGAGCCCAGATCAAGAGCTGGTCACTTAACCGACTGAGCCACCCACGCACCCGTCAGTTATTAGTTCAGATGTTTTTATTATTCCACATATTAAGACATAATTTAGAAATTCTCTATAAGACTATTGATTCATGGAAGAAAGGTATAAAATCTTAAACCATTAATGGAATAAAGTGTTCCACAGGAGTGAGTTTGGTAAATGGACACCAAGTAATTAAACTCCTTAATGTGCACTAACGAAAGGTTAAAATTTTTAAAAATATTCATTTCCTTGATTTCTTAAACCAAAGACACTGGATAGCATTCAACGTTTTCTCAAGGGGCAATTGAGGGATTCAGTGCTATTTTTACTCTTTGCTTCTGGTTGTTGCACTTTTCTAGTTTCCTATCTGCACTGGAAAACCTTCAAGAGTTAGTATGGACTACAGACCTGAGAATATAAACGTTTTTCCGTGTTGTAGTTTAACAATCTTCAGGTATGGCTATTATTTGAGTCTTACTGCTTTCTCAGCAGTTTCTTTGGATTTACATTTTAAAGGGGGGACAAAACTTCTAACTCCATAGAAAGCCCTACAAAACTTCAGTTGCTCCTTTCCTGAATTCTTCAGAGCAAACGTGACAGAAATGCTTCCATTTATAGCATGCTTTCATCTACAAGAATTTGACAGCGCTGAGACTATCTATTGGTACTGGGGAAATGAGCCGAATGTTGTTGAAGAATGTAGCATTTTGCTGGCTATAATTTTACAGAGATGTGAATTTGAGGATGTAAATACTTACCTCAGTATTTAAATTTAACATACTTTCCCCTCAGGAAAATAGTAGCAAAAACATGTTAGTCTAAATGACTTTTTAAAAATATTTAAATTAAGAGTAAGAGTGATTTTAATTAATTATTAAATTTCCAGAATGCACACTTTGTTATATAAGGTTTCAAACTGTCACTTAAGGTCACTATATGATGTGAAAAATTAACTCGTAACATTCATTTCGTTTCATGGTTCTTTTTTTTTTTCTTTACTAATAGTGACTAAACTAAAAGCTATAGGCAAGCAGTGTAGGACCAATTTTTTTTTTTAACTTCAAGTGATTTTAAAATGTGGATAGAGTTGAGAAATATTGCATGAGAACTTACCATGTTGATAAAAATTGCTTTGCTCTTATATCTTTTTGACTTTTAAAAGTATATCATATCAATGCTACTTGCAATAATAATAAAAAGAGCTCATTTAAATAATATTGCATTATTAAAAGAATAAGAAAGCTGTAATATTTCCCATTTACAAACAGAATGATGAACTTGAGTCTATCTAACAAAAAGAAAATCTTATTTATTTTGTTGAATACTTTTATGTAAATGTGAACTTTTTATGATAGAAGGCAGTCAATTTTCTGGGTGAACTTAGGTTTTCCATAGCACCACTTTCTTAAAGTGTTAAAGGAATTGACATTTGCAGTTTATGAACCCCTCCTAAAATTTCAGGGTAGGTTAATACTTTCCTTGTCACCCTGTAATTTTTTATTTTAAAAAGAAATTTAAGAAACTAACAACATTTAAAATCACTATTACAAAATATCAGTGTTATATCCCAATATAAAAAAGTCACATTTACAATAAGTTCAATTCTTATAAGCAAACATGTAGTGAATGACCAGAGTACAAAAAACACAATTTTCAGATCAAATATATTTAAATTAATTTTAATAAGTACAAAAAGATAATGTTTAGCATTAATTTGCATGGGACTGATTAGTATCTTTTTTTAAACAGCAAGCATAATGACACAGCATATTGAATGACATTCAATAAAGGTCAAATTATCTTACACATGTGAAAAATAGTGACTTTTCCCAATTACAACAAGGTCACAAATTACAAATATTATTAGCTCTCAAATGATTTTCTCAAATGAGAAAAACTACCACACAAGTGTATTGTCACCCAGAAAATTTCAAATTTCACCTAATGTGAATAATTAAAGTTTGGTGTTGGAGCTTTATCATGCATTCCCTATGCATGTAACTTTATTATTAATGTGTAGCAAGGGAAAAACATTTCATTTGGTTTTTTTTTTTCAAATTTAGCAACAAATATGAAGCTTTCATAAGTTTTCATGCATGTCAACTCCAAAGGGAATATTTCATGAAAGGTCACATTCTTCGTTTTAGAGCCCACCAAAACCTGAATTTGTGTATGCTCAGAAGAATCTTGAAAAAAATTTGGATCCCAATAAACGTGAAATCAATTATGGAGCAGGCACCTAAGATCAATAAGTAATCGAGGATTTATCCATGGATGGTAAAGTTTAATTTGTAAAAACTGGGGCTCAAAGTTCAGTTTCATTTAGACCATTCTAATCATATATCAAATTTCACACATTATGTAGAGTTTAAAACAGTCAAATGCTTCAATTACTATGTGGAAGATTTTTTAAAATAAATAAATGGGAACAAATCTATCAGCCATTATGTCTAAATTAATTCTATACCTAACTTCTTTGTTTTGCTTTCCTAATATGATTTGTTCTCACAAATAAACTTTGTTGGAGACACTCATATTTATTCAATAACATAGGCTGGAATTTGACAGTATGCTATAGGTAAAGTAAGTCTTCTGAAACAAAGCATGAAGAACTGAAATTTTCACACAAACTGAGCTAATTCAACACTGACAATCCCAATTCTGGCATTTATTTGTGGCCACTGTAGACTTCTTTCTATAAATAGTAACTTGCAACAAACTGATGAAGTCAATACATAATCCTTGTAGTCCAATGAGTTTAAATGTCATGAAACCAACGATATGGTAAACAAAAACAAAACCTCTCTGACCCCAACAAAACTGGCAAAAAAAAAAAAAAAAAAAGAAACAAAAAGAAAAAGAAAAAAAAGAGAGAGAGAGAGAAGAAAATAAAGAAGAAAACAAAATAGTGTTCTTAATCAACTTTAAGCATTTTTATATATTATCATTACCTATGGATCAAAAAATAAAAATGCAACATATTCCTAGAAACTAAATTGTGACTGATATTAATAACTAGTTTCACAAAAATGGATTATTGGTTGCTGTACAGTTTAGTGTTTGCTGTTTGCTTGGTTTTGTCATATAGAAAACCAGATAGTGGTCTTTTTATTGGATTGGTGCTTCCCAAAATGTATGAATATAAATTTGAATTAAAGCAAAGAAAAATACAGCTTTTTTTTTTTTACTTCGTCTAAAATAGGTGTTGGGTTGGCATGTTGGTGTCCAGAACTTCAAGAATCACACAGTGATTTACGGTTGTTGCGAGGACTGAATGAGGTAATCTATGTGAAGGGCTTAGAATGAACTCAGAACCATTTCAATTCAAAAAGGTATGAAACTAACCATAATGCATATAGAGGACTTGGCATCTGCATACGATCAACCAGATATTTAATTTAATGAAAGCTTTTACAAACCTTCATTGAGAAACTTGGAATTCAAAGATTTTCTTTCCTACCTTACAAGCAGAATTGTGAAATCATCTGGGCCAACTAGAAATACATCAGAACAATGTTAACAAGTTTTATAGGAAGGATATATGTAACCATATGTATGGCTCAAGACTAAATTCCAATTAGTAAGTTTGTTATGGATCTACTGAAAAAACTATTCTATTGACTAAATTAATTGCTAGTAATAAGAGCTACATTTGGGATTGGGCCCATTAATAAAATAAATTTTATAAATTTGTCTGAATTCCTCAAAATGTTCTTTCATACCTGCAAATACACACACACACACACACATACACACACACACACAAACTCACATACACACACTCTTCTAATCAAAGATAAGAACTTATTAAGGGTTCTTGGGGAAGATTACTATAAACTGAAACATCTATCAGTTGTTCTTCCCATCAGGCAACATATTAAGTGATGTTATGTATAAACTGCAACATAGAGAAAATGATTTGAAGTGGGGTATATTAGTATGTATATAAGAAAATGTTCTTTACATATACAGACAAATACAGAATACTTCAACTAAATAAAATTGAAAACAGTGGTCCAAATATGTTGGATGATTAAGAATTTTCAAGAAAAACATGAGGATACAAAATTCTGATAAGAAACAGATAGATTTTGAATAATTTTTTGATTACCATTCCCACATGCCTTCACAAGAACTCCATCTATTTTAGCATTTTAATCATGGTGCTTACCATGATAGAATCATAACAGTTAAATGTTTCTGTATATATTTATGCATATTTAATTTCTCCCTTTTCTTGGGCATTAAAAGGGAAAATGCTTCACTGGGTTTAATTAGTAACAGACTCATTTTTTCCAGGAAGTTTTTCTCTTTGATATTTCTTTCACTATTTTTGAGGTCCTGAATTTGTTCTGAATTTGATGAAAATATGAGTGCTTACACTAATGGAAAACATTATTATCTTTTATACAAATGTTGATTATGAAAGATGGATATTAAAAATTTCATTAAATACTGAATTTCATCTTTTAAGCATGAATTCAATAAAGAAAAAGATTATAATTTGTCTTGTCCACACTGTTGAGTGATTTTTATAAAGTGTCTCTGGTTTCCAAGCATGGATATTAAAAATAACCACAGCCCTTTCCAGTTTAAATGTTATGCTTCTGTATACTCTGGATTAATAAGAGGGAAACCCACGGTTCCCATGAGACCTCAATTACACGGAAAAATGCACTACAGGGTAACAATGAGTTAGCTTGATTCCCTTAAAATTCCAAACCTTTTTATATGAAAAAAAAAAAATCCTGGAAGTTGTTTCAGAAATATGCAGATGGTTGTAAGGCTGTTACAAGACGAAGAACAGGATCAACCTATACAGTTTGATGTTTGGTAAAGTTATTAATATTTGGTGTTTGGTGACGTTATTAATACTAATCAACCTATTGATATGGTCTTGGATCGCAAATTAAATAATAAACATTTCAGTGCTTCATAGGTATTGTCTAAGGCATCAAGAAGGAAGCATTTGAAAAAAGTCTTGATGCTGAAGAAACATGATTTTGCAGAAGGTGACTTAATTTACTTCCCTTGTCCTCCCACTGAAATGATAGGCTATGCCAAATATAGTAGAGACAAATACAGTAGAACAGGTTCCATAGAGCTTTGGTGTCCCTCTACAATCTACGATATCATGGCAGAGTTCAGTTCCCTTAGCCTCAGCCAGGATTATAAAAAGAACCACATCATAAACACATGAGATACACACACACACACACACACACATACGTACGTATGTATACACATATATATACATATGTGTGTATATATACATACACATGTGTGTACATATATATATACCTATATATATATATATGTACATACACACACCAAAGAAATATATGAGTGAAATAATAGCATCTATGTCCTTTATAATATAAACTATGAAATATTTAAGAAAAAAATTGGAAATCTCGCTCAAGGGGATCACTTATTCAAACCTGAGATAAATTCGAAAGAGAGAGATCCCTGAAGATTGCTAAGCAGTAACACTGGCATTTTAAAAATCACTGAAGTTTAAAATAATTACTAACCGGTTATATTTGTTCCGTTTTTGTATTTAAAACATAGGAACACGAATAGGAGGAAAAAACAAGACAGACACTATCTTAGCACACTCATGATCTTATAACTTATTAAAACAACTCTCAGTGCTAAATTAATTCACGTGTTCCATTTCGTCTTTGATTTTCAGTCTTTAGAAGAAGGAGATGCACTTTAATTTTCATCTAAATTCTGAGGGTACAATATGAGTGTTATTAACACCATCATGGTGTGACACACAGTACGAGGTAAAAAAAAATTTGTTGAATAAATATTAGCTGAATCAGAGCAGCAGCTATACAAAAATGAGACTTTATCTCTAATATATGTACATGTACTTATCTACATTTTGTACATACCATAACTCTTTATGTCAATGTACAACTGCATAAAATAGGCATAATGTGGGCCAAAGAGACCTCTGATAGTGTATTAAAAATGTAATTCTTGAAAATTTGGTCTTATTTTAATAAATTTGTGTCACTTTTCTTTTGCATCTTTACAATGGTTTATGGAAAGCAGAATAATTTTAAACACTACGGTTCTATGATTTAAAATAATTTTCCATGCAGCATCCTCCCTCTCTCCAGAAACACCAAAAGTTCCCTTTGATGTATAAATTTTAAAAGTTGGAGAAATGTGTAAAAAAATACACCAACATGAGAGAAATAATCAAAAATCCCAATCCACATCATCAGAAAATCTGAACTGTCAGGATGTTCTTAGGTTCAAATAAGATTTTGGCAATTCAAACTAAAAATAAGAATAACAAGAATAACTTTTCTGGCCACTCTACCTTAAATTTTAACGAAACTGGTGTCATCGATGTAGGCGCAGCCCTTTGTCAAAGGTAAAGAGGAGTCTCTTCTGTTGTCTTACAGAAACTGCTATTTACAACTATTTTTACATATGTACATATTTATAAATTTATAATTTAGAGTCAGATATTAAGGGGGAAATGTAGAACTTACAAGCACAATGTTTTTAAAGTGTAAAGTAATGTATACCGTACAAAGCATTTTTATTGCTTGCCTTCAAGCAAGGTGCATGTTCTCAGACTCTTACACACTTCCCTAAACTCTACAGATCCATGTTATATTTAAGCGTGTAGGAAAATAGGGTGTCTTCCATTTCAACGTACAAATAAAGTGTATGTGTTAAAACTATTTAGATGACAAATAAGCTATAATTGGAAGGGAATTAAAGAAATACATTTATTAGCTCATGTTAACAATTTTATTTTATTAAGGATTATGGATTACCTTTTGTGAGGGAACTTTTAATGTCAAGCCTGTCTTCACGGCAAATTCTGTTAATAAGATGCATTTGTGACCTTGGTATTAATACAGTCATGCAAAGCACATAATAGAATCACACTAAAACAAAGAAAATGAAAAAAATAAATTTAAACGAGGCAAAGGAAGAGCAATTTTTGTTGTGATTTTGCTTATTTCCATAAGATACTTCTTTTATTGATTTTATGAACATACTTATTTATGCACTATACTGAAATACTGTACAAAACTGCAGGAAATGCCACTATTTGACTACTTATGTTTCTACAAAAACACCATCATAAAGGTGTATCTATTAGTAAAAGTCAACTAATAACTGCTAATGTAGATGTGAGTCAAAAGGATTTTGGGTTTGACAAAAATCTTAAATCTAGGCATGAGACACAATTGTTAACTTCTATTAACATATTTCAGGGGCATAGAGAGCATATTTTAAATATTAAAAGAAAAATGAATTTTACCCATTAATATTTAGTAATTATATAAAATTGAAAATTGTGGTTTCTAATTTAGCTATGTGTGTGCACTCTAGTTAATTAGTGTGTGTGTGTGTGTGTGCGTATACGTGTGTGCACGTTTATATTTGTGCATGTGAACTAATCCACAATCTGTTGGTGATGCTTTAAAGTTTCTGTTTAAAAATGTTCAACTCTTACCAAAACCTCTTCTGGTATACAAAGCTGTTGTAAATTTGAGTCAATGAAATTTAAAGTTGCAATTTACAAAAGCAGATTTACATAATTCTTATCTGAAAGCACTGCTTCAAGACAGAAAAATGTGCCAATTCACTGCCCTTTCCTTTGTAATTAGTGGCTTCTGAGTCCTGATGAAAAGAAGCCTTAAGGCAGAATTTGCAGTAAACAGGAAAGAAGAGAATCGTATAAGTGCTCATCTAGATACTGTGACACCTATGAATTCTCATCAGTGGGAGTTTTTGGCACAATTTTCTAATCCAATGTGAATGTTTTCCACAGCAGCCAAACTGGATGCTTTTTCCAGTCTCCAGCACCAAGAAAATTTAGCTGATCAATTTCAATACAACACATACCTGGAAAGAGTAAGACACATTTGTCTTTTTTTAATTTTTATTGTTTTAATTTAAGGTAGTTTCCAATGATTATAATACTCTGTAGGATTTGAATTTTACTTTCAAATAAACTCTGATGCTAAAATGTAATGGCCATGACGTTCTGATAGTTATTAAATTCTAGGCATAATTAACATTCTGTCAGGAGTGACTCTTAACTATTTGAGCTTGTCATGCTGTAATATGTGCTATAGATGCTATACAGAGTAATTAAAAGCTGATTTCAGATCTCTAGTTTTTCTTCTGATGTGTGCTAAGCTTCCAATTACACTAGCAGGGATTCTGAGCACTCATGAAGGGCACTGATGTGGCAGATACAACAAGTTCTGTGATTTAGAAGAATTCCCCTTGGAATGAAAACGTTATCTTACGTATAGTTAGGCAACAGTACAAAATAGTTCTATTTAAGACTTAAATCAAAAGAGTTCATAAAGTGTGGTATAGGATCCCCATTTTCATCACAATTAGAACAGTAGGAAATAAATCAGGTCACGTGAAATCCACTTTGAACGAGTTCCTAGGGTAAATCTTTAAAAAAGGCAATGGCTCTTTGGGCACGGGGTGCTTTCTGCCTGCGGTTCCGCAAGTTAGCAAATGCGTGTCTCCATTAGAGGTCTACTGGTAAGCTATATAGCTATATACATACTGTACATGTTGGTTCACAAATTAGCAGTTATTAGTCAGACTGTACATAGCAAAACAAAGGTGTATGTTCCTATACATCCCAAAGATCACCTGTGTCTAGATTCAAGGACTGACCCCTAATACAGGTTCTCTGTTTAAATACGTAGCCCAGTAAACTAAATTAAATGTACCAAACAAAACTGGGAAAACTATTCTAGACATTCTGTCAATTTTGCTAACACTGTTGAAGGTTTTCTTGGCTTCTGCTGGCTTGTTTTCCGGCTTCTTGTTGGGTTCTGGTGTGGTTGCACTCTTGGAGATGGTGGAGAGAACTGGGTCTTTTGAAAGATTCGGGGCGTAATTGGCAACAGCCACGGCGTAAGCATTGTTCTGTATCATGACAGAGGCTTTTTCTTTTTTCTATTGAAAAATACAAGAATTAACAGAATGTGGGTTGAGCCTGCCACTTAACATTTTCCAAACTCCAGTTCAAATTCTGCAGAAAAGCATCTTGATAAAAACATCATTATCAATTAGAAAGATGAAATTTAGGAAAATAAATAAAAGGAGTCCTAAAACCATGAGGAAATCCCCAGTGTAAAAATCAATGATACCATTTACCTGGAGAACCATGTTTTTTTGTTGTTGTTTATATGGAAAACAGTCAGAACCATAAATGTAATAAATGATGCAACATTTTGACTCTTACAAGTAGTTATTCAAATATTTGTTGAATGAATGAGTGAATGAATAAATGGAATGTAGAGACATTTTAACAAGAGAAATGATCATCTACAACATATGACCTCAATTTCTGAACAAAGAAATTTATCTTCTTGAGCTAGATAACAGTATTTCTCTCCCTGGTGTCAAATGCTTTATTCATATGGTGGTAAACTAACCATATACAGGTGGCAGTGAAATAAATACTAAAAACATAGGACAAAGATAAAATACAAATTCTGCTTTTTGCCTAGCTCAACCACAAGCTGTTTCTCCTCATAATCCCCAGTTCAGTTCCCACCCACTCTAATCTGGCTCACAATTATCTCCTGCCTGGACCAAATTAAATGCTTTGTGCTCTCCCAGCTTGGCTTGACCTTGTCCAATCATTAGACACACTGTAGTCACAGGGATTTTTTTCAAGACACAAATGGGATCACGTCACTCCTCAGCTCAAATCCCTTAAATACACTCTCAAGGTCCTGAGAATAAAATCGATACCTCTTACCATGGCTTCTTTTCTTTGTTATATACCAGTCCCAGGAAATAACTTCAGTTTTCAGAATATTTCCTTGTTTGGTACCTTTGGCCATGCCACTTCCTTACTTGAATTGCCTCTCTCCATCCTGCATTTCCTGTTATCAATCCCCTCTCATACTTTGGTCTTGGTTTAGTCTTTGTCCTCAAAAAGACCTTCCCAGCCACTCTATGCAGCACAGTCTTTTTGCCCAAATGCATGCTTCACAGCACTCAGTTTACTTCCATCGTGGCATTTTTCAAAATGTATAAATTCTTTCTAGTGTGATTATTTGACTGACGTTTTCTTTTCTCATTAGAATCTAAGTTCAATAAAGGCTGGTGCTACGTCTGTCTTGTTTACCATTATAAACTTACACTTAGCATGGTGCCTTCTACCTGGTAGGCACATAATATGCAGCTGAATTAATGAACCTGGAAACATAAATAACATTTATCTGCATTTCTATCTAACATAAATGTCTTCTTAGTTATCTAAATGCAAACAAAATTGAGCCAGCTATGAATTATCCAAAATAGTGAAGAGTGTAAATCAACAGATTTAGAGGACGAAGTGGCCTAGAACAGAATTTCAAATATCAATTATTTTCAATTAAGAATTCTCAAAATGTTCGGGGTGCCTGGGTGACTCAGTTAAGTGTCTGACTTCGGCTCAGGTCATGGTCTTGTGGTTCGTGGGTTCGAGCCGCGCATCAGGTTCTGTGCTGATAGGTTGGAGCCTGGAGCCTGCTTCAGATTCTGTGTCTCCCTCTCTCTCTGCCCCTCCCTACTCATGTTCTCTCTCTCTCTCTCTCTCATAAATAAACATTAAAATTTTTTTTAAAGAATTCTCAAAATGTTCAGGTAAAATGAGATAAGAAAGGTCCTCAGGGAGCCCAGAAGATCTAAAAACGGGCCTGGTTTTCCTGTCCTTTAGTGACATCAGGTTTCTCCCTCCTCTCTTTCCCTAGCTGATGAGGCATTCTTCCAGATGTGGCTGGAGTATAAAAGGAAAGGGGTTGAGGGTCTACCACTATGAAAGCTACAAAACAGCTTTTCTTCTGCAATGGCACACAAAGTTCCCATGTTACAAATGCAGGGGAATTTCCAAGTATGTAACTGACAGCGAGATGGTAACACGTGCTGAACACCAGGATGTGTCAGGTGGAGGGTTAAGACTGACAGTATTATTTGTAAAAAAACATCACTGCTGGGTAGGAGGTAAGTTCAATACTTAACCCCATGTTACAAATTTCAAACTAGAGGCTAAAGAGGTTTCGTGATATAACCAGGTCTCTTGTCTTGAGTGGCTGAAAAAGCACAAAAACTCCCATGTGTGTGACTTCTAAACCTCTGCTTTAAATATCATACTATGTGATATTACTCTTTGGAGAAGGTGTTTGAAACTTGGGAGTACACTCTTTCCTAAATTCCTAGTTTATATCACTAGGTCAATCTTCTAAAAAGACCCTTTAAACCATAAAGTATGTAACATACGGGGTTTATATTATCATTATTTTGAATATACGTAGATATCATTTAAAGTAATCTCAAATGGCTCTTATAGAGAATTTGGACTGACCATGAGAATATTCTTTAACCTCTACCTGCTTCAGCTTCTAGTTTGAAAACAGGGAGATAATTATACCAAAGCCATAATGAACCACTGTGAGAATTAAGTGCGCAAATGAATACTCAAACCACATTGAAAAGCACAGTCTCTTAGCGGAGAGTAGGAATGGGTATAACTCAGTTACAAAATCTTGATTACTGGCTTACAAGATCCATTTTATATCTTTGAAAGAAGACATAAACATTGCATGGAGGAACCCCAAAAAAGGTATCTTGGAAGAGGGACATTTAAGTTAGGTTAGGATTTATGGTGCAAGGTTTAGACATTTTGACAAAGAAACATAAATGTAAATGTCTTTTGTTGCAAGAAGCGTTTACAGATAGACTTTGTACTCTCACCAGCACCCTTCCTGCCTGACTTAATACCCTTCAACTGTATACAAACCCATAGGTGATGCTAAATTATTTAACAAACTCTGAGGCAGGGGCACTAACAAAACAAAACAGATACTCTGGTCAACCTGAACAAACATTGGCTGTAAATACCCAGAAGGGCTGTGCCAGAATGTACCAGCCAAATATCACCCTCGAATATTTTTGTATGTTGCTGGGTTCTTTTTTCCATCCCAATACTGTGGATATTATCATAAGCAGTGTTAAAAATAATTTTAATGTGTATTTGTAACTTCTATTGACTTAACTACGAAGAATAAAATTTCATCTTATTTTTTCTTCATTGTTCAAAGAATGGCTTCAATTTCTGAATATAAGTATGAACTTCGGAGGCAAGCTTAGTACCTGACAAGATGATGGCTTGGCTTCAAAACGCTCTCTAGGAACTTGGAAACTTGATTATTTTCAGAACCGATAGCAAGCAAAAGTGCAAGAGTCCTGAGTACTATGTTTAGTCAAAACCCAGTGTTTGGCCCTTGTAATTTCTTACCAATTCACTGAATGAAGCACAGGGCACTCTCATGGTACTAAAACGTCTCAATTCTTAGCCATAGCCCAGTCAAGCCTTTCTGGCGTAGATCTTACAAAGTCTTACAAAGTTATAAAATAACTCCCCTCAGTCGATTTGAAAGTAATTATCACAAATATACAGTAAAGCAAGTTGCTCCTATCTATTTAAAATTAAAATCATGTATCTAGAGAAAAAATACTATTGAATTGATAGCTGACTTACAGTTCTTAGATCTGCTAAAGCAGAGTATACAGATTAAGTCCACATAATATATTCTATTACTATTCTTTGTAATTCATAGATCTACTCTTGATAGTACTAAAAAATATTAGTATGCTAGGCCATTACAGAAGATATCACCTTGCTGTATTCACTGCTAACTTCTATCCACTGCTATTTTCTATTAATTTTAAGTGACTCTTGAATGGCTCTGTTACCAATATGCAGATGACTGACATAATACCTCTCACCAGAATTATCACCATTATGTTTCATTAGACTTCTCTATCTACATATTCCATAGGTAATTAAAACGCAAAATATCCAGAAATGATTACAGGTTACTTTCACTCCCAACCTAATTCTATACACTCTCCTTTATTCCCTAACCTGTGAATGATACCACAATTGAGCCAGGAACTGATTACCAACCCATGCTGTTCCCCTATTTAGATCCATTTTATACAAACTCAGCTCAAAATCACATGTATTACTTCTTATTGCAATAATTACTCTTTCCATGCATGGGCTTCCACGACACCCTAGTGTTTGTCTCTATAGTGGCATGTATACTTCTTCCACTTATTTTTTTCTTCCACTTGACTGTAAGCTCCTTGAGAGCACAGACTGTGCAATGCAGAGCTCCTAGCATAGTTCCTGGCACAGAAGAGGCTCAAAAAATGTTTGCTTTATCATGAATGACATGTACTAGAATGATCACTGTGAGAAAAAATATATATTTAGAAAGTATATGATATATACAAACATATAAAGTTATTTTGTAGAGTATAGTATTTATGAGATTCATAAAATTTAGATTCCCATAGGCTGTTCTATAATTCTATTATGTAATTATCCTGAAAGTCCACAATTTTACCATTCCACATGTTTGTGGAAGCTGTTTTGCTTGCAATTGAGACTCATATTAAGTGGGAAGGGGAAAATGTGGCTAATCACAAAATCAATAGATTATGTGTTTTTACACATTAATTGGGGGGAAAAGAGGAAAATACGCTACTATAGAATTTGTTGATGCTGTAGCTGAAGTGGAATTAAAAGTAAATACAGCACATACTAATTACATTTTCTATTTTTTAAACAATGTTTTATAGGATTCAGAATGTTCTGAGTTTATTACTTCATTAGAATGTAAAATTTCAAGTCTGGAAAATTCTTGATTGTAGAAATCAAAATGTCTTACACCATGGGGCAAACCAGTTTCAGCTTCCTTAGCGTAGTAGATAAAATAACGTGTTAATAACTTGAGCAAATGCTCTTGCTAAAATATAGACATCTGTTAGCATAGTGACCTGGGATATGAATAAAAATAATAATCACATGGTTGCAGAATTGGAAAGAATCGCAGATATTGTCCTTAGAATAAGGAAAGGGAGCGCTCATAAATGTAACACTAGATAAGACAGACTTTGGAAAAAACCCAAGGTTGCCAGAGTGGCAAATCTATGCTCTTTCTATATACCATGTTGCCTTTTTTACAGTCATTGTGGCTACTAGCCAGCCCATTTCTTGTAAAGCAACAACATGCTCCTGGGTCAGATAATGCTATTGTTAACTGTCTGCTAACCATCCTGACTGAGAAAAGTGATACTTACAGAAGATTGTTTGAAGGTTATACAGTCCATCCACTTCTCTAAGTACTCTAAAGTCTTTCCTTGGATTAAATTGGGCCATGAGAAAGCTATATACTTGGACCATATTAGCTTAGCTCCTTGAAGAATTGCCTTCACTGAGTTGTATGTTAATGTAATGCCTTCAGCTTTTATTGAAGGGGACTACAAGAGACATCAATATGAAATTCATTACTGAGTTTATTGGGAAAATGTTGACATTACTTTCAATAGTACCCAGCTTTCCCTAATATAAAACCCATATGATATTGTTTTAAAGAATTCAATGTAGGAAAATATTTTCTCTAAGAAAATCTATGCTTCCATTTTTTGATTACAAATAAGAGTAACTCCCGCCCCCCACCCCATGGTTTACTTTGGCAGCCAAGAAGCTCAGAATTTAAAACTCAACTCCTCTAGCTATGGACTATAGCTAATGTTCTGGCCCAAACGGTGGACACATTTGCATTGTATTTTCCTTCATCCTGATATCTTACTTCTATTTATATTTTATTTTATAATAGTTAAGTGCATGCATTCTTTTGGTAAACTGCCTGAAATGCTTTTGGAACAAGGCAGGATGTTGAAAAATGCAAATAAATGAAGAAAACACTTCAAATGTGATGTTTTCTATGAATTGCATGGAGTGAATCACAAAACAATGGCACATTTCATGTTAGTTTGGATACTGTGTTGTTAAATCTTTTTTTTTTAATTTTTTAGTGTTTATTTATTTTTGAGAGAGAAAGAGAGACAGAATTGGATCTGGTAAAGGGCAGACATAGAAGGAAACATAGAATCAGAAGCAGGCTCCAGGCTCTGAACTGTCAGCACAGAACCCGACATGGGGCTCGAATCCATGCACTGTGAGATCATGACCTGAGCTAAAGTCGGTCACTTAACCGACTGAGCCACCCAGGTGCCCCAACTAAGTCTGTGTTTTAAGTAATTTAATATATGATGTGTTTGCAGAGAATATGCTTTTCTTGGCCAGTGTAGAACCACTGACTCAGATTGAGAGATGGAATCAGTCTCAAGAGATGAGAGTTATTTATTTTTTAAATTTAATTCAAATAAATTATGTGCTATTATTCCAGGTTATAGCAGAGAAAATGATGAGTGTGACAATACTACTATCTTCTTAGACCATGTAACCTACTGTTAGAAACACAAATTTATGATAAAAGTATAATTTACTAAGGTCACATAGAATGAATTTGTGTCAGGTACTGCAGAAAGATAAGAGAGGGCAGTAATTGGATTCACTTAGAAAGTTTCAGTGTTAAGTAAAATCAGATGGGTATTAAGAAAGAAGTAGGAATTCATCAGTTACAGAAGGAAGGAGGGGGCATTTTGGTAAGAGGAATCTAATGTCATGGAGATGTGTAGCAGCATGGATATTGGGGGATGGTTTAATGGCTAGAGGAAGAACACAAGCATGGACTTCAGATCTGTGTTCAATCTTGGATGTACCACTTATTAGATGTGATCCTGAGTAAGTAACTTTATGGGAACAAATCTATGGTTTCTCATTTCTTTTTTTTTTTTTCTTAAGGTTTTTATTTATTTATTTGTTTGTTTATTTGAGAGAAGGATAGAGCATGAGTGGGGGAGGGGCAGAAACAGAGGTAAGGAGAATCCCAAGCAGGCTCTGCTCCATCAGCACAGAGTCCACGTGGGGCTGAAATTCAGGAATCAGTGAGAGAATGACTGAAGCCAAAACCAAGAGTCGGACGCTTAACCAACTGAGCCACCCACATGTCCCTGCAGTTTCTCATTTCTAACACAGAGATATTCCTAGGCACATGGTGGTAATGCACAATGAATAATAATAGTAATAACTTGAGCAAACGCTCTTGCTAAAATATAGACATCTGTAAAACAACAAGTAACTCAACATGTGAAACAAACTTACGAGAAAGTTATGTACTTGGACGATATTAGCTGACCAACTTGAAGAATTCATGAAAGAGTTCAATAATTAGCATTAAGATTTCAACAATTCACTGAAGAGCTGAAAAATGACCCTAGCACTAATGTAGAGGATGGACTGGAGGGAGACATGATTAGAGACAGTGTTCTCAGAGAACACTGAGCAAGGGCATAGTCCATGACAAGGACAAGAAAATAGGCACCATGTGATGACAGGTTAGATGTTAAGGGGTATTTCCAAATTGTTGGTATGTGAGATTAGGTTTTGCCAGAGATTTAAAAAAGGAAATGTGGGCAGGGGAAATATACAAAATCAATTTAGAAGCTTTTATCTTTGTTTGTTGTATTTTTATTTTAAAAAAAAGATATGTAAAGATTGAGATAGTAGAGTCATATAGAAATGCCTAGGGAATAGGATGGATATATGATCCTAGAATTTAAAAGAAAGGTATGGGGTACGGTTATAGATACTATAAAAGCACGAGCTGTAGATTTGATTGGGCCGTACTTTATTCATTCAGACCATATTTACTGAGCAACTAATACACACAAGACCCAGTGCAAAAGGCCAACAGTGAATGATTTACTGAAATAAACATGGGCAGGTTATAATGATCAGTGAAGGAGATGAGGCATTATATACAATTACAAACTGTAATAAAGGATTTAATGTAAAAAATCAGGGTGCTAGACACACTTAAATGGGACTGAATCATTTCGGGGGGTGCAGGGTTCAGAAATCTCCTGAAGATTGACATTTGTTCTCAGGACGAGTAGGATTATCTATTTGGGGACAGTAAATGGGTGGACACTGTTTAGTGTTGTAGACATTCCCACAAATACTATCTATAAAACCCTTTAAGTGAGAATCACATAGTGAATAGTAAAACCAAAAACAATAAAATAAAGCCAAATGACTGTCTTTAGGGGTAAACAAGAGCAGATGTTAGGGAGACAGTATCTACTGTGAACTCGGGCAAGGACTCTCAGAATAGAATGAATAAAGGCAGCTGCCAGGCCAGGATTTGAGGGCAGGAAGTTGCTATTCGAAGGCTTCTTGTAAAGAAATGCTGCTGACTTGCACCTGAATGGAGTTCTGAAGCCCAACAATATTCAATGGGTTGAATGGGGATCCCTTGAGAAAAATGAAAAATTATTACCTGATCTGAAAACGTGGAGTTTATCGGTGTCCGTCAGTTACAGGACAATACATGAAAAGGAAATCAGATTACAGTGGGCTGAGAATTAAATTGAAAGTGAGAACACAGACATCGTAGCACGGTTTTCAAAAAGCTTGAATGGAGAAGATGGTAGAATCTGAAGGTGGGGGATGGGCGACCTAGGATCTAGAGAGAGTTCTTGCCTCCGTGGTAAATGAAACAGAGTGAGCATACTCCTTACCGAAAGGAAGGAGGCAGCTGGAAAGGAGAAGATGGCCTTGGTGAAATGAGAAGAACACAATAACCGATGCTTCAAGGCTGAGAAAAGAACAAGAGAGAAAGAGATCGAGAGCTGCAGTGGAAGAATTAGTCTTGGGCAAGCGGAAGAATGTTGGCTGTGAGGGAAGCTTCCGGAAGAACTTGGGGCATTTCATAATAAGATACGTTCTGTATATGGACAGGAATAACAACTGGAGATGGAGCATTTGATCCAGCACTACACTTTTAGAGAGATAAGGTTTTGTAATCTAGTGTCACAAAGTAGTAAAACATCTTGTCCAAGATCACAGAGCACAGTAGGTAGGCTATGTCTTCTAACAGAGGGCTCAAATGTAGCTTGAATATGAATGGAGTGGATTTATGTATTTGCAAAAACTAACTTTCAAGATCAACAGAGTGCAATCTACATATAAATTGTTATGTAAAATGTGTATTTCCTTTTTCAAACATATGCTAGTGGTATGCATCTTTGAGTCATTATTATTCTTATGATGCAAATTGATACTTGCCAGTTTACAAATGTTTAAGAACTTTTCATATGCTCTTTCTATTGACAGATGATGATTGAACTGCATTGACTTATGATACCAACTTCGAAAGCTGAGGACTTTTTCCAGTCTGATAAAACTGGAAGGACACCAACATGGGCAGTGGACAAAAATTCTATAATTCAAATAAATTATCGTTTTCCACTTAAAAAAATTTCTTCCTAAGGAAAACTAAAGCAGAGAAGCCTGAAAGTAGACTGCACTGAAATGTTTTTTCAGGCAGATGTGCTAGTTTGGGGCACTCGATTTCCTTTCAGTCCTAAGAATGTGATTATTTCCAAGCTAAGTTTAGGGAGCACCTCCCAAAATTCATTTGAATCATGAAATTGGGTTGAGTACCCACTGATAAATTCACCACTGTAAAGACTGAACATTCTTTCCGTGAAGGCAGTGAAGTTTTTCCTTGGTGTTACATGTGCAGACTTCATAAAAGAAACTCTTAGATTCTTTATTCAACAAAAAATTCTCAAGGGCCTAGCTATGGAAAAGTAAGAACAAGCAACGTGCCTGATACAATGTTCCCTTTAAATTAACCACTGAATTCCAACCACTTAGAACTGAAATAATATAACATTTGTTAGCTGTTTTCTTGCAGATGAGATCGGAACATCAATGATTTTGTCCTGGATTTATCTTTGCTCTGTGTGATTTGATATGTGGTTTGACTTAATTCCAGCATTCCTCAGTACTAGGTAATTGCTTTTAGAATGCATCATCATGAATGGGTTTTTTTTGCATTTATAGGTACTTCTATTTTCCAAGTACAGGGAGAAGGTATTTTATTTGATATGCCAAATCACGATGTCAATTTGATTGGCACCCTCATAGCATTAAAAAGTGATATATCAATGAAAATCTATATGGAGAATTTACCACAAACCACTATTTATCTTTTGTGACATATTTATAAACATGTCTGGCATTTATAAATACATCTGGCATTTCATCTTCAAAAAAAGTTAGTATGAAAGCGCATGTGTAACTAATATAACTAAAAAGAAGTAATTGCATAGATAGCAATGAAAAAGCAGTACATTATATGGAAAATGAAAACATAAATCAATAATAAAATGTAATGGAAATGCTGAAATAACCTAGAAGTTAAGCATAGAAAGCTAATTGGATTCCCTTTAATATTTACTCAGTGGCTGTTAGTATGCAAAACGTTGCTTATAAAATGAAATAAACCAGCACTTATTAAAACTTACAGTTTACAAAATTAGGAAAAAGAGCAAGACTTTTAAATTATAACATCAATCATTTGTATGCTTAAACTGCAATATGGTTCTAGAAATGAGAAAAAATTGTATTTAAATAACTGACAAAGAAGTAAAATCACCAAGTATGTTATTCCAAATTTAATGGAAGAAGCATTTTAATAGGTATATTATTAAAAAGAAGCCTTCCAAGTAGAACTTAACTATTAAGAATACTTTATATCTCACTGTGATACAGCCAAAGCTTCCTCTTAATGCAGATGAATAATAATCCATTAAATAAGAAAGGGAACAGATGTTATATTAATGCTCAAAACTTCCACTAGCTTCAGTACTTGAAACCTAAAAATGGACACCAACAATTCCCAAAGAAATTAATCTTAGAAACAAATGAGTCTCATAGACTACATGAGCAACTTAAACTTTCTGAGCATTCCAGCACCTAAGTACTTATTCCATACAACATGGAAGAGATAACAATGTCGCTTGAACCTTTCTATCCAAGCAACAGCGATGAGGGTAGGTGAAGAGTAACTCAACTGCTGATAGAGCCTGAGATTCTATAACAGGTAAATTAAAGTCCACTTTCTTTTCAAATCTCTTTATTATAAAGCAGTGTGGTATTTAAGAGCATGAACTTCATGGTCAGATCTGCCATCACATATAGCTACTAACTAGTTGTGTGAGCTTGGGCAAGTAAATGACTTCACTAAGCCTTAGCTCCTTCATCAGAACAATGAGAATTAAAAAGAGACACTAGTCATAAAGTTGTAAAGATTACGTGATAGAACATATGTAAACAACTTAGCACAGTGCCTGACACACAGTCAGAGCTCAGCAGATGCTAGGGAGTGGTTTCAACAGAAGTCATACTCTAACAAGCACTCCTAAAGGATTTCAGGCAAAAGCATACTTTAAAAGAAATATGATTCACACACACACACAGACACACACACACACAATTTATATTTGAATGTTTTTAATGTCAATTTTTAGGAACATGTCTGTTATAAACTAAATCTGTTAGGGGATTCTCACTTACCTTGTCATTGACTACACTCTTCCCATCCCAAGCCCATCCTCTTTTGGTGAAGTAGTTAACAGTTGCAAATTCAATTAAGGCAGAGAACACAAATGCATAACAAACAGCAATAAACCAGTCCATGGCGGTTGCATAAGCCACTTTGGGGAGGGAGTTCCGAGCACTGATGCTTAGAGTTGTCATTGTTAGAACAGTTGTGACTCCTGCAGAAAGACAGGAACCAAAAACATCAACAGATACAAGACAGCATTGGAAATATTCTTTTTTCAAAGTTACTTTCACTGCCACTGTATCCACTTAAAAAAAAAAACTGGAAGAACAGAGCAAAGTTAATTATCACAAATGGCTGTTATAATTCTTGAAGTAATAACTCTGAAATGCTTTAAGTTTTCATTTTTGTTGCTATGAATCTCCTTTTTCTCTTTTGAATACTGTTAAGGGTACAAAGGTTGGTGATAACTGAAGTAGAATTTCCTATGAGGAAAGTACGTACTTTAAATTGATCCATCGTGCATTAACATTATTTTCAAAAAATCTCACACAAAGCCTCACATGCATTTATTCATCGTTTATTTAAAACATGCTAAGCAATGGACCAATCATCCACACCAGTGATCACAATGGAACTATGATTAAGAAGTTCTTCATTCTAAGTATAGCTACCTAAATATGAAATTAATTCTGGATCGCTTAGCGTCATGAGGACATAATTTCTTTCATAACGAAGCTTAGAATTTATAGAAAATAAAACAAGCAACTAAACCCTAAATCTTATAAAATGCAAATCACTACATTTTAAGGAATATTTTATACTCTGCTCATTTAAAAAATAATTTAGTTCCTTTCACTGCAGAGCTTTTCTGCCAGTAGTCAGGGAAGTCATAATGATTAAGTAAAAAGAAAGCAATAACGCAGGAGGTAAGCTGTAACATCAGCAGTCAAATGTCTGCAATTACCTGTTTTATCAGAGATCCAATAGAAGTTTAATTTCGTACATAGAGGACACATTAAATTAAAAGAGTTAAAATGTTAAAGAAATGTTCATTCATATGTTAAAGTTGTATACTATTGTATTTTTTGCTTTCCCTGAGGATAAATAAAGCAGCCTTTTCTTCTCATCTGCAATAGAGTTAGGAATTCAAAATAGCAGTGAGTCTTTCATCATGAGTGAATGCATCTAGGAATATGACGGTAGTAGTAGGAATAAAAGGTAGAAAAGTAAATTTACTTCACCTACTACTAAGTCAATATTAAAAAACACATTTACAGAAACTCACTGCCCTTTCATGTCTCAAAGTGCAAGGTTTTAGACGACTGTGAAGATGTATTCTTTTGACAACTGGGTACAGGAGAATACTTAAACAGGAAACAAGACAGATAAAACCACACATATCCACAAGCAAAACCACATCTTCCCCAACGCATGTGCTTGCACAAACGCATGCATGCACACACATGTACACACACACATGCAAAATATAGCAATGCAAATGACAAATCAATATAGGAAAATATATTTAACTTCCTTAGCAGTTAAGGAAATATAAACAAAGTGATAATGAGATGCCTTTTTAAATTTTCTTTTTTTTTTACATTTATTTATTTTTGAGAAACAGAGTGAGACAAAGTGTGAGCGGGGGAGGGGCAGAGAGAGAAGGAGACACAGAATCTGAAGCAGGCTCCAGGCTCTGAGCAAGCGATCAGCACAGAGCCCGACGTGGGGCTCGAACCCACGAACTGTGAGATCATGACCTGAGCCGAAGGATCAGCTGAAGGATGCTTAACTGACTGAGCCATGCAGGTGCCCCAAGATGCCTTTTTAAAACAATATAGTCACCAAAATGTTAGCAAACTTCAAAAGATTTATACCACGCTAGTGTTGAAGAGAATGTCAGCAATGGGCATCCTTTCTGAATAGGGATTACAAATTGGTGTCATACCTAAGAAATTGTTACGTAATTCAAGGTCATAAAGATTTAGGGACGCCTGGGTGGCTCAGTCGGTTAAGCGTCCGACTTCATCTCAGGTCATGATCTTGTGGTTCGTGGGTTCAATCCCTGCATTGGGCTCTGTGCTGACAGCTCAGAGCCTGGAGCCTGCTTTGGATTCTGTGTCTCCCTCTCTCTACCCCTCCCCCACTCACGCTCTGTCTCTCCCTCTCTCAAAAATAAGCATTAATTTTTTTTAAATTTAAATGTATTTATAGGTATTTTATTTTTACTATTTTAATTTTTTTAACGTTTTATTTATTTTTGAGAGAGAGACAGAGTACAAGAGGGGGAGGGGCAGAGAAAGAGGGAGACACAGAGTCCGAAGCAGGCTCTAGGCTCTGAGCTGTCAGGGCAGAACCAGTTGCAGGACTTCAACTTGTGAACCACGAGATCATGACCTGAGCCGAAATAAACAGTTGTACGCTCAACCGACTGAGCCACCCAGGCACCCCTAGTGACTTTTCTTAACTTATTCTGTAAAGTCTGATTCTTTTTGTTTGGGGCCACTGAGTTCTTTGGGATTTTGTTTGTTTGTTTTAGTGTGGTGGCTATCTGATGATTAGACAGTTTTCCTTAAATACCTGGAACAAAACATTTCCTCAGTCTTTGCCAAGTGGCTCCGTGTGTAGGTTGGGATATGTCTTCAACTTTCAGCCAGGTAGTTTACAACCCTGCTTTAGCATACATACACCTTCTGCTTCTGTAGGGCCTCAAGAGGTGAAAGTTTAGGGCTTTCTCGGGTCTTTTTTTTTTTTTAATTTTTTTTAATGTTTATTTATTTTTGAGACAGAGAGAGACAGAGCATGAACGGGGGAGGGTCAGAGAGAGAGGGAGACACAGAATCGGAAGCAGGCTCCAGGCTCCGAGCTGTCTGCACAGAGCCCGACGCGGGGCTCGAACTTGTGGACCGTGAGGTCATGACCTGAGCCGAAGTCGGACGCTTAACCGACTGTCTCGGGTCTTTATTGAGTGTTCACAAAGCTCTGTGTATACACGTGGACTTTTAGATTCCAAAATACATGTCAGTGCTTTTGAAACTACTTTTGTACAATTCTTCCTTAGCCCTTCCTCCCAAACTCTTTGGTCAGACCATTGTTTGTCCCAAATGTTATCCATCACCTCAGGCAGAAGCAACTAAAACATCTGCCTATAAATACTTTCAGTGACATCTTCCTGGTAGCAACTTTTGCACCAGGAGAATTCTGAGTCAGGTAACATACAAAGACAAGCTTTTTGCAAATGTCTTCCAGGGAGGCACCATAAAGTGCTGATAATACTTTCTGAATGAGCCCCATTTCCTCACCCTAATACCAGGAGGCTTTTATTTGGAATTTCGTACTCCACCATTTTTGCTGGTATCTACCCTGATCCCCAGCAATTCTTCTAGATGGGGCGGGGCAGTATAAAATACTGGTTAACTGTACTGTTATGTCCTCCGATGGCCTCCCAGTCACATGGCCTGGGCTTGAATCCTGGCTCCAATACTTGCTGTTTTTCTGTGACTTACAGCAAGTTCCTCAACCATTACTTTCTTCAAATACAAAATAGAATTATAAACTCTACCTTCTTTAGAGGTACGTTGTGACGGTTTAGTATGAATTTGGCATAAAATCTGGCACATCATAAGTGTTCAGGAAATGTCAGCTACTTTAATTCTTTTTTGTTATCACTATTGCTATTAGAAATGTCTCTTACTGAAATGACAGCAGGAAAATATAAAGCGATAAATGATACACAAGGCTCTTTACATGAACACATCTTGTAAAAGTAAAAAGGCGGCAACCATTGGCATATTCATCGATTGGGAAATAGTTTAATAAATTGTTGATTACCTATACTAGTAATACCACAACAATATTACAAAGAGTAAAGCAGGGCTGTTAATTCATTGCAAATGTATCTACCATACATTTTGCTTAAAAATAGTTCATGATTCAATTTTCATGAAAATATCTGCACTTGGATATTTGTATCAATATAGATATACCTGTATGAGCTTAGTAAATAGAACATAAAATGAAAAAGGACACTTCAGTTACCACTTTGGGGAAGAAAGTGTTATGTGGTCTGGATGGATAAAATAGACAATGGACTTGTGACTGATTTTTTGTTGTTTCATTTCTTTGGTATTTTACTAGACAAGCATGAAAGAATACAATCTGTAAGGATATAATCTAAGATGGTAATATTAGTTTCTTGGGGAATTAACATTGGAGGCAATTCATTTTTTTATTTTTTCCTTTTTTCTTGCAGTGAACTTGCTTTGTTTTTGCGATAAGACAAAAAAAATACAAGATTTTTAATTTAAAGAAGGGATACCTGATGACATTTATCATTTATAATTCAAGTGTGAATTTCTGGGAATGATTAATCATTACATGAATGTTGACTAATTTAAAGTAGGTTAATCAAAAAATGCAAAGTTCAAATTATGGCAAACCACAAATTTAACTATGATTCTAATTCTACACTGCTAGTTTAAAATTAGATCTGGGTCTAGTCATTCAAACTACTAAAACATTCTAGCAATTCAATGAGTCTACTATGAGGTTATTTTTCACCATATTCAAATCTTCCCTATATCTAATTTTTTTCTTTCATCTGACTGTGTAAACTTGACAATAAAATTGGTAACACGGACTATGAGTTTCTACCTTTCCCCCCCCTTCCCCTTTTTTTCTTTTCACTGGAAGGGTGTGGTTCTCATATGCTAGCTTTCCTGCCTGCTAGTTCAGCCTCGCCCGTTCCCATGACACTATAAATAGAAGATCTGGGCATTAAAAAAAGAGGTGCACTTACTTGGTAAGCTCAGACCTTCCACATGCCTGTCTGCCAACAATGGGCATTTTTCTATACCTACTAGGGCCTCCAAAAATGAATGTTCCCACATTTCTTTACCAGACTGTCTCTTTATCTCCTCTGTGTGACTACCATAACTCAATGCGTCCTTGGGAGGCCTAAGTTTCTTTCTCAGTAAAACAAAAGGCAAATAACTTACAGTGCTTTTAGCACTAAAATTCGATGCATATATGTGAAATATGTGTCACCATTCCCCACACACAGACAATATCTGACATATAGTTCTTTGATATTCTGGTTTCATTCTATGTTAACATTTCTTATGTAAGGTATAAGTGGCAAGACCTGAACTCAGGAGCTGAACAAATAGCATCAAAGTAAAGGAACACCAAGTGTTGGCTGCAAATATGTGTTGAGAGTATAAAATCAAATCGGGGGGTTGGGGGGGGGTGATTTCAGCACAGAGACTGAAACTGTGAGCTCCACAGCCAGATGCCTAAATCTTAATCTTGTGACCTTGGGGGACATTCCCCAGCCCCTTTGTTCCACAGTATCCTCATTTGTGAAGTGAAGATTATGAATAGTGTTTTCCCATAATGTTGATACAGTGACCAAAGAGTTACTGCATGTGAACCGGTATCTCTATTAAAAAAAGGTGCCTCAGTGCATGTACAGAAAAATATTACCCTGAAAGCAAAGTCAAGAGAGATTTAAATCAGAGAAATGAAATGAAATGAAATGAAATGAAACAAGATGAAATGAAACAAAATCGATACGATACGATACGATACGATACGATACGATACGATACGATACAGTCCTCCTTTAGACTTTCATCCCCATCAGATGTTGTGTGTGAGTGTTTGTGGTTGGGGTGTGGGGTGGAAGTGTTGGGAACCAAACGGCACAACCACAATAGGACACAAATGTAAAATTGTGTGACACCACCTGCTGGTTACTGGCAGAAATGGCAGAAAAAAAAAAACAGACATTCTGAAAACAAAAGTGCTAGGTTTGTTTTTTTTTTTTAGCACTTACAAATAGAGTAATAAATGCACTTATTTTATTTTTAAGGTTGCAATTTTAACTCGTGACTGTCCTACATCTGAAGGATAAAAACACTGAAATTTTGTGTTAGGTGCAGAAATGAGAACTTAGATAACATATCTTGTCATAAAGCCTAATAAACTCAAACTCCACTAAATTGAAATTTGTGAGAATTTAGAAACCATCAACTATAATCTAGAAGAACATGTCTGAAAGGACACTTTTAGTGTGCACAATATTGTGAAGGATTATAACTTTTTTTTTTTTTTTTTTTTTTTTTTTTGCTTACCTGAATGTATCCTGGACTTAATACATTTAAAACTCACATCCCTCTACCCAATCCTTTTCTTCCTGAAGCCATTTTTCTCGGAGAAAGGCCCCTATGACCTAAAGGAAGCCATTTTCATATTTGAGGTTGAAGCTGCAGTGACATGAATGTTTTCTCAGTTTGAGCAATTTGTCAGTCTAGGCAACATATTATCTCCTCTACCTAGGATCCTTCCCCCTCTTTTTTAAGAATACCTAATTATCTTTCCTTCCCTAAGTACATTACTGAGTGCCTACTCAACGCCAGTTATTTTTGTAGGCACTGGGAACACACCAACGAACACGAGTGCAAAGATTCCTGCACTTCAGAGAGCACACTCCGCTGATGCATTCTGCAGGATTTCACCCCTAAAGGCACCTGTGACCTGGTCCTATGGCTACCTCCATCACATTGTGTCCTTCTTGAATTTTCTGTTGGTTTACATGACTGTATCCTCCCAGTGAACTACATGGAGTAGAGCCTTGTTCGTTGTCTTCTCCCCCAAAGGTAAAAGGGTGTTCAGCAGAGAGTAGGAGGCCATCAAATAGTTTCTAAATGAATTAATACATATTTACTGAAACTACGTCTCCAATGATCTGCAACTGATAAGCATTAACTTCATTAGGATACCTGCAAGAAATCTATTCCTTCTTTTATAATGCACATAGGGGCGTCTGGGTGGCTCAGTCGGTTAAGCGGCCGACTTCGGCTCAGGTCATGATCTCGCGGTCCGTGGGTTCGAGCCCCGCGTCGGGCTCTGTGCTGACAGCTCAGAGCCTGGAGCCTGTTTCGGATTCTGTGCCTCCCTCTCTCTGACCCTCCCCCGTTCATGCTGTCTCTCTCTGTCTCAAAAATAAATAAACGTTAAAAAAAATTTTATAATGCACATAAACATTTAGTCCTCATTTTGTGCTACACGTGGTAGAGCTGTGAACGGAATGTGAGCAAAGCCACAAAAAGATAAAAGTTAAAATATATATTTTTTTAAAAGAGCACAAAGTAACCTAACATCACAACTGGGCAAGGTCTATGATGGACTGTAATCAAGTGATCTACCTAGACTGGGAATTTGAGTTAGGCTTCGCTAAGGAAATAAGGGGAAAAGTTAAAGCGGTCACCAGGCAAGGGAAGATAATGCTAGACTGGGGAAATAGCATGCATAGGAAGCCAGGGACATAAGGAAAGCATTTAAGAGAAATGAAAAGAAGCCTGGAAGGCAGGAAGACAGATTAGAGTTTCATGGAAGATGAGGCCAGAGCGGGAGGCAGGAGCCAGATCATTCAGAACCTGTTGGATGGTGTTAAGGTAATCTAACTTCTCATCAAGAGCAATGGGAAACATTATACTGTTCATTTTAAGCAGGGTAATGGCATGATCACTTCTTATGTAAGATCACTCCTTTTGATTCTTAGAGCTTCCAATTCTTTACTTACATGACTGATCTCTTGCATGTTATTTATTTTTTCCATTAGGGACATTAACAGACTTAACAGATTAATCTTAGTTATTTTTAATTCCTTGTTTAATCATTCCAACATCTCTGTCATAACTGAGTCTGGTTCTGTGGTCTGCTTTTCCTCTTCCAACTAGTTTGATTTGTATTTTTTCTTTTTGGCATGCCTTCTATTTTTCTTCATCCACCCTCCCACCCCCAAGTTTTATTGAGATATAATTGACACACATCCCCGATACGGTTTCGTTGAACTTTGACCATGTTCATTTGGGTAATGGAAACTGAGATAAACAGACGTTCAGTGCAGGATTTATGTCAGTCTGGCTATAGGGTGGCTGTGTTTAGTGTTTGCTAAACACTAGTGTTTAGTGTTGGCTATAGGTTTAGTGTTTGCTATCATTATAGGTGCCACAGTATCCAAGTTCCTTTCATTTTCTTATTGCGGTTTTACCCTCTTGACTTTGGACTTCCCAAAGCACTCTTCCTCCCAGACTTCAGATCTTTCTGCTAAAAGCTATTGCTAGGTCACTCCTGGAGCTTTGCTGGTGTGGCAGGAAGGCGTAAGGGAGGGGGGCTGTTCTATAATCTTCTGATTGAACCTCAGTCTTCCGGTGGGACTGTGTCTTAGGCTGTAATCTTCACAACTGTGTCTCCTCTGGTACTTTTATTCCCCATTCTTCTTACTCCCTTCCCTGGATGCCGTATGCCCAATCCATTTCCTTGAAGTTCTGATCTCTGTTGAGTTTTCATGAGTTCACACCCCTTAGATGAGGGAGCGAGGCCAGAGGGGCTGGAGTGGGAGGATCGCCCTCCTGTTGGTTGGGATGAGTTTCTGCCCGGTCCCTTCTCCTGGACATGGCTTCAGTTATAGATAAGGCTCTCAGTGTATCATTGCAGTGCATGATGCTTTAGTAGCATCCCTTTCAGGTTAAAAAAAAAAAAAAAACCTTAGCTGCATCCCTCTCAATGTGTCTGCCTCTTCACAGTTTGGGATGGCACTTTGCCTGTCACCTCGATTCTCTTACAAATGCAATAAAAGTCTTTAATTTTCAGTTTGCTCAGCTTTTTCTTGTGGCAAGGATAAGAGTGACAACTTGCAAGCTCTTCACATGTCGGTGCTGAAGCCTGGAACCCAGTGCCTTGATTTTAATGCATTATTTTGTATAACTTCCCATGTTATTAGTCAGATGTCTATTTTTTCTACTTCTGAATTTCTGGTTGTGTTCTGGGTAGTTGAGCTTGACAGATAATCAGAAACACTGGGGAACATTTAGCAATCAATATAATATAGGCAACCTTCTGGAACTGATGTCAGCAGATGACTGATAGTCATAAGGCAAATTCGGAAATCTCTGAATTCGGCCAGCATAATTAAATTTGAAACATAGATGCTCTGACAGTTCACTGTGTTCCTGCTAACTGAATGTTAAAAGGGGGACTTTGAAAGCATATAAACATGAATCAAAATGAATTATGAGAGTATTGCTATAATATTGCTGTATTTACATCATTTTAAAATAACTTGTGGAAAATAGGAAAATTCAAGAAAAACCAAGTTTTTAATTCTATGCACCTAATTTATTCAATTAGCTTACCTAATATTCCACTCCCCCAACCCCCCACCAAACACACGCATTAACTGCCTTGATTGTATTTTTGGCAAAAAATGTTATGTGTGAAATCTGGCCAATTATTTAATTCTTTCCCCATAAGCAAAATCAAAATTATATTTTAAGATTGAAAGTAAGAACTTCATACAGTAGTGTTACTAACCCTAATTTAACATCTATATACACTGTTAAATTAGCACTATGCTAAAAGCTCATGGCTACAGACTAAAATTTATTTGCAATCACGATGAATGTGAAAGTACATACATGAAAATGTATATGAATATTCAGAGACTCCAGAGAATCAGTAACACAGCCTCAAGCTATGAGGATCAGTTACTATTCCAAATCTGGGTTAAGTGCCCCTTTCATGTTACCAGAGAGCACCCTGCATATTCCCAAAACACAACATTCATAACATATGTTATATATATTGTTTACCCTCCTATCTCCTCAGACAGACTGTAACCTCTGCGAAGAGTAGGAATTATATCTTTCTTGTTTACCTTGTATCTGAAAGGTGTAGCATAGTGCCTGGAACATATTTTTGCATTAAATGAATGAATAAATATAGTTTATGAAGCAAGTACCCTATTTGTTGAGGTACAGAAACAGAAATGAGTGCCTATATTTGTGTGTGTTTGGAGTTAAATACATAAATACATAAAAATAGCCTAATGCAGGGGCGCCTGGGTGGCTCAGTCGGTTAAGCGTCCGACTTCAGCTCAGGTCATGATCTCGCGGTCCGTGAGTTCGAGCCCCACATCGGGCTCTGTGCTGACCGCTCAGAGCCTGGAGCCTGTTTCGGATTCTGTGTCTCCCTCTCTCTCTGACCCTCCCCCGTTCATGCTCTGTCTCTCTCTGTCTCAAAAATAAATAAATGTTAAAAAAAAAATTAAAAAAAAAATAGCCTAATGCCAGCTATTTTTTCCAGAATTCAATTTCCAAGGAAATGGATGCCTTGTAATATTTAAGATTAGAGAGTATGTATGATCATTGCAACAGAGTTTTTATAGAAACATTTTATGTGTTCAATAACCTCATTCAAAATATTGTATATATAATAGTGTGTATATGGAATATAGAGAATATTTAGTACATAATGTGGAGATATATATGTATATATACATATTACACATATATAATGTTACAGTTAGTTAAGCTTTAGAAAGTTATTAAGCTAAGCACCAGGTAAAGACTATGGTCTGGAACAGGTAGGAAAGTGGACAAAATACACTGAAAGCCCCCACCTCCCAACTTTCCTTTGACAATTTTGGTATAAGACATCCAAGGACATGATGGCCTTGGTACCAAAGACTTAGGCTTCCTCTTTCTTATTTCTTTTCCATTTTTAAGGTGTTGCCCATGTTCTGGAGGTTCAAGAGGGCTTGCCAACACCTGATCTGCATTTCAGCAAACAAAAGGGGAAAGGAGGAGAGCCACATCCACTCACTTTAAGGGCAAGTTTCTGAGCCTAAGGCTACAAATGGAAAATTATACTTAATTTTTGCTCCTATGTCTTTGAGAACTAGTCATACGACTACATCGAGCAATAAGAGAGGCAAAGAAAGGTAGTCCTGATTGGGAGTCCACTGTGGACTCAAGATTTCTAGTATTCTGTAAGTTATTAAAAGACAATTAATCATCTAACAAATGTACACTTGGGACTATCCAGAAATTTTCCTATGAAAATTTAGGAAAGGAAGAAAGGAATGTTTTGTATTGACCCTCTAACGTGCCCAACTACCTGATAAATACATCTAAACTGAACAGACACACACTGGCCTCCGGCTACTCATGCCAATGTAATGGCTGTGCAAATGCAGCTTAAGACAGCCCCAAGGCCCACTTCTAAACTGTGCAGTCCCGTTAAGTAGAGACTCCACAGCTACCAGTATTCGATACACATTCTGTCTTTTAACTACTCTTCTTCCATTCTCTTTGTGGGCTGTCCTTCACCACTGATCACTTAATTGTTCACATTCCACAAAGCAACACGCTGCTTTTCTAGTCTTCTTATGTTACTGCTCTCTCTTGACAGTACCATTTATTCCCATTTCCTAACCTCCTTCCATATCATGAAGATCTTCAAGGATATATCTCATGAGCTCCAGTCCCAAATATCTGAACATCTCCTGAATATCTCCACAAAATTTACTGAATCTCCTATACGACATTCATTTCCTCATTAAAGATGTATTCAGTCTCCTACATGCCTGTCACTTTGTTAAACATGCCTATATAAAAACATGAATGAAATGCTCAAGGAGAATATAATCTACCAGAAGATGCAGATAATTGGTAGACATGTTACACAGACAGTATAGCAAATGATGGAAAAGTATAGGGTCCTCTAAGACTCCCTATGGATATCTATTCACATTTTGGAGTAAGAGGAGGTTTCCAGGAAGAAGCAAGACATAAAAGGAGATTTGAAAAGTCTGGGAAATATGTTTATTGAAGGAAAAACATGGTACTAGGTCTGATGCAGGTCAACATAGCAAAAGGGGGCTAATAGAGTGGGTTAGGCTAGGGAGGCCTCACAAAGTTGTAATCATGGTAAACGTTTCAGTCAGTGGTTGCATTGTAAAGCCACAGAAAGGGCTCATGCAGGAGAGGGTTATATAACTAAATTTGAGCTTCAGAAAGATCACTTTTGCTGTACCGCATAGAATGAAGGTAAGATTAGGGACAGGGAGAGCAGAGAAAACTTTTATAGTAATCCGACACAAAGGAGTCCCACAGAAATCTCAAATTTTAAACTGTCACAACTGAACCAAAACCTACGATGTCTTCCATAATTCTCTATTGTAGGGGAGAACAGTACATTTATCTAGTCACTCAGTTGGAAATCTAGGGGTATTCTGCAATGCCTGCATTTCTCAAACCCTTCAGACTCACCAGGTCCTGCATATTCTCCCTCCCTAGTGTCAACATCTCAAGTCTGTAACTCCCTCTCCACCAATACCCATTGTCCTATTTTACGCTTTTATTATTTCTCACCCAGCTGATGTCAATTACCTCTTAATGATCACCCTGTATCATTCATACCGTTTCAGTCTTTTTATCTGTTATTCCGTATAAGACTCTTCGCCAAGCTCAAATATATCGATCTTACTCCTTTGCTAAAACACCCTTCAAGCAGTTTCCATGGCTTTAGCATGGGGTGTAAGGCTGTAGAGGAACTGGCCTCCATCTGTCTAACTATCGTTACAAATAAATGAATCCCATGCCTAAGGCACACCCATCAATAATTGGTTGTTCTCTATAAGCTTCATGTTGCTTTTGATAACTATGTACCCTCTGCTTAGAATATGTCCTTTTCCAGCATACTAATTTGCAAGGCTTGACTTGATTCTTCTTCCCTTTGGGATTCTCTGAAGTCTTCTTCTTCAGATATAATTGTTTCTTCTTTTTGCTCTTACCTTATTTTAACATACTTCTCTCTTGGCACCCATAATTCTTTACTTCTGTCTCACTCCTCCACACTCTGAGCGGCTTGTGGGCATGTGGCTCATTGTGTCTTTTGAAAATGCTGCCACCTAACTCAGATTCTGGCAACAGTGAATACTCATTATCTGTTGGTTCACTGACTGAAAGAACTAATTTTAAAAACTGAACAGTAACAGCGGTGGACCATATTTGTAATTCTATACGAAGGAAAATACAAGTTAAGAATTTAGTAAGCTTTAAAATAAAGTAAGTTTAATCAGAACATTGTAATATAAATGTGATGTAAAGATAGTATAAATCTGTTGCACACAAGTCTCATATTCTTATATTACTCCAGATACGACAATAAAATGTGTCACTTAGAAGCACCTACTATAAGTACTATCATCATACTCACTTGCGGTTGAGGAAACTGAGGCTAAGTGAGTTGACTACCTTACTGAAGTTCATACTGTTACCAAGTAGGGGAAGTGGGATACAAAACTAGCAGTCAATCTCAAAAACCCACACTACTACATTACCCTGCCTAATCTATAAATAGAATCCTCTTTCAAAGTCAGTTGTATGACCATATCATGTATTTTTCAAGATCATGAATTCTAACCCTTGCATTTTACTGCTAAAGCCCCTAATATCTTAAGAAATTTTAAAGTTATATCATGCATTAAAGTGTTTATACATTGCTTGAGCAGTGGCTATGCACAGAGAAATGTGCACTAAAATCAGGCAAGAGTTTGGATTCTGCTTCTGCCAGAGCAGTTAGGTGACTTTCCTAAGCTTCAGTCCCTCCCCCATCTGCAAAATGGAAATGGTATTTTTAATGGATTTGGGAGTATTGTAGAAGCATCATATATGCCTGGTACACAGAATTGCTCAACAAATATTAGATTCTCCCTTTTTGCTCTCTCTCTCAGCCTCAGTGACTTTATCTCTAAAATGGGAATTATATATTTTATATGCCTGAACATTAAATGATATAAGCGAATGTCCCTTTTAGAACCCGTAAGACAAAGGGTACTAGCTTCTCTGTTATTTCTGAGTTTATTAAGGCCCCCAAAGTTTGCATAAAGAAGCTAAGAATCTAAACCAAGGATGCAAGAGTCCCATCTAGTGGTGGTTTAAGTAAAATCAAAAGACACAGGATTACACTGCTTAAATGGATCTCTAGAAAGCCTTGGGCTATTTTACTTTAGTTATTCATTTCCTATCTTGAGAAACCAAGGGGCTTACAAGTGAAGAGAAAGGAAAGCTTTGAGATTACCCTCCATTCTTCCATTGTTCCAAGAAAGCCCTCAGGTCTTTTCAGAGTGGATCCACAAATTTCTGGTCTTGTTAACCTATCATCTTCATGACTGAACTACTTTCTTCCTAGATTTCTAAAAGGTTATGATTCAGCTCTTTGGTTAGGCATATTTTGATAGCCTTTTGCTGTCACATGGGTTTAGAAGTGTCATGATGACTTAAGACCAATGTATTGTAAGAATTGCCCATCAACCATAATTTATTATATTTGAGAGGTGACTTATAAGAAACCTAGCATAGTTCACATCTAAGCTCAAATAATAACAGGAAAGAGGTAGACGTTCTGGATGAAAGTAAGGCTGGATGTAAAAATGGTTGAATGCAGCTGGTCAGGAGGAGCACTGTGAAATCCCTGAACCTCTATTTCATTACTTAAGAAATAAGAATCTAGTCTGGTGTTACTATAAATGTCACAGTAATTGTTTTGGACAGCACAATTCATATGTCTATGTTCCCCCAAATTCATATGTTGAAATCTAATCCCCAGTGTTAGGGAGGTGGAGCCTTTGGGAGGTGATTTGGTCATATAGGTGGAGCCCTCATGAATGGGACTACTGCCCTTTTAAGAAGAGGCCAGAAAGCAACTCTCTTTCAGCCATGTGAGGACATAATGAGAGATCAACAGTCCACACCTGAGAGGGCCTCACCAGAACCCCATCATGCTAGCATCCGGATCCCAGACTTCCAGTCTCCCAAACCATGCGAGATAAATTTCTCTTGTCTACAAGCCACGCAGTCTATGAACTTCATTGAAGCAGCTTGAATTAAAACAGTAATATTCAGATTTCATGAGTTTAAAAAAATAATATATCCAGTATGATGACAATAAGACAATGAAAGAACAGGAGACTGCATAAAACACCATCTGTATAAACTCTCCATTGTTTTCAAATCCTTTTACTATTTCAGCTTTGTAATTGCATTGCCATAAAATGCAGAGTGACTGTTCAAATGTTAATAGTTTTGGTGACTTCTTATAGCTCCCTGAGGTGATTTAGCTGGGAGATAGTATGTTATTTGTGATGAATAATACATTATTAAAAAAAAATTTATCACAAAAAGTCGCCCAAGTGGAAATCATTTCCTTGAACGACCAGGATTTTTGAAAATAAATAATAGCTTTTTTTTTTGGCAGTTTAAAAACTAAGGATAAGTATGCAGTCAAAATTTTGCTCTAGTGAAACTAAATATTTAATGACCTAAACCTGTATGAACAGTGAAATACTCAGACTATAAAAGACATTATTTTCCATTTTGTTATTGCAAAGCTTAGAAGGAAGAAAACAAAAATTATATTTACAAAAAAATTGAAGCAAAACGCCCTCCTTTTGAAACACCTGAATTCTCCCTCATATATGCTATAAGGGTATCAGCTTTCACGGATGAGTTCCAAAACAAAGTAAATTATAGAGAAATGACTTTATAGACTGCAGTCAAAAGCAGTAATCAAATTCTTCACCTAGGACTAAACAGAAGTTTCTAATGACTACAGTGATGTTATTTCATGGAGCTATACTTTTAAAGACCTGGGTTAACCCAGTTAATTTTGCTTAAAAACGCAGAATATGACACCTGGAAGGACTGAACTTTGAAAAGCCATTTAATATATTAGATGCTGAACCGTAATCAGATTGCATCAACTTTGGGGCAAGGAATAGGGCAAGCAAGGAATCTGAAATACCTTAATAGGTAACTACTGATACTAACAGTTAACTAGCAAACTCAAATCTGAAGGTTCACCTCAAGTTCTGATCTATGTTTAGTAAGCCTGACTCTCAAACAGAAATTAGCCCTGTATGAAGAAATCACCCAGGATATTTCTGACTTCAGGCTCTAAAAGAAAAAGGGAAAAAAAGGAAAAAGTAGTTTCACAGCATAACAGTGCAATAGAAAATGTGAAAGCATTGGAATCAAAGAGCTGTAAGGTCAAATTCTTTGTTACTGACCTGCTGTCTGATAATGAAATAGTCGCTTATATCTCCAGGTTTCAATGTTCTTGTCTGAAAAGGGGGATAATTACTTTCCTAACTGGAATTCTGGTTTTTGTTTTCTTTTCAGAATTAAATAATGAGTAAATCTGAAGTGTCTAAGAGAGTATATGAGGACCAGAAGGTGCACAATAAATGCTATTGTATTTTTTTCCTCATCATTATGATTACACAGATTTCGGTATAGACAATGGGATAGGATAATCTGCCCTCATGATTTGAATGGTTATAACTCTATTGAAGTGATACTTGTACATCCTCGACAAAATCATAGGATACACTTTTAACTCTTTTCCCGTGCCCTTACTAATAAGTCATTCTCATCAATCAAGCTTAACCAGGCCACCTATATTCCCGAAACAGCTTCTAAATCTGCCTCCAGACTAGAACTAGCAAGGCTTTCTAATTTTCCTTGCCATGGTTTATTAATGTATTTTGCCTCAGTCACTTTCCTAATTGGCAGTGGCTGACTGGGATGCGTCGCCAACAGCGGGAAGGAGGGCGGCTGGTGGGCTGGCAGCTTGCTGATTAGCATGTGCTGCCTTGTGCCAAAGTCAATTCTGGGATGCCAGGTGTGCCTCCTGTTAGCACTCTGCAGCCCAAGCCTTGTGGAAGACGGGGATCTGGAATGCGTGTTGCAGAGACTGCTTCTGCCCTGCACGGGCTTTCCTTTCGTTGGTTTCAATTCCTGTTACCACCCAGGCATTCTACTCCCTTGGCCAGCTTCTTGCTGCTTTCCATTTAAAACCATGTACGTCTCCTTCTAAGGCTGCTCCAAGTGACTTTCTGAGTTTCTCTTTTTTGCTTTTAATTAAAAATTTTTTTCACCTTTCTTGAGGTATAAATTGACAGATAAAATCGTAACATATTTAAAGTGTACCATGTGATGAATTGCTATACATTGTCAAATCCCCACCATAGTTAATAGACCCATCACCTCACATATTTACCTTTCCCCCCGTCTTTGGCAAAAACATTTGAGTTCTAGTCCCTTAGAAAGTTTCAATACAATACAGTATTATCAACCACAGTTACCATGCTATACATTAGATCTTCAAACCTTATTCATCTTATAACTGAAAGTTTGTGCCCTTTTACCAGCCTTTTCCTATTTTCCTCACCCTCCAGCACTTGCCAGGCACCACTCCACTGTTTCTGTGAGTTCAACTGTCTCTCTCTTTGCTTTTGATTTTTTGTCCAGTTCTTATGGAATGCTTTTTCCTATCTCTTCGTGGCTTAATCATAGGCTGCAAATTCCTATGTCCATAGGAACTAGGCAGGGAAAATACATAGGTAAGGTGGGCAACAGTGAGGAGTAGTAGGGGCTGTGGCAGACCAGAGACTGCATGTCCAAAGGGGCTGTTGCTACTCAGTTCCCATACAGTGTTGCCATGCAAGAATACGAGTCTCTGTTTTACCAAATTTTCAGATTTTTTACAATCACCCTTTTTAAACAATGGAAACGACTAGCATCTACACATATACATATGTTCCCATAATTATATATGCATATATTAAGATAATAAAAGATATATTATATGTAAAATCTATCTATTTACCATCTATCTACTATCTTTTCTATCCTATGTAACTCTATGGTATTCAGCAGCTGGTTCAGATAAAGTGAAAGAAATGGTCTTGTATATGAATATGGGAAGTAGTTGAAACTGCAGAACCGGAGATTATAAACTCTAGCTAAAGGAACTTGAATTCAAGAAAGAAACACACACACACACACACACACACACACACACACACACACACACCCCACTTGGATTCACAGAACATTCTACAGTATCCTTGGTTCTCAGGAAATAATCAAAGTTGCTCTTTGTTAAATATATAAAGCAATAAAAGTATCCGTTTACTTTAAGACTTAAAAAACCCTGTGCACATACTGTTTCATGGATCCTCTCAGCACCTCTATGAGGTAGATGACACACATTTTACATCCATTTACAGTGGAGAAAGTCGTGTTTAGAGAGGTTACACACTTGTTTAATCTAGAAGTGGAGACAGGACCTGACAGGAGACAGAAGCTAAGCTCTCTTTGGTCCTGGTGCAGTATTTTTTCAAACATGTAGTAAGCACTCAAGAGTATTAGCTGCTTTATAATTAAAGAAAAAGATCTATATTCATTATTTCAGATCACAATTCTCTATTTACTGAACACCAGATACCTCATAATTAAGGAATTTTCTGCCAGACAGATGACTGGTCTCCCCAAAGTTTTAGTGGAATGTTCTCCTTATGTACCAATTTTATGACCACCTACAGTATGTAGCTCATATGTTCACATACCAGGTGCACAGAGCCCATTTTGTGTATAGCTTTTTAGAACTAAAGGAAGAAACAGGTTTTTCACTAACCAATTCCACTGTAAACAAGATGTTTCTAATATTAAATAACTTGCTGGACATGCTGCTGAGGGGAAAGGAATGCCCCAGAGTAGGACTAAATGTTGAGAGAATCAGACAATGATGAGGGAAACAGGATAAAGGGAAGGTAAGAATGGGGAAGGGAGGAAGAAGACTAGAGACAACATTGATAAAAGTATGAAGAAAGCAGGTATATTGTTAACTCAAAATGAAAATCTAATAATTAGATATTTAACATTTGGCTTCATAACGTATAGTGTATGTTGAGTAAAGAATTTCAACCTTACCCAAATAGAGGTTTGGCCTTTGCCTTCAGCTTCTGGGAGGAAATCTCTAGGCCTTGGAATAACACACCTGAGAGGAGTGGCTTTGTTTGCCTGAGGGCTATGGGCCAGTCAGCCAGTAACAACTGGATTTAAGGTGGCAGGTTGTTTATGTTTTTTTAGTGTTCACTTATTTACTTGGGAGAGAGAGAGAGAGAGAGAGAGACAGAGAGAGAGAGAGAGAGAATCCAAAGCAGGCTCCATGCTATCAGCACAGAGCCTGACATGGGGCTTGAACTCACGAACCGTGAGATCATGATCTGAGCCAAAATCAAGAGTCAGATTTTAAACAAATGAGCCACCCAGGCGCCCCAGGGTGGCATTTTGTTGTTGTTGTTTGTTTGTTTGTTTGTTTGTTTGTTTTTACTATGCCACATTAGCTGGTCCTTCTAGGCAATGGAAACTGAGATCAGCCACAAGACCAGTCAACCATACCTATGTGACAGAGCCCCAACAAAGATTCTGGACATTCAAGTGTAGGTGAGCCTTCATGGTGGGCAACGTTCTGTATGTATGGTCACATATCAATGCCAGGAAAGCAATGCTGCCCATGGCTCCATGTGGAAAGGACAAAGCTCTGCATCTGAACTTTGCCCAGACTCTATGCGTTTCTTCCCGTGGCTGATTTTAGTCTGTACCTTTTCCCTGTAATAAACCATAACCGTGAGTATAACAGCGTTCAGTGTATTTTATAAGTTCTAGCAGGTTACCAAATCTGAGGCTAGTCTTGGGAACCCCTTGACCTTACAGTTAGTGTCAGAGTGATTGCAGCCCTCTGCACTGTGTTCCTTCTAAACATAATTAGCTGATCAATTGCAATGGATAATTTTTATTAATTGCTTTCCCAATAGCCATTCAATCTTCTTTTGGAAGTAGCCCTCTGACTTCAAAATTTAAAGAATTAAGAAACTACCTTTTAGTTTATACGATTTTAGTTTTGCCAGTCTACCTCTTTTTGAACTCACAAATGTATATGCTTGTCTGTCTACCTATATCTACCATCTACCTATTTAAAATCAGTTTTCATTTACTTATTGTCTTAATTCAACTTATTGCCTATCCATTTAGAAAGAAACAAAAATAACTGCACTCCTTAAATTTAAATTCCAGAGGGGGAGACAAATTACATAAAAAATATTTTTCTGTAACATACCAAAAGATGATATATGCAATGGAGAAAAAAAATAGAGTAGGCTGGAGGAACAGAAATAGGATTGGGAAGTTGTTTACAAAGTTCAGGTAGACTGTTAGGTGGTTCTCTTTGAGAAAAAGACAGTTTAGAAAAGCCCTAAGGAAATGGAAGGAATGAGCCATACAGGTATCTGCGGTAAGAGAGGTCTGGGCAGTAAGAAGAGACAAAGCTCATAAGTGAATGAGTGGCATGTTCATGGAATAAGGAGGAGGCCAGTCTGGATGTTAGGCTAGGCGTAAGAGATAGGAATGGTAGCAGAAGTAGAGCTTGGAGGTGGAGCGAGTTCATACTGCACTAAGACTTACTGACTTCTGAAGGGCCTTTCATTTTTACTCTGACTATATTGGTGAGCCAGTGGGTTTAGAGAACAGGCGTGACATGATCTGACTTATGTTTTGAAAGTATCCCTCTGGCTACCATGTTGGGAACAAAGTCCCACAAGAGTGGAAACAAGAAACAACAAAAAGTCTAGTGCAGTGTTATGGATTGAATGTTTGCATTCTTCCAAAATTCATGTTGAAGCCTCAATGCTTAGTGTGGCTGTATTTAGGGATGGAGTCTCTAAGGAAGTAACTGATATTAATTGAGGTCATAAGGATGGGGTTCTGATTCAATAGGACTCAATAGGATTAATGTCCACCCTGTCTTTCCCTTGTCCCCCCTCAACCCCATGTGAAGGCCAGGTGAGGACATATGAGAAGGTAGCCATCTGTAAGCCAGAAAGAAAACTCTCACCAGAAGCCAACCCTGCTGGGCCTTGATGATGGATATTTAGCCTCCAGGATTGTGACAAAATAAATTTCTGTTGTTCAAGCCTCCCAGTCTGTGGCATTATGTTGTGGCATCCCAAGCAGACTAAGACATTCAGTGATCAAGGAGAGATATGATGGTGGTTCAGTCTAGGGTATAAGCAAGGTTATAGGTTTTAAGGAGAGGAGGAATGAAAGTTCAATTCTGTGCATAGTGAGTTTGAGATGTATACTGAAAATCCAAGGGGAGATGTAAGGAAGACAGTTGGAGGGAGGAGGTCTGGACAGAGATATAAATTTGGTAATTATCCCATCAAAATTGTAGCATACCATGATCAAGGATGAGATTACCCAAAGTAGAAAATATAGAGAAGAGAATGGCTAAATATTGATCCCTCGAGCCCTCTGATATCTAAGTGGTCTGGAAAAGAGTATGGAGCAAAGGAGACTCAGAAAGCATGAAAAGTAAGGGACAGCTCAAGACCATATGCCTATCTTGGAAACCAAATGAAGAAATTGTTTCCAACAAATATCTTCTCATTTAGTAGGAAGAAAGTACCCTTTCAAAGGCTGCTATTAGATCAAGTAAATTGATCTGAGAATTGGCCACTGGATTTAGCAATGATGAGGATTTCGACAGGAATAGTTTTGGTGAAACAGTAGAGACAAGCTTGAGTTGAGTGGGTCTGAGAGATCATGGGAGAAGAAAAATTAAAGATATTAAATAAACATAACTCTTCCAAGTAAAACTACTGAAAAGAAGAGAAATGAAATGAGGTGGCAGAGAGAGGGTTAGTAGAGTCATGGGAATTTGGTTTGAGGATGAGGTAAATAACATCTTATTTGTATTTCTGTTGAGATTATAAAGGATCACAGACACTGCTGATGTTAGAGAGAATGGGCAGGTATTGTTGGAATAATGTCCTTGAAGCAGCTGAGAAGGGATGAGTTATAGTGCACAGGTGAAAGGGTCAGCATTGTATAGAAACATAGTCAAGCAGAGTTTGTGAGTGTAGGCACTTGAATAGATGAGGCTTTGGGATTCTAGGGAGGTTCTTTCCAATTGCTTCAGTTTTCTCAGTGAAGTAGAAATCAAGGTCATCATCACAGAGCTAAGCGAGATATAAATGCGATACAAACAGCAGTGTGAGGATGTGTGAGGAATTACTTTTTCTAATAGGAGCCCACAATTCTTCTTTCCTGTAGGAACTAGTCCTTCTCCATTTGCACAGTGGATCTGACAATACCCACTGGTTCAAAGGGTGGCTTGTAACCCAAGTCCCGCTAATAATTGTGTACCTGCCCACGATTATGCATTAGGACAAGAATGTGAACTGTATTAAACCAATGAGACTCAGTTATGGAATTTTGAGATGGAATGCACATCTAAGATGTGTTTTTTGTCTACACTTACACAAGCTCATGGTTAATTACAAATGAAGTTAACTAAGGGGTATAAGACAGCTTGACTTGTGTTTCACGTCACTGTAATTAAAAGAGCCTTGACTAAAATTGAATACACACTAGCATATATGAAAGATTCTGAAATTCCCTTCAGACAAACAAAACACTGATGATATGATGTCAAAGAAGCTGGATTCCTGCCCAGATCTGTCTTCCCCAGAGGTTTACGGAGTTCATAACTCTCGAAATATGCCACTTGGGAAGTGATTACTGCTACTAAAACTAAAGCAAGATCTGACCATCCTTTATGTATATCCTGACAAGAAGGAGAGAATTAAGTCATAGATAATAAATAGTAACAATAATGCAAATAATTGCATAGCACTTATTATGTGCCAGAATTGTTCTAAGTGTTCCATGTGTGTACAAATATGTGTATGTGTGTGTTTATTCCTTAAACTATGTCATGAGGGAGTTTTTATAATCCTAATCTCACAGAGGGGTGAAACTAAGGTGCAAAGAAATTAAAAAAAAAATAAACTGGCCAGAAGTGACCTAAATTGATAGTAACAGAACCAGATTTTGAACCAAGAAACCATGGTTCCAGAATATGTGCTCTTAATAATTTTACGGCCTTTATAGCAAACTACTATATTTTTTCTTATGGTAGCAGAAACTACTAGCTACCAATCCAATATTTAGTCAGAGTATAATATTTGAACACTGAATTTATTCCACATGGCAATTTCTCAGATTCTCAGTTACGAGACCAAGTTGGGCTAATGATATATAAATAGAGATTATTGGGTGGGACTACTGGGAAACCTTATGAAGAGGTCTTTTGCCCTTTTTGCTTATTTCTTCCTGTTTCCTGGATATGAATGTGATGGCTGTAGCACCAACAGCCTTTTTGGCCCATGAAGCAAAACTCCATGCTAAGGATATCAAAGAAGAAAGACAGAAAGAAACTGAGTCCCTGATGCCCATAGTATGGCCATACTAGCCTTGGACCATCTACTTGTAGACTTTTATATGGGAAAAAAAAGACCCTCATATATTCAGTCACTGTATTTTGGATTCCCTGGTATATACAGTCAATCTGAATCATAGAAATCTGTAGAACTAAGAAGAAAAATGAGCAATCCAAATATATCTTGTTTGGAATTTTAATTATTTCCTAATTCATCATATAAGACAAGCAGCCAAGGCCCTTGTATATGCCATGAATGAAGCATGAAATATAAAGCATTTGACCTCCCTGTACTTTTTTACCCGACAAATTTACACCCTAACAGATGTTTGTTATTGGATTTTAGTTTTTAATAGAGAAAGCCCTCTTTTCCATGCTGAATATAATATTAAGACAAAAATACCAATATATATTTCTTATATATAATCTTATTCATATATTCATATGTTCATATATAAACTTTTATATAAACTTAGTCATATAGGCATAAACTTATCAATAAATCTGAAAAGTGATTTGAATTCAAATATAAAGGTAATAATTGACCAATCTGTTATGATTATTTCTCATTTATATAAAGTTCTGAAGGATGTTAAGCAACTGAAAGGACCAGGGCCACAATTTCACAAAATAAAGAAATGTATAGATATGTTTATACAAACACAAAATGAGGTTGGTATGTTGCAAATGTACTGTCTACTCACAGGAGCTTTGAAAGCACAAAGCCTGAGTTATAAGGTTAAAATCACCCAAGTGCTTTCTTATTCTATTGGCAATAGGGGGCAGTTACCTCATCAGGAAGGGAACTGTGTTTGATTTTTATTAAGGTACATCCCCCAAAGATCTAGAACAGTGCTGATAAATAGATGCTCAGTAAGTATTTCGCTGGTGTTGAATGAATTGAGCATGAACACTCAGAGAAATATCAAAGAAGGCTTTTATCATCGCAAGATACACGGGCAGTTCCTTTGAAAAAAGATCTTTGAAAAATATCAAGCTGGCTCTACAGTCACAAAATAAATGCAATAGACAAAAACTGAACAGATAAAGCCCAATATAATGGAACAAAGTCTCTAATACCAAGGGATACATATTATACTTTCTTTTTTTTTTTAACATTTATTTATTATTGAAAGACAGAGACAGGCAGAGCATGAGCATGGCGGGGGGGCGCGCAGAGAGAGGGGGAGACACAGAATCTGAAGTGGGCTCCAGGCTCTGAGCCGTCAGCACAGAGCCCAACGCGGGACTCGAACTCGCCGCGAGATCATGACCTGAGCAGAAGTCAGATGCTTTACCGACTGAGCCACCCAGGCACCCCCATATTGTAATTTCTATTCCTATGCCTACTATCTTGTTTGCTCTATTTTCTTTTTTGTTTTAATGTTTATTTATTTGGCGGGGGGGGAGGGGGGGCGTGGCAGAGAGGGAGACACAGATCCGACTCCAGACTCTGTTCTTATTCTATTCATAGCATGAAGCCAGATCTCAAAGGTTGAAAAATTTGACTTCTGTCTCTCAGGGCATATTAATTTCTTAACTGTGATAGTTTTTAACCTGAGTGGGTTATCCATCACAGAAGGCCTTACAAGCATGAGGAGGGCAGATGATTTAAAGATCTCTCACTAGCTTGTAAACCCGACTATGAATTCAGAGACAGAGATCTGAAGAGGTTAGAGTTTGGCTTAGGTATCTGCTCTGTATCAGTCAGATGATGATGTTCAGATACAGATAGAGGCAGAAAACAGGGAATGGTGGAATGAAGGTGGAGTAGGATGGCTACGCAGCTTTCAAGTTCCACTGAAGCAAGACATCAGATTTTTGTTCATCTTCTACTTGTGCACACGCACATAACACATACACTCACACAGGATTATATTTATCACAAAACTTTACACAGAATAATTTGTAGAGATAATACTAAAAATGTTCTTACCACCTAACGGTTTTAATTGATACGAACATCTGACTTTTGGATGGATCCCTACATCTTTAGTGTAAATAATTCACATAAAGTGTACACATTCAAATACAGCCTGGATTCTTAATTTTATACATGTTAACTTTCACAACCAATCTTTAAAAGCTTTGGTACATTTGATAGCAACCTTGCAACCTAGCAACCTTGACTCTAACACATTCCATTGATTCAAAGTTAAATATTTATTCATGTATATATCTCTCCTGTATATTTAATTAGAGTCCTGTTGGCCTCTTTTAATGTATACATCTATGTCATTTATACTATGAAATCTGTCTTTATTTGCCTCAATTTATTTTCTTCACAACCTCTATTAAACAAATACTTCATCATTCTATTTTATCTGACACATACTTACATATAAATTTACATCCTTCTGGAATATTAAGTCAGTAACAATTATGTAATTTTATCCTAAATTTTTTTTCTGTATTACTTGTGCTCTGAAAATCATGCACCTTTATTGTTTAAACTATCTGAATGGAAGTTTTCTCTTATTTTTTGCCTCATCATTTTTTTTCTGCTTTTGACTCAAAAATTTGCAATTTTTGAAATAGGTATCTGAGAAGATACTTCTGAGTCTAAATCCTTGGAAATCTTTGATGTGCTCATTCCTTGCTGTTTTTTTTTTAATACGTGACTTTTAAAAATTATTTTACTAAGGTGAAATTCATATATATATACATATATACATGTATATATATGTGTATATATGTATAATTAATATATATATAATAATATATAATTAACCATTTTAAAGTATACAATTCAGCGGCATTTATACATTCACAGTGTTTTGCAAACCACCACCTCTCTCTAGTTTCAAACCCTTTCATTACCCTAGAGGAACATCCTGTTCCTATTAAGGAACAACCAACCCCCCATTTTCCCCGCCTCCATTTACTGGCAACCACTAAATGTCGTCCATCTCTATGGATTTGCCTATTTGGGTAATTCTTATGAAAGGAATCATACAAAGACGTTTTGTGGCCACCTTCTTTCACTTAGCATGTTTTTCTTTTTTTTTTTTTAACGTTTTATTTATTTTTGAGACAGAGAGAGACAGAGCATGAACGGGGGAAGGGCAGAGAGAGAGGGAGACACAGAATCGGAAGCAGGTTCCAGGCTCTGAGCCATCAGCCCAGAGCCCGACGCGGGGCTCGAACTCACGGACTGCGAGATCGTGACCTGAGCTGAAGTCGGACGCTTAACCGACTGAGCCACCCAGGCGCCCCACTTAGCATGTTTTTCAAGTTCACCCATGTGGTAGCATGCTATCAGTATTTAGTCACTTTTATCGGTGAATAATGTCCCATTGTAAGTGTAAAGCACATTTTGGCTATCCATTCACCTGCTGAAGGAAATCTGTGTTGTTTCTACCTTTTGATTATTACAAACGATGCTGCTATAAACATTTGCATACAAGTTTCCATGGGAACATATGTTTTTGCTAATCTTAGGTATATACCTCAAGGTGGAACCATAGGTCATATGGGAAAAAAATTCTATATTGAACTTTTTAAGGAAGTGCCAAACTACTGCCCACTGAGGTTACATCATTTTACATTCCCACCAGCAATACATAAGGGTTTCTATTTCTCCACAACATCACCAACACTTATTTCTTGTGGTTTTGTTTTGTTTTGTTTTGATAGTATTATTATTATTACCATCCCAATGTGTGTGAAATGTATTTTATTGTGGTTTTGATTTGTATTTCTTTAATGTCCAATGTTGTTTCACAGCATTTCATGTTCTTGTTTGCCATTTGTATACTTTCTTTATAAAAAAAGTCTATTCAAGTTCTTTGTCCATTTTTTAAGTCTGGTTTTAGGGGTTGTTTTTGTTTTTTGTTTTTTGGTTTTTTTTTTTTTTTTGGAGTCTTAGAGTTCTTTATTAATTCAGGATATTAAATCCTTATCAGATATACAATTTGAAAGTATTTTCTCCCACATGTAAGTTGTCTTTTCACATTCTTGATAATGTTCCTTGGGGCACAAAAGTTTTCAAACTTCACGAATCCAATTTATTTATTTTTTCTTTGTCACTCATGCCTTTGGTGTCAAATCTAAGAATCCATTGCTAGGCTATGGTAAAGATTTATCATATGCTTTCTTTTAATAGCTTTATGGTTTTAGATTTTATGTTAAAGTTTTATATCCATTTGAGTTCACTGCTGTATCTGGAGTGAGGTAGGAGTCCAGTTTCATTTCTTTGTATGTGGTGGTCTTCTAGCTGCAGGTACCCTTGCCAAAAGTCCCTAGAGTGGTGTTAATACACTCAATTCACCGTGAATGTTTGTTTCTCTCTTGATTTTATTCTATTGATCTATATGCCTATCCTTATGCCACTACCACACTGTTTTGATTAATGTAGCTTTCTTTGTACTGTTTTGAAACTGGGAAATGTGTAGTAGCCAACTTTGTTTTTCTTTTTCCATATTATTTTGATTATTTGGAGCCTCTTATAATTCCCTATGAATTTGAGGATTGCCTTTTGCCATTTCTGTAAAAGAAGGCCATTGGACTTTTGACAGGTATTGAATTGAATCTATAGACCACTTTGAGGATTATTCCCATTTTAACAGTACTGTCTTCTAATCCATGATCATGGCATGTCTTTCCATTTAATTAGGTATTCTTTAATTTCTCTCAGCAAAGTTTTTTTAGTTTTTCAGTGGACAAGTCCTTCACCTACTTGGTTAAATTTATCCCTAGGTATTTTATTCTTTTTCAATGCATTGTAAATAGAATCATTGTCTTAATTTCCTTTTGAATGATTAATTGCTGGTGTTGAAAATCAAACCAATTTTTGTGCATTGATAATAAGAACAGCTAATATCATATAGCACGTATTAAATGTCAGTCATTGTTCTAAACATTTTGCATGCCTTCAAAATACTAAAATGAGTTGCTGTAGCCTGTTAAGATAGAGATACCTTGTGCTAGCCTGGGTTACAAGGCTCTTGTCATCTAGGCCTCAAACAATACTTCTATCTGTATGTATCTACACTAACACTGAAGAAGTTCACGGCAACTGAACACACTATGTGCTTCCATCCCTTGATGATATGGCACAGACTCCCTTTCTGGTAGGATTCCTGCCTAATTCCATCTGTCTGGGAAACTCCCATCATCCTTCAAGACTTAGCTCAAGTGTTAACTAAACTACTTAACCAGTTCTTTTAGAGAGGGTCCTTGCTGCTTTCTTGTAATAACTTTTATATACCTCTTTTATAATGCCTTAATCTTGTATCACCATTATCTCTTCTGCTTATTCTGTTGCCCTCCGCTATTACTGAACTAGTTGAATGCAGGGGCTATATTTTATATGTATTTGAGCTCTAAGGCCTGGTACAATATCCAACAGAGTGTATCCTCAATAAAACGTTAAATGAACGAGGGGAACAAACACACAAAGGTAATCTACTTTGCGCAAGATGTGTTCAGCCTACTCCGATTCATCCAAAAAGCAGTAATTCCCCTGCATCGTTAAAATCAAGAAAATTACTTTATTAAACACACTAGTCGTAGTGAATGAGGGGTCTCTTTCTCTTTCTCTTCTTCCCTTTCTCTGTCTAACCTGAAATACAAAAATCATCTTTGTCCATCTAAAAAGAGAACAAAGCAGAAATAAACATAGAAAACCCAGAAATACAGTACTGTTATACTCCAAGTCAAAGCCTCTAAGAATATTCTCTTTATGCTAACATGGAAACAAATGATGAAAAGCAAAATGAAAAGAAGAGCAAATAGAGACGAAAGGAAGCAAACAATAAGAGACTCTTAAATACTGAGAACAAACAGGGTTGATGGGGGGTGGGGGAGAGGGGAAAGTAGGTGATGGGCCTTGAGGAGGGCACCTGTTGGGATGAGCACTGGGTGTTGTATGGAAACCAATTTGACAATAAAAGAAGAGCAAAACAGAAAGAAGACTGAATATATTTCCATAAAATCTGAGTAGTGTTTATATCTCTTATTAACAGGGTGGCACTGACTCTGTATTTAACTCTCTGAGCCTCAGCTTCCTCACCTCTAAAAGGAGCGGATATGCCCAGCCCCACACACCACAAATTACTGGTGTGAGTATCAAGAGAGATAATGCCTTTGAAAGTTTGCTACAAAACATAATGTGCTGTACAAGAAAGTGTGTAGTTATTCACTCACCGAACACAGTTCTTGCAGGAACAGATTCTCTGTTAAGCCAGAATGACACTTGGGAGAGAATGACAGTCATGATGCAAGGCAGATAAGTCTGAATCACAAAATACCCAATTTTTCTTTTCAAGTGGAAATGAGCTGTCATTACGGTATATTCACCTAGAAGAAAAATTTAAGAAGCTTAAGGAACTGTAATAGTCAATAGTTTGAACATTTTGGAAATGGAACGGATTTGAGAAAGAACAGTCCCTTATTTAAAAAAAAAAAAAAAAAGAATTTATCACATATACGCCATGAAAAGTATAAACCTTTAAATGCCTCTTTAGCATAGCAAGGATTTTTAAAAGTGAATTTTAACATTACCAAGAAACTTGCACTACATGCCTGAGGTACGGCATTTCTCTTTCTCTCCAGGTCATGCTTGTTGACCAAGAGGATACAGGATGCACAAATGCTCTCTGATCATGAATTATCTTACTTGCTCAGGTCTCTTATCCCCACTGATACCAACTTCCAGTCTCTGCTCTGATTGTTCTAACTCTCCAGCTTTTTAAAGTGCCAGTCTCTGGTCACATCTCCAAAACTGACCCGGTCTTTTGGCCCAAATTTTCCACTTTTGACCCTGTCACCCATTCTGATTGTCTCAATGTTGTATGTGTACTCTAATTCACTACCATTATTTCTATCCAGTCCTGAGAGCTACCTTCCTTTCTGGTCTCTGAGGTTACACCTGACAGATATACAATCATTAGTTCAACGTGACTGCTTTTTCTTAGATGAGTGTGGCCCTTAGAAAAGGCATCAGCTTGGGGCACCTGAGTGGCTCAGTCGGTTAAGTGTCTGACTTCGGCTCAAGCCATGATCTCATGGTTTGTGAGTTCAAGCCCCGCATCAGGCTCTGTGCTGACAGCTCAGAGCCTGGAGACTGCTTCAGATTCCGTGTCTCCCTCTCTCTCTAACCCTACTCTGCTCACGCTCTGTCTCTCTCTCAAAACTGAATAAACGGTAAAAAAAAATTTTTTTTTTAAAGAAAGAAAAGGCATCAGCTTTCCCATGCAGGCCAGTAGTAATTATCTAGAAATCAAGAGTTGAATAGTCATAAATTATCCAAAATAGGACGAAAATAATTAGAAAACTGGGGAAATTGTAACACTGTTTGAGGGTAAAATTGTCTTGTCTGAAAAGACATGCACTTTTTGAATTGGCAGTATATTTTAGACCACTGTTTCTAAACTTTGTGCATACCTCCTTGGAATCTCCTTGGAATCTTGTTAAAATGCAGATCCAGACTTAGTAGGAAGTCAGGTCTGAGACTGTAAATATCTAACAAGCTTCTACAATCTGTGCTGCTAGTTCTTGAGCCCAGGAGCAAAAGTTGTTAAGCAAACTAACGTATTTCCAATGACTTCAACCCATCAATTTTATTATAAACGTGCTTTTTTGCAGGGGGCACCTGGGTGGCTCAGTTGGTTAAGCGTCCAACTTCGGCTCAGGTCATGATCTCACAATTTGTGAGTTCCAGCCCTGTGTCGGGCTCTGTGCTGACAGCTCAGAGCCTGGAGCCTGCTTTGGATTCTGTGTCTCCCTCTCTCTCTGCCCCTCCCCCACTCATGCTCTGTCTCTCTGTCTCAAAAATAAATAAACATCAAAAAAAAAAGTTGCTCCTTTTTAGGCTCATTTTACTAACCTGTACTGGATTTAATTGTCTCCTTCCCAATTGATTGGCCCAGCAGATCATATTGATTTAGCCTGGAACCATCAGGAGCAACTTGCACTGAATCAGATGCATTGTAAGTCCAAATATAAGTGACCTCTGAAGTGGTATATGCATCTGTAGAAAAAAAAAAAATTAAGCACTTTAGTTAAGAACCATCAACAAAGTGCAACATCAAAAGTTATATATTACATAGAAACACTATTTATTATAAAACTTGATATTTATAGATAATATTTTATAGAGTAAAAAAAAGCCTTTGAAATTTACAACTTTCAATATGAAGAATGTTGAAGCAGATCAAGAGAGAAAATCATGACCGCAGAGTATTTTCATTGCAATCACTTTGAGAAGTGAACAGCAAATATCTCTTCAGAGCTTACAAAAATCACTGAGCCCTGAGATGGTTAAAATATCTCCCATAATTCCAAGGTAGTAGATGAAGACATTGTAATAAATAGCTTTTAAATACCCAAAGTCCATTTAAATGGCTCGCTTCGAAATAGCAATAGCAAACTCTTACGAAATAACATTTATAATTCAAAATGATAGCACTCTCTGGGCATAAAGGTAACTTATTACCATATGAGAATACTGATGAATTGCATTGTATTTAGTTTAAGGACTGTTTTTGTAGTTAGTTTTGTAAGTTTTTCTTCAAAACCTTTCCCTGGTTAAGAACTAAATGACTTGGCTCTCATGATTCAATGCATTTCATTAGAAGAATGAGAACTAGTTATTGCAGAACATGTAAAATAAATCAGAATGCCATAATCTCATCAAGATATATGTACTCCTTAAAAGATGTTCATTTTAAAATCAATGCACATAGATCTCACTGGACTATACTTTCATAGCATCCCAGTTAATTTATGGACTGGCAATAGACAAAACATACACAGACCCGGTATAACCTTCTGATTTATTGGGCCAAAGATACAGAACTTAGCAGAAGTTAGATGATTCTAGTGCTGGAGGGCAGGCAGCATATCTTGTCTTAGCCTTTCTCTGGCCCCGGCATTTCCCCTGTAGCTGTTATGACCTCTCCATGAAGATAGTCTCTCCAGCAGTTGAATTAACAGATAATTATTATTATACTACTGACCTGTTGAAGAACTTCTATGTACTTTTGCTCATGGGAATGTTTTAGAAGCATTAGTTACTCCTGGTTCTTGAGCAAACCTCAGCATTAGAGTTACGTTGTCAATTGGAAGACAGAAAGGATTAGCTGTCTCCAGCAATATCCCTGCCCCTAGCTCTCTGGGATTCTGGAAAATTCATTTACATGCCATCGACAAGTTTTCTAGTTTGATAACATTGTTCTGGGATGACCCTGCTACCTACGTTGATCCAAGGTCTGAGATCACAAATAAATTCACACTTAAGCATCAGTAACAATAAAGTGAATGTTTATGAGTTTGCATTTTATTTTCTGTGTGGTCTTTAATAGCATACTACAATGTTGCCTGGTTTCTGAGTGTTACTACTAAATGTTAGTATCAGTGAAATACTCTTTTCACTGTTTCCATATTCACCTATATCCATAATTATATTATATTCTGTGAACCAATATTTGAAATAGGATTCTAAATATATATATATATATATATATATATATATATATATATATCTGTATATCTTTGTATGTGTGTGTATACACATTTAATAGCAGTTATATTCCTATAGTTGGCATATGAATTCTAGTTACTCTAAAGTCTAAGTCTGTATTAATTTCAATTAGTTAATCACTGATGATTCTGCTATTATGATTAAATAAGTAACATTGGTAATGTGGATAACTAGCAATCCATTTGCAGATCATCAAGTGGTTTGTTTTGTTTTCCCCATGAATATACATCAATGGTTGTGAATATTAATAAATTATGAAGTTTTCTTACGTGTAATCATTCTACTTTTGAATTGTGATGTTTAACATTTAAACATCAATAAGAGAAAATAACACCCTACAAGTGCAGTGACACTTTTGAGGAACTAGTGAGACACTGAAGGGCAGGGACTCTATCTTGCTCATGTCTACACTGCTTGCACCTGGCACAGAGGCTGTCACCCAGAAAAAGTTCTTGGTTCATTCTTGCTAGATTGATCAATAAACTCGTAATATTTTCTTATGTTATTTAATTTTACAGAAGATGGAAATCTGCATAGGAGCCCAAGAATCTGTTAAAGAAAGTGACTGATACTTCCCATGTGTTTCATGAAAAAGCAATGATAGCATTTCATTAGTCAGACAGGAATATGGTTTTTAGAGACTGGTGAGAGAACACAAAGCAGAAAGTTACGAAAGACCAGAAAGGCATTCCTGGCCCACAAACACACATATAAACCAGGAGACCATTGCAGTGTTTATCAGTAAAGTGTAAAAAAGGAGAGAAAGATAGCTTGTTTTACACATTTTACTACAAACTCTATCTCTAAATTGGATTTTCATTAAATAATTACATTTAATTCTTGTAACTAGCCCATTTTTGAGTCCTAATCTGCATTAAACATCAAATGCACATTGACTTGATTCTGAATATTTGATAACCAGAAAAAAATCCCCAAATTATTTTTAATTATTAACTTTTATCCCAGAAGATGATTTACAATCTCCTTTGGACTAATGGACAGAATATATCCAGACTCCCATTCAGGAACTTTTAAATAGCAAGAAAATGTATAAAGAAGTAAGGCAACAGAAATAAGGCAAAACAAAAATGAATTCAAAATTGTACATTTATACAAAAGATGCTTCTTTAATTTGAGGACAATGATAAGTTTCCATAAATTCTATCACTTTAGGGGAGACAAGGGGGCTTGTAAGCAAGAGAGGAATAAATAAATGCCTGTTTCTGCCAAAATCTGTTGTGCCAACATTTTAAGGTTTGGGTTGGTTTGTTATACCATGCTTAATGTCCATACTTTTAACACTTATGGATCAGGCACCTACTATCATCAAGGATCAGTAAAAGAATATACAAATTGTTCATTCAAAGTGTCAGAAAACAAACATAAAGAAAATGAAATCCAAAAGCAATTACTTAGAGAATGCCTAACAATAAACTTTGCGTGTTGTCAGTATCACTTTGAGATGGAGAACTCCATGTTCTCAAGCATGCAATATTTCACTACTCTGTGGACACACTACAGGGGATTTTTAAATTTCATTTAACATATTTTTAAGCATATTTATTGCATATTCAAAATGGAGACATCAAATCATTTATATTTGGTGCCTTAATGGTACTGACTTGCCCAGTGAAAAATTCCTTCCCTTCTTGAGCCGTTGCTGCATTTTGAATAAATCCTTTCCTTGGTATCAAGCCTTTTCAATTTTCTCTTTAATGCCATTTATGTAATGCAAATGAGGTTTTCTCTGCTGCATCTGCTGTAGTTTTTTCAGCATCATGTTTATGTTGTATAACATGATTGACTATCTTAAATAATTTTGGAAAAAATGCCAGTATTGAAGTGATGGTTTCCATGACAATAAAAGAAGGCTTTGTACTTAAAGAAGAGAGTCTCAAAGAAAATTGAGAGCTGACACCTTTTGTCAGAATGAACAGAACAAACGAGATTGAACTTCTCAATCCACAAGACTGTGGTCATCAAAATAATTAGAGGAGTTTGCATTCATATTAGCTATCTTTCTTCCCTTTTCTTTCACTTGATACAGTCTGTAGGGTAAAGGCACTTATTCAATCATGCATCTTTTTAACCAGGTGAGAGCACTTCATTTCTATTCAAGGGAATGAAAAATCAAAAGGTGCCCTGAATGGACAAAGATGGGGATACCTGAAAGAGCAGGTAGGTTTCTGAAAAGCTTAGGTAATGGGACAGGCTAACACAAGAGAGAAGCTGTGACAGTCCTCTCCATGAATTTATCCCAAACCTGCCCTAAATGCTTTGTGGGCCTTGGGAGATGATTTGACCTTCCCTCTTTTCAATTATTCCAGCAGAATGGATGCTTCTGCTTGACATACAAGATATAACCTCAGTGACCCAGAGAATAGCCAAATACACAGAGCCTTTTCTGAAATATTTCATGTACACAGAAGGTGCCTGCATGCAGCAATCCAACTGCATCATCCCCTTCAAATTTATTTTAGGAAATTAAAAAAAAATCACTTCCATTTAGTTGAAAAGTAGGAAGATAATTGCACAGATCCAGCTTCTGTGCCTGCCATTTGCAACACGCTGATTATTGCTTTAATAAACAACAGAATCTAACCCTTACAATTCATTCCTAGTTATCAAAAAAAATTATTTTTGCATTTTTAGTGTGCTGGAACTTGGAAAAGAAGGTAAATGATATGGTCTGGACCTTGACAAGGAGCTATTAGACTACCTTTTCCCATGTATAAAAACACATGATGTTCTTTATCAGCAGTAAAACAAGGGATAATTTAAACACCATGATTAAAATATAATGATATTTGAGAGTACAATAGGGCTAGCAAATTAGTTCCTTGAGGGAAATCAGCAAGTCTTTTACTTCTATATCTTTTTGGGTAAATATTAAGCATTTCACAATACTAGAAGAAAAACTCTATAGTTGAGCATTGCAGCAAGCTCTCCTTGATTATATAGACCCAAAATATGTACCTCCATCCCCATACTTACAGCTGCCAAATTTCAGAGGACACGAATGAGCATCCATAGGGAAATCCTCCAAGTGCATTGGACATTCAGCTTGAACTGTAAGCCTAAAAGTGAAAATTTCACTCTTTGTTTAAGTAAATTGGCAAGTGATGACAAATCACTCCCTACTGTTGGGAACAGCATCAGTGATGAGGTGGGATCTTCATTAGAGCATTGTATTAGGCTAATTCACGTTGAAATGTTTTTGTTCTTTCACTTTTAGGTGATCCTTCAGAAGACATTAGCATATACAAAATCTGAGCTCAAATAACAATATTTATTTACAAATATTCTTAACCAATTTGTACTCTGTGATTTGTTAAGAAGAAGATATATATATACACGTATATATATACATACATGTATACATATACATACATACACGTGTACATATATACGTGTATATATATACATATATGTATATATATACGTGTATATATATACATATATGTATATATATGTATATACGTATATATATATTTGAAGGGCTATTTGCACAATAACATTCACTATTAACATTTGAAATCCTAGAGAAAAAAAAGAAAAGAATCTGTATTATAAAAAGAATACGACTTTCACCCATCAGCTCCTCAGCAACCACAGAGCAAAACTGATACAAGAATTCAGTATCGGCTCACAGGAGCTCCCTTCAAAAATATGTAAAATGAGTATCACATACTACATTTAGGTACATGAATTTAAATGTAGAAGTAGAAAGAGATACATATATAACTGTGCCTCCTAGAAAAATCTTGTTGAAATTAGACTATTTGCTAAATTATGGACACATATTGTTAAATATTTTTTTCTGCATCAACATGATCACATTAAAGAGTAATCACGGCAAACTTGCTATAAAGAAAACTATCAATTATTCCATGTCTCACATAGGTAAAGTGTATAGAAAAGGTATTAAATTGAACTTATAGAAGACTCTTATCACAATAAAAAAATGTGGCCAACAACTTAATTATAGTTTATATACTTCTAAGAGAGTATTTAAGTAGAACTCCATGCAATATTTTCCAAAACTGTGTGTTCTCTGCCAATTATTTGTTTAAAGCCAAAATTTCCAGTCATTGGATTAATCCACAGGAATGATCAAAGTACACGTTCAACAGGGGTAATGCATCTGTATTGCAGGATTCAGAGAGAGAGGCAGAGAATAGCTAGCATCTCTGTGTTAGGCAATGGTCATTTAGTGAGTCCTTAAGAGATTCTTCTTTAAAGATGAGGACTCTATGATTGCCTCTTCTTAAATAATTTACACAACTGAAATCCACCACTTAACATTTCATATGAAATAATATTACATCAAATGTCTCAAATATATGATTAATCTATATTTATTTAGTTAAGTTTATTTATTTTGAGAAAGAGTGCAAGTTGGGGAGGGGCAAAGAGAGAGGGAGAAAGAATCCTAAGCAGGCTCTGCACGGTCAACACAGAGCCTGACACGGGGCTCGAACTCACGAATTATGAGATCGTGACCTGAGCCAAAATCAAGAGTCAGATGCTTGACCGACTGAGCCACCCAGGCACCCATGACTAATCTGTATTTAATGCTGATAGTTACCAATGCTTCAAAGCCTTTATTAAACATTTACATTTTAGATTATACACCACTTAATTAGATTTGTGATTGTTTTTCTATATAAGTAACTTATTTTAAAAGATTAATTCGTGAGAAGAGTTTAATGGAATACTTGCTAAAGTCAACAGCTATATATTTCTTTATATGATTTTTGAAAGGTTGAATCACATAAAATTGATACTACACGATATTATTTGATTTACAAGATGGCAATTCAGATTACTTAATGTATGTGCTTATGGTACCTGTAAGCCTTATTGAATAAAAACTACCTCTTTAAAAAATATTTTTTTCTTTAGAGTAACTTCTATAAAGAGGACCAAAATATTAAGTAAAAGTTTGCTTAAAAAAATCACTTAAAATTTTGATGGCATATCTGATGAAATATTAAAAATAAAATTACAGGTTGGTATAAAGGAAATTTTAAATCACGATATTTAAATTCCACTTAATTAAAATGTAGTGTCAAAAAGAAATAGCCAAAAATAATCAATTCGTCTTCTTCTTTATTTTTATTTTTATAATTAATTAATTAATTTATTTATTTATTTTGGTGCATGTTGCGGAGGCGCAGGAGAGGGAGAAAGAAAGTCTCAAGCAGGCTCAATGTCTAGTGAGGAGCCTGACCCAGGGCTCGATCTCATAACCATGAGATCGTGACCTGAGCTGAAACAGTCTGACACTTAACTGACTGAGCCACCCAGACACCCCAAAAATAATCAATTCTTAATAATTAAGGTAATGTTTAAGCTTTAACACTAAGATGAGAATCAATCTCATAAATACTATTTTACCTTATTTTAATATCCAGGGATTTACAAAGCATACTATAAGTACTTCCATAATCTGTTATAAAAATGTTCAACTTGTGCTAATACTTGATGACTAGGTTGGTTGGTTGTTAATACATAGATTTCTTAGTATTTAAATTTTTTTTGATGCTTATTTATTTTTGAAAGAGAGAGAGAAAGAGCATGAGTTGGGGAGGAACCGAGAGAGAAGGAGACACAGAATCCGAAGCAGGCTCCAGGCTCTGAGCTGCGAGCACAGAGCCTGATGCGGGGTTTGAACCCACCAACTGCGAGATCATGACCTGAGCTGAAGTCAGAGGCTAAACCGACTGAGCCACCCAGGCACCTCTAAATGCAACATATTAAACTTAAAAACATACCTCATTGTGTACAGCAGAGTTCCATCATCCTGGATTCGAAGAAGCTTATTTGGCATTGTCATATTATGAGCTACTGATTTTTTCCCATTATGAAAGAAGGTATCAGGAGTCCAGATTTTGCTAGCCATTAAATTGTTGAGTCGAAGAATGTTCATTGGGCCTTTAAATTTTAACCGTTCATCTTTCCATTTTTGTCGAAAGAAAACATCAATTGTATATTCCTGAAATATAAAGTATAATTCTTTTGAAAATAATAAATGTTTCAGATACAAGGACACTATAAAATTCCACCAAAAATAATATCAATAGTTTATAAAGAGGAAACACTATACTGACAGAAGTTTTGAAAGGTTATTTCTTTATCAATAAATGTTGACACTTCACAATGGGATAAGTATTGTGTTTATACAATTAGCTACATATTACTATTAAAAGAAAAGAATAAATCTATCTGGCTTCTTTAAACTGAACAAGGTTTTAAACGGTGTTACTGTATCCTATAGTTTCCAAGTATAGGAAAGGGGGCATGTTTGGCCAGGGTCTGGGTGATTATTCTAAGTATTTATCTCAAGGAAAAGCAGGTGGCCTTCTTAGTAGCTCCCCCGCCCCCCAAAAAAAGAAGGAAAAAAGAAACAACTATTAAACACACTGTCAAATCTGTATGAGTCATCATCTGCTGTTGCCAAAGGAACTATAAAATATCATATTTCTTTTTTAATCTTAAAAAATGGTGAGATACAGTATTGCTAGCAAGAAGTATTAGGGGATGATTATTTCAACAGAATTTATTTTATAAAATTAGTCATAAAAAACATACATGACAAGTTATTGGAATACTTAAAATACAAATATTTTGGAGATAAACTCCCTCAGGTTAAAACTTACTTAATTTTAAATATTCATACAGACCAGCTAGTGATCAATTCCTATATTATGATTCTCTAACACTTTAAGTTAGCTTAATCAATCTCTTTCTTACCCTCTCTCTTTCTCATTCCTCCACTCCCTGACTTCCTCTCTCTCTCTCTCTCTGTACAAGAGGCACAATTCACAATTGTGATTAATACTGACAATCTTTAGATATTAAAACTTTTGTCAATATATGTTTGTGCAAACTCACATGATAGATCACCAAAGTGTTCAATTACACAGCCGAGACTGGAAAATCAGAAACTGTCTTTTGAGCCCAAAGCCACAGTCATCACATTTGAAATTAACACCTTAGCAATTGGCAGTTTCACAAACTACAATTATGCGTGTAAAAAAGGATAGATGAAAAAGGCCATCTACTTATGAAAATATCAAATCATTTGTACAAACCTTAATCAAACAGATGATTCTCAGTGAACTCTCAAAAGCTGAATGGATGAAGACAGTAAGTATCAGCCATAGGTCATGACATACGAACAGAAAATAAGGAGAGGCTCTGGGCTGTGTCCCTGATCCTTAGGAGAAAATTTCACGGTTGAATTGATGCATTCAGTGAGTCCTTTCTTAAAAATGTTTAATTTCATATAGGTGTAATTCAATTTTTTTAAAGAAAGATCTAGATTAAGAGAGGAGTCTTTGTTATCTTAAGTTTTTATAAACGTGTTTCCTTCCAACCACGGTTCCATCAAATCCAAGCCTAACATGAATACATAGGATATTTACTTGTTCAGGCAAACTGAATGCATTTTGTAACTTTTTATAAAACATCAAATTCAGATTTTCCATTTCTGTAAAATTAGGATAGGTTTTATCTGTTTCAGAAGCTATTTCTATGGCAATCATTTCCTGCAGATCTAACACATAGGAGATATGTAAGCTTTATACACAGTAAGTTTCAGGTGAGTTCTTTTTAAAAACTGCTTTCGGGAATACTGTTCGTTCCTGAGCATTCATGGTGTCCCAGGTGTGCCTGCCAACCTCTTACAGAGAGTAATCTCTGACTCTTTCTCCCCCGCCCCACCCTAACCAGGCGTTCGTGTTATATTGTAGGCAATTTTAATAACCCACACTACCAGGCCTCACCTAAAGCAAGTTTCCTACCTGCCTGAGTGGGGAACTACTCACAACCACATTCCCAGTCCCTTGAACACCTGGAAAATACCCAGTCAGCTATCTGTGTATCTTCATTACTCCTAAAGCTTTCCATTACTTTCAGATCCCATACTGCAACTGTATGTTTCTTCCTCCCAACAAACTTGCAAATCTTCACAAAAGGCACCATGGCTTTCTTTTGTGTATTATCTTAGCTTGTCTTCAGACATATGCAAGAGTGTAAAGAATATCATAAACATCTTGGAACCATCACCAGCAGAAATGCCATCACAAATATTATTGAAGCCTTCTTTCTCGTTTATTCCTCCTCAATCACATTCCCCTACTCCCTGAGGAAATAATTATCTTGGATTTGGTGTTTATCATTCTCCTACACGTGCTTAAAATTTTATTACATAAGTGTATGTTTCTGTATCACATTTTTAACACTTATGTAAATGGTATTATACAGTGCATACATTTCTGACACTGACTTTTTAGTCATATTACTGAAATCCATTCATGGCAATGTATCTTGTACTTGGACTCATTTTCATTGCTACATAGCATGACTTTTTAAGAATACTTCACAATATTCATCCTGTTTCTATATTCTTTTTTTTTCTATTTCCAAACTGTAACTATTGCAAAGCAATACCGCAAAGAGCCTTATTATACAATGCTTTTAGGACAAAGGCCCCAGAGTTACTCTAAGCCAGAGGTTAGCAAACTTTTCCATAAGGGGCCAGTAAGTAAACATTATAGGCTTTATATATGGTATCACAACCACCCAACTTTGCTATTGTAGTGTGAAAGTCCTCACAAATAGTACTTAAATGAGTCAGTGTGGCTATATTCCAGTAAGTCTTTATATATAAAAATAAGTAACTGACAGAATTTGACCCATGGACCATGGTACGCCACCACTATTCTAGAATAAATCTACAAGTAGTATTACTAGAATGTACTATATGTGCATCCTCAACAAGATATTTTCAAGGTGAAATCCTAGAAGTCTTGTTTCTGTACAACCTGGTATAAACAGAATGTTTCATTTTAGCCATTAAGATTCGTGTGAATGGTTCATAGTGCTACCATTCTCTATTAATAATGAAATTTACCACATTTTCGTATGTTTATTAAGTACTCTAGTTTTCTCTTTTATGAAGTGTTCATTTCATTTACTCAATTTCCTTTTAGGTTATCTTTTTCTTATTGAGTTATAGAAATTATTTACATTATATATTTTATTAAATATACTACTCAGTAAGAATTATACTAAGATTATAAAGATATACAAGTATCACAAATATATCCCTGTACATTTCCTCTAAAGATAAAAGTTCTGCTTTTTAAAATTTAGGTCCTGGAATTATTATGTGTCACATGAAACAGATTCTACTTTGTTTGTTTTCAAATAGAAAACAACTTTCTAGTTCATTTAGTGACTGGTCCATCTTTCCCCATAGATCTGCAATGGCATTTCTCTCATGTATATAGTGTGCATATAGGTATGAAAATGTTTCTGAGATTTCTCTTCTTTTCTATTGTTTGTCTATCCAAGCATCAATTCCAAAGCCATGATTGCTATAGCTATCTAGTAAGCATAATTAATAGTATTTTCATTATTATTCAAAGACATTTTATAATTTCCATTATGTCTTTCCTTTTTCTATATGTAGGAGATAATGTGAAGTGTTTTTATGTTTCCAAATGTGTTGGTTTCTTTTATTTATATTTTTTGTCATTGATGTTTAATTTTACTGCATTTGTAACAGGAAACTATGTTCTGAAGATACCATTTCCAATTTATTAACAACATCTTGGGAGATCTTTTATTATTGAATCTGACCATCTCTGTCTTTTAATGGTAATTGAGCTCATTTACATATCATGTGATTATTAATATATCAGACATGTCCCCAGGCTATACTGTTTTGAGCAGTGACAAAATGATAATTATGATGGCACCCCTAATATAGATATTTTTCATGATTGATGAAAATAAATAAGGAAAAAAAACTCTAGAAAATTAACCATAAAAGAATACACACACACACACACACACACACACACACACACACACGTAGAAGAAAATACCAAACTAAGAGAAAAGAAAACTTAAGAACCATATGGTTCTTTAAGAACTTAAAGAACCACTTTATTTCATGTGACATATAATTTAAGATAAACAGTGTCTAATAGTGCTGAAAGATCTTGAGCTTAGTTTAGAAAAGAGTTCAGAAGCCAGAATGCAATGGGTTGAGAAATGAACAGAAGATACAAATGGGGGAAGCTTAAAGTACTCTCCCTACTCCTGAGTTTGTAAATGCCATTAAGGGAAATCAGTTTAACCATAAAATCTAGAGACTACTTAAGAGCAATTGGCTACTGCTGTGTAAGAAACACCTAAAATGCAGTAGTTTATAACAGCACCTATGTATTATTACCTCAGAATACATGAGACCGGGAATCAGTTGATGTCACCTGGGCTCTGCTGATCTCAGCTGTTTCTGCTCCTGTGGTAGTGGCCATTGGCTGATCTAGGCTGCCACTGTGTAGGGCCATGGGGGCAACTCAGCTCTGCTCCATGTGCCTCTAATCCTCCTGTAGGGGCCACAGGGCTACCTTGGGCTCATCTTTCTCATGACAGTGGCAGAAGTACAAAACGGCAAAACCCAATGCCATTTCAAGTCTTCACTTATGTAAGTAATGTCTCTTAACATCCCATTGGCCAAAGCAAGTCACATGGTTGAATTCAGTGACAAGTGTTATAGCAGGTCACCCTGTTATAGTAGGTCCACTCTCAGTGTAAAGGCATTATACAGTTAAATGGAAAAAGATGTGTACTTAAAAGGAGTAAAGAGTGGGGGCTATGACTGCAACCTATCACACCAGCCCATGTGGGAGAAAATTAAAGGTTTTTGTGAATGAATGAAGAGTTTGAGAAAATCTGAGACTTTACTTCATTAGAGACTCTAAAGAAAGTTACATGGGCCTAATATCAGGGAGGCAGTTTGGTTTCAAGTCAGTAAGTATAATACAATCAGCTGTATTGTAATAAATGAAGAGAGAGACTGCGAGCAGAAATAGGATATTCAGCTTAGAGCAGTGGTTTACAAAGTGGCGTATGTACATTCTTTTAGGTGTAAGAAGAAAATAGAGAATCCTTTTTTTTGTATAAAATTCTTATCCAAATCTAAGAAGTAAATGAAACTTTGTTAATAGTTCACATAGATAATAGCTAATAGATAATATAAGGAATGATATTGGCACTCTCAGTGCAACCATAAGCCATTCTATGGGAAAAGAAGGCAAAGAAAATGGTCAAGTGATGTCTCATTCATTTGCTTGTAGTGCACTGTGATTTGGAATTGGGTGAATTTGCAAGTTACAATATCTAGTTTTGATTAAACTGACTCTAATAAAAATAGACAAGTGGCTTCAAAAAGTATTGCTACAGGATGCCATGAATTGAAGAAAAGACAAATAAATCACACGAGCATAAGTGACGACAACAACAAAATCAGGGAGGTCAGTTCTGTGCTTAACGTGAGCTCTTCAGTAGCCACATAAAGACTGATGAACAAATCAATTCTAAAAAGAAAGCTGCAAAAGCAAATTTATAATTGTCAATGAGGCTATTTAAACTATGAGTTTATAGCCACTATTTTTGTTAATATGAAGTTTATTGTCAAACTGGTTTCCATACAACACCCAGTGCTCATCCCAACAGGTGCCTTCCTCAGTACCCATCACCCACCCCCCCACCCCCCTCAACCCTCAGATTGTTCTCAGTTTTTAAGAGTTTCCTATGGTATACCCACTATTTTTAATGCTAACATTCATCTTAAGCACATGTTGTACCCTGAAATACTGGTTACTGTGCCATAAGGTTGCAAACAGCAAGTTGTTTTAAAAACTAAACATCCAGAACATAAGGACAAGCATCTAGAATTTCTGGATGAGTTTTTAAAAATTGGCATAATGGTTCAGTAACTAATAGATAATGATGTACTTCTTAAGTTTGAATTTATGTATCTTTTTCATTCATGAGTTATCAATATATATATTAAAATATAAATTTAGAATCAGACTTTGATGCTATTACTTTAAAGTACTTAAGAGGGGCACCTGGGTGGCTCAGTCGGTTAAGCGTCCGACTTCAGCTCAGGTCACGATCTCGCAGTCCGCGAGTTCGAGCCCCACGCCGGGCTCTGGGGTGATGGCTCAGAGCCTGGAGCTTGCTTCCGATTCTGTGTCTCCCTCTCTCTCTGCCCCTCCCCCGTTCATGCTGTGTCTCTCTCTGTCTCAAAAATAAATAAACGTTAAAAAAAATAAAAAAAAAAAAAAAGTACTTAAGATACTTAAAAATAATAAAGTCCATTTAAACAGATTGCTAAAATATTATAAACAACAATCTTAAATGAGAGCAAAAATAAATCTATTTTATTAATAAATATAACTATTTCTGAAAAAATATATATTTTAACTTTATATTATTCCAATTTCTTTTTTTTTTTTCAATGTTTTTTATTTATTTTTGGGACAGAGAGACACAGAGCATGAACAGGGGAGGGGCAGAGAGAGAGGGAGACACAGAATTGGAAACAGGCTCCAGGCTCCGAGCTGTCAGCACAGAGCCCGACGCGGGGCTCGAACTCACAGACGCGAGATCGTGACCTGGCTGAAGTCGGCCACTTAACCGACTGCGCCACCCAGGCGCCCCAATATTATTCCAATTTCTACTTTAGTGCTTATCTTACAATATTTCGTATGTTAATATAAAAGCATAAAGGTATATAAATATATAAATAAAAAGTTGATTCACTAGTTTTTGTGGTTTTGTTTTCTAAATTAAAAAGGCAGAGTAAGGAGATATTTCTTTTTTTTTTTTTTAATTTTCTTAATGTTTATTTGTTTTTGAGAGAGAGAGAGAGAGAGAGAGCTGGGGAGGGGCAGAGAGAGAGGGAGACACAGAATCTGAAGTAGGCTCCAGGCTCTGAGCTGTCAGCACAGAACTGACATGGGGCTCAAATCCACGAACCTTGAGATCATGATCTAAGCCAAAGTCGGATGTTTAACTAACTAAGCCACACAGGCACCCCAGGAAATATTTCAATCAAATAATATTTATTGCATATCCATTAAGAAAAAAAGGATTTCCAAATTATTTGCATTTGAATATGCATATAAAATGCACATTCTCAATATATGAAAAAAATATTCTTGAAAGATTCCTTAAAATAAACTTCAGGTTTGCCATGAGTATGTGCTAACAGAGTAAATAATTGTTTGATTTGTGTGTACAAGAATATTGCCAGAAATACAAAACAATGCAATTTCTTCATACATCCTAAGACTCAGACCCATGAATTGAGATTCTAAAAGAAATAAACAATAACAAGATCAACTACAAAATCCCTCAAGTAATAAACAAATAACTAAGAAGCAAATTTAGAAAAAAAACAAACAATTCACAAAGATGTAGCAGCATGCAGCTGTCCCATGGTCTATGCTCAGGAGACATGAGTGTGACTGTGAGGTGAGACTGAGGAGTTGAAGAATCCACACACTTCAAGTATTGAAAAATTCTTTACAGGAAACTTTTTTTTTTTTTTTTAATATATGAAATTTACTGTCAAATTGGTTTCCATACAACACCCAGTGCTCATCCCAAAAGGTGCCCTCCTCAATACCCATCACCCACCCTGCCCTCCCTCCCACCCCCCATCAACCCTCAGTTTGTTCTCAGTTTTTAACAGTCTCTTATGCTTTGGCTCTCTCCCACTCTAACCTCTTTTTTTTTTTTTTTTCCCTTCCCCTCCCCCATGGGTTTCTGTTACGTTTCTCAGGATCCACATAAGAGTGAAACCATATGGTATCTGTCTTTCTCTGTATGGCTTATTTCACTTAGCATCACACTCTCCAGTTCCATCCACGTTGCTACAAAAGGCCATATTTCATTTTTTCTCATTGCCACGTAGTATTCCATTGTGTATATAAACCACAATTTCTTTATCCATTCATCAGTTGATGGACATTTAGGCTCTTTCCATAATTTGGCTATTGTTGAGAGTGCTGCTATAAACATTGGGGTACAAGTGCCCCTATGCATCAGTACTCCTGTATCCCTTGGATAAATTCCTAGCAGTGCTATTGCTGGGTCATAGGGTAGGTCTATTTTTAATTTTCTGAGGAACCTCCACACTGCTTTCCAGAGCGGCTGCACCAATTTGCATTCCCACCAACAGTGCGAGAGGGTTCCCATCTCTCCACATCCTCTCCTGCATCTATAGTCTCCTGATTTCTTCATTTTGGCCACTCTGACTGGCGTGAGGTGATATCTGAGTGTGGTTTTGATTTGTATTTCCCTGATGAGGAGCGACGTTGAACATCTTTTCATGTGCCTGTTGGCCATCCGGATGTCTTCTTTAGAGAAGTGTCTATTCATGTTTTCTGCCCATTTCTTCACTGGGTTATTTGTTTTTCGGGTGTGGAGTTTGATGAGCTCTTTATAGATTTTGGATACTAGCCCTTTGTCCGATGTGTCATTTGCAAATATCTTTTCCCATTCCGTTGGTTGCCTTTTAGTTTTGTTGGTTGTTTCCTTTGCTGTGCAGAAGCTTTTTATCTTCATAAGGTCCCAGTAATTCACTTTTGCTTTTAATTCCCTTGCCTTTGGGGATGTGCCGAGTAAGAGATTGCTACGGCTGAGGTCAGAGAGGTCTTTTCCTGCTTTCTCCTCTAAGGTTTTGATGGTTTCCTGTCTCACATTCAGGTCCTTTATCCATTTTGAGTTTATTTTTGTGAATGGTGTGAGAAAGTGGTCTAGTTTCAACCTTCTGCATGTTGCTGTCCAGTTCTCCCAGCACCATTTGTTAAAGAGACTGTCTTTTTTCCATTGGATGTTCTTTCCTGCTTTGTCAAAAATGAGTTGGCCATACGTTTGTGGGTCTAGTTCTGGGGTTTCTATTCGATTCCATTGGTCTATGTGTCTGTTTTTATGCCAATACCATGCTGTCTTGATGATGACAGCTTTGTAGTAGAGGCTAAAGTCTGGGATTGTGATGCCTCCTGCTTTGGTCTTCTTCTTCAAAATTACTTTGGCTATTTGGGGCCTTTTGTGGTTCCATATGAATTTTAGGATTGCTTGTTCTAGTTTCAAGAAGAATGCTGGTGCAATTTTGATTGGGATTGCATTGAATGTGTAGATAGCTTTGGGTAGTATTGACATTTTGACAATATTTATTCTTCCAATCCATGAGCAGGGAATGTCTTTCCATTTCTTTATATCTTCTTCAATTACCTGCATAAGCTTTCTATAGTTTTCAGCATACAGATCTTTTACATCTTTGGTTAGATTTATTCCTAGGTATTTTATGCTTCTTGGTGCAATTGTGAATGGGATCAGTTTCTTTATTTGTCTTTCTGTTGCTTCATTGTTAGTGTATAAGAATGCAACTGATTTCTGTACATTGATTTTGTATCCTGCAACTTTGCTGAATTCATGTATCAGTTCTAGCAGACTTTTGGTGGAGTCTATCGGATTTTCCATGTATAATATCATGTCATCTGCAAAAAGCGAAAGCTTGACTTCATCTTTGCCAATTTGGATGCCTTTGATTTCCTTTTGTTGTCTGATTGCTGATGCTAGAACTTCCAATACTATGTTAAACAACAGCGGTGAGAGTGGGCATCCCTGTCGTGTTCCTGACCTCAGGGAAAAAGCTCTCAGTTTTTCCCCATTGAGGATGATGTTAGCTGTGGGCTTTTCATAAATGGCTTTTATGATCTTTAAGTATGTTCCTTCTATCCCGACTTTCTCCAGGGTTTTTATTAAGAAAGGGTGCTGGATTTTGTCAAAGGCCTTTTCTGCATCGATTGACAGGATCATATGGTTCTTCTCTTTTTTTTTGTTAATGTGATGTATCACGTTGATCGATTTGCGAATGTTGAACCAGCCCTGCATCCCAGGAATGAATCCCACTTGATCATGGTGAATAATTCTTTTTATATGCTGTTGAATTCGATTTGCTAGTATCTTATTGAGAATTTTTGCATCCATATTCATCAGGGATATTGGCCTGTAGTTCTCTTTTTTTACTGGGTCTCTGTCTGGTTTAGGAATCAAAGTAATACTGGCTTCATAGAATGAGTCTGGAAGTTTTCCTTCCCTTTCTATTTCTTGGAATAGCTTGAGAAGGATAGGTATTATCTCTGCTTTAAACGTCTGGTAGAACTCCCCTGGGAAGCCATCTGGTCCTGGACTCTTATTTGTTGGGAGATTTTTGATAACCGATTCAATTTCTTCACTGGTTATGGGTCTGTTCAAGCTTTCTATTTCCTCCTGATTGAGTTTTGGAAGAGTGTGGGTGTTTAGGAATTTGTCCATTTCTTCAAGGTTGTCCAATTTGTTGGCATATAATTTTTCATAGTATTCCCTGATAATTGTTTGTATCTCTGAGGGATTGGTTGTAATAATTCCATTTTCATTCATGATTTTATCTATTTGGGTCATCTCCCTTTTCTTTTTGAGAAGCCTGGCTAGAGGTTTGTCAATTTTGTTTATTTTTTCAAAAAACCAACTCTTGGTTTCGTTGATCTGCTCTACAGTTTTTTTAGATTCTATATTGTTTATTTCTGCTCTGATCTTTATTATTTCTCTTCTTCTGCTGGGTTTAGGCTGCCTTTGCTGTTCTGCTTCTATTTCCTTTAGGTGTGCTGTTAGATTTTGTATTTGGGATTTTTCTTGTTTCTTGAGATAGGCCTGGATTGCAATGTATTTTCCTCTCAGGACTGCCTTCGCTGCGTCCCAAAGCGTTTGGATTGTTGTATTTTCATTTTCATTTGTTTCCATATATTTTTAAATTTCTTCTCTAATTGCCTGGTTGACCCACTCATTCGTTAGTAGGGTGTTCTTTAACCTCCATGCTTTTGGAGGTTTTCCAGACTTTTTCCTGTGGTTGATTTCAAGCTTCATAGCATTGTGGTCTGAAAGTATGCATGGTATGATTTCAATTCTTGTAAACTTATGAAGGGCTGTTTTATGACCCAGTATATGATCTATCTTGGAGAATGTTCCATGTGCACTCGAGAAGAAAGTATATTCTGTTGCTTTGGGATGCAGAGTTCTAAATATATCTGTCAAGTCCATCTGATCCAATGTATCATTCAGGGCCCTTGTTTCTTTATTGACTGTGTGTCTAGATGATCTATCCATTTCTGTAAGTGGGGTGTTAAAGTCCCCTGCAATGACCACATTCTTATCAATAAGGTTGCTTATGTTTATGAGTAACTGTTTTATATATCTGGGGGCTCTGGTATTTGGCGCATAGACATTTATAATTGTTAGCTCTTCCTGATGGATAGACCCTGTAATTATTATATAATGCCCTTCTTCATCTCTTGTTACAGCCTTTAATTTAAAGTCTAGTTTGTCTGATATAAGTATGGCTACTCCAGCTTTCTTTTGGCTTCCAGTAGCATGATAAATAGTTCTCCATCCCCTCACTCTCAATCTAAAGGTGTCCTCAGATCTCAAATGAGTCTCTTGTAGACAGCAAATAGATGGGTCTTGTTTTTTTATCCATTCTGATACCCTATGTCTTTTGGTTGGCGCATTTAATCCATTTACATTCAGTGTTATTATAGAAAGATACGGGTTTAGAGTCATTGTGATGTCTGTATGTTTTATGCTTGTAGTGATGTCTCTGGTACTTTGTCTCACAGGATCCCCCTTAGGATCTCTTGTAGGGCTGGTTTCGTGGTGACAAATTCCTTCAGTTTTTGTTTGTTTGGGAAGACCTTTATCTCTCCTTCTATTCTAAATGACAGACTTGCTGGATAAAGGATTCTCGGCTGCATATTTTTTCTGTTTAGCACACTGAAGATATCGTGCCAAGCCTTTCTGGCCTGCCAAGTTTCAAAGGAGAGATCAGTCACGAGTCTTATAGGTCTCCCTTTATATGTGAGGGCACGTTTATCCCTTGCTGCTTTCAGAATTTTCTCTTTATCCTTGTATTTTGCCAGTTTCACTATGATATGTCATGCAGAAGATCGATTCAAGTTACGTCTGAAGGGAGTTCTCTGTGCCTCTTGGATTTCAATGCCTTTTTCCTTCCCCAGTTCAGGGAAGTTCTCAGCTATAATTTCTTCAAGTACCCCTTCAGCACCTTTCCCTCTCTCTTCCTCCTCTGGGATACCAATTATGCGTATATTATTTCTTTTTAGTGTATCACTTAGTTCTCTAATTTTCCCCTCATACTCCTGGATTTTTTTATCTCTCTTTCTTTCAGCTTCCTCTTTCTCCATAACTTTATCTTCTAGTTCACCTATTCTCTCCTCTGCCTCTTCAATCCGAGCCGTCGTGGTTTCCATTTTGTTTTGCATTTCGTTTAAAGCGTTTTTCAGCTCCTCGTGACTGTTCCTTAGTCCCTTGATCTCTGTAGCAAGAGATTCTCTGCTGTCCTGTATACTGTTTTCAAGCCCAGCGATTAATTTTATGACTATTATTCTAAATTCACTTTCTGTTATATTATTTAAATCCTTTTTGATCAGTTCATTAGCTGTTGTTATTTCCTGGAGATTCTTCTGAGGGGAATTCTTCCGTTTGGTCATTTTGGATAGTCCCTGGAGCGGTGAGGACCTGCAGGGCACTTCCCCCGTGCTGTGGTGTATAACTGGAGTTGGTGGGCGGGGCCGCAGTCCGACCTGATGTCTGCCCCCAGCCCACCGCTGGGGCCACAGTCAGACTGGTGTGTGCCTTCTCTTCCCCTCTCCTAGGGGCGGGATTCACTGTGGGGTGGCGTGGCCCGTCTGGGCTACTTGCACACTGCCAGGCTTGTGGTGCTGGGGATCTGGCGTATTAGCTGGGGTGGGTAGGCAAGGTGCACGGGGGCAGGAGGGGCAGGCTTAGCTCGCTTCTCCTTAGGTGATCCACTTCAGGAGGGGCCCTGTGGCAGCGGGAGGGAGTCAGATCCGCTGCCGGAGGTTTGGCTCCGCAGAAGCACAGAGTTGGGTGTTTGCGCGGAGCGAGCAAGTTCCCTGGCAGGAACTGGTTCTCTTTGGGATTTTGGCTGGGGGATGGGCGGGGGAGATGGCGCTGGCGAGCGCCTTTGTTCCCCGCCAAGCTGAGCTCTGCCGTCCGTCCGGGGGCTCAGCAGCTCTCCCTCCCTTTGTCCTCCAGCCTTCCCGCTTTCTGAGCAGAGCTGTTAACTTCTGACCTCCCAGACGCTAAGTCGCGCTTGCTGTCGGAACACAGTCCGTCCGGCCCCTCCGCTTTTGCCAGCCCGACTCGGGGGCTCTGCTTGGCCGGCGAGCCGCCCCTCCGCCCCGGCTCCCTCCCGCCAGTCCGTGGAGCGCGCACCGCCTCGCCGCCCTTCCTACCCTCTTCCGTGGGCCTCTCGTCTGCGCTTGGCTCCGGAGACTCCGTTCTGCTAATCCTCTGGCGGTTTTCTGGGTTCTTTAGGCAGGTATAGGTGGAATCTAAGTGATTAGCAGGACGCGCGGTGAGCCCAGCGTCCTCCTACGCCGCCATCTTCCGGAACCTCTCTCTTTTTTTTTTTTTTTTAATTTTTTAATGTTTGTTTATTTTTGAGAGAGAGAGAGAAAGAGAGACAGAGTGCAAGCAGGGGAGGGGCAGAGAGAGAGGGAGGTACAGAATCCGAAGCAGCTCCAGGCTCTAGCTGTCAGCACAGGGCCCAATGTGAGGCTCAAATCCACCAACCGTGAGATCATGGTCTCAAAAAATTCTTTACAGGAAACTTAATCCAAATTCTTTTTCTTAGAGATGCAGTTTTAGATAAATTGAGTCCATTTCCTGTTTCCAAGCTTGGTAGGGGCAGAATGTAGACAAGGATATAATTTCCAGTCCAATATTTTAACTACCAATAAGTATGGCTTCCATAATTTGTACTGCAAACAAGGAAGTCACTCTTTATTGCAGTTCATTGTATCAACATGATTTCAAGACCACGTTAAGTCAGCGGAGGCAGCATATTTTTTAGTGCCTGACTACATTAATTATAAGTCAATGCATGTAGCCAATTTCTGAAGAATTATATCTACTCACTGAAATATAACCAAATTGCAAGGCTGCTCTTGGGGTGATTTCTCATTTACTTTGATTTAGTGAACGTATTTTAAAGTAGCAAAATTTATTTTATTTTACCCTTTTTGCTAATAAAGACTAGTCTCTTCTGAGTAAATCCAACCAGTGTATTTCTTCTATAACAAAGAAAAATGTGGTTTATGAAGCAGGTATATAGCTATTAAAGAAACGATACCCTTGGAACATATGGAATGGTTAAGCTCAAACACTTCAAGCTGGTACTCAAAAGGGTGTTGAACAACACATGTAGCCCAGTATTAGCATTGCAAAAAATGCAAAAGCAAAACAAAACAAACAAAAAAAAAAAAACACAAAAAAACCCAGAGAAGCTTAAGAACAGAGCAGCAGAGTGCCAATCAACCCCATTAATACAAGACCATAAAACTCTACTATGCAAGCTCACACAAACAGAGATTGCAGAATACCACAGCTACCGCATCTTCTGACCACTGTGCAAGGAAGATAGATGTCTGGGATTTCTACTTGGAACCAGAGGTCGGGTAAGTTTCATGAAAAAATTAAAAACTGATACTGAAGATTCAGAATCTGATAGCGGATTGTTAAAATCTATCTAATTGAAATATTCAAAATGATTAATAGTTATAATAGTTAATTGCAATTCACTTTAATATAATGGTTTATTTAAACTTAACAATAACCTTATTAAATATGCTAAATATCCCCATTTCACAGTGGAAAATACTTCAGAAGCCATACTCATTAAAAAAGAGAGAATGGCAATCTTTGCACTCAATTATGCTTTCTAATACCACGCTCTTTTCGTTATACCATATATAAAAATAATCACTGGAGGCAGGACGTCACAGTGAAATTTCCATCTTTTTAGACCAATAAACAGATGAGAGTCACGGATTATGGAAGATTATAGGGAGAATTTAGTTGCAGAGCTGAAAATGAAGCTTTAGAATCTCTGCCAAAGTCTTCTTTCCACATTCAAAACTGACTTAAACATTAGATAAAAAGACGACAAAAATAATAAGTTAGGTAATATAAAATAGATGTTAAGAGCATGGGCTCTGAAGTCAGATTGATTAGGGTTCTTGACCTTGACCAGTTTATTTAATCTTACTATTTCAGTTGACTTATCTATAAAATGGTGATAACAATAAAACCTACTTCTTACAAGGATCAAGTTAAATAATATGTGTGAAGTTCTTAGAAACAGTTTGGACATCAGGAGGGGTAGCCTGATATGAATCACCTTCAAAATCTATTTCTCCCCCCATTCCCCAGACTCAACAAAAGGGCAGCGGGACAAGTAAGAGACACTCAGCAACAAAAGATCACGAAGTAAAGTGCCAGGGGCACAGGCTGAGCCACAAAAGGTCACAAAAAGCCCATTAAAGAATAAGCTACCTGTGTTTTGGTGTGGGGGGTAATAAAGAAGTAACTGCAAAAATTTCACAACTGTGTCCCATGAGAGAACCTGCATATGTCACTCACACAAATGGCACTAATTGCCAAGAGAGAACCACCAACAGAGTAAGCTATAAGTGAAACATATTTTCCTCCTTTGTATAATGTCTCTTTCCCTTGCCCCAACTCTGGAAGACTCAGAAAGAAGAGAGGAAGAGCCTTTTGCCCATGGCACATGCCTTAGCTGTGAACATGGCTGAGAAAAGGGGAGATGATCTAACTAGCATAAAAGACTGATGTTTAAATCGGACTGTCTTGGACCCTTTGATATTTGAGTGAATCGAGAGCTACAGGGTACACTCAAGATATTGTCATGATGTGGGAAAAGGAGATCCAAAAATGAAGTGTTGGTGAGTTTGGTCGGTTGAATCTCTAAAGCCCTTGGGGGGGATGTCCAGATACTTTCTTCACAGCATCCAAGTCCCAGCATGATTTCTCCCTCCCTCTCCTCTCTAGCCTGGTGTTAAGCAGTCCCTCCTCCAACTGCACTCCGCCTGTAGCAATGCTGGATACTGCCTCTGATGTGCCATGTTCCACCTTACTACCCAAACTCACTGATGTCTGCTGCAGCGGCTTTTCCCTGCCAGTCCCTACATTTGGCCAACTTTGACTCCACACTGAGAACAAGGACTCATTGTTCAAGAACAATGAACACATTCTTCAATGCTGTATCACCAGCATCTAACAAACTGCCTGGAACATAGGAAATAAACAACAATTAGTCCATGAAAGAGTGAATGAGAGACATCATTAGAAATGATATGTAGTTGAGGCACCTGGGTGGCTCAGTCAGTGAAATGTCCAACTCTTAATTTTGGCTCAGGTCATGACCTCATGGTTCGTGGGTTGGAGCGCAGAGCCTGCTTGGGACGGTCTGTCTGTATCTCTCTCTTTCACTCAAAATAAGTAAATAAGTAAAAATAAGAATAAAAAGAAATTAAAAGTAGCAACAAGGATTCTGGGCAAAAACAACTCTAAATCTATAAAGAGAAAGTCATCAGCAGACAGATGGTAGAAAAGCTCTCAGATATCTTGCAGCAACCAGTTACCTGCATGCGATACCCCAATCCTTAATTTCACAAGTGTGAAGTGTGCATGTTTACATGTGCGTGTCTGTGTAACTATATTAAAATAACCACAGTAGTCCTTTATTGTGTACAATAGTTGCATTTAGTTATGTTGGCACATCTCAAAAAAGCCATGCCATAACAAATGCTCTGGGAAAAGGGATCTACTATGTTTTAAAGTTTCGCTTGTGGAAGGTTTTGCAGCTTTCTTTTTTGGGCAATTGGCTATAAGGCCTTCGTGATCTGGCTCTGAGTTCTTTTCTAGCCTCATCTCACCCAAATCCCTTGAAGCATTCCAAGCTCTAGTCACAGTGAATTTTTGCATTTTACTAAATTCAATCGGCCCTTCCAATTTATGCTAAAACTCTCCCCTCATTTGTCCTCTTTGGTTATGTTCTTTTCCTGGAAACCTTCTCAGATAGAGATATCCTATACCCACATCCCCTCTGCTCTATATTAATCCATAAGTACTTCAATAAAAGCGTGATCCCACTGTTCTAGAGTTGATAACTTTTCTTAGCTGTTTCCCCACATCACTGTGAACAACTTGAGGATAAGCACTGGTTATACTTAGGTATTTCAGCTCCCACACTGTGACAGACACAGAGCATGTACTTAGTAAATCTTGCTGAAATGAACAAACACAACTCATGCCTTGTAGTCACTCTGATGGTGGTAAAGAAGAAAGACATGTAAAGATTTTTATATTCCAGTATATAAAGACATAAAAATGTGTGAACACCCTGTGAAAGAACACAAGGACAAAAAGGACTGACCCTACTTGGAGTAGCCGACAGAGACACCAGAGAAGATGAAATTTGAGCTTGGCCTTGAATAAATGAAAGATCTCCAGTTGGCAAAGGAGAAGGAAAGCCTAACAAGAAAAGTGAAAAACATCTCCACGGAGTTGTTAAAGATAATGGCATGTTCAGAAAACAGTGAGAAGTTCAATGTGGTCTTTAAAAATAAAATCCTCACCGATAGTTATAATGCCTTACAGCTACTGCCCTCTGTCTCGCCTCCTCTCCTCAACCATGTTGCTTAAAAATGTTGCCTCCACAATTTCTGCATTTCCTCACCTCCCACACGCTCAACCCACTGCAATCTGGTTGCTTTTACCACGATCAGCAAATACCTCCTTGTTCCTAATCTAATGACACATTTGAATCCTTTTCTTGGCTTTACCACAACACATGACACTGTTGTTCTCTCCCTACTTTTGCACTGATCCTTTGCATTTGGTATTAAACTATTTTCTCCTGGTGTTGTGGGAAACCATTGGGAAAATCTTCACCATGGGATCCGAGACCTTCTGTGTCTGCCAACAATCTACATGCAACGGTAACCCCGGGAAAATGTATGGGAGTAGCCCCAATAGATAATATCCATTATTCTTGACCAAGGCAAACAAGTTCTACGTGGCTCTCCCCAAAAGACAGATTCCACTCTTGAAACCTGAGGAAAGAATACGCGACCTCAGCGATTTTAATTGAAAAAAAAATCACTCATTTTCAGCAATCACAGCTGTTGATTATTTGGTTTATAAAAGGAATGGGCAAATATTAAGCAATACCCCTCTACTTAGGAAGCCAAGACACCTGCGACTTGATGTATTTGGTTCCTGAAACCTCCCTCTTGCAAGAAGATAGGATGGAGTCAAACTAGTCACACCGCCTTTATTTGCCCTCTTTTCTGAAACTTTTGCCACATCCCAGAGGTTTTACTCTGAGCAACACCCTTGGGTTCTTCTCATTACGGAACAAACAATACCACCTTCAGTATACAGAATCCTACGTTGACAGAAGCCTGTAAGTGATACAAATATATGACTATTGCACATCACTGCATCTGAGGAGGAATAAAAGTCAGTAGTTTCTAACTTCTGTTGTTAAGGATCAAAACATAGTCTGTTTCAGAGAAGAGAATCCCCCTTCATGTTGACAGATATCCATGGCTGCTTCTCAGTCTCCTTTAATTTTTTTTTTTATTCTCTGGGGTGCCAGGGTGGCTCAGTCAGTTAAGCATCCACCTCCTGATTTCGGTTCAGATCATGATTCACCGTCGTGAGATTGACTCCCATGTCGAACTCCACACTGGAAGTGGGATCTGCTTAAGAGTCTCTCTCTCCATCTCCCTCTGCCCCTCCTCTGCCCCCCCCCTCAAAAATCTTATTTATATTCTTGTATTCTAGAGTTTCTGTGAAAGCATGATGAGCATTTCACTTGAAATCTCTTTCCTTGTCCAGTGTTATGCATGCCCATGGTTTTAATTACCATCAAATGGCTTCCCAAACTATCTGCACTCCAGCCCTTCTTCTGAGCTCTGGATATATGCCTGCACTTAGACATCTCCAATTACATTTCTCACAAAGACCCTAACTCGGTGACCAAAGGCATACATTCTCATTCCCCAAATACCAAAACAAAAGCAAACTAAATTTTTTCCTGCTGTTTGTCATATCCCAGTGAGTGGTACCATCAACCCAATGCCCCAGGCCTCCGTCCTGTGCTTTTCCTTCAACTCCTACATCCAACAGATCACCAGTCTTACAGATTCTATCATGTGGAGATCTAATAAATTTTTTCAGGTTTTCCATCTTTGGGACCACAATTCTGGCCCAGTCCAGAGTCCTTCTTGAGCGGAATAAAACAGCTTTCAAACTATCATTTCCTTTCCCTATCCTCTACTACAAATTACTGGATTGAAGAAAATCTGACTCCATCACATGCCTTCTGTATTACCCCAACCCCCCCCCCAACCTTAAAATGGCTTGTTGCTGCCTTCAGCATAAAATCAAATACCTTAAACTATTAAAATGCAGACTGGCATCCCACACAACTAGCAATTATGATCGCACAGATTGTAGAAGGAGCTCAGGAAACAATCCAATCCAAGTGCCTATTGAATAACATTTTAAGGAACATTATTAAAAACTCTAAGAGGAGGGGCACCTGGGTGGCTCAGTCAGTTGAGCGTTTGACTATTTTGACTCAGGTCATGATCCCAAGGTTGTGGGATTGAGCCCCTTTGTCTGGCTCCGTGCTGGGCCTGGAGCCTGTTTGAGATTCTCTCTTTCTCTCTCTCGCTGCCCCTCTCCCTCTGCCCCTTTCCCCTGCTCTCTCTGTCACACACACACACACACACACACACACACACACACACACACTCCCTCTCTCTCTCTCAAAAACAAACATCACACAAACAAATAAACCTTTAAGACGATACTGAAAAATATTGACTGACTAAATGAATGCTCTCAAAGTCTAATTTCTATCCTTCCAAATATCAATACCCTTCCAGTAACCAAATTCTACACGCTAGCTTTGAAGTGAGTAAAGATGATTACTTTACTTGTGATACGGTATACAGAATTCACCACGTTTATAACAGGTCTCCTTATCTAGCTACATTGACAAGTAACAAGTTGATAAGGGTTATCACCTAAGTCTGGTGTCAATTTTTGACCAAATGTCAAGATCTAATAACTCTCAACCTCCCTATGATGTTAACTACCAGAATACGTTATATCTCACTAGCTTCTGGGGAGTCTAAGAGATAATGCAGTCTGTTTTCATAGAGACAGAAAAGTATCAACCAAAGGACTTTGAAATGATCAACAAATCAAGGTCAAAGCTTACCTGACTGCTTGCTGCTTAACAGTCTAATGGGAAACTTTGGCTCAGAAACCTGGAGGTGACTTCAAAGTTTGTACTGTTCGATTTCTAACCCTAACACTTAGTACTGCAAGAGATTATCGTTTGGGCTGAGGTTCTAGTCTAGCTTTTAGTGCAGTAATTCGTAGCTCAACCTGAAGAATATGCACATATAGCGAAAATGTTTACTAATATGAAAAAAGACCTATATAGAAACCAAGAAGAAAAGAAAAAACAAAACAACAGAGGAGTGGGTTACAAATTGCTAAAATGCACATGCCTACTACAAACTTTGTCAACTGTCAGCTACTAGTACATTCCCAACTTTAATTACCTTCTTACTCATGAATTTTTTAAATGTTGAAATAAAAGATTTTTAAACTTAATTGCAGACACTGCAATTAGAATCTTTAATTATAATTTAGATATGCAACTTTCTTTGGACAATTACACTAGTTAATGATTCTGAGCTAGCAGTGTGTATGTGTGTATGTGTGTGTGTGCATGTGTGTTTGTTCTTTTGGTTCTTAATTCTTTTTGCTATGCTGCTTTTTCCTCTCAGGCTAATGTCACAACAAATCTGCATCACTGACCTGAACAGGACGTAAGGGTTTGGGTCTATGCACACTGCATAGAAATAAATGAGTGTATCAACTAAGCTACTATAAGGGAAATTAGACTTATTCTTTACTTTTTTTTCTCATTACCAAATTGTTCCTATAAGATATGAGTTAAATATCTTCATATCTACCTGTATATATGAGTAATAGTAATATAAGTGCATCTTCCATATATAATAAATGTCTTCCTCTTTAGAGTGTCACATGTAAGTTTCATTTCTTGGCCACCTATACTAACACAAATTCAAAATCTTCCTCATTATATATTGCTTCTCAGGAAAAGTAATATCAATACTGAAAATAATTCCATTTGGTTATCATGAAGACCAAATAATTTCTTTTCATAAAATGTGCATATGTTTTTGAATTCTGTCTTTCCTAATAGGTTTACAATATGCGTGTGTGTGTGTGTGTGTGTGTGTGTGTGTGCGCGCGCTCACGTGCATGTGTTATATGTATATAGAGGTCACTCAACTGTAATTTTTCCCACCTTCTTTCTTTAGATTTGAACTAATATCAAACAGCACCTGATGACTGACAAAAATACCTCTTGACTCTCACTCAAAATCCTTCCCATATCACACATTATTATGTACACCAATTATCAGTGTATCAACTCTCAGCTCCCATCCAGGCTCCCCTTTTTTGTGAGAGAGTATGTGTGTACCTGTGCATGTGTGTGTGTGTGTGTGTGGGGGGTGTTCCTTGCCTGTTCATGATGCTTCACCCCTAGAAGTAGATGCTGCTTTCTGAATTTGCTAGTTCTGTGTTGCTTAGAGTCTTCTTTTACTCTGTTTTATTATATATATACATATATATATATATATATATATATTTTTTTTTTTTTCTTGAGACAGAGAGAGAGGGTATCTTAAGCAGGATCTATGCCCAGTGCAAAGCCTAACATACAGCTCGATCCCACAACCATGAGATCATGACCTGAGCCAAAACCAAGAGTCGGATGCTCAATCGACTGAGCCACCCAGGCACCCCTACCCTGTTCTATTATTAAAGCACCTGTTCTAGCTAATAATTCATTTTATTAGATTTTGTGTGTTCAAGTTCTGTTATAGCTCCTTTGGTTTGACTGAACTGGTCTGATGACAGAATAAGTATGTACCCACTCAGTGGTCTTGCAATTCATCAGACTTCTTCCAAGCCAACTATTGGTAAGATTAAGTAAGCAAGGTGAATAAAGATGGAAATAATGTAGAAAATCTGACATTACCAAAATAATTCCATAGACCGTAATAGGCTAGGTAATTCAAGGAAAATGTATCATTAGGAAAAAGGTCTAGGGCCTTTAAGTGTCTCAAGAGCCTACTAAGATGTTAAATATGTACTTCAGTTTAGGGAATATCTCCATATAAAAGTACACATGTACACACACACATACACACTCCAAAATAGAAAAGGGAAAGTAAAAAAATAAAAATAAGTAATTTTGTTTAAATGTTGCCAACTTCAATTCCACTCAACTCAATTTAACCTATATCATATGGATCCTGAGTGCATTTTAATGTTTAATACAAAGTGTGGCAGGGCCCCCCATATATGAAGCGTATTTGGAGCCGGCTAGAATTGTTTTAAAGTTCTTGAGCTGGATTCATTGAAGAGGGCAAAATTTTTAATTCAACTCAGATGAAGGAGCTTAAATTTGTTCTGTTGCTAATGACTGCACACCTAACAACAGCTACCAGCTTTTTACTTTTAACTTTTGTGCATCAGCTTGTTAATATGTACCTTATTTTTAAGAATGACCGCAGCAAACAGAACCAAAGGCATGTAACTGCTAGGGTTATGATTCCCAGATAATGACTGCTTGACTCACACATGGTCCTGCCCAGTTCTGGGGCATGTTGACCTTAACCTTTCAGTCTTCAACTTCACATGTCAGCACTCCCTGCTCTTGGTTTCAACTTGACATCCGTGGATTCCTAATGTCGAATGCTAAGCTTTAATTCTTGCAGAAGAATCGTAATGTTTTTCCCATTTTTTTTTCTTACTTGACTTCAACCAGAATTTAGGATTTGTAAACAAAATATATATATAAATTTCCCAGGGCACCTGGGTGGCTCAGTCGGTTGAGTGTCCGGCTTTGGCTCAGGTCATGATCTTGCGGTTTGTGGGTTCGAGCTCTGTGTCAGGGTCTGTGTTGACAGCTCAGAGCCTGGAGCCTGCTTCCGATTCTGTGTCTCCCTCTCTCTGCCCCTCCCTCATGCATGCTCTGCCTCTCTCCCTCTCTCTCCTTCCCTCTCTCTCTCAAAAATGAATAAACATTAAACAATTAAAAACAAAAAAAACAAAAAGAAAAAACATAAATTTCCCAACAAATGCCTGCAAGGAATTCCTGCGTGAAGCACCAAATGATCACAGTTTCTTTTCCTTTTTTCTTTTTTTCCCTCTAAATTTCAGCTTAAGTAAGGTATAATTGACAATAAAATTATAAGATAATTAAGGGTACAAAGTAATGACTGATATACATATACATTGTGAAAGGCTTCCCCCATTTGGTTAATTAACACATCTATCAACTTATATTTCTCTGTGTGTGTGTGTGTGTGTGTGTGTGTGTGTGTGTGTGTGAAAACATTCAAGCACTACTCTCTTAGCTAATTTCAATTATAAAATATAGTGTTATTAACTACAGTCACCATGTTTTACACTGGATCTTCAGACCTTATTCATCTTGTAGCTGAAAATTTGTACTCTTTCACCAACCTCTCCCTATTTCCTCCACCCCAGTCCCTAGCAACTACTTATCTATCCTCTGTTTCTGAGGTTGAAATATTTTTATTTTTTTAATTTTTTTTTACATTTATTTACTTTTGAGAGACAGAGAAAGACAGAGCACAAGTCGGGGAGGGACAGAGAGAGAGAGGAGACACAGAATTTGAAGCAGACTCCAGGTTCTGAGCTGTCAGCACAGAGCCCGATGCAGAGCTTGAACCCGCAAACCACGAGATCATGACCTGAGCCGAAGTCGGACGCTCAACCAACTGAGCCACCCAGGCGCCCCGGAGATTTTTTTAAAATGTATTCCACATACAAGAGATAGCATGCAGTATTGGTCTTCTTCTGTCTGGCTTATTTCACTTAGCATAATACCCTCAAGGTCCAGATTGTTGCCGCAAATCCAGATTTTTGTTTTTTCCCCCATGGCCAAATATTATTCATATACAAATCTATATGAATTACATGTGTGTGTATAATATATATAACGTTTCCCTATCTTGGCTCTTGTGAATAATGTTGCAATGAACATGGGAGTGCAGAAATCTCTTTGAAATCCTGTTTTCATGACCTTTGCATATATACCCAGAGGGGGAATTGCTGAATCATACAATAGTTCTCTTTTCAAATTTTGAGAAACCCTCTTACAGTTTTCCACAGTGGCTGCGCCAATATACATTTCCACCAAAAGTGCACAAGGGTTCCCTTTCCTCCACATGATAAACAACCCTTATCTCTTGTCTTTTTAATGACAGCCATACTAACAGGTGTGAGGTGATACCTCACAGTGGTATTGATTTGCATTTTCCTGATGCTCATGTCGGGCACTTGTCATGTACCAGTTGGTCATTTGTATGTCTTCTTTGTAAAAATGTCTATTCGGTCTTCCTTTATAAATTGGATTGTTTGTCTTCTTTTCTATTGAGTTGTGTCAGTTCTTTATTTTGGCTATTAACACCTTATCAGATATATGATTTGCGGGTATTTTCTCCCATTGTGTAGGCTGCCTTTCCATTCTGTCCACAGCTTCTTTTGCTATGCAGAAACTTTGTAGTTTGATGTAGTCCCACTTGTTAAGTTTTGCTTTTGTTGTTAGATCCAAAAAACCATTACCAAGACTGATGTCAAAGGGCTTCTCTCCCATGTTTTCTTCTAGGGGCATTACGGTTTCAGGTGTTCTGTTCAAGTCTTTAATCCATTTTGAGTTGAAGCTCCCTGCTTTCTAAATGTATGTTAGTAGTCCCACAGTATGGTCAGAAGAAAAAGAAGGAGGATTAGTCTAATCCATTGTCACCACTGGAAAAAAGTCAACTTAAACATTTTGCCAAAAATATATGAGTGAGTGTGTCTAAAACCTCCAGGAAATAGGGGCGCTTGGGGTGGCTCAGTCGGTTAAGTGTCTGACTTCGGCTCAGGTCATGATCTCACAGTTCATGGTTTCAAGCCCCGCTTCGGGCTCTGTGCTGACAGCTCAGAGCCTGGAGCCTGTTTCAGATTCTGTGTCTTCCCTCTCTCTCTGCCCCTCCCCTGTTCATGCTCTGTCTCTGTCTCAAGAGTAAATAAACATTAAAAAAAAATTATAAAACCTCCAGAAAATAAACATTTCATATGTCTAAAAGAAGTATATATTTTTCTATTTTTGATTTTTTTAGTTAGAATAATAAACTTTGCAAAAATAAAAACACAAAAAAGCAAAAACATTAAAAGTAACTGTAAGCACCAATATTCACAACAAAAAATCCACAACATTGAAAAATTTGATATTTGGGGTCCTATCTTAATTGCCTTTCTGATTTGGCTGGTCATAAGACATCAAAAGTAACATTAAAAGAACCTCCATTTATATACTATCCTGCTAGTTTTTCAGTGTAGTGCTTGACGAAATTCTGACTCTGATTCCACATAGAGGTCAGGTGCTCATTCTCTCTCTTTCTAATATTTGAGAGCATCTACCGAGACCAAGTGTACAGATATATTGTCTTTATAGCCAACCAGTAATGTTTGGAAGATGTATTCAGGCTAAATAGGTCTCTGTCATCTTTTCAAGTTCCTGTACACTTAAAATTGACCTGTAGAAAGAGGCAGATTAATATTTCAGATCACAATAGAGATACTGCAAGGGAGGGAGGAGGATTATGTTGAAGAGTAGTATTTTTTTCTGTTGCTGTACAATTGTGGCTAAGGCCTGGAGTTAAGAGGGAAAAAAGCACTTAAATCTGCACATTATAATACGAAAGAACTTCAAAGACTTGCCAGTGTTCGGTATCAACCCCATCCCCAAAGCTGGGGATCATTACCCCTCTGCCACCTTTCATTTTCAGGTGTCCAAGTCAATTTATGAAAAGGCCCACGAGGGGTACCTGGGTGGCTCAGTCGGCTAAGCGTCTCACTTCAGCTCAGGTTATGATCTTGATCTCACAGTTCCTGAGTTCCAGCCCCAGGGCTCTCTGCTGTCAGGGCAGAGCCCACTTTGGATCCTCTCTATGCCCCTCCCCCAAGTGCATGTGGGTGAGAGTGCGTGCTCTTTCTCTCTCAAAAGTAAATAAACATTAAAAATTTTTAAACGTACTGTGAGGTCAAACAAGTGATTCTGGTGGAAGACAAAGCAAATTTCTTAAAGGACAGAAGTAGCATATCTGCTTCCTGAAGGAAAGGTAGAGAGGTCCCAACGAATTGGCTAACGCTTATAATTGTCCTCATTAAAGGAAAACTTTGTTTTTGTGTTTATTCCAATGAAAAACCTCCACATTTGGCATCCCTCCCCATGGGTTATCAGAGAAAGAAGTCAGGGAAGGGTGACATGGTGGAGGGTAACCAGACAAAGAAGGGATAAGGGCATTTCCTCTAATTCTCACTTCCTGGGCCATAAGGAAGGTGGATGAAAAGTATTTCAACAAAAATTTCTATAACTGAGCACTATAGTTAGCAGTAGAAATGGAAGAGTTAATACTAAAATTTTTATGCTTAATCAATAATTATCTATGATGTGTCTAGCCCACCAGTTTCTAACCCAACTTAACAATTTCCCTCTTACACTCATCTCATTAAAAATAAATAAATAGACAGTGGTCTACAAAACTGTCCAGATTTTACTTATCAAACTCCAAGCAGGTCCTTGAATCCTAGAAAATGGTCCTCAGTAATATAATTATTTTTATTTAACTAATTGTTTACCACACTGTAGCTAGGTAGACAAGCTATGAAAAGAATATGAAATACAAAGTGTTAATATAAACACTCAAGCAGGGGTAGTGTATTGATATAAACAAGTATCTTTAATTCTCCAAGTATTGGGATAGACTAAATAGGCAGACACATAATTCTACAACACTAAAATTGCCTGTTTATTTTAACTTCCCCCCATATAACGGGAACATTCTATGAAGTAAAAATACTATTTAATGAAAAACTCACCATATCTGTATCTGAGACAGGGCCAAAACTGGTCACGTAGATGTTAGTGAAGACTTCAGTAATACTGTCTGGCATGAGAAAAACAGATTAAACATAGATAATACATAATGAGAGCCACGGAAAGAGAAGGGGTCAAGTACATGGAATGATTAGAAGGCTGTGTGATACTTAGGAATATTGCTCTTTACTTTCTTTTCAACCTTCACAAACAACAAACATTTCTACATTGCTCAATTATTTTATAAGTTCTCACAACCATAAATGCTAAACGCCTAGAAGTATTATGACATTCTTACTTGGAAACTACACTGGATTTAGAGCATTTCGTTTTAAACATAGTTCTGAGAATTAGTAATGTCTTAGAATCTATCTTCGATGAACTAGTTTACAATAAATTTACTATCAATGCTAAAAATAAAGTATGGTTCGTATGGTTACTGTTTGATATAGTCCTAAATTTTATTTTTAAAGTAAATATTTCAGATGGTATTTCATGATGGTACAGGTTTAGTTTGTAGATTGCAAACTAGTATATCTTCTCAATAAAGCATAAAAATGAATTATTAATCATTAGAAGTAGTTCAAACTAATATAAAAAGCATAATCATTCAGTGCCTTAAAAATAAAAGCAAATAACACATTAATGACAATGGATTACTTCCAAACAAACTTGCCTTTACATGTCCTTAGGAATGTATGAAATGCTAAGATTGAATTGAATTAGATTCAAAAGCTATGCAACTTATTAACTATAACACAATTAACTAGACTGCTCTTTTAACCAGGTATTTAGATCTTTGGGTTTAAATAAGCCAAATGGTGATGGGGGAAAGGCTCAAAGAAAAGATTTCAAAAGAAAAATTCTTCCAAGGTACTTATATTTAAAAAAAAAAAAATCCCTAATTTTTATTATCATGAATTGAGTGTCCCCTCTCCTGTCAAATCTGTAATTCCACGCAAACAATATCACAGACTATTTTTAATATTATGCTGGACACTAATTCACCACCATGAAAGAGAGAGTAAACAAAGTTTGGGGTATTGTTTCTACTGAGGCAAAAATGAAAAGTAAAAAGGATTTTGAAGTAACAGAGGAGGCTTTGAATGTTTACGCTTCAAAAGGCTTGAAGGATAATAACCTGCATGACAGACCTACGAGGAGTATCTCTGTTACCATCTCACTATACACATACACTGATGTGCACACATAAAGGTAAGGAAATGTGCCCAGTGACCCCACATGGTAGAGTGAAAACAGCCAGGTTTTAGAACCCAAGCAATCAGGCTCCTAAGCCGTCAGGGTAAATAAACCAAAGCACTAACCACAGTCAATAATACATTTGAAACTAAAAATGTTTTCTCATTAACTTTCCGTTCGCTGTAATACTCTGCACCAAAAACATGTAGTGTTCTAAATAAAGGCATTTATTCAACTTTATTATTTTTCTATCCTAGTTGATTCCCAAAACTGTTTTCATGAAATTTTACCATAAAACTCACATGAGACACAAATATATTTATAAAGTTAATTCTCAGCCGCCAGATGCCCCAAAGACCTGAACAGGGTCAAGTTCATGGGCATGCAGCTCCTACAGTGTCATATAGCCCTGTGCTCAGAAAAGCCCACTTGGGTTTAATGTCCTGTTTTTGCTCTCCTGAAATTTCTTACTCATCTTTTGAATAAAGGGCCCTTCATTTTCATCTTGGACTAGGCCTCACAAATTACGTAGCTGGTCCTAGACGTGAATTATATGTGCTATTAGAAAGAACTTACGGAAATGAGACTCAGGTTTCTTTGCTTTTTCCTCTTATTCATACCGAATCAATACTGTCACATTTATTCAATAAGCAATTGAATACAACTTTAGTCACTATAGATATCGATTTAAAATGTTCCAGAGAAGAAAAACGTAAATGCTGAGGTAGTCTTCAGCCAAATAGAGGCAAATGAAATTACTCTCCTTAGTCTGGAGTAGTAAAGTTAGAGAAGAGAGATGACAAAACGTGTGAATATATTCATGCTAAGGATATGAGGAATATCCCCTATATGCCAAATGGCAAGGAAAGAGTACAGAAGAGTGTTATCAGTACCTCGTGGCTGCAGGAAAGTGCCAGCTAAGAATCCAAAGAGAGAAAAATAAGATTACCCTCAAAGCTCTAAGCAGTAAGAGCAACACCTAAAGACACAGATATGCAAAATTACCTTAAATAAATGATTTCATGGTTTATTAACTTCATAAGCAGAGTTAAAGAACGTATGCATTGCAGGGAATATTCTCCTGCTAGGGAAGTTCAAAAGAAGGACTATCAGCAAGGCAAACACGGACCATGAATACCCAAGAGCTGTCTGAGATCGAGAACGTGATTCTTGGTTGTGGGAAAAGAGTTGTAAACAACAAACGTGAAACAGTAAAACATTTTGCTGTGTTGACTACAGATATCTAATACATCTAACACAGCTTTCTAAGGTTCTACATTCAAAATGCTGTTGTTGATTATAATTTGCCTTTCCATAAGAGAAGAGAAGGGAAAGGAAGGAAGGGGAGGGGAGAGGAGGAGCGAAGAAATGAGATTTTGTGAGTATAAGTTAGTTTGATATCTTGTGACACTAGTATGTCAAGGTCCATAGTATCTTCTGGTTAATTTTTGTTCCCCCATATGGATTTAGAACAAGGTTGAATTGTGTTGTTAATACCTGCTATAATATTCTGATTCACGTCGACAGTTGTCTATTAGAGTAAGCAAATGAACTGAAAACCTGGTGGCAACCCCTGTCTCTTCAGTTTAAGGACTATGAAGACCTTCTCAAGTCCTGATCAAATTGAGTGGACCCACCTTGACTCTCCTGACTCACTGCTTTCACATTGACTATTATCTCTTTCTCTTCCCTTCTTAGTTGATTGCTTATCTGCCTCTAAGTCTCTATTTAAATGTTCTCTCCTCCGAGAGAGGTCCACTCTGCCCCCTGTATAATGTAAGTCTACTTCCCTCATTTTTTCCCTCTTACACTTAATTTTTTCATAAGATATTTTAGAATTTGTCATTATTTTTATTCCTTAATTTTTGTATTCATTTTTTAGGGTTTTTGTTTGTTTGTTTGGTTGGTTGATCTCCCCAACCCAATTCAGATTCACAAAAAGACAAGGACTATGTCATTTCTGTCCACTGTTCTATCACCAGTGCTTAGCACAATGCCTGCCACATATTAGGTGCTTTATGTTTGAATTAACAAATAATTTCTAATTATAGTTCATGTAGATTATACACCTTTCTACCAAATATCTCATCAACGTTACAAATGGCTATGAATAGCTAAATGGGCACTGTCATTAGTGAAGACAGAGCCTAAACTATCCACTGACAGAGGGAGGTTGAAAGCATATGAAATTGCATCCCAGTGAAGAAAATTTAAATCTAGGAAAAGGGAAGAATAGACCTAGAGAAAGCACTATTTTAGTGGAAACAAAGACTTAACTGCTGATCAGTAAGCGACTTTTAACAGAAATGTATACCATGAGTTACCTCAAAATAATTATTTATAAGCTAAATTCTTGGCCTTAGAAATGCCAACAGCATAATATGCCAAAGAGGATCTTCTATATAGATTTTTCCAAAGGCAAAACAACAGGAGGTTAATATTAGGTACTTGAGGAGAAATAATGAATGCACGCAGTAAACATTAACGAAGGTGTGATCCTTAGGAACAATCATCAAATTCAGGATTTGAAAGGCACCTATCACTGGGGAGAGAGAAGGGAATAATCTGCACAAGGTTACAGAGGGGGTTTCTAATATATTCTGTTGTTTTCCTTCTTTTAAAATTCATCTTAATTTTGGCAAATTCTAAGATTTGATGAAGCTTGACATGAAATAAATGATACTATTCTCTATACTCTACTGAATGTTTGAAATACTTCATAAAAAACAGCAAAAATGGCCCTGAAGGCTATCCAAAATGAACATATCAATAGTTTTAAGAAGGGCTTAAATTCATTGATAAAATTGTTCTTCATTGAGTAATGCAGCATACAATAAAAACCAAACTCACTTTTTAAAAATCCTTTGCAAATAGCTAAGTTTGGTTCCTGAAGACAGTTAACATGTGTAGGAATGTGGGGTATCAGTTGCAAAGAAAGACAGATGTTGTATCAAAAGAGATACAATGTGCCACAAAGATGAGAATATTCTCTCTACATATATGGCAGCAGGGAATTCACTGAAGGACTCTGGGAGAATGTTAGTTGCAAGGCTATTATACTGGAAATGTTATGTTACATTTTTAATGTGGTTCTCCTGAATCAATGGAGATTGAAGACAATGTATCCAGTTTGGAAGATGTTGCAGTAGCTAAAGAAAGAAAACACAAAACAAAGCAAAACAAAACATGACACAAAACATGACATTGAGAAAAGGAAAGTGTAGAAGAAATCAAGAGAATAAAGTTTGGGTTTTGTAAAGTAGTACTGTTTTTTTTGTTGTTGTTGTTTGTTTTGTTTTGTTTTTAAATCTTTATTTCTGGGAGAGTGCAATCAGGGGAGGGACAGAGAGAGGGGGACAGAGGATCTGAAGCAGGCTCTGTGCTGACAGCATTGAGCCTGATGTGGGGCTAGGACTCAAGAACCGCAAGACCATGACCTGAGCAGAAGTCACATGCTCACCGACTAAGCCACCCAGGTGCCCCAGTAGTATTGTTAAAAGATGCTGAAATAGGACCTTTTGTTTGGTACAAAGGACCTGTAGAACCTGAAAACGAGCAGTTGCCATAGAATTGTAGGGCATAAAACAAATGAGAGAGGACTGGAAATCATTACATGCTCAATGAGGTCCCTCTTACCATCCTATTTTAAAGTGCAAGTGTCCACAATGTTTCTCCCTGGCTTTACATGTTCACCGCCTTATGTTCACTGTTTACTGTCTATATCCATTAATAGGGTAGACACAAGCTAAATGTGGCTATCTAAATTTAATTTCAATTAGTTAAAATATTTGGTTCCTCAGTTGTACTTGCTACATTTCATCCACATGTAACTATTGCTACCACATTGCACAGCCCAGATGAACATTTCTATTGTTGCAGGAAGTTCTATCAGATAATACTGGTTTACATCCTCCCACTAGAAGCTAAACTCCATGAAGACAGGGACTTCTGCTTGTTTAGAAAAGTAAAGCCCTAGCACAGAACAACCCCTGGCATAGTGCATTTTCTTAATAAATTTTTCTCAAATAAATTAATACATGAATTATCATTCTTAGTTCCGAGTCATTTAAAGCAGACATTGCATCTGCTATCATAATGCAACAGCCTACTGAGGAGAGATACTATGCAAAATCAAATAAATATACAATTACTGACATGATAATATGCTGTAAGAGCATATAAGACCCCTGGAAATACCCAATTCACCTGGTGTCTGAAAATCCATGATCTTTTGATCATGCTTAACCTTAGAACATTTTTATCATCATAAAGAAGCCTTGCACACATCCCCTATCCTACTTCCTCCAGGCTCTCAAAACTAATAATTCAGTTTCAGTTTCTATGGATTTGCCTATTCTGAAGATATCATATGAACAGAATCCCTTCTATTCCTATTCCTAGTTCATAGAAAGGTTTTGTTTTTTTTTTTAAACTGAAGAAACGGCGTTGGATTTTGCCAAATACTTTTTATGGAATATGCAGATAAATTATTTGCCCTTTTTATTCTATTAATATGGCATATTACACCAATTTATTCTTATGTATTAAAGCAAATTTACATTCCTGGAATAAGTTTCACTTGGTTTGGGTGCATAATTTTTTATATGTTGCTGGATTTAATTTGCTACTATTTTGTTGAGCATTTCAATGTCTATGTTCATAATGGATACTGGTCTGTAGTTTTCTTTTCATGTAATGCCTTTGTCTTATTTTAGTATCAGAGTAATACTGGAGTAAAAGAATGAGCTGATAAGTATTCTCTTATTTTTAAAGAAGAATTTATGAAGTATTGGTGTTAATGTTCCTATAAATGTTTAGCAAGATTCATCAGTGAAGCCATATAAACCTGTAATTTGCTAAGGCAGAAGCTGTATATTATTATTATTATTATTATTAATTCTATCTCTTTCTTTATTTAGGTCTATTCAGATTTTCAATTTTTTTGAGTGTTGGTAGTTTGAATCTTTCTAGGAATTTGTCCAATTCATCTAGGTTATTTAATTTCATGTCCTATAAATGCAATAAAAATATATTCCCCTAGAGTATTTTTGTAAGATCATTGAAGCATTATTTAAAACAGCCAAGATATGAAAGCAACCCAAGTGCTCAATGACTGATGAATGGAGAAAGAAGATGTGGTGTATATAAAGAATGGAATATTACTCATCCGTAAAAAAGAAAGATCTTGCCATTTGCAACAGCATGGATGGACCTAGAGGGTATTACGCTAAGTGAAATAGGTCAGAGAGGAAAAAAACAAATTCCGTATGATTTCATTTATATGTGGAATCTAAAAACAAAATGAACAAACGAAGAAAACAAACAGACTTTCAAATACAGAGAACAAACTGGTAGTTGTCTGGGGGAATGGTGGGTGGAAGGATAAGCAATATAGAAAAAGGAGATTAAGAGGCACCAGAAAAAAAAAAAAATCCCACAACAACAAGAACAAAACACTCCTCCTAAAAGAAAATGATTAGCCAGGAAGGAGAATCCAGAGAAGCAATGGAATCAAAAGTAGAGAAGAATATGGTGACTGAAAGATTAGAGATAGGAGTGTTAGAAAGGCAATTTACACCCCTATGAAGAAGGGAGTGATAGACAGTCACTGTTGATGAAAGACGAAGCAATCTGAGGTCTAGAATTTTCACTGCATTTGAAGACATGGGGGCCATTCATGGAGGAAAGAATATGCACAGAGGCCAACATGGAGTAGGAGAAATGGGAGAGAAGAAGAAAAAGCTGGAGTGATTTTAAACAACTCTTAAGACGTTTGACTGTAAAGGGGAAGAGAACTCTAGCAACAGAGGAAGGTGCAGGGGGAAGAGACAGTTCTTTGTTTGCTTGTTTAAGGTGGAAGATGTTTGAGCAGATGGCAATACAGATGGAGGGACTGAGGTAGAGAGAAAAGATCAGTGATAGAGGAACATTTCTGAGTAAGCAGGCAGTGCATGCATTAAAAGAGACTGACAACGCATACACAGAAAGAAGGAGGAGGAGGGAATATCCTTGATTACATTGGGAGTGAACAGAGTGTGGAAATAAATGGAAGTAGGTTTTTAGGTCTGGTGGCAGGAGGGTAAAGTAAGTTACTGGAGAAAAGAGAAATGTTATGTGCAAAATATCTGTACCTCATTCTCAGTATAATAGATAAAGATTCCAGCAAAAAGTTTGATATTTCAGCAATTATAGTAACAACATTTAAAACAGGACCTATGCATTGAAGACCACAGTGATGTCTGCTGCCAGTTCTTTGTCCATACTCCCTTGACAATGACAATTCTCCTAAGAGCTAAGGTATTCTGACGCGAGCACCTTTGATTCTCTGCCTCACGGCTCTCCCTGGCTGTGCAGGCCAGACTGGAATTGCAGGGAAGTTGGGAACAACCATCAATCACTGACTGATGGGAGTGGGAGGACATAGAACGCAGCTTTCACTCTTCCTCACTGGAGACAACTCTCAGTCCTGTCCCACACCATTTCCTAGAAAACTCAGCGGGCGAGAGGCAATTAAACCCCAGTTGCCCTCAGCAGTAACCTGCTCAGTAGCATACCCTGTTTTGGGTCCTTTCTCTTCCCTTGTGTTGCTTAGCTGTCTCCTCTTCCAGTACCTCCTGATACTAATTCCAAAGTTAATGCTTACCTGAGAGTCTGCTTCTGAGAGAAACCAAAGCTAAATGCAAAATTATTCAGTTATTCTAAGAAGAAAAAAAATGATAATAATGAAAGACATGGGAAAGATATTAATTGTATTCACTGGAGCTAACCATCCAAACAATAAGCTATACTGTCTTTACGTCTGTAGTTTGGATATTAACAGTGATATTAATAAGGACACGAACTTACAATACTGGCAGAAAAATCAAACCGTGGATGAAATTAGATCATACTAATAATTTTGCTTACCATGTATCATAAATAGAATGTCACGCATATATTTTAAAACAAGTTAGTCACTGCTGTGTTTTACTTTAACTCTCTCAGCAACAACAAAGACACTTTGCTTCCTGGGATGATTCCCATCACACCTACATGTGCCATTTGTCATCATTCAATTTGCTTGAAGTCAACAAATACTAAGTGACTTGGGTATAAGGCATTTAGTGTTCTCTATTAAAAGCTGTAAACTTTGCATTTGATAATACAATAGGTTGCCATTCTACCACAAAGGAACTTTTGCACCTTGTCCAACATCTTCCTCCCAGTAGACACTCAATACATGTTTTTTTAAAAAGGAATGATGACCCGTACATGTGGTGCCTGGGTGGCTCACTCGGTTAAGCCTCCAACTCTTGGTTTTGGCTCAAGTCATGATCTCATGGTTTTTTGGGTTCAAGGCCTGCATCAGGCTCTGCACTGAAAACAAGGAACCTGTTTGGGATTCTCTCTCTCCCTCTCTCTCTCTCTCTCTCTCTCCCTCTCTGCACCTCCCTGCTCACTTGTTCTCTCAAAATAAAGAAATAAACATTAAAAAAAGTGGGGCACCTAGGTGGCTCAATTGGTTAAGTATCTGACTTCAACTCAGGTCATGATCTCATAGCTCATGAGTTCGAGCCCCATGTCGGGCTCTGTGCTGACAGCTCAGAGCCTGGGGCCTGCTTCGGATTCCGTGTTTCCCTCTCTCTCTGCCTCTTCCCTACTCATGCTCTATCTATATCTCTCTCTCAAAAATAAACATTAACAAAATTAATAAAAAATTTTAAAAAAAAGAATGATGACCAGTACAGTGCTGCATTCAAATGGTCAGCAAAAATGCCTTTAAAATCAGGAAGATTAAGAACAATAATAAAACCAGTATGTACTGTTTCAATACAATCATTATTCACTATAGCTTTACATTTTGGTCTTTGATTCTTTGTGAGGATTTGGGAATTTTAAATTATCAACATATATTAAATATATAAAATTTCTTCTCAGTGTTAAGATCCCTGGTGCTTTTTAACTGTTGCTTCTTTATATATTCTGTTTGTTTTTGTAGTTTTGTTTACTGTGATCTTTTCCTACTAATGAAAATGCATTAGTTTAATAGGTAATTTTTAAATTACCTATTTAAGAATCGCCTATTTCAGAATCCTGAACAAGAAGCAAGATGACTATATGCTTATGAAGAGGACACAAAAAGTCCTTAAGGAATAAACTAAATACATCCAATCATGACAGTCACTGATTATGGGTTACAAATGAACCTGAATTAAGATCCCTGTAGGTATGGTCTGTCCCCAACAGAGTTTGGGACTCTTCTGGCCAGGTAGAACATTTGTAGTGCCTTCTCCCTCTTTGAAATGCCTTTTTTTTTTAATACTTAATGATCCCGCTTACTCTGGTGAGGAAGCTGAAGCCACACCTCTCTCCCCAAAGCACTACTAAAAGAAATCACATAGGAAAAGGAAGGAGACACTGAAGACACCTGATTCCCATCAGTTTAGTGGTGCCATTTGGTCCAACTAACAAACAGCTACTAAGGGTTTACTAACTACAGTTCAGAGACATCCACAGCCTGACAGACAAGTGAGAGAATGTTTCCGAAGGGAGGTTGTATGTGGCACCAGAAGCAATTTACATTCTTCAAGGTAATGTTTCATCAAGCAATTGCTACATTCTCAGCCTGGGACCCTGACAAGCAAAAGACAGAAGATGTGCTCCAAAATATCACTGCTACTACTCCCACTTATTCCCTTGTGAAAAAGATCTAGTGACCCCCATCCTTTCAGATTGTAAAAGATGACATACACAGCACATGGGATGTCCATATTCCAGGGACACCTGGGTGGCTCAGTCGGTTAAGCATCAGACTCTTGATTTTGGCTCAGCTCATGATCTCAGGGTTGTGGGATTGAACCCCATTCCAGGCTCCCTGCTGACCACAGAGTCTGCCTGGGTTCATTCTCTCTCTCTCGCTCTCTCTCTCTCTCTCTCTCTCTCTTTCTCTCTCTCCTGCTGCCCCTCTCTCCCAGCTCTCTGTAAAATAAAAAAAAAAAAAAAATGAAATAAAACAAAGAGTCCATAAAATAAAGAGTCTGGGCACAGGATGTTACAAATCTAGTATTCCTGAGTTAGTAACCTGGAGCTTTTTAGTTGTTTTCTAAGTACTGATAGAAACGAGATTAACAACTAAGCTGTGAGAATTTAAAAATAAAAACTGTGCTCATATAAATTTATACTTTGCTCCCCAAATACACATTAATAAGGATTCTCATATCCAATATACACTAAGGATAAACTTTTATCTTTTTAAGAATGAATTATTTTATAAGCCAAAATGAATTGAAAATTCTTAATGCACTAAGAAATATAATTCATATATATTACTAACATCATGGAATTGAAAAAATCTTACTATATTCATTTTCTTTATTATAAAATGGTACATAAGTTAAAGCATGCTGACAGTTTTTTTTATGATCTTTTCACCATCCCCGTAGAATACTGCAGTCAACAGCAAAATAACATTCACCTTGAAAAATAACTTTTCTGTTCTTTCTTCACTATTTTGTAAAAGGGAAGTGTTTAAACGTAATACAAGTATAACTATTGAAAAATACAATCCGAACAATTTCAAAAGCTTATATTGAACATGGCTTTCAAATATTCAAAATTCTGCCTCCTCTATTTCCAGTCTTGGTGAAAGGTACCATGTCAATCGTCACTCTCTTAGACTCAGTCTGACCTTCTTACACATATTCTACGTCTTCACCATTCGCCAGCCTCTGTCAGTTACATTTCCTACAGATTTCTTGAATTTTCCTTTCATCTACATCTCACTGGCAATGACCTCCGGAATGGCCTCTTGGGCATTTTGCCAACTCCTATCAACCTTCCGTGATACTGGTAGAGTATTCCCGCCCAAGTAGGAATTGTGATGTTTCTTCTCTGATCATCTGATCAATCTTTTTCTCAATGACTCTCCTTTACCTAAGGGTCAAGTTTGAAGATTATAGCATGGCACATAAGACCATTCACGATCTGTCTTTGTCCACATTTCCATTCTCACCCATTGCTGTTCTATAATGAGTACCTTAACGATACAACACTCCATGTCATTCTCCTTCATTTCTTTTCTTTGTTTTTTTTTTTTACACTTGCAATTTCCTCTATATAAAATGTCCTCTCAATTAATGCTTGTTCTTAAAAATTGAGCTCAGATAACAGTTCAAATGAAGCTGCCCTTACCATCCCTGGGGTATTTAATTAGTCTTTCTCTTGGTTCCAGGAGTTTTTACTCCTTCAAATGAAGTAATCAAATCACCTTGCAACTTTTAATGCATGAGAAGTTATCAGATCGTCCTGTGTTCCATACTCTAATTCACCACTCTACAACTCCCAGAACTTTGTTTTATAGGAGTACCATAGAGTGTCAAAGATAATCATAGAATGATATAAAGCAACATCCTAACAACAGTCATTTAAGTCACTTATCATTCACTGTTTTCTATCATGCAATTTACATTTTCTTTAGAGATACGGCTTAAGTAGGAAATTCATTTTGATCTTCCTGTTCAACTCTAAGTGGATAGCAGATTATGATCAAGGATAAGGCCAATACCAATCCTGACACACTTAAATATGAAATAAATCAAGTAATATCTTTATAACTTAGATAACTTTTTTCTGAAATAAATTACACATAGGAAGGAGTATTATGATGATGCTAAAATTGCTGAATTACATTAATCATATTTAGAAAAAATTTTAAGGCAAACTTTTGGATTTAGATGCTAAAAACAGTTCATTTTCTTCTTTTCTTTTCAAGTAGAATGCAGTTCTCACATTCAAAAATCCAACATTTTCCATCTACAACATTCCAGAGTTAAATGCATGGGGAGCCTTGTTGGCAATATTACAAACCCTTGCTATCTTTCCCTGAATCTCCTGGATCAGCCTCAAAAGAAACTGTACTTATAACATAGAGCTTATTGATATTCTAATTTGATGATAGTATCACTTTTCTTCTTAAAACTAAATTTGGCTTAAAGTAGAATGGAAGGAAAAAGAAATCTTTTGAAGTAATTAACTTTATCACCCATTACTGGATGCTGTTTCCTGATGGCATGTGCATTGAAAAATATTATGATTACTCTACATTTAACCTATAATTAGAAACTTTTAGAAACTTACATAGCAACTCTTAAATACTTGTCCTATCTGTTGAATTCTCCTTGTGTGATAATAAAAGGAATTTACTGTCTATTAAGCATTTACTGTATGCCTGGACTAGGTTAAATTTTTATATATAGTTGATTAAAATTTATTTTCAGGATCACCCTATGAACTATACATAATTATATTCAATTTATTCTTCATCTAAATTCAATAGCTAATAAGACACAGAGCTGCACTAAAACATTTTTCTCTAGCTTAAATCTCATGCTCATAACTACTCAATAATAAAATGTCATTCAAAAATTCAAAGATTTTTCATTTAGTTTCAGACTGTTTGGTATCATGAGTAGTGCCAGTATAATCAAACCATATACATTTACTACACATCTGTCAAACATGAGCCTCAGGGTATACATATATAGAAAGATATAATAATATAGAAATAACAGTAAAGAAACCTGCCGTCCAGTTCAGTAATCAGTGCTAGTTTTATGCAAAACATAATGTCATTTAAAGTTCAGTATGAAAAGTTTATATGGATATGCATGGGACACACACAGAAGTTTTTCATCTTATCATATATATCATATATGTATCTTACCATGTATATACACAATACATGCTATATGATATATGCGTGTGTTATATAATGGTATATATAACATATACATGTTGGTGTATATATAATTATATACATATATATACATATATATATATATTAACATGTGTTATATGTACATTTGTGTGTACACATACCAATATATAACTTTTGGTGCTGAACTGCCCCCATATTGAAATCAAAACACATATCATTCTAGCTTAAATCTGGAACTTCTGAAGACAGCTATATGTAGAAAGCCACAGAGAAATGGATACATGAATTTTCTTTCTTGCCTTGTTTCTTTCTTCCTATTTTTCTCCCTTCAAAATAAAACATAATTGAGTGCCTGTTACACTATGTAATTCTCTTAGATAAAAGACAAGGAACATAGTATGTGGCCACTGTGATCTTGGAGGGAAAAGAATCAAATAAACAGATTATTGTCCATGAAGTGTGCACAAACGATAAAGATGGTCAAACATGCTAAGGTGCGGCGTGAGGATGTGGGAAACGTGATGGTGAGGAGACAGGAAGCAGTGCAGTCAGAGCTGGGGAGTCAGAGGAGGCTTCTTAAGCTATCCTTTTTCATCTTTTAATTTTTTTAATGCTTATTTTTGAGAGAGGGGGGGCTGGGGAGGGGCAGAGGGAGAGGGAGACACAGAATTGGAAGCAGGCTCCAGGCTCTGAGCTGTCACAGAGCCCGACAGAGGGCTCGAACTTTGAATAGTGAGATCATGATCTGAGCTGAAGTCGGATGCTTAACCGACTGAGCCATGCAGGCGCCCCAGCCATCCTTCTATCTACAAAGCATGCTTCTTTTTACCCATTTTTTTTTCTTTTGGTCTCAGAGCCTTTCCCTCTATCACTTCACCTCATTTGATTACAGGGCTTCACAGCTGCAAGCTAAGAAGAAAGGGGAGGGGTACCTATTACCTTTTACTAAAATATTTATACTTGTGATAGGCCCCTTGGGTGAAATTTTAGGAGACCTGGATTTTTCCCGAGGAAGAAAATATTAGGCAAGTAGATTATGGAATTATAGAATTTGTGCCTCAAAAATGAGTGCAAAAACCTGTAGTAGAAGAAGCTCAAATGATTCACTAGATGCAAGAGAGAAATGGGAGGATTTTTAAAAATTAACTATGAAATTAAAGTGATCTAGAACTTTCTGGTGGTCTTTATAACTGTTTTGGATGCTGCACCTAGATGTGGTCAGGAATGCTCATTTTCATTTAATTCAAGCTCCCAAATTCATCATTCTTTGTGATTCGCAACACTATTTTACTTTGATCTGTCCTAGATCTATCCCTGAATACTAATTACATCTGCGTATTTTTTAGACCAAGCAAAATATTTTTATTTTAGACAACTGCAATGTAGAGATGCCAGAATTTTTTTACAACCAAAATTTTTTAAAGTCAGAATACTTGGGAAGATATACATACGTAATAACACATAAGACTTATGTATGAAAAACTGACATTTTAAAATAGTGATTTATTAGTCTATAGCATGCTTTTAGTTTCTCAGCTCTGATCATATGTCTCACATAAAATATTTCAATGTAAATATTCCAGTTGCTCTATACCTTTTGTATTTGCACTTAAATTTTATCCTTTTTCCTTCTGCGCTCTGATACAATGTTACCAACAGGAGATCCCCACCCCACCCTAAAGTCAGACTCCAGCACTAAAAGCATTTGTTACATAAATTTGTCAGTTGATACATTTGGGGTTTTCCCAGAAAATCATTCTCCCTGTTCCCCCTTACTTATTCCAGTCGTTCTTGGTAGTCTTTTAAACTGCTGTTTCAACTCTCCAGACAGTTTTAAAAGGCAGCTGTGGTACAACCCCAGCTAACAGATCAAAGATATTCACCCCATGTTTGCCTTCACTGAGCTCAGAATGTGGGACTCTCAGCCCTTTGCTGGAAGGGCAGAGAATCACTGACAAATGAGCCTTTGCACCTCATGCAATAAAAACACAGACGGTTTATTTTCACAGGGACAGTTACAGCTAAATCAAGGTATTTCATTTGTGCCCTGATATGCTTCTTCACCCACAGCTCTCCTGGTCGGAACGGACACTACATCTCTGAACTCTATTTACAACTGTTAAGCTTCAACATTCTGCTTATATTTGTGACTCACTGATTACGATGAAAAAACAGAAATAGTAAGTGAGCTACAGAATTTATTTTTCCTTTGGTCCTCCCAGAAATAATGTTTGCTTCTCCTCTCAGTGTGAAAGTTTTTATGTATCCCATCTGTAAGTATTCACAAGAATATAAATCCAATGCAGAGAGAAAATACATCATTTCCAGAAAATATTGTGGCAGTTCTCTTTAGTTCCTAAGGATGTATCACCACATAAAGAGAAGAGCTAAGGTCCCCTTTTGCCCATGTGGGAGGAAATTTAGATAGACTTTTTAAGGATTTATTTAGTCAGGTAATTTCATCCATTGTCCATTTCCACTGACTGCATAGTACTTGCCTCTATGTGGCCATAAAAAAATGAGGCCAGATCACTACCAAGGCTCTTAACAAGGGAGACTATTTTCTGCAATCAAGAAGGCTGTGGGCATCCATATTGATTTTGGAGAATGTCTGTAGCAAGTGCCTGGATCAGACAACTTGATGGGGGATGAACAGGCAGGGCTGGGCCTAGATCAAGCTATAAAGAAATTTTCTCCAAAAGGCCTTGTTATTTTTTCATGCATACTGCTTTCTCTGAGTAATAGAGCTGCCCCCATACATCTCAAGGTTTCAACAATTATTCAGCACCAACTTTGTGCATATCATTTTCATGGTGCTGTGAAATGCAGCAAAGAAGATGCAAAGAAGCACAGGTGAGTTCACTGTTTTTTAAGTGTGTAAAACGAGAAGCTACAAATTTTAAGATAATAATAATCATTGTATTTATTGTTAACCATTCCAGATGCTTAGGCCAAGACCTTGTAATTATCCTTGACTTTCATTTTCCATACCCACATCCAGCCATGAGGAAATCTGTTGGCTCTGTCATCAAAATATATCCCAAATCCTACCACCTGTCCACCTGTGATCCACCCCATCATTGTCTCTCACCTTGATAACGATAATGCCCTCTTAACCGGTCCCCCAGCTTCTATCTTTGCCCTCATAGAGTCTCCTTTCATCACATCACACTGAGTAGATCTTTTAAAACATAAGAAAATGGAATCTTGCCATGTTTCTCCTGGAACTCTGAGATTTATTACCCATTTCACTTAGAGTAATTGCCAAGGCTCATAGGATGGCCAACAAAGCCCTAAGTGATGTGAGCCATCCTGCCCATTACATATCTAACTTTGTCTCCTAGTAATTTCCCCTTTTATCAATTTGGCCTCCTTGCTCTAGGCACACTTTCACCTTACAGGCTTTGAACTGACTGCACCCTCCCTCATCCTAAAGTTGTTCTTTTCCCAGCTGTTACACATAGATGACTTCTTTGACCTTCTTGATATCCTCATGGAAACGTCAATATCTCAATGTGGCCTATATTGACTCTGTATAAACTGGAAAACGCTCTCTTACTCCCAGTTTTCTCACTATTCATGTCCCTGCTCTACTTTGTATTCGTTTTTAATTTTCTCCATAGTATTCATCACTTATAGCCAGACTATATATTGTACTTATTTTCTATGTTTATTTATTTCTGCTCAATTCACAAAGATGTAAGCAGGCGCAGGAATCTGTTTTGCCACTGATGTATGCCAATGGATTAAAACAACTGCTGGTAATAAATACTAGGCACCCAATAAATACTTATTAAATGAATGACTAAATTTATGAAAGAATGAATAAAAATAGCTTTTACTGAATGCATACTCTATGCCAGTGCTCTGCTTAGTATTTTGCATACATTATCTTGCCTCCTCTCATAAAACCCCGTGAGGTAGGTACTATTCCTCCTCTTGGCAAATGCAGAAACTGGCATGTAGAAAAGTTTGTTATTTGGGGCACCTGGGTGGCTCAGTTGGTTGGGCATCCAACTTTGCCTCAGGTCATGATCTCGTGGTCTGTGGGTTTGAGCCCCGCATCAGGCTCTGTGCTGTCAGCTCAGAGCCCGGAGCCTGCTTCGGATTCTGTGTCTCCTTCTTTCTCTGCCCCTCCCCACTCTCTCTCTCTCCCTCAAAAATAAGTAAACTTTAAACATTTTTTTAAAAATTAAAAAAAAAAAAAAAAAAAAAAAAAAAGGTTTGTTACTTGTCCAAGGTTACACAGCAGGTAAGTGGCAGAGCCGGGATTGAAACTCATGCCCAACTCTGAGACTTTGGATGTTAGCACTGTGACATGCTGAAAATAGCAACTTGATTCACTACTCAGTTCTGCATAATCATAAGCTCTGTTAGATTAGGAAAGGATTTAAGCTTTGTAGACTGGGAAGCGGAAAGTAATTATCAAGAGATAGGTTATTCCCAGAGTCTAATCCTAATTTACAACAATTTTCAAAACAAGATACTGGCTCACGATGTTTCATAGAAAAAGGCAAGAAAAACACTGGGAACATGAATTATTTTTAATTTGTTATCCTTTTAATTCATGTCCTTATATCTTGATTCTCAGTTTTCTCCTGGGAATTATTCCTAACTTTCTCTAATGCTTGACCTCTGCTCTTGACCTTCAGTGAATCCCATACCTATCTATACCTTCCCTCTTCTTGTGCACATGATCTCATTTCAGATTTGAATCTGCCATCCAGTTTTGCCCCATCCATGCCAGACCTGGCACCACTTGTGTCTTAGATCCCAAAATTCCTTGGAGGAGGAGAGGCCTAACTATAATTATGCACACTAACTCACTTGATACATCCCTTACAGGCAGCCATCAACGGAGCAGATTCTTAATATGTGCATTCTGATAAAAATATCCTGGTCTACTCCCTTCGGAGGCACCCTCCACCCACACCAACACTTCACTTTCTTTCTCATTCGCCTGGTGAGTCATATCAGTGCTGGCAATTTATATTAAATGCTTCAATCCCAATTTCTTGCTTTCTTTTTTTTGCCAGTATTTCCTTAACTTGAATAGTCCTTATAACTGCAATTGTTCACTTCCTACAGTAGAAACAGGGAGGAATGTATGGCAGTCAATAGACTCCTACTATTTTCAATGCGCTAAACAATATTTTTTTTTAGGATTAAACATCCATCATGCTTTAAAAATACTTCAACAGATTGTCTTTCTAAATGGTGCCTTAAACAGCAGTTGTCCCTTCCTTCACAAGCTCAGTGAAGAGATAATACATCCTTTGGGGTCAGGCTATGCTCCATTTTCTCCCCAGTAGACCCTTTAATTGCAAATAACTTTTCTTAAATGGATTCTCAAATTTCTTTTTAAATCAAAGTTATTATTATATTAAAGAAAATAAGAGATGAATTGTTACATGTACAAAGCATTCATGACAGCACTTCCTGCAGGGTGGCTCATTTAAATATGCAGGATTCCTGATTTTCCCACTGCCAAACATGCCCCCTTGAGCATAAGAGCCCTCCAACAATCAGGACTATGTTTGGCATAGTACTACCAGAACACCACTGGAAGAAACTACATCACAGTCTAATATGCTACAAGTTTTCTGCCTTGTTTTCATTTCTTTATGATTTTCTGCATCACTTTAAAATATAACTAGGTCAATCAAGAATGGCAGTTCAACAGTAAGACTCATTACGGCTCTTTCTAAATATATGCTTCATCAGCTTATTAGACCACTTGGAACTAAATGTGGTTACACTTTTGTTTACGTCGCTCTTCCATTATTCTCATAATGGCACCGATGCATTGTCTATTCCAAGAGTCATGAGCACTTCTCTCCAGCTTCATTGAAACTGCTCGAATGTAACATCTCTTGCTTCCTGTAAATCTCCAACGTCATGTCCCTGTTCGCTGCTGGCTGGACCACACCTCCCAGTGCTCCAGACCACATCAACCCTCATGAAAGTATACCACTTACTTCCAAATTCACCTTTTAAGCTCCTAAAATCGATCTCCTCGACCACTGTTCTACTATGCTTCTCGCAAAACGTTAACAATTCTGGAGTTCTCTAAAAATCAAAATCTGCTTTCCTTTGCTCAGTTGTAATCTCTTTTCCCAAGACCTCTGATTTCTGATTTTATCTTGTCCAGTCCTTCTCTATGAAACTGCCAAAGCCAGGCAGCTAGTCAATTTTGTGACTTTCTTGAAATCTCCCATTCAAGAATCTGTTTGCTACAGATTCTTTACATGCTTGCCCAGGTACAAAGCATCCTCACAATTACCTGGGGGATACGACCAAACCCACTGAGCAGAAAGTGGCCACTGCTTTCCAGCTTCCCAAATTTATGAAATCGACCAGCTCCTCTCCTTGATGTTTATCAGGCAGTCACAGGGGCTGGTGGCAGCTGTATCAGAATAAGTATGCCTTTGAGGGATCTGGAATCTGCATATCCAAATCACCAAGATTTACGTGAACCCTGGGTCTGCAGAGATTGTCACAGGACAATCAGGGACAAATCTAATGGATCCTGAATTAGCATATTCTAATTTCCTAGGGAGGCAGGAGGATCAAGACAAAACTGCTGCCCTGCGGTGGTTTGATCTAGTGTTAGACGGAACCCCTATCTCTCATTCCTCACATTTTCATGGACGTTCCCCTCCCAAGTGGGAGTAATATTGAAATACCACTTTTAGCTCCACTTCTGGTGAGGATAGCAAGGTAGAGATGCTCAATCACTATGCTCTATACCTGAAACTAATATAACATGGGTGTCAACTATACTCAAATATGATGATGATGACGATATCCAAAGAAGCATACTGGGCGGGGAAGGAAATGACATTTCCAGCCCCATTCACTACGTGTTCATACCTCCCTGAGAGACAAGTAACTTTTATGGCAAGTGAGGTTGGGAGCAAGAACTGAAGATATCAGCTCTGCCACCTTCTCTGGTTTACCATCTACCTGCCTCGGGACAGCCACATCCTGTGTTCTTTTTTTCTTCCCATGACAAGCATACATCAGGCATAAGCCTGTCATCTAGAGACACAGCTGACAGTGTCCCCTTCCGGTTCTACTTTTGGTGGTTCTACACACCTGGAACGGTGACTGGGGTATGTGTGTGCCTCCTCAGGCCCAAATACTCCTTAGGGTGGAGTATTAGGGAGACTGAGGATGACCAACATCTAAGCGATATTCTCCAATCTAGACTTGCCGGTAACAAAACTGATATTCTGTGCTCTTTATGTCTCGGTTTTGAGTTGGGATTTAGGATGGGAAAAAAAGAGTCTTCATACTGGCCTTTTACAAACGCTCAACAGCTGGCAAGGAGCAATTACATGTACTTTTCACCCCAAATGTGAAACTTCATTTAATTAGTGCCTCAGTTTCCTCAATTGTGCATTCAACTAATATTTAATGAACACATAACAAGTGCCAGGCACTGTTTTAGGGTCTGAGCACAAACAATGAACAACCAGACTAAAATGTCTGCATTCACAGAGCTTTCATTCTGTAAAATGGAAATAGTTGTATGACTTATGGTCGGTATGAAGATTAACTGGGTTAGTATATAAGATGCACTTACAGGGGCACCTGGGTGGCTCAGTCAGTCATGCTTCTGGCTCTGGATTTTGGCTCAGGTCATGATCTCATGGTTGGTGAGATCGAGCCCCATATTGGTCTCTGCACTGACCCCGTGGAGCCTGCTTGGGATTCTTTTTTGATGATGATGATATTCTTTCCTCCAGTTAGGGAAGCAATGCCAACCCTAACTGAGCAATTCTTGCTACTAATGCATTCTTCTTTCTCTGTGATTATCTCTGAGTTTCAGAGCCCCAGGATGTAATGATGCTTCTCAGGTGAAAATATCTTCTAACTCCTGATTTCTCAACTACACTTGCAAACCCTATGCTTGGCTCCTTAGAGGACACTGCTGATTAATATACCATGCTGGGTCAGGGGAAATATTTTTCTGACTTTGAAAATACAGGACTTTCATTTGGCGTGTGTTTTGTTTTGCAACATTCAAGTAAAACATCCTCTGTATATCATATTTTTAATTGGATTATGGTGGCAATACTGAAAAAATTATTCTCTCATAGTCTTCTTAGGACAGTAGGGCACTGCTAAATAAACACACAACCATGCAGTCAAAGCGGATGTTGACAAACAGAGCTGGCATTTCTTTTTTTTAAACTCATGATCTAGGATTTTATTTAACTGTCAAAGGAACCAGGCAGAAGTGTAGAGAAAGAAGGAGGGGAGAGGAAGGGAAGGGAAAGGAGAGAGAGAAGGAAGGAAGATGTTTGGTGGGTGGGGGGTGGTGAAGATCTCAGAGGCCTTTGTACAATTACTGGCTCATTCAAGTTGTTTTTGCTATTGCAGAGACAGGTCATTAAGCTTCAATGGATTTTCTCCTCTTCCTTCTCAAAAGCTTCATCCCAATCACAGAGCTCAGCAGCCCCTAGGCCTCCCGCCATCCCGCCCAGCACTTTTGCACACAGAACTGGCATTTCTTTAAGAGTATTCTAATTATTATCTCGGTTACACACATTGGCCAGTGAGGGATTCCAGACTTACATATATGCTGGGTTGGTTCTGGTATAGAAATGGCTACACTAACACACTCCTGACCTTAGGTCCACGTACAGCCATGTTCTCCCATGCAACTGGTCTAGATTTGTCTCAGATGGAGCTCTCTGCATACTTTTCTCTCAGAGTCCTTTTATCTACACGCCATGACAGTTATGAGGATCTTATGTAGTAGCTTGGTTACTTGTTAGAATTTGTCCATTTGGATTCCTGTTTAACCATCTGTGACAGATCTATTTATCAGCCACACTAATGTTCTATACAGAAGGACTGATGAATTGTTTTCACAGGTAATGTATTAACTATCAAACACAGCACATTTCTTCATGCATCCATTCAACCACCGAGACTCGTGTTGTTATTTCCAAATGTTGTGATCTGCAATTTTGTCTTCATTTTGAAACAGGAAATCAAAACTTGGAGAACTTGAATATTGTAGTGTACATGGGGTCATAAAGATAATAAGTAGCTGACACATTCACTAAAATATGTTCCTCCTGACCCAAAGTCTATCAAAGTACAGACACTGGTCTGAAGAATTTTGTCAAAAGCTGGCCATTCATGTTTTAAAATCTAATGAAAATAATTCACTGAAAATTTAAGAAGATATTGTGGAACAAATTCCTTATGATACCTAACATTCTTTTATACATTGTCTCCACTTACACTTCAAATTTAAGGAGATATTCTTAAACTACCACTTAATGGGACTTAACATTTCTGACACTTTAGAGCCCACTTTTTATAGTGGCCACTCATGATATTCATTATTCTTAACTCTGTAGGACCCACACAAAGGCAGTAGCAGTCCTGTCACATATAACCGCTAAGTGTCCTATCCTCTACCTGGTTATGTGTTGTATATGTTAAACAACGTATCTACAATTGCCTGTTTCTAATATATTTTTAATAAACCAAGAAATATTTGGAAAACATTTGATGAGCTTTCTGCTGTTGGGAATTCTTTTTTTTTTTTTTTAAAGTAATTACTTTCAGCATGGAAGGACTCCTCACATAGTGACTTTTATTTTTACGTTACAATGCAACGATAAGTGACCTCAAGAGCAGTAGGATCTCCATTCACATCCCTGAAAAGACAGGGGTGGAAAGAAGAAAAACTGGGGAAAACAAGAGTCCCCTCTCCTGTCCTACCAGTTGTGAATGAATGAAACTGGAGCAATGAAACTAGATACAGTGCCTCAGAGCTCTTTGGGAATGTCATACATTCAGGAAATCCAAAAATAATAAAGATTGTATTCCTTGAAGCTCGAAAAAAGAAACTTCATTAAAAAATAAAAAAGGTTTTGTATGGTAAAGGTTAACTTATATTCCATCCAACAAGAAAACACAGTTTAGAAACAGAACTAGATTCAAAAAATCTTTAGATGGTATCATCACAACAAAACCATAAAAAGCTACTAAGCAAATGATTTGGGATTCTTTCTAAAGTTTTAATGAATGGTTATAAGCATCTACCATATGGTTGCTGGTCATTATTAAGAAGAGAGAAATTCAAGTCTTAGCAGACTCACATGCAGCAAAGCTATGGTTTGCCAACGGACAAAGATGATGAAGTTAAACCGGCTTATTCAATTATTAAACATTTGCTGAGTGACACTCTATGCAGGGTGTTGTGCTCAGTGCTGTAAGGATGAAACAATCAAGAAGACTTAGCTCCTACAGTCAAGAAAGTCATAATCTTCTCAGGAAGCTAAGGCATGTACAAAAATAACAATAAATCAGATCTTCCCTATTTAAGTAAAAGTCAGCAATTTTTTTCCACCAAATTTGCCTAAGTCAAAATCCTTTGAGCATCCTTGGCTCGTCTAGTCTAACAAGTTATATATGCACTAACTGCAAGACACATCCATAATCAGGTGTTTTTGAAAATGGGTGAAGCAGCAATGGATACGATAAATGATAAAGCATGGATAATGAATATAAGGAATTAATAAAGTATTTCAAAAGGCCAGAAAGGAGACAGGTGGCAAGGAGAGTGTTAAAAATTAGTGGAGATAGCTAATAGGTAAGCATTAATGGGCAGAGCTAGGAGATGTTTACACCTGCAGAGGTACAGAAGGCATGAAGTCTCCAAGTTAAGAAAAGACTTCAGAAACATGAACACACAAGAGCAGCTAAGTCCCTGGGAATAGACGAGACCACCATCAAGAATGAAAATGAGAGCAAGAAATATCTACATGGATGGAAGGAGAAAGAGAAGTAAGTGGTCATCAGAGAGAAAAGAGGAAGAAACACACGAATAATAACACGACAAGATAATGGCCTACTGGAGAATATATAATGACTTTTAACTAATTTAAAGGTCAATTTAGCAATGGAATGCTTAAAGAAAAAAATGCACTTTATTATATACAATTTCTAATGTGCATTAGTTTAGCCTTTCAACTGTAAAATTAATATTCTGAGATTTCATAAAATATTTAATAAAGATGCAAAACAATTAACAATCTTAAATTGGTTTCCAAAGACATTTATTCAATATAGGCAAGGGTGATAAAAATAAAAATAATTACTATGAATTATCAATAATGCACTTTAAAACTCAGTCATTTCAGAATATGTCATTTTATTCAGATGAATGTCAATTCTGAGCAACAACAGACATCTAAAAAACATTATTAAACCTAATTCAACTTTTCCAGAACAATTTTAAGAGAAAAATGCATTCACATATAATGGCTTAAAACTACAACACCTACAGCTGGTAATCTTGTCACATAAAAAAATAAAATGGAATTTCTTTATCTCTTGCTAAGGCTTAATAAAGAAGATATTTTGAAGATCATGTATCACATCAATGCTGTATCTCATCCTATCCATGGCATGTTACCACCTCCATGAAATGTCCATTCCTACACAATCAGTGGACATATAGTATCCCAAAACTTACAATCAGAGAAATCTAAGTTCAAATCAGAGTTATATACTAATGATTTTGTAGACCTGTGCACATTACTTAAATTGTACGTGTTAACAATTTTCTTACAGATAGGTTTTAGAATGCTAACCTCACCGTGTTTTTATAAGAATTAACTGAAGTGGTGTTTGTAAAGTATACCGTCTAGCACAGTTTAAACAATTCTTAAAAATGGTATGTTTTAATTAGCAATAGGAATTGTATTAATTTTATATTGCATAACAAATTATTCCAGCTTGAAACAACACACATTTCTTAGCTCTGTAGGTCAGTAGCCCAGCTTGGTGCAATTGTGTTCTCTGCTCAGTGTATGGAGCGGAAATCAAGCTGGGCTGTGTTCCTTTCTGGAGTTGGGGGACAGACAGATCAACTTACAAGCTCATTCAAATTGTTCACCAAATTCAGTTCCTTGCAGTTGTAAAGTTAAGGTCCCCATATCCTCGCCGGCTGCTATGTCTCATCCCCTAGTGGCTGTCCATGCTCCTTGCTGTGTGCTCCACTCCATCAGTGGAGAATCTCCTTCACATTAACTCCCTATCCAGTTTGAATTCTCCCTGACTTCTCCACCTCTGGCCTCCAGAACCTGATTTAAAGGGCTTATAAAATTAGGTCAAGTCCACCCGAATAATCTGTCTTTTCTTAAAGATAAAGTGCCATATAACAAAGTCTACTCATGAGACTGGTAAGTTCACAGTCCCAGGGATTTTAAAGGACTTGTAAAACATGCTACAGGAATAATGAGGGACATCTTAGAATTCTATCTACCACCATGGTTGTGGTAACAGTCTTAATAACTGTCTATTGGATAACACTTTCAATCTTTTTAAAAAGTTACCTTTCTTTAAGTTTCGAAGAAATAGGTAATTAGGATGAGAAGCCTAATAAAGCCCCTTATGTTGTCATGCCAATTTAATGTTTACGTATATTTATACACAGGAGATACAACATATTTATGGGAGTTTGAATTTCTAAAGAAAATCCAGAAGAAACTACCTTTTACCTGCCAGCTCATGTTTTCCCAGAAACACCTTCTTCTCCTGTTTTGTTCTACACTTCCATAGACATAATCTTGAAAGCCAGAAATTCCCTTTCATTTGGTTCCAATGTGTGGCAAGAAATACCATGTGATTCACAGATTCTGACAAACCTCTGAAGTTTAATTCTGTAACAAACTTTTACTGGAAAGGTATACCATAAAGGAAAAGTTTAATCACAAGTAACCCTAGGGTAACTAGTTAAAGATCATCCAACTTCATGAATTCTCTTTAAAAAATAGCTACTCATGCCCTATTTTTAAAGGATCTCTCATTTAAATTTGTTATTTCCTAAACTGTGAACAAATCTCCATGGGATGACATATTAGCAAAAACCAAAGGGCAACTGGGAAGTTGGCCACCAAGGAACACCTCCCTACCTCACACCAGACACTCTTATGGGATCATTACACACATAATTTCATTTAATCCTTTTAACATTGCTGTGAATGGTAGTTTTTTTTTTTTAAGGTAATTGATTTATTTTGAGAGAGAGATAGAGGGAGAGCACGAGTGGGAGAGGGGCAGAGACAGAATACCAAGCAGATTGTGTCCGGTCCACGCGGTCAGAGCAAGAGCCGGACCTGGGACTCCATCTCATGAACTGAGATCATGACCTTAGTTGATCTCAAGATCAGACGTTTAACCGACTGAATCACTAAGCCACCCAATGGTAGGGCACCTATTTTAATACCTATTTTACCCATGAAGAAACTGGGGCTCGGAGAAGGTAACTAATGTGTACAAAAACCACATAAATAGAACATTCTAAAGCCAGAATAGAAATCTAGGTTTATCAGACTCCAAAGCCTGATCTCTTTCCAAAGTACGCTGCACTGCCTCATAAGGTTAACATGAGTCAAATAGTGGCAAAAGAAAATGCGTCTAAGAAAAAGGCTTCTTGCATGTAATAATCCTTCATTCCTTTGGCTTTCATAGACTTACACCTTCTTCACATGTCATATTCTTTAAATTTAACTTACAATAAGCCAATAAAGGTGGAAATTTGTATGAATGATTGCATTAATTGCACAAATAATCTAAGTACCACTATACTATGTATCAGAAAACGTTTGAATTATCTACCTAAACCACATGTTTTTCTCGTGTCATCATTAGCTACTCTTGAGCACAGAAACAGGAAAAATTCTGACTCACATCAAGTAAGGGGTAAAAGCAGCAGAGTGAAAATCAAAGATTCTGGCTTTAATTCACCAATGCCCTAAGAGATTTTCTACTAATAAATGTTCTTTCTGTCTCTTCGTATCTAAAGCCAAATCCAAGTCCAGGATGTATGTCAATGTCAAGGCTAAGAAATGTGATAATAAGAACCCCCAAGCAAATAGATGAGTAGTGTTGCAAACCATCCTTCTCTTTCCAGAGGTACTTATCCAGAAGCTAATGGTTACATGATTGTAATAAACAATGACCTCCTGACTTCCAGAGCAGAGATATTCTCATTGCTATTCAGCACCTTTGTTGGATTAGGGAGTTCTTTTTTTTTTTTTTTAATTTTTTTTAACATTTATTTATTTTTGAGAGACAGAGCAACAGAGCATGAGTGCGAGATGATCAGAGAGAGAGGGAGGCACAGAATCTGAAGTAGGCTCCAGGCTCCGAGCTGTCAGCACAGAGCCCGACACAGGGCTTGAACTCACAAACTGTGAGATCATGACCTGGGCCAAAGTTGGATGCTTAATGGACTGAGCCACCCAGGCACCCCAGGATTTGGGAGTGCTTGATTTCTGATTTATCAAAGGCTGTGGAGAAAGATGCATCCATTGGAATGTCCACACTATCTCAACATAATTATGTGACAAAGGGCAAACACTTGGCCTCTGGTTCTTTTTCTTACTAGGAAGGTAAGGGTCACCAAATTACCTACCTCGTGGGACTAATAAAGAGCATTAAATCACAGGTAAAGTGCTTAGCATATTACCTATTACCCAAAACATGTTAGATATTAGTAGTAATTTATTATGATTAGCAATATTTTATAATATTTAATTAACCTCCACAAGACAATTGAGAAATCTGAATAGGCTGCATAATGTTAATAATGGTTGTTGCATAATCTTAACACAAAAAATATTTTAGACTTCGGCTACCCAGGTTTTTGAAATACATTTCTGCAGTTTTGTTTCTGTTTCTTTCTTATGGAACTAGTGGCTCTTCCAGAGCTTTGGTTTCAGACTTAGAATGCAGCGCCCCAAGCACTACAGAAAACAGAACCCACGCCGTCTTCTGTCCATGACCATCGCTCATATGGTCCCCAATTCAGTAACAGCAAGGGCCACTACATTAGTCTACTTTACCGTATTAAGTACAAGCTCATCCTAATGGTTCTAATTTCATGTGCTACTGAATTCAAAGTTTGGCATAGCCACCGAACCCATTTATCAATCAACATTGTTTCTGAGAAAGATGACTCATTGTAAGGGATGTCAGAAGTCTAAGTCACTAAAATTTAAAGATAAAACTGACTGTTAAATGCCTACAACGTATATGGGAACCCAAAACAAGTAACTGTCCTAAGGATGTGTCTATGTATTTTCATATATATGAGTGTCGGATTCCCATACATACTCATTGGCAAATAATGAATTCTAGGTACTATGCCAGCCCCTGAGGACCTAGTAATGAACTGGAATGACGTGGCCTCTGCTCCTTGCCCATTTAATTGCACTCTCCCTGGCAATTACTGTCACAGAGGTTTGAGAATTCAGGCTAACACTTCAATGACTAGCTCCTCTTAAACACCTGCAATTCAGGTTACGGTTTTACAGCCCAAGTGGCAGAACTCTTTATTCCTGGGATCTGGCAGGGGCCCTGAAGGCATATCAAGTCAATACATCAAAAAAGTATTAACAATTAACTAATAAACATACTGTGTATGTTATACACAAAACACAGTTCATAAATTATACATCTTGACAGAAGATATGACCTGTGCCACCAAATGGTGTATTGTGTGTCACGACTGGAGATAGCTGCGCCCTGAGAAATGGGTACTTCTCGCAAGTTATGGTAAATATGAAGCTGCCAAGGATCTTCGATTCTACTTCTGAGTTGTACTTCCCGTCCTCCTTGAAGTTAAGCATGTCTATATGCCTGCCTTTGAGCAAAGGATCTGAGCAGAGGTGATACAGTGTCACATCTGGGCACAACCTCTAAGTAACAATATGAACCACATGTCCTTTCCCTGACACAGCGTCCAGCAATATTTTAGGTGGCGTAAGTCCAGCAGCCTGAGACCTTAAGTGAGGCTGACGTCTTGGACGGCTCAGGCCCTACAGACCCATCCACCCTTAGTGAACAGCGGTAGGTCCTGAGCAAGGTAAATGGGAGAGAAATAACACCTGATGTTTTAAGCTAAGCGTTGTTAATGACGCCTAAGCCAGTTAATTCATACTCATACACTTAGGAAACAAAAGGAGGTCTCTGACCCTATAAAACAGAGCTGGCTCAGAACAGTCGTGCAAAAAAGCCCCTCTTGAAAGTTACTGAGGAAAATGCTGGTAACAGACTGATCCTCCTATACACGTTGACTTCTCACTTTTCACTAAGAGGGCACAAAAAAGTACTATGAGAGAAAAGAAAGAGATACCATCATTTTTAAACAGACACTTGAAGACGCATGATTCAGTCCAGTGAGTCCACACAGACCACCTGCGCCAGAATCAAGAACATTTCATGAAATGCAGATTCCTGGACCCAAGCCAAAACTGATTAAATCTTTGAGGATTTGCTAAATTGGTACTTAACAAATTCCCCAACTGATTCCTTCATAACCTTTATAAAAAATCCTGGTGTGTGGCCAGAGGCTGTAAACTAATAATGCTCAGGTGCGTTTTGTTTGCGATGCACCAAGATTTTATTTGTTTTGATTTGAATTAGAACTGGTTGGCCTTTAAGTATTAAGAAACTTCTCAAAAAACTGGTATTTCCAGCTTTTGAAAACTAATTAGAATATCCGGCAGCTCTTACCTAAAACACTTACGTAAAACTCAGCCACCTTTGCACAAGACATGCACGTGCCTCAGTTCTCTCAGTTCTCGGCTCCGTAACGTCAACTCATTCTTTTATTTGACCTGCCCAAGGGAATAATGGAGTTTGGTCCCTTTATTCTGATTTCTGACTGCCGTGTTTATAGATTGGAAATTGTATTCCAGAAAGTGAGAAAAAGGAAAATCACTGAAGAATGTTGAGCAAAAGAATTCCATAATCAAATTTAACTAAAAAATAAAAAGCTGGAAATATAGAAGATAGACTAGGGCTAGGTTTACATACTCAAGTGTTTGGGGTTGGGGGGACAGCACATGATTTACTGGCCAGGCAGGTGACCTGACTAAGTGACATGGACTAAATGAGATCTCTGGCTAAACGTGAGGGACATACCTCCTCCATTTGGAAAGCTGTTACTTAGTTTCAATTGCTATCATCAATTCAATTTCTATTTCAGTTTCTGTCATCAGGAATTTCAGCCTGGGCTCACCAGCTCTGCGATTATTAAAAGAGAAGACAGAAATCCACATTTTTATTGGAAATGTCCTGATTTCTAAATGCTTTAAGTTGATTATTTATTTTAAACAAAAAAAATAAGCCAATCAATTGGGTTTATATCTATGTATTAGGGGACAGCAGAATTGGAGCCGGGAGACTGGAAAGAAGTCAAGAGCATTTGAAAAATTGTTCTCAATGGATTTTTAGCCCTTGTAGATTGACAAATATGGACTCCATTAAGAACTACAGGATGAAAACCAGTTTTAGGTGACAAAATTTCGCATTTCGTTTCTGGAAGTTTAAGAAATTCATACAAAAGGACACAGTTTATCAGTTCCTCATTAGTTCATCATCTATGCAACAGGTACTATTATTACTATCTCCCTCCTCAAAGCTTTACATGTGGTACTGAGGCTAGAACAAGAGGCAAGGGGTCACAAATCTTTGCCTGTAGAGATCTTAGATTCTAATAGGTGGGGCACCGAGTTACAAAACAGTACATTCATGTTGTGCCAAATATAGTAATGGATGACTTGTTCCATAGATATGTGTTGTATGACAGGGTGAGTCATGTAAGTAGTGACATCTACGCTCGAGCCTGAAGAAAGGAAAATGTATGTCCCAAGAGAAGTAACAGCCTGTGTAAAGGTCCACAGACTCAGGAAAGCCAAATGTATTAAAACATAAAAACTGAAACAAGGAGAGTGAATCTAAACCACTTTGTGAAAGGTAGTGATTAGTAGTGAGAAATGAGGACAGAAAGGTGACCAGAGGCCAGAGTCTGGAGGGACTGACTACCCTACGTGCTCTAGACTTGCTCCTGAAAGTGGTGGGTGGACACAGATGGGAGTCCATCTGGACAATGACAAGCAAATCCACGTCAGAAAACAGCGTCAGAAACAGAGAAAAATCTACATATGGGTCAATATTTGAGGATGTGGAATTTAATGAGAATGTTCTGAGAAAATCATTAAAGTGCTAATCAGTAGGTGTTGAAAGTAAAGAACCTCAGGGAGCACATTTAAGAAGAGAATAAAGAGGAACCAAAGAATGAGACAGATCCAGAAGGGTAAAGAGACCAAGAGGAAAGAGTTTTAAGACAGGGCAGATCTATGATATCAAGCAGAGCACAGAAGTCACAGAGGGTGAGCTCTGAAAAGGAGCCGCGGTTCGTATCACTGACACAAAGCGTGCAGAGCAATGTGTAGGAACGTAAACACCAGTATCGGTAAATATAATTTTGTACACTTATCGCTACCTCACTGTGGCAGTCACTTACTTCCTCATCAAACCGTACCCAGCTTTAAGAGAAGCTCTTGATTGAAATTTTCATGCAATGGAACTACCGAGTTTTGTGCAAACTCCTAATTGCTGGCAGTGGGAAAACCCAACAGCCTTTGTACTTTCCTTGGCAGGCCAGACTGGAGCCGTTTAGCAGCCTTATTGGGCTAGCTTGTATGCAGGCTCGTACTCTATTTCTCTACCATAAAGAAAACAATTGGTTTTAGACTTCTGTTCCAAGAACCTTATTTTCTACTCTATTTGCCTTGAAACAAGCCACAAAAGATGAGAGAAATTTCAGATGGTGGGGCCACTGCCGTTCTCAGCTACAGTCTCTCCCTCTTCATGTTGGGGAAACTGAGACACAGAGATGATGACTGGCTTGCTCAAGGTCATAGAGCTTTTATTTTAGAAAATGGGGCTTTTCATATAGAAATAGTGGTTTTTATGCTTTTATACACTGCTTTGCTATCACAGCCTCTTCTGATCAAGGCAGAGGCCCTTCCCCTCTCAGTGTCTTTAAAATTAAAATATAAACAGTTATTTAAGAATTTAGGATCATCCAGGTTTATAACCTTGTCTCTGTCAGGCACTAGAATACAAACCATGTATAATATTTTTTAAAGGAAATCTCACTTTTTATCTGTCCAAAGAGAAAAATTTGAAGCATCTTAAATAGAACATACAACAAGGAGAGGGTTCTATTATATTTTTACCCTGGAGATTACACACGTAGTAAAAGTTTATTTACCACAATTCTATATTAAGGATTAAATTAGTTCTTTTATAATCAATTATTTACACTAGCTTAGTTTACAACCTTCATGTTAATAATATTTTTTCCACAACTAGTGAGTGCTGCAATATCCAACACATTTTAATGAAGCAGAGTTCAAATATCATCATGGCATTACCAGAGATTAGTGTTAATTTTTCAATAAGTATAAGGATACGTTCTTACTTATAGACTATGGTAGAATTAAGGTATACTCATAGCTGATAAAGAAACTTCACTTAATATTATGCAGCATATTCACAGAAATCAGTGGTCAATCTAATAATTTACTAGGAATCTTATGAAAGCATATGATAAGGAATAAATCGGTCTATGATTATACTTTTGATAAAAGTAAGGTTTATCACCACAACCTTTAGAAACAGAAATTATGAATTTCTAATTGTCAGAGTGAAGCATGAAAATAGTAATAGTAGTAATAATAACAACAACAAAACAACATTTAATGAGCACTTAAAGAATCTCCACCTTGCATTATATTCTTTATGAACGCCCCTAATGTTGTACAACACGGTAGCCATAACTGAGTACCTCCTGGCTACTCAAAGTGCAGCCCAGGGACCAGCAGCATTGGTATCATTTAGGAGCTTGATACAAATGCAGCATCTTGAGCTCCACAGGGACATATGGAATCAAAATCTGCATTTTTAACAATCACTATCCAAGTTATTCATATGCAAATTAAAGTTTTTAAATACTTCAGGAAAATCAACTCATTGGAACTCATGTTTTCCATTTTACAGAGCAGGAAATTGAGGCACAAAGAGACTAATTTTTCTATTAGCATCAGTAGATGTGACAGCCATTGCTAGATACATACTGAATATCCAACGCATCTTTCTAATAAATCTCCAATTCTCCCAGATGCTCTCCTAACTTGAAATAGCAATGAGATAAATGTGGAAATCAGCTGCAAGACCTGGGAAGCTTTACTTTTCTAATGAAAGGAACTAACAGAGATAGTGCCATCCCCTCCTTTTATTCCGGCCTTTACCATGGATATGATAGCTGGAGCTGCAGCAGCCATCTTGGGACCATGAGGTGACAGCATAAGGACAGAAGCCAACCCTAAGGAAGAGGAAGTGGTAAAATAAAAACAATCTGGGTTCTTGAGGCTCTTGATGCCATCACTTAAGAACTCAGTCTTCATTTGGAGCCACCTACTTACAGACCTTTGTGAGGAAAAACTGACTCCCACTGAAATCACCATAGATAGAGTTTTCTGTTAGTTTCCGACAAACACATCCCTAACTGATAAAGGCCATAATAATATTGTTTCACCTATATTTTATTGTTTTATTCCAACACTAGGAAGCAAGGTTTCCTTTATTTCCAACTGGCATTAAATCTGCACCCTAAAAAGCCACTCGGAATTACTATATCCTCCTCTAACGTCTTCAAGTAGAAGCACGTAAAGTGTCATCCATCCTCTCTGACCGGGTGGGGGAAATGATAGAAACGACAGGCCATAAAACAGTTCCCTAAAAGGAAGGGATGTGATGAAGAGACATGTGCTTTCCACTCCACTAACTTTCATATCCACTCACTTAAACACGCACCTGCCCACTTTGCTTAACCTCCCAGCTGGTCCAAGGCAACAGCAACAGCAGCAGAAATTGCAGCTGCCCTCTGCACCTGGTGGCAATCAGATGTCTGAGAGGAAGATGCCCGTATTAGAAGCTGTCGCCAAAAATGACAAGGTCTAGATTGGGTGTGGCAGCAGTCAAAGGAGAGTGACAAAGGCGGGCAACAGCAGTGTAACACACAGAACTGCATCGAAATGTATGCATTTCTGAGTCAGCAGCTGGGTCCCAGGGGACTTGCCATCACCCCCGTATTTCACGGAGAGTAATGTAAATCTTAAATGACCCACCCTGCCTGCTAGAGTTATGTATGAGTCATTCCATCAGCTTGGTGGCAGCCAAAAATACCTCCAAGAGCCCTTCAGATTATCTGGGAACCTTGAAACAAGGAAAGTTGAAAAGAAGTCGGCTGCACCAACAGTCCCCTCACTCCTTTATCTGCCTGGTCCTCTCCTTTAAGAATTCAGACACTGTTACTCGAATTCATCTGTTTCAAGGATAATGAGTCCATTTTTTTTATGTTTAATCTATTTTAAAGGGTGACATATTCTAATATAAGCACTGCTAATCATATGGTTCCAAATATAGCTTTCTTGTTAGTTATCTTTGATCCTACAATTCTGTTACCCTTATTAAGGCAAAAGCTACTCAAAATGATGAAAGGATAGCTTAGTTTTAATTCTTAGTATCGAGGGACTTGCTGTTCTCCCAGCAATGCCCTAATGATGACTTCTTTTTAAATGGGTCTACATTCACCCCCATTCTTTTATAACATTTTCACCACCTAAAACCAGCCCATTTACTCTCCTAAGAGTGTAAAGTTTCTCTTCTTCTGATATCTGCTGGACAGATTCTTTTGCTGTTCTACAAAGCATGATCATCAGCCTCACATTTTTTGCTTCAATGATTATCTTCTCACATGTCCTAGATAACTAATTAAATCTACCCTCCCATATTCCCCTCTACCCGACCTGAACACCAGCCTTGTGATTCCATTTTCTTTTAATTAAGACTTCCTCTCTCTTAGTATCCAAACTTTAATCTTCCTTGTAAACCTAGCTGGCATTTTAGCCCACTCTGTCCTTTCTTGAGAAATTGGAGAGTTTATGTAATCTTGGTAACAAAAATGAATTTGTTCTATGTACCCTAATTTTCTGACTATGGCTGATTTGCTTAATTTCCACTGTAAAGGCTTCTAAAGAATTCATATAATTGAATATATTTGGACTCTCCAACCCAAATATATGAGTAGGAAGTCAGCATCTTGCTTCAAATGCTGAAATCTTCTTATGAGGAATTAGAGGTAAAATGGACCTTTCATCTTTTTCTAAAAGCCCCCCAGTGACACTCTCTTCCTCTCCAAACCACTCCTCCAGTTCAAGTCTGGAGATCTTTTAGGTCCCAGAAAACTTTTTAACATATACCATTCTAAAACCACCTGATCCTTTTACCTTCTTAATGAAAATCAAATGGTTCCCAAATACTTGCTAAAATACCATAGGCATCCCAAAAAACATAATCTAAATATGGGCTTGGGGATGCTATTAAAAGATACTGTATATGTGTATATATATAAATTTATATATTTTTTTAATTTACTATTTTATGAGAGAGAGAGTGAGAGCATGTGCTCTCACGAGAGGGAGAGGGAGAGAGGGAGACAGAGAGAGAACCTTAAGCAGGCTCAACACTCAGTGCAGAGCCCAACATGGCCTTGAGATCATGACCTAGGCCAAAATCAAGAGTCAGATACTCAACTGACTGAGCCACCCTGGCGCCCCAACGTTAATAATTTTTATCCTTTCTTCAACCTTCCTTAACCTTGTGACATAACTCTATTCTTCTATTCAGACACAAAATTCAATTGTACTACTCATTATATCATAATCATGAAATATCCCCCAAATCGATTACAATTTACTAACCACCTCCACAAAATAGTTGAAATAGCAGTTATCTTCTTTTTGACATATATTTTTCCTATGGCTACTATATCAAAAGAAGAACAATACTTTTTCTTTTATTGTGTTTTAAATCAAATTAACAATGCCCTAACTGAACATATCCTTGAAGAATGCTGAAATACTTTTATGCAGAAAGAATGTCACCGCACATGTTCCTGGAACAATCTTTGTACTACATTTTGCATTCATTCCCCTAAAAAAGAACTAAGATCCCAAATGTTAATAAAGATACTTTTGAAAATGATGCTTTTATAAGAGTACTATTTTTTTAATTTTATGTGAAAACTTTTTTTTTTGTTTTGACATACTTTAAATATTGAAATAAACAAGAAGGAACATAAAAGGATAAAATAAAAACCAACATCACAACTTAGGCCAAGTTAAGACCTCATATGAACTCATATTTTTCTACATGCTAGTTTTTCAGTTTATTAAAAAGGTAAAATGAAAACATACAAAGATATCAAATTACTACTTAATCGAAGTTACTAAAAATGCAATAAACTAGTGGAAATTTGAGAGATCTACATTTTATGGTAAGTGATATCCTTAATTTTACAAGCTTCTATATGAAATACTTTTAGATTTAAACATTAATTATATTCTTATACATTACTTTTAAATGATAAGTTCTGTACCTCAAGGGATGAGGGTATTTCAAGTTAAAAACAAGTTTTCGGAATTCTGTGTTGGGTCGGGACCATTAAAAATTCAAAAGAAATAAACTGAATACTCATCACATTACACATCATGTAATTTATATTTTTTATTTCACAGGAAATGTCTAGTTATTATTTAACTCATCTCTAGCTCAAAAGAAATTAAAATAAGGCAGAAAGAAAAGTTTTCTTTACAAAGAGAACTGAGAAGGGACCCCTGCGTGGCTCAGTTGGTTAAAAGCGTCCGACTTCGGCTAGCTCATTATCTCATAGTTCGTGGGTTCGAACCCCACATCAGGCTCTGTGCTGACAGCTCAGAGCCTGGAGACTGCTTTGGATCCTGTGTCTCCCTCTCTTTCTGCCTCTCCCCCACTTGTACTGTTTCTCTCTCTCTCAAAAATAAATAGACATTAAAAAATAAAAAAAAAGAGAGAGAACTGACAATTGTCCAGAAATTTCAACCGGAATTAACACTTACCTTACTACCTCTGAGAAAGCTTTTCTTAACATAGATACCCTCAACACCTCTGCTACACACGCAGAAAGACATGCTTTCTGGATGTTATACTCTTCTACAGATAAAATTCTCAGTCTGACAGTAAATATACCCCAAATCACTCTTGCCACTATGAGAAAAGACAATAATGTCCAAGAAAGAAAACACAGGGTAGTTATACAGTATTTTTAATTAGGCAGGGAAAGAAGAAACCAATGTCTACAACACTTGAAAGGCAGAAAGCCCCCAAATATGGTGTGAAATGAATTTCCGCAAAGTCTAGGTCTTATTCATCAAAATATTTCCAGCATTTCAAACAAAACCCAGAAAATACTTGGCCGTTAGCAAGAAATAGTTGAATGCATGAATCATGTTATAGACATAGAACTTGGCCAACTCCAGTTATAGTACAAGAAAAGTGATTTCTTACATCTCTAAATTTCAATAGCATGTTCTTATAATGAAACATATGTTGTACTATTTCAAGCTATTTCGAGAATCATAGTATATCTACCTTATCTGTCCTCCAAGGGACTTCAACCACCGGAGACCAATACCTCACCCTGTACATCTTTATATTCTGCAGAATGTCTGACACATCATCAGCCTTCAATAGACATGGATTAAGAAACAGAATACTAGAATAATTTAATTTGACTCTTTCCATGTTAACACACTGAAAAGTAATGATTTGCTGACTGGCCAAGCTGTTCACTTGGCCACCTCCACTACCAATATAGATTTCTACAATATGATTGAGCTGTAGCAATCAAAAAATAACACCAAAACAAATGGATCGGTCATGCTTATGGTCCAATTTATCCACTGTGTTAAGGGGGTACAAAGAGAAACACTGATTGCACCTGAGCTTAAATGCTAGTGAGAGGCATGCTTGTGCCTGAAAAAACAAAAATAACAGTCCCTCAAAATTATGACTGAGAGCAATGCTTTTCCAGCAGTGATGGTTGAGAGAACAAACTGCTATTAACCAAGTACGTTTTAAGTTGAAAACAAAGCCTTGGTTTACGAAAACATGAGCAGTATTCTCTTGGTCATGCACTTCAGTGATGTCACCATGAGTTTTGCTGGAGAGATGCTGTTTGGGAAGAAAATGCCACCATCTAATCCAATGCATACCTCTGCTGCCGTGTATCCAGTTTGCCTTTCCTATCAAATAAATCACAAGCTGTGTACCTAGTTCAAATAACGGACCAAGAAAGAGTTCTGCAAAACCACCTCAATCTAACCATTTCTGAAGAAGCCTGTCTTGGTAGCATTCTCTGCCGGGGAGTGGACAAGCAGCACAGCGTTAGGGAGGGTGTGCAGAAATGCTAAGATGTTCCTCAGTCTTGCCTCGAAATACTGAGAAGAATACAGAAACCTGTACATAACATTACCATGCTTCCAGTTTAAGGTAGCATGCATTGTGGCGAAGCCCATACTATGTCCACACCGGAAGGAGAACACCGCAAACAGACCCCAGACAAAATTGAAGGAACTGATTTTGGAAGTCAGACCCAGAGTTTCCAGCCTCCCAATAGCACCCCACTTCAAGCAGCCGAGTACCTTTCTGCTTTTTTGTGTTTCGTGCCTCCGATAACTTTACACAGGAAATGACAATTGATAATGGCCCTCTGCACTTTTAGCAAAAATTCTTTTCCACACTTGTGTGAAATCTCCCCAACTTATTTCTATTTTCTCATTCATGAAATAATCAAATGCACTGTTCCCTGTGACCTTTAGGCAAACTTAAGTGAGTGGAGAAGACAGTAGCCGAGAGCACTGAAAGACTGAAATCTTCTTTTGCCTACAGCTTATTCTGAAGGATATCCTACTCCAGCACTGCAGGGAACCCCAGGAGCCTGAGTTAGAAGGGAAGAGAGATAAGATTCTCAGCTGCCTCAGGCCTCTTTGGGAACGTCGGTCCCAACCACAGCCGCTGAATGAGGAGAATGCCAAACATCACAGCTTTACAGAGAGCAGAGACCCCAGTAATGGCGTTTACTCTGTCTCCATCTGAGACAAGAACTTCTTATAACAGGCAATCTCTCTTTTCCTGCTCATCTCGCAATCCACTTTTCCCCCCTCCCCCACTTCCAATTCTGCCTAGAGATTTCAGACTATTCTTCGTGCGTTCCTTCAGTCCCAGTGGCTCCACCGCCCGTCACTTCCTAAGACACTGTCAAGCATCAGACATATACTCTGTGGCTGCAAGACCCACTCGAGAGCAATTGCCATCCAAGTACCTAGCACATCCCAGGTTAGATTGATGGACATGCTTTCAGTTTTATGTCCCTAAAATCATCATTAATGTTATATAGCAAAGTTTTACTCTGTAAAATATATCTTTTTCTCCTACAGGCAAACTCATCACCATGAGTTGATGATGCCAAATTATTACATGTCATGATAATAATTATAAAGAGCAATACATATGTCATACCTCTTCTGTGAGTGGTTTTGTTTTCAGAGATTCTGTACATATACAAAGGTGTGTCTACAAAAATGAAACTAATCACATAAGAAATATACAACCTCTCCTGTCTTTAAAACTGGGTTATGTGTGCCACAAACTTATCATTTTTTTATGAAGCCATAGCTTTTATAGATTAAGTGAAACAGAGTGATGCCCTGTATCGCATTCTATTATAACAACAGCAGCAATAACACTTACAAGTATTGAGTTGCTATTCTGCTTGCCATATACTGTCCAAAGGATTTAAATGTTAAAAAAAAAAAAAGTCTCTAACAAAACGAGAAGTCACATATTTTTACTCCTATTTTACAAATAAAGAAACCAAAGCAAGGAGAGATTGAGTAGCATCCTGAAAGTTTTGTAGTTATTTTACAGTGGCAACAGAATTCAAATCCAAAGGTGTTGGTCTCTAGAGGCATTGATCTTAAGCATTACTTTATAAAGTAATAATACCATGCTGTTTTGAGGACAGAACCCCTCTTAGGTTCTGGGACAGATCAGATTTTTATTTATTAATTTCTCCCACTGAATAGCCTATATTTTATTTTTTATAAATTGGAGAGTAGTAAAATCCATAGAAACATGTTGTCATCCATCTGTCTACAGCCTGAAGTAAATATCCATGAGCAAAGCTGGAAACCGACCCTCAGACCCTAAGCCTACGATCTGACATCATATTTTTCATAGCTTTAAGCATAAAGTTTCTTCAAGGTTTCAGAGTATAAAACAAGAACATGGAAAGAAAAAATCTATCTAGATGACCTCTTCGAAAGAGCTTTTCAAAATGCAGTTAAGCATGGTACTCAATCTAGATTTTCCAGATTGGATCTATAATTTAGATACCAAGCCTTGTCATTTCTAATAGTTGTCACTGTTGAGCATTGTGGATGCTAGCTGTCATAAATGTCCAAGGCCTGTCTACACATTCATTTTTCCAATGACCCCATAAAATTGGTCCAAAACACAAATGCTGCTTTTTATTTAGTTAACAATTTGAAAGCTTCTTATGGAATATAAAAATATATGTGTTATACTCCAAGTTGTTAGCTCTAATGACTAAAATGAAGAGGAAAAACTGATTCAGTTATTAGTTCTAGCTAATCTAAATGCATGGTCTCAACAGATAAGATATCAAGGCAAATCCATCTCAGGTTTCCAGGCTCACAAAGAAGTAAGCCTACCAAATGTACAAGAACTACCAATATTTCCTTGGCACGTTTTCAAAGAACACTACCTCCTAAGATGTTTTTCTTGAAGAATTCTCCTCGTAATCCTAGCAACACTAACACTTATCAATTGTATGTCACATTACGCTCTCTTAAGAATTTTAATTTACTTGAACCACATCACATTTCTGTGAGATATAAACAGACTAAGTGGATCCTCTCTTGCCATTTCATAGATGAGTAAATTAAGTCACATATGGGATAAATGAATCACCCCAAATCACACAGTTCAAAGGCAGAATCACAACTAACATAAGTCAGGCTTTGAGTAACTGGGGTTATAAAAGCTCTAATTCACCAAGATGTCATCCCAAAATATGCTGATGCTAATAGTGGAAGGTCAGTGTGTGAATTAAATGATAACTGCTCCACCAATTTTAAGGATAAGGTAAGTTCTATAGTTGATTCTTTTCATGGCAGCACAGTATAAATAATAATAATAATGATGATGATGATGATGATAATAATAATGATAATAAAGTACATGAATAAAATTAAAATCCTTCAAGAAATATTTCAGTGCTTACTATATGCCAGGTCCTGTTCTAGATGCTGGGAACAGATGATGCACCAGTGAATAAAGCAACAAAATAGACAAGAATCCCTGACCTCAATGAGCCTACATTCCAGCAAAAGAGACAAAAATAAGCAATTGCCACTAAAGTAATAAAGAAATAAATTATTCTATATATTAAAATAAGGGGGAAAAATAAGCTGGTTAAGGGAGATTAGAATTATTAAGAGGTAGCCAGGTTATAGTATTTATTTGTTTGGTCAGGGTAGGCCTCACTGAGGAGGAGAGATCAAAGGACACCCAGGGAGAGAGTAGTCAGAGGAAAAGCTCCAAAGAGTATCCTGGTGTGTTCAAAGAACAGAAAGGAAGCCAATGTGACTGCAGCAGGATGAGCAAGAAGGTGAGTTGTTGTGAGGTCAAAGAAAGAATAAGGAGACAGATCATCATGCACGGCCTTGGAGACCACCACAAGAAACCCAATTTTTATTCTGAATGAAGTAGAAACGATTGCAGAATTTTGAGCAGTTGAATGGCATGATACAACTTAAATTTTAAAGAAACTCCATTGTTAATCATAAAATATCTTAAAATTTTATCACTCAATGTATTTTTAATTTTTTTATGTTTATTTATTTTGAGAGAGAGAGAGAGACAGCACAAGCAGGGAAGAGACAGAGAGAGAGGGAGAGAGACAGAGAGAGAGAGAATCCCAAGCAGGCACCACTCTGTCAGTGAAGAGCCCCATGTGGGGCTCGATCTCATGAACCACCAGATCATGCATGACCTGAGCCAAAATCAAGAGCCAGATGCTTAACCGACTGAAGCACCCAGGTGCCTCTTTCATTCACTCAATGGATTGTATGACCTTCATCATATATATGAATCTCATTTACCTTCCTCCGTTCAGCATAAAAAACCATTATTTCCATTTTCCCAAGGGAAATCCCAAGGCTCAGAATGTCTAAGGAACTTGGCCAGGGTAAAATCTAGTAAGTGGTCGAGCCAAGTGAAAAGAACAATTTTTTTTTAACTCGCAGTCCAAAACCGAGTGTGCTTTCCTATATAGTGATTTGTATTAGTTATAAAGGAAAGAAATGATAATTGAAATTAATTATCCAGATTTTTCATCAATAGAGATGTTCTGTTTGATATATTAAAACTGAATCAAATACATATTTTCCTTCTTATTAATTTCTGGGACATAATGACACAAGTAATTTCCTTGGACTTTCTATGTGAAATGACATATGAACAAGCAGGAGAAGAATTTTGGATGCAGAAGTAATCACAATAATGATGTAAATTTACAACAGTACATTTAGAAAGTTTCTGAAAGTCTTTTAGGTACTGATATTTATTAATTCTCTACCATATGCCAGGCACTGTGCTAACTTCTTAGCATATATCATCGTACTTAATATTCATCAAATGCTCTAAGAACAGTAATCACACTCTATAGATGACAGATGTGGACCTAAAGAGGCAAAGTATTGAAAGGTCATTGGACCGCTCAGGACCAGAGCTGGGATTTTACCTAAATCTCCAAAATCTAAAGCTAGGTCTTTACTAAGCCTCGTTACCTTCCTGTAGCATGCTGCCCAACATATCACTCAACATTCCTAACCAAAAGGTCAGCCAAATATGGATAACCCCATTTTACAGATGATGAACTGGTCATAGAAAAGTTAGTCAAGCAATCAACATTTATTTGATGGCCACAATATGCAAATCAATATTTAGTTGCTGAGAGCATAGAGGATTTATGATACAATGCCTTGCCTCAACGAGCTTACAATCTTGTTAAGGTAACAAGAGGCACACAAAAAGGTAATAAATAATCCAAGATAGCACATAATAAGTTTCAGATGAGATATAGAGCCAACAACTGCTAAAGAAATTCAACAGAGAGAAAATTGAATCTGGGTGTTTCAATTCACTTAAGAAAGATCTTTACTAGAGGACCAGTGTTGAGGTGGTCTTTATAGAAAAAGGGTTTCCATCATCAAAGATGATGAGAAAAACACTTCCAGTGAGAGGAAATAATACGACCAAAGGCCAAGGGAACAGATGTGAATGGATTATCAAGAGAAGATGAACAAATGCATCTGAAGTGCAGGATGAAAGGGAGGCAAAATACAAACGAAATCAGGAAGTAGAATGTAGAAAACCTTACTTAGCAAACTAGGAATCTAAGGGAGGAGGGACGAACTAGATCTTTGTTGAATTCCTACTATGGGGCACCGGCTTTGTATGTACTTTTTGTTTATAGAATTCTCTCAACAATCCTGTAAGGCAGAAAGGTAGCTGTGTCATGGCCCTTTTAGATGAAAAACAGTTGATCTGGTGCAGAAAACATGGGGGGATCAAGAAAAGATGATCAAGAAAAGAGAGGGATATGTGGAAAGCATTGTAAGAATTGTAAAAGAATTGTAAAAGAAAACTATCTGAATGGGAGATATTAGCATATGCCCAATATCAGAGAAGGATTGAGGAAGACCCTAGACAAGAAGAGCTGCTTAGTCTATTGCATTAATGCAAATAATACAGTGACAAGGATCTATGCTTCAGTGGTGACAATGGAAGTAAAAAAGAATGTAAGAGATATTACAGAAAAAAATATGAAGAGCTAAGTGGCAATAGCCACGTCCTGAAACAGGTAGTTTCTACTCCCCAACCACACACCCACAAGGTAGGTATTTCCCCTAAGAACTCACAGAGACAAAACTCAAGGTCTTGCTCAAATACTGAGATTTTTGACAGCACATAATTTATTTTAAAAAATAAAATCTATGATTTAGGACAAACGTCTGCCTTAGTGTAATCTTCCTCATAAACCACCAGCTTGGCAATAGTTCATTTCCATATGCTAACATGGAGACTGATTCCTTATATTCATGCTCATTAGAGATATTAATTACTAAAGAAGCATTATTTTCCTTTTAGTTTTTTTTTCCTTTTAGAAAACCAAGTGTATAATAAACAACTGAGTTTGCTCTGAAAAATACAATAGGCCTTATTTCTGAACATTATTCCTCCCTGTACTTCTCCTAAAATGAGAGGTACCTCTCAGGGATTCCAAGAAAAATTAACTGCATTAAATAGTATACTATTTAACAACAAGTTGGGTCTTTTCTGACTTTTTCTGACTCCTGGACAATCCAAACCATACACTGGCAAATATATATAGAATTAACAACAACCTAGATTTTTCAAAGAAAGTATTTACATAAACACCTAGGCATTAATCAATATGCATCTTTACAAGCAATTTAATATTACAAAGTTGTCAGCCTCATAATAAACTAGCTAACTATATGACTATATAAATCTTTGATTAGTGCCAATTGTCCAACTAATTTTCCTTTATTTTTAACTAACAGTTAACCTGAACATCCAAGTAAGTATAACATACACGTGTGAAATGTGTGTATGTATAATTGAAGAGTAACAATATTTTGAGTCAGAATCCTTTAGAAATTACACACCTACTTTACTTTTACCTAATTTCCTTAGTATCACCTAAGGATAAATAGAAGTTAATTAAAATTTAACATATTTTAAAAAATTAATATATTAGCCAAGCCTAATTTCCTTTATCTTTATGGATTAAAACAGATTTGTTTTTCTGAATTGAAAGTTAATGTTTAAATCTGAAATCAAACTATGCCAGTCCAATAAATTTAGGCCTACAGCCAATGTATACCTGAAATGTCTTTGAGAGTTTCAAGACCGCCAAACCTGTGCTGTACTTTAGAAATACCATAAGCATGGATAAAGAAATATCATCATAGAATCCTAAGTTGTGTATTTGTTAAAATATAACCCTAACATACTTTTTATTATGTGCCTCATTTCTTCATATCTGTACCGCTGTGAAAATAAACGTCTGTAAAATGTGAAGATACTACACGAGCATGTCTGCCCAACAATGTTTCATTTTAATATACTTTAAGTTTTAAAAACTTAGCCATTATATATAAACTAATTTAAAAACCTCATGCAGAAAGTCTGGGCTCTATATGACTTTAGGTATGTATTTAACATACAAAAATATGTTAAACACATTGTGTGTGTAGAAAAGGAAACACAAATAATGTTTATTTCATATACCTTACTTTCTATTATTCAGTTATTTAATACATGCATTCATATATAGAGTGTATTAAAATATGTATATTACTCTTAACTTTTAGAAGCATTATTTTGTAAGAGTTTAAAAAAAGTAAAACTACTTTTACCTCCCAGTCCTGGTCTAAGCCGATTATCGTAACCATCCAGAAGTCTGTCTAGAATTCTTGTAAAGATGGTAATGTTATTTTTAGCTTCATCTTCTTGGATGTTAGCCAGCACCAACCTAAACAGATAATTTTAGAAGCTGATATATATATATATATGTACACATATATATACATACATATACGTATGTGTGTTGTACCAGTACCAACATGCTCTACTTCCTTGATTTGAATTTTAAGTCTCTCTAAGCTATTAGGGCCACCCATTTTCCTTCTTTGGTCACTTCTATAAATACCAGCATGTCTATGGAGAAGATTAATATGTTGTTGAAAATGGATACTAAATACTAGATTATCAGAAAGACTGACGTCAAACTTATTTCAGGTTTCTGCCACTTAGCACCCAGTGTGGAATATTCATTTTCTAAAATCCGTCCCCTAGAATATATTATGATTGTAGATGGCCACATGCTGACACTGTTAGTAATGTGACTCTGCATTAAGAAAGGTACAATAACAAAACGACTCCTGAAATACTACTGCAGTGATTTGAATATTAATTGGAGAATAAATTGCCTCCTTGGAGGCAGAAAATTTCTCTATCTTCCTCATAAGTGCCTTTCCTTTTTTCTTTATGTCGTTTTTCTCTTTCAAACAGAGATTATTTCCTTACTTTGGGTATACCGCCACCCAATGGCCAAGTGCAATATAGACATCAGGGAAACTCCACTGGCTGTGTTCCAGGCTCCACTGTAGCCAGGTGGTGGAAGTGGGCTCTGAAAGGAGCAGGGGCACATACAGGGGTACAGACAACCCTGGAGGCATACCCCTCCTGACTGGTCTCTGAGGAGAGCACTAAGGGTTACCTAAAGATTAAAAATCTTGCTACTTGTGTGTGCGTGTGTGTGTGTGTGTGTGTGTGTGTGTGGTAAATTTGCAGAGAAAACAAATGGTCTTAAAATATCACCAGAAAAGGGTCAGTAACAGTAATTTTCTCCATTATTTCTCCATCAGAAAGCCAGAGACCTGATTTTGTGACATCCAGCAATTTGGCGCATAAAACAGAATGTCCCTTTTCACTGCCATTTTTTTTCCCCTAGAATGATTCAGAGATTTAAATTACTGGCCCCAAAAAAGAATCATTTATATAATAGAATAAAATACTGGCATGAGCATTACTGGTCAAATATAGAACAGAAAACTAGTAGAGGGAAATAATGGTTAAGCACTGAGGACCTTCAGTGATTGCTAATTGACCATGGTAGGTTCACTCCTTTAAAATCAAAGACTATATGTGAGAGCTGTCTGATCAAGGTGTACCGTGTAAAGAAAGTATCATTGACAGAGTCAATTTGCATTTAAATGATTACACAGCTAGAAACAGTCATAACACATTAAAAAATTGGTAACCAACTTCAAACAAATATTGTCTTGAGAGCACGGAAAATACTGAAACACTGATATACAGGTAAACATTTAAAAATTATGTCAGCAAACGAGTTTATCAAAACTCCAGCATCAAAAGTTTCTATGTTACCTTAAGCTAATTCTAAAATCAATCACTACAATAATTGTAAAGTTCCACACAGAGGTTTTTACTGAAAAGTGGTATTTAATCATATGTCAAATTCTTTTTCTAAATTCAGTATTAAGCTGTTAAATGAGGAGCTACTTTCAAACTAAAAATAAGCCTTTATGAAGAGATTTCTTCTCAATTCCACAAAATATTTTCATTCTTTGACAATTACTTGACAGGAAAATGAAAAATTAAAAGGCAAATAAAGATATAATAAAGACATTATTTTTTAAAAGGAATGATTAGATGAACATTCTTATCATTTATATTTCAAGCCCTCTAATATTTTGAAAATCATATCCTAAGTTTAGACAAAATAAAAAATGCCCATTGATAATACAAAATCAGAAAAGACTACAACTAAGATGATGTTATGGAAAGCAATAAGAATTAATTTTATGTTTGTAGAACACAGGCAAAGCAAAATTAGTTACATGTTTAAAATAAGTACTGTTTATGACAGTGACCACTTCAACAATAAAAGATCTCTAAATCAGTAATATGAAAAGTTGATGAATAAATCAAGCTTTGTTTTATTGTATACTACCTCTACCTAGAGGTTAAAGACTCACACATCCTTTGGGTTCTCTATGTTGACTAAAGAGCACAGACCACTAAAAAAAAAAAGAAGAAGGAAGAAAGAAAAGAAAAAAGGAAGGAAGGAAGGAAGGAAGGAAGGAAGGAAGGAAGGAAGGAAGGAAGGAAGGAAAAAAAAATCAACTTAACAACCAAACCATTTTAGCTTGTGCTTTTCTGTTTGGCTTAAAGAAACACTGTTGGCTTTTTTAATGAATGTTGGTGTCATTATAAACGCATACAACTTAACCACTTCAAAACTTGCAAGAATATGCCATCCAAAAGATATTCTTTTCTTTGGTGATTTTCTTTTCTTTTTGTAAGAAAATGTTCCTGATCACTTGCGTATTTTATCACTAAAATCCAGAAGCAGTGAACTTTTGATAGTCTCTCCCACTTCATAGTTCAATTTCTTGATACAAGCTTTTTTTTTTTTTTCTCCCCTTCATTAGAATCGATTCTTCAAAATACTTCGGCTTCTCAAAGGCCAGCCCTGCATTGATGACATTCAAGAAACACACCTTTACCCCGAATCTAAAAAGTCAAATACAATAAATAAATGTCTCACCTGGCTGGGTCCCACACCAAGAAAACAAGAAGAAGCAAATGCATGTTGTAGGTGTTTAATTTCGTCTTCATTGTCGCTCTTTGGAAAGCCATGGAAAAAAAAATACACTTAAAATTACATTCAGTCCCAGAAAGCCCAAAAGAATGTCAATTGGTGTGAGAACTGGAGTTAAAGCTATTGAATTATTCCACTGGAGCAGTGTGGGGTGTGATGAATGGGTTGGGGCGGGGGGGGGGGAGTCTTTTCTTTCTTTCTTTTTTTTTTTTTTTATCTTGGCAGTAAGATGACCAAATAATCAGACTGCTCTGCCAGGAACTTCCCCCAGCCCCATCGTCAGCAAACACTGTTTTGTGCTCACACACACACACACACACACACACACACGTAACAACAACACACGGGACCCTGAACTGACTGACATAGGAGCTAGAGAAGAGAACGGGTCCGGAGGGGGAGGGGGGGAGTGAAAAGGGGGAGGAGAGATGGGTCCCCCATGCCACAGCCCCCTCAGCCAAGACCACCCCCGCAACCCCAACGGGAAAAGCAAGGGGCAGGCAGCCCACTTTTTTCGATTGTTATTCTTTTCGTTACAGGGAACTGCAGCCCTCGCGTCTTCACTTCTTCGCTCCCTCTAAAATAATAGAAAATAAAATAAAAGAAGCTCCCTCCCCGCCCGTGCACAGTTGCCCGAGACCACGTCTCGGAGGCAGCCGGGTTCGGCTCAACTGCTGCGAAACGACGCGTTGGACAGCTGTTCCGGAGCCGAGACCACAATCGGAGCAGGAGCGTGAGGCTCCCGGATCCAGCACCGGCAGGCAGGCAGCGGCAATCACAGTGTGCAAAGTTGCAGACTATAAAAGAGCCAGGCTAACGCGCTGCCTGCCGGGCGGGCGGGCCGGCGTCTAGGATCTTATTGTAGTTGCAGATGCGCTTCTGGTGATGAGTATCGAAATTATGTTTTAAACGTGTTGGGGAGGAGGAGGCGAGCTGAACCGCCTCGGGTTGCAGGGAGCATCGGAGAGTGGGGTGGGGAAGACGAGGCAGGCACGCGAGGCAAAGGCAGGCGCCAAGGGGTCCCTGCTGGGGCCAACGTGCGCGACCTTACCTGAGACAGCAGGCAGAATCGGGTGTTTTCCTCCCTTTGCCCTGATCTGAGGAGACGGGAAACTTGAGGGAGAGCGAGAGAGAGCGTGAGAGAGAGAGAGAGAGAGAGAGAGAGAAGAGAGCGACTGCAGCAGCCGAGCGAGCGGGCAGCGATGGGCTGGTGGAAGTCGGAGCGAGCGCGGAGAGCGACGGCCGCGGCGCGGGGAGTAGATGGAGGCGAAGGCGTCCGTAGTGGCGGTGATGGGCGGAGGAGGAGGAAGAGGAGGAGGGGAAGCGTTGGCAGGAGCGGGCGGGGAGGGGGGGACGCGAGCCCAGGCGCGGTGCGCGCAGGCAGTTGCGGGCACGAGCCCCACGCCTGGAGGAGGAGGAGCCAGGCCCGGGAGGAGGGCTAGCGAGGTTCCCGGGAACGCAGGTCCCCCCCACACACACCCCCGCCCCAGTCCAAGGTAACCGCCCAGTCGCCCGCCGGGCACCTACAGCGGCACAGCCCGGGGCGGCGGCGAGCTCCCCGGTGCGCCCCGAGTGCTGCTGCCCGCGCCCACGCCTCGCCGGAGGAACGGAGCCCACGCTCTACCCGGGACTGCTCCCGGCGGCAGCCCGCTGGGGCTCCCCCCGAGGCCCCGGGGTTCCTGGGGGGGGGGGGGCTGCCGGTGGGTGTTGGTGCAGAGTCGGGAACGCAGTGTGCGCGGCCCTAGATCCCCGGGGCCTCGCCCTGCCGCCCGCCCCCCAACATCCCCTGGCTCTGGAGCGACGTGGCTGCTGAGGAGAGGTAAAGAGATACCACTCCCGCTGGAGGGCGAGGGGACTCTAATCAGCCTGTACTTAGTCATCAGCGCGTCCACGCAGGAGCAAGTTCAACGCATGTTGCGTGGAATCAGACAGCAGGAAGTTTCTTTGATTTCCTGAGCCGTCTTGATACACCACTCATTCCTTCACACTCCTGCAGTCAGCACCAGTTTCCCTACAAAGCCCTGAGGGCTGGAGACCTCCCTCCAGCCGGTCGGGAAAGTCCGTCTGCAGATTATGCACCTGGGGAAACCTCCCGCTCACTCTCAACCATTCTTTTCCCCAACGTCTATTCACAGGCGTCCTCCCTTCGTGGTGATCAAATTCAATCCACAGCTCTAAAAAAGTTTACATTCTGCAACCCCGCACCACCACCACCCCAAGCAAAAAGGTACCTGTTGTGTTTCTACTACGTCTGCAATTCTTTGTGGGGGGGGGGGGGGTAAGGGGGCGGGAAGGAGATGTAGTGTAGTGGGGTTTGAGTTTTTCCCCCTGTAGGGCTTTTTGGTGGTGGAGGGACCTGTTGTAATTCCAGTCCTACAGTGCACTTTAAGCGTTGTGTTTCATCTGTCTCCTTTCTCTTCTGTTTTATCTGAGGCGATAAAATCCAAACGTGCAACTTGAACCAAAAACCAAAAAAAAAAAAAAAAAAAAAAAAAAAAAAGAGAGAGAGAAAGAAAGACCTTTTCCTTTTTGTACTGCACATAACAATGTTATGCTTGTATCTTACTAAGGCAAGACAGATCGGGTGTTTATCTCTTCAAGAAGTTGTTATAAACGTTAGACACTTTAAAAGGGGACAAAAGAGAAGTATGCTGATACGTTTTTCTCATATTACACTTGGAGTCAATATGTGCCAAACACTTCAATTTCGTTAGTTATGAACCAGAAATTCAGACGTTTTTCCTAGATGGTGCAATTTTCATAACAACGGGCACTGCTAATCTACAGTCAATTTTAGCTTTGCCTTGAAAATATGTGAGGAGAGTAAAACCTTTACCTTGTAAATATTTCAAGCTGTTCTCTTTAACCTATTAATCACCACTTTCTGAATGAGCATTGAATATGCTACCGCCTAAACAAACATTTGCTCTCTTATGTAGCTGGCTCTGTGAAGAATGGAACACCACCCAGCTTTCTCCTCCATCATTAATATTCCCTTCCTGACTTTCCCTTGCAGAATCTAATTGAAATTCACAAAGATAAAAAGCTTGCCATTTAAAACCTTGCAACTAGGGAATCTAAACATCTACTGGTGTGAACACTTTACTTCCTGCTGTATTTTCCCATTTTCCATTTCTGTAAGTCAGTCTTCATTAAGATCTCTATCACTTTGCCATTTACATTACTACTAAATTGTTTATATTTTGATAATGGAAGTTGAACAGCTCGTGGTTTCTTCCTGACCTTAATTGCTATGCTCCAACAAAACTTCTCTTTTATCAATGTCACAATTTTTATAAATATCTTCATAGATTATTTTCATATTTACCACTATAGTATTCCCCCCCGACCCCCGGATTCTAATGCTGAGTTACAGTATTTAGGTTTGTTTTATCTCAAAATCTGTATCTATTTGGATGATTTGTCCTAAAAAATTAGCCTTTCCCTTTAGCGCCCTTAATAAATTTGTAATCTCATTGCCATATGACCCATTTACATGGAACTTGACAAAGTTCGTGCTATTTGGGATGATTTTCACCATTTGTTTACTTTTTTAACTGTATGTTAGAACTGGCTATAGATTTGACTATGCACTTACTTGAGACAGACTCAGTAAAAACTAGATTCCAAAATTTCATTATAAACCGTAATTTTTAGGGACGCCTAGGTGGCTCAGTCGGTTAAGCATCTGACTTCGGCCCAGGTTGTGATCTCGTGGTTCATGAGTTCCAGCCCAGGCTCTGTGCTGATAGCTCAGAGCCTGGAGCCTGCTTGGGATTCTGTGTCTCCTTCTCTGTCTGCCCCTACCCCTCTGGCGCTGTCTCTCTCTCTCTCTCTCTCTCTCTCTCTCTCAAAAATAAATATTTTAAAAATTAAAATACAAAATAAACCATAATTTTTAGTTCTTCCCCACAAAATGTTTTGCAATTTTACTGAAGTTGGGTAGCTGTGATTTAAACTTCAAAGCACCTTAAAAGAAATGAAAATCAGAAAAGCTGATTGCAGGCAGTGGACCTCTACTTTTACTGCTGTATCTTTACTGGTATTTCACTGTGTTGCTAGTCCAGCTGAATATCTTCTAGGATTGTCCCACAAATATCTAATAAATCCAGTCTGATTTTTTTCTCCTCTCTGTGATGGAGCACAGTGAACTGTGATTTGAGAGCCAGCCTGGGTAGGTCGTGACTAAGCTCTTCCTACCCACTCCTTCTGGAGCATGTCTTAAGGCAACCAGTCCTGTAGAAGAATTGACAACTAATTGGTTGCCAGTAAATCTAAATTCGTTCCTGCTCAGGCTAGGGCAGTGCAAAACCTCCTGTTTGAATTTGTTTGAATTACCCTCCCACAGATTAGATTGGGAGGTACAGGTCACTTCTTAGATATTCCTCATCTTTAACTCCCAAATCTGAAAGAGGATTTCCCTATGAGGAACAAGAATAAAAGAAAGGCAAGGAATTAGCAAGATCTTGGTTTTGTTTGATTTTTCTTTCCTGATATCTTACAATATTGTACAGTTTAAAAATTCATTATAAAACCATTTGTGCTCTTGAACAGACATTTTGTAGAGTTTTCCCTTTTAGGGCCCAGCTATATAGACTTTGCACTACTGTTCCAGGGAACTCCCACTCTATATGCCCTAGGCGACCTCATAAATCTTTAAGTTCCATAAGGTAATATGTGTATATTATATATAATGCACACACACATATATGTAATATACACAAATACATGCATACAGATATACAGATATTTATCTGTAGGAAGATAGGTATCTAAACTCATAAAAATAGGCATAAGCATTTTAATGAGAATAGCATTTATATAATGCATTTGTACAAAATGCATTTAGTCTCACTAACATAACTTAATCAGGGTGATTTTAACATACTTTGAAAAGAAGTACCAGAATTCAACAAGAATAGCCTTTCACTATATTTACAAATTTTAAAATATAAGCATGTATTCCACAATAAATTTATTCTATTCTAAGCATGTATTCTAATAAATTTATGTACACTTTAACTACACCTTCCCATCTGTGTCATCCATTTGAATGAGAATATAAATTTGTGAAAAATTAAGAACCAAAGCATAAATTTTCCTGTTTTCACAGAATTAAATACTATCCTGTACTTTTCCCCAGAATGCTTTACTAATTTCAAAGTTTGCTTGGAGTACTAGTCTGCTCTCATATATTGGCCACATTATCATTAAAAACAAAACAAGCAGACAAACAAACAAAAGCTAGAGCAAATACCAATTTGGTAATTCTTAGGTCAAAACTGGTTTGGTCAAGCTCCATTTTTTCCCTGTAAGTTGAATTTAGATGAACGGTTCTAATGTGTGCACTAGACTCCAAGCTTCTGAAAGAAGAAACAGCTGGAAAGGGGGAGTAACCAGCCTTATAAACAAATAATTCCAAAACTACTCTCTTACACCAATGCATTTAGATCACATTTCATTAGAACTAAATATATCATGTATACTAGCTTGGATATAGTATGCATATCACCTTCTTCAAGCAGGCTAACTCTGTTAATAAAGTAAGTTTGCAGATCCTTACCTAAGTTGCAAATCAAGTATATAATGCATTCAGGACATCCTGGTGGTTTCTGAGATTTTGAAAACTACTTACATCAAACACTTATAAAGAGTAATTTGTAAGGAAATCCGTTTACCTTCATTTTGTGAAATTGTAGATAAAATTTATTTTCAAGTTATTCGACTACTTCCAAAAACAAAGATAACATTCCAGTAACGCAAAACAAAAATTTACTGTGCCTTTCCTGAAGCTATGTGATTGGCAGCTTTTCCCTCTGAGGCATGTTTTATAAAAATTACAGTAATGAATAATAAAAATAAACTTAAAATATCTTCACTTGTATAATAAATAGATCCCATTCCAAATATTTTGCATGTATTTACTTATTTAATCTTAACAAGTAAGGATTAGGTTTTTATTATTCCCATTTCACTGATGAAAAATTGAGGCACAGAAAGCTTAATCTGGCTGAAAGTCTCCTCCTGGTAGAGTCCAGTAATATGGCTCCATAGTCTTCATGCTTAACTACCATACCATTGAAGCTTTGGGCAAGATATTTAACTGTTAACATGGTGGTGTTATGAAGGCAGTGTAAATCTGTGAATAATAGCCAAATATTCATTCAACAATTCTTGCTGAGTATCTGCAATTTACCAGACACTCTATTCTGTACCACTCTGGATATAATAATGATTAAGGCATGGTCTCTACCCTCAGAGAGCTTACAGCAAATTGAAAAGCATGAAGTAACATAAGACCAAGGCTTCTACCTATACTCTAAAAACTCACACTATCTTCACTTAGGAGTAACATGCAGCTTAAGAAAAAGAATGCGAGACTGGAAGCTTTACATTTAATTAATGATTTACAAATTTAGTTGTTCCCATATAATAATTAATAAATGGATTATTACTAAGAACATAAGTAAGCATTTTCTAGGACACTTAAGAACTCCCAGGACTGGGAAAGTTCATGTCCAGAATGAAAACAATTCCTGTTTTATATGGATCTTTTCTTTTCTTTTCTTTTTTTAGTTTTTTAATCTTTATTTTTGAGAGAGAGAGACAGAGTGTGAGAGGGGGAAGAACAGAGAGAGAGGGAGACACAGAACCCAAAGTAGGCTCCAGGCTCAGAGCTGTCAGCATAGAACTGGTCTCAAAGTGACAAACCACAAGTTCATGACCTGAGCCAAAGTCAGAAGCTCAACCGACTGAGCCAACCGGGGGCCCCTGTATGATATGGATATTTTCTGAATAATACCTCATCAGCCAAAATTATGCAGAAGAAGCTAATAACAAAAACAACAAAATCAGAGGATAGAAGGAATCCAGGACCCTATTTGAGCCCATTAACATACATTTCAAGTGGGCTAGGATTGGTCCCAAATGAAGGATTATTTCAATATCATTATTTTTAGCATCAAAAGTATTCCATCTTGAGAGGAAGAGAGAGTATATGAATTGCAAAGAAATAAATTAAAAATATAATCAGGCTATGAGTATTTAGTGGTCAGTTAAAAAGACATGAAAGAGAAAATAGAAACCAATTACTTCTAAGAAAAAGTGAATCATGCCATGGCAAATTAATTATGGATATCAAGTGATTTTAAATAATAATATGGAGATCATTTCTCCTTGCTACAAACCTCTTTGTATTTGCCAAAGGGACTTGCTCATAGATGCACAATAAATAATTGCTGATTTCTTTGTAGAGTTAAGCACTTTAGAATACAAATTGGGAGTCTTGGTACCAGAGGCATGACCCTGGGTAGCCTCGGCTATAATATCTACTGAAAAGTCTCAAAGCTCTCTATCTCTAAAAGCTCACTATGCATCACCAATAGACATTTTTTTTTCTCAAAAAGAATCTCCACTGGTGTTCTCTATCTTAGCACCATCCTGCCACCAAAATCCTGAAAACTGAGAGTCATTCTAGACTCTTTTTTGTCAACAGACACACACACACACACACACACACACACACAGCCACCACCACCACCACCACCACCACCACCACCACCACCACTCATTTGCTGTTGCTGAGAAAATGCCTCCTATCTATCCATTGTCTCTGATCCATTCCCTTTATTACCAATTCCATAGCCTTAGCCCCTTCCTTGCTTGAACTACTGCATTACAAGTAAGCAGTAGCTTGCTAACTAGTTTCTCTCCTCCAATCTCTGCTTTCTCTAATTGGCTTTCTATAGGGCCAACATGAGTCTTCCTAAACCAATTTGATAGTGCCATTTGATCATCTAAAATCCTTTCTTGATAAAAGTATAAGGTGTGAGCTCCTTTGCATATCACCAGTGTACTGTTTATATCTCCAGCCTCAACTCTGCTCTTTCTGCACACATCTTGTCAGACATGTGCACGTGTGTATACACATACACCCTCCATAATCACCATTATTTTTTTTTAAATTTTTTTAATGTTTATTATTTTTGAGAGAGAAAGACAGAGTGCAAGCAGGGGAGGGACAGAGAGAGAGAGGGGAGACATGGAATCCCAAGCAGGCTCCAGGCTCTGAGCTCTTAGCACAGAGCCCGATGCGGGACTCGAACTCACAAACTGCGAGATCGTGACCTGAGCTGAAGCCAGGCACTCGACGGAGCCCCCCAGGCACCCCAGCATTAATTTTTCAACATCACTCTGTCCTCTTTGCTCCCTGCAAAGGAAAATGTCTATGTTTCTGTCAACAACTAAATATTTCATGCCTCTATGCTCTTGGTTCCCATTCCCCCTTTCAACTGGAATATGCCACCGTCTGCATGGTGACACTTCAGGCCTCAGCCCTACAAACTACTTCTTACCCTTCCAGATAAAATTGCCCACCCCATCCTTTGTACTCCTGCTGGACTTAGTACAGGCATTTAACATGAAACCTAAAGACCACCCCATTGAACTTATTTACTAACTTTTCTATCTTACCCTATTAGCCTGTAAGCCCTTTGAAAGCAATGAACTCAACTCAATTATCTTTACCTACCAAGTGTCTAGCACAGAACTGGGCATATATCATCTCTCAAGAGATTCTTGAGGAATCAATGAATGGGTGAACAACCGAATGAATAAATAAGTGCCTACGTGAGCATCTGTGCCTTCATATGGACATGAGAACCATGGTACTTTCTTCCAAGGAAATGAGATGCAGTACAAAAAGCAGTTATCGTTAAGAATTCCGATCCTGGTGCGAGGTTCACATCCTAGTTCACATCCTAGTTCTACTATTTACCCACCATGCAACCTTGGATTAATTCCTTCACTTTGCTACGCCTTAGTTTTCTTACCTGTAGAGTAAGAGTAATTGTGAGTCCGCCTCACATGATCTTTGTGAATACTCTGCAAGTTGATATTTGTGCACAGGACAGCATCTGGGTCATAGGCAATACTACACAGTGTTTGCTGATGTTACTGAAGTATTTGAAAGCTGTTAGTTCACTGCCTCGACATGTAGTAGATGAGATGAGATGCTATTAAATTTATTGAATCTTCTGACTCATCTTTTTCCATCTGTTCCCGTCCGCTCTTTCCCAGTGACATTCACGTGCCCACCTTTGCAGAGCAGTCAGTCAAAACCCTCATCTCCCCACATTCTCTTATGGTGTCTTTTATTTTCTCATGAATGCATTATTTCCCTCATTCTCTCTCTCTCTTTTTTTTTTCCTGCGCTTTTTTCCTCATCCTCTTTTTAGTATACCATGCCCTCCTTTTCATTCCAGCTTGGCCGGCACGTCCCTCTTTTATTAGTTCTCTATCGTTCCCTTTTCCTCTCCATTTCTCAGTAAGATTCATGCACAGCATAAGTCTGCATTTGCGTGTACACTTGTCTTTTGGCATATGGAAGAAGGTGTGTTAGAAGAATAGATATGGATAAGGAAGTGTCTTTTTAGGCATAGAAATGTGAATGCCGGCCCTGCCAAGGCATGGGTATCCCTGTCTGTGTTTTGGTGTGTAGGTCTCTGTGTAAGTCATGTATCAAATCTGCTCAAGTGTATTTTATTGATTCGCTGTATGAATTGAATAGAAAAGTCAGGTGACTTTCTCTTTTGAATTGGCTCCTGGTTTGCCTGCAACAAAGAAATTGCCATAGGTTGAATCTTCAGTTTGAAAGAGATCCATATCTGTAATATGCAGAGAACCATAGTCAGTAATCAACATAGAAGCTTCCTGCTATCGTCCTAGTCATACCCTCGATTAAAATATGGTTACAAGCTGCTCTTCCTTTTTGTGTATGTGTAACTTCTCGGTAGCTGTATCTTTATGCTACTCATTTGGAAGCAAGAAATAAAGGAACTCGGCATTATGAGTTAGGAGATAACAAATTAATACTTAAAATGATTTCCTTTTGAAGAGAGATATTTTCAAAGAGACTTACGACAGACATTAGTGCCACCCAGCAAACAGTGCCATTTTGCAGCCTAGGTGTATGAACAGATTGAATTACTTCACTCTCCTTGAAATTACAGGTGGCAATGAAACTTGCTTCTCTGATCAATGAAAAGCAGGAGACATGGGGCATTTCTAGATGGAGGCTGAATGAGCCAGTGTCAGATTCACCGTGCTGCCTCCTGCCCTACTGTCTGCTTGTGGCCAGTGAGAACTCTATATGTTGGTCACTAAGTGGGACCTTGAGTGAGGACAACAAAGATCAAAGGCCTAGCTGACCTTCATTGGATTATAGTGTGAACTACAAATAAACATTTGTTTTAAGTCTCTAAAATTTGGGGTGATATATAATCACAAAATAACTTGGTCTGACTTTTGAAAGATGAAAAGGAAATTTCGTTGTGTGTCTTTGTGCTTCTTCTTTTTGAATTGTCCATTTATTTATTTTGAGAGAGAGAGAGAGCGAGCAAGCAGGGGAAGAGCAGAGAGAGAGAGAGAGAGAGAGAGAGAATCCCAAGCAGACTTCATGCTGTCAGTGCAGAGCCTGATGTGGGGCTTGATCCCACGAACCATGAGATCATGACCTGATTCTAAACCATGAGTTGGATGCTTAACCAACTGAACAACTTAGGTGCCCCTATGTATCTTTTTAAAATACCAACTATGGAATGATGGAGTGGCACATAAAATATTTTCAGGCAGAGGAGACTTTCTTAAAGATCTTGAAATCACAGCATATAAATGGTCACTTGCTTAAGTCTGAACCAATTGATCTTTGGTAATATCTGTGATTTGTTTCCATCTCTTAATGGTCCTTTGCTGTCTTTCTGTATCTAAGCACTCAGAGGGATTGAGACAAAGTCTGAGGTTATTTTTGACAAATAGTTCAAAATAGTTCATTATCCCCATGGTGGCCAGACATTGAAAGTGGTGGCAATGGGAGTTTGGGGGGAGAGGGGTGGTGGCAGGAGAAAGGGGTGGTGGTATTCATTAAATTCCAACAGGAACTCACATTGCCAAACATCCAACAGGTCCTATAAATGGAATGAAAAATGATAAAAAGAGAAGGGGTGAAAAAAGACATCTAACTGGCCCAGCAAGTGCTAGATGTTCAAGTTGAAGAGAGATGGGTAAGAAGACTGGTTCTGAATAGAAATTCATGTTAGGAATATATCTCCCTATCTCTATTTCATAAAGAAAAACAAAAGAAATTGACTCTGACCTAAATATAGAGTGCACAAATTTCAAAGCCACTTTCAGAGATTTTTTCAACAAGGTAGGAAAGGCTAGTTAGTCATGGATTTTAATACGAATTATGCTATTGTCATTACACAACTCACTGGACCAAAAATTTCTAGGTTCAAACTGCTTTTAGATAGTCCATCAACATCATTCAAATACAAACCACTATAACAATTTAACATTCACATTGTGAGAAGAAAACTATATAAGTTTTTAATAAGCTCTTGAGGGACTAGAGATGGGACTATGATTTGTCTCTTTTTTTTTTCTATCCCTTACCACGCTTCTCATATTGTAGGGGTTCAGTAAGTGTTAATAGAAGAATAAATGAATGGATAAATAATTGAATAAATTAAAAAATTAATGCAAGTATGTGTCAAAGAGTTCATAAATGTTCACTGTAGCTCCTGTTCTCCCCTTATTCATGTTGATGTTCCAGGCTGGCCTCCATGTAGTGGTCTGAGTGATCTTTCCAAAATAACAGACCTGTTCATATCACTGCAAAACTTAAAATCCTTCAGGTATTTCCTATTTCTTGTAAGGTCAAGATGAAGATCCTTATCATGGCCTTTGTCCTGGATGCCTTGACTCCTGCCTGGCCTTGAACCGTTGTTTTCTTTGCTCCATAAACACCAGCCTTTCAGTTCCTGGAATGTACTTGGCTTCCTACTGTCATTTCTTCTCCTGCCATAAGGCATTGTAGCACAAGTTCTCTCTGCTGGAAAGCTCCTGGCCCATCTACACACCTGTTCATCCTTCATATAAAAAATTAGGAAGCACTTACTCAAGAAGTCTCCCTGACATATCCTCTACCCGCCAGTCTCCATTAGATTCTTTTATTATATGTACTTTCTGTTGGGGATTTGTCTCTGTCTTTCATGTCTCTGTTTATCATTGTGTGTGATTATTAACATCTGTTAACCAACTATGCTATATGTTACAGGAGTTCAGAGACCATGCTTATTTTTACTTAAAATTGTATCCCCTGCAATTAGTGCACTGCCTGACTTAGAGTACGCACTCAATAAATAGCTGTTGTGAAAAAAAAAAATGAAGGAATAAATGAATGTATAGCACACATAGGTTTAAATGTGTAATGTTACTTTTAAAACATTTCAGGGGTGCCTGGGTGGTTAAGCGTCCGACTTCGGCTCAGGTCATGATCTCACAGCTCAGTAGTTCGAGCCCTGCGTGAGGCTCTGTGCTGACAGCTCAGAGCCTGGAGCCTGCTTCGAATTCTGTGTCTCCCTCTCTCTCTGCTCCTCCCCCACTCATGCTGTCATGCTGTCTCTCTCTCTCTCTCTCCCCTTCAAAAATAAATAAAAACATTTAAAAATTTTTCATATTTCTGAAAATAAATACTGCAATTCAGTCACTTGGATTGTTGCCACATTCATAGAGTCTATGGAGAATTAATGGCTGAAGACATGTCATGAGAAATGAGAAGAAAGTACATGTTATTGATAGCAAGGTGCTGGAAAGTAGTTTGATCAAGGTAGACCCGCAAAAGAAAATGATAAGAAAGTTAACAATGTATTGGTTCACAACACGGAAGGCTGTTTCTGCTTATCCAGTGGTGTTTGGTAATTATAGAGGTCAATGGATTCTCGACTTCAAAGGATAAGACCATATACATGTGTTTTCCAGTGTTCAAGAATAGAGAATTCCAATAAACCTTGCCTTAGTATTCTCTGCCTAGAATGGGATGATGCATTCTTATTTAGCTGGGATATAGGATTAATTAGCTGCCCTATAGCTGAACCATGTGGATGCAAAATCAACAATTATTCTATAAGATCTTTGTCACGAAGGAGTTGCAGTGGATGAACTATAAGATGCCTTTTATCACTTATATATTCTTATTTTATAAAAATTCTCCTTATCTGCTAAGAGACTAATTTTCTTAGGAATTTTATTACAAATGATAATTATCCTTTCGAATCACTTATTGCTATATCTTAAGGTCTTGAGTCAAATGAACTGTTCATCTGTTCTTTATCCCTATAAATCCAAGTGTATGTTCAGAGAAATGTTTTCTACTTAAATATATAACTAAAGGAATATTTATATATCTGTATATGCACACATTTATAGCATGATAAGTACTATAGTAATTACCATAGGACTAGTTAGTTAAGACAGGAGCCAGTAAATAGCTGTTGCACAAATATGTTCTGCCACCTGCTTTTGTGTATGAAAGTTTACTGGGTCATAGCCATGTGCATTTATTTATGTATTATCTAATAGCTCCTTTGTGCTATAATGGCAGAACCCAGTAGTTGCAATAGAATCCATGTGCCCACAAAGCCTGAAACATTTCCATCTGATCCTTTAAGACAAAAAATTTTCCAGCCTCTGAACTAAGTGAACTAAGTGAAAGAGTTGTTCATTGAACTGCATAAACAGATGGTTCTTTTATATCTTCCTTTGACAATTACTATTTAAAAGGCTTCTTTCTAGCTAGCTCCTATGGAAATATTGTTCAGTCAGTATCAAAAAAATGATTTGGATAATTAAGTAGTTATCTTTTTGTTTTCCAAAAGAAGAATTGAAAAATATTTTTTGCGTATAATTTATAAAATGTAAAGCACTATGGTAGGCCTTATTTTAAATTAAAAACAGAAAAAAACCGCCTCTTCAACAAACAGTTTGATGAAAGAATGTGTGATTTGTACCAAAAAACTAAAATAAAAGGTCTGTATACATCCTCCGTATTGGTGTATGCCCTTCCCCTCTGTGCCCATACCACCTTCTGCTCAAATTATCACACTACATTGGCAAAATACGTTCACCCATCTCCCCAAGTGGAATGATTTATTTCTGTGTCCCCTTCTGTATAGCACAGTAATGAGTTCTCAATAAAAATTTGTTGAAAAAAATGTATAAATGGGTATATGGATGGATGACTAGGTCAAATGAACATTGATATTCTGTATGATTATACCAGCCATCAGTCATATCCTGAAACAAGTTGGCCTGAAGAGGTGGAAAAATATGTTTTGTACAGATAAACATCTTCCTCCCTGATAATTCTATAAATACTTGTGTTGATGTCAGCTGTGCATTGTTACCTACACTCAATGTAGGAATGTCCTGGTGTTTTAGCACAGTTTTTCTTTTGTCACAGAATTGTCCTAAAACATTTCTACTATTTAACTTACCAAATGCAGTCAACAGAACAACAACCATCATTCACATGGACTGAAGTTTTACCAAAGTACCTGAAAGCAGAGATAAAACTAAATTGAATTAAACAAGAGCAGATTGAATTCTTTATTCAGGTATCATTTCCTGCCAATTGTCAAACAATTGATTCTTTTCAAAATCAAATTCTAGTATGCTGGTCACTCTACAGATGAATATGAACTCTTGAGCTTTGACTTTTCTACCATTATTTGGTGGAAGTTATAGATATCTAAATAAAACATGGAGGCAGCAATAGAGAGATTTCCTTCAAATATACAGTAGGAACATTGAATGACTACATGAAAATATTAGTGTAATGACCTAACTATTCTTAACGCAGACAAAGTTAAGAATCGACAGAACTTTGGGGGGAAAGCAAGGAGGTGCTATTTTGTTCCTGTAAAATTTTTGTAGGTCATTTAACTGCTCCCAAGGATGGATCCCACCCTAAGCTCAGAAAATAACTAGAGCAAAACAATGTAGAATATCCTGGAACTAGAATTTGATGACCAGACCTCAAGTCAACCTACCTGGGGTTCCATTCTGATCTGTCCTTATAGTTGTAGTAAGTAATAGAGTTCTTCGGTTGAGATTAATTCCCAACTAATACTTGGTTCTGGTAAGCAGGATCCCACTTTATTACTTCACACCTGACTCTGGCTTTGGATCCTTCTTTAATATCCCCTCTCTTTAAAGAATCAGTTACCATTTTGTTCTTTTTTGTCCTCTGGGAGCTCAAATCACAGTCTTGAACTGTGTGACTGTGTGTCTCCCTAGCTCTGTTCCTATTTTTTTTGTTGTTGTTTATTCTGTTCCTTTGCCTTTTCTTAGGGTTTTATGTAACGGTGAAAAAGGGTCTGGCCCATAAAATAGCACAATCCTAGAAAAGGCTGACAAAGCCTAATGGATAAAGAAAAACACTGACTTTAGAGAATCATAGACTTAAGTGTTGCAAGAAACCTATACCTATTCTACTAACCTCTTCTACCTAGGAGTATGTCTGATCTGTAAAGCTGAATAACCTCAAATTCCATTGACTTTATTTATTAAGTCATGGAGGACATTACTGAAGAATCCTCTCACCAGCTAGTTTGTTTGCCTTATTTTCTGGGTGTGATTAACTTTAAATATTTCAGTATAAGTAGTATGACATATGTGTATGGACAAACTAAATTTAACTAACAGTCTAGAGAGAGTTAATTAGCCTACGAAATGTCTCACTATCAATCAACCACTTTGGGTTAATTAATTTACATGAGACCTATAGGAAATAACCTTTTGTTGGTAATAGTAATGGGATTTGGTATATATGAAAAGTAAAGAGGAGTTTAAGATCCTTGCATGAATAAAGTATGAGAAAACTGAACTCAATAACAATCAACACCCAGAGTGCAACACTCCATCTTTAGGATGTTTTATCCAGAGACATTTTGCCACTGGTTCCAGTCACAAAGCCTGCATATCCTGCCATTAGAACCTCTTGTGCCTTACTCAGAGTTGAGTGTTTTTCATGGACGATGCTCATCTGTGAACCTGAGAGGGCAGAAGAACAAACCTTTCTTAATTAAGCTTAAAAAGTTCTGTGATTATGTCTGCTTGTTAATGAATGTCTTTTATAGGGCAGGCAGATTTTGGCCTAAGATTTGTTTTCACTGTGACTAACATCTGCCAGAGAGGTTGCAGGGTGGGGATTGCCTCTAACCAGAGGTGGTTACTGATGTTTACCTAGAAAACCTGACATTCACTGAAGGACTGAATTGGTTTTGGCACACTTGAGTAATTTGGAACTGTTCAAAGGAACTGTAGAGTTTGAAAATGAGAAAACAAGGAGCGAGCAGCTGGTGTTTAAGAAAATGTTGCCAGGGCTTTATAGTTGGCATAGGGCTAAAGGTAGCAATAGTGACACAAGTTGGCTGGAGTGGGTACAGAAAGGGAAGGCTTACTCACATCTGAGCCTAGGCTCTTAAATTTGCACAGGGCTTCCCTGGGGAAAGAAACTTACAACATAAGTAGGAGAGTTTGGGGCAGAAAAGGTGTTTTATTTCTAGAACACTTGCAGATAATATGGAAAGCAACTCTTGAACATGGTGGTTGGTACATAAGTCAGAGCCAAAGATATTTTAAGTCTTAGTATCTTTCCCCAAAGAAGCCTCACCATGGCACATGCTAGCATGAGTAGGATTGAAATCGAAAGATAACAGATTTACAGCCACAAATCAGAGCTCAAGAAAACGATGAAAAGTTAGTAAGTCTAAGCTGCTGGCCAAGAAACCATTTGATACTATTAGTATTAGATTCTCTACTTGGAGGAGGGCATGATTAATGAGTTAGTATCCAGAATTGGGAAGGTTAGAAACAGGAACAGAAATTGCAGGAACAGAAAACTACACAGAGTCTTAAACCATCTGACCTTGAGGTCTACATTGTCCCCATGTGCAGATTGACATTTATATCAGAGTCTATTTGGAGAAGATTAATGTTCAGGTCACTCTTTCCCTTCACTTTCCATCATCTTTTTATCAAAAAAGCAGCAAATAAAATTAGGAATGTTTCGGTTTTTTTCTATTTGGCCCAAACTCTGGCTGCCAGGGAAGGAAAGATATACTATGATTTTATTTTCTTCAATTACTTTTCACAAGAATTCTAGCATACTTCATATGGTAGATGTAAGGTTTATACACAATCCTTTTTCAAATTAAAATAAATTGTCTGTAGTCACTTTTTTAGGAATTTGGTCAAAAATTTAGTTTTTCACTCATTTATCAATCATCAAAACAAAAAATTAATGTAAATTGACACACAGTTCATAAAGTACATGGGCTTCGTATAAGCTAAGGAACCTGATTGTGTAGCACAAGACATTTCAGTTTAATGCCATCAGTTATCTTTATAAAGAACTCTTCTAATTGGGTTTACCTACCCTCTCAATCAGCTTCATCCAGCAGCAATGTTAAAAGGAAGAAATGGAGACAGAGAAATGGAGCTCTTTAGCCATTTTACTATGGAGGCAAATGTCCCGTTTTTACTAAAACAATACTATTTCACACTTACTGAGCATCAACACTGTGCATGACACTATATGAAGAACTTTATATATAGCATCTCACCAGTTTCTTGTAATAGCCCTCTCAGATGTTAGCTCTGCCTTAAAGATTAGGAGAATAAGGTTCAACCTGGTTAAGCTATTCATTCACGGTGATAGAGCCACTCAGATACATATTATAACTTCATAAGCCCCAGGCTGTTTTACCTTTGTGGACCCCTTCCTCTGTAAATAAATGATAGATAGATAGATAGATATAAAATAAAAGCAATATTTTGTTAATTGCCTAAGTATAAAGACTTATTATCCAGGCTAGGTCTGCTTTTATTTCTGTTTTTAAGAAAAACTAAAATCGGGGTGCCTGGGTGACTCAGTCTGTTAAGCATTCAACTTTGGCTCAGGTCATGATCTCACAGTTTGTGGGTTGGAGCCTTGCATCGGGCTCTGTGCTGACAGCTCAAAGCCTGGAGCCTGCTTCGGATTCTGTGTCTCCCTCTCTCTCTCTGCCCCTTCCCTGCTTGTGCTCTGCCTCTCTCTGTCTCTCAAAAATAAATAAACATTAAAAATATTTTTAAGAGAAACTAAAATCAAAATGTTTTGTGAATCACTAAAAAGAAAAAAGAAAAAAATTTTAAAAAGCATGGGCCCAAGTACCATGCCTGCAGTGCCTCAGAGGTATGCTGGCCATACAGCCACAGGATTCAAACTCAGTCCTATGAAGTGAATTCAGAAGCCATGTTCTTCCACTTACTTTTCTCAGTTTGACGATCAAATCACCAATCTCACATTTTTTCCCACTTCTCCCAAATTAAAAAATGATAATAATATAACAAACTCATCTGCCTGAATTTTATGAGAGGTAGAACTCTGGTTTCTTTGCTTCCAAAGAACAACACTCCAGAATCAATTCAAGAATTTACAAGGAAAGTTGTCACAGTGTTTGCAATGCTGCAAAGTGAAAGGAAATGTTTTGTTCATAATCATTTGAACTCTTAAAGCCATAAAGAACAAAGACGCCTAACCTATCGTTATCATTCATTTCTGTATTATTGAACTGCCTGCAGGTGCATGTGGCTATTTAAAGTGAATTGTAAATCGCTTTCATATCTTACCAATGTAGTGAGGATGTATAAATAGTTGCACATGGCAGATAATTAGTTTATGCCAACACATCATTGTGCTTACGAGCATCTGGATATCAACTACTTGGCAAAGGAGCCAAAGGCAGTTATTGCTAACAAAATACGCTGAAGTCGTTTGCAAAGCACTGAGTGGCGAATAATTAAGTGACAAAAAGAATATTTAAACTTGAGCTAACGTAGAAGATATAAGTTAACAAAATTCAAAGAAAGTAGCCTGACAGTCAAGTAATGGTGTGTGTAATATATTAATGTTTCTTGAAACCTGTTTTGTTTTCCTTTTATTCTTGTAAAATAACAGAGAACAAGCGTAAAGATACACATATAAGTTACACTTTGTCTACTTTACATTATTAGAAAATATTACAAGTCCTTATTTCTACAAGAGATATATATATAGTATAGCACACTTTAAAAATTAGAAACTAGGATAAATTGGCACTCTTTTTCTTGGGAGGCAGTCTGAAATCTGTCTATCCACGGAGGGCTAAATTGCCTGTAGTCCTCAGAAACTGGGGCCCGTTTTTCTGTTATGTCCCATGTACCACTAAGCCATTACTTTGTCTCCTGTGCTAGATCCTTCTCACCATCCCTACCTCTAAACTTCAGAGTGGCTAAGACTCCACCCTCAGACAGTATATCTTTACTCTCTATGCTCACTCCTTAGGTGACCTCATTCATTCATGGCTTTAAATACCATCTATACACTGACTCTCCAGTCTGTATCTCTACCTTAGAACTATTCCCAAATTCCAGACTCCTATGTCTAAAGACTTACTTGACATTTCCGCTGAGATGTTTGTTAGGTCCAGCACGTTTCTCATGTCCAATGCAGAACCGCTGGTTTTAATCCCCCAGATATGTTCCTCATACAGTCTTCTCCATAAACGGCAATTAAATTATTTATGTTGTACAGATCCAAACTGTAAAGTCCTTGTTGATTCCCCTCTTTTTCTCAGAGTCAATATCCAGTCCATCTGCAGGTCTGTTGTTTCTGCCTTTGAAACTAGAGTCCTTCCCATGCTCACTGATTCTGTTGTTTAGTCGAGGCTTAAGCTCTGTTGCTTAGACTATGAAAGTCACTGCTGAATGTTCTCTCAGCATCTCTTCATGCCTCCCTACAGCCTAGTCCCTATATGTCTGCATTTCTGTATAAGAAGTGCTTTCACCACTTCTAGCCCCAGCCATGGGATCGAAGCCAACTGTACCACCTGTCCTCCTGGGAGAAGAAGTGGATGCCAGATCTATAAATATATATCATTCTGACTAGTATTAAGTATTTCTCATTTCTTAAATCACTTAAAATAAATGTTATTTCTAATTCGAGTGATATATATGTGTGATTAAAACTTCCAGTATTACAGAGATGTATACTGAGAATCTAAACCCTGCTTCCCATTCATAACTTGCACCACGTCAGAGGCAACAAGGTTTAACCCTTCCCACTGGTTTCCTCTGGCAGCTGTTTCTCTTCATACAAGCAACATGCACAGACTGATGTTTTCTGATGGTTTGATTTCAAACATTATCCACAGAGTTCCTGCTGGGAAGATTTAGACTTCTTACAACTCAGCCTCACCTTTCTATCTCACAGGCCCTATTTGGTTTTATCACTATATCTAGTTGAATGAATAAATAGTACATACACGATTATGGCTAGGTAAATATTTTGCTCTAGAGAGCCAAGTAGGGTAATTCTTATTCCATTTTCTTTCTTTCACAGTATTTTCTTTTTCCCTAAAGTTTTAATTATTTTTCACTTTGCTGGCTATATCTGCAAATGTTGCCTCAAACACTTAATGATGTCAGGTATTCTACTGAGACTCTCTCTTTACTTCTTCCTTTCCCTCGTAAGGACCTTCTTGCTGGAGTCGTCATTCTCCTAAACTGAATAATGAAATTTGCAACAAAAATATTTAGTTAAGATTCATTTGATTACATGTAACACAGAGATAGGAAAAATCTTCTATGTACCATGTATAGTTATTATGAAGCTTAAATATAAGAAAACACCTGATCGACTATAAACCACTAAAAATACATGATGGTATTATTATTTTTTAATGTTTACTTATTTTTGAGAGAGAGAGAGAGAGAGAGAGCATGCTCACGCATGCGCGCTCAAGTGGGGGAGGGGCAGAGAGAGAGGGAGCCACAGAATCCCAAGCAGGCTCCAGGCTCTGAGTTGTCAGCACAGAGCCTGACACAGGGCTCAGACCCACAAACTGTGAGATCATGACCTGAGCCAAAGTCAGACACTTAACTGACTGAGCCACCCAGGCGCCCCTTTATTCTTATCATTATTAAAATTACTATTCTCATGTTGAGTTGTCAAATCAACTTCATGAATGCAAGATACTAAGTTCAAGACGTCAGAAAGAAGGGGCTCCTCTACCAGTAACCCTGCCTAGCCAACACCAGTTAGTTGTTTAGCTGGGAGGCAGCATAGACTATTCAAAGGAGCACAGCCTTTGTATTGAAAAGACCTGGGTTGGAAACGGGTTTTTCATGAATTGACTTTAATTAAGTCATTTAACTTTTCCACATTTCACCTTCTATAACATACTAGAGTAGAAATAGCTGTTTTTATTTCATCAGGGTAACTATTGAAAAATAGTCCCAGCCAAATGAGAGCGAAGGGGGTCCTGTGTAGATTGTCACTTTTCAGCAACTACTTTATGTTACAAATGAAGAAATAGAAATTTCGTGGGCAGCTAGCCATCTTCTCTGCATTCTTTCACAGATGTTTATGGACATAAAAGCTGATAATACACCTTAAACTATTGTGTAAACTCCAACCTGTGATTAAAATATGAGCTCCACGTGTGAGTATGCATGTGCGTGTGCGTGAAGTGTGAATATTTCATTATTAGGACCACATGCCTGACTAAATATCAATCAAGGAATACCCTGCCTTGTTCAAGTCCATTCAACAGATATTCCTTGAGCATCTATTATATGCTAGGCACTGTACTAGGTGGCAAACATATATGAGGAGATAGAAGGCATTCCCTGCCATATAGCACCTACAGGGAAGAATGCAAGGAGAGATACGATGAATGAGTTCCAATGCATGACAACCATATCTGTAGGTATTCAGGAAGCTGTTATTTAGTGTTTTATTTAGAAATTTTTTTTAAGTGTACACTATAGGGAAATAAAATAGAAAATAGCGGTACTAACAAAGCTAGACTGATTTCTTTACAGCACAGCTTCTCATGCACTGTGAATCACCAAAATAAAACAAAAATACAAATTCCTAAGCGTGTCTGATCACTGACATGTGCTCCCACTAAAATCTGACAGAACATTGCCATTTGAGAATTTGACAAGTAGAGCATTTTCTTTCACAATCGTATCACAGTCCTCATGTGTCAAGCACATAAAAAAAGTTCACCTGTAAATATTGTTTCTATTTTCTTTGGTGATTTGACTTGAATTTCAGATGGAAAACTCCGATTTTTTTTTCAGCTAAGTATTTTGAAAACTTTCCCATTTAGGACACGGTGGGGAACTAGAAGAAACACCATCTGTTGATACCGTGAAATCAGGCCCCCAAGGATGGGAATTTGAACAGTTCTCTTTTCTGTTTTTTATTATTTATTTAATATGTATCTTAACCCTCCCTTTGCCGCCTTCTAGCCCCTCTGCTTCCTGAGGTGTCAAGTCAAAACTAACACATTATGTTCAAAAAAATAATGACGAGTTTCTGAAAGGACATGCTACTGAAAATACTTTCCATAATACTATCACCTAAACGCTATATTGTTAACACTGTCTGCCCTAAAACTCACTCCTGGGGTACATCGCCTTAAACCCTGTTCAGTAAAATCTCAATTATAATTACCCCCACGCCACTTCTATCTGGCCATTCATTTTAACTTGTAATCCCTGGATGGTTGGTTTTTTTTTGTTTGTTTTGTTTTGTTTTTCTGCTGATATAATCAAGAACCATTTATTTCAGTGACAAATTTTTAAAACCTGATTTATTAAACTGCATTGAAAAAGACACTAAATTTTTGTCATCTCTCAGGATTTTTTGTTTCCTAAGTAATTTGAGGGGGGGATTTTTGTTTTTGTTTGTGTTTTTAGGAAGATTACAAAGATGTCATCATTGAGGGCACATTTTAATAAAGCCAGGCATGTGTTCAAATGTATTCTAAAATTAGTATTCATAACTTTTACTCAACAGACAGTAAAATAACTCTCTGCAGTGTTCATTTTATCATTTCTTTTCATCGGGAGCAGCCACCCTTGCTGAAAGCTGGTCACTGACTCCTGTTAAAAAGGGAACTTGGCGGGGGGGCCGTGCCTGGGTGGCTCAGTTGTTTAAGCATCAGATTCTTGGTTTCGGCTCAGAGCATGGTCTCATGGTTCATGAGATTGAGCCCCACATTGGACTCTGTGCAGGTAATGTGGAGTCTGCTTGAGATTCTCTTTCTCTCCACCCCTCCCCCACTCATGCTTGCTTGAGCACTCTCTCTCTCTCAAAATAAATAAATAAACTTAAAAAAAAAAAAAAAAAAGGAAACTGGGACTTACACAACCTCCAGTTCTTCCTTGTTATGAAAGGAAGTTGTTGGGGGAGTTAATCTGACAACTCCCTGAGCCATTGATAGGTAGCAGAAAAAATGCAGGGTCCAGCCCAACAGAGCCCTTGCTGGGAGCATAGGAGTGACAAGCCAGGGCAGATTGGAAGCACTAGCCAAGACTGAGAGCTAAACACGCTAAGACAAGCCCGTCCACTCTGTTTTCTCCAACTGTTTTCCAGCTTTCTTTGAGAGATCATAATCATAATAAACATTACCTGACATTTGCAAAACACCAAGAATTTTTTTTTTCATCTTTCATTTCATTTGACCTACTCTGGGGAAGGCAGATGATTTTACCCACCCAGTTTTATAGAAGATGATATTGAGACCTGAACAGATGAAATGAGACAGTTTGGGGTGTGGTGAAATAGGCAGGCTTTGTTATCAGGCAGAGGTTAGCTCACATCCCTATTCGGCCATTGATTGTGTGTTTTGCCTCTTTCCAAGCCTCTAATTCTCATGTAGAAAATGATGACATTATTTATCTGGAAGGATTGTTAGAAGGATTAAATGGGTTACTTATAGTGCCTGACTTAGAGTAAATACTCGAAAATGGGAGCTATCTCAAAGGGGACTCACAATAAAACTAAGCTTGGAACTGGGCTATTCTTTCTTTACTAAATCACATAAAAGTTGGTTAACACAGATTTGCAAATTAGAAAAAATCATGAAAGTCTGCACAATTCTCTACCCAACTAGACACAAATGCATTCTACTCTGAGAATTCGAAAATGACACAGGAAGCATGTTTTCTTTGTAGTTCTTCCATTTCTTCTTCTGAATCAATTTTCTTGCCTTTTATTTTTTGGAAGACTCGGCTGTTTTACTACATGTTTTCCAAATAAGCATTTTCAGGGGCGCCTGGGTGGCGCAGTCGGTTAAGCGTCCGACTTCAGCCAGGTCACGATCTCGCGGTCCGTGAGTTCGAGCCCCGCGTCAGGCTCTGGGCCGATGGCTCGGAGCCTGGAGCCTGTTTCCGATTCTGTGTCTGCCTCTCTCTCTGCCCCTCCCCCGTTCATGCTCTGTCTCTCTCTGTCCCAAAAATAAATAAAAAATGTTGAAAAAAAAATTTAAAAAAAAAAAAAAACAAATAAGCATTTTCAATTATATTATTTATGTAATATTTTTCAAAATTAACAAATAAGAAACTGATAAATCTTGATGATTTTATACTGTTAAAGCCAAATTTGTAAAGAGTACCTCACATATTTCAAATTTAAATTTAAACTTTATTTACATGAATATATAATGACAAGAATAAATGCATATGCAATGAAAAGAATAGGATGAAAGGTTCTAAGACGCAGGTCAACTGATTCTTAAATTCTTTCATCATAAACTATTTTTGCCTGAGTTGTTTTGCAGCAACATTGGACCCTTTAAAATAAAACTAATCTGTTATTAGGGTGCCTGGCTGGCTCAGTAGAAAGAGCCTGAGATGCTTACCTTTAAAATAAAACTAATCTGTTATTAGGGTGCCTGGCTGGCTCAGTAGAAAGAGCCTGAGACGCTTATTCTCAGAGTTGTGAGTTTGAGCCCCACATTGAGTGTGGAGCCTACTGAAAAAACACTAATCAGTCATTCTAAGCCAGAAATAAATACATACACATAAATACGAATAAATAAGAAAATCAGTGGTAGGTATAAAAGTTAGTTTTACAGTGCATCCAATAAAAATGATACAGACAATTCTTAAACATTTTAGTTTTAACTTTGAAAACATACATGTGCATTTATTGGTGAATATTTGATATAGAGATGCAGAAATATGGCATTTTCTCTGGATTTAATTAAAGTTTTACATTGTCTCTCTTACATGAATCACATCCCAAATACATCATTTTAGTTCCACTTTGCTTCTTTTTTGTTTTTTTCTTTCTTTTTTTTTTTTTTCACTTTCTTCACAGATTTCTGTTTGCAACCTTCCATTCCTCCTTTTGGGCCTCCTCCCTCCACTCTTTCCAGTTTAATGAGAGCTTGAAAAGTCAGGTGAAACAATCTGGATTCCAAACTTGATTACAACTCAGGACTTGGTTATAATCCTTCATTAATCTTTATAATTCCATCCTAGTTTTTAGTTATCTCTCCAACACCAAATCCTCAGACTTATTTTAGCAACCCTTATTCATCCACACTTAACAGTGCACTACATTGTTTTCATGTAATATCAGTTTACGAATATCTCATCAAGTTAAGTATTGCCTTGATAAGTACAATTGGCAGATACGGATTGGGAACAAAGACAGTCTTGAGGAACATCCTAATCCTGGAGGGAGTAGAAGAGCACAGACATTGAAGAGAGAAGCCTATGTGTGGGAGCAATTGGCAACTATTGTTATCAGTCAGTGCATTTTTTTTTTCAATTTAAATTCAAGTTAGTTAATATACAGTGTAGTCTTGGCTTTAGGAGTAGAACCCAGTGATTCATCTCTTACGTATGACACCCAGTGCTCATCCTGAAAAGTGCCATTCTTAATGCCCATCGCCCATTTAAACCATCCCCACCCCCATTCCCCTCCAGCAACCCTCAGTTTGTTCTCTGTATTTAAAAGTCTTTTATGGTTTATGGCCAACTAATCTTCAACAAAGCAGGAAAGAGTATCCAATGGAAAAAAGGCAGTCTCTTCAGCAAATGGTGCTGGGAAAACTGGACAGGAACATGCAGAAGAATGAAACTGGACCACTTTCTTACAACATAGACAAAAATAAACTCAAAATGGAGGAAAGACCTAAATGGGAGATAGGAAACCATCAAAATCCTCCAGGAGAAAACAGGAAGTAACCTCTTTGACCTTGGCCACAGCAACTTCTTACTTGACATGTCTCCAGAGGCAAGGGAAATAAGAGCAAAAATGAACTATTGGGACCTCATCAAGATAAAAAGCTTCTGCATAAGAAAGGAAACAATCAACAAGACTAAAAGGCAACCGATTGAATGGGAGAATGTGTTTGTAAATGACATATCAGATAAAGGGTTACTATCCAACTCTATAAAGAACTTACCAAACTCAAAACCGAAAAAATAAATAATCCAGTGAAGAAATGAGCAGAAGACACGAATAGACACTTTTCCAAAGAAGACATGCAAATGGCTAACAGACACATGAAAAGATGTTCAATATTTCTCATCATAAGGGAAATACACATCAAAACCACATTGAGATACCACCTCAAACCAGTCAGAGTGGCTAAAATGAACAACTCAGGAAACAACAGATGTTGGTGAAGATGTGGAGAAATGGGAAGCCTCTTGCACTGTTGGTGGGAATGCAACCTGGTGCAGCCGCTCTGGAAAACAGTGTGGAGCTTCCTCAAAAAATTAAAAATAAGGTTACCCTACAACCCAGCAATAGCACTACTAGGAATTTCTCAGAGAATACAGGAGTGCTGATTCATAGGGGCACCCCAATGTTTATAGCAGCACTATCAACAATAGCCAAATTGTGGAAAGAGCCCAAATGCCCACTGATGAATGGATAAAGAAGATGTGGTATATATATATATATATATATATATATATATATATATATATATGTGTGTGTGTGTGTGTGTGTATGTATGTATACAATGGAATACTCCTCAGCAATGAGAAAGAATGGAATCCTGCCATTTGCAACAATGTGGATGGAACTGGAGGTATTCTGCTACGTGAAATAAGTCAATCAGAGAAAGACAGATATCATATGTTTTCACTCATATGTGAAATTTGAGAAACTTAACAGAAGACCATGGGGGAAGGGAAGGGAAAAAAAGTAGCTAAAAACAGAGAGGGAGGCAAACCAAGAGACTCTTAAATACAGAGAACAAACTGAGGGTTGATGGGGGTAGAGGGGAAAGGGAGTGGGGAAAATGAGTGATGGGCAATGAGAAAGGCACTTGTTAGGATGAGGAGTGAGTATTGTATGTAAGTGATGTATCACGGGAATCTACTCCCCAAGCCAAGAGCACACTGTACACTATATGTTAGCTTAACAATAAATTATATATATAAAAAAACAAAGGAGCCAAACATGAGTGATGCGTCTCTTTTTTTTTAATTTTTAATTTAATTTAATAATTTAATTTAATTTAATTTTTATTTTTAGAAGGAGAGATTGAGAGAGCATGCACAGGGGAGAGAAACAGAGGGAGAGAGAGAATCCCAAACAGGCTCCATGCCAAGTATGGAGCGTGATGTGGGGCTGGACCCACCACTCTGGATTTATGACCCCAACAGAAACCAAGGGTGGGACACTTAACCGACTGAGCCACCCAGGTGCCCTAAGTGATGCATTTTTAATGGGAATTGAGCACCTAGTGTAAGCTGGGTACTTGGCTGAGTACTGAACACTCAGAGATGATTTAGAGATGTTCCCTGGGTCACCTGTGGAGACTGCTTAAGATTATCTCTCTCCCTCTGCCTCTTCTCCTGCTCTCTCTCTCTCACTCTAAGAAAGCAAGAAAGCAAGAAAAAAGAAAAAAAGAAACCCTCCTTGAGTTTCAAAGGTTTGAAGTGGAGGAAAACACTGAAATAAATATAGTGCACTGTGGTAAGTAAAATAGATGTATGAACCCTGTATATATTTCGTGGAACCCAAATCGGGAAGGGCTCATACTATGCTCGATAGAGCTGAGTTGCGGAAGACTTCACAAAGGATTCTTGTGCCAAATTAATCTTTTAGCTAAAATTCTGTATATAATGTATGTCTTTTAACTTCTTATAAATTGGCTTGATAAAGAAATCATTATTTATTCTCAGAAATTATAATTTATTCTGTTGAAAACTTCATTCAACTTCGTATTCCTTCTCGAAAGATTAGAGACAAGTAGTTTTCTTATCAGTCTATCCAAAGGAAATGTAGAAAAAAATATAATGTAGTTAGTGAGGCAGAATACATGTCAGATATCTTACATTACCAGAGTTTCAGTTTTTGTTCTTTTTTTAATGTTTACACAAAATTCACTAGGCAAATCTGAACACTTTGGTGACTTTGGCTGTTTTATGTGTAGCATTCAGCTCAACTAAGCAGATGATATAGGTTGAAACAGACTTTAAAAAGAAAGAAATGAAGAGTGGAAATATTTTAATGACATTGCTTTTTTATAATCCTTGAGAAGTATTTTTTAGAAGCAGTTGACAAGAAACAAAATTATTTCCAAGTGGCTTAAAAACACCATACTATATATACTATACTATATATATTTTTTCCTATATATTCAGCTTAATTACTTTGTCTATGCATTTAAAGTAAAATTTCTATAAACTGATGGAAATAGCATATATGAAACTAATTAGGATCACAATATAAAACATGCATCTCAAAATTGTTTCCTCCATTCTATTTCCAACACACACATACACGTGCACATGTGCGTGCACACAAACACACAGATTTTACCTGGTTAATTGAAATAGGTTTTCAACATGTTTTAACTTACAATGAGTCGCTTGGGGTGCCAGAAAATTCCTAAATTCTCTTAAATTATTGTACCCACTCTTAGCTACTATCTACAATTTTTGGCACATAAAAACAAAACATCCTTTTTAGGATTAATTAAATTTTTAAATCACATAAAGATAAATTTTTAAAACACATAAGTCAGATGGAGGCACACATGTTCAAATTCACCCTCCAGCATAACTGACTGGCAACAGAAAATTTCCAATAAACAGATTCTGACATAGCTTTGGGCCTCTGGAGGAAGGATAGAAGACAGATTAAGAAGGTTAAGTGAAAGAAACAGAGAGGTGAGGATAACTGAGTGTAAGATCTCCCTAATTTACAAATTGGCTTAGGAAGTTATCTAGTCTAAAATTTATTACTTAAAAAGGTGACTTAGAGAACTTTAAGCTTAGTCATAGCCAATATTTTAATGCAAACAATATATGTAATGTATGGTCATTAAGACAATTAAAATGTCCTGGCAGAGGATTCCAGCCACTGATCATCTGGATAGTATCCCCCTGACTCAGGATATGCGTTGGCCTCCGCAATCCTCTGAAAACCAACTTGAGAAGGAAGAACACTATTCACCTTTTTGAGAAGCGCCATTGGTTTTGAGAAGGGCCAGTAATGCTTGAATCTGAGCCCCACTGTTGGCTGCTTTACTAGTAGACATTTCTAACACACTGAAAAGCCTCAGTTTTGTCCTAATATCCATCTGCTCCCCCCATGTGACCAGAATTCGTCCAGAACTAAGAAACATAGTAGTATTATTCTTACTTCCATCTATTGGTGTAGAGGCAACCACATAATCCAGTTTCAACTAATAAGACATAGGAAGTCTCCTAGGGGCTCCTGGAAAATGCTTCTTCACGCCTAAATAGAGTCACCAAAGAAGAAATGATTCTGTTTCTCCCACTAAACACTGTGACATTTTCAACAAAGCGATGAATCTGTAACAGCCATTTTGCAATTAAAAAGAGACTCAGCCCGGGGGTACTACACTAGTAGGAGGCATGAGAACAGAAAGATGGAAAAAACCTTGCCCCAGATGACATCACTGGTTTACAAAATTAACCAAATCTGAAACCATTCTATCTTGAACTTTTTCTTTGTTTTTTCTTTCTTTTGGTGTGATTCTTTCCTCATTATTGATGCTATTTTGTTACTTGCAGCCAAAACTCCTTTATAGAAAATCAAGGGGAAGAATCATAAATAGAAATAATTTTTAAGATGCATAATTAAATTACAAGAAGCCACAAAATGCACGTTTATTCACTACACTTCAAACTGAGATTCCTTTATTCCTAATTCTCATACCCAGATAAGGAAATAGATTGCAAACATGTTTGCAGCTTACTGAATGACTCAGCCTGGCGAGTTTCCTGTCTGGAACTATGGGCTGCTCTGAGCACCACTCATCAAACATTTATCCCAGGAGCATAAGTACATGCATTCAGCAGATATTTATTAGACACTCATTCTTAAACCTAGGAATCGGGGCACCTGGGTGGCTCAGTTTGGTTGGGCGTCTGACTTCAGCTCAGGTCACGATCTCATGGTTCGTTAGTTCGAGCCCCGCGTCGGGCTGTGCTGACAGCCTGGAACCTGGTGCCTGCTTTGGATTCCGTGTCTCCCTCTCACTCTGCCTCTTCGCTGCTTGCTCTCTCTCTCTCTCTCTCTCTCTCTCTCAAAAATAAATAAAAACATTAAAAAAAAGAAACTAGGAATCATACAGAATATAGCATAAGTCTAAAACATGATCTCTGCCCTTATGATGCTGACCATCAAGTTAAGAGAAGAAAGCATAAAAAAATAAATTTCATATATACATGAAAAGAATATCATAGATGGCATAAAACCAAGTGCTAAATAAATGGTGTCAGAAATATATCCTACAAACTGAAAAGAGAAAAAATATATAATCTAGCGCACTCAGCGATGATGGAGTTTATAGTAGGCCTATTAGACAAGTAGAATAGGGAGATTCTGAAAGGAAGAGAAAAGATTTTTCAGTGTTATTCTTTAACTCTGCATGGAACTGTTAGAGGAGGCAGGTAGTTAGGTTCTAATAGGATACCTGGAGGCCAGCACTGAAAAAGCATGGCCAGCTATCAGGAAGATCAGAGGCCTGTCCTGGCCGTACTCCACAAGCAGCTGGATAAAACCAGACAGCCTCAGATGGCAGATGCCTTGACAGAAAACCCCTGACCAAATTAGCAAGAAAAAAGTGCAAAACCCTCAACTCTGCCCCCAATAGTAAATACTCCAACTCCTGGTTAACAACTAGGACAGGATAGAAACCCAACCCCCAGGGCGCACAGCTCTCTCTCTTGAGCTCACCTTCTCTCGTATCTCTGGAGTGTACTTTTCCCTTCAATAAACTTTCCCACTTGTGTTACTCATCCACTGTGCAGTGTTTCTGTCCTTAAATTCTAGTGACAAGATCAAACTTTCAGTGACACCTTCTGGCTGTGTCGAGATCCCAGGATCCAGGGTCTCCCCAGTTTATTCAGCAACTGTACCAGGTATGTTCACAAGAACATAAAACAAGGATGATATAAGAAAGGAGTCAGAAATAAGAGAAGCACGCAAGTGTAGATTAATTCTGGAAGCCTTGGACATCAGAGCAAGAAGTCTGACCCTGATCCTATAGGTGAAAAAGTAATTGGAGATTTTGAACAGGGAAATACAATACTGAAAACAATCTACCTGAAAGAAAAATCTGATGTCTGTGTGAAGGGTTGGAAGGGAAGAATTGGAAGCAGGATGCAGTGAATAAGCTGTTGCAAAAATCTGTTCTCTTGAGCAAAAGCTAAGCTCATAATTCACATCATTAAGCAAGGTTGTCACCAGATGGAACTAAATTGACTTGAAGGAGATTGACAATTCAGTAAAAGAAGAAAACCAAGTGCAAGGTATTTGATATCATGTTGATTAATAAGCAATATATTGATTGATTTTTCTCTCTGGAAAATTACCTTTATTGTAATAGAGCTTCTTGTTCAGTATGGGAGTCTCCAGTTGATACAGAAAGAGAAATGCAGATCAATGGCATTTGGTCCTTCATTCCATTGTTGCTGTTAATTTGTGGTTGTAGGATCTGCCCAGAGTAGTCAAGGGAAATGCAGCTCCATTGTTCCATAAACAACAGAAATAACCTTCATTAACCAAGTTGGAAAACAAAGATGTCACTTCTTCCTAACAGGATTTTTGTTACTACTTACAGTCCTTAATTATGAGATTCATTTATTCAGTCTCTGATTATACAGTCTTTAATTATTAGGTTCACTTATTCATCCAAGCATTTATTCATTCATCCAAGAACTTATTCCATTCATTCATACTTATTTCAACAAATATTTATTGATTGCCTCTTCTGTGCTAGCTTTTCTGTGCTCATTACTGGAGGTACTTAAAAACATAAACAAGATAGCCTCTTTCCCCTCTGGAATTCATAGTCTAGTTAGGGAGGTATCCCATGAACTTGAGGCTATTATAAACTGTAACAGTGATAAGGCTTATAATGCGATCAACACAGGCTACCCGAGAGCACACAGGAAAGGGAATAAGCCTATCTCAGAAATGTTCCCAGCAAAAATGATATCTCTATTCTATTTCTGTCACTTAATAGCTATGTTATCTTGAACAATTAATTAATTGTTCCTTCTGTGTATCACTTTCTTTATCTATAAAATGGTACCTCCTTTATGGGGCTATTATAAAGAGCAAATTTCATATACCTGTGATGTGTGTGTGTATATAATGACCTTTACCTAATAAACCACTCAATGAATGTTATCAATTATCATCATTGTTATTACTATAGTATCATTACCATCATTCTTATTCTGAGTCATGAACAATGAGTAAGGGTCATCAAAGAACTGAAGCAGTAAGGAGGGGAGGGTGAAAGAGAGGGTCTAATCCATGGGTAAGGATGGGGGAAATTAAGAGCAGAGCTTATGGAAGACAGTTATTTCAAAGACATCTGTTACTAATGAATTTTTGCTGAAGCAGTATTTTCTCTCAATTTGAAGCCTGTTGCTTCCTCTGCCTTATCTTAGTGTTTCCTAATCCCCAAGCACCAATTTCTGTGCCATGCTGTGGCACCTAAAGCATGATTTGCCATAGTCACTGTGTGGTGAGAAAGCAATTCTCGTTCACAGTTAAACCAAACTCCCATTGGGTAGACACCTGAATGCCCAAAGTCTTCCTATGTATTTCTTTTTTTTATTATTATTGAGGTATAAGTGACATATAACATTATATTAGTTTCAGGTGTACAACATAATGGTTGTAAATATTGAGAAATGATCACCACAATAATTCTAGTTAACATCTATCACCATACAGAGTTACAGTTTCTTTTCTTGTGATGAGAACTTTTAAGATCTACTCTCCTAGTATATGTATAATATTTATACTAGTTCCAACCCAACTTCAAATATCCCAAAATTACATGCAAATGTCTGTTCATATGTACCTTCTAAACTTTATTTTTCCTTAAGAACAATGTTTTTCATCAGATTCTCAAAGGGGTCTATGAGGCCCCAAATTTGCTTTAAAAATTAATCATAATTCTGGGCCATCCTTTACCACAACTGTGGATATAGCATAATTTTTCACCAACTTTAAATTTATTTACATATCTATTACACTTACTTAGGTTTTTAGCTTATGGTATATTCTGGGCATTGAATTCCACAAGGCTACTGTCCATTATAGAAAGTAATTATTTCCATTTTCTTGTGCTAAAAATCCTTCAAGCATCAAGCTATATCCCATAAGTTCTAGTTTTATAGGATCTTGGGAACAAGTCCCCAGTGAGAAGCAAATTATCTGTGAAGAAAGACCTTCTCCTCCTATTTCTCTCTGGTCTGTTGTAAAGAGACACAGTCGAAAAATAAAATTTTGAAATGCAGCAATGTCAAACTTGTGTAAAAATTTCGAAGTGCATGCTCTCAATTTTTTGTACTAATTACATATCAGTAACATTAGTTCACAGACGAGCACCAGTTAATTGGTCCACACTTTGTGCAGCACTATTATAGACCACTGGAGATGGAATGTATGATTTTCTAGAGACATTTGCATTTTATATGTGAGTTGGTGAAGACTGAAAGGCCTTAAATAATTTCAGAGAGATTATTTTTTTTTTATTCTGGTAAAGAACACGTAACAGGAAATCTACTCTCTTAACAAACGTTTAAGTGCAGAGTCCAGTATTGTTAAGTATAAGCATAGTGTCATACAACAGTCTCTAGAATGTTTCCATCTGGGGAAGCTCTGTACCCATTTAACAGCAGTCCCCTCATCTTCCTATACCCTCAGAAAGAAATTATTTTTAATGACAAAAAGTCAGTCTATGAAGGAGATAGGAAGGAAGGACAACTTCTCAGCCCCATCCTAATGTGTTTATGAAATGACTAAATCAGATGGCATGTATAATCAGGTGATAGGACTCAAAAAGAATAATGAAGACAATATAGTTATTTCCTTTTCCCTTCCCCTAGCATGCCTGAAAATATCGTGATGATAGGAGTTACTGTGTTTTTTTTTTTAATATATGAAATATATTGTCAAATTGGTGTTCTTTGTTCACATAAAAGACAAGCTATTACCCCCTATGTATATAACCTTCGCTTTTAAAAGCTTTCTCTTAAAAATAAGGATGATAATGCAAACCTGCTTCAAATAAATCATCTTCAATCATTATATTATGATCAATACTTATACAAGGATATATAGCAAATTTAGTCAGGTTTCAAGGTGCTTGCTATGTAGCAAGACAGCATAGAAATAAGTCCAACACAAGGCATTGTAGGACCAGCATCTTACAAGGTATGCAGAAAAGAGGAACTAAAAACGCTTAGTGGGGAGAAGAAACACTTTTTTTTCTATGAGTGGGGATGAAAGTAAATATGAATAACTTCTTATTTGCACTTCTTCATTATTAAAGTTATCCTGGGCATTCCAATCTTTGGGGAAAGTGGTTTTACTGTTTCCTGTTATGAGATACATATGCACTGAGCAATGATTCAGAAACTATAGACCAGATATGTTTAAGGGCAGAGGCAGTGAGATTGAAGGTGCTAAAATGAAACAAATCACTAGGGGGCCAGATCTTGGAGTTGTTCTGAAAGGTCACATTTTCAAAACATGTATCTTATAAATGGGCAGAAGAGAAAAATCATAACGTGAGAATCTTAAAGCAAGGTAGAGATTGGAGAAGATGACAGAGATCATACCAATTTTTCTACATGAAATAGACAATTATTGAGACATCAAACTTAATTTTCAAAGGAAGAAGGAAATGTGATAATCTGAAAGGGACAGGTAAAGGAATGGAATGGAGAGGTGAAAGAAGGAAGGGATATTTTAGAATAATTGTTACAGTGAATGTGTTGGCAAACCATCAAGATATGAATAATGTTATTTTCATTGAGAACCCAGCTAGAGCCAAACAGCACAGCTCAATTCTTGGAGTCATCAACATTGAGAAAATTCCCTGAATTGATTATGGGGAGATTCCCTGACTCATCTTTACTGTTCCTGAGGTAATAGCAACATTTTTTTTGTAGATGAAAATGTCCAAAATTATGCCTGCATTCTTCTTCTGAAAATAAAAACATACAATGTGATTATGTAAGTGTAGGAAATGACTCAAAGTCTGTATCCATGAGACTATAAGGCTTGATTGTGAAAGAGTTCATCTCTTTGCTTAGATTTCATTCCAGACAGAGTTTGATTCCTGCATGATCATGATGATCAGCTTAATGAAAACTAATTCACTGGATAAAAATCAAAGGCACAATTAAAAATATGGTTATCTATTTGGATCTTGTCATAGCCTAACTTCTTACAACATGGTGAGTTGGCAGCTCATTCCTAGCTATTAGGGCCATTAGTTCTAACTGCCTACTGAATAAGTCCTATCTGGACATCCCACCAACCCTTTCAAAGAAAAGATGTAACAAAAAATGTGGTTATTATCTTCTCTTCTATAGCTCTTTTGCCTCCCGCATTCTCAAATTTCTGTTGACGTCATTCTTATTCCAGGCACTCAAGCTAGAAATTTTAGAATGATTTTCTATTCGTTCTTTTGTCTTGGTATTCATAGCCCATATGATATCAAACTCATTTGACTTTACAATAACAATAATGAAATAGGCAATATTTCTTGAGGACCTACTGTGAGCTAGACTCTGTGCTAAACGCTTTGTATTTTTCATTCAGTCCCCATCCTCATACAAATCCATATGTAGTGGCTATATTATCCTCATTTGTAAAATGAGGTAAAGACTAGAGCAACTGAGTAACTTCTACAAATCAATGCTGCTGGTAAGGAGTGCAACAAGAATATGAATTTATGCTCCTCCCAATATACTGTAGTCCATCTCCTTTCTATAGAGATGCATTCTCCTCATTCAGGATTTTATCACTTTTTTGTGCCTTTTAAACTTTTGGTAGACTGCTGTCAAGCTACCTTTCTCCAGCACTTTCTTACTCTAAGGTCATAAATATTTCCACTGCTTAATAAAAGCAACTCAAAATATATAGCTAAACCTTTCATACTTTGGATCCAATTCACCTCTCCAGTGCTATCTCCCCCCATTTCGAGGCATATAACCAGTACTCCAGTCAATTTACAATGCCGCATTTCCTCTGAAGACTATGCATGTACAGAAGCTGGGAAGTGTCGAGTGTTTGAGGACAGGGGAGGGCTACCTGCAGGGTAGTGGGGACTAAGCTAGAAAGGTGATTGTGGCCAGAATGCAGAAAAATTTGAGTCTCATGAGAGTAAGTTTAACTTCTGGCCTGGAGTCAAATCAGTTTGACTTTTGGTAGAGGTGGGGGTGCCTAGGTGGGCTCTGTATGTGTTGGGGGGAAACGTCTCTATCTTTTGCAATGTTTTGATGGTGTGTGTCTAAAAAACAAGCTATCTTTATTTTTGGTTTATATGAGCATGATTAAAGAGATTAGAATGTAAGATCAGCGAGATTAGGTTGCTTCAAATAACTAAATGGTTAATGTGGACTGTAAGGTAATCTTGAACCAAGGTTTTTGATTTTCTCAAGATTTTAAGAAGTGTCAGGGTGAGGGAAATGTCAAGACCTTTAAGCAAAGCTAATAATATAAAATTATTTTGGGGGCACCTGGGTGGCTCAGTTGGTTGAGCATCTGACTCTTGATCTCAGCTGAGGTCGTGATCTCATGGTTGGTGAGTTGTAGCCCCACATGGAGTTCTGCACTGACAGTGTGGAGACTACTTGGAATTCTCTCTCCCTCTCTCTCTGCCCCTACCCCACTCGTGCTTTCTCTTTCTCAAAGTAAATAAATAAAACTTAGGGAAAAAGTTTTTAATTACTTTCAAAAGGTGAAAGTAATAAATAGAAGTCATTGTTTTGATGAAATAAGATAGCCAAACCAATCTATTATAGGATATATACTATGATAGTAAATAATAGCAGATATTTCATTAATCAATGTATAAATCTAACTTAAAAATTCTTATCATTTAAAAATGCTTTTGATCAATTTGATCATGTCTTCATTCAACTTTCTTAGAAATATCCAAACGTAAAATGTCCATCTTTGCACGTTTTCTGTTGTTTTATGCAGTATGTGAAATCAAATAAAAATAGTAACTTATATTGATTATTAGGCAGCCTCTCAAATAATGACCTGCATGTAGTTTTCTCTTAGTTTTTAAAAAATTATTTATTAAAAAATTATAAACACAATGGTAGTTCTCATTAAAAGAACATTTCAAAGCACCAAATAGTTTCCATTGGGTGACTTAAAAAATAACTTACATACATTATAGAACAGCATTCCCTATCTTGCATTCCATGCATGTGAGAAAAAGAATTGAAGCCCAGAAGTGCATGCATTTGGAAGACTGAGAATTCGGTGGGCATGACATTTTCTAGCCAGATAAAAATACACATGCATATGTCTGCGTGACTCATTCCACACAACTCAAAATTGCTGGAGAGTGGGTGTAGCTATGAATATTACTGCACAATGAAGTTTTCAAAGAAAAAAAACAAATTTGGCAGCTTCCAATCTTCCTGGATAACTTTAGATTAATTGAAATTTCAATTAATAAAATGCCCAAACTAAAAATGCATTAAAAGCTTGTCAAGTGCTAGAGAACAAATGAGGGAGAATGAATAATGCAAAACCAAAGTGATAACTGTTCTATAAATGCACATATTTTGTCTGTCTGTCTGACTGCAGTTTAACAAAGTTAGGTCATGTCTCGGCCAGAATTTAAATAGGTAATTGATTTTTTTGTCAGTACTTCAATTTCATTGTATTTCATATCCAAATTGTAAAATCTGAATTGTCCAGATAGTTTGTTTCAATTTCAAACATCTTTTTATAAATTGTGACTTGATTATTAGTTGTGAATGAGCCAGGTTCAAGTAAATAAGAAAAATAATACAGACAGCTCTAAAGCTATCATTTTTGAGTGTTTCCTTATGCCAGGTACTTTGATAAGTGACTACATGCATTAGCTATTTTGAACCTAAAAGAAACATATATGAACTTCTTATTATCTTCTTCTTTTTTGTTTGTTTGTTTCAGGTGAAAAAAAAATAGTATAGTGTATTGCACAAAGCTAATAAATAACATTGTCAAGATTCAGTTCCAGGTTTGTCTGATGCCAGATTTCTTCTCTGACCTATTGTACTATTCAGCATGTCTAAGAAAGGATTATTTCAGTTTAACAAAGGTTGTAGGAGTGTAGGCATACAAAAGCAGTGACCCCAAGATGTTCCATTTTGGCATACAGATTTTTCAAGCTGAAAACAATCAAGGTCTGAAAAACTCAGGAAGATGCTTTGAACTTTCCCCTAACTACCTAAAAGAATTTAGATAGAGCACCTGCTCCAGGACAGGAGCTATCACCAGAGATAGCTATAGTACAATATGAGCTAGGAACAGTAGACAGTGAGGAACTTAGCACAGTTAGTTTGTTAAAATTCCTCTCTGTGTCCCATTATTTCTGTATGATACAGCAAACATATGTTTACCAAGTGTTTCCTCTTTTTCATCTTCCTATAAGTTGTTTTCCTTCCCTTTGAAGTCTCAGACCCCTACCTCTTCTCCTTGGTTCAGGAGGACATATATACCTCATTTTGTCTGACTGTTTTCAGAAGCTCACATGTTTATATGCATTCCCTGTGCAGATATAATGTAATTAAATTTGATTTTCTTCTGTTAATCTGTCTCGTGTCAATTTGAGTCTTATATCAGCCAGAAGAATCTTTAAAGGCAGAGAAAAAAATTTCCCCTCTCAACAGGGTCATTAATAGCAATTAAAATATAGGTGAGAGGAATGATATAAAAGCATGTCCTGTCTACAGTGGTTCAAACATGTAGATGAAGGTTCATCTATAAACAATCATGTATTTATATAATATTAGTTTAATCACTGCATATTCCTACTGTATATAAATTGTCCAAATGATTCACTCAATTCGAATGTAGCAAAACCAATATTATGATTTTATTTTTTACACAAAGGCTCATACAAACATAGTAATGTACAGAAGTTGTGTAGGAAGCTTGTTGTTGGAAAGTTTATAAATGGACTAAATTTTATCTATAACAGAACTGAGTGCACAGAGTTTAGTCTCTGTAAATCACTTCATAGAAATTTTTGAAAACTGGGTGGTTAATAAAGGTTAAGGTCCAGCCAGACTCATAGTAAATGAACCCACTTCATGAGGACATATTTATGTGAGGGAGGGAAAATAAGATTAAGTATGGAAAATAACACACATGGTTCATTTCTGTGCATCTTAATAGTCAATACCAGTCATTGCAGCTTTCGCTGCTGCTATTGATTATGAAATTGGCATCGTGAACCATAAAGGCTTTGCTTGCTGTCCTGCCATCCATTTTATTGACTTAGGCATAAGTGAGCTTCAATCAGCAGATATTTGCTTTGTGCACGTTGAACAAAGCAAAAAGCAAACAAGAAAATAACATTACTTTTCCTTAATACTTTTTGTGCTCTTCCAACCTCGCCTTAAAGGCTTCATTCACAAATCCACAACTGTGCATATGTTTGTGACTTGCAAAATGCCTCACATTGATCTCACCTCCCCTGATTTCATATAACCCATTTCATCTAAATAATACATTTGGTCTTTACTATCAGTCAGATTTGAATTTCCCAATTGTATCCCAATTGCTTTTCTGTCCTCAGATAGTAAATATTCCCCAGATGGTAAATATAAGCTCATTAGAGGCAGGATGTTTCATATTAATTCACTTACTTGTGCATGCGGGCATTATTTCATTCATTCAAAAAGGATTTATTACCATGAAACTACCACAGCTTTTTCCTACTTGAAATTAGAAAAAGTCACTTAGCTACCCCAAGCTTTAGTTTTCTCATGTCTAATATGTGGCCTAGCAAAGTGAATTATAATTATGGCGAAAATTAAATGAAAAAATTTCTGGAAGAGGCCTAAAACACAGCCTGGAAGATTCTCAGCACATAGGCCTTCCTGCATTTCCTTGGGTAAGACCTGGTTAAATGCTGAACTGAATGTTAACAACTGATTAGTTCCATCAAACTGGTCAAAGAAATTATCTGTTTAGATGTAACCATTCACTTCTTTAAGTCCTTAATAAAATTAGACTTTAGGGGCTCCTGGATGGCTCAGTCAGTTAAGTATCTGACTTCGGCTCAGGGCATGATCTCACAGTTGGTGAGTTCGAGCCCTGCGTCAGGCTCTGTGCTGACAGACAGGGCAGCCTGGAGCCTGCTTCAGATTCTGTATTTCTCTCTCTCTGCCCCTCCCCCACTCACACTATGTTTCTCTCTCTCTCTGTCACACATACACATTAAAAAAAGAATGATAAAAAAATAAAATTAGACTTTAAAACATGAAAATAAATTTTGTTCACCTGATATATTCGGGAAAATATATCAAATGCATTGTAGAAGGTACTCTGGAAAGAAAGAGAAGGACGTAGATGAGGATCTGGGATGGAGGGTGTGGCAAACAGGAGAGGGACCTTGTACCGACCTACAACAACAGTGCACCTAGGCCTTAGGATTAAATTAACCTCTGCTCCTAAGAAACTGGGGAGGGAAAGGGAAAAGCAACAAACAACAAAAACCAACAATGCATTCATTTCGTTGGCAGGCGCGAAGAATAATAAACAAACGTTATATATCCCAATGTGAGTAAAGATAGTAAGTCCATGTGTTTATAGTGTTTATATAGTCTCTCTGCTATTTATCTAACTAACTGGCTAGCTAGCTGTCTAGCTGTCTAGGTATCAGAGTAGTTAGCTACCTAACCACCCAGCTACCTATCTAGTGGTTCATGCCATTGCTGGGGGTGAGTGATTCATGACATTCACATCATGATCTTCTTTAATTTGCATGGGTGCTTCCGGCTTGACATTTCCCTTCCCCCTTTCCCCACAAAGGGAAAGACAGACTTGCAAGCCTTACCTCAGCCTCCTCAAAACAATGATGTACATCAATGTTATTGAGAAAAAAAAAAAATGATGTCCTCTAAAGATGGACTTGAAGATTCAGAATGAAATGTAATAGATTTCATCACAAAAGAGAATTGATACTTACATAAAATATTTTAAAATCCTAACGTGACTTTAAGACTGGAAGTATTTTCCTTTGAAGACTTAACTCAAAATTCTCAGTGAAATTTCCTTATCATGGAGAAAACAAGATATCAGGCCGTCAGAGTGGTGTGGACACTGAGTTAAAATGATTTTGAACCAAAAAAAAGAATGCATTTTATGTAAAATATAATAATTATGGTATTTCGTATCTTTATGAGGAGATGTTTTTAAGTGTATTTATTTATTTTGAGAAAGAGAGAAACAAGAGAGTGAGAGTGCATGTGGCAGAGGGATAGAGAGATTCCCAAGTAGGCTCCACACCCCGCATGGAGCTGACATGGGGCTCGATCCCACGACCAGGAGACCATGACCTGAGCTGAAACCAAGAGCTGGATGCTTAACCAACTGAGCCACCCAGGCTCCCTTATGAGGAAATTTTTAGGAACAGGAACAATAGTAGACTATTCCTGAGAAAAGTTTCCATTGTATCTTTTTCTATGCTGCTCTTTTAGCACGGAGCCTCTAAGAGACAAGACACTTAGAACACAGAGCAATGCTAATTGGTTCTCACATGTTAGTCAAAATGAAATCTTAAATATCCTCTTTCAGAGTGTACCTTTGTTCTTTGAGAACATACCTTGAATGATATGCCTTGAAAATATTTTTTAAATCATACAATTTTACACTGTGCCAGTGCATTTTCAGGGAAGAGTCAAATTTAAACTAATGTCTGGATAAATACATGAAGTCCAAGGCACTGAAATAAAGTTATATATATTTTAATCCTTAGGGAATTGTATTACTTTTATTGTCTCCTTTAAAAAAAATGTTAACTGTGCCTTCGTAAAATTTTAGTGAGATGACATACTAATATAGAAAATAGATTTTGTACAGTGAATATGGTAATTTGCTTAAGCTTAAAAATTGTAAAGAAATTATGATACCACAAGTATAATAATAAAGAATGATGTTTTTTGTGTAAAATAATGATTTATAATTACAGAATTCTGCTCTTAATAGAAGAGTTTTCTATTTTTAATATTTGATAATAAGTTGTACAGGAAATTTTGCATCAATGTGTCCATGGAGTAGAAAGTTTTAATGTAGTTGCAATAAAAAATAATTTGCTAAGATTGAAGTGTTACCAAGAGAAGCCTTATCCTTACAGTAAGAAGACTTACAAGGGGCCTTTACTCAGTGATCTAGGGACAATGTTACTTCACACATGAGTGAGAATATGGACAGAGATGCCTGGGATTCACATATGAATACTCCCACTTACCAGACCTAAAAGCCAGACCCTTGCCCAGTTGATTCTGCTGTAGGTTGTCCTTGACCAAACTTTGAGAAACACTGCTAAAGAGTCTGACTCACATCCTTACAGACTCACAAAGCTGGAAAAATTTTAAGTACGTCAAGAATGGATCTCTCTGTCTGGAGCAGACTCATGTGCACAGAAATGTATAGTTGACCCTTGAACAAACAACACAAGTTTGAATTCTGTGGGTCCACTCATGTGCAAACTCTTTTCAATACAGTCCAGTACTGTAAATGTATTTCACTTTCTTATGATTTTCTTAATAACATTTTTACCATACTTTATTGGAAGAGTATAGCATATTATACATATGTATAACATATAAAATATGTGCTCATCAACTCTTTATGCTATCAGTAAGGCTTCTGGTCAACAGTAGGCAATTAGTAGTAAAGTTTTGGGGGAGTCAAGAGTTATGTGCAGATTTCAACCACCTGGGTCAGTAAGGTTAGCACCCTTAATCATCACATTCAACTGTATGTAACAAAATGCTAAAGTATTAATTAAAAGGAAAACTATAACTCATGCAAAGCAGTACACTTAGATCACTAAGGGAGACAGAATCAGAAAGCTGCCTGAAAAATATAGTCTCAAAACAAAATGATCTATAAGATTCAAATAAAGTAGCATCAAGTTATACATTGGTATTGATTTCACACACACACACACACACACGCACACACACACAACTTGTTAATTATGCAGAATGGTTTTCATTTTGATGGATATAAATGTATGGAAACTTACAAAGAACACAATACTCCTTCATATATCTATCACTCAGAATGAACGAATGTTACAATTGTAGTATATTTCATTCTTAAATGCATTAATTAATTCACATAATTTATACATATGATACATACATACTATACATATATATTGTACATATGATATGTGCATATATTGTGCCTTAGCTTATAAAACATTGATGAAGTCCCTGTTGAAAACCATTTAGCCCCTTCTTTTATAGCATATTGCAAGTTGTTTTCTTGCATCATGCATAAGCTGTCAGGAATAATGTTCACTTACATGAAAGTACTGAATGTCTGTTGCCATCCTGTCACTGTCAGCTGTTAGCTTACCATGCTGCTACCGTCAATCCCTTTGAAATGTATCCAGCGGTATTGACAGGGTGCTTACTCTGTATAGCAGCTAGAAGGATATTTTACATTCGTAGATACAAACAAATAATATAAGAGGAAAATATCACATAAAAAATTATGACTGCACTCCTTTTAGAAGCATGAATCAACAGTAAGGATTAAGACAAAAAGAGTTAGAAATTTCATCCTTCAAAAAGGAGCATACACTGCAAACAGAAATATTGATATATAAAAGGATATAAATCTTAGACGGAAGAGTAAAAATTTGCAGAACTACTACGGCTCTAAAATAAAGCATACTAGCCTAAAATGGAGATCATCAAGAAAGGCCTTTGGGGACAGGGGGATTTTGACCTAAATCGTAGCAATCCTGGCAATAATTAGGGGAGGGGAAAAGGAAGATGACCTTTTCTGGAAACGATTCATGCACAAAGTCGCAGAAATGGAAATGAATAAGCCTTGTGTAGACCATCTCACAGGACCACCTAGACTATGGCTCCTGACACTTGTTGAGATTTTAAAAATGGGTAAACTGATAGATTTAAACAGTAGGCTTTTTCAAAATGATTTTCAAAGATTAGCTTTCCCTTCATGGTGTTTGTTTTGTTTTTTTTTTAACGTTCATTTATTTTGAGAGAGAGAGTGAAAGAGAGAGAGAGAGAGAGGGATGGAGTGTTGGGGGGAGGTGCCCGAGAGAAAGGGAGAGAGAAAATTCCAAATAGGTTCCATGCTGTCAGTACAGTGGGACTCAATCCCACTAACGGTGAGATCATGCCCTGAGCTGAAATCAGGACCCAGACATTCAACCGACTGAGCCACCCAGTTACCCTCATGGTGATTTGAAACACATTGGCGTTCTGTTAGATATTAATGCTATCTCACTTCCCCTCCAAAATAATATATTCTATATGGGAACTGCTACCTACTCTATACCCTCCTGGCAATTTACAACAAGTATTAGCATATCTTAGTTCCTCTGCGGTTGTATAGCAAAAGAAACATCTTTACATTTGTTCACTTTAGTCCCTGAGCTCTTTTCATAAGAGTAACCATTTTAGGGTTTGGTAACATTTGCAAGAGGTAGTGAGAATGAGTACAGATTCTTGAACAATTTTGCAACCTGGTAAACATCATCTTTGGGAGGGAAGGCTGGAACCTGGTGAAAGAAATCTAGGGAGGTGGAGAGGGGAAGAGAGAATCATGTCAGAAAATTGGCAAGGTGGCTAAATCCTTCCTGCAGGTGTCCTGTAGCAAGGATGAGACCTGCATGGCACAGAAGAAATAAGAAGGGGTGCAGCCTGAGAGACAATGAAGCATTGAGACAATGAAACAAATGAAAAGAACATATTGGTTGCTTGGATATAAAGGAACGAACCAAAGGGAGGGACAAAAACAGCTATGAGTTAGTGAAAGCCACTGAACTAGCTTTTTTTCTCTTTATTGTCTTTAAAAGGCAGAAAGAGCTCAGGGCACCTGGGTGGCCCAGGCAGTTAAGTGTCTGACTCTTGACTGGCTCAGTCATGATCTCCAGGTTCCTGGGTCCCAGCCCTGCATCCGGCTTTGCACTGTCAACCCCTCCCCTGCTCTCTCTTTCTCTCTCAAAGATAAATAAACAAACTGTAAAAATAAGTACATATATATATATATATATATATATATATATGCTTTAAAAAGGCAGAAAAGGGCTTAAAGAAGTCAGTGAGGACAAAAACGAAGTTCTATAGTGAATGTGTAGATGCTATGCAGAATAAAAGTAGGATTAAGGAATTCAAAGAAAATGGAAGATAGTTAACTAGTACATTAATCAAGAAAATAATCTATGAAATTTAGGTCACCCGTGATATTAATATTTATATATCTGCACTATTTACATATATATAAATCTACCCTATCAATGTTATATATTGGTACACACATATAAATATTATGTCAGGTTTTTTTGTTTTTGAGTTGTAAAGTCTGGAACTCAAGGAGATTTTAAATGTTTATTTTGTTTATTTTTGAGTGAGAGAGAGAGCATGGGAGTGAGAAAGGTGCAGAATGAGAGACAGAGAAGAAGTAGAGAGAGAATCCCAAGCACGCTCCTTGCTGTCAGCACAGAGCCCGATGTGGGTTCAATGACCTTGAGATCAGGACCTGAGCTAAAATCAAGAGTTGGACACTTAATGGATGAGCCACCCAGGCACCCCACAAAGGAGATTTTAATACTGAGTTCAGAGAACACTTACTGAGGAAAATATATTTAAAATAAAGATGGGAAACATATACTAAAATTTGTAATTCATGTGTTAGTGGTCATAGAAAAAAATAACATTTTGATTAATTTTTCCTGAAGTCTGTGATGCAACAAAAATGTCAGTTCATTCTCTATCCACTGCCGATACTGGCTTCCTGTGGAATGACAAAGTAAGACAAGTCAGGCAATAGTAATTTCAATCACTTCAAGATTGATTTATTTTCAATTGCAAGTTCAGTCTGGTGAAAGGTGTGATAATGGCAGCTTGAGATCCCCAAGGTAAAGTAGAACATGAGAAGCAGTAATTTAAACTGTTCTCCACGTAGGCCTCTATCTTGACCTAGAGAATCGCTGTGGTCATTCAGTTATTGAATTCCTCTTTTGTTTATACTAATGCTCCTTAACTTCAATCTTGTCTGTGGAGCAAAGGGTCCTTTATGTAATTTCTATCCATGCCTTCAATAGATAAAATATACAGTGTATTATCCTTCAGTTACAATAACGGGACACTGGACGATTGTCACTGTGTCACTAAGGAAATGTGAAACATTTATGTAGATGATACTCTCAACAATGGGTACAGCACTTTACTGCCTTAGAAAGTACTTCTACATTATTATCGCATTTGGTATTTAGCAATAACATCATGTTTAAAATTGTGAACAACCGACTGAGTGCTTTCTCCTGAATGTGCCAAGCACCACAGAGCTATATGCTTTCAACCTGGATTTTTCCATCTTGGATCAGGAGCCCCCCAGGTGTATGCAAATTTACACATTACTTTTTTTTTTAATTTTCTATTTCATGTTATTAGTACAAAACATGAACTTATTCTGAATTATCTGAATGATCATCTTATAATTGAATGCTGAAAAGTTTTCATTCCTGCTTTGGAGTTGGGATTTGCAATAACATGTCCTTTACCAACTCTAAAATAATGGCATTTAACGTTAATTTCAATGCTTCTCAAACTGGAGTTCAGAGACTGAGGCATCTGAAAATGCGTTCTTGGAATGCTGAATACTTGGGGTGCAGGTTTCAGTTGCAGAGAATAGAAGCCACTGAAGCTAGTTTAAGCAGAAAACCATTTAGTACAGAGAATTATTAAATGTTCAAAGTCACTGGGAGGTCAAAAGAACTATATCTCAGTAAGAACAATTCCCAAAGATGCTACAGAAATAGAAGCCAAAGTTGCTGCTGCTGCTGCTGCTGCTGCTGCTGTTGCTGCTGTGACATCATACGAGTGCTGCCCATGGAGTCAGCAAACTGATATCACAATTAGTGGCCCAGAACCACGCAGCCTCGGCTACAATACGCACCAGCACTATGTAGTTCATCTTCGTGTGTCCGGGAGACGCAATGCTTAGCATGAGGGAGATAGCCAATGAGTATTTACTGAAGACATGAACGGATCTTCTTTCTTCTCTATTACACCGCTCCAAATTCATTTGGGCAAATGGCTAAAGAATGTAAGAGAGTTAATGATGGCCATGAAGAAAAGCTGGTGATCAATACTGTTAGACACATTGTTGTAGACTTACGGATTATTTACTGTCATTAGTCACAAAAATAAAACACAATGCATGAAATTTCAGTGGCTTAAAGGAATAGTAGTTCATTTTTCACAGTTGGGTGAATTTATAGGCAGTGGGAGGATTGGGGGTTCCTTTGCTTCACATCTCATGCACAGACTGGGTAGTTTGGGAGCAATGCATTGAAAATAGCAACCTTCTGCAGCCTGGGTCGACATTCAGTTGGCATTCGGAAGGGTAAAAGTGCTTATGGTCCAGGCCTTGAAGGGGTACACATAATTTTCATTCACCTGACATTGATAGGTCACACAGCTCCAGATGACTACAGGGGGGACAAGGAATATAGTAGCATTGTTCATTTTATCCACAGGAAGGATTGGAAATCGATTTTATTTTTTTTTATTTTTTAAAAAATTTTTAATGTTTATTTTATTTTGAGAGAGAGAGAGGGAGAGAAAGAGAGAGAGCATGAGCAGGGGAGGAGCAGAGACAGAGAGAGAAGAATCCCAAGAAGGCTTCACGCTTAGCCCAGCATGGGGCTTGATCTCATAACTGTGAGATCATGACCTAAGCCGAAATCAAGAGTTGGACGCTTAAGCAACTAAGCCACCCAGGCGCCCCAGAAACAGATTTTAATGGGCATAACTGACTCTGTGGCAGTGTTGGAAGAGAAAATGTAGCATTTGGTTTCTAGAAATTCACTAAGTGTGAAGGCTGCTTAAGATTTTCAATCTCTCCCCCCCCCCTTTCCTGTGTGTACTCTCTCTCTTTCTCTCCAAAACAAAAAAAAATTTAAAAATTAAAAGAGAATCCTTACAGTAAATTGTATTGTGAATGCTGTTTTTGAGAGACATTACCAAAAGTATACACAGAAACATCTTATCTGTCAAAGTAGTAATGATAGGACTGTAAATAACCTTCTGGGACCACAAAGTTGGGTGTTAATATACCTTTGAGTGGTAGATAACAGTTTGTGAGATTTATCTTTTTCTACATAACACACGGAGGTCGTTTGCATTGCATTAAGCATCTAAACATTTTCCAAGGAAAGCAGGTCACAGTTGCCACTTCTCCCCAAATGAGGTATTTCCTGCTTCTGGACATGGAGTGCACTGCTCCTCCACCCATTCCATTTCATGGGAATTTCATTTAATTAACACTAATCCTAAATTTTAATCCTTAAGAATGGACCCTTCAAAAAGGAGATTGATATTGAATCTAAGTGGATGTATGCGCAAAAAAAAAAAAAAAAAAAAAAGATAAGAACTGTGAAGAGTTGAAAGAAACGGAAGGGCATGTAACAGATAAAGACTTTTATACAAAGGGTAAAATTCTATAGCTGCCCTAAATCTATGAAATTTGCTTCTTCCTGTACATTTTTAGTTTTTTGAATGCCTTAAATCCAGTAAATGAATTTTTGACAATAGCTGGTTTTACGTATTTTGAATGATATTATACGAACATCAATTATACAAAAAAAAAAAAAAAAAAAAAAAAAAATGGAGGAATCAGAGACAACATTCCCAAGACTATAACTTGAAGAAGAGAATCAGGTCTTAGTCCTTAAGAATAATAGATTGTAAGAAACTTTCTTTTTGGTTAAGCCATGGAAACTTATCTGTGGGGAATAAGTTTTGGAATTCCCTGAGCTGGCACCAATGGGTTAACAAGGCATGAAAAATTAGAAAGCCATAAGATGTACACACTCGAGTTTGGGTAAAGATTAGGTAAATAAGATTAGGTAAATGGGGCAAAGGCCCCCAGTGTAGTATAGGACAACAGCAGAAATCTGCTTTCACAGGAAGGAAAGACCAAATTAGGTAAACAGGTAAATAGGGCTATAGGCCTCAGCTGGGCGAAGTTGCCCAGAGGAAAGCTAATTAGCAAAAGAAAGATGCCTTGTTGACCTTGAGGTGGCTTGCTCTATCTTTCTTGTCCCTTAGGCCAGTTTAGGTAAACAGAGGTGGGGCCTCATGTTTGCTGTAAGCAACCTTCCACCCAGCACCAGAATCTTGTTTTGTATTGATCCAAACCGCTAAAACCACATATCTCCAAAACCCACTTTTCCCCACCCATGAGTTAATGTTCACAGTTTCATTGTCTCTCTGTGCACACCCATCATGCTTGTAAGCCTTCTGATCCTAATAAAAAAGGAGCAAGGACCCTTACTCGTGGCTCTTGTCTCTTCCTGGACATTAGCCTCTCTTGTATTTTCAATCCTGCATCCACTCTCTTGCTGGACAAGAGAGAACTCCAGACCCAGAATCTATGACACTTATCTGTCCTCCTCTAACAGCAAAGTTCAGATTCCATAGGCAAAAGATTAAGTTGCAAAAACTTAGTTTCATGTTGATTTTCAAGACTATTTAGCTTTCTCCCATTAGCAGTTAAGACTTGGGGATATGATTCTCATAACATAAATTTGGCTATTATAGTATATTACATTTATATTGGCAATGCATTTTATTTTTATAATATGTCATCTTTACAACCTGATTACAAAGATCTCTCTCCCTCATTTTCTTTGTTCTTGAAAATGGTAATATTTCTCATGTATCTTTTCACAAATCAGATATCTAATAAACGTATGTTGTTGATGTTGGTTAGGTACACATTCGTACATTTTGTCCAATCATCAGCATGTGGTCAGAAAATTAGAACATTGTTAGTGAACAACGAAATCACTGTTTATGATTTTTCAAAGAAATTCTTCTTAATTATTTGCACTAAATTTGCTTAGAGTTGCATATTTTGCTTTCACAGGCAATATTAATATGTCAGATATAATGGACTTTCTCCATCACTGGCACAGTTAAATTTAAAATTCAATTGTCAGTAGATAACACAACGTTAGGGATTTTGCTAACTAAAGAGGCTTTTTCCAGAAGGAATTGTTTTTTCATTGGGATTCTTCAAGGTGTCAATGTGGACATAACATTACACATTGATGTTATAATTGAATCTTATGTGGATCCTGAGAAACTTAACAGAAACCCATGGGGGAGGGGAAGGAAAAAAAAAAAAAAGAGGTTAGAGTGGGAGAGAACCAAAGCATAAGAGACTGTTAAAAACTGAGAACAAACTGAGGGTTGATGGGGGGTGGGAGGGAGGGGAGGGTGGGTGATGGGTATTGAGGAGGGCACCTTTTGGGATGAGCACTGGGTGTTGTATGGAAACCAATTTGACAATAAATTTCATATATATATAAAAAAAAGAAACAATTATTATTCATTTAGTGTGTGTGTGTATATATGTATATATGCATATACATATGTACATATATATATATATATATATACATATATACATATATACACAATTCATTCTATATATATCCTTTGTTATTCATTGTCTAATGTTCCAGGATAGAGCAGTGATAGAAGACTGATAAGTAGTCTGCATTCATGGATTTTTAGTTCTCACAGACAATAAGAATATAAATAGATGAAATAAAGCAGATAGTGGTATGTGCAAAGAGAAAAGAAAACAGGAAAATGTTATAGAGACTGACTGTGATAGTGTACAACATTACACAGAGGAGTCAGAAGAGATCTCTCATGAGGTGACATTTGTGCTAAGATCTGAATGACAAAGTTGTCAGCCATGTGAGAATCTGGAGGAGGGGCTCTCTAGGGAGAAGCAAATGTAGAGGCCATGATGACAGAATGAGTTTGGTTCATTTTCAAGGAGAGAAGGGGAGTGTGGCTAGAAACCTGAATGAGGGGGAGAGGGCTGGGCGAGGAGATTGGAAAGGAAGCCAGGGCCCTATCTTAGTGATGATTCTCTCATCTCTTGTGCTAGGCTGGAGGCCTCCAGAGAGAAGGCAGCTATTTGCAGCTACTCATGTAAGAATATTCTTAGCAATTGTACATATGAGTTACTTTTATTTTTATTAATTTTTCCAATTTTCCCCAAACATGGCCATAATATCTATTCATTGTGGAAATTTTAGAAAATAGAAGCAAGTATTAAAAACTAAAAAGTATCTTAAATCCCAAATGTTCAAGAAATTACTATGACAATTTTGTTTTTATGCCTACTTTTCCTAAGTATTTAGGAAATCCAGAATCTAAGCTGTCAGTGTGGAGGTTGGTGTGGGGCTTGAACCCATGGACCGTGAGATCATGACCTGAGCTGAAGTTGGGTGCTCAACCAACTGAACCACCCAGGTACCCCTTAATATTTATTTTTTACATATTTTTATTCAATGTATGTATAATAACAAGCAATTGTTAGGGTCTGCTACTCAGTTTCCTCATTTATAAAGTGGAATAAACATAGTACTTACAGCCTTTTTGTGAAAACAGAGTTTATGTATGTAAAATTCTTGGAACAATGCTTGGCACAAGAAAAGGCTAAATAAATATTATTTTTACTAGAATGTTTATTACTATTATCATTTATTATTATATATGCAAAGCACCATAAAATTAACATTACAAAAGACAATACACTTCTTTTATACCTTCCTTATACTACATGGTAAGTTTTCAACAGATATCAAGTCAATGCATGCAAAATGGAAAAGCGCATTGTGGAAAATTGAGATTTGGACACAGTAATTTCAGGGAAAATTTGATGTGTGATTGGACGTGTGAATGTATATGTATTTCAAAAAAAAAAAAACAGGAAGAATGAGGAATATATAAGCACCCTGCTTTTTTAAAAGTTTATTTCTTTAAGAGGGAGCGCGAGCGTGTGAGGGGCAGAGAGAAAAAGGGAAAGAGAGAATTCTAACCAGGCCCAGCACTGTCTGCACAGAGCCCAACATGGGGCTCAAACTCATGAACAGTGAGATCATGAGCTGAGCCGAAATCAAGAGTTGGACACTCAACCAACTGAGCCACCCAGGTACCCTAGCACCCTGCTTTTTTATGCATACAACCAACTGAGAAGATTTTGGTTGCTTATTCATAAAGGCGATAGGAATGAAAACAATAATAGCAACAACTAATAGTCTATACAAAAATTATCTAGAAACTTGAAAGAACATAGGATTGTAGGATGTTTATTTTCATGCCAATGCTAACCCTCTGTAACAAAGTCAATAAGAAGGGGTATGTGACAGAGTTGATAGGATTAGTGTGTAAGAAGGAATTTAGCTTGTAAAATATAAAAGAAGTTCCCTTTTCTTACAATGCCATAGGAAAAGCAGAAATTTCCCATAAGCTGAGAAATTTGGCAGAAGTGTTATTTGGAAAGAGGCCAGAAAGGAAGTTTCTTGAGATAACAAAGGATATCACTAAAGCACATACTAATTATCAATGCCCAGCTATTTTTAGGTGAAGTTTCCCCTGGAAGGTCTGCTCCCTTACATATTCTAGGTTATATACATTCTCTTGTGTTGCCAGGTTGTTTATCTGAATGCATTATTTTTAATATCCTTCATTCTTTCAATAGTTTATTTATTCAATAAGTATTGATTTAGCACTATTCTATGGCAAATATTGTGCTAGATATCCTGAGAATGTGTCTGTGGTAAATAATAATAATAATAACATCATATAATATATACCATATACAATAATGTATAACAATATATAATTATATGTAATAATAAATATTATTACCGTAAACTTTATAGAAACTTTACAGAGCACTTACTATGAGTCCTGTTGGGAATTTTTTGAAGCATTTGATTATCATAAACAAAAAATGTCAAGACAAGTATCATAATATCCCTGGTTTATAGGTGAAGAAATGAGTCACAGAGAGGTGAGTAACTCCCCCAAGTCCATAAGCCAGTAGATGTCATAGGTAGCATAACTCTAGTCTATACCTCTAGCCACCATGTTGAAGATGCCTCTGATGAGCATATATATGCTCTCAGAAAACTTATAGACAGGCACAAGGAACCAAATAGTTACAATAAAACATGACAAAAACTATGTTGGGGTATATTTAAGGTATGATGAGAACACATATACTAAGTATCCAACCTAAAGAATGAGAACAGAAAAGAGCCTATCTAAACTGAAGCCTGATGTATGAAGTATAATAATTGGATGTCAGGATGGGAAGCCAAAATGTTCCAGGAAGAGGAAACAACACGAAGTCCCCAAGGTAAGGGGGAATAAGATCTGGTCCGTTCGAGAAATGAAGTAAAGTTGATTGGACCTGAAGGGGAGAGATGATGAGGACGAGCCCAAAGATTGAAGAAAACAAAGTCAGGAGCTAGAGCTGCAGACCCAGTTCTTCTCTTACAGGTCTGTCCAAAGAGGTGATGTCTGACTCGCCCTCCAGAGCTCCAGTTGTAATAAAAAGCGCATGCATATTTGAATGGGCCACTACCCTGCCAAGCAGAACCATTCGGGGCTAGGACAGGAAGAACTTCTAGGAGGATTGATTAAGAGAGTGGGGTTTGGATGCCCTTTTTAGATGTCAGAGTGAGTGAAAAAGTTAAAAGTGATATGAGGAATGATTTTAAAAGGAGCTGAGTAAAGGAAAGGCTTTCAAGAAGAAAGTCAATATTCTCTAAGACTGCAGAAGCATTTGATGGAGAGAGTAATAACAGAACAGCAAAAAGAGAGAAAACCAGTTAAACATAAAGCAGCAAAAATCCAAATTCAGGTCAGAGAATTTGTCTATATCATTAAGGTAGAAAGTACAAAGAAAATGTGAGACAAGAACAAAATATCAGACAGAAAACACAGAATAGGCAAAGAAGAGAAAGTTAGAATTAGTTTTAACATATTAAAAAATGGACAATAAGGTGGAAGAGAAAGAGAGATCAGAAATGAAGGAAATGTTCCTTAAGAAAGAAAAGCAACGTGTGCCAATGCCAAGGAATTAATCAAGAAGTCAAAAATTATTCTACAGCAAACCTATCAACTTAAAAATTGCACAGAGGGGCGCCTGGGTGGCGCAGTCGGTTAAGCGTCCGACTTCAGCCAGGTCACGATCTCGCGGTCCGTGAGTTCGAGCCCCGCGTCAGGCTCTGGGCCGATGGCTCGGAGCCTGGAGCCTGTTTCCGATTCTGTGTCTCCCTCTGTCTCTGCCCCTCCCCCGTTCATGCTCTGTCTCTCTCTGTCCCAAAAATAAATTAAAAAAATGTTGAAAAAAAAAAAATTAATAAAAAAAAAAAAAAAAAATTGCACAGAATAATTAGGTAGAGTTTGGTGTTTCTCTTGGGTTTGATATTTGATGGTTCTCTGCTGAGTCTTTCAGCTCTTTAAACAAAAGGTGTTCTAAAAAACCTTTGGATTACAGGTATATTAATAAAAGATGAAAAGGTCAGTACAGGAAAATTACCAATAATACTTATGAAAGAGAGGGGAGAAACATTAGAACCTAGAGACCACTAACGTAACTGAATGAACACTGGTCACAAGACTTATGTAGACATCTCATTGCAAAGGTTGGCTCGGCAGAAGGCATGACACACGGGGCAAATGATGTGCCACAGAGATACAAAAATAGCTCATTGTGAATTTCAGAGGAGATCTGAAACAGGACAAAATAGGGAGGTGGGAAAAGTTATTAATTAGCTTATTCAAAAATATGGCTTTGATGATTAACTATAATAATTCTTCCCTTAAATCCCAAACCAAAATAGTGTTTGCCAGATAAGCTGCTAAAATAAGCGAGGATGTTATATATCAAAGTGACCCACATTCTAATGCTCAATGGGTGGAGGAAGAAATAAATTAATGTGCCAAAGAGAGTGAGGCAAGTCTACCCACACAGGCCTTTCTTTTCATGTGTGCTTTGCAGACCCTCTCAAAAGAAAATAAATAACAAATCAGAGAGAAGACAAATGGGAATGATTAAAAAAAAAGAGATGCTATCAGAGGTTAGTTAATAAGCCTAGGTGCCTTATGCAGATAACATCATTTTGACAATAGCAGACAAACCCGAGACGTGAATATTTAAAATCGATAAAGCCCAGGAGAGCTGGGACAAGAGGGACAGTGCTATCAAATGAGACAGAGGGAGATGATACTGAAAAGCTCAGAGTGCAGGCTGGGCCACTGGCGATTCTTGACTTGCTTTGGAGAGGGAAAAGACGCAAACTGGCATTAGTGCAATGAAAATAAGAGAACAGACGAAAATAAACAGAGGGGATTTGAATGTTATTTGGAAGCCGGATACATATAATTAAGCACTGCCAAGTGCCAATTCGTGTTTCCACATCACTGTTCCCACCACTGTGTGCAGCTCCTTCATTAAACAGTCATTTTATTTATTTTTATTTATTTATTTAATTTTTTAAATATGAAATTTATTGTCAAATTGGTTTCCATACAACACCCAGTGCTCATCCCAACAGGTGCCCTCCTCAGTGCCCATCATTTGAAGTTCTCATAGCACAACGGGGGCAAGAAAACTTAACAGGAGGTTTTGTATGTCTCATGAGAAGATGATCAATGTCAAAGTACTTTATCAGTCCGTGTTTTAGTCTTTCAAATACGTGAAGGCAGAAGGTGGCAAAAAGTGGGCCAGATGATGATGCACAGCACAGTGGGAAAGCACCCGCTTTGTCAGGCGCAAAGCCCCTTTGACATCAGGTTTTACGATCTCAGCTGCAGGGCTGGGCCACTTAACTCACAGCTCTAGTGTGTCTGCATCCTGAAGTTACGGTGAGCATTAAATGAGGTAATATATGCAAAGTGCTCCAATATGTTGGTAGATTTTCAGAGAGGTAGAATTTGAAAATCTGAAGACTCAGAAAGGGGGGTTGCATGGGAAGACAGCATTGAAATAATAAAACAAATTGAAGAATTTAATGTTGAGAGGTTTAGAAATGTTTTTAGGTAGGTCCTGGAAATCATGGTGATGTGGAATGTTTTGCATAAAACAAAAACAAAAAACACAGAAACACCTCCCAAGCATGAGAAACGTGAGGAGACAATGCAACAACATAAGAAGGCTTTTGGAGACACTCCTTTAAGCAGGGGTGGTTGGGCAGGGGGAGGCTGGAGGAGTGGAAAACTCTCAATGGCAACTATAGTGTTGATGGGGGCAATATTCAAAGAGAATAGCAAAGAGCAGAAAGAAAAAAATTATTATTCATTCCTTCATTCGTGCGTTCATTCATTCACTTATAGATTTGACAAATATTTACTGTGCTAACCATGCTGAAATAGTTAAAAGAAATAACTGAGAAAAGAAATTACATTCAAAAAGGAGATTAAGAGCACACACACATTTGTTCGCATTAATTAAATCATGATACATGAGATGCCGATTATAGGAGGATAAGAATCTTCATCAAGAAATTTACAGGGCTCCTGGTTGCCTCAGTCCGTAGAGCATGCAACTTTTGGTCTCAGGGTCTTGAGTTTTGAGCCCCACGCTGGGTGTAGAATTTACTTTAAAAAATGAAAAGGTGTTCATGCCTTTATAAAAAAAAAAAAGAAAAAAAAAAAGAAAGGAAGAAGAAATTTAGGGCACTACATATATGACAGCCTCGTGTGAAATCCCTGGTCCGATTTTCACAAATTTGAGAGAATATTTTAGTTGGTCTGACTCAACCCGCAACTCGCACTTGGGGAATAGAGAGGGAGGCATGCTTCACAGAGGTTTTTGGTTTGCCTTTGAGGTGCTTTGAACATCCAGAGTTCATAGCTTTGATGGAAGAGAAGGAGCAGAAATGTATGAATGTAACGATGGTTAGCGCTGCTTCCGAACAACGTCTAAGAGGTCAGCTAGGTATGAATCATGCATAAATAAACTTGAAACTATTCACCCATGATAGATATAAGAGATCTTTGAAAGATATAAATTATAAAAATTATAAGAGATTATTATTTGCTACTGGTCCATGAACTACTCAAGGGCCAGGCTTTTTCATATTTATCTGTACCTACACAGCTAGCTCCCAGCACAGTGCCCTGCACAGACATGGCATTTAGTATTTGTTGAACTTGAGTACTTGTTTGTCTTTCAGTGACCCTATTTACTTATGCCTTTACACCATACACTTTGTAAACGTTTTTCATGGGTATGCCTAGGCTAATAAATTAAATCCCAGAACACTCTGGGAACATATTTCTAGCTAACAAGAGGAAGCTGAAGTTCTATTTTCTCCGATCTTTCTCCAATGGAAACATTAAGAAATATTTCCCAAAATTAAAAAAAAAAATTGGACAAAATATTGACTTGTCAGGCAGCATCATTGAGTTAATCAAGTTAAGTGCTACTTTAAAGATTTCTTCCCACCAAAGCAAAACTAAACAAGAACAAATAAAACAAGCATTACTGCATTTAAGAAAGACTTATAATGTCAAGATGACATACAGTTTCTGTAATTATAACATTGCTATCACTCAGCAAGTGGCTGAATAAATTAGAAATAGAGCACGATATTACCCATTTTTTTAAAATAACGCAACACAAAACGTTGCCAAGATACTGAGCTTTCATCATCTCTAACGCTTGTTCTCCTGGTTACTTTTGTTCTGTCTACCCTATGTGACAATGTTTGTTGCTATAGTTAAATCCAATTCTCATTTTTAGTGCGGTTGCGTGCTGCTGAGATGCACAAAAGGGTAACAACACTGTGTCTTCAGGCAAAATTCCTCTACCAGGGTGCAACTTAAGCTCTTTTCCCAGAGTAATTTTTCAAAGTTGAAATGGTATCAAGAATGCTTAGCTTGTGCCAAGTTTTTTTCAAGTAAAAATATATTCTCACTTACCTAGTAATTGTGTTATAAGGTAGAGAATTCTCCTTCTCTCCCTTATGTATTACTTCCATATAATGTGTAATATGCAGTACTGATTGCGTATTGAAATTTTGCCTAAGAGGAGTTACTACTTAATATATCTCATCTTCATAAAGACTTTATCTTTGTTTTTTTTTTCAATATATGGAATTTATTGTCAAATTGGTTTCCATACAACACCCAGTGCTCATCCCAAAAGGTGCCCTCCTCAATACCCATCACCCACCCTCCCCTCCCTCCCACCCCCCATCAACCCTCAGTTTGTTCTCAGTTTTTAAGACTCTCTTATGCTTTGGTTCTCTCCCACTCTAACCTCTTTTTTTTTTTTTTCCTTCCCCTCTTCCATGGGTTTCTGTTAAGTTTATCTTTGATCGTGGGTTTAACAACCTTGAATTCAGTTTACATATTTAAGGAATTAAGAGCTTAAAAGGAGGATGGACCCAGATAAGTAAATCACAATAGCTATCTCTGAGAAGTGGAATCTGTAAGGCATATATTATAGATAGATACATAGATAGATAGATAGATAACTTATCTATCTATATCTATTTCCATATCTATATCTATCATCTCTATATATAGAGAGATAGTAAAATAAATATATATATGTATGTCTTTATATGTAATTTAGTGACACACACACACACATATATATAAGGCTATATTTGTAATTCATATCAAAGATGTTTTTCTATACTTCCAAATTTTCTCTACTAAATTGCTTTTTTGTTCCAGAAAAACAGTAATACATATTGAAAAACCACAGTTTTAAAACTGGCATAATCAGAGTCTAAGGTGTTTTGGAGACAAATTCCCCCCTATTGAAGAAAGAGGTGAAAGGCATGGAGATAGGAATTAGCCAATGGCTAAGAAGGGTAAGAAGAAAGCAAAGCAGTGAATCATGATAAATCAGCTTTAACGGAGATGTTACCTTCTTTAATTTCCTTCTCCATGCCTTTCTGTATTGTACCCTACTATTAGAAAATATTCACACTTCATCATCATTACTGTCCATCATCTTTTTCAAGCCTCAGTTCACAAGACACATGTCCATCATTGTTTCATCAGATGAATAGAAATGCCTTTTTTGGGAAGCCTATCCTGAATAATTCCATCCTATTTTTAAATCCAATACTTAGTTAAAAAAAAAGTCAAGGTTAGAGAAAACCCAGATTCATATCAGTATCTGTGTGCCAAGGTATGACGCAGCTGCCAGCATTTAATGAGTCTCTGAGCTACATCTCAGGTCAACTTCATAGAATTGTAGGGCTTAGACCAAGAAAGATAATGGTGTCATTGTGTCCTCAGATTGTATGCTCACTTTTGAAGTATTATGACTGTCACAATTCAAACATGTTCATAGAAGAAGGACCAAAATGGTAATGATCTGGAACTCTGAAGAAAGTAGACATATTTAACCCAAAATAAAGAAGATTTGCTACATGTGATCTCTTCCTTCATGTATTTGAAGGATGTTCATGTGAAAGAAGGAATAGAAATGTTATTTATGTTTCTGAAAGGAAAGTGCTAGGACCAGTGGGGAGGAAGTGATAATAGATAAGTTCTCAGCTCAACATGAAGGAGAACTTTCTGGTAATTGGATATAATGTTAAAGAAAAATTATCTTGGCACTTGTTAAAATGGTAAGAAAGACTTCTGTCGAGACTACTGCAAAGCAGGTATTGAACAGGGGAGAGAGATTAGGCTCAACTCCAAATACGACAAAGACAATTGGGGGTTTATAACCAAAAAGAAGAGTGAGGGGGTCAGTATTTGGAAAACTGCTAAGAGGAGACATGCTTATTAAACTTACTTAATAGGATTCTTACAGAAGGCGGACCAGAGGGATTAGATATAAAGGGTGGGGATGAGGGATTTCATCAGCTATCAGGGTGATGTTTACCAAGGGTGGGGAATTCTCGACAAACTGACTTGACAGAATTCTTGCTGCAACTGGACTTAGCACAGATGGACAAGAAACCTAGTTGAGAAGAGGGGTCAAAGAAGCCTAACTAAAATTTAGTCAAAGAGTCTTTGTCAATAATAGTAATACTAATGATAGTAATAATATCATCTTTTTAAATAAATGATAACACTGAGGCTTACAGAGGTTAACCAACTGTCAACCATGGACTTCTCCCACCCATCTGCTAAAGAATTCCTGAATTGTATAGGAGGTAAAGAGATTGCTGAGGTATGTTCTAACTTTAAGTGCCCATGGCTTTATGATTCTACTGTGATGATCGCTTTCATTTTTAATCTGGGCCAGAAGGAATCTTAAAATAATCTAACTTTTTTCCGCATCCTTTCAACACTAGTTATTTCTTGTCTTTTTTTTTTTTTTTTTTTTTTTTTTTTTTTACAATAACCATTCTAACAGGTATAAGGTGGTATCTCATTGTGGGGAGCATGGTGACTATAGGTAATAATTATTGTGACTCTAGTTAACAATGTAGATATAGGTGCAAGAGCTCCATGGTTGACCATTGGAGCTCTAGGGTTATGCCTTTCTGAGTGTGAATCCCTGCTCACTAGCTAAGTGACCTTAGGAAGGTTAATCTCTGTAAAATAATCAATGCATAGATACAAACATAAAAAACACCCTCATTTTATTTAAAATTTTTTTTCTTGTGAAATGCAATTCAATCAGTAATTTTCAGGGAATCGATAGGATTATTATTTTTTTATTGAAGTATAGTTGACACACAATGGTACATTACTTTCGGGCATACAACATAGTGATTTGACAATTCTATACTGGCTGCTATGCTCCCCACAAGTATAGTCAGCATCTGTCACCATACAATGCTATTACGATACTATTAACTATATTCCCTACGCTGAGTCTTTCCTCCCCATGACTTAATTCATTCTATACTTGGAAGCCTGTACCTCCCACTCCCCTTCACCCATTTTGCCCATCCCTCCAACTTCCTTACCAGTTGACAACCATCAATTTGTTCTCTATATTTATGGGTTGGTGTCTGCTTTTTTTTTGTAACACTCTCTTTTTAGAAGTGATAAAACTGAAACTAAGAAACATAAGATGGATTGTTGATGATCACATAGTAGGTTTGTTACAGAGCAGAGAATAGGGAAAGTCCATGGACTCATGCGTCTGAAATTATGCTTGTCTATTATTTTGTAATTATCTAACCCATACCCAAACATCTTAGTGACTAATTTTGCTTAAACAGTATGTCTTCACTCTTGCAGAAGTATAAGAAAGTGCAGCATTGCCGAACACAACTCAGACAAAGGATTCTTGACTTTCAAGATCCTCAGAAATTTGGTCTTTAACTGTCCTTCAGAGTGGATGGATTTTTTTTTCAATGTTAGGGAAAAAAAAGTGATCTGAAGGATTTTTCCACTAATGTATTAACTCCTTAATTGGTCCAGGATATCTGCATTTTAAAAGATGACCTACTGATCCAAATGAAGCTGGAAGAGGAGTTTCAGTTGGTATGACTTTGCCATTTAAGTGAAAGGAGCTATTTTGGGGATAGAGATATCTCCTACCGTGCAGAAGAAATGAAATGGCTCATCTTCCTCCATACTCCCAAGTTATTGATCCAGAAGCCTAAGAACCACACACACCCCACATTTTCTTATCACAGCTGGCTTTAAACATACTGAGATAATTCCAGGCTTTGTAAGCTCTTCTTAAATTCAGCTCTTCCTAGATTATTTTATTCACCCAGGGGTTATGCTATGCATGTATGGAGTGTTTGGGGTTCCAATCAGCTGTGTCAATAGGAAATTGCTGGAGTTTCATTTGGCATCTCCTTGGGGGTCAGCTAGAGTCTGGAGAACTGGACCAGCAGCACAGAAGACCCCTGCACAAGATATGAAGCAACGTCTGCTTATGTATGTTCACTTTCATGTATTGTTAATCAGGAAACCTAATTTCTAGGTTCAGTTAAACAAACAAACTCTTTAGGTCTGCTTTTCCAAAGTGAAGTATGATAGTTTATGAAGCTAAATTGTTTAGGCAATCTTGGGGAAAAGAAAACAACTAAGAACAACGGCAATAAATTTCATGTTTCTTTATTTTGTACCTAATAAATAATGTATTATGTTTTGACCAAAATCCAAACATTTGCTGGTAATTTCACAGTGCTGGATTGAAGTAAACAAAAATAATTTGCAAAGGCCTACTGGAAGAATGGAAGCTAAAATGTTATTTTTAATTATAGCTTAAATTATTCCTAATAACTTAAGCAAGAACAGGAATAACACTGGAGAAAAGCTTTTACAACATTGTGACAAAAGATTACAAGTCGAGCTTTGTTAAAATATGTGACTCATAGGAACATGGGATAAATTATGCTTTTCCAGCCCTAGTGATGCTCAATTTCAAAGCTACAAGATACTTTATATTTTGGATCGGGTGAAGAAAGGGCTGCACAGGAGCTTTGTTATTGTCTCAGGGAACTGGTTCTCAAAAGCAATAGAGAAATAAGTCTGAAGCATTCCCTGTGAACAAACGATCAGTGTTTCTGTCCAATATAGTAAGTGGACTTTGTGCAGAGAATGGGGAAGTCAGGAAGTCAGTCCAGAGTGGAAGTTATCTCTTGAAGAGTTAGATTTCTCTGATTCTTACATTATGCTTTCTTCAGGAATAATTAGAGAAACTTAGAGGACTTAGAAAATGATGAGAATGTATATATGCTGTTATTTTCAAAAGAATGGATGATTGGTAGAAAATCAGTTAGCAAAGTGGAAAGAACCCCAAGTTCGGAGTAAAAGAATTGATCTGGTTTGAGCTCGGGCTATGCCACATTCTATTACTGAAACTTTGACAAAATTAACTCTTCCCCCTCTCCTCTTCAGTTTATCTCATTTGTGGGGGGAAAAAAAGCCAATATTACTTTTTGCATAGTTTTGTTGTAAGAATCATATGAAATACTATAGATGAATCATAAATGATGAAGAGTTATGCTGAATCACTTACTGGATTTTTGGAAGTATTTATTTTATTGTGAGACATTCCAGTATTTGAAATGGTAGGAACTAGAACAGATAGATAGATAGATATAGATATAGATATAGATATAGATATAGATATAGATATAGATGATATAGATATAGATAGATATAGATATAGATATAGATATAGATATAGATATAGATATATATTTAGTGACATTTTGTTTAAAATGCTACCCCTCAATTTGCTTCTTATAATGGCCACACCTCCCTTTTTCCTTGTTTCAAATTCAACATTTATCACTTCCATTCTAAATATAGTGGTTTAGGGTACTGGTTCTGAATCCAAACTCATGAGTTAGACTCTCACTTCTGCCACTTAGTAGTGACCTATGTTAATTTATTTTACTTTTCACTGCCTTATGTTTCTTCTCTATAAATGGGGATAGTAATAACACTACTTAACCAATAAGGTTATTTAGAGGATTCAATGACATAATATATGTCAAGTTCTCAGTACAACGCTTCACACATACATGTTGGGACCAATACATGTTGGCTATTTTCATTATTTGCACACCAGATGACATAGTCAAATAAAGTAAAAACACTTATCCCACCTAAAGGCAACTTGATCCTCCCACCTGTGTCCCCCAGCCCATCCATGTTTTATTCTTAAAAGACCCTGCTTCTTCCTATGCTTCTCTCCTTTTCTCTTTTCTGAGAACCTTTGATTTTCAATGCTTATTGTATGCTTGCTATCTTTAAATCTCATGAGGTTCTCAATTCTTCATTACTAAATGACTCTTTCAATAGACTCTGAGAATTGATACTTCTAATGAATGTTTTTCTATCCTCTTTATTGTTCTCTATCATGGCTCGGATAATTCTAATTAAACTATCTTTGGGGGAAAAGTTAATTCTGTGCTAATATATGTATGTCGGATACATGTGTATCTAATTTCATGCTTCTGTAACTTCTCTGCCTCCTTCCACCCCCCCCCAACTGTAACTTCTCTCTTAAACTTCTTTTATTTTTGTACCCTTTTATTCAAGGTAACTCATTCATTTTCTTGGCTTTAGTGATAATCCCTATGAAGATGACTCACATATCATATTTCTATCATGGGACCCTATCTCCGTTCCAGGCAGTAGGCTCCCCAACTTTCCACTGAAGGGTTTATCTCAAATAATAAATAAAAATAACATATTTACTCCAAACACAAAGTTTTCACTCAAAATTAGCCTTGTCTTCCAATTTACCTGTCCCTATTCCTGGCATTTTCATTGTCCCAGCTCCTTAGATTTGAAACTATAAAGTTATCTTTGACTCACTCCTTACCTCTATTCTCTATATTCTGTAAAGATAGAGAAATCCATAGTTTTACTGATAGAGAATTATTTTGGTCTTCACCTTCTTCCTATTTCCACTGTTATGGGCCACATTTTACTCATAATCAAATGATAATTACAGCTCTTTCTTTAGCTTTTCCAGAATTTCCGTTGCTTTGTCACCCAGTTTTTATAATTAACAGCCAAATTAGTTATCATTACATGGGTTTTTATCTTGTGAGCCCCTGACTGAAAGCCTAAACGTCCATCAGTGTTACTATTTCAAGTCTAAACTCCTGTGCCTGGTTTTCAGATTCCCCACTGCCTAAAGAAGACCTATATACATGTGTTCATACCTCACTTCTTTGTAACACTTCTGTTCTACCCAGGCTTACCTCTTCATTTCTCCTCAAAAACATTTTGCTGCATTCTTTAACCATATCAGCTATTGTTATATGAGAATGTATCTTTCTTTCCACCAGGGCAAACTCTGCCACTCTTGTGATAGTGTCAGCTTGTGTAAGTTATACTATTGTAATACACACTTCCTAGTTCTTAGTGGTTTACAAAAACAAAAGTTTATTTCTCACGCATGCTGTGCTAATCTCAGTTGCTCTGAGATTCTCTGTACATAATCTCTATGCTAGTCTCAACCTGATAGAGCAGTCTCACGTGGGACAATGACATTCTTCTTGCAGAGGGTACAAAAAGCAACATGGGTTATTAAAGCTTTTGCTCAAACTGTAACATTTTATATCCGTTCACATTTCTCTAGACAAAGTAAGTCATTTGGTGAAGCTTGGTATCCATAGGATGTCAGTAATCTGGACTACAACTGAAGGGTTTTGATGTGTGCATATTACAACATGAAAAGGATGCCTTTTCACATGAAGAGGCACAGAAAATCCTATGGCTAAGCCTGGTGTCAACAGAACTGGGATGTATAATACTTCCATAAAGAGGAGCAGCTAATATTTTGAAATTTTATCAAGTCTATTACAGTTTACTCTCTTTGTCACAAATATTTACTTTTGTCTGCCCACAAAATATACTTACTTCCTCTTCAAGAAAGGTAATTCAACATTCAACACACAAGATCAACACTCTAATCTTATGATATTCTGTATCTACATCAGGTCAAGATATGGTTCCTCTCGATTTATATATTTATGAACTAAAATATGCCCACAACATACCCTATGGTAGTAGGGGGACATAAAAACTAGTAAGTATTCAAATTTAGAAAGGAAAAAAGAAACAGCATATGACAGCGATTGGTCAACAGCAATGTTCAAAAGTTGCTAGAAGGAAGTTGTGAGGCATGCTACCATGGAGAGGAAGTGAGATCTGAATCAGACCCTGGGTCTACTCCTTCAAAGCAGCTCCCTGGTGCACTGTTCACTGTCTTTTCCAGGGCACACTGATTTACTTCTTTTATGAATTCATGGAGTACTAGTAAGTGTTATCACATTTTGTGTGTTTATTTTAAACATTCTGATCTTATTTCATATATATTAATATGATCTCTCCAAACAACTTGTAATCCCTTAATTTAGTGAGACTGAATCTTATCAGTGTTGCCAATGCATTATTATGCATGTAATAGCTTTTAGAACAAATTACTAAAAGTACAGTAGGGGCGCCTGGGTGGCTCAATTGGTTAAGCATCCAGCTTCGGCTCAGGCCATGATCTCCCATCTCAGGAGTTTGAGTCCTGCCCTAGGCTCTGTGCTGACAGCTCAGAGCCTGAAGCGTGCTTCGGATTCTGTGTCTCCCTCTCTCTTTATCCCTCTTCCCTCTCTCTGTCAAAAATAAACATTAAAAAATACAGTAAAAATACAAAACCATTTGTTTCAGGCTGAACCTTCCTAAGGATAAGTTGGTTCACCAAAAGAAGTTTCAAAAGTAACAACTTTATAAGAATTATGTATGTAAGAAAGGATGCAAGGGTACTTATAATAGGTTGGTGCTCAGTTTTTTATGTGCAGATGTGACCATTTGACCATGATTCTCCTGATTTCATGTAGCTTTTATAGGCCTGGGTTTTGTTTATGTTTTTGTTATGGAGACATTACTGGTACAGGAAAGTCCTAGGAACAGTCAGTAAAACACTAGGAGACAGTTGTCCTAGTACCTACCTGGCCCTCACCCTATATTGTGACTTTGAAAACTAATAACTTTATCCAGGGCTCCATTTGTAGGTTGGGGAAATTATACTCTGCCTTTTACTATTCCCAAAGTGTCATGAGACTACCTAAGATCACATAATCGACTGTTTTGAGTCCTTTACTCTCTGAATAAAGAACATTTCATTGTGATTATTAAAGTCAGGCCTAGATAAAGCTGTGAAGTAAGCAAATGTGTTTTTATATTCTTTGGTCTCCCAATGCATTTATATGAAGTTAGAAAAGAGAGAATAATGTACAAGTAATTATGTTTGGTTGTGTTGGTGATAGAGATGATTTTGGACAATGAGCCATTTATGACCCCTTCAAGAATGCCACCAACAATACTTCTTGCCATTTATGTAGCATAGAAAACTGCTTCCCCACACAATGCCGTGAGATAGACATTAAGAACTGTTAATGTATCAACAATAGCCAAACTATGGAGAGAGTCCAAATGTGCATCAATTGATGAATGGATAAAGAAGATGGGACACACACACACACACACACACACACACACTGGAATGTTACTCAGCCATCAAAAAGAATGGAATCTTGGGGCGCATGGGTGACTCAGTCGGCTAAGGGTCTGACTTCAGCTCAGGTCATGATTTCATAGTTTGTGGGTTCAAGCCCGTCATTGGGCTCTGTGCTGACAGCTTAGAGCCTGGAGCCTGCTTCGGATTCTGTGTCTCCCTCTCTCTTTGCCCCTCCCCCACTCATGCTTTGTCTCTCTGTCTCTCAAAAATAAAAACATTAAAATTTTTTTAAAAGAATGAAATCTTGACATTTGTAACAACATGGATGCAACTGGAGTGTATCATGCCAAGCAAGATAAGTCAGTCAGAGAAAAGATGAATACCAAATGATTTCATTCATATGTGGAATTTAAGCAACAAAACAGATGAACATGGGGAGGGAATAAAAAAGAGAGAGAAGACAACAAACCATGAGAGACTCTTAAAGATAGAGAACAAACTGAGGGTTGATGGAAGGGAGGTGGGTAGGAGATGGGCTAGATGGGTGATAGATATTAAGGAGGGCACTTATTGTGATGAGCACTGAGTGATGTATGTAAGTGATGAATCACTGAATTCTACTCTGGAAACCAATATTGCACTGTATGTTAACTAACTAGAATTTAAAGAAAAAAATTGAAAAGGGAAAAAAAGAATTGTTAATAGTACAAAGACTATACTATAAAATTCCCTAGAGACTGTCTTCTCTGTATCTCTGGAGGCCAGAGTATGATAAGGAGGCCTGAATTGATATGGAAAGAATAGCTTTTCATTAGAAAAATTAATATTTCCTTTCATTCCTTCATTTGTGACATCATCATCTGAAATGTGTAACAGCAGTGTTTTCTATTGTATACATATATGGTGGAAATGCTGCAAGGCAAATTAATAGTGTAAAAAGGTGTTAATGCATATGTTTAACACTTAGAATGGTAATGTGCACATAGAAATTAGAGATCCTGATGTCAGTTACAGGTTAGCTAAAATATCCCTTCCCCAAACACTATTATTGTTACCAGATCCTTAAATAAGTGTTTGTCCCAGATTTCTCACTTCCTCTTCATTCCAGACCTCTCTGCTCACTGTGTATATTTGTTGCTCTCTGACATCTACCTTCTTTGCATCTCTGAAATATATACCTGCTCTAATGATGTTATGCCTGCAACCTACCTCTTCTCTTCTTATCTATTAGTATGTACTCTGTAGCCAGATTTTGCTTCTCCAGTGCCTTATACTCACCTTAAAAATGTGCTGGAAATGTAGAATGAGTGATGCTTCTCAGCCATTTTCATATCAAGATACACAGACAAAAATGAGTTTTGCTAAGAATTGGTACATTATTTCACTCATTCATCCAATGAATACTTTTTAAGCATCTGCTCAAAACATCTGCCTGTCTACCAGGCACTCTTGCAACATCAAGATATGTCAATGTTCACAACACATCCCAACTCTCTTGTACTTTCATTCTTGTGAGACAGAATTGTTCTTCAAATGTATCCACCTTCCGTTAATGTCGGTGAGTCTATTCTCTGCATTGGGTCTGCTGCCCAAGCCAGGGTTAGGAACCAGGTAGCAGTTATGACGAATTGCTTCCTCATCATGCGGTCACTACTTTTGCCCAGTTCAGTTCTGATCTTGACGCTGCTACGCACCATTCTTTTTTTTTTTTTCTTTCAACGTTTTTTTTTTTTTTATTTTATTTATTTTTGGGACAGAGAGAGACAGAGCATGAACGGGGGAGGGGCAGAGAGAGAGGGAGACACAGAATCGGAAACAGGCTCCAGGCTCCGAGCCATCAGCCCAGAGCCTGACGCGGGGCTCGAACTCACGGACCGCGAGATCGTGACCTGGCTGAAGTCGGACGCTTAACCGACTGCGCCACCCAGGCGCCCCACCATTCTTGATTCATAGTGTGTGTGTGACTGAGCTCTTGAAAAAGGCACAGTGTTCTCTCATGGCTGGCCAAGAACAAGTGGCTGTCATCTATGCTGGTGTAAACAGGTATCTTGATAAATTGGCGTCTGGCAAAATAACGATGTTTGAGAATGCTCTCTTAGCTCATGCTGTCGGCCAACACCAAGCCTGCTGGGCAACTTCAGGACTAAAGGAAAGATCTCAGAACCGTCAGAGGCAAAACTGAAAGACATTATAACAAACTTTTTGGCTGGGGTTGAGACGTAAGCTCCTATGGGTTCACATAAAGTATCAGTTGTTTTTGCCATTGTTTCTTCTGGTAATCATTTCCATTTATAAGAAAGATCACTTGCATACTTCTGACATACAGTAATTATGTAAACATAAAGGTTCCATATCTTGGGTGAAAAAATACATAATGTCATGTTGTAATATTCTGAGGAAAATGGGAGGACTATGTAGCAGAATAGATGATATTTAGGAAGATGGCTATTATTTTAGATTGTATAAGACAGGAATAGCCTTCTGTAAAGGTGAATATTCAAACACATGCTTAGATACAGTAAAGGACATGAATCAAGAAATAATTCAACAAATGGTAACATAATAAGGAAAATAATTGAGGGTGATGATCTGAGTTTTATGTGCAGATAGTCTGGCATATAATTTTTAAAAGCCTTGCTGCTTCACTATAAAAATGTTTCTATTTGGTTGGAGGTGAAAATTGCCCAAAACCATCAAGTGAGAAGAATGTGGACAAGTCAATTCCATGTGTGAAAGTCTGTTATTTTGAAATTTTAGTATTTAAAAATATATATATTTTTTTATTTTTTAGAGACAGAGATCGCAAATGGGGGCGGGGGAAAGAGGGTGAGAGTGAAAGCATGGAGCTTGATGTGGGGTCCAATCCCACAACCCTGCAACCATGACCTAAGCTGAAAACCAAGAGTCAGACACTCAACCAACTGAGCCACCCAGGCAGCTCTAAAGTTTTAGTATCTTTACATTAATTTAAAAATCCATGTGGACACATAGATCCTCCCTCTACTCTCCAAATGTCTTTTGTAAGCATAACAAACATTTTAAGAACAGAGGCACCTGGGTGGTTCTGTCAGTTGAGCATCCGACTTTGGCTCAGGTCATGATCTTATGGTTTGTGGGTTTGAGCCCCATGTCGGGCTCTGTGTTGACAGCTCAGAGCCTGGAGCCTGCTTCGGATTCTGTGTCTCCCTGTCTCTCCTCCTCCCCTGCTCGCTCTCTCTCTCTCTCTTTCAAAAATAAATAAATGTTAAAAAATAAAAAAAATTTAAGAACAGTTCTTAAGGCAAGAAGTATGATTTGATAGAATCATAAAAATAAAAATGCCCTGTGGTAAAGAGTAACTAAATTTAAATAAATTTAGCAGTGACTTAAGACACATGAAAGAAATTACTGTGTCACAGATGTCTTATCCATGAGGAATATTCTAGAAAAATATATCATTAAGGCATGAAGACACCTTCTCCATAAATTTCCACAGTTGAGAAACAGCAACTATAATGTAGAAGAGTTAGTTTATCCATACCTTTAATAGTTTCATATGTTTTTAATATTAAAAAATTCTCTGGAGGTTCCCTTTATGCCTAGAATGTGGAGTTCTGGAGAAAGTGTTGCCACTACCTGGATAGCAACAAGAAACAACCAGATAGATAAACCACAAAATAAATTTTCCTTAGCACATCCAGGAGCTGAATTCCCAAATCACACAAGAAGCCTGAAATCCAAGGAGAGACAGGTTCTGCCAAGATAAAAACAAGACTGGCTTATCACAGACCAACAGACTATGAGAACAGATAGTGTCACTACACAAGCAAGTAGGGAGAAATCAGCTAACTTTTTATAAATGTATGAAGGCTTGGTATAGATTAATATGACTATGTAGAACTCCTAGAACTATGAAAACAAGGGACTTTGAACCCATAGGTAGACCTGTATCCATCCATGGACTGCCTTTGGGTACTCATAAGAAAGACTGAGGACAGGTGGAATGGGTCTCCTTTTTAATTGAAGGCATGCAGGAACATATTAGCTTCCCTTAGGAAAGTCACAAAACCCCATAACTTTCTCTCAAAAAACTTAAATCTCTGAAGAAGGGATAGCCAACTCTGTCACTACCAGGCATGGGAAAAAGCCCTTAACCCCAGGGGAAGACTCAGCTAATATCTCTGAGAACATTATCTTACACCAATACTAATAGAGGTTTTCTACATCTGGGGAAAAGCACAATACATCTGGGAAAATACACCAATACTAATAGAGGTTTTCTACATCTGGTGCTTAATACCTACCACAGACACAAGTCACAGTTTGGCTACCTACTATGGGAAGGATGAGCAGGAACATTGAAAGAAACCTGCTTCTGAGGCCACACAGAGCTTATCTAAGACTTGAAGGTGAACTATGTCACACAAGAGCAAGCACCAAGTACAAGCAGGAGTCTAACCTTGGAGGAGAATGAGTGGCGTGAGAGAACACCACTGTAACACAGGCATACAAGATGGCTGAAACTGAGAGTGGAACACAAACTTTGAGAGAAACCCTCCACCAGTGAACAACTGTCACTGCAATCATAGATTAATAGCATTGCCTTGGTAGGTGCACGGCCTTTTAGATTGCCAGGAATGTATCAGAGCTTATCATGGCCTTATGACCCAAAGCATCTCCATACCCCGCTTTTCTTTCCAAACTTTAGGTTAGTCTATTGATTACTCCAACTTTTATCTACTTCCCAAGGCAACAGCCACTAACATAATTGCCTGTAAAAGTTTTGAACATATGTCCCCTGAGTAGCTGCCTGATACTACAGGAATTGTGAGTAGGGTGAGCAAGCCCTTTGCAATGGTCCTTCAGGAAGCCACCAGAGAGGTAAAAACAAACAAACAAAAACAACAGCAACAAAAACCTAACTACATTTCTTGGCCCATGAGGTTTATTTTACTTCTTCCTGTACCCATACGCTGTTTTCTTTAGGGCCACTTATGAGTTAGAAAGCAGTAGATGGGGCCAGAGTGTGTTAGAAACCACAAAGCTCACTGTTCTTCACTGAGATTCAGTTGGGTTTTTTTTGATTAAACATCTCACAGGGTCCTATTGGCTTCGATTAATTTACAGAAGTCTGAAAAATTTGACTTTGCCAGTTTTTTTTTCCCATTGTTTTTATGTTAGTACAAACTTTTGGAGTTCTTTATTATGCCATTTTTGCTGACATCATCATGTCACAGGAATTTGGAGTCTGTAGTGCTCTGAAGAGGACCACAACAACAAGAAAACCCAAACATAGCTTAGTTCATAATTAGATTGACTCCATCATCCATATAAACTTCTTGAGGAAACTCATGTCCTTTCCAGCTATTAATATTTACCACATCATCACCTGTTCTACAAAAGATATTGTGTTCCATGTAAAAAAATTACAAGACACACAATAAAAAAAAAAAAACCATTGTCAAGAGACAAATCAACCAATAGCAAAGGACTCAAAGATGGCCAGATGTTGGAAGTATCAGGTAGAGAATTCAAAATAATCATGATTAATATGTTAAAGGTTTTCATGAGAGAAATGGATATCAAGAATGAACAAATGAGGATTTTTTCAGAACACTAGAAATGATAGAGAGGAATCAAGTGAAAATTAAAGAAATACAAAAACCTGATAACAAAGAACCAGAGTATCTGCCCTCAGCTCCTCAGTAGACCTGAAACTAAACAGCACACTTCTAAATAACCCATGGGTTGAAGTAGGAGTCACAAGGAGAATTAGAAAATAGATTTATTATTTTATTGAAAATTAAAATAATATATCAAAATTTGTGTGATGTGGCTAATGAATAGGAAAATAATACTGTCAAATGCTGATATTAGAAAATAAGTTTCAAAACAATGTCATTAACTTTCATCTTAAGAAACTAGAATGAGAAGAGCAAATGAAACTCAAGTCACACAAAAGGAAGATAATAATTAAGAAAAAAGTGGAAACAATAACATTAAAAAAAACAATAAAATAAATGAAACCAAATTGTGATTATTAAAAAATATCAGTATAATCATTAAACCTTAGCAGTATTGCTTAGGGAAAAAAGAATGTAAAAATAAATAATATTAGCAATAAAAAGGGGACACACCAGCAGGTCACCATAATATTAATAGATTAATCAGGGAGTATTATAAGCAATTTGATGTTAATAAATTCTGAACTTTAGATAAAATAGACAAATTTCTTGAATGACACAATACCAAAGATTATTCAAGAATGCATATATTACTAGAATCCTGTATTTCCAGAATAATTCTATATTTATTTAGGAAATTTAATCATAAGTTAATAATTTTCCACCACCAACTACCACAAAAACAAAAACAAGCCACAAAAACAATTCAAGGCCCAGATAGGTCAGTAGTGAATTTTATCAAACATTTAAGGAAAATAACATCAGTATACAAGCCTCCATAAAACAGAGGGTAAAGAACACTCCCAATACATTTTACAAGACCACTATTACACTGATACAGAAACCAGATAAAGATATTACAAGAAAAGAAAATACATACCAACATCCCTCATGAATATAGACCAAAAAAGCCTTAAACAATACTATAAATCTAAATCCAGAAAGGCATAAAACATCATGACAAGTGGGCATTATGTCAAGAATGCAGGAATGCATTTTCACATATGAAAATGAATCAATTTAATTTTACATTTAATAAACTGAAGAAGAAAAACATATAGCCACCTCAATAGAAACAGATAATATCTGTGATACAATTCAACAATTAATTTATGACAAAAATATCTTCACAAGCTAAGAATAGAAGGAAACTCTTTCAAACTGATAATGAGCATCTATAAAATCAAAGCCAAACTGAACCAAACCAAAACAACAACAACAAAAACTACAGGTAAATCATACTTCATGATAATGAGTAAAATAGGTAAAAGTTTGGACAGCTGCTTCACAAAAGAAGATATATGGATGATACATAAGCATACGCAAAGATGTTCAACATTACTACCAATAGGGAAATGCCCATTAGACCTATCATAAGATACCAGCACACATCTATAAGAATGGATAAAAAAACAATGCAATGGCAATATCAGTTGCTGGTGAGAGTGCAAAACACCAGCAATTCCCATACATTGCTTGTGGGAATGCAGAATAGTCACAGTGGAAAGCAAATTGGTAGTATCTTGTAAAATTAAGCATACATTTACCATCCAACTCAAAGATCCTGTCCGGAAGTGTTTCTCTGAAATAATAAAAACAACGTTCACTCAAAGATCTGTGTGCAAGAGTTATAGTGGTTGTAGTCAACAATTACCCAAAACACAAATGCCCTTCAACTGGTGAATGGGTAAACTGTGGTGCCACTAAACAGTGGAATGACACTTAGCAAAAAGGTCAATAAAAGTAACAAACTACTGATCCATGCAATAGCATGGGCAAATCTCAAATGCATTATGCAAAGTGAAAGAAGCCAGACTCTAAAAGTTTCATACTATATAATTTCATTTATATGACACTCTAGAAAAGGTATAGGTAAGTAGTTGCCAGTTTCTGACTTGGGGCAGAGGAAAGTGACTTGTTAAAGAGCCTAAGGAAACTGTGTATTGTGATAGATATATGCCATAGCTTGATGATGTGGTGGGAATAGTCATGTAACTGTATATCTAAAGAGTGTATTTTACTATATGTATACCCCCATGATCTTGATTTAACACAAGCCAATAAAACAGAGAATCTTATTGGAAAAGAGCAAGGAGAAACCCATGAGAGTCAAGCAAAAGCTTAGTATGTTCATTGACAACATTAGAGAATATTTTTCATTGTTGGAAGTATGGACTAGTAAACTGGGCTTTAAGTAATTCTGAAATATATATATATGTAGGATCTATAGAGAGATCTGGTTGGTGATCATGAAACTCAGGTTTCAAGTTGGAATTCAAATTCAGTGAGTTATTTGACCTACTTTATTCTGATTTGTACTGTCATTTTATGTCTTCATTTTCTTGGCACATATCTATTTATGCCTGACTTAATTATTAATAGCATCCTGTTTTCCTCTCTAAAGTGTCTTTATGCGAGCAACGATCACATGGTCACCCTGCTTAAGTACATATCCTGACAGATACAGGTAGAACAACTTTATCCCTATGGAGTTGCTAGGAAAGGGCGAGGTTCATGCTGAGTTCTCTTGGAGGAGAATGCTGTGTCAGTCTGAAGTTTAATCTTATAGTTACAAAAAAGGAAATATTCAAGGTTATGTACTCAGCATCTTTAATAGACTATCAGACATCAATTAAAGTTTGCTGAACATGCTATAAATCTTGGTCAGCATTTTTTGTTTTGTTTTTTAGCAACTTAGTTACTGTTTTAAATAGAGAAATTAAGCCATTAGTGAAAATGAAGTCTAAAACCATATTTTAGTGCTGGCACCTCTCTATTTCTATTCCACAGAGCATCAACAGAGAGCTAAAAACAAACAAACAAATAACAACAAAAAAAGAAAGATGAGATCAATGATGAGCCTCTTCTCCAGGGTTTAATGAGATCAAGTAACAGATTCTTCCCTGTTCTTAGGTCATTGCTCCAAGGGCAGAAAGAAAACACAAATTAGTATGGTATTTAAACTATTCATTAAAAATTCCATTGAGAGGAAGGCCCCATTTTATATCCTACTTTGTGCCTTAAAGAAGTAAAATGAACTTGGAACCATCACTGAATTCCAATGAAGCTGCACTGTGTATCACAGGGAAGATGACAAGGCTAGTCTTTTCTCCCTATCACTGGACCCAAAGACAAAGTCCAATGAATGTATTAGATAGTGCTTTTTTTTTTTTTTTTTGGTAAGCAGAAGAAAGATAAAGCAAATTAAACTATTGGTAAAATTAGAAATCAAACTATAATTTTTAAGACTATTATAAAGATATTTCTATGAAAATATAGATATTGACCCCATTTCCCTTCTTTAAGTCTTATTAAACCATACAAAATATTTAACTTATTTCCTCTTCTAGGACATAGTAAATCTTATTGGCTTGGAAAATTAATTCTCCAAATCCCTGTGAAACATCTGAATTTTTCTATCTGTAGGTCTTAAATGGCCATAATTCAAACTGCTTCTTGAAGAATTAGACAACCATTAGTAGAGTGGTTAATACCCAGGAAAAGCTGGCATAATTCCCAAGCAATGTTCAAGTTGAAAGCTCCATTTCGGATATTTTACTTACTGTGCAGTTCATCTCAGCTGCAAAGTAGGAGAGGCAACATAATTTACCTCAAGAAATAGGTGAGTCATTTTTTAGCAAAGCAGATATATAATAAAGTGTTCCAGAAAATATATTAAAGGAGAAGATCTTGGAAGAAAAATATAATAGAAGAAGATGGCTAAAATATGTGCTAATTCCATCAGAAGCCAACTTACTTCATTACTTGGATTCTGATACCTGCTTAGGATCTAAGCTTGGGGGGGGGGGGGAAGTACTTTCTATTCTCTAAGAAAATGCATGAAATAAACCCTGTAGTTTTATGCCATGTCAATTAAGGAATGTGACAGTATTTGACAGGAGGATCAACCTTCTTTCAATAAATAAATCTTGGCCTTTGGAGTTCTCCAAATAACAAATATTCCATTTTAACCTGAAGTTCCTCCTAAAATACCACTATAAGATTCAATTAAAATATTCTTTCATTCTTTAAATAACAAAACTATCAATTTGTTGACTAGATTCTTTCACATCCTTTTGTATTATTTGAATTTGTTTTTTATGCATGAGATTAAATTATTTCGCTTGGATTTTATTATTCCCTGTTGTATGTATTTTAAATTTTAGATTCTATTGAAGTAGAGAACCCATCTTTTTAATGTGTAGGCTGTTTATATTCCATCAAAAATAAAAATAAAGAAAACCAAAAAATAGACTGTTAATTTTAAAGAACAAACTGATGGTTACCAGAAGGGAGTGGGTGGGGGGATGAGTTAAATAGGTGATGGGGAACAAGGAGGGCACTTGTGATGAGCACAGGACTTTATTGTATGGAAGTGTTGAATCACTAAATTCTATACCTGAAAATAATATTATGTTAAATAACTGGAATTTAAATCAAAGAATAAAATAAAAATAAATAAAAATACATATATAATTGTAAAAAATATTTGGATAAAATATGAGCAATATTTTTAATAATTTTAAAACCCATATTAATTGAGTCACCAAGTGAGTCTTTTCCCCCTCAGCTGATTAAATTATTTCCATTACTTCCATATTCATTTCATTTGGTCAATAAGTAGCAGTAATAATGTTTTGTGTCAGATTTTGTGTCAGTATATTCAGTTATCAAAGCATCAAGTGATTTCAAAATCTTCCTAAAATCCAAGAATTTAACATTTTGACATTAATTCAGCACTAATCCTCTAAGTGACTATGAGTATATATGTTTATTTGTGTTGGGTGATTGTGACTGAATGCTTTACTAGACCTTCCAAATTTTCTATGTTGGGTAAGTATCATCTCAATCAGATCAAAATAAACAGACACAAAATTCCATGGGTCCTGCATGTTGGAACATAGCCTTCATGACGAAATCAGTACAGCTAACATATCCAAGATCAGAAAAAGTTTTGAGAAAGCTTCCAGCAATAAATAAAGGCAGAGAAACCAGGTAGTACCATGGGATATAAAACCAACCTAGCTGGAACTTGGTACCAAAAGTATCAGCAGGAATCAAGGACACAAGCACCAACCATGGGTTTCAGAGATATCTCCATTTCTCAGGGGAAGTGAGGACAAGGTCAAACAGAGCCATCATCTCAGGAATTATCTCAAGATAGCAAGCTAGAGATAGCCAAATCCCAAATCCCAAATCATCAAACTGCTGAATCTTGCTGTAGATGAGCATATTAGGATCTCTATAGAAAGGACAAGTACCTGTCAGTTCTGTATACCTCCATGGAAATCCTGACCATGGGAAGCAGAGCCAGAACTTATGTGAAAGGATATTATGTGTTCTACCCACACAATTCTACTAGGCTTCTTCACTAATCTTGGTCTTAGAACTCTGATTTCTCTAATGGAAAAAGACGTTATCCTAAAGCTTAGAGCAACGGACCTTGGCAAATGCTAAATGTCCGCATCCTAGTACTACACAGATGTCCAGGTCTATCTCTCACGCTATACAGTGTGCAAAGAGACAAGAGGGAATAACTTCATGAATTAATTTAATAGGAGTCCCTAGAGTTACATAATATCAAGAAAAGGAGGGGCTAAAGCCACACTATCTGTTAAGTGTACAAAGAAACAAATTTGTCCCAGATCTTAGAGGATTAATTAATTTCTAGGTGGGATGTAAGCTGTTCCAACAGTGATAATTGGAATAACTCATTCATTCCTTCAATTATTATGTCATTGATGGAACAAATATTTGAATAAAAGTAGACTATTTGGAGGATTATTGTAGTAGTTTAGGAGATAGATGAGTAGGGTAGAGGTGGGGAGAAATGATGACTTCCAGTGATAAGAAATAAATAAGATAAAAGTAGATAAAATAGATAAGACATAATAACATTGTTTGGTGAATTAATGTCAAGAAGGATTTCCATATTTCTTATTGAGGACTTGTTTGGAGTCCTCCTGTATGGGAGATTATGGAGAGCAAGAAGTTTCAGGGAAATAAGGAATCATGAGTTCAGTTTTAGCATTGTAAAATTTGAAATGCTTCTGAAAAATCCAAGTGTAAATGTCAAGGAGGCAAATAGTTATATAGATCTATAACTCAGAAAAAAAGTCTTGACTCAATATATAAATATGAAAACATTCAGTTTATAGATATTGATTGAAGTTCTGGAAATGGATGTGTGTGGGGAAGTTATGCTAAGAGAAGAAAGTAGGAAAATACTTAGGAACTATGATATTTAAAGATCTTGTAGATAAAAACAGCCAAGAGATAGGGGTGCCTGGGTGGCTCAGTCAGTTGAGTGTCCAACTTCGGCTCAGGTCATGATCTCACAATTCGTGAGTTCGAGCCCCACGTTGGGCTCTGTGCTGATGGCTCGGAGCCTGGAGCCTGCTTCCGTTTCTGTGTCTCCCTCTCTCTGCCCCTCCCCTGTTCATGCTCTGTCTCTCTCTCTCTCTCTCTCTCTCTCAAAAATAAATAAACATTAAAAAAATTAAAAAAAACAGCCAAGAGACAAGGCTGAATAGTAAAGAAATGGTAAGAAGAAAACCAAGAGGAGTGTATTATGGAACAAAGGATCATACTGTTGAAAAATTAAGTAACATTAAATTAAGATTCTATAGTTTTATTGAAGTGGATCCGCCATGTTCAAATCAATAAATTGGATTGGAGTGGGTTAAAGAGTGAAGAAATGTAAAGAAAATGGAAGTTCTAGGCAGCTCCTGAGAAAGAATGTTTTCTCTATTTTAAACATGGGAAAAAGGAGGATGGCTGAGGATTCAGAGAGGTATTTATGTTTAGTGGTGGGAGGTTGAAGGAGTTCCAGAACGCTGGCTTTTACTTTCTACAGGAAGTAAGAGATTTCTGAAACTGCTTAGTATGGTGAAGTAGGAGAGGCTGGGAGTCTGGATAGAATGGATAGAACTGAAATTGTTATTATGGAAAGTAGGACAATTAGCCAAATAGGAAAACGTCATTTAAAATTTAAGCAGTGTTTATACTAGTGAACCAAAATTGTGGATGATCTTATTCCAATCTGGTTGTGTGATTGCCTTCAGCAATGATCACTCGCCTAGGCGGAGATAGAGAGAACAGGCGGGCTCATTGGAATAGAGGCAAAGAGTTTCAGGTTTGAAGGATAGTGACTGAAACAAGGGAATATGTAATCTAATCTGAAGAGAGAAGGAGGTAAAGAAAGGTGGTAGTGATGGGTAATGAGAAAAATGAGATATCAGTGAGTTGAAAACCTCAATGAGCCCAAAGAAAGAAAATAAATGATTATACAAGCATTCTGGAAGGTAGTATGTTGGGGTTGGAGGATGGAATGTTTCAAATGGAAATGGGAGAGTTAGGGTGACTGCAGAGGGTGAGATTAGATGGATGAGTGATGCTGGAGATGTTACTTTCAGTGAGATGCAGCAGGATTGGAGGAGTCTGTGGACCAAGAATGGAAGTCTTCACTAATGTGGATTTCATAAGATGAGCTAATGCTATTCAGAGGGAAGCCTGGAGCGCTGTAGAGCTGGAAAAATAAAAAGGCATTTCACAAGCTCATAGGTGAGAATTAGTCTGGAGTCTGTGTTTTGTCAATTACATCCCAAAGGGGATGGCAGAGGAAGCAGTGTCTACAAGAGAGCAAGTTGAAGGAAATAGGGAAATGTAATACCTACTTAAAATTGAGGCTGGCATCAAAGAGTTAGATGATTGTACTGCAGTCATAGGAAGTAGAAGAAGGTTCAAACTGAAGCATTTGGATCTAAGTTGCTATAGTTAGCCTTTGTTTATTTATATATTCAGAATATAAGATAACAGAGCCAAAATCTATATAACTCACAGACGCAAAGTTAACGTGCAAATTCATGGAATCTCCTAATGAATGAATAAAGAGGATTTCATTTTCAGGCAAAAAAATAATAATAAACTACACCAAAAATGACAAACAAAAGGATCTTGGAATTTAAAGGAAAGGGAAAGAGAAAGAAAAGAAGGAAGAAAAGAATGAAGCCCAGTGACTACCATTTTCTCTGACATTACCTTCAAAACAAATAAAAATACATTTCAACAATTATACACATACATTGAATTGACTTCTTTACCAGCATCACTTGTCTATGTTTTACAATCTCCTATTTTTTATTCCCAAGGGTGTAAGTCCTTGCTTCATTTATCTGACACACTAAATATGTTTACTGGCTAGGCAGCATCTAATTATTCTCTTAACTATTTCTTTGAGTGCAAATCCTAATTGTTGAGTTTGGTAGTCTTTCCTAAGCTTGGATTTTCTTAAATATTTGATGATCGAGTTTATTTTATTTATTTTTAATGTTTAAGTATTTATTTATTTATTTATTTATTTAGAAAGAGAGAGGACATGAGCAGGGGAGGGGCAGAGAGAGGGAGAAAGAGAATCCCAAGCAGGCTCCGTGCTGTCAGCACAGAACCCTATGCGGGGCTTGAACTCAGGAAACGTGAGATCATGACCAGAACTGAAATCAAGAGTCGGTTGCTAAACTGACTGAGCCACCCAGATGCCCCTGGTGATGAAGTTTATTGTAACACATATTTGCAACACTTTCCACATTTTTTTAACTGCACCTTTCTAAAACAGCCATGGGCCTCATGGGGTGACTGACCTCAAATACCCATGTTAGTTCTATTTCTAATGATAGTCATGAATTGTAGATGCAAGTTCCCTTCTACTTTCCTTATTTTGGTGGGGAATTCATTTCAGTTCTTGTTTATTGATAGTTCCCTTTCTTACTTTACGGCATGATATGTACTTATTTCTTTTGATAATGATTCTATTGTTTCTGAGTTTGACAGATATAGAAGAAATGAAGTATGAATGTAGTGTACTATTTTGGAATCAGAAATCTTAAGAAAAGTACACATACACCTAGAAATGATTCATTAAATGTGATGAGAACCAGAGCTTTATCAATGCTACTTTTATTCAAATTAAAAGATTAATTAAGAAAAGCACTGCCCAATGTAAATTATCTAATTAAAAATTAAAGTTATTATTATCCACTTATATGGTGAGTCAGTTTTCAATCATATTATTTCCAGTTTTCTATAAATGCAGAATCATGGTATATGCTTATTGGTTTCAAACTTCTGCTACTTATTTGTAAAATTCTAAGAGCTTATTTGATTTTTTTAAAGATTTGTTTTCTCATTGAATTATACATTTGGTTTCCCTCCAAGTCTACTTAATTTGATAGAATGTCTGGAATCACACTCTATTATAAAATAAAATAGAGGCGGCCTAAACTCTAGCAGGAAAACAACTTAATTAGTCCATGAATATTAAAAAAGGAAATTGTATCTGAACTTACTAGGTTGTATGCTAACCTAAGAACCAAGCAGGTGAGCTTATGTATTTCAACACAAACTATATACATCCAAACCCATAAGATAATAACCTATTTTGAAAATCTGAAGTGAAGGTAATACTTCAGCTATATTGATCTACAGTTTCAGTATTTGCCTTTTTCTTCTCATAATCATACATCTATTGCATTAAAAATTATAGGAGAATCACAAACGTCATATCCTTGAAAGATGCAGCATACTTGGGAACTGAAGCCCTACATGGCTATGCTGAAATTCTGAAATATTTCACAATCAAATCTCAAAATTTAAGACCACATAACATTAAAATGTTGGGGTCACCTGGATTCTTTTACACTTCCTATTTGAAATCCTTATCCCCCAAATCTGAAAAGTCTGAAAAAGTAGCATTATTGTGAACTGACAGATACAAGTGGAACCTAGAAACATTACACAGATTGCTCAAGGTTAGAGAGTGGTGGTTAATGGTCAAATCAGGGTTCAAAGCCAAGTGTGTTTATCTCTAATATCTATTATTCCCCTATAGCACAGACTACATGATGGCCAGGGATCTAGTATTTTTCTTACTCAGGTCTTATATTTCAATAACACACACACACACACACACACACACACACACACACACATATATATATACACTGAATATACATGTTATATGTGAATATATGTGACTATAAATATGTGTTTATAACTCTTCCTGTGCAAAAACCTAGAAACAGGTATATATGTACATACATATGCATGAAATAGGTATATATGTACACACATGCATATATTCATAGGCAGAGGTTTTTTTTATTCATTTAACAAACACTTCTTGAATAACTGTGTGTAGGCAAGTTGAGCAACTTACAAATGTGAACTTAGCTCCATCTTTTCTTTTAGCTCAAAGTATCAACAATTGGAAACCAATAAACCTCAATGCTGATTTTATGTGTAATAGAAATCTTTGTTTATGAAAAGGAAATAAACATTAATATAATCCTAGAGTTTGAAGATTTGTTTTGCGTATGCATCTTATTACAATATTTATTTTATCTTTCTTCCAGGTATTTTTGGTTAGAATTTAAAGCAACACAACCTTTTTTCCATACAATTGTTTTATTGATAACCCTCAATTAAAACTTATAAAAGAGAATAAAAGGAAAATTAATGCCAGAGATCCTTCAGAAGTCCATTCATGTGCAATGCCCAATTTTCCCCAATTATTACCATTTGCCTTCTTGTACAGAACATCCTGCAACATTTGCCAAGTACCTTTTAGAATCGCAATCAAAAAATAAAAGTGAACTTCAATGATTTTTGGCTCATGTAGATAGTGTCCTCAGTAGCAGCTTATGGCTTTGATTTGCCCCAGTGGAATGTTGTTTCCGGAAAGAGGGTGCATGAATCACTTTTATGGGCTAAGAGTCTTTCTCTGCACGTCACCTTGCATTATTAATGGCGGATTCAATTTTGCTGGCTAGAATTAGAGTTCTTTCTAGGGTAAGGTTAAATTCAAGTAGCTCTCTTATGATTTCCTATATGGTCAACCATTAGTGCTATTTAGACCCAGAGCATTTTATTTCTCTTTTACATAAGTTTGAATATATTCTTAATTTCAATGTCAGCTTCTGGGATATACTTTTGGCACTTCTTCTGATACCTTACTTTAAGACATGAGCTTTGTAGTCAGACACACCTGGATTTGATTCCTGGATCTATCGTTTAAGCTTTATAACCTTGAACATGTTAATATCTCTAAGGCACAATTTCCTTGTTTCAAAAATAAGGAATGAAACAACCTATCTTATTGGAGTTAATGTAAGGATGAAGAAGATAATAAAAGCTCCTAGTAGGGTTCTTGGCAACGTAGGAAGCCTTTAATAAATGATAGGTTTAATAATTTGTCAGACACTGTTACATTAAGCAATCAACAAAAACACAGCCATAAGTCAAGTTCAAAAACTAACACAGGTCTAAATTATCTTTGCATAAGAATTTTTATTTTCTTGCTCTTTCACGTGTAGGGTTACATTCTATTTTCATATTTAGTTTACAGTTATTAATTGGACAACTGCTACATGTGTTGCAACATAATAAATATTAGGGGCTTTATGATTCCAAACATTAAGGGATTTAAATCTATCTGAAATGGAAAGATCAGGATGTATGAAGCTGTGAATAATGTAAATGATACATATATACATGTTGCATTGTGTAATAGGGAAAATGAATGTAAGAATTAAAAAGAAGAAAATGAATAAAAAGGAAGATTTTATATATTCAAGAAAAGCTTGATAAAGGACTTAGGAACCTGAGTATAATCTTGAAAGGTAGTTGTAGTTTCTTTTTTCTTTTTCTTTTTTTAAATACTTATTCATTTTTGAGAGAAAGAGAGCAACAGAGTGCAAGTGGGGTAGAGGCAGAGAGAAGGAGACACAGAATCCCAAACAGACTCCAGGCTCTGAGCTGTCAACACAGAGCCCAACACAAGGCTCAAACCCACGGACTGTTGAGATCATGACCTGAGCCAAAGTCGGACACTCAACTGACTGAGCCACCCAGGTGCCACCCGGTAGTTGTAATTCCTATAATAACTGGAAAATAGTCAATTTGTACAGCTTATGAAAGAACGAATATGAGTATGTCTCACTCACAAAGACTTGGAGTTAAATAGATTTAATATACATACTTATATATCTACGTATACTTATATTTAATATATATACTCACACACAATCTCTCTCTCTCTCATAAGTAGATTAGAAAATTTTTGTTGCTTGCTTAGGTAATACTAGTCAGTAGTTAAGTTCAAACTGATGTCTAGGTGTTCTGTTCCTGTCTCCTTTTTTGCTGCAATATGTTGAATGAGCAAGCCTTCAAAAGCTTCTTGAATTATTTCTATAAAATATGGACAATCCTATCTTACTGCATAAAGCCATTTCCATTTAGAGATATTAGGACTGTTAAGATTTCGCTTATATTCAGCCATCTCAATGGCTAATTCTTTCACCATGAGCTTCAGCAGTGTGCTAGAGCTGGATTCTACAAGTTGCTGAAAGTCTCAAATCTGTGTTCAGTGAGGTCACACCGGTAGCTTGAAGAAAAGCCATGGTGGGAGTATTCACACCATGGTAACAAATGTTATAAATTATGACTTTTTTTTCTGAAGATAAACATTTTCCAGCACACCACTATTTGTAATAATGAATTCTGTACAATTCCACTATTAAAATGGCTAAAAATATAAAATTACATTTTTGATGTCAGATAAGTGGACTTTAGAGTAAGATACGGAAAGGTCAAAGAAATATTAGCCTTTGAATGAAAAGTGGTGAACATGGAGGAAGTATTAGGCTCTACTAGAAGATTCTCTTATAAGTAAAGAGGAACAGTTTTGATATATAATGCATGTGGAATTTGCAATTGTAGTAAGTTTTGTAATCTGTATAAATTTACACAAAGTAAATAGAAATAACATACGATGGATAGATCATTCTGTCCCAGGAATGCAAGGTCATTACTGTTCCAAAAAATCTATAAATTTAACCTGTTATTCATCGATTGGTAAAATATTTAAAAAAATGATTACTTCAATAGATGAAGATAATGCACTTGATTAGTGATTAGGCACAATGGGATAATGGCATATGCAAGCAACATATAGAAAAATTGAATACTTTCTTTTATATAAGTAAATAATAGTTACAAAATATAATCATTACCCATGACCGACAAAGATGTTCTATTTTATAAATGTAAACATACGCCCTGAAGATTATGCTGCAAACATTAACCAGATAACATACTGTGGGTGATTTTTCTTTCTGCATTAGAATTTTCTCTATTTTAAAATTTTCTCTACAGTGAAACATTTAGACTATGTAGATTATGAAAACTAGGAAAAGAAAATATAGAGACCAGACCTCATTCACAACAGTAATGAAAATTTAAATTTTTAAGAGGAGCTTTATTTATTTATTTTTTAATTTTTTATGTTTTTTATTTATTTTGAGAGAGAGAGAGAGCAAAAGAGCATGAGTGGGGGAGGGGCAGAGAGAGAGGGAGAGAGAATCTTTGGCAGGCTCCAGGCTCTGAGCTGTCAGCACAGAGCCCCATGTGGGGCCACAACTCATGAACCGTGAGATCATGACCTGGGCCAAAATCAAGAGTCAGATGTTTAACCGAGTGAGCCACCCAGGCGCCCGTTCAAGAGTAGCTTTAAACGAGAAGAAATTAAAATTAAAATTATATCAGTCCTTAATGTGTAAGTATAAAAAGGAAGAGTAGGAGAAGGAAGTGAAAGAAGAGAGAAGAGCAGAAGAATATTCAAGGAATAATATGAATTTTACTGAAGTGTGGCATGGGACAAAACGAGAAAGAAACAAAAACTAACTTTAATAGTAGTATCTTCCTGATATGACCATATGTGTTTTGTTTTTATTCTACATACTTGAAAAAATATCTTCCTATCTTTTAAGGCATGTGTGAATTATTGCAATTTTATTTTTAATATTTAAAGAAAAGGGGGCGCCCAGGTGGCGCAGTCGTTAAGCGTCTGACTTCAGTTCAGGTCATGATCTTGCAGTTTATGCATTCAAGAGCCCCGAGTTAGGGTCTGTGCTGACAGCTCAGAGCCTGGAGCCTGCTTGGGACTCTGTGCCTCCCCCTCTCTCTCTCTGCCCTTCCCCAATCATGCTCTGTCTCTCTCTCTCTGTCTCTCTCTGTCTCTTTCTGCCTCTGTCTCTCAAAAATAAACATTAAAAATTTAATATTTAAAGAAAAGATGTTATATGGTTTACTTTCTCAAAGGTCCCAGGACTTCCAGCAGGAATTCTCTTCAACCACACCACACTCCCAAACTTTTTGTATATGGCTGATCTCCCTCACTATTTAGGTCTTGGAGGTGATCCTTAATAGTTTTATGTAATATGAACCAATAACAGTAGATATTCCTGCATCTTTTTTCTTTTATTGTCCTTACCACAGTGATAAGCACATGTTATTTTACTTATATACATGTTAAATGCCTCCTTTTCTCTCATTTATCCATCCAAAGGGGAGGTCACCTTTCTGTTTTATTCACCAATGCATAATCACCGCTAGGCACAAGGACGGGCACATTAGGTAGGCACTCAATAAACACCTTTGAATGAATAAATATATAAACCAGGAAAGTGAAATTATAATACAGTTTGGAGGCATAATTAAAAATCTACAAGAACAAAATAAACATTGATTTGCCGGGACAAATCATTGCAAATTTGTCATCACAAAATGGGCCATTAGTGTCCTGATTTTTTTTTTCCTTTTTGATACTCTTTTATTACTACTCTGCATTGAGATGTGCTATTCCCCAACCTGAAACATGGCCATATCATATGAGAAAAGAGTAAATAAATATGTTTTTAACATAATGTAAGCACCAGAACTGGTCTAAGGCGAGGCAACTGATGGCATCCAGGGAACACAATGTGAACAGGCATTCACTCCTAGGTTTGTGCAAACCCTGACCCTCAACCTTCATGACCCTGCGAGTAAGTGCCTCCTTAAACTTTGTATTCTAGGGGCCTCACGTGTCTCATTCTGTGGCTCTGAAAGTTTACCTATTATTTATTCTTTCTATAAGTTCATCCTTGAATGAGAAAAGAGTGCATTTCCAGACTGTTTTAGCTTGCCAACCATGGGCTTCATGAATGCCCCTCCCTTCATACACAGAATCCATTCTGTCTCTCAACCACCTGCCAGACCCACAAACCAGAACTTCTTAAGAGATATTTTTTTAAGTTTATTTATTTATTTTCAGAGAGACAGAGAGAGCACAAATGAGCAGGGGAGGGGCAGAGAGAGAGGTAGAATCCCAAGCAGGCTTCACGCTGTCAGTATAGAGCCTGACACAGGGCTCAGACTCACGAACTGTGAGATCTTAACCTGAGCCGAAATCAAGAGTCAGCTGTTTAACCGACAGAGTCACCCAGGTGCTTCATAACAAAACCTCTATGTTAGGTAGAGCCATCCATTTCCTTTGCTCCAATCCCATACCGCTAACTATGGCCAAGCTTAAAGGCTGCACTACACATTTTTGTTATGCTATACAACCTTACCTGGTCTGTTATGAGACTTGCTTATTCTTTTCATTTCCATCACTTTTTGCAAGCCAGAGATTACAAATGGGCATAGACACTGTCCTTTGCTTTTGCCGTACCTAATTCTAACTACTTCCTGATGTTTAAAAATGGCAATTTTACATAAAAATCCAGAACAGAAAATCTCAAAAACAAAAAACAAAGAATATCTGACAAGAGTACACCATCTTTTAATGCATGGCTCCATTAAGCTGGAACTTTCTTATTATCTGACTGAAATAAATGTCTTCCTTAGAATCTGCCAATGAGCTTACTATGGACAAAAAAAATTTCCTCTCAGTTTTCAATTAATTTCAGAGATCTGCAGCATTTTCCAATGATGCTTAGCACCTGTATATTAAAACCCTTGTGAAATATTGACAATGGGATGTGGGGAGCCTCCTCTCTTTCTAGCAAATGTAAGTTACTGCTCAACTCACTCCAAAAAACACAAGATCAAGCCTTTCCACATCACGTTTGTGGACACAAACTCTCATGCTGAAAATGTCCCTTTAACATCTCAGTCACCCCTGGAACTAGTATTATTCTTTTAATTTAATTTTATTTATTTATTTTTATTTTTTTTTTAATGTTTATTTATTTTTGAGACAGAGAGAGACAGGGCATGAGCAGGGGAGGGGCAGAGAGAGAGGGAGACACAGAATCCGAAGCAGGCTCCAGGCTCCGACCTGTCAGCACAGAGCCTGACGCGGGACTCGAACTCGCCGACCGCGAGATCGTGACCTGAGCTGAAGTCGGACGCTTAACCGACTGAGCCGCCCAGGTGCCCCAAATTTTATTTATTTTTAAAACACTTAAAAATTCATTAAACTTTTTATTGAAGTGAAATTAACATACAATGTTATATTAGTTTCAGGTGTACAATAGAATGATTTGATAATTCTGTACATTACTTATTGCTCACCATAATAAGCATAGCCACAATCTATCACCATACAATGTTATTATTAACTATGTTCCCTGTGCTGTACTTTCAATCTCTGTGACTTATTTATTTGGTAACTGAAAGTTTGTGCTTCTTAATCCCCTTTATCTGTTTTGCCTATACTCTCACCCACCTCCCCTGTGGCAACCACCTGTTTATTGTCTGTATTTAGGAGCTTGTTTGTTTTTTGTTTGTTTTGTTTTTTAGATTCCGCATTTTTTTTTCTGAGAAACCTCCTCAGATAAATATCTAAGTTCACCACAAACAAGTTCCACTTTCCACAAAACAGTAAGCGCAATTCAGCCAAGTGCTTTGCCACTTTATAACATAGATTGCCTTACCTCCAGCTTCCGATTAACATTCCTCATTTGCATCTGGGAGCTCATGAGCATCATCTTTAAATGTTCAGACTTCTACCAACAGTCCCATCGAGGCAATCCAGTCTTTTCTACATTTACCTTAAAACTCTTCCTGCCTCTCCCATCCCACTTCCACATTTGTAGGTATTGGTTACAGCAGCGTCCCGCTCTTCAATACCAAAATCTGTGTTCATTTGCTACGGCTGTGTCAACAAAATAGCAGGCACCAGACTGGGTGGCTTAAGCAACAGAAATTTATTTTTTTCACAACTCTGGAGTTGGAAGCCCAAGATCAAGGTGTCAGGAGCTTTGGTTTCTCCTGAAGCACCTCTTCCTGCTTGCAGACAGCACCTGCTTGCTGTGCCCTCACATGGCCTTTCTCTGTGCGTGTCCATCCCTTGTCTCTTCCTCTTATAAGGACACATGTCTTATTGGAGTAGGGCCCTGCCTTGTGATTTAATGTAACCTAATTGCTATCTCTAAGCACACTCACATCTTGAAGTGTTCTGGGGTCGGGGGGGTTAGGACTTCAGCATATGAATTTGCAGAACAATATGATTCAGTCCTGACACTTGTTATTTTCTCCATTTAATTTTGAGACCCGACCACCGCCACCACCACCGCGGGAAAAAGAGACATTGGTTTATGAACAAATCTGCTCAAGTCCTGGTGTTCTTCAGTGAGGGCTACCACTTTAAGAGGCACCTGAGAGTCACAAACCAGTGTCACTGATGCTGCTGGTGCCCCACGTTGCACTGCTTCCCAGCCCACGGTGGTGCCACCCAGACACCTCCACCTTAAACAGAACACTGTAATGATCTCCCATGAGCAAAACAGCACTATGTTCCTCCAGTCCTTACTAAGGCCTGAATCTTGATAAATCCTATGAGGTTTTTCCAAATTGGGAAAACTTTTTTTTTTTTCCTTTGATATGGTTCAAACCTGTCCATGAGGCTAGTTTCAGGAGCACGTGTGTTTCCCTTCATCTTGCCTCTGTGATACATTGGACCATTATTGGTAATTCTTCACTACCCTACATCAATATGCATGCCATATACCTCGTGCTGGACAGAGTATACCTTCTGGCTCCTTGATACTAGGCTTGGTCACATGACTTGCCTTGGCCCATGTGATACTGACATGTATAACAGAAGCAGAAGCCTTAGATGACTTTGCATGGTTTGGCTTACCTCTTGTGGTTCAGAAATCTGCCATAAATTTTCATAACAGCTGATGCCCCATCAACTTGTCCCTAGACCAAACCACATGAAATAAATATGAGCCTTGAACCCAGCTGATATCCTAGAGCTAGGTTTAGCTTATACACAGCCTGAAGCATGCTGCTCAATGGAACCAGCTTAGATCAGCAAACCATTCCATGTCCTGACCTGTGAGCATATGAATAAATCTTTCTTGTTGCAAGCCACTATAGTTTGGGGTGTTTTTTTTTATATGTTTTGTTGTTGACAATGGCTGACTGATACAATATCTAAAGAAAGTGAATAACAACTGTCCTCCTTGAGAGCCCTCCCATCATTCACAGAAAATAAAGCCAGTAGATAACTGGAGCCATCTGTTCACCAGTTTCCTAGATATACGCAGATCCTAAATTTCAGTTTAGCAGACTTTAAATCACAGTCTCAGCAAGGAATGTTGCTTCATGTAACCTTACTATTAAGGATGGCTTCCTCACTTTTCATGGATTCTTAGGTCTTATTAGGGCTGGAAATCACAGTAGAAGCTACACGATAACCCTCCAATTGATGAAATATTTGAGACCCCCAGAGGAAAAATTATTTACATGAAGCCACACTATAAGACAACAACAGTTACAACATTACACATTGGGTTTCCTGACTCCTAATCCAGAACTTTTCTATAATGATTCTCACAGCGTAGTTGGGGATTAGGAAAACTACCTGTGAAAGATATTTATTAAAGCATTCATGGTGACAATGAACTTGTTCAGGAATTCCCTGATTAGATAATGCCATTATCATCCTATTTTTGTAGTTTCCTTCAAGGTCAATCTTAGATGATTTTGACCCAGATTTTGATGTGGAACTTGACTGTAAAGGCATATTTTACTGAAAGGGAGTAAGAGCCATGAATAATAACCAACGACACCAAATATTGAGATCTATAAACTGCTTGAAAACCTCCAGTCATTAAATTAAATCTGCTCCGTCATTCTTCTTGCTAAGGATTCATCCAGAAAGATGCACTAAAAAGAACCATATCAATTGTAGTTGCTTTCTTTCTACTCTTGATATTTTCAATTACAAAGGAAAAGTGTTAGAATTCTGGGAGGGATAATATTGCTTATATTACTTGAGGGGAAATTTTAACAATACTTAAATGTAAAATATGCGTCTGTGTGATGGACTTGTTTCTTGTTATATTGTAATTTTCTAAAAATTCTGCAAATGTGTGTTTAAACTGGGGACATGGTAATGGGATGTGGTAATGGGACAGAGAAGCAAAATTGTTAAGAAGGGTCATCTGTTTTTACAGGCAATGTGAAAGTTTAAGGTTTGCATGTTGTTTTCCTTTCTCTCAATGCAAAACAATATTGCACGTTGTTTTGAACTCAGATTCTATAATCATACAATCTGCCTTTGACTTGGGTTCTGTCAATTATTATTTGAACAAACAGAGAAATTTTCTTGCCTCTTTGTTCATCTGTTTGCTGCTTTGTAACCTGAAGGAAATAATAATAACACCTATCATGGAGAGTTGTTTTAAGACATTAATTCATTCTATAAGTATTTTTCGTTGAGCGCCTACTATCTGCCAGACATTGTTTCTCTAGGTACTTGAGCTACATGAATGAACAAAAGTGGCAAATATCTCTGCTGTCATAAAATTTACATTCTAAAGGCAAAGACAGACAGTAAAAAAATCTAATAAGTGAGTAATGATATATGGTGTACTTGAAAGCCATAAGTACAAGTTTAGCATGGTAAAAAGAATCAAGAGCATTGAAGGAAGGGGTAGCTTGCAATTTAAAATAAATTGTTGGATAGATTTCACTGAGAAAATGCCTTTTGAGAAATGACCTATAGAAGATGATTGCAAAGTCTGGGGAGAGTGCTCATAGCTGAAGGAATAACTTCAGGTGCCTAAGGCTCCTAAGATGGAAGCAGGAGATAATGGGTATGGAAACAGAAGCTCAAGAATATTAAGTGACTTGATCCAGTTTGGATGAATCTAAGTGAAAGAGTGTATCAGCAGGTGTGGAATATAATGGGCAGAGGAAAAAATATTTTCAGTCATTAGAAAACTCACATACTCAGTGTCTTCCAACTTTCCCATCAAACCCATTCTGATAATGTATATAACTTACAACAAGTGAATAAACTTGTTCTACTCATGAATGTTCAAAATAATTTGAGATCATGAATCCAACACCCCTATATTTGAATCTTTCAAGGTTTAGTCTCAGAGGGGAGAATTCCAGTGCTCAAGTATACAAAAGCCCAATAGCCCTTTGGGTGCAGTGAACACAACCTCTCACTGTAGCAGACAGTCTAAGATGGCCCCAATTATCCATGTCTCCTGGTACTCCTGCCCTTCTCTATTCACCTCCCCTTGAGTAGGGGTGGGACCTGTGACTTGCTTCTGGCCAATAGAATACAACAAAAATGATGGGATAGAAACAATTATGTGGACATTATTATATTACATAAGATTATAATGTCCACCTTGCTAGAAGAATCTCTCCCTTGCTGGCTTTGAAAAAGCAAGCTGCCTTATTGAGAAAGCCACATAGCAAGGAACTGAGGATAGTCTCTGGTCAGCAGCCAAGAAGAAACTGAAGCTTATGAACGGATGATCTGTGAGGAATTGGATTCTACCAACAACCATATGAGCTTGGAGAACTATATCTTTCCCAAGTTGAGCCTCGGATGAGAATGCAATCATGGCTGACACTTGAATGGTAACCATCAAGAAGACCCAGAGAAGCTAGGCTCAGACTCAACCAATAGAAACTGTGAAATAATACCTGTATGTGGTTTCAAGCCACTATGCTTGTGGTAATTTGTTACACAGCAGAAGACAACTAATTCACTTACTCACTTCACTACAGACCTGTTCGAAGTAAGTTATACAGAAGCAAACCAAGACTGTCATTAGGGTGTATGACTCAGACCTACTTCAAGAGAAAATCTGCTGCAAGGAGGGTAGTTAACCAAGCCTGCAGCTACTACACTTTGGGGACCCACTGCAGTGTTCTCACCCCTCCTGTCTTCCTCCTACTACCCCTGGCTCCTCTCAGCCAATGGCTGAACAATGACTAGTGATATTAGAGCTGAGACATTTCCTCCCAATGTGGGACTCCTCTAAAGATTAATCTTTGCTCTGGACACTCCATCAACCTAGCTGACACTTTCTCAGAACTCTACAGCAATCAGAGTCTCTTCTCTCTTTCCCTTCTCCTTCACAGTGTCAGACTAGCATTGTTATCTGAAGCCTCTCTCCCTTTCTTTCATTCTTCTTATTCTTCTTTATGCTTCATAGGTACCTCTCCCAATAAATCTCATGCCTTTCTAATTCTGTCTTGCCATCAGCTTCCCCAGAGAGCTCAAACTGACATAGGGAACTTTTGATAGTTTTATAGTTTTCCTTGTCTGGGACTTCAGCCTCAAGCTAGGCTGGAAAGGCAGTCTCATAAACTAGGAAACATATGAATGGTAAGTACAGCAACGTTCATTCGCATCTCTGCTGTTACCAAGAATCTACACCGACTCTGAGCATGTACATTGCTACTTCTCTGAGGCTGCTTCCTTTTTGTTAAAATGAGATGTTGCATTAGATGATTTTTAATATTTTCATTTCTTTTTCTACTTTCACTAATTGTAAAAGGAGAGCAAACACTAAAAATGACTTAAAAATAAACAAAAAAGGGATGTATAGAAAAGAAAGAGGGAAAAGGAGAACATAGGTAGAACCAATGGGAAGGTTTAAGAGAAAAGAATCACAATGCTACATTAGCCACTGCAGACAGTTCCTGGTTTACATCCAGACATCTGTCATGTTTAAATTTTTGTAACTAGCTTGATGTGGCTGGCATAGTTAATGGTAGACTTGCTTTAAGCCATTGTATCACTTTTCTCGGGATTTCAGATTATAAAACTTGCAGGGCTATGTGTGAGGTGAAGGCCAATTTCCTGTTATGTTCTTTTTTCCCTGTGTGATCCCCATGGACCCAGCTTGCTTTTCCTTCCTCTTTAATTGTTAGCAGCACACCCACTTTCTTTTGGGGCTCCTTCCCCTCTCACATTTGCCCCTTAGTGGTTTGTCTTTACTCCAGCTCAACATTTTCTTGAACAAATGCATGCTTTTTTGATATGAAGGTTTTTACTTCAAATCCCTTTGGGGAAACAGCCTGAAGAACAAACAAAGGAAAATTCAAAGTTTTAAGAAATCTTATGAAGTTCATAGAGTCATTGCCCCTGGTCTATTTTGCTTGCGCTGTGACATTTATGATACCAAAAGGCACACTGGACTCCAACCCTCTTCTTTGATATTTCCTCCAGCCTCCATTTCCCTCAGATGTTTCCCTTCCTCGAAATCTGAAGACCTTCTTCTCCACAAAGCACCTTCTTCCTGGTAAAGAAGGTGAAATCCTAGACAGAAATATAGACATAAAACCTATCCATTGAGATGTCCACTGGAATCAAATGTGTGCTTCTGTGTAAAGAGAAAAGAGGTATTGACAGATCATATTTTCCAAAGGTGACTGCAACATCTCTCAACCCACATGGCCTCCTACATTAATAGGTAGTGTTACCACACACTCTTTGAAAAGTGGAATCTATCTTTTCCATTTGAATCTGAACGGACTTATGGCTAACTCAACCAATAGAATATGGCGGGAATGACATTATATGACTTCTATGGCTAGGTTCTAAAAAGCAGTGGAACTTTTGCCTTGTATTTGGGACATTTTTTATGACACCCCGAGTGGACACAAAATTTCTAAGTACCCTGAGGCCTTTAGGTAGTGAGGAAGCCCACGCCATATGGACAGACTTTGTGAAAGTGCTCCAGTTGAAGTCCTAACTTACAGCTAGCATTAACTGTCAACTGAGAATAAGGATGCCTGGAAATCATTTCAGTATCCAGACATAGACGTTTTGTTGTGTCTTTCTAGCTAAGGCCTCAATATGAGGGGCCCTGTCTGGATTTATGACCTGCAGATCCATAAGCATGATAAAATGGCTGTTTTAAGCTGCTACGTATGGACATAATTTTTTATGAAGGCATAAGAGCCAGCACATGGATGGAGCCCATTCAGTTCCAAGGGGGTATTCTTAAGTGATTGTCTCCACTGCCTGCCTGCTTAGATCCCTGGGGCTGCTACCGTTTTCATTTTATTCTAAAGCCAGGTTTTTAGGTTTTTTGTCGTCTCATAGATTCCTAATAAATCATCTTTTCATTTAACTTGCCTACGGCTATTTTTTCTTGCGTGCCACCAATGAATGCAAGCTGATTCTGTGTTTCTTTGCACTGATGCTGCACTAGTGAAATACACTGGCAAGGAAGCACGATTTTAGTAACAAGAGGAAGCAAGAGGTCTACCCTCCCCCAAACCTCCATCTCCTACAGATATTGGATTGAAATTTCTGGCGAGGCACAAGTTTTTGTTTTGTTTTGTTTTTGTTTGTTTTGTACTTTACACAGCACAGATATGGAAAGTAAATGGAATGCCAAACAGTTGCATTTTAATAGAGGAAAAGAAGAAAATTATCAAGAGACCAAAAAGAGATAACATATTTCCACTTTGAATTCAAGACTCTCCTCCAAAGTTAATAGTTACAATGTGTTTAGACATAATTACCATAGGAACTTCTTCTCCATGTATATAGTACAATAGATCTGTAAAAGTCTAAATTAATTACTATGTGAATTTTTTTCAAAAAATAATCTCATGTTGTCTCAGTGAAATTATTTATCTGACATGCAGAAAAATAAAACTAGGTATAAACTCATTATGCTTATGACTGCTTTAAAACTATAAAAATTTTAAGGGGGAAAGCAAAGAACACTGCAAGCCTAGTTGAATTAATCCTGCAAATTATTAATTTAATGTGATAAACTGTATTGGTGGCACTATATGAAATGATCTACTTCAATGTGTTCTGGCTTCAGTGTGCCAGATGAAAGTATAATTCTGCCAAAATGCATTTTACAATGTAAATCCTTTGTGTGATGTATCACGTTATCATTTGGTGTAGAGGTATAATTCACATATTTGCCGTTCTCTTTTTTGGCCAGAATCCTAAAATAGTATTAATCAACAAATTGAAATGAAGGCACCACACTTCTAACAGAGTATTCATCTATAATGTGGTTATCTACTTGAAAATGTATTATTCATCAAAACATGCAATATCAGTTGTCCATATAGTGTGTATATATGTGCATACATATATGGACTATGTTTATAGTATAGATATGTATGTGTGTGTGTATATATATGTATATACATATAAAATATATTGTTGCACTTATCTATAAGTATTCTTGAAATTTATTTTATGATACAGTTAATTTACTTCAAAACATTTAGTTTTTGCTTGGCAGGATCAGAAAAGCATTTAGTTTAAGGCTAATTTTGCCCCATTCCTGAAGCAAAGTTTGTCTGGGTCTACTACTCATTGCCCGATGAATTATGAGATTTATCCTCTTTGGCTGCTGGGAAGACGCATTTTTCCTGGTCTGTGTGAGTTCTTGGTATTGTTTTTTGTTACTGTTTGGGGCATTTTCTTTTTTCCCCAGCCTGGGGCAGTTTCTTGACCTACAGCCACTGATCCATATCAGCTGAAGACTCCAGAATCCAGACCTTCTGCAGATTTTCAGAGCTCGTTTTCCATGAATCTCTCCTCTCTACTACTCTGTCCTGCCAACTCTATCTGCTCCCCATTTAGTAAGTAAAACTAACTTCCAACCCCATATCCTCAATGCAGGAGACCACTGGCTTTTTCCTGGTTTTCACTTTCTGTACTGCAGCCTGGAAATTCTCTCCAAGTGTTACTCTGGGCCAACTATAGCTCTCACCATGCTCAAGGATCATGGTCTTTTTTTTGCCTGATATACAATCATGAAACTATTGTTTCTTATATTTTATACAGTATTTCAGTTGTTCCAAGTAAGACGGTAAATCCAGTCCCTGTTACTCTATCCCAGCTGGTGGTAGAAGTCATATGATACCAGTTTTTAAATGAGATAGGCAATATCGCATGCTGATGGTTACATACACTAGTGATCTCTAGCGGTAAACCTTGGATATTAGCCCCACCTAAATATATTTAAGGTCATAAAAGCAAGTAATGAGAGTTCATTTTATACTTAGGAATAAAAGAGATAATTATCTCCATAGGATCATTATATTTCACTTACTAACATTAACACAAGGGAGAAGAAAAGTACACAGAAGAGCCTAAGGTCTATATGAAAGGTTCACTTGTGCTACTTAGTAAGAAAATGTAGGGTTTTTTTTAATGCTCTTTGATTATGCTCTTTTAACCTAAATGTCTTTCATTTAACGATATATTTATTTTTTATGAATTGTTAATTACGTAAAAGTAAATCATACTCTGGCCTATCCACAAAGTCTGTGTGTCATGTTATCATTAGCCCATGGTGAAATTGATAAGAACTCCATATGGATATGAGTGTTAGATACATAGCCTTCCTGATGTCAATAAATCTCTCTGCCCCTGAAGTAATCTAGGGTTCACCCACAATGACAGACCAATTAACCATTTGGCAATGAATTGTATATAGTCCAAAAAATGTTTATTTAGATTATTACTTAAGACTGTTGGCATAAATGTATGCATTATAAGTGATTTTTTGGAAAACATCATAGCCTATCTACAGAAATGATTCTTTTTCTGACAAAAACCTATCCAGCAGAATATTCCATGGCTAACTGAGTGCATTAACAGTATTAACAAAATAAAGACAGATGGTATTTTTACACTTCTTTAATATAAGCCTCCTTTATAAATGCAACAATTCTATTATTTGAAGTAAAGCTTTATTTGTTAAATATAAATTCTCCTAATACTCTTACAGACAGATGAAATGACTCCCTAAGATGATATTTGTACACATATTATGATATGGGCATTAACTGGGTTGAGAACAATAGAACAATTAGAAACACATATTGAATATTAATGATGTTTCTAGATTTATATGTTATTACTTTTTCTTTCATTCTCAAAGTGGCAGAATTTTCCATCTCTTTCTCTAGATACTTTTCCCTGATATATTCTATTACTTTAGAACTGTTCTTTGGATTCAATGCCTACAATCAGAAAAGGAAAAAAAAGCAGCTTCCAATTCAATGTTTTGTTTTTGTTTTTGTTTTTAAAGGGCCTATTTACTGTAGGAGAAACTATCTTATAAACATCTTCTGTGTTCAAATGGTATGTTAGCAATCTTACATCACGATAAAGTGTGAATTCTTTCTGACCTTTTGAAATTCATTTCTAGAAATAAATCCAAATGATAACAGCTCACATTTATTGACAATATTTGTCAGGCACTTTTGTGAGTAGTTAACATAAATTGTCATGTTTAATTCTCACTAAAATCCTATGAGGTCAATATTATTACTTAGACATGCATGAGATAACTGAGTCACAGAGAGCCTAGGTGACTAGCCTAAACTCACATTTTGAGTGGGTGGTAAAGAGATTCAATTCCAAGAAAATGGAGGCAAGGACTCACATACTCAGCTATATACTATATACTGTTATATCCAAAGCACATAACCAGAGAGGCAAATAACATATATGGGGAGGATAGATAAACAGACAGAGACAGAAGTACATAAATGCTCATTGCTGTGTTGTTTACACTGATGAAAAATTGGGAAAAAATGTCTCATTTTGGATGATCAGTTAGATACATTATAATAATCTTCATTGAAGGCTTACCATGCAATCAGCAGGGATGACAAAAGATAGATTTGTTGACATAATAGCATCTCTTTCATATATTTTTATAAGGAAAGTGAAGCATTATAAGCAGTTTACATGTTACGTTACTTTTGTAAATGTATACAAAGAAAAAAAAAGAGTCTTTGATGCCTGCTTACCAAATGACTACCCAGAATAATTTTGAGATCTCTAGATCTCTAGGTGATAAGAGTATTTATTTATTTATTTATTTTCTTGATTTTTATTTGTCTGTAATAATCATGAATTGCCACGAGGGAAAACCTTCAACAATATAATTACCAACCTTCTTAAAATAAATAGAATGAGAATACTGGCTTTCAATATTTTTGAAATATGTTAAAATTTATACTCCGAAGCTAATTTCATGCCTTACACTTTTTGAAGAAAATAATTAAGCATTCAACGCCAGATGTTTGAAAAAAAATAACTTTGAAGAAAAAAGGAGTAGGAAAATTATAAACATGAAAAGACAAACCAATACATTTGAAAATAACAAAAATATCAAGTAAGGAACATCAAATGTCATATTTTATTCTCTAAAAAATAAATATGGTTTTGAAAAGGAAAATACTAGGGGCACCTGGGTGGCTCAGTTGGTTAAGCATCAGACTAGCTCAGGTCATGATTTCATGGTTTGTGAATTCAAGCCCCGCTTTGGGCTCTGTGCTGACAGCTCGGAGCCTGAAACCTGCTTCAGATTCTGTGTCTCCCTCTCTGTGCCCTTTCCCGCTCAGCTCTGTCTCTCTGTCTCAAAAATAAAATAAATAAAAGAAAAGAAAATAATAATAATAATAATAAACACTAAAAAAGAAAAAGAAAGGAAAAGAAAATACTGGGGGTGCCTGGGTGGCTCAATTGGTTAAGTGTCTGTCTTCGGCGCAGATCATGACCTTGTGGTTCATGAGTTCGAGCCCCCCAGTTGGGCTCTGGGCTGACAGGGTAGAAGCCTGCTCGGGATTCTCTCTCTCTCCCACACTCTGCCCCTCCTCCACTCATGCTTTCTCTCTCTCTCAAAATAAATAAATAAACTTAAAAAAAAAAAAAAGGAAAATACTACAGGGGCACCTGGGTGGCTCACTGTGTTAAGTATCCAACTCTGGATTTCAGCTCAGGTCATGATCCCGCAGTTCCTGAGTTTGAGTGCCACATGGGGTTCTGCACTGGCAGCTTAGAGCCTGCTCGTGTTCTCTTTCACCCTCTCTCTCTCAAGATAAATAAACAAATAAATAAAAAATAAATAATTTTCCTTTTGTCTTAAGAATATACTGCAATAAATATAGAAATCCAAAGGAAAATGTAAACAAGGGGTGTAGAGTATGGTGATTAACTGTGGACACAGGTGTCAATTATGTAAGTTTGCATTTAGTTTCAATACATACGAGGTATGTGATTTGGGGTAATTTACTTGATTTTTCTTTATCTACATAACAAGGATAATAATCATACCTCTCTAGTAGGACTGTTTTGAGCATAATGTGAGATAATGTAAATAATGTTATCACCTATGCTTGCAAAACCTTGATAAAATACTTGGTTTTTCTGAAGTAAAATTGATCCAAGAGTCAGAAAAAAAAAAAAAAAACATCAAAAAGCAAACTTTTCAAGGATCATATTCCACTTCCTTGATAAATTCTTCCTTTACATCCTGCCAACTAACTTTCTCTCTCTTTCTCCAAACGGTAACATAAGCTTCGTTTTTAAACTACCTTTTCAGGACTTACGGTAGGCAAGATAATGGCTCCCAAAGATATCCACGCTCTAATTCTCAAAACCTGGAATGTCACCTTACATAGCAAAAGGGACTTTGAAGTTATGATAAAAGTTAAGAATATTGAAATATGTTACCTTGGATTATCCAGGTGAGACCAGTCTAAGCATATGAGTTCTTAAAAGTGCAGAATCTTTCTCTTCTGATATCAGATGGAGATACAATGATAGAAGAAGGTTCAGAAAGAACTCTGATATTGCTGACTTTGAAGATAGAGTAATGGAGCCCCAAGAGGATGAATGCAGACAGATTCTGGAAAGTGGAAAAGGTGAAGAAATCATTTCTCCCCTTAGAGCTTCCAGAAAGATAAAAACGCTGAGAGATGTCTTTATTTTAGCCAGGTGATACTTCAAAGCTACAGAACTGTAAGATAATAAATTTCTGTTGTTTTAATCCACTGTTGATGACAATTTGTCACAGCAGCAACAAGAAACTAATACACTATTATATTGTGATGTTCAATTAAAAAGCATGTGCATTGTCTTGCCCCCTTGCTTTCTGAGGTCAGGCATCTGACCTGTCTATAACCTGTAGCCTCTAACCTGTTGTTTGAGTATAGATGGAAGGGTTCAGTGTTTATTTGATTTGATTCTCCCCTTACAGTATTATACTCTGCCTTCTACCCTTCTTCTCTCTATAATCCAACAAATCTCAAGCAGTCTGTGGGAAAGTCATGCAGATTCATGTTCGATAAATGTAGTTAGGTTTTTAGTTATGAAATCTGGGATGAGTATATGCATCTGAAAGACAGTATATGCATCTTGTAGATGTATTCTGCCGCCTGAAATATTAATATAATAATCATCTTTTATTCTAATCCCAACCCCTAATAGCACATGACTGCACTAGCTATTTGCTTTAATTACCACATCGATACTTATGTACCACAAAACAATACACATTACACACAGACTATACCATATTCCGGAGAAAAATGCACTGCTGATTGATGTCAGAGGGTCATTATCAGATACCTTATTGGCTGGGCTCAAAAGATAGACTATTTGAAGCAAAACAAACTATATATATTTAGAAAGAGAAGTGTAAATGTCAAATAGGAAGAGAAAATAGTCCTGGAGCATTATGTTGTCCATACAAATTTCAAAAATGATTAAAGTAACTTGCACATTAATGCATCTTATATTGAAAAAAATCACTATCACTATTATAAACTGTTATTTTCAAAATATTTAAAATTATTTATTTTAAATAATAAAACAACTGGAAGTTGGTTGTAACATTATACTATTGAACTCGGCAGGTGATCTTGAAATAATTTCATCCAACCTTACAGCTAAAGCAAGAATCCAGTCTTTAATATCTTCACCCATTGATTTAAATTATTATTTGTCTGGTTAGCTTCATAAAATCCCCAAACTTAGGAATATAAGTGATCCTTAATAGTTCAACTGTGAAGAGAAGAAGTGAGGAAGTTCACAGAGGAGGCCTTGCTCTTTTATTTTCAAGAAATTTTAGGGGCGCCTGGGTGGCTCAGTCGGTTGAGCGTCCGACTTCGCTCGGGTCACGATCTCACCGTCCGTGAGTTCGAGCCCCGCATCAGGCTCTGTGCTGACAGCTCAGACCCTGGAGCCTGCTTCTGATTCTGTGTCTCCCTCTCTCTCTGGCCCTCCCGCCGTTCATGCTCTGTCTCTCTCTGTCTCAAAAATAAATAAAAATGTTAAAAAAAAAAAATTTTTAAAAAAAAAAAAAAAGAAATTTTATTAGGAAACACTGGGAAAGAAGAACGTAGCAACTAGGCAAGGACTAAGATTTAAAGAGGGTTAGGTGATACTATGAGTCATCTGAGACTATTTATAGCAGTTAGGACAGTTTGAAGTCCATCCCTGTTACGTCTTTGCTGTGTGACATAGAGGAATTACTTCTCCTTGCTTATCTATGAAGTTAGAAAAAAAGTTCACAATGGAACGAAATAACTTTATAGACACATTTCATCTTAATATGAGTGTTCTCTCCAAGATCTTTTATCAGGTGTTAGAATATAAGATGTTCTCTTCTTCAAGTTAATTTGGTTTATAGTTACTATTAAACTTATTTCTGAATGACCGGAAATACTTGTAAAGATTATGCTTAAACTTTGCCTTTCTTTTCAAGGAAACATAATTTTAAATTCAGCACTTAGAAGTCCTATATGTGATTTCCTAGAGTTTTTTTCCAGAACAGAATTAGTAAAAATGAGAAAAAAATTATCCTTTTCTTCAGTTTTTAACTGTTTTGGAAAGCCACTCCATTTGTGGATGAAGAGGTTTCCATTTAAAAATCGTCTGTAAAATCCTAAATTGATGACAACACTTACAGTAAATTCAAGGCGCTCAGAATATTGGCTATCTTAAAAAAATGATTAAACCTGTATCAAAACGTTCTGGTAAAGGTGAACCCATTTGTTCATATCTGCATTCTCTAGGAAGAATGAGAAAATCTGGAACAAAAAATAACCTGTTTGGTGATGCTAAAGCCTTCCCAAGGCAGAAAATTGTAAGGTAAAGATCTGGGAGAAAAGGAAAACCCATGAAGGTAAATCCAGAATACAGGGCCATATTTTCTTGAGAGGCAAATGCCAATTATAGAGAAGATCACTGAGAGACTGAGAATTCGAGCACAGCATCAGAGAGATTCATGTACAGCAAGGACAAAAACTCCAGTCAAGAGGCCACTAAGGATTAGAGGCTGTGGTAAACACATTGGGGTTTGGTTCAGGGCCCAAAAGGACACATTTTAGGACAAAGAGAAAAAAAATAGACTTTCTGGCATTAAAAAGAGAACTGAACACAAAAGAATGTAGAAGAAACCCAATAAAGATTAGAAGATCAATTAATAAGTTGATGCATTGGAGATGGGTCTCCAATGCCAAATCCTACAAATACAATGTTGAACAAAAGAAGCCAGGTCTCAATTAATTATTGCGATGATTCCATCTCTACTTTTTTTTTTTTTTTTTTTTCAACGTTTTTTATTTATTTTTGGGACAGAGAGAGACATAGCATGAATGGGGGAGGGGCAGAGAGAGAGGGAGACACAGAATCGGAAACAGGCTCCAGGCTCTGAGCCATCAGCCCAGAGCCTGACGCGGGGCTCGAACTCACGGACCGCGAGATCGTGACCTGGCTGAAGTCGGACGCCCAACCGACTGCGCCACCCAGGCGCCCCTCCATCTCTACTTTTAAAACAGATCAAATTTGTGCTTTTAGAAGTCAGGATAATAATACCTTTGGCAGGAGGGAAGGAGTCTGGGAGAAGTCGCAAGTGAAGTTTCCTAAAACAATGGAAATACTCTATTTCCTGACACAACAATACCTTTGCAGTTCTAATTATCTTGTGATAAATTATC